>NC_137670.1:7781672-8981672 GCF_963422515.1 Blennius ocellaris | reverse complement strand
CCACCATTACTGAAGTTGACAATTATTGCAGTTTTGAAATCAACCTTGAATCAAAAGTTTAATAATGTTCATCACTGATGCTCTTGTAGTTGTAGTTGGGGCTATGTAACATCATCACTATGCACTCAGCCATTATTGCATTTGTAATCTGTTATTTCATTAGAGCATAATCAGGACGTCATTCATGATTCTTTTGTTGTGATTCACAAAGACAGAAAGTTTCCCTTCAACACTTTCAAAATAAAGCACGACTGAGCTGGAGTCGTCTCCATCTGGAGATGTTTGGGCAATTGAGAAATTTCAAGTGAAAGAACACCATATTGATTTATACTTCAACTTTATTTCCAAGAACACTGTTAATTGCAAATAAATTAAATTTGGATCTGTTAGCTGTTCTTTCCTATCTTCTTTCTGCATTCCTGGTTCGAGTGTCTTATTTGTAAACACATGGCCAGTTGTCTTTCGTAATCACGGCGCATAATGGAAGGGTGTAAAAACTTGAACCCATACTTGTGAGGTGATGAATTGATGAGAATGAAGGAAGAAGAGAAAGACATTGAGGCAATTTTAAAGAGATAAAGAAATGCCTTGATAGTATGTCGGGTATGTAAATTGAATCGCTGACCTTTATTGATCTGTTCCTCTAATTATCTCTCACACACACACACACACACACACACACACACACACACGCACACGCACACGCACACGCACACACACACACACACACACACACATTCTCTCAGCGGTCCCATCAATATTCTTTATTGAGAAACCTCTTTGGCAGTTTGCATCTGGTCTTAATTAAATGTAGAGGTTGAAGGCTGGATCAGTCAGAGTGGAGGCAGCCAGTGAAAATAACTGCTGTCTGTCTGGTGCTTTAATTGGACACACACACACTTCAGACCAATTAATTAGCGTGACCTTTGATCGTGGTGTAACATTGCATTGTGGAGCTTATACCTATCATTCCAATTATTCAGATGGAAAATAGTCAAATTCTCACAAACCATTCACCACTTGACTTTCAATCTGACCAACTGAAATAGAAACTTGACAGTAAACATGTCGGCCCCCTGATACCTGGAATAATCCCCAAATACGTCAAAGGCTTGTCAGATAGATTAAATGGTGTGTAAATGTTTCTTGGGCTTGTAATGAACTGGCAATCAGTTGAAGCGCTATACAACATCTTGCCCAGCGCTGGATAAACGCATAGGAAACTGACGCCTTGTTTCCATGGAGATGGAGCACTTTTAAATAAGTTGAGATGACACTCCATCCCCGTGTAAAACAGGAGGAATACAACTTTTCTGAAATGCTAGTTCTTCTGTCCATGCTCGAGTAGATGGACAATAACAAAAATGGCGGACTCCAGAGTGGCATGAATGCCATGAAGCCAACTGTTATAAACTATTACCAATTACAGAAACATAATTTTTCTGCTCAAACTAGGACCATGTGGTGACTATAGGATGAGACTTATTGCTTTTTGAAATAATATATTATATTTTTTGTTTTACACTTTCTAACACTTATCAGATATGATTAACATTTAACTGTGTATTATGTAACAGAACGACTGTAAAAAGTTGCAAAAAAATAAAACTATGCATTGAAATATCCACCCCTTATGTATTTTCAATGCAATGAGTCTCCATCCCAGCAGGTAGTTTCCAGGATCGGCTGGAAACCTGCCCGGCAGTACCTCTGGAGTTCTCTCATTAATATTGTGTGCCTTGTTTGTTTAACCTGTTTTGAATATTAACATCAGCTGCTGTTTTACAGGTGTACATGTACTCACAGGAACTGTATATTTTCTTCCTGGAGCTTTCTGTACATATTAAATACATCAGATTTGTTCGTAAGATTTACACTTGCTGACAGATTTTTCATAGGTTTGGTGATAATATTTAAAGGTCCATAAAATGTGACATTTTAATCAGCAAAGCTTGTTAAGTTTTCTGTAAATCCATCTTGTCGACAAAAGCCAGACCCCTCCAGGAGAGACAATCTGCATGAAATCTGCATTATTCATGACCACTTAGTCCGATTGGCTGGAGGAATTCCAATTAGGATATTACCCAATATAAAATGCAAAATAATTTACACCCTGTCTTCATGCGATGTCAGGACTCTAATCCACACAAAAAAAAACAGTGAGTGAGCTTGCAACAATTGTTGATTTAGGCCCCATTGACATGACGGTTCAAGTGAAAATGTGTCATTTTCATGTTGTCGTTTCCGAAGTTTTTTTGCGTTTACCAAGCAAAGTTTTGAAAATTATAAATGTGTCAGTTCAGATCTGTTAATTGCATTCTTTACCCGCAGTCTTTTACGTAAGCCGGGCACACACTACAAGCTTCTTCAAAGCTTCACAGATTAAGAGACAACACACCGTGATCACAAAAGGCAGATCGCACAAGATCTTCCTGCTCTGATCTCACAGTGTGTGGTGTGACTCCGGAGCTCACCACACATTAACCGATTCTTCAGCAGAGTATCAGGCTCTTCACCATAGACATAACTATATGAGCTAAATCTCGTCTCGTCAAATATGACTTCAGGGTAAAACACGGCATGTACATGTAAACAAACATGTAGCCACAAATCAACTCTGGGCTTATATTATAACTCAGGAGTTTCTTTTATCGAGGTAACTTCAGGATTAAGCCTAGGATTTCACAAAACACAAAATTCATTCACATAGCCTCAAAACAAACTGATAGAAAAAATTAACTTAAAAAAGAGCAGTGAAGAATAATAAAGTTAAACTGAGTGCAGGTCCACTGAGATTGTTGAATACATTAATATTGTATAATCTCATGAAGTCGCGCATTGACAAGTTGGGAACTTTCTGGCTATGGCTGCAGCCACAGTGCTGCTTTGCGCCTGGTTGACCTTTATGCTAGTAGACATGACGCCACACAGTGCCGCTCGGCTCCGCTCAGAGGAGAACACACACTGCAAGATTTCTCATTGCAAATATTGAACATCATCATTATCTACAATGTCTCCTGAGACCTCCTGAGTGGATCAAACCGCAAAAAAAAAAAATCCCTCTTAATGCTCCCCACACTACAGGAAAATCAGACAAATTTTTTTGTGGAGACATTCGACAATCGGGTATGTGCTCCAGACAAAAATCAGCCCGATTATCCTGTAATGTGTGTCGGCCTTTAGACAGATGTGTTGTAACAGCAATAAATAAGGTTTCAGGCTCCATAGACATACAAGCATCTTCTGAGATTCTTTTCCACATCAAACCAGAACACGCTAACAAAACGATGTCTGTTAACACAAAAATGCTGAAAACGATCCAGCTCACATGCCAGAGATTGTGCTGTGTGTTTTTAGAATGAACCCACACATATTCATGCTATAAACATTAACAATGGCAACTCTGCAGACATTTGCATGGAGAGACAAAATTGCTTCGCTAGTAAGGGCCAATCCCAATTCTATTCTTACCCCTACGCCTACCCCTTAGCCCTCCGCCTCCAAAGCGAGGGCAAAGGCAGTTTCAGCCCTTAGATTTGGGACACCCCTCTCCCTCTGTTCACCCCCGCCCCTCTCGCTCCGTCTCACAGTTTTGACGTCATAATACGGCGCCGTTATATCGGCAGAGCTGAACCACAGATGTTTGTTGATTTTCCAGCAGGAGCATCGTCATGCCGTCCCAAATTCAACGTGTTGCAGTAGCTTGGCTGCTTTGTTTCGTTTTCCGCCTTTCCACATCAAGGCGAAGAAATAGACGTAGACATGGATTACTTCAGTAATTACTTCAGACTCTTGTGAACACGCATTTCAAAGGGGTAGGGGTAAGATTAAGGGCTAAGGGGTAGAATTGGGACGCAGCCTAAGTGTGACTCAACCTTGAAACAGCCAAGTTCCAGGAGAATATGGACTTGGAGACATGACACTCTGGAGGCAGCCATTGTTGTTATTGTCCATATCCTCAAGCATGTGCAGAAGAACTAATTACTAAATTTGGCTGACTGTCAACATTTATAATTTAGGTTATTAAAAAAAGGTTTTAGCTTGTACCACATTAGTTTTATAGTAATCCTCAAATGTGTCTCAGTGATGATGTGGTCAATAATGTTTGAAAAAAGTTGTAATGTATTTTAAATGGATACTATTGAAGATATGTGAGTGCATGTTGTAGAAAACACAAAGCACAGACTGAAAGAACACAATGTTTATTCCAATACAAGCACATGCATGACAGTTTTGTTGTGTTAATAATGCAAAACTCCTTGATAATATAGCAGAGTGCAGCTCTAGCAGACTGACAACCATGTTGTAAATTAATGTTTTCACTGGTAACTTGGAAGTGGGAACAATCAGACTCAGAGAAACAGGAAATACACATTAATGCTGCTAAACTACAAACGTCTCACTGGGAAACTGGAAAATTAAAAAGAAAGCACATTTCACAACATAGCAGCACTTATCTACATTAGCATTAGCAATGTTGTTATGCACTTTATAACAACTGAACCTCATTAAATATAATTTCATTGATGTGCTTATTTGAGCCAGTGCCACTTTTATGCAGATGATGTGAGACTTACTGTCACGTGAACACTCCTTGTTCAGAAGGAAACTTTAGTTATAATCACACAGACCTTATTCATCAAAAGAGAAGGAGCTTTGTACCAGAAGTACATTAATGTATGAGGATGAGGTGGCTGTCTTGAATGAAATCCCCCAAAATCTGCACTTTCATGAAAAGCCAGTGGATTCTATGGTATATCGTTTCAGAAAAGTCTGTCTAATCAGGCAAGGCAGCATCAGAATACAAAGTCTTCAATATATAGTTGCTCTGGGGAACTGAAATATGCAGAAAAAAAATGCAAGTGCATGCACATGGCCACCCAAGCACGAACAGAGTCCTCTGAAATTTCCAGCGATGGAAATGCTGTCCACAGAGTGTGTGTGTTTGGTCGAGGGCATGAGACCTGTGTTATTCGGTCCACTCTCCACCTGTCTGGAGTTTATCCCTCTCGTGTGTGGTTTTATTAGCGTGGCTGAAGAGTAGTATAACAGGAGACGTCGCCTCTGAGGCCAGAGTTCTCAAAAGCAGAAATTATACAACAGGTCTGAGTCACAGAGCTGTAGGTGCACTACCATCGAGCATCAGTATTCAAAAGTACCATAATCATGCAAATTAGACTGAATCATGCAGTTTGATGGGCGTGCTTCCGACTCTTTGGCTTTTATTTTTCAGTGATGGAAACTTTTCAGGAGAAGCACTGCTTGAGCACAAAGTCAACTCTTTCATCTCCGCAGGGAGGAAGGGATAAACTTTTGAGGCAGGCAGAGAGACTCGCAAGTCAGCACTCAAACATGGACGTGAGTTCAACAGGAGAGTGCTGCAAAGACCAGTCTCTGCTGACATTTGATCAAACACCTGCTTTCCACACAACAGTGGACAGAATTCAGCCGGTGAAATGAGAGACGTCAAGAACTCGATAATGTATACAGTATACCATCCTATGTGGATAAAAATAACATACATTCCAAGCTCACATTCATCACAATTCTTCAAACTTTCAATGGAGTGAATACAATTCTAGAAGCATCATGCAGTGCATCATGACTGTCGAGAAATTGTGACTTTGTTTTTCTAAGGTAGAACCGTGACATCCCGCACACCTCTGTCATTAAGGTCGTACCATTCAGTATTGCACGGCAAGCTGGGAGACGGCTTGGTGACGGGGCAGAGCAGGGTACGGAAATGCCTCCTGAAGGTGTCCGACAGGCAGGCGTACAGGATGGGGTTGGCGCAGCTCCACGAGTACGACAGCAGCACCACGAACTCAAAAGCCCTGGTGAAGGTCAGGACCAGGCCGTTCTGGTACAAGGAGCAGAAGTTGAAGGTGTAAAAGGGCAGCCAGCATACTCCGAACACAACCACAACTGCCACCACCATTTTGGTGACCTGCCGCTCCAATTGCTGGCTTTCTTGGTTCTGTGCCGAGGCCCGGAGACGCTGGGAGCGTAGGGTGATGAGTAGAGCCACGTAGGAGGCCATCATGACCATGAACGGCAGAGCGAAGCCCATGATGAAGGTGTAAGAGAGGACGCCAAGCCACCAGTCATCCGAATTGAGGTCTGGTATGCACAGGCCGTGGTCGGCCGAAAAGTGAAGGGCCATCGGGAGAATGGTGAGGAGGGAGAACAGCCACAGGAACGCTGACACAATCTTGGCGCAGCGTGGCGTTCTCCAACGGGCAAACCGGAGTGGATCCACCAGCGCCATGAAACGATCGATGCTCATCATCGTCAGGCAAAACACACTGGTGAACTGGTTGATGCCGTCCAACACCATGACAGCTTTGCACGCCACGTCACCGAACATCCAGTTTTTCTGGAAGTTCTGGCTCGCTATGAATGGGAGGCCGACCATGAATAGACCGTCAGCCAATGCCAAGTTGAAAATGTACACCGTTGTGGAGGATGACATTTTGTCCAGTTTCAAAATGGCAATGATGACGAGGGAGTTCCCCGCTAGGCCCACAATGCAAACCACCAAGTACAGGATGGCCATGGTGATGCTGAAACCATCCATATTGTCCTCAAAGTAAAATTGTTCATCCAGGTAGGTGTGATTGAAGTCTGTCTCTATTAAAAAGGAGTCTTCCATCTTGCCTCAGTTTCCACACAAGACACAGGCAGCCCAGAATGGAAAAAAAAAATAAAAATATATTCCCTCAGTGAGCGGTCACCTCTTCAATCCCTTGTTGTGGAGGTTAAAAAACAGTAAAAGAAAGACAAGTAAACAAGTCAAGTGATAAACCTAAAAACTGAACAAAGTTTTGAGGTTCAAGAACTGCCCAATGACTTTAGACTCCCATCAACAATCCAGTCGATTCCTTTTATCTTCTGACAGCAAGAACAATAAAAGTTTATTCCTTAGTTGTGATGGTTGGCTGTGAAGTCAGGACGCTTTTCTTTAGGCAGCCATGTGTGTTCTCAAACACACATACACACACAGAGAGACCCATGCCGGCGTACAGCAAGAGTAGCACAGCCGTTCAGGAGCTTGCCTGACCACTCTTTCTCCCTGGGAGCCCTTTTATATCGCTTCCCCCTTCAGTGGGTGAGGAGTGTGTCTACTGCTGGATGTTTGTGTGTGACTGAATGGACCACACACACCCCTTCTACCCGTCCCATTCCATTCCTCCCTCCTCGAGTTCATCAGTCTTCAAAGATTGTGATAAACTCCAGCTTGGCTCACGCCCCCTCCCGAGCTAAGCACCCCCACCCCCATCGGTTCCCTGGCTGTAATGGTGTTTCCAAGGTAAACCCTGGCCCCATCTGCTGCAATACTTTTGTTTTTATAACTTTTTTTCTCTCTCCAGTCTATCTTCGCTACCCTTCATTTCTGTTTACCTCACCCCCACCACCAGCAGCACCGCCACTTCTTCCTTCATCCATTTTGCTGTCGCTGGTCGTCCCCCTGTGTCCTGCCTGCATCGCTCCCTCACAGTTCAGTGGGGGGTCACACAACCAAACTTAAACAGATACACACTGCTAATAACACAATTTCATCGGTCAGACAGGGCCACCCACCTTCGCTACCCGAGACAGAGTGAGCTCTGCTGACAGGAAAGAGAAGCCCAACTGTCTGTTTTCTCAGCACGTTTGTTTTGTGACATTTGACATAGGAACCCCCCCCCCCCCCCCCCCCCCCCCCACCAACTCCTTCAACCCTGCAGCTCTTGTTTTTCTAGCATACATAGATGGAGTAGAGAAAGGTGGAGGGGAGGAGTGGAAGGTGGTGTGGATGAGCGATGACTTCAGTCCTGTTGCGGCTCCGACACGCATAGCTGAAATACTTCTCGTACATCCCCCAGAAAAAACAAAAAACAAAACAATGTAAGCAAAGATTTGTCAAATCCAGCCAATCTGTGCTTTGTCACAATCAGTTTTTTATTTCTTCTGAAAAGCAGTTTTCACCTCCTTTACTGGTTCAATCATTAAATTTCCTCAGAGACTCCTCAAGGCAAACATCCCTCCAGCTTTTTTCACTGCTCCCAATGAGCCTGCAGGAGAATGTCTTTGTTGTCGACGCTCCTTGCTAGGTTGTAGTCTAACTTTTCTCTCGGGAGTACCCACTTCATGTGACGGAGCTGGCTTCAGCACCCCAAACCCCAACCCCACGTAACTATGTCTTGAAACACTTGGTTTCAAGGCACTAAATCTCAAGCAGTTCAACAGATTTATATTTCACAGTCAGTATTTCACGGCAGTGTTGAGACAGACATGCAAGCATCCTGCAGTCACATGCTGCAGAGGGCAAGAGAACAGCCCATTAGAGAATCCAATGGATGTCAACTCACATCACAGCGGACACAAAGCTAAGGTTTCTATCGACATTTCCAAGAATTACACCCAACTTTCTTGATTTTTGTGTGACTTGAAAAGGCTTTTCTATTATTCTGTCTAATTGTGTGAAGAAGAAATGTATTCTTGTCTCTTTCTGTGGTGATCAAATAAGTCCAAGGTGATTATGATGGCCTTAAAATGCCATTTCCCCTTGTACAAATGAGTGCTGAACAATGAGTGCATTCCCTTTGAGACAGTGTGAAAATAGCCCTGTTATCCTCATACTGAAACAATTATTGCATCCACCCCCTCCATATGACAGCAGCTTTTCATTGCCCCTTTGAGCGCCCAACGGAACAGCTATAAAACACTTTTCAACCAGGTTGAACAAAATAACCGAGACCTGAACACTCTGACAGGTACATTTTAACTTTTAATAGCCACTTAGGTATCCATAATTTAATTCCTTTGTACAAAAAAAACTTGAGAAACATCCAAACATCCTTCTAGCTCAATCTCCAGGAAAAATATTGGCATTGTATATTGCTACAACTCACGGGTGCTGTTAATACTTGTGTTTAGCTAAGTAGTATAGTGTGAAATAGGACAAAACTTACATTCAAAGAATAGCACAAATGATATTTAAGTTAAGATCTGTGAGTGGATGGCTGATTTACTAACACTTTAAAGGGCACTCATTGAGACAATTGATAAATGTCATGACTTGTGCATATTTCAAGACTTTTAAAACATTTTTTTGTTTGTTTTTGCATTCAGTCTTTAAAAAATCAGCGAGATTGGATTCATATTTATGTCACCAACAAACTAATTCTCTCACGATGCTAGTGCTAGTGTCCTGCAAAACATGTGTTTTTATCAGGGAAGTGAGTCTGACTTACTTAAAAAAAGAAAAAAAAAAAAGAAAGAAACGAAAGCTCTGTATAGTTATAAAGGGATAATGATGCACGGTGTAGTCACGGTTACCACTCTCTCCTCCAGAGAATACCTGCGGTTTGATTTCTGGATTATAGGCCTTTCTATGTGGGGTTTTAAATGTTAAAAGACAACTTTGTTTATGTTACCCTTACAGCTTCTGCTCTCATTTCTATTTAGGTCTCTGGAACTCCTGCTTAGCGCTTCAATAAGCATATTCGCACCCGCTTAAGGCAAAGTAGACAACCTCACTGTTTCTGAGAACTGTGCGGAGTGCGTAACTAATCTGTTAGTCGGTATGCTTTTGTTCATAATGGGGAGCCTTCTCGGCAATCTCCAGTCTTTGAACATTTAACTTTATGAACAATAGCAGCTCTTCAAGATGGTCTCATCGGTCTGCACGCAAACAACAGAAATGGTGAAAATGATGTATTGCTACTATTGGGAGCTGCTGGTTGTTTATATAATGAAACCAATAGGCATGAGGCCACTGTTGTGGTTTTTGGTCATCTACTCATGCATGCGCATAACAACTATTTACTATGGACGTTGTGTGCATGCATAGTAGAATCAGTTGCAAAAAGTTGCATTCTCCCCCGTTTCCATGAAGGCCTAGTCAGACTTTTTTTCAAACAGTTGGGTTTTTCGCTTAAAAACGTTATGTAAACAGGGCCTAAGCTGGACAAGATGTCTCCAAAATAAAACGGTTTGCTAAAAAGACAGAAAGATAAATGGCAAGACCAGGACTGACGTCACCAACATATTGATCTTTTGATTTTGTCTGCCTTAACAGAGCTGCTGTTGCAAACGGAAAATAGTCAGATATGTATTCTCATACAATGAAAGTCTTTGTGATATTTCTGGGCAATAATTTCTATTATGAGTAATGCTTAGCATGAAACTGAAGCAGCAGATAAATGTGGCTGCTGGTGTTTCTCAAAAAGAACCCCAACAAAACACAGATGCCATCTGTGGCTCTCATGCAATCACATGATTCTAGCAAAAAGTGAATCACGCAGCACTATGACAAAATGGTTTCATTAAACGGCATTTTTTTTGGTTAAAGATGTCACATATAGAATGACACTCAGCGCCAAATACTTTCAGTACACTTGAAAGTGGTAGTGGGGCCACAGGAGAAAGCGGCACATGGTGTTTTTTTTTAATCTTCTTCGGGCTATTTTCATCTTCCCTTTGTTTCCCAGCAACACTGGCTGTAAACCCAGTCACTTATGAGTAATATAAATTTCTGCGATTGCAACAGAGAGGAATGAAACATATGTAAAGGAATGTTTGTCTCACATTCACTCATCTGTGTTTGATTGAAGCTGGCATTACGCAAACTGAGTACATCTGGGGTTTACGTTCTTGTCCAAAGTGGGATTGTCGGTGCTGACATGTTTGTACAAACAAACCAGAGTCACTGTCAATGGGGGTTTTCATGTCATGCTAGGCATGGTGACGCCTTGTTGGGATCTTTCCAGTGCAGGTGTTTTGAAGTCACATCAGTATAAAGCAGCAGGGATGGAATGTATCAGAAGCAAACACACGTTTGAAGTTGCTCACCCTGGATTATAAAGGAATGGGGGCTTCTTTGTAAGCAGGCACTTGGTGCAGTTGGTCAATCTGATAAGAACAGAAATCGATTTTAGACTCGGCAGAAAAAAAACAAGTGGTACATCCTCATATGGAGTTATTCTCTGCTCTTTGGGGAATCACAGATTGCCGCAGCCTTTACGTGCATCAATGCACAAAAAGAACAATGTTATCCTGCAACGCTCACCACGGCTGTAATCGAAAGATATGTGACTGAAGTCGGCCGAGCATAAATCCTTCTGTTCTTATCACAATTGTGAATAAAGTTGTGGGTAGAAAAAGATGACGAATACAGAATTTAATTCCTTGGGAATCAGCAAATTTCCATAGGTCATAGCTGTGTAGTGAGAAGACAGTTGTGATATTGATACAATGGTTGTCTACACCGTCTGCACTGTGTAAGAAAAGGCCTTCATTTTTAATCGAGAAAAGATATGGCAGATGGATTGGCACCCCGAAGCACTTCCCACTGGTGATCACATTCACCCACAGACACACACCAGTGGAGGTGGATACCATGCGAGGCGTTAATTCCATCCATTGGGAGCAATATCGGGGTTCGCTGTATTGCTCAAAGACACGTCAACATTTGTACAGTGTTGGACAGATGGGCTCAGTCTCCAGCGTTGCACAATCCTACACCGAGAGGGTTATCGGAGGAGACTGGATGGATCAATCAATCACATCCACACGCAGTGGCGATTCCTGCCATGCAAGGTTCCCGGGCAGTATCGGGACGAACCTTGATTCAGTGTCTTACCAAGGAGCACTTCGACACACATTTAGGTCGAAGCGGGGGATCGTTCCGCCACCATCCAGATTGAAAGACAACCTGCTCTACCAGCTGAGCCAAAGCTGTACCATCTGTAGCATGTTCTCTTTCACATCGAGAATTGAGAGGCCTCCACACATGCAGACAAGTTAATATGCCAACACATTAGGCTCATTATAATGCCCCTTCTGATGGATGTTATTAAGTCTTTTAGCTGTTCACCATGTTTGAACACTTTTCATTAGTTACATTTAAATTGATGATTTGACCATTATTATATGGCTCATAAAGCTACACTCTGTCACATCATCAAGGTACTGACCTGCATGGAGACTGTTATAGAAAACTACACATACAACGCCTCTGAAAAAAATTATTTAATAGTGTTTGACTGAAGTAATGCATTCGATGAAGAGATCCTTTTCTTGCCTTCGTTTTTGTTTTTTTTTTAAGCTTTTTCAGCACTTTTAAAGAGTAGATAGATTCATTTGTCAAATTTAGTCAGCCATAATAACCTGACTTGGTCGTCTGTCTATAAGAATGTCCATACTGGCTATTGTCAATGTTTATAGTGTATTGTTATCCACGTGCATGTGTTTAATTTAAAATAAATAAATAAATAACATAATTTCTGTAAATGGACAATGTTTTAATGACACAGCTGTTTAAAAGCACAACTTTTCTTGAACGAAAAGGCAAAAACAATGTGTTTTGACCTAAAAAGTTGTGTAACTTCAAGCTAATACTAGCTTGGTCAAAGGATTTCAGGGAAAAGTGATGAAGAAGACGATCACACAGCAGAACCAGCCTTTGTTATTCTCTGGTCATCGGTGTGAACAGTGATTAAAAACAGATTTTAATCAATTTTTTTATTGGACAAGCTCATCACATTTAGTCATGTTGCATTTCTGAGATTTTTCTTTCAAACCCCAGCAGTTCCAGTAAAGTCAAAGACGGGGAGTTAAAAACTGTGAAACATTTAGTTCAAGCCAAACGTCTTACCAGAAGCATGAGTGGTCAAACTTGCAACATCCAAACATTTCTAAACTTGTGAATAACCAGGATTTCACTCTTGGATGTGTTCTTTGCGGAGATTCTAAATTTAGAGAAATGGGAAATTCTGCATTAGAAAAAAAAACTGAAAAAAGGTGCCCGATAAGTCAACAGGTCAAAGGTGAACATCCCGAGGAAATTCCGCTGAGAGATGAATGACAAGAGTGATTCTGGAATCTTCCTCTGCTGGGGAGGGAGGAGGGGGGAAAAAATCCCCAGAGCAGCATCTCCCAATCTGTTTCTTGTCAACGCACGGCATAAAGCCCACACATGGACACACATGTGCACCCAAATGTGTTGGAAGCATCCAGATTCTCAGCTGCAGTGAACACATGGTGCGAAACACAAAGAAATATGTCTGTTACAACTAAAGGTTATGTATCAAAAGTGACGTCAATAAATCATCCTGGTTCAACATATCTGTCTGCGTTATAAAGGAAGATAAATGCAAAAATATTAAAAGCAAAAGAAAAGTGAAGGCTTTTCCATTTTTATTTCTAATAGAAATTACTCTGAATTGATTTTGTGAGCACAGAAAGATGGTGAATTGAATTTTAGTATATAAATAGGTACATGCATGTGTCATTATAATTTCCATCCATCTTTTTAACCACTTTCTTTTTCTCTCAAATTTCAGTTCAATGGGGCCAATCCATTAAAATCAGAGCATAATAAACTTCAAATTCCAGCAAGCTGCCTTTGCTTTTAAATAAATGAATCAATAGACAAGGAACAGTAATTGCTTTAATTGAAAAGTGAAAGTTGTTTTTTGTTTTCCTCACATTGTACAGAGTCATCCACCGGACCAGGTGGGACCAAACAGGTTGATTTTGGGAGGCAGTCCATATCTACAGTGGCCTCATCTGCACGTATATTATTTGTTTAATTTACATCTGGCTGGCAAATCCTCATCAATTCTGCCAAGAGAATTTTCTGCTGGACATTTTATTTATTTAATTTCATCCATTTTCCACAATTTCACATATATAACACATGATTTTGATATGTGTAAGAAATTTGCAAAATCATGAAAAAATGGACTCCCAAGAAGTTTAGAGCTTGTCATGTTGGAGTCCAACGTGACAAGTGCAACTTGTGCTGGATTTTAAACCAAAAAATGGCTCAACGACAAACCAGGTCCTTCAGACATAACTCGCGAGTAGTGATGAATGAGGATGGGTCTGTGCAATATATACACATACATACATATACACAGAACAAACCCATTCTCTGACAAGTGTGGTCCTAAAATAAAAATAAAAGAATAATTGCGTCTACATTTCCATGCATGTAACGTCATATATTTTGATTTGCTCGAGTACTAGAGTACTAAGCCGCATATAAACTACCTGCGTAATTGTCCAGTAGTTGATTCTTCAGCCTCCTTTTAAATATGGATAGTGTTGCTGATTGTTTAAAGTTGTTTTCCAAGTCATTCCGTATGCTTGGACCTCTATGACATGCACTAAAACTGGTGCATTGGAATTTTCTATATTTGCCTATTGGAAGTAGTTTATTTCTGGTATTATGTTGGTGAGAGGGTGAGAATAATGGAATGAGTTCAAATAATCTAATATTTGACATGCTAACAACATTATACATAATACATGCATTTAGATAAAGATTCACCCCAGGAAGCTTTATGAGATCATATTTATGGAAGAGAGCATTTATTTGAGAATTTGGCATCAACCATGAAATTATTCTTACAGCTTTCTTTTGTAGTGTTGGACGTTTTGTAGTGTAACTTGACTGTGTTGTTCCTGATAAAGTTACAATAATTCAAGTGAGGCTCAAACAGAGATCTGTACGATAAGAGTGCTTTTAATAGTCAATTAAAACCCCATTATAGATCACATTTGTAACCCATTATTATTATTATTATTATTATTATTATTATTATTATTATTGTTATTAATGCTTCATAACTGAGAATTCCTACACATCGTACTGCAGTTTACTGTTTTTTTGCATCTGCAAATCAACATTTCACTGTAATGACAATAGAGATATATGTAATCTAATTGCATATCAGAAACAAAACCTAATACATTATATACTATACATGCAGACAACGTGTGTCTATCAGGTTTTTCCTTTTTTGTGTTTGAATCATAATTCTTATGACGTTTCTATGTTATGTTCAAGCAACGTAAGACACGATCGCGTTAACGCGACCGACCAATCAGCTGCAAGCAGGGGCGGGACTTATCTGTCATAGACACGTGTACCGGGAAGTAGGAAGTAAACAGAGGGGAATCGTGGTGGAAAGAAGTGAGTAGACCTCATAAGCAGTGTTTTAAAACTCGCCTTTACCATCTGTTTGAATGGAATGCTGTGGAGCCGAATGAATTCCTGTGTTTTGAAGATATCACGGGTGGATTTCGAAAGGAATATGACTTTGACGCTCACAGTAAAAGGCGAGACATAGTTTAAAGTGAGCTGGCTGCGTATGTAATCTGGCTGCAAGAAAAAGGTCGAAAAGCAATGTTTTGGTAGTTTATCAAGGTACAAACAGCTTTGGTGATCACCGTATGAAAATTATCCTGCTGTGTCTTTATCGACATGTAGAAACAGTGATTTATGTCGATGCATTTTTGCAGATTTATTTCAAGTCTGTCTTGCTCTTAAATGAATGGACGACATGCTGCACGTTAGTCTGAGCATGTTACTAGATGATCGTGTCTGCCCCAACTTCGTAGATGCAAATCCAAACATTTTATAAGCAGTAATTCACAATTATTGTTTGTTTTAGCAACAAATGATGCCAACTGAATTGTAAATGGAGTCCTGACCCTTGCTGACATCTAAGTGAAGACATCCGGGATATTACAATTCTCTGCAAACAGAGATTCAGAGCTTGTTTGCTCTGCTTCGGCTCTGAAATAAACATAGAGGCTGTGTCTTGTAATGTCAACACTCGGAGGCAGCTTGTTGATTGAAGAGGAGTGGTCCTGAGTGCATTCACCCCTGTTTTCCAAACGTGTCATTTGATCTTTGCTTCTTTGCTTTCTCATTGTCTTCTTGTTATGTTGTCTTCTGGTGGCAGAAGCAATCTAGAAATTCCCAAAGAAGAGAGTGCAACGACTTTGGTCTTTTAAAATCATGTCAGCAATATGTACATGTTTGCTATACATACAGCTATTGTAATTTATTGTGGTGCACAAATATTAATGGATCAGTCAATAGTGTATGCGTCTGTCATTGGTTGATTTGGACTGTATGTGTCTGGTGTTCAGCTCTGGCACCATGCTGGAAGGCTACAGCCCCGTCACCCAGGCGCTGCTCGGGACTCTCTTCACCTGGGGTCTGACAGCAGCCGGAGCCGCCCTGGTGTTTGTCTTCTCCAGCAGACAGGTACCCTCCCCTCCACTAATGTGATCCTGAAATGTTTGACAAAAGCTAATAGAACATTCTGACTGAGGTTAGATGTTGAGTTCTTCCAAGTTAGAGTCCTCCATCCATCCCTGTTTAACACTCATTTACTGAATGTCACAAAATCAGTTTTTTTGAAAAACCCATTTCTTCTTTCTCTCTGCTCTTTTCAGAAACGGATCCTGGATGGCAGCTTGGGCTTTGCAGCTGGGGTGAGTTAGATATCTTTTAGTCCACATGCTTACACTTGGTCTGCAGGTGGGAAGAGGCTGCAATGTGATGATTCTTGTTGCTTTATTACATCGAAGGGGGCACTGTTCCAAAGACTGAAAAATACACTAAACCGTTCCATTCTGATTTTGGCTATTTCATCCTTTTGTTTATCAGCTGGTCACTTAAATTATTGTCTATATGAAGTTCAAACCTTCCAAATAAATACAAAAAAAGTCCTGAATAAATCCCGAGATATAAACAATAACCTTACAGGACGAAGGATGAGTCGGAGCTGAAGGTAGGAACTCGTCTTTATTTAGCAACCGCCAAAACTCAACTCTGAACAGTACGGCAACAGCCCAGGAGCGGGAGTACTAAACCACGCCTCTTTTCCCATCATCCTGGTGGGTGAGAGGCCTGGGTCCTAACGGCCACCACAATATTTGATTTTTTTCCAAATAAGGTTTCATATTTAATAAGTGAAAGAGTTCAAAAAGAGAAGTCCTAATCGTATATAAAACTATAGTTTTGTATTTTCTTTTGTTTACAGCATTATAACATTCAAATGACAGCTTGTGTTGAAAATCATGCAGTATAATCCGTCTGAGTTTTACTTTATTAATGGGTGATTTTCTTTTTATAAACCGTGGATTTAATTGGGGTCCCTCTAGGTGATTTTGAGCTGGCTGATTATTACTCAGGATCAGATCAGTGGTTTGATAAGGCTAATGTGAAATGATGAGAGAGAGTGCACGCTTCCTTGAGGGGGATTTATAAAAGAAAAAAAGTGTGAAAGTTCATGTTATCGCATCTCTCGCCTCCATTATCTCAAAGTGTGCTCATTTTACATCCCGGTCCTTGTTCCTGCTGCTCTCTCATGAAACTCCATAAAGCATGAGAAGAAATGAGAGGGTTTTCTATTAATTATTTGTACAACTTTTATGAGATTAGTGACTAAATTGATAAATATTAAAGTTAATAGTGGATAACTGTGTAGCTCTATCAAAGCAATTTGAAGTGATCTTGCAAAGACAGGGGTTCGCTGCTCTGTGTGCCTTCAATATTGAATCAAACTAACTCTCTAACCATATGAGTGAAATAAACCTACCTGAGTGGGTAGACTGGGACTCGATCAGTTTCTCAAAGCTGCACATAAATTGATTGCAGCCGTCTATATACATGGGCCAGATATAGTGGGAGGTAATGATACATGGCATTAAGTGATGAGAGCTACTAAGTTGTGGATAATGGTCAGCGGGAGCAGAAATACCTTTTTTTTTTTTTATACTTGAAACAGATTTTCATGCTGTTTCATTCCTGCAATTTGCTTTTTGTGGTTTCCCACGTATCCGACAACGTGACAAGCCTTTTACTTCAGCCACACAGGGATTTATAAAAAGGAACCATGAGGGCTTTTCACATTAGTATGCTTGTCTTTGCCCAGAAACGCCAGGTAGGAGATATAACGGATTCAGTTCGCCTTTTAATGGTGAGAATCTAAGTACAGAGGTGAAGAGTTTATACATCTTTGATACTATTAGGAAGGTACTATAATTCTATTTCCAAAACCTACTTAAAAGCAAAAAAAAACTAAACAATTCAGTTTCTTTTGTTTTTGAGAAACATTTTTTAAATATATATACCCACCAACTTATTGAATAGCATTTTTTTTGTATAGGTACTAATTGATGAATTTTATATTGTAATGTGCAATGTCAATAAAGATGGTATCATATCTTATATCTTGGAAACTGCCAACATCAAACATCCTACAGTTCTTTGATTTGTGCAGCTCCAAGCAGCTGTGGTGGCTCTTGTAGGACTTTCGAGTCACCATCTCCCAATGTCCAGATGTCAAAGTGACCTTGAGCAAGAAACATTGTTCTTATTGGCCATCTTGCACATGTGCAGAAGAATTGCAGTGGATGGTGTATGAACGGGTGAAGATCACTGACGATGCAAAGCTCTTCGGATACGCCTAAACCTCTGTAAAAACACTATTTAAGTGAATTCCATCTACCGCATATCAAAAATAAGAAAGCACTGACATGGTTTTGCCGTGTGGTGTCAGAGTAATAGTCTCTTAAAGCATGTCTTCCATAGAAGAAGTGAGACTGGACAGTTCACACAAACAGAGTTGACACTTTTTGCTGAGAAGTGATCAAACTGAAAACTCTCCCTGACCTAATAAATAAAGCTGCAGATACAAATGTATAAAAAATGTCAGGTGTCGACACATAAAAGCAACAAAAAGTAAAATATTTTAAACTTCTCAGTGAGCAATAACAATAATGTCAATATGTGATGACTTTAGTGAGCTCAAGTGGCTTTATCATGTGGAAATTTGATAACAGGAGTCGCTAAAAATGGAAATTTGTAACTTGAAGCTCTTTTACTAATTAAGTAAATATCCATGACATGCAGATATAATGATGAAAACATTGACATCTGTTTTATTTTAGTCTCCCTAATCACCAGACATTCAACAATGCTATATTTTGAATAATACCAATCAATCTTTATTGCAGGCTCTGGGGCCTGTAGAAAACGCCCTAAACAGACCCTGTAAAGCCCTATCTAAGCTTTATAGTTCTCTGGTGAATGTATTATTTGAGGTGCTAAAAAGGCTCAATTGTCCTCCCCAGCTATTACAAAAGGCTTAGTGTTTTTACATCCTTCTCCGAGCAACTTCACACCTTTAATCGGAAGTCGAAGGCATTATGCCTAATAGAGCTTTGCTTTTTGTATTCGAGACCAAATCACAGTCTGTGCTCACAACTTCTAGGGAAACATTTGTGCAATAAAACCTCACTTTCATAACCTGCCTCTGCCCCCCCCCCACCCGAATTTTTGCGTTAATGCACATTAAGACTGTAATTAGAGACGGGGACTTTCTGCAGCCTTGATGAGCTGATCACCTTGTGCAGTATATTCATGGCAGGGTTCCTGTTGCTGTGCATGATTATCTTAAATTATAGGAACCGTATTCTTTTATTCATGGAGGTGTGAAGGTAAAGGTGTCGCATCAAAGCTGATTGAAGGCATATTGAGGTTTTTCAATAGAGTATAATTCATATCAGTAAATATTGTTGGACTCTATGATGTCCTCACTACATTTTATTAACTGCAGCATTACAAGGAGCTAAACTTCCCTGCAAATGGTGACCTGAGTTACAATAAGCTCCAGGGCCTCATTTGCATAAAAATCATTTTTGCGTCCTGCTCATTGAACTATGGGAGTTTTCTCATCTCAAACTTGTGCCATACGTGGGACATTTGAGCCCTCCTTCCTCTGCTGCAATTTTTTTATTTAGATGACCTCTTTAATTACTGGTATTGATGTTAGACTGAACCAATACTTTCAATCTGATGAGGACTTCATGAATTGAGATGGCTTGCTGGTCATCTGGGAAAATATTGGCTTGAGTTGAAAGATCACTTTATTTTATGCA
This sequence comes from Blennius ocellaris, assembly GCF_963422515.1. NCBI lineage: Eukaryota > Metazoa > Chordata > Actinopteri > Blenniiformes > Blenniidae > Blennius > Blennius ocellaris. The sequence continues at coordinate 8,961,941 of NC_137670.1, read as the reverse complement.
TTTTATCGTTCGACGCCACAACATTTGGCAAGTTGCTCAATTTTTTGTAATTATGTTGAATAATTCAGTCGAGAGTGCTGTAGTCATTGAGGTTGCTCTTTTTCCAATATGTCTCCCAACCTTTTTCAGCATTCAGAATAGACGACAGACGTCCTCCTTAATCTCCGTTTTGCAAAAAACATTACAGTGAAGCCAAGCAATGGCATGCATGCCCACTTGTGTGTATTTTAATTATAAGCAATGGGCTATTTTCAGGTTTGATTTAAGTAGGTTGGCAGGAAAGCCTTATTAGGGATGTCTTTGGTATGTATACATTTGATTATGACAACCTCAAAGCAGACAAAGCCTTGTGATCTCTGGCTCTCTCCTGGTTGGGCTCATGGACCCCCGGTGGTGGAACACTTTTGCATTTCAAACAGAAGCCATTGATTGTTTCTGGATCTGACTTGGCAGCTTAATTCATTATTCCAATGCTGACAAAGATACAAGCCTTTTCCTGGTGACTCATGAGAGAAAGAAAACAGTGTCTCCTGTCACACACATGCAGGTTTAATAAGGCGAGGGAGGGCAACTGTCACAGCTTTTTACGGAGACAAGGCTGCTGTGATGCGCTCAATTGAAAGCTGTTTGCTCAGGTCTTTATTTTGTTTGAACTGCGGCAACTCGATAGCTCACTGTGCACTCAGCCCGAATGCTCAAGATACATATTTCCGTGCAGGAGTGCCGGTCTGACGAGAAGAAATCAAGTGTGTGTTTGTGTGTTGCAAGCTCGGTGGGTGTTTGAAGACCTGCGTGTGTCACGCTTCTTTTTTTCTCCTCCATCTCGTGATTCAGATGCCATCCTGTTCTCATGCCTCGCATCGCATGTCCCCTCTCCTCAACTCGCAAGCCCTCACTCACCGCGCATGATGATGTACATAAACAGATTCAGATACAGATGGAAACGCATAAAATATCGTCTTTGTCACTGCAGAGCATCACGTCACGTTGTCTCGGAGCACAGCGTCTGTCAGCAGCGGTCGGTGAATAATCAGAAAAGCGGACTTATTTTTTTCTTCATTACTCTGCCAGCCAACGCCGTTGCTGTTGCAATAAAGGCGATGCTCATTTTGCACGTTTAGGACACACCCACCAGTTCTGAGGGCCCCATTTTCGCACAATTTTTCAAGTAAAAACCCATCAATTTTGCACTTTTCTTTCATAAAACTTCATGTGGCGACATTTTGAAAACGATGTCTGTTTACATGTAAATGTGGAAATGCTTTTTGGTGTTTTGTTAATGAAACCACACACAGAGAACAACATGGGATATTCACATGGACAGACGTAGGAGTTGGATTGACATTCCAGGTGACTGTCAACTATAAAACTACCTAAATCCCAGGAGAATATGGACTGGTAGTCACGACACTCTGGAGGCATACATTGTTCTTATTGGCCTTCTCACACACATGCAGAAGAACTACAGTATCTACTGTGTGCAACATTTTAGAAAAGGTGCATTTCCCCCCGTTGACATGAAGCTGTTTTCAAAAAGTTGCATTTTCATTGGATTCGCGCACCGTTTTCACGTAAGCGGACACCTAAGTCTTTCGTTTTTGCATACGACCACGAGTAAATATAACAGGTTTACTGAATTTCCTCAATGCAGAACTAGGAGAATTTCTGTTTCATATATACTTTTTTTTTTTTACTGTAACTGTTTGTAGAATAAATCCTGAATCCTGCTCTCAAAAACTATTTCTACCAGAGGGCCACATTGTTAGATTATACAATGATGCATGGATGTTCAAGCAATTGATTCCATGTAAAGACCGAATGCCTGCAAACTAAGCAGAATCATGCATGCTGTAGTTTTCCAATATTAAATGAATAATTGCAAATGACATTGGGTTCAAATGTGTTAATTAACTTTCCTCTTTGAAGCACTATTTTTTAGAAATACCCCACTCTGCACAGTCGCTGGGAGAGGGCTGCCAGTTTCCTGTCTGTTCAGTACTCTTCAGTAAGCGTGTCCATATCCTTCTTGAATGGTTCCATATTTCTCCGAAATGTGTATTTGTGGGATGAGCAACAGAACTGAGTGAGTGTGATTACTTTGCCATGGAAATATGGATTAAGATTGAGCAACATTCAATGGTGCGATAATAACTCTTACACCAGAGGGTTTTTCAAAGACAACCACTTGAATTTTGCCAGGGTAGAGCGTGGAGTGGCCTTCCATTAGTGTTCACCTAAACCCCAGCGAGCAGCTTGGGGATTTTAGTTCCAAATTTACAAACACGACCGTGTTGGCTGACTTGCAACCGGTGCTAATCGCAGAATGAGATGCCTTCCCAGGATGTGTGCCTGTCCATGAAGACGAGGATCCAGGTTCTGTTAGAGAGCACGTATAGCTGCTTGTCCATATAATCAGCTCTCAATTCATCTTCTGTAAATATAAACAGGCTTTCCAATAATATAACATTTTTCCTCAGAGGAATTGTTACAACAAAGTAATATATTTTTATCTTCCTTTTGCTGAATCAAGTTGCAATGCTGTATTATTAACAGAATTTAGAAAAGGGTCTCTCTGACACCTCTTCACATCTAATTATACGTCGAAACACAACGGGTTCCTCTACTTTTGGCTGTGATCTGCAGTGTCCAAGAGTAGTGAATGCATTGTAAACTTTTCTGCAATAATGTGATACTGTCTCTTCTGTAAAGTAAAAACCGCACATTACGTTTGGAGGAAACGCATTGCAGCTGCAATTAAACTTGATTGTGCGTCAAGTAAAATAGCTAAAGACATTTGGATGTCGTAACAATGTCTTGATAGCAGCTGTACTTGAGACAAGACCTTGTTGTGAGAAGTGATTATAAACAATTCGTGATTTTCTTGTCTGTATTGGGAATAGTCGAAGATTTGGTCTGGGGGCATTATATGAGAGCACGATCGCAGTGAATTAATCCTATGGTTGCTAATTGCCTCTGCTCATGTGGCTCACTACACTGTAGATAAGTTGGCCTGACTGCTCATGAAATGTGAATGTTTTTGGTTTGCCGCACATTAAGTGCTAAAGCATCATATGACTGCACATGAATACTGCCTCATATGAACACACACTTTGTGAGGAGATGGAATTATTAGCAGAGCTTTGCATCTGAGTGAACCGAAGCCTCTCTTTCCCCAAGATATTTGTTTTTGAGTGATTGGTCAGCTTCCCATTATTGCAATTACAGTCGAGCAGGAGCGTAGCACATGTTCAATTACTACTTTGTAAAAAGGCTTACACATTGTTACTTGTGCTCAAATTCTGTATGTCAACTGGAATAGCTTTTGAGAGCTCACCCTCATACAGTGCTGGCGAAGCATTAGCTGATCAGATTTAACTCTAAAATGTTGTCATTTTTGCCCATTGTCGAGCAGAAGCGACGACCCGTTGGGTCGAATCAATCATACAGCACTTTCACTCTGTGAGGGCAAATTATAATGGAAACTGCTGAGAAAGTGGGAATTCAATGGAATGAAAAATGGAAATAGTATTATACTATGACTACAAATGGCAAATAAAGCTGCTTCAAGGATGACTGACTAAGTGACTTAAGAAACTCCGAATGTGAAAAGTGTTTCTTGCTGGTTGATCTGCCGGACTTGATTGTCCAGTTGATCAAACCAGTCACCCTGTCGCTACACTGTGAGCTCTGACATCAACTGCAATGTCATCAGGAACCAAATCTGACAAAGAAATAGAGATGTGAAATGTTTCCCATCCATTTTTATCCAAAATATAAATGCAGCAAATGATATGCTTGATTCACATGGTAGCTTTAAAACTAAAAACATAAGACTGCTCAAATCATTCATATGTTTTTGTCATTTTTTTGGTGTAAAATACTTCTCAGTCATAATTTTAGTTCCTTTTCCATATTCTGTACAAAACGCCTAGTTTGGTTCAATGTTACAATAAGTGACACTCAAACGACTACGGTCCTCTGCCTTTATTGTATTCCCCCGAGTGGCAAAAACATATCAATCTAACTCCTCAAAAACCCCACAGAGCTTTGTCGGCCGCGAGCAAGGCAATTACTGCACAATTCACTTTGGTTGCCTCATAAAAAAAGAGGCACTCGGCTTTCAGCTGGTGTATAGATGTAATGAAAAATTGTTGAGAACTTTTCTCTTGCCTCCAACTGCGAGCATTTGCAGTGCGTGCCGTTTTCCACCAGCCCAGCCATTTGGAAGCCTCCGGGATTTTTTTTTTTTTTAGAACTTTAATTCACATAACAGAGCGAATGGTATTTGTCGCGGCAGTAAACAATATTTCATGCAAGCACTGCATCCTAGCTTTCTCAGGGAGTGTTACATTTCACAGAAATCTGCTTCTTAAAGGCTCCACAGGGATGTTGCACATTCAGTGCCGAGCTTGACGAGTCGACAGCAGAGGTCTCAATGTTCGGCCACGTGCAGATTTCTTGTGTCGCTGCACTTCTGCGAGATGCATGTTCCGTGCAAATGGGCGCCGACTCGTAGGGGTTTCTATTCGGGCATACGCAGCAGGATTGGCATGTTTTTGTTTGTTTGTTTGGAAAGAGCAGGTTATTGATGCTTAGATTTTCAGCAATGGTAGAAAAATGCTTTCTTCTCATTGCAGTAAGTTTAGTAGTTCAGAGTGGCTTCAAAAGGTGGCTTCATGCGGGTGATTGGAAATAATACAGACCCCTCCATTTAATACATAAACCAAAATCAAGATTCTTTCTCAATATACAGATTTGTTAAACATTCAAAGCCATTAGTGGAGTTGGAAGATGTCCAGACGGAGATTTTTGTCTTCTATTGGTTCCAAGATAGTTGTGAGAAATGACAAACAACGAAATTGAAAAGGCTCCATCTCCGTCTCCATGGAAATGTGGGGGAAACACAACTTGAAAGAAACAAATGCAAAAACTAATAACATGAACCCAGAACTTTTTCTTAAAGTTGCCAATTTCCAACTTCAAAAGAAACGACACAAATATTTCTTTACTAGCAGTCATAGACCGTATTATTGATTACCACATTTTGAAGTATGGAAATTAAATTTTTTTAATAGCAGGATGATAAATTGGACAGAAGTCACGATCCATATCTTTCATTTGGCTTTATCCACTTCAGAGGACGTAGGCAGGAAAAACCCACACAACTGCACACATTCACACTTGCAGGGTAAATTCTTGGTAATCACCATTAGTTAACTTCACATAAATGATTCGATGTGTGATTTTTGACAGTAAGGATAGTTTCTTTTCTGTTTTGGAATTCATCAGTTTAGTTTGAAATGTGCTTATCAAGGTATGCAAACCCTTTGCATGTTCGCATCTGAGAGTGATGGGACTTTCTCAATTAATTAAGTGCCAAAAGAAGTGATTGCTCAGTGTTGTTGAGGGCTGATACTGTTGCGTTATCCACAAGAACAGAAAAGACTTGCAATGCCATAGACGTGGGTCTAAGCTGATCCCCCTCCACATATTTCATATACCAGTATCAGGTTTTTAAAGGGCACACACTATCTCAGTGGGATATTGACTGTGCAAGTAGAGATTGTAGAAACTGATGTGAGGACAGATTTGCTAACCCGTTCACCCTGGATCAGTGAGCAGTTCATTTAATTTCGATCTGATTAATACTGGAAGAAAACTTGGTTTTTGGAGTAGTTTTTGTTTAGACAAACAGCACAGCGTTAGTTCAGTAAGCAGGAACTAAAGCGGATTATTCCTGCATGATTCAGCTCTGTATCTGTGTCCTCGCACAGCAGAGTGCAAATCAAACTAATTGAATCAGATTTTCTTTCACTGTAAAACCCATAAAGACCGACAAGACCCAGAAAAATAATGTAAACATAGTTGATGTCGTCACAGTAGCACATTTTTCACTCTGACCGCTTTAAATCAGTTCTCATGGACGTTACTTTATCCTTGAAGGATAGAAGGCTTGAGGCACTTTGCTTCTTATAGCATACGAGAAAAGCCCCGTGGTCTTTCAGCGACTGGAAAAATCGGCTGAATGTCACTGATCACATTAGCATTCAGAGATTGAAATGCTTTACTTTCATTTATATTCCCTCCAGCAAGAGCTGTGATTGGAGCAACATAGTTACTCAAGACTGCTCTGTTAAACCTCTTTTCCTCATCAGATGACCTTTTCTTTGTGATCTTGGCTCACCTTTGCAGCCTCTGGATTGAATTTGAGCTCTAGAGGTTATCGTCATTGAACCCAAGTAGAAAGGAAACGACTGCTAACAAGCTGGAGGTGGGCTTCAGGGCGACACTGTCGAATCAGGTTAACATTTAGTGCATCAGTTTTAATTTGGCAGAGTAAAGAAGACACATGTGGGATGTTGTTGCCACTGTGACAGCACATTTTGATGTCAACTAAACATTGCCACTACTACTCGATGTTTAAGATTCCCATTTGAAGAATATATCTTTGAGCAACAGGTGCTCATAATACATAGATGTGTGAAAATGTGACAAAACGATTTGCGGTATGTAGACCGTACCTCACTAAGACAGACGGACAGAATACAAATGAGTGGAGTCAGAATATAAAGGAAAGGAAATGGGAACCGAGGCTAAAAGCTCAAGTATAAATTGCAGAGGATCTCAGGAAAATCCGCTCACAGAACAACAGAAGTATGCTTCAAATTGATCCTTTGAATACAAAGTGGTCTAGCAGAGAAAAGGACGTGTCTTGGTTTTTCAGCTTTACTTGTTACATTTATTGGCACATCATTTACGATGACTATAACTAATAAAAAAAAAAAAAATTACATGACTTTTCTTTTCCTGGTGTGTAGACTCAAAAACATGGAAATTCTGTGATCGGCTGATTAGATAACCACGTCAATTGGGACAATTGAGCATGCATTCTGAAACAATTCCCTTTTCTCTCTACAACACGATGTAGAGTCCTGAAGCCTTCTTTTTTATGTGCCCTTTAAAAAAAAAAAATGTAGACTTTAGCAAGCTTCTTTGTTTGACTGTAGAATGGCAATGTAGAGCTGTCTATGGTGAAAGGTACTGAGTGAGTGCCTATATGTTTTTCCCCTCTGTTATAAGCGGGAACAGACATTATTCATTCTGAACTCCAAAGCCATAAAGGTTGCCGCCACCTCCATGGGGTTCTAGTGGCCATATTTCTCAGTGTGTAATGTTTTCTTTCACAGCTACTCGTCGTCTCTCAGTTGCAGCTTTTATTTAATTTTAAGGCTCCTTTGGGAGCAGTGATGCATGATTATTTCTGCCTGAATGAGTTGATTAGTAATGTGAAAAATGTTATTTGAAGTATTAAAAGTCTCCCCGAGTTCAGTTGGCTCTGCTTTGCTTTTTAGTGACTGCTCTTTCCAATTGCCTGTTCATTACTTCTAAGTACGTTGTGCTTCTGTCTGTTTGCTTTGCCACAAAGCAGATTCATTCTTTTTTTTCTCTTTTTTTTCTTCCATAAATTGTCCGATAAAGAAGTGTCATTTCCAGCGTGACATGTTAACCAAACTATGTGAAAACAGAAGACATGGTGGCTGCCCGTTTTCAGGACGCCAGTTCTCAGAGCCGTTGAAAACGTAACCTTTTGGCTGTAGTAAATAGTTCTTCTGCCCGTGTGTGAGTCGATGGACAATAACAACAATGCTGGCCTCCAGTGTGGCATGAACTATTGTCATGTAAACAGGGCCTAAGAAGGAATGGAAGCTCCCTTGTTTTTTTCTTTTCTTTTCCTCAACTTAAACTGCTACTGATTAACCTGGGGAACAAGTGAAACCAGAATACATTATGTCTGGAATGCAGCAGAGCCATTGCGATGCTTTGCTGGAGATCCTCCAGGGAAACCTATACATTCTGGAATTTTTTTTGCAGTTTATTTTGACACGTACCTACCTAAATACCTTTTATGCCCATCATCATCCCTTTATGTCTGTGGCCCCTATTAGCCAGATAATCAGCAGCAGACTTCAGGTAAAACACGAGGAACATAAAGTGATACTGAATATACAGAACTGAATCTGTGGAATTTGCTTGGTTTGCCTGGCCTGCTTCAAACATCTGAATGCTTGATACAGCAGAACACCATCAGATTTGAGTTTATATGAATGGTTAGTGCTGTTTCCTTTCCATTTTACAGAGATGCTATGCTCTTATGGGACTAATATGAGGGACTTCAATAAAACTACAAACTCTACAATTGGTAGACTAAAGGTATTGGCTAAATAAAATAATTAGTGGTGGAACAATTTACCAATATCATGGTAGGTGGAGTTGGACATGTTCTGGTAAACTATATTGAAATGTCTTTTGCTATTGCAGGATTTTGCTAATTTAATTGTAATTTTTTTTTTTTTTAAATACTTAATTGCTTTTCACTGATGAGCTACTTCTTTAGGATATAGGCTGATTTTACACAATAGTTGACAAAATTACCATCTGGGTTTTGCATATTTCAGATCTCTGAGCACTACCGCATCTCAATACATCCTGTAGTCGCTCCATGTAACCTTGAGTGGCATCCCGGCAATAACAACTCCGAGAGACATGAGGAAGGGGAGGAGCAAAGTTGAATAGCTTGCAAATAATCCTGCGAAAAGTGGACTGAATCAATACTCGGCTTGAGAGATAAGCACAACAGGATGTACACTTATGCATGTCTATAGACCTGTCAAAAGCCATGCATAACATTATAAGAAGCATTTCCATATGCTCCTATATATTGTCAAAGATTTGATCATATACATCTGAACAGAGTCCATGTGTGAATGACGACGAAACGGATCAATACGGAGCTGATTGTGGGTCGAAAGCACTTGACTAGACTTGATCATACATATGTGGATGTTTGTAGACCGCCTTGAAAAATTGCCTCGTTTCTGCCAGAAGATGGAGAGATAAAAAGCAATCATCTATCTACCTGCATGGTTTTATGTCATACATCTTTAAAAGGATGAAAAGAATAAGCAAAGTTGTTCTACAATGTCGTGGTTGAATTCGCTATTACCGGTTGAAAAGGTTACATGTGGAACATGGTGGGGATAGTTCAGATAAACCACTTCTCTTTTATGAATCTTAAGTCTTCAGTGTTATCAGTGGCATTGACTATTGTTAAAAATCATCCCGCTGCTGATTGGTGTCATTATGTGGGTTATGCTAACTAAAGAATAAGGCAGAGGAATCCTTTGGTTTCTCTTCTGAGATCCGAACAGAAGAGACGAGCGTTAAAGGTCAGTCCTCCAAGATGGATGGTACAAATGATAATACATCTCAATTCAGGATTGTCCTTTTTTTTTTTTTTTTTTTAAGCAGGGAGAATGCCTTTAAACAATCACATTAGTCACATCGGTCTTCTGTTCAAACAAGGAAAATCAAGCTGTCCAAATTCAATTCTATGCCAGGTGCAATGCAATCTCGAAGCAGTCAAGTTCTGTGGTGCCAAAGATACTTAACATTGTCAGAAAGCTCAGGCTTAATGAGGCATTGGGGATCTGTACATCACCTAATGATCTAAAACACAATGCTTAAACTAACCACCAATGAGAAGGGACATTTCTTTTTGTACCGTAGGATGTTCATTTTTAAGGCTCATTTCAGAATATTCGAGTACTTGGGGATTAAGTAATTCAGGCGAGGCAGTCCTATAATGAATCGCTAAGAGGTTAGAAAAAAAACCTTTTCCCAAGATCGAAACCTCTCAGATGATTGTATGGAACAACTCTGAAAGCTACCATGGTGAATTAGTTGACCCTTGGTTCCGCTTGAAATACCTGAAGTGGTTAGTGGATTGCTGTTCTCCCCTGTTCACTAAACATGTTCCATCTCTCTCGAAGACTGTTCCAACATCATCCTTCTCTATCCGTGTTCTCATCTATTATTACAAAAGCATCTTATAGATTGCCATGAAATCTATTAAATTGAGCACCTCCTTTTTGAGTCATATTCAAGCACCAGCCCTTCAGCTTTCACCACCGAGTTGATTCAGAAAGTTTCCAGTAATGTTTTACGTTCTGATTGCCTTATAAATGACTTCCCTGCCACTCAATAGAAAATTATTGGAAAACTTATTGAATGCATGTTGTTTGGCCTTGTAATTGCTAAAAAAAAAAAAGGAAATAGCCACATGTACATATATTGATTAGGTGGAAGCACACATGAAATCAACAGATATAATTCTCATTTAAAAATCAAAAGTTGCATAAACTGGTTATTTCCATCCACTGGGTAATTCACCCATGTTGTTTATTTTTTCAGATACTCGGTCAACACTCAGCTTCCACCCCCAAGTTGGCTGAGAAGCTGATTGTCATTCATATTCCATAGCTGGTTATTAAAAATAAATGATAGCTGTTGGACCCCTGCACAGTTAAGAAAATGAAGGCTATTGATATTAATGTTTACATTAAATACCAATTGAATAGCCGTGTGACAAAGATGAATTGAGAGATAATGACAAATGGAGGATGAGAGAGACACATGGGAACTCGATGACGAGAATCGATTGGGGTTGAAGGAGGAAGATGAAGTGGGACAAAGTGGAGGGGTTGAACGTTATTAGCGTGGATGGACAGGCACACGATGGATGTTAGTGGGGACATCGAGGAATAGCATGGATTGATTGAATGTGGAAACTTGAGGGAGACAGATTCTGCTTAGCGACGAGAGAATACGGACCGTGAGGACAGGAGGATTAAATTGGAAAACCTCGACACGGCGAGCAGAGACTCCAAGCAAAACACCCTCGAGGGTCAATTTATTATAATCTGTTTCTTTAAAGCTGCTGGATTATTGAGTAAAATGTACGGATAGTGGGTAGAAATGCGTCACGTGCCAAGCACTTTAAAGTGCCAGTTCGTTTGATGAAGTCCTCTGTGGAGGGGCGGCGGTCAAGTTGTTTCATACCAAGCTTTATCATATCAATCACACCATCTCTATTTGCCGCAGGCTGTGATTAGACGAGCCACGAACAACTCCTGGCGAAAAAGAAAACACAGCTGTTCAAGAAATTGCTCAAGCATTCAAGAGGCTGCAGATTGCCAGTAGCTTTCGTTTCATTTCTGCTTTACACAGCAGAGGGACAGGCCACATCAGTTCCATCCTCAAGCCCTCTTTTAAACTCGCCTTGCGGGAAATCCGCTGTTTAATTCATCAGACTGCCTCTTTCGCTTCATCCATATTTGATGATGATTAATTTAATTCAACCCAATAGTCTTTGCCACATAATGTTAGCTAAAGCAGCATATGATATAAGTTTTTAACGTTTTGAAATAATGTGACGTCTTCTGGGTGTTTGGTGCTGAACTCCACTTTCCTGTCATTTTATACTTAAAGTAACAAATTGAGTTGAATTGAAGGCTAATGAACACATTTTGGAGTAATGACAGCAGCCTTTGTTTCGACATGATGCCAGTAAATAAAGGAACAAACATTTATATGTAAAGTGGCAATGTGATGAAGTTACTTGCCTAAAGCAGATGACTCTGTGCCTTCCTATCAGTAATTGTCATCAAACTTTGTCGTCTGCCCATACGAATACTAACCATTATTAATGTTTATACTGTTTAGTTCTCTGCACGCCTATGTGTGTACATTCATTAAAAAAAAAAGAAAAAAAAAAGACGACTTGTAGCCTGGCATTGTAACTATATTGTTTTCAAAACTTTGCAGTGCAAACCATAAACCATAAAGAAATCTCTAGTTCTATATATATCCCAGTTTAAACCCATAATTCCGACCATTAAAGGGCTGTAGTTTTACAACTTAAGCTTCTCAAAACTAACAATAACCCTCATTCGTCTCAATATCAACCAGTATAGCCTGATATGTCAGACAGGACAGACGCAAGGGAAGCCAAGTCCGGTGACGGCGCATTAACGCAGCAAGCACTTCATTTTGGAGATTTGATTCACTATTTCCAAATACAGCCTTGCAATGCTTAATGCTTCTTTTCTAATTATACATAAACTGCAAATGTGAGTGCAACGCCAGCTCTGGCTGTTTGCAATGGATTTTTATCTCGGTTGCTTAACTTGCTTGAAACATTGTTGGGTGAATAAGACTTCATGCGGTTTCATAACCTGCATGTGACTTATGGGTATACTAGAATTGATTTTCAGTCTCCATATAGAAGTCCCGACTCAGCAGGGTAACCACTGATTGCAGACCTAATTATTCTGCTCCAATAGGATTGCTGTAATTGTTCTAAGGCCAAAGCACTCCATGGTACGAAGAAGAAAGACCCCAATGGGGGGAGCATTGATTTACCCTGGGCTTCACTGAGCTTTCACTGTGTGAAGTCTGCATTCCCGTTTATCCTGTAACTACTTATTAATAACACGTGAAAAAACCTTTTTGTTGCCACGTGAGGATGGAGATCAAATACTCAGTAAAGATTTGGATATGTTTTGATTTGTAGATGTTTTAAAACATCTTTATAACATTAAGACTTTCCACAAGCTCTGACAAGTAAGATTTACTCGAAATGGACTCCTTGTTTAAAAAAACCTCAGCCATAACCAAGAGCGAGTTGATTTATTCTGATGTCTGTGTGCAAGTATTGTCTGCTTTGATTTAAAAAAAAAAAAGCCCCCACTGTTGGACAAGATCTGTGAAATCTGTCTTCTTCATGATTGTAACAAAGCATCATTGTTTAGTTTCACTAACTGTGTTTCAGATTTATTGCAGCAGGGAATCTGATCGTTCGTCTATTTGGTGTATCTACCTTTTGTCTGGACCACCTGTTTTGCAATGTTTGCAATATTTTCAACATATGTCCACTACAGTGGCGCCATTATCAATCCGACTTATTTTCTGTGAATCCTCTTGGTGCTTTCGTGCTCACTAAGTTTGGTTGGAGAGATGCTTCAGATAAGGAAAATAATAAAAAATCCAGTTGAACTATAGGGAAGCACTTTGTTGATAAACTTTTGTTTTTATTCATAACCAAGACGGTGACTGTTTAACATGATTTTGTCACTATGAAGGATGATTTCAGAAAATCATCATGAAGAAATATACTACTATATATATATATAAGGTCAGTTTACCTGTCTGACACCATCTGCCTTCATCAAAGAAGATTATGTCCTTTAACTGTTTGGTATTAGTGTTGCAATAAAGCATTTGACATTTCTTGCAGAGACACAGTTACTTCTGGTCAGCCTTATTTACACAATAAGATGTGTATATTTAAAGAACAAAAATCACACTTTAAACACTGCAAGAACCTAATATCTTGATAAAGCATTTTGACCAACCCAGCTGGTGTTTACATGTTCAATATACGTATAAAATGATTCGCAGCCAATTTGTCATTGTTTTAGTGCTCACGCTCAAAGCCATCACAACTCAAGCGATTTTCATGATTGCCAATGATATTATTCAAAATTTTATCATAGTTTATTTGGTATTGTGAGAAGTTCCATGAGGAAAATAAACACACACCCTAACCTCATAATGGCGGCTTGTAAAATGTCATAGGATCTCCTATTGGAGAGATTTGGAAGCTGTCCCCATTGATTTGGGTGAATGTAATTTACAATGTAATGCACTTTGGGGACTGATCAGTGAAGAAATAAGAAGTACATTAACCAACAAATCATTTGTTTGATTAGTCAAAGGTAGATTAAAATTGGCACGTTATCTGGAAATCAAGACTGTTGGTATAGAATTCTGTAGAAGTTGGTGGTTAAACTGGTCTGCCTGTGCATGTGTACATATTCAGTTTAATTAAAGCTCAAACAGTGAATGGGAATAGACTTTTGTTGTCAAATAGATAAAGGGAGGTAGTTTTTAGTGTCTGATGCCAATTGTTGAGAGCGTTTCAACATTTAACATCCTTATTTTAGACTTGGTGAGAGAGAGAAATTTGAATGCAAATCGGACAGGCATACAAAGAAAAGCACTGTAAACCATTATATTTAAGGTATTAAAAGGTAGAGAGATCAATATACAAGCAGCTGTGTTTTTTTTATTGCAGAAAATCACACCTTGAATCTGTAATTCTTCTTAAAACAACTCTCTGGGACGCCAGCCAATAAGGTAGAAGCTGGGTTAAGTGAAATGAGAGTTCCTATTTGCCTTTCGGAGCTCGGGTGCCGCAGATTGCTCCAAGCTGATGTGAGGGTTCTTTTTGAGGTTAAGTGGTGTCGTGTAATCTTCACAAATCCAACTATTGTAGTTCAAATATTATAAAATCTGCACACTCTTGTCACATTTGAGCAGCCAACAGGTGAAACTACTCATTACTTTTTGAACTGCACATACATCAATATGTCGTCCATCATTCCTGATAAAACCAGACAGAACATATTTTGCATAACGTAATTAGTAGTTGTACAACCAGAATCAGATAATGGGCAGTGTTTTTCTTCTCTCTTTTTTAAAAATGTTTTTTTTTTTTTTTTTTTTTAATAAAATGCTTAGTGATGGGAAAAATAAATTATATACAACACTTCAAGCTAATGTTAATTTTTTAATGAGGGCTGTTTTTGCAGTGATTTAAGTTTTTTTTTTTTCATGTCTCAGTCAAAGGAAATCTTTTTTTTTGAGAGAGAGAGAGAGAGAGAGAGAGCACCAATTAGTTATATGGAAGCACAAATCATTATCGACAATCACCATAATTATCATCATCGTCTGTATGGTGCTTCATTTAATTTCCATTAGCCTCTTCTGGTAATGATAACTACTTGAGTATGGATTTGAATTACTTTTAAGTCTAAAATCTTTCAATATGTTAAGCCATTAACATCTACATCACATTTGTAATTGGAAAAAGGAGTAGTTCTTTTCCTGTGAGTGTGTATTGCTCCTTTCATGTCCCTTTATGGAAAAAGACACATAACTCATTCAAATTTATTTCCTCTTTAGACCTTTTTAAGGCTGGTCTACTTAACTATCTTCTGTCCAAATAGTACCTCACTGGTTCTGAGTTATTTGTATTATTATGTAATTTCAGTGACTCCTTTTAGTTCTTCCTTTATTAGTTTTGTTCATTTGTTGTTCCTTGATCCTCTTTTAGTTTTATTTCCTTTACAATAGGTTTCATTGATGGGGATGACTTCATATATGCTTCTTTCCACTCCTGCACAGTGAGGTTTTGTCCCTAGTAATTCAGTTTAATATTCTTATTTGGTGCACACACAAAAAAACAACTAAACAAAACAGATGTGTTCATTTTTCATGTCTTCTTACTGCTTTATTATGGTCTTTTGCAAGACAAGTCAAGTTAAAGTTAATCTACAAAAAAAAAAAAATCTTTAAAATATACTTCTCATAAAAAGTATCACTTCTGCACAGAGACTAAATCAATACACAAAAGCAAGACTATCATTATCACCTATTTCCACAAATCTCCAACCCACAGTTGCCAAAATCGATCCCACCAAAGTCGGTATGTTTACAAACAAACCAGAACTTGTCGCCATCACATGTGTTTACGTTTTGCTAACTGAGGTCAAATCTGCATTCGTAGGTTTCTGGGATTTCAAAGATGGCGTTGCTGTAGCTAAGACGAAAACATTAACATTTTGCTGATTCAGCCCGGAAAACGCTTGAAGACTCTTTTCTTTGAGAAGTCTTCAAGAATAGTCTTAAATGTTGCGAAACAGATTGTAGATCGTTTTTCCAGTGCAACCCGAGCTCTTGCGAGATACATGTTTGTGAGAGTGTAATGAGGAATTTCCTCCAGAGAGGTATTGACAACACATTATGGCTGTACAACAACGACTAAAACTGGGTCCTAAATGTTTTCATTTTTCACTTTAATATTATTATAAATCCAGGTTTCTGCTTCAATTTGTATCTCTTATGATCTTTAAATGTCATTGTTTTTTTTTTTGCCTTAGGGTGAAGAATCCACACTGAGGCAAATGGCTAAGATGTTATGTTTGGGATCATTTGGTGGATGCAAAAGAATATGGTGTCATTTTGGAATAGAAGGAACTTACGATTTGTCCATCCCGACTGAACCTCCCCAGCTTTGACAATCCATCACAGATCATATTGGAATAAATTCCTTTTTTTATTCACAACCAAATGAGCTGCAATCAAATTTGCCATTGCAACACAAAGCAGACACAGCCTGACTGGTTCAAGGTCTCTGTGAATGCGTCAGGTCGCTGAAACATAACTTAATAAACGTCCATTACCTTTGATCGGTCGTACTGTCCGTAGGTTCATCGTTTCGCAACTCACTCGGCTGATAATATGTCAAGAGAATGAGGTTTCTGTTGCTCCCCTCTCAGAGTAAACAGAAAAAATGGGCATGTGGCAACTTTTAGTTACCGAACACAAAGGCTGCCGAAACCCGGGTTGCGTGTGAGTGTGCTCCCAGGTATAAACCTGCTCTCGTCTGTTTGTTCGCCAACAATTGATGCAACCAGACTCTGTTGTCGGAGGAATCATGCTTTCAGGGTGAATCACCTCAGAGGATTTTGAGTACGTTGGACATGCAAAATCCAAACACTGACATGC
Organism: Blennius ocellaris; assembly: GCF_963422515.1. Taxonomy (NCBI): domain Eukaryota; kingdom Metazoa; phylum Chordata; class Actinopteri; order Blenniiformes; family Blenniidae; genus Blennius; species Blennius ocellaris. The sequence continues at coordinate 8,945,471 of NC_137670.1, read as the reverse complement.
GCATATAAACATGATAACCTTCAAAATGTGACAGTTCTGAATAGAAAAACAATTTTATGTAAGATCAGAAAGATTGCTTTATACCAATGCAGTTTTAAGATTTTGTAGCTTGTGGATTCATCCAGCTCTACACAATAGTCATTAAGAAATGTCTGCTTGTTCATGAAAGGTCACTGGTAAATAGGTGTGAATCGGTCCAAAACATCTCCTGTCCGCCTATGTCTTTTTGGAGGTTTTGAAGTTATATGAAGCAGACAGAAGAAGCCAAACCAGCAATGTGGAAATGAAGCCAACAAACTTAACAATGCATGACAATATAAGAAGCTGGATGCGCTGGGCTTCCTGCATAGAGGAGATGAATTCTGAAATATTCTGCAGTCGCTGGATCAAACAATTAATTTTCATTCATGTCGCATTTTTCACTCAGATTGGTACAGTATAAAGTACTTCAAAAAACATTTTACATAGTGACGCCAAGACAATGGTACCAGTTAGAATTTAGGTGAAAAAATATTTGAAAGGTATAATTCATAGTTCATATCATATTATATTTTCGACCTATGTGGATTCCAAAGAACAATACTGAATAGAATATTAAAATTGCAAAAATAAGGTGAAGGGGATAAAACCAAAGGCATTAAGGCACAATATAAAATACAATTTCCAAATGACGTAGGAGAAAAAAGGCAATAAAATAGCTCATAGAACAACGATAGCTGAGGACATTAAAAGAAAAATCTCTATAAAATGAAGAAAGAAAACACATCAATAAATCATGTGGTACAATACCAAGTGTCTACTGATGATAATGATGCAATATGGAGGCAGATTTAAAGCTGCATTTAGCAAATCGAATTGTGGTCAGGATTAATGTGTCAGCAGTGCCGAGGATGTCATCAGGGAAGCATTTCATTTGTCTCTGGCGTCGTTTATCCAGACAACAATTTCAAACATACGTCAACAGTCATAAAGCGATGCCTTCGGCATGAAGTAGGACAAGGAACGGGATGTTTAGGACGAGCCACTTTGGGAGGTTAGAGGTTATTCCACTGAGTCTGTTCTTATAACGTTTTCTCATGACTACATATTAAATATAATGGTTGACTCAGTGCTGTCGAACCTTACTCACACCAACGTTTAGGAATCACACAGACTCACAACAGGTATTTCAAGAATGGATGGATATATATATATATATATATATATATATATATATATCTATTACATCTACTATTTCTGTTTACAACCAATGTGACTACAGCCATTTTGGCTCGATGTGAGGTTTTGTGCACCACTCAGCTCTTGCTACCGACTTTGGATTACACGGGTATTCTCATCAATTTGCCTCTTGGCAAAGAACACAGCACAACAGATTAGCTTCTCTAAAATGTCACACATTATTAAAAAATAAATAAATAAATAAATAAATGCTTTTTTTTACTGGTGTTCAGATATTTTTAGTTTAATGGAGGTGTGGAGTGCCCCAATCTCCAAACAATGCCTTCAGGTTGTCGACATTATGATTTTCTATTTCTGGCTCGATCAGAATCACTTACTGGCCAATTATTTCAACACATGCTCATGTAAGCTTGATAATAGATTTGAACTGTTTTGAAACTCCTGGGAAAGGTTGATGCGTAGACGCACACACGAGCAACACACAAGCTTTGAAGTTTGGCAACCTTAAGAGTAACTTGTCAAGCTGCCAAGTGCACTCGGTGATTTTTGTTAATTAACACGTAGATGGCTCCATAACTTGACTGAACACGAGAACACAATGTTCTGCAGATTGCAGAGGTGCCACCGTGGTTGGCAGATGATGGAGAGTATATGCGACAGGGAAACGGCACGAAAAATAGATATTCTTTTCTCTTTGACGTGCGATGAGAAAGGGAAAATGAACAAGTTGACAAAGTACAAATGCCTTATGTAACGGCAGTAATTACTGTTGTTCAAATCAGACACTGTTTCACTGCCCATATTGCTCGCATGACACAAGCTGCTATGATCACGTGTGTCACCATTGCTGGAGTCCTGCAATGTGCTTTGTAGACTTTTTCTACTTGAGTTAAAGGGGTCATATTGTACAGCTTTTTAACAATTCCACATGGGTCAAATCCAGCTTTTCCTTGATTTTCAGCCATTTGAATTTTGGATATATGAGCTACATTCAGAATCTGCTGCGTCTCTGTGAACTGGACTGGTTCCACCCACACAACGCAGCTTTTTGTAATGCAGCTGCTCTGCATGTGCCCCATGGCTATAGTGAATCATTTAATAATGTATATACTGTATATAACATTGCACTTCTGGATTGCATGCCAAATGACTTTTCATTGCTCTGTACTTGTATGTATGTACTTGTATGACAATGTATTTGAATCCCAATCCCTATTGGCGTGGCATGCGAACTCCCATCGTCTGTTTCCATGGAAACGTACATCGTTTCCAAAATGATGGCATGCGAACGTGAAATTTTTCTGAAAAGAAAATGTAAAAACAATGCGTTTTACAAGAAACACCGTTGTACAAACGGAGCCTGAAAGTTATAAACACTCAAATTGTTCCGAATTTCAAAATGTTCTGTTTGGTAGTTTAGATGGTCAACAGAAGAGAAACCAGGGTCTCATGATCACAGAAGCTATGATTGTTCTGTCCTTGACAATTCAACACAAACCAGACTGGAACAGTGTTGTTCATTACCATTCTGAGCCAAACCAAATGAGATGCAATCAACTTTTACACAAAGCAGACTCGACCTGGCGCAAGCTGTGCATCACTTTTAGTGGTGGAAACCGATGACGTAATGCCTTTTTTTTTTAATTGCTTCATTGTTTCTTTTCTTCATTAAAAGAAAATATTTGTTGTTTTTCTTTATGTCTCCAGTGGCTGTACTAATTTTATGGTCAGGTTTACGTTCACAGTGCTGATGCTGTTTCATGAAGCAGAAAGAACAAGCCCCGAACTCAAAGCAGAAATCAAACGACACAAAAAAGAGCAACCTTTTATTGATCGACCACAGAGGCTACTGATCTTCACTGTGCATGCTTGTTTTGTCACAGACTACAACCCTCCCCCCTCTCTGTCTGTTTAGACTTTGATAAATGGAGCAACCAGAATTTTAAGGAAATGTTATTTCGGGGTGATTTACCTCAGAGGGCTTTTAAACATATTTGACACCAACCCACATATCAAAATCACATCCTCTCATAAAAACAGGAAAAATAACAGATCTTCTTTCTTTGGTAGATGAAATTGTTCATTGGTATTATGAAACCAAACATAATGTCTTTTAAAGTCAGAAAGGGTTTCTGGACAACTTGTTGTATGACTGCAGGGTTGGTGAAAACTTCATCTCGCAATTCAGCGATGACCACCTTTCAAATGTGATTGAGCGTTCAAAAGATCACATATAGTCTAATAAATGGTTTGAAATAAGCAATACAGCTTTAAAATATACATCTTGTACTGGGAAGGTTAAGTAGCACCAATAGAAATCCAGAAAACAATACTGTTAATAAGACTAATACTAATATTCAATATGACATCTGATTGTTATTGATCTTCTGATGCGTTTTAATCCTCACCATTCCTTCCCCTTCCTATTCTTATGCCTCTCAGGTTATGTTGGCTGCATCCTATTGGTCACTGTTGGCGCCAGCAATCGACATGGCGGAGGATTCAGGGAAGTACGGCTCGTTCGCCTTTGTGCCCGTGGCAGTTGGATTCACATTAGGGGCGGCCTTCGTTTACTTTGCTGACCTTGCCATGCCCTTGTTGGTAAGGACTCGATGCATTTTTATAACCAACTGCATTATTGTACATACACTTACTGTATTTATCAATTGTCTTCGAACCGTGACAGAAAGTGAAGATTCATGCTCCAGAAAAGCTGTGAAACAAATACAGGATGGCATTGCTGCATTCTCATCGATAAACTCTTATTGCTGCTCTTCCCTTTTGTGTTTGTGATTGGAAAATGATACCGTTGGTGTTGAGGTGTTGTATAACCTGCGTGGTTGAAAGCCCACGCAAATGAAAGCCAGTCAAGGGCCAAGGGTGAGTTTTGAGGCCATAAAAACAACTGCTAAAGTGTGAACTTATAATTGGATAAATTGAGATAACCTCCAGCCTCGATGCTAATCTGTGATTTGTGAGTTTGTTTGCTTCCACACTCAAAATAGGTTTCCTTCAGTGACTTTCTCTGTTTTGACACTTTCTTAAAATGGCTTGACAAGTTGCTGAGGAAAGAAATCTCTGCACCAACACGGGATTTACCTACATTTGTGAATCAATGATCAGTTTTAGGCCCCATTTATAATTGTTGATATTTGGGAGGCAACATTTTCACTTTTAGTGTATTGGAGCCTTTAGCAGATTGTGCCCGAGTACAAAAAACAGAGCAGAGAATATTGCGAGTTTTGGATTTAGTTTGAAATCCTTTCCTTGGTGTCTTCTATTGTTCGACGACCTTGGAGCTCAGATCCTTCAGTGCTTTCCAAGGACTTGAAACAAAGGTTAAATATCTGGTGATAAAGGACTTTAGAACACTGCAACACATTTCTCTCTAAAGCTACAAAGGAAGACCTCTCGGCATTATGAAGCTCATCTCTCACTTTTCCTACTATCAGAGTTAAGAAAATGACGCATTTTCACTTTATATGTCCGGACATATATGATTTCTTCCCTTGGAATTGACCAGTGCACTTGCAAGTTGATTTCATTGTTGTCTACTACTACACCTACCGAATCCAGAATGTATTGCTGCTGTTATCGTTCTGTGGCTGTCGCTATTATACCAACAATGCTTGATGAGATGGAATAGGGATGATTAGATCAGCAGTGTTGGATCGGTTTTTCATTTATTTAACAGTCGGTGCATGTTGCTCATCTGAATTTATGTTAATGAGTGAATACACTGTATATTGCATAGCTAAAAGATCCAAAAAGTTTTACAAAAGTGGTTTCATAAGAGCACTAAATAGTTCAAACAATAATCATATATCTATTGTTGGGATTTTCGATTCTGTCTCTTCAGTTTAACATGAAGATTAATCACTAAACTGCAAAATTAACAAAACTCATCTGGCTACAGAACAAAATCATCAACAGCATGTCCTGATGGATTCGTCTGACTAAGTTCATCCCAAAACTACAGTAATATACTATAATTTGAAGTTTATCAGCTGGACACGTATTAAAGTGTTGGTATTGATTGAGTGCACCGTCACAGAAGTATCAAGGTCTTTAATCATTTCAACACAGTTAAGTGTAACTCGCGTTTTCTGTTTCGATTCTTGAGTTGTTCGGCTGTCAAACAAGAAGATGCAAAGCTTCAGATGAATATCAACATTCAAAGAGATCTCCATATGAATTACAAATGGCTCATTTGTTGAGCTAATGATCTACCAACCCTGATCAGGCCCCCCCCCCCCCCCCCCCGGATTGTAATCAACACGTTTGCTCCATGGTCTGACTCACATTTAACAAGGCCAGGGATTGGAGGGGACATCGCCGAGAAAGCAAAAAGGCGAAGCAGGCCACTACGATCGGAGTCAGCACAGAACAGCTGTTGCCTTAAGCTCCCGCAGTCACATCAGGACAGCAGCGGTGACACGAATTACATATGAAGGAGCGGATGACATTGCCGTCATGCACACTCATGCAAGATGACACCCACTCAAATACACGTAATGACCGCACACACTGACCACACAGTTAAGCGAGGATGGTGAAGAAAAACTTAAGGGACTTTAGAGCTCTGTGGTGCCGCTCTAATAATAAAATGTTCATTTGCAAAGGCCACAGGGGAAGGACTTTTTCTTCTTTTTAATAAATCAGGAATAAATTATTAGATTGGTGCTCAATGTTCAAGTGGATCAGAGAATCCGTGGTTAGGTTGTCATGGTGACTCAGACCATTGGTTCCTCCCATTCTTTATACCTGAGATTCAGATTATTTCAAAATTTTGACTTTTGAATAATGGGCGAGACTTCTATAAATTGCAAAGATCTTACAATAAACTATTCAACATGTCAGTAAATCTTGATTGAACTCATTCAGACTCGATGCTGAGTAAAGTTTCTGAGCTTGTGGCTTAACATGACAACATTTTCAAGTGAAAACTATTAACTTTTGTTGCGTTTTGGGTGTCAGTTTTACATCACAATGGTGCTTGGACCCATTGAAAACACAACTTTATGAAAATGGCTCCCAAAACCAGGCTATCGACTGAAATTCAACATCAATCCCTTTTACTCAGACTTCATCAGATTGGTTTCATAGCTATACATGTTTGCAAATGTCAGTTTCCCCCCCCCCTAGAAAATATGAATGACACACTTAATCAGTACATTGCAGAAGAGGGTCCATGGCAATTGAATATAATTCTGTATAGTGCTCCATAAGATGATATTAGCATGAAAGCACACTCTCAATCACTCTCAGCATCAGGCTCAATATGTTGTGTCTCGGGGCCAAGATTACACATTCGTAGTAGTCACAGTCATCATTTCCAATCACATGGTGCAACTTTGTCCTGTCAAACCGTGTTGCCGTTGCATTTCTTAAGCCCTGTTTTCCATTTTAAGCTCACTCAGCTGTGACGCCCTAAATCCAAAGGGATAAACAAACCGATAAAAAAAAAACATCTCTTGGGCCAGACCAGAGGGAAAGAGGCACGATCTTGCGTGGAAACAGAAAATTGGACCCTAATTCACAACCACACATCTTGTTGTCTTGGACCAATATGCGCTCGTCAAGATCCAACTCTGTCGTTTACCACCTCTCACCTCAGCCGGGGCCAATTAGGCTGCTGGCATTCCCGTCCCCAAAGCAACCAGGCAGTACCTGCACTCTATTGAGCACGCGAGGCAGAGAGGGGGAGATCTCTATCAGTGGCGGAGCGCAAACAAGCCATACTCGAGGCACTTAGGCATGCCATCCAATTGTGTTGAAAATGGGTTTCATTTCTGGAGGCTTAAAGGCTTCACCACGGGCTAGCAGAGTTCACAGCTGGAAGCCCTTTTATTTATATGGTGTCATGTCTGTGTTGTGCTCCTCTTATTTTATCACCAAGTAATATATTCATGGTGTGAAGCTCACTTTTAGGATGAGATGTTTCAGGAGTTCTGCTGAGGCACTGCATATAAAGCCTCATTTGTGGGCCGTTTTAGACAAAAAAGTGGCAAAAACTGAATTTGACACTATCAAGTCCAAGATAGTTGTCGATAAATACCCAATTTACCTACAAGTGTCAGGATTCCAAACAATAAATGCAAATGACATGCCATCAAACAGACTGATTAGATGTGAACCCTAAAGTTAATTTATAAAAAAGACAACAACGTAAAAGGGATTCAATTGAAATGAGACAGTCACAGAGATGGATGAGCAAATATCACACAGTAATGGCTGTTACACGGCTGAGTGCATCGGTAAGCAATCCCAGACGACGAGCCCAAGGCTGCTGGTGCTCTTTTCTTTTCGTTCTGTGTTTCTTCTATGTATCAGAATACTCATACACCAGGTTATATTTACACCACTCACAAGAAGAGCTTTTTATTGAGCGTCAGAGGTGTGCTGTTTTTTATTGATTTGACAGTGTTAATTGTGAAATCAGTTGGATGTTCACGAGGTTACTGTGTCTTAAAAAGGCTCTCCGTGGGTATTACAGCCATCTGTTGGAGATCGTAAGTGACAATTTTTTTATGTTTATCAACTGCATAAGAAAAGGATAGGAGGGACTTCTGATTTGTGTCTGGATAAATCAATGAGCAGAGTTTCTTCTTTCGTTCCTCTCTGGTCAGTGTTTGTTTTGGGTGACAGCGCCCCAAACAAGCAGCAGTTGTAATTGTTTGACATTTTCCAGACAGCTTGATCCGGTCCCAGAAGTGCCGCTTGAATGCCACTCAAACAAAATGAAGATGTCAAATATATAATATACAGCTAACTTCTCACTTTTCCCATTGGATTCAAGAGTAGTGGCATGGTCGCGTTGATTCTACACACTGTGTCTCTTTGTGAAACGTATGAAATTACTTGAGTATTTTGTCTTTCTGTCATAATCTACCCATCGCTGGCAGCTATTTGTGCTCTAATCAGTCTCAAGCAGCAGCCGCCAGCTGACTTTCTCTCCGTGTCCTATTTGACTCTTGCTCGCTTGCCACATCTCATCACTGATGTCACTTCATCCTTTCGGTCGCGCCTTTGTTCCCTCGACTTGTGGGTCCTCCTCGGCTCCCTGCAACTCTTCTTTCTTTTCACTTCTCTGTCTCAGTTCAATTAAGTTCAATCTTTGTTTGTGTGCAGTTTCTTTTTCGTCTCTCCAAGCAAGTAGGGTTTTACGGCATGCCTTTATGTTTTAACGGTGTTCTGTCACAAACGTCATGATGGAAGAACACTTACTTCAGCTCACAGGTCTGTTTAACACCAAGACTCTTTTACTCAGGAACAAACATGCTGCATGACATGGACGACAAGGCAACATGGTGCTTTTGCATTGTATTGTTGTGAGATGAATATTCGGGTGGTACAATTTTATTATCCGAATCCAAGTTCGGTCGTTTCTGATGGAAGATGGGAGAATCGTGTCGAAATAGGTCGAAGGTCTGTTGTAAAAACCTACTTTCCTGAAGAGAAGAAAGAGTAAATACTTACTTCCCTGTCTCCATACTCCTTCTTCTGCTCTTTCAGCTCGGGTGCCATGGTGACTGTGGTGGAAATGCTGAGATTGCGATAATAGGTGTGTGGAGGCAGGCGGGGGGTGGCGGCGAGGGGGTCGAGCATCATCTTCAATACATACATCTAAACGTGCGGACATCGTGGGGGGCCATCGGTGTTTGGACAGCTGCTGGTGCCACTTTTACTGGCTCCTCAGCAAACACGGCCGCTGAATGGGAAGAACGATGGAGAGAGATTGCAGTGGGGGGGGGGTTGACAGAAGGGTGGAGAAGGATGGCAACGATAATAGGTAGGAAGGGGGAAAAAAACAAAACGATTGAGCGGGAAACAGCTGGGAGAGCCTGTTCCAGTAAGACATTTTATCACCATCTATTTGCATTGTTCGACTGCTACAATGCATTTGCAAAAGTAAATAAGTTCACAGCTAAATTCAAATTGGTATTCAGATAACTATTGAACGGGAAAATTAAAAACAATACAATTTACTTATGGAATTTGGCTGCACATTGAATAATTACTTTGATTATTAGACACTGCTCGTTTGAGTTCTTTCTAGAGTAATTAGCCTTCAGCACATCTGCTTTCATGGAGGCTTAAAAAAAAAAGCTGAAAAAGAACATTTTACACTGTAATTATTCTCACTTTTAATGTCCATATTATAGGTTCACAAATAACAGTAATTAAACAACAATTATTGTACCAATATGGCAAGCTGAGTGCTCTCCAACAAGGGCCTCTAATCCAATCAGGCAGGGTCTATTGATGTTGGAAAATTGTGGCCATAGGTGTAAATCACTGGGTCCGAGCACCCGTATCCCTTGACAAAACTATAATTGTTTGTAATTTAAGGAAGTATATAATTTCCAACTTTAAAATGGCAGCACTTCTCATAAGTATATACACAGAGTGACACGTTTAAAAATGGATTTCTGTTCATAATGTTAAAACGAGTCTTTCTCAGAAAGCCTTCCTTGTGGTCTATTATAATCGCCACCGATACAATCCCTTCAGCTCCTTGCCCCCTCCAATAATTGTATGTAAATCCAATCTGAATTGTAGTACGCAATTAGCAAAACCGCAGTGGGCATAATATATCAGAATAACAGGACCTTGTTCTTGCACTTAGCAATGCAAATGGAGCTCCTGTCTCTTGATCTGTGCAAGTGTGAAAGAATTCAAGATGGCATTCTTTCATAATCTGTGTGACTTGCCACAAAGGCTTTGCCCTTCGGTACGAAGCCATAAAACCATTGGCCACTATGTCAACTGATAATGAGTGCAGGCAGATTTTGTGTGGTTGTAAAGAAACAATACGTAATACTTACAATACCATAAAAATACTACATTACTATACATGCAAAGAATTTAGTTGCTATTAAAACATTGCTTTCAGTTCAAGTAAGTCTCATTGACAAATGTTTTCTTTCTGTAGTTCTTTCTGAGTCGTTTTCACTATGAATTGAATAGCTTCTATTAGTTTCTTGGCATTCCAGTCCTTGTAACAGAAGCAGTGTAGGTCGATGGCAAAGTTGGATTGTTACTACAGGAGTAACACGAGAGGCCACCATTGTTGTTGTTGTCCTTCTATATTTGAAATGTGTTCAAAATGTTCCCGTGGTAAACGGGCACCCAAAATGCAATGAACATTTTCTGTTTTCACTTGTAAACATAGTGTAAATGGGGCCTTAATCAATCAAATTCAGTTAATGAGCATTATATTAATGAGGTGTTCTTTGTTGTCTCAATAGCTATGAATTGCATAATATGCATATTTAAGCTAAAAGTGTTGGTTGCCATAGTATTTATATGTCATGGCAGTTTTTGGTAATGTGCAAATAAGCCACCGATGAAACCCACTAGGTTAACTAGAAGATGGAGGTAATCCTTACATTGGTATATCCTCAGGTCTGAGAAGACCAGATTGTGGCAATTATGATATTTTAGGAGGCTGGGAAGATTACTGCTGCCAATAGTTGCCTTTAATGAATTCAAATGCTGTTATGTTGGTTATTTTGCTGGAATCCATATGTTTTTAATGTTATCATATGTTGTGGTGTAACAACCATGTATCTTTAATACCTCATCAATAGAAAAACTTCTGCTTAACCAATCCATACTCTCTGAGTAAATTGTATACATGGGGTACGATTCAGATAATAAAAGGTACATATGTCAAACAAATGAGTGAAAAACAGCATTGGCAGGGCCAGTAAAATGGTAAGTAGGTCTCCATAGGGTTCATAGCCAAGATTTATTGAAACTCCGGGTCGTCCTAGTTTAGCTTTTCAGTCGTTCCTCGGGTGAAGCAACGGAGAGGCCAGACTGTACGGGTGCAAGCTGTTGCAAGATTAAGTGGTTTTAGAAAGCAAGAGTACACTACATTGGAAGAACAAAATGCACTTTAGGGGCTGACAGGGTATGCCAGCAGAGCTCTGAGAGAAGTTGAAGACAGGCAAACTTCAATTTTCACTTTATGTTCTCAAGCTTATCACAATACGTGCAATGATATTGCTTGCATGCATTTACGAACACTTTGGCATGATTGCATATTTAAATCAAAAACACATTGCTACTTTGTGATCGTATTATTTTTCCCTCTCCTTATTCTCCATCACCATAACAACATAAAGTCATGGGGGGGGGGGGGGGGGGGCAAGGAGGTCTTGGCAGCCTGGGATGGGAGCCTTGCATCATGGTATTCAGTATATCACCAGTTCAGTGTTGCCTGTCCACAGTACACACTGAGCATTTAGACAAGTAGACAGCAGTAACAATGACCAAAGCACCACAAACACATGACATCTTCTCTGTTTACTGTGTCTGGGGTATAGCTGTCTCACGTAGAGTGACGACTGGCATTTTTGGTCCTGGTAACTTGCAGTGAAGGTTTCGAATACCGTTGTGGCTCAAACTGTGGCACCAAACCTTTGTTGTTTGTGATTTTCTTTACGACGCTGATGGATATAACCAAAGCGTGATATGAAATCATTAAATGCTTAACGGCAAACACATTTTGCAACACTTAGTGAGCATGATCTGATTGGCATGAAGGCGCAGTGTATTGAGACATCCAGACAGGTCCCTCAGTCTTCTGTGATATGTTATGGCAATTATGATAAATTTGTAAAATATTGTGCACCACTGGTTTTAAAACAAGAAGTCTGGGAAAAGACGGTGGTTGGATTTGACTACTGAACGCACTAAAAAAAAAAAGAAGCTTGTTTCATACTATATATGTATGCATATTTGGGTACCATAAATACTCAATCACGCAGTTGGGTTGACAGCGTTGAAAAATCGGGATGCAAGCTCTTGTGTCACATCTGCTGGGCTTTCCTTCCCTGCTGAGTCGGTGGAGTTGTAGTCCAGCCCTTTGTGGCCGCTGTTCTCTGGGTCAAGGTTCATGCCGTGTTCACAACAAGCAGGAGAGCGTGCGTCAATGTGGTTTAACTGCTATCGTGTTTGTGTATCTATCATAGCTGTAATCTTTTTATAAATGGTTTTCATTTGAACAGATCTTTGCTGAGTCCCTTCAGAGCAGTTCATACACATACATTTGTCATAGAAGTATAACCCTGCGAAGTTGACAGCCATCTGGGATGTCAGAACGGCGCCCGGCAGTCATGGCCTATTTACTTCTGCGTGTTACTTTCCTCCTACGTCTGTTGTCAGACAGGTTTCTCTCTGTCTCTGTGGTCCCCGACACTTTGCCGTGTCTTTATTAAACCTCCGCGCAGAAGAGCTGGGTTGACTTTATTACATTGTTTTGCATACATGATGAGGTGTAATGGAAATCAACTCGCTGCTTGTTCACATTGCACAATGGTGCCACTGCATAATTTCATTTTTTTCATTTCATTTTATTTATTCTTTTTTCAAGGTAATGCAACCTAAAATAAAGCAACAATCCAACAAAAAACAAACAAACAATACATTCCATGAAAAGAAGAACAGGAGTTGGATGAAGAAAAAAATCTTATAAACTCCAACCCCATTCTTGAAGAAAAACGTACAAACTAGATGGCCTAACCGATGTAAAAAACAGCAACAACAAAAAAACAACAATTACATATACACATACATACACATACACATATACACACATATACATACATTCACCACCGTCATCATCATCATTATTGTTGTAAATTTTAACGTTTTTCACATTCGTCTCTGTACAAGTTAAGTGTCCTCTGTTTATACTTATATTTAAATTGAAGAATATTTGAACAACATTTTAGATCATTTTCTAGAGAGTTCCACTGTATCACACCAGATACTGAAACACACATTTGTTTAAGGGTTTTTCCTGCGAAAGGTTGTTTAAAGTCATTATTTCTTCTGCTTGTCTCACTGTTTACTGTAAAAAGCGCTTGCAGTCCATGCGGTAACAGGCAGTGTTTTGCCTTGTGAACAACTAATAAAGTTTGTAAAGAAACCAAGTCCTTCAATTTGAGTAGTCCTGACCTCAGAAACAGTTCTGTAGTATGTTCCCTTGGAGCAACTCCATTAATTATTCTTATAGCCCTTTTTTGTAAAATAAATAAGGGCATTAAATTTGTAACATAACAATTTCCCCATACCTCCAAACCATACATTAAGTATGGCAAAATAAAGGAGCAATATAGGATTCTCATTGCCTTATAATTCAACATAAACTTTACTTTACTCAAAACTGCAATGTTTTTACAAATTTTATTTCTTACGTAAGCTATGTGTGACTTCCACTTAAATTTATCATCAATGAGGACTCCTAAAAACCTAAATTCTGACACTCTCTCAATACTTATTCCATTTAAAGTCAAAGTAACACTTTCAGGGCATTGTTGATTTGTGAACAACATAAATTTAGTTTTGCTTAAGTTTAAGGACAATTTGTTTTTATTAAACCATTTCTGAAGTTGAACCATTTCTTGTTCAATAGTTTTCATTAATGTTCTTAAGTTCTTCCCTGATACAAAAAAATTTGTATCATCCGCAAAAAGAACAAAACGTAAAATCTTTGATTCCTCACAGAGGTCATTAATATATAAAGTAAAGAGTTTAGGCCCCAGCACAGAGCCTTGAGGGACTCCACACTTTACTGTTTCTAACTTGGATTCATGGCCTATATGCTCTACATATTGTTGTCTATTTTCTAGGTAACTACTAATCCAGTTTAACACTACACCTCTAATACCATACGTCTGTAATTTAGATATCAATATACCGTGATCGATCGTGTCAAAGGCCTTTTTAAGGTCAATAAAAACTCCAACTGTGTGATTTTTATACCCCAATTCTGTTGTAATGTCCTCCGTGATTTTCATCAAAGCCATAGCTGTTGAGCGGGTGCTTCGAAACCCAAACTGATTGTCATGTATCAAGGAATGTTTCTCAAGGAAATTGTCAAATTTATTAACAAAAAGCTTCTCCAGAATTTTGGAAAATTGAGAAAGCAAAGATATAGGCCTGTAATTTGTAAGACTATGCCTATCACCAGATTTAAAAAGGGGGACAACCTTAGCCACCTTCATTTTATCTGGAAAGAAACCTGTATTAAAAGACAAATTGATAACATATTTTAATGGTCCTACAATGCAATGTATAGTTTCTTTGACAATGTACATATCTAAGCCATCACTATCACATGAATGTTTACTTTTTAATCTGGAGACAGTAGAAATAATTTCACTCTCACTGACTTCGCCAAGAAATAGAGATTGCATGACTCTGCTTTCACCTGTACAGCTTTTATTTTCGTTATGTAGTGGTATAGATTTGGCCAGGTTTGGGCCAACACTGACGAAAAATGAATTAAATTCCTCAGCCATTTTTTCACCACTTACCTCAGTATTCTGTTGATTCATTAAGAAAAAAATAATGAAGTAAACATTGGTGGTTGGCTGATTTCAATTCTGTTCTTGTTTATTTTGTCCGATTTTTCTTTTGTTTCGCCCTTCCAGCTGATTCACTGAGCTTTGATGATGAGTTGCTGTTTCTGACAAACAAAAGCAACAATTCCATTAAGCCTATTCCGATTCTCTGACTTTTATTTCTTCTCCTCAGCTCTATTTATTGCTCATTTGTGTTTTTGTAGCCGTGCAGTGTTGTCGTCTCTCATTGACAAAGCATTCTTCTCCAGTATTACAATACAGGACCAAACATGATTAGATGTCACACCAAACAATATACAATGTATTTGGTTTATAAATGGATGAAATAGTCTTCCAAGGGAAAAGCTAAATTGCTTCTCAGTTATTAAAAGAAAAGAGTTAACAAAACCTTGTCTAACTTTACCTATTCAAAGCATTTCCATTATGTTGAGTAGGGAGGGACAAAAAAAAAAAAAGTTAAAGGGTGTGAATGACCTTCAGCACTATGGCTTGCTGAGAGCTTGCTGTTTGAACCATAGCATTTCTAACAAAAGACTGATTAACGCTTGTGAAAATACCTGGTCAAGGAAATGGACTTTACTGATTGACCTTTATTTTTTACTTTCACTGCTTCAAAGTGTTTTATACTGTTAGCTGCATTCACATTCAGGGAATTTGGAGTCTTGCTAAAGAAAAGTTTTTACATAATTATGGAAAGTTGTGTGATTGGATGATGAGCCACTCTCTCAAATAAGCCATTTTCGGCGATAATTATAACATCGACACTTCATATATTCATCCGTCTTTAATACACACTTCATCAAGAAGAGCAAGAAGCTGTTCTGTTTCTACATACAGAGTAAATCCCCAAGTAATCCAAAATGTATCACAACAAACCACTTGGAATCATTGCTCAGACGTGTCTAATTTAAGGGAGGAACGTGCTGTGCAACGACAACGATACCGTGCCGGCTCAATAACTGTGGCAATTATTTGAGGAATTTAGCACAAGCTGTTTTTTTGGGGCTACACAAAGATCTCATTAAGCTTGAAGATTCTCTTTTCAACATGAGCAAATAACCTTTTTTCATCTTTTCGAGACATTTTGTCGACGATGTCCGAGTGTTTTTACCAGTTCGATATTCTCTTGTGTGTGCCATAATCACCAGCTGGCAAATGCACTTTTTTCTTTACTCTTGTCCATCCATCCATTAAACCGACATCACAGTTATGATAAATCTTGTAGATTTGTCATAATTTCAGATATACTTTTCATCTTAATAAAGGCTCAGTACTTTATTTTTTCTTCATTATATCAGCAAAACACCTCACCTACGACTGTGAGAAATAAATTATTCATAACTTTCGCCCCGTCGCAGTACAGTACAAAGCAGCGGTACCACCCTCGAATTCTCTTAGCAGCCCACACGTGTGAGACTCACGACTTTTTCGTAGTGCCTTATCTAAAAACAACTCTTGTCCACGCACTCCAAGCAAGAGCTCGTCTTTGTGTGAGGAAATCTCTGTCCAGTTACCTACAGATTCCTCATCAGCAGCCGCAAAAAAAGCTGATGTTTTGAAAAGTCATCCGACTAACCATATGCAAGTTGACTTGATTGTTTCTTAACTCATGATTCAAACTGTCAGTGTTTAGCAGATTACCGTCTCTTTGGTTTTAACTCACTGTCTCCTCTCGCTGCTTAAGGGTCTGATTTAGAGGCTTTCTCTCGCTGCGGATAAATGACGGTGCCAATGGCTGAATTAACATTTTCCAAATGAGATGAATGTCTCATTTTGAATGAAATTCGGCACCATTTTAGTTAACGGAGCAAAGGAGAAGGCAGGTATTCTGTATAATTTGTTCTTTTTTTTCTTTTTTGGTTGCTGTAAAACAAAGTTTCAAACTACTAAAGTGATAAAGACTCATCGGGCACTTCCTGGAATTGGACATATTGACATGATGATCATAATAAGCCATACTTGATCTCTCTCTAACATTCTGGCTAAATGGGGAAATAAACATGGTGTTCTAACAGTCGACAATTTATGCTGTGCCGCTTTTGGAAGTAGTTTTGAATGAAAAGACAATGAGGTCAGAGATTCAACATTTCAAGGCTTCGGAAATCCAGTTCTGTGTTTTTATTCTAAACTATCAAGTCGAGTTCAGCGAGTAAGCCATGAAGCCTATTGGCTTCAGACGAGAGGGGAAATCCGAAAAGGTTCACAGATGTTTTTGAATGATCGATTGCTTCTAAAAGACTCTGACTCTCTGATCCCTGTCTACTCTCAGTAACACTATAGCCACAATTTCTCTCTGCCGTGGTCCTGATAACTGCAAAAAGCTGAAAATTATAGCTAAGTGCAATTTACTCTACCATTGTAGAGTCTTGATGTTTTTACTGCCAAGCAACAAAGACACAATTAATATTTACTCTAACAGACTCTAAGCGTCTGACATTTCTTAATTCTCTGTAATGGACTGCCTGGAGTTTAAAAATGAATTAAAACCACACGACTGATTCAAAGTCTAAATATTTATGTATTTACAACAGTTAGTTTCACTTTGACGGTACCGTTCAAGTGTCATGAAGCGATCCGGTCGGTCGTACCTGCAGCGGCTGCAGTGCACGGTCCCGTTTTCCAGCAGGTTGTCATTTGGCCTTTGGAGTCGAGCACTAAAGTAGATAAGGGTGCTCCGTGTGTGCTGAATGGTCGATACGACTGACCTCCTATTAAACCAAATTGAGCTTTGATATCATGGCATATTCTGTTTGATGAACTCCGCACTGCCTTGTGCCGTTATGTATAGTTAAGAGGGGAGGAGGGTTCCAGTGGGAATGGAACTTCCAATCTTGGCAGCAATGAAGCTGTTACTGATACAGTGAGCCGCTCAGACCCTTCTCAGCACATGCTTCACTCTCCATGTGATAAAACTGCACATTGTGCATCTTGCCCATGCAAATAAGGACACAGAGTAGATTTCTTGGATTTGGTTTGGCTGAGGTCTGCACAGCAGCTAGATTCATCCTGAAACGGAATCAAAATTGGACTCGACTAAATAATGCATCACCCTGGTTTCTTGTTTGTTTGTATTTAGTTTTTCCCCTCTTTGTTTGACACTTTGAGGTCGAATGCATACGACCACTTTTGTGGGCCTTTTGTGACAGTCCTCAAAAGAAAATTCCCCACAGCGTTTTGTCACTTTAAAGTAGACCGTTTTCCTTCCACCAAGTCATATGGTATCAATTTAAACACGGTCATCTACACCAAACTGCATATTTGTTTATTTATTGGTTTAGATGGCAAATCTCAATCTCGACTGTCAGACCTCTAAAGCTTTTCGTTTAAATAACAATATTTCAAGTGAAAAGGCATTGTTTTTACGTTTTTGTTTCAGATAAGGTTTGCATGATTTCCACAATTTACTATTGTATTGTATTCTAACCAGACACCCAAAACGCAACAAAAGTTTCTGTTTTCACTTCAAAATATTGTAAATGTGTCATGCCATGACTTTATTGTCAGTGCAATCAAATGATTTGATTCTCATCAGCCAGTTCCAGAAGCTCACTCTGCAACATCTTTGCTCTGTGATACAAACTTGACTAACACAACTCTTTGTTTTCAACGACTTAATCTCACACAAAAACTCGACCTGAGAGAAGTCAATTTGTCCTAATTTAACATCTCATAGAGTTTATTGCCACCATCATCCAAATCATTTCAGCATTTTCAGGCATTTCTAAGTTCAGCTGTTTCCTCATCTGATACAGAAATGTGATTTCAAAGAAAATGCAATTAAAATATTGTACTTGTACTTCGCTGTTTTGTCAGGATTACATTACAAGCATGACACCTCTGAACTTGGAATAACGTTTTCCAAGGCTTACATATATCAAACGCACACTATGGATGCTTGCTTTTCACTGTTCTACATCTGTAAGTTGTGACTGGTCTGCCAACACATTGCAAAACAATATATTACATGCAGTTGCGAATGTATTGTAGCAGATCCGAGGTGTTTAGTAGCTGCTTTAAAAAAAAAGAAAATTAACTCCCATATGCAGAGATGATCATGGGTTGTTTCTACAATTGAAAATCTGTTTGCATCTATTTATTCGTTCATATAGTCCAGCTCGTTTCACATGCTCACAACCTGCTTTATAGTCAGAGGCACATAGTCTGAGTCTCAAACATTGCCAACAAGAAATCACATCACTTTGGTTTAGGGTTAAAGACAGAACAATCAATGGCGCCAATGTATGGTCCCATATAGTAACTGCACCGCTTTCAGATGTGTCAGATTCAGACACCTTTATTTATCCCACAAGGGGTAATTCATTTGTAGTTCCCAGTTGTACATTCACACGCATGCATTGGTCATCACTCATTCAATCATTCAATTGAAATATGGGATCATTTCAGATCGGTCTGTATTTATTGGTTATTCTGGTATCGCTTTTATGGAGATCCAGTTGACTTGTATGTGGCCATTGATCTATAACAAGTTTGACACTTCTATGTTAGAAGGGCTATCGTGAATTGTATTCAGAACCCGAAGGGAAGCGAGTGAAGGGTAATTAAATTGTGTTTGATGTGTGACCTTTTATCGGCAAGATTAACATTCTTGCAGCAGCCTTTGTTGGACTATGACACCGTCTCTGTTTTCATGGAAAGTAAAATTGCTTGTTTCCGGAAAAGCTTTCCACACATTTGTGTCTTTCCATTAGTCAAATTAATTCATTCAGACAGATTCTAACCAAGAAGAATGGCGCCGGTCGCAAACCCCGGAGTGCACCTGTCACCGGTCTGTCCACAATTAATCATTCTGTGTTCAAGGCTTTTTACAAACACAGCTTATGGGCACAAACACTGCCCAAACACCTTGAAAGCCCTTTACGTATTACAGCAATATTTATTTATTTACCACCTTTTTGTGAGCTGTGTATTTATTCCGGTTTTGATTGGCTTTCATCTTCCATGTGTTGCATTCAGGAGAGCTGTTGTTCTTTGACTCGCTTCTCCACCTGCCTTTTTGAACTGATGCCAGTGTAATTGCATCTATGAACGTCACCGCTCCGCTCTCAAACCCCGCCGTCGTTCCGGCTCACGGCCGCGGCGCATGGCGAAGCACGGCGGCCGTTTAATGAGTATGCGTCGCCTCGCTCCATCCCGTCTACTCCGTTTGTAATCTTCTCTCTGTTAAAGAGATTTATGTGGCCCAATGAATAAGTGATGTCTCCCTTATCTGAGGTGTCTGTACTGGACACTGGAGCTGCTCTCCGTGTGCGTATGTTTAATGAATGAATCTGGTGAAACACTGATACGTTATCTCGTCAGCGTCGGGTGTAAAAGGGACACACGGGGACGGCAAATGTTCCTCACAGGGATTTTATAACATCAGAGAAATACTGGAAGAGTGACCATGGAATGCTTTGTCCATATGAGAAGTAAATGTTGTCGTACCCCATAGGTCTGAGGAAAGGGTGCATTTTGTGACCAAATTCGACAAATGAAAACAAGCGTTAGTGTTTACTTTTTGCATCATTTACTTTTTGTGATTCTTTCTTATTCTGACCTTTTTAATGGATCCTGTGTACTAATATCAGTGGAAAAACTGGATCTTTTTCACGTCAAGTTTGACTCCATTTTATGGTGGACATAACATAAAACTCATCGACATATTCCAGAAACGATGAGATGATTCCAGCTTTGTGACCCGGTGCGATATGCTGCTAAGGAAATCTGACAGAAGATGACACGCTGTGCTTTGTTGATTGGTCATCAACAAAGCTCAAGTACAAATTGTGAAATCCTTTCATTGTGATTTCTTTCTACGTTTTGGTTAGAATTCATTCTAACTTCTAACCAGACTTAAACATTTCAACCGAATCTTTTTGTCAAACGCTGCAGCATTCAGCTTGGTTCTTCAAGTCTTTTTAGCATGGTTGGCTAATTAGTGGTTATATGTTTTGGCATGCTTTTTTTCAAATTCATCGACAAAAGTGTTGAAATATGATTACCAAAGCAATGTGCTTGCACCCATTCGGCCAGTAGCTCCTTCTGGCTGCTTACTCTCATCGTATTTCATATATACTCATGTAGTTTGGGGGATTTATATGGCACAGTTGAAAGAAGAGATTGAAATGCTTAAATAAAACAAGACGGATCCAAACAGTCATGTTGTTCCCATTGACTCGACCATCTGAAAGTGACAGCAGAGTCATCAGACCAGGCAATCTGACATTCTTTTGTCCAGTTGTGTGAATTCCATCTAACTTGAAACCTCAGTTTCCTCTTGTTCGCTGATAGTCACGACGCCCACTGTGGTGTTCTGTCGTTGTGGGTCAAGGTTGTGAAGCCAGAGAGCTTATTCAGGGATTTTCTTATTTTTGTTGTTGTTGGGTTTGTTCTTTTGTGTGTTTTTGTTATCTTTGTTATTAACTGAAATCCAGAACAACAAAACATCTTTACTAAGAGAACTTCTACACACTGCACAGGTTTCTATTCAGATGTTTCTCTGGAAGTAAATCAAAGATTTATATGTGAAGATGGAAAGATCGACTGACTCACCTGTATTGAATTCTTTTATATACTGTTGAACTTTAGAAATGTTCCTTAACCATGTCTACATTTTAAATATGTCTATATTTTAAATTGTCATGAATCGCGTTAATGATCAGTCCAACTGGCGTATCCAGGTTTGTGGCCATAGAGTGTTATCTGTTATATATGCCTCCAGTACGGTTTCACTTTCTTCCAGTTCATTGAATGAGTACCTCGACAGACACGCAAAAGGTAAAATACAGCCCCTCAAGGCTTTATAGAACACAATAGAATAGAATAAAATACATTCTTTATTGTCATGGTAACAGGTATGAGATTTAAAAGTGCCAACCTATTTGCGCATCATAAAATCAATCAATAAAAACATACAAACAAACGGATGCCCGTCACTCATACACACACACAAGCACACATTCCATTGCGCTGGTCCCCTTGCTTATACAATACATTGCACATCAGTTGTTTTTTTGTGTCCAAGTACTCATGCTTCCAATGAATTTACATATTTTTCTGTTATTGCTATGGATAAACTGCCATTTGTGACAGTGTTTGTATTGACGGTGTGTTTCTAGATTTATATTTCAGAGACAACAGAAGCTATAAACAGATACTCATCCTGGTAGACTTAAAGAATCAGGAATGCATCACATTTATCAGGTATTTTGTGCTAAAGCGTTCATAAAGCTTAACATTTAGAAAGCAATATTGATCTTGATTTCCCAAGAGTTAAAGTATACCCTCCGTGTCTTTGATGATCAAATCGATTTTCTTGGAAACATCGCACCACTGTGTTATTTCTGTATTTTTTTTCCAACTTCAAGCTACTTAAACAGATTTGTAATCTGAGCATGGTAAAGATTAAATTGGTTTGTTCGTTTTAATGTCCTCCTGCAAATACCTTGGGTATAACATAAGCAGTCACGGACAATAAGCTGTCCCATTAAAATAGATGCAAGTGTGTTGTACAGTCACGCATTGACTCCCTGCCTAGTCATGGCAAGATAATCTGTTTATTACGCATGTGCTGGTGTCCTGCTGTTATTCCCTGCTGGTGTGTCCGCATCGATCAGGCAGACCCAGGATACCTTCTCCACTTCCCAGCTGACATTTTCTATTCTTGTCGTATTCTGGCATCACATGTTCCACTAAACATCCAATTTGGTGACCCTGGCTTGCAAAGCCTGGTAGATTAATGGTGATTGAATCTGCAAATTTGGGCTCACATCTCAGTTTAGTATCATTTTACTCCGTCTAATTCTCTCATAGTTTCATCATTAGCCGGGATGGTTGTTTTTTTACCAGACATTTCTGATCTTTCCCTTTTATCTGTGTTTTCTGTGTTTTCTTTTACTTGCAAAACCAAGGAAAGATACAACTTTACAATGCTGCTGCAGAAAGATCTAAAATTGAACAAGCTTGTCAAGGTTGCAGAAAATCCCTGCTACCCAACCAATATCCATATTTAGAGGGAGCAAGATCCACAAGAACGTTACAGAGGCAGATTTCTGTTGTAGTTGGAAGTATTTACCTGGGGATTAAAGAGCCATGTATAGGTCATAGTTAGGCCTCCGTTTACACAACAATGTTTCAAGAAAAAATGTGTTACTAAACGTGCCCCATGATGAGGTAGAGTGGACAAATCTCCTCTTGGTGTATGTATTTCCCCTTACGTTCTATGCAATGTCAAACACGTAGCTGGAGGCTGTGGGAGTTGCACATAGTGTCAACGCCGAGGCGGCTCACAGCAACGCAAAGCATTCCTATATCGTTCTCATGTTGAGCATAAATTGTGTGCGAGCAATGGAAAATGCTTAACAGTGCATCATCAGAGGTGGATGAATTTGTTGAAATCTTCACTAATAATGTGAACTACTACTTGCAGTATGGATTTGCTTGACTGCTTGTCTCACTCTCTTAATTCTTCTCTGGAAGAAATGGTTGATGATAGATTATAACGCTGTCGTTTAGCAGCCACAGTGGAAACTCGATCATAATTTATTGGAGCATCAAAATTGTTAGACGCTCTCATGAATTGGTTAGTAGTTTTGGAGATTCTGTCAGAAAAGGCAGATTTCTCTGTTCTGACTATGCACAAACATTTTCCAAAAACAACAAATCATGTTATTTACAGCTTAAAAATATATAGTGATGTGTTGAAACATAACCCCTGAATATTGTTGGGTATTTTCTCTCCAGATTTCTGTCGATGCACAGCTCTGATAGCAGCGTTCAGCTTTCTATTAACAAGCAACAGTGCTTATAATGGAGGCACACAATACTACGTGTTGTTCCTCAGGGACGTGCATCTCCCCTGAGGCTTTTTACTCGTACCTCCATGTCTCCGTTTCTGTGTGCAGGTGTGCATTTGGGTACGTGACCATCTGCTACTGCGCTCCAGATTTAGCAACAGAAACAGTACATCGCCTTTCATTCACTTTGCATTCGGCGTGCACGTAATTAGAGTCTGATTACTGCGGCTAAATACGCAATCAGCTCCTGGAACTGCTTGTACCGTAGGCTTGATCGTCGAGCCCCAGAATCGAAGTTTGGTCCCATGTTGCCAGCTTGTTACTGAGGCTTATTTATTTGAGCAGGAGGAAGGAACATCATGTTTGGCTTTTCACAGCTAGAACTCAAACATCACCTTCCTGTGTGAGGTGTACGCGCCGTGCCAGAAACCCCTGGTCCAAAGTTTGATTCACAGTTCAGAATGTAATGAGATCCGTTTTCCAACTTCCTTGCGACGTAAATAAAACCCATTGATCATGAAGATCTCCGGATAAGAAATTGTTATTCATGCACTTACTAACATGGAGCGTGAGCGACCGTCTTCATGTGAAAACAAAAGGGAGAGAGAGAACAAAAAGAGAAGCGATGTGAAATAATGTTCACATCGCCGTGAAAGGGTGCGTCAGCCTTGATGCTTTGCAATGCATTAGTAATTCCCCCTTTGCCTCACGCCAAGACCACCCCTCAGTATGCTGGCGTCATTTGACAGTGTCTCATTTCTCCCGCTGTGTGTGCGTGTGTGCGTGCGTGTGCGTGTGCGTGACACACATACTGAGAAAAGAGACCATGTCGTATGTGACAACAAAAAAAACAGTTGTTTATCCCAAGAAATTAGAGGATCACTTTTCATCCTTATTGTCAACTTGATACTCATCTCTCATCTTACGAGTGTGCTAATTTAATACAGATATTTCCCAAGCAGCTAAAGTATGTAATAAAACCTGTTTGGACCACATATTCAAAACTACATTGAATTAAAAGATAAATTCAATCACATGAATTGTGTTAATTATGTATATGGGAACAACAGCAATCAGAGATTTCTGACCTTAACAAAAAGGCTGACCTGAACTCAGGAAAAAAAAGAAGAAAGTTTCCAGATCACCATCAAAATTTAACGGATCGTTATATGGCCTAATGACTGTCTCCGGTGAACATTTTGACAAAATCTGTGTGGTAGTTTTGACGTAATCTCGCTAACAGACATACAGACAGACACATGGATATAATAAATAAAATAATAAGTAAAATAAATACAAGTTGTACTATAGTTTCTGATTGTGTGAAAAAAAACATCAGAATGTTCCCACCTATAGGTTCACAAGGTGCTTTCTCGTTCCATTATTCATACATATGGTAGGAATTTCCCAGCTTGAATAATGTATTGTGTTTTTTTCCCCCTGTGATTTAAAAAAGGGGAATTAAATCCAATCCATGTGTGTGCATATTGGTATGATTATTGTTAATGTACAGACGTGTTTGGTGCACCAGTTTTGTGACAAAGCAGTGATCCATGTGAAATGCATTGAATTCTAATTTAAAGCGACCTGTAGGCAGGAAATGAGGCATACTCTTCCGGTAAAATATGTTATTAACATAATAATGTGGCAATAATTGAGTTATGCTTGAATGATTTAGTATATCATGCATGCTTTTTGAAGACAAAAAAAAGAAAGAAAGAAATCCATTGTGTTTTCATATCCATACGAGAGGTCAAATGTTTTCCGGTCAAACTCGTCCCCAATGGTGATCACAAGAAGTCTCTTTTTTACTTTACAGATCAATTTGTGACCCGTTGAATGATCTCTTCTGTCAATGTCGTGGAGAAAGAGCTGCCTTCTCCTCCCAGTGGAACAACATATAGTGTACAATGGACATTATGTTCTTGTTCACATAAAATTAATAATGAAAATTGGAAGAAACAAAGCTTTACATTTGCTTCCATTCCCACAATGAACTCGTGCCACAAATCGATTGTACTGTACTTCAATCCCCATTAAAGCTACTTGCTGACACACTTTAAACAGTAACCCAAGGGGTTTAATGTGAGCAATTTGTCATGATAACAATCAATGTTTTGATGTCCGAACTCTTTCAATAGGTCGGGATTTGGTTATAAACAGTGAGTTTGGGACGATATCATGCAAATTATGCATTCATTGCATTCAATATGGAAATAGTTACAAAACATCAGTGTTGATACACAGTTATAGATATCTTTAAGTAATAATATAGGCTGAAACTGCAGTATAAAATGCGTTAAATTATGTTATTTATATGTAAAATAAAATCGTCGGTGTCCTGCCTTGGTCTGAGTCTGATCGTCTATCCTCACCATCAAACCAACAGACACTTTAAGCACAAGGCAGTATCACTGGCATTACACAGTAAACATGGTGTTGCACAGTAGCTGTTTTATTTAATAGAGATGTCAAAACCAATTATGGGAAAATTTAATTAGTTTATGTTTTAGTAATACAGACATTCAGAAAATTAATATATGGAATTACATATGGATTTAACTCAAAGGAAGATCCAGTATGGCACTGTGGATAAATTAAAGCTTAAACGGCCTTCTACTAGATACATGTTTCAAACTCTTCCCCTTCTCCACACTGGTATAATTGGCTTCCTGCCTCCCTTCTTCACTTCCATCAAATTCCAATAATTCCCAAAGCTTGCCATTAAAAACCTTCCTTGCGGGCTCTTCTTTGAGATGCCAAAGGCCGAGATGATGCAAATAGTCCTCACGTACTCATGTGACAGGCTAGTATTATGTTCATTCGTTGACATGCATCAACTGCAGCTTGAGTATATGTGCTGTGCCGTCAGTAGACACCATGGACATGTTTCCAGAAGTGTGTCAATGAAAAAGAAAAGCAACAAACGACAGACTTAATTTCACTTGCTGGATATTGCATGTTCGAAATAACCTTGCAATGTGGGAAACTTTCACTGGTCAGTGCGAGGTTCATGGTCATTTGTTCCGCATAAGTGATGGTGGTTTTGCTTGATGGTGACTCCAAACACAGCTGTGTGTGTGTTTGCGTGCATGTGCATGTGTGTGTGCACTGAAGCAACAGCGTTTCCCCCAGAGGCTGGAGCCTGACCGGCTTCGCAGGTAGCCGGGCTCCGGCCGGGCCCCATGATTCATGCAGCCGCCAGTGGTTCTCCACCTCATTTATTCACCACGTGGACACAGAGTCCATGCTCCGTGCTGAATACACGCATGACAAAAGGACGGCAAGCGACCGTGTGCGTGCGTGCGGGTTTGGGTGTGTTTTTCCGACTGCGGCGCTGGCTGCCGTCTGGATTACCTATGAATAATCATTCCTGTTGGAAATGTCACCTTCCAAACTCGGTGGCCTTAAGCAGACCATTGTAGAGGGAATATGGTGACTTTACTCTGCGCATGTGTGTCTGTGTGCATGTGGTTTGCGCAGTAGAAATTGTAATAAGGCGACAAAAAAGTCTCCAAGCTAAAGACACCAGAGATACACAAATGAGGCAGGTGTCTGAAGTATGAGTGATTGCAAAGCAAAGGTGATGGTATTATCACAGCCCTGGTTACCGTCTCCACATTCGGGACCATGAGTCGCCATGGAAACATAATCTAAAATCCATATTTCTCTCCACTTGTGATGGACTACCGGGGCAGGGAGAGTGGCCCTTTAATTCATTCAACCCATAAAAATGCAATCAATTATATAGTCCCTTGAAGGAGTTGAAAGTGCAAATTGCTGTCATACCCGAGGGCCACTCAAAACTCTGCTGTCCTGACATGGTTGCTCAGAAATATAAAAAATAAAAATACATAATAAGCCACACAGATGTCAGTTTACTAGAAATACTACGAGACCTAAAGGACCAGTTAAGCAGGTTTTAGTAGATCTGTGAGGAAGTTAGTGGAATATTCTCAGATTTTTTTTTTTATGGTGTTTAATATGTCTCGTTTACGCGACAACATAATGACGATGAAAATGATTTAGTTTGTAAGATGGGCCAGGAGTTGGCGCTGTTGGTTGTTTTTGTGATACATTTACAGTGGAGTGTACACAGACATTGATATTGACAGATGATGAAGTTGGATCGCTATTATGGGTGAACTATTACGATTTTTAAGATTATTTTAAAATCCCTTTGTCCATTTCCTGAATAGAACTCTTTAGTCACTTTTTTTTTTAAACAGGGCCTAAGACCAGATATAAATGCTGTACGCTATATTTTCTGGTTCTGGTAACTTAACCAAGACTAAAGTGGCTGATAAAGCTGCGACGTGATGAGCACACGGGACATAGAAGTGTAGGAACGACAAAGGAAATCTCATTAGGATGCATCTTTTCAGAGGCACAACATCAGTGCAACGAACAACAGATGATTCCCAAGCAATAAACCAAATCTGCAAATTTGATTTGGAGCATATGTTATTTCTAAGCCTGACAGGAAAGAAACATAGAGCTGGAGACAAAGAAATAAGTTTGACTGAAGAAACGCACAATTATCTGTCCTTCTGTCAAGTTCCTCCAGATGATATTTTCACATGTGGTTATTCATTTGTATGAATTCTATTTCAGTGTTGAGTGGAGGAGCTCTATATAAGAAGGTAGTTATTTCATTCCCACGTAGGACTACCTAAACCTTCCTCAAGGAAGCAACATTAATATTTCATTTGACGAGCCATTACAGTAATTGCAGGGCTCACTGGCCCATTTTGACGATATACAATTCTATGCATTCATGTTTCTTTCAAGAGCATGAATTTAATCTAATGTTTTCTGAATATTAAAGATGAGCACAGAGCAGTACAGACTTTCAATGTGCTGGAAAACTAATATATGTTCTACTGAAATGATCTCTCAAGACAAAAAAAAAAAATGGGTATTGGAGGCTGCAATTGCTCATTAAATCATATTTGGATTGTATGATGAAGCCATTTTCGCAAAAATTATGGGTATTCCAATTGTTCCTCAGTGTGCATTTTTTTATTAAGACTGTGATGATACACAGTTTGACAGTTCCCTTGCCTCTGGTCAACGCCAAGCATAGTGAAATGCTTCATTAGTTTTGAAGAGTCGGCGGACTCGATGGCTGCTTCTCGCGCTCCACACGGCATCGCTGCTGTCAATCCTCGACACTGTTTATGCTGCCAACCGTTTTCTCCCAGACACTGAGAAGATTAAGGCGCGCCGATGTGCGGACAGGATTGTTTGTCTCGCCCGTGGCGAGCAGTGACTGAGCTTAAGATGTGCTTTTCAAGTATGAATATTTAGCGGCCCAGTTGAGCGGTTAAGGGATCCTAGTGACTCAACATTTCTGTGAGTTAAGTTTCACACTTTTGAATGGTATACTCGGCCAGTTCTGGGTGTGTGGCGGACGGCTTTTCTGCCGGGGTATGAAGGGTCCCTTCCGAGCAATCAGACACACACGAGCAGAATCTCACAGCAGATGCTCGCAGCACTGCTTTGATGGCGACGTATTATCAGATCAAAGCTGTCCTCAAGGCGTCCTCGCTCAGGGAATGCTCGCCCTTGTATGTAAAACATATCTTTGATTTGATCAAATGACCAGCAGGGTTGCATAGTCCCTTAAGTTAACCAAGACACTTGCCAAAGGCATATTGTTGAGGACACCAATTGCCTACCAGGTGGGAAACACTTGTCATGATAACACAGCTCTCAAGGTAAAATCTGTATTTGTAATTCAGCAACTGTTAATGTATTTACTAAACCTGCATGTGTATGCTGTGCATAATTTCTGCAGCGTTTTTGTTTTGTTTTTATTTAGCAGTGAACTCATGAGCAATGTGGGTGTAAGTAAGCGAAGCTATGGTCGAGCTGGCTTGATTGAACTGCTGTCAAATGAAACTTGACAAGTTGTTGAAGGCACAACTCGCACCTTTTTGAAATCTGGTGATGCAAACAAATGTGTTCCATGGCGTTTACCTTGATATATGACAAGAGAAAAAATAACTAAAGACAACCCCATGTAGCCAACATGAAAAAAAAAAGGCTTCTGGGCTACATATGAGTTATTGCATTTGCTTACTGGATGTGTAGTATTATTTTCATTTGTACTTTGAAGTATAAGTTAAATGTACTATTCTCATGTGCTTTTATTGTCATTTCCTCCTTTATTTTTGGTGCTTTTGGTGATATAGAAGTAAGTGATAAGTAATAAAATAAGAAACACTCACAGAAAGACAAGAGACAAATGATTGTTCTATATAAAGCTACAAGAAAAAAGGACTTTCAATCATTAGATTACAGACTTGATGATAAGAGATATAATATCCCCTTGATGCCTGAGATTTTCTCGGTTTAGTGAAACCGCCAGCTGACAGTTCCGAAGTCACTGTGCCCACATTTTTTGCATCAGAAGCTCATCCATTCTTTTATTGTCTCCACACATGTTTTGTTTTTGCTGCTTTATATGTTTAAAGAAAAAATGTTTGTGACACTGTGGACACTTCAAAAAAAAAAAAAAAAAAATTCTTTCAGATGTGACAAATCAACATCCAAACAATGAAAGCATTTTTTTTTCTGCCATTTTTCATTGCTTCTCCCCCACAGACATCCTTCTTGTAGTATTGTGATATGTCAAGAATCATAGTAACCCAAAGGTCAAATCTTTTTTAAATTTTTTATATCTTCACCAATGTTGTTGCATTGGGATGTTGGGTTGTCAATATTTTCAACCGTCAGTTTGGGAAGTAGATGGTAAATCCATTTCACTCTGTGACGACTGATGAGTGAACATCACTATGGTGGCCCAGAAGCACGTAACACAAAACAAAAGCCACAACATGATTGCAATATGACTTACCTGAGGAGAATGCAAAGTAATTGCAACATGCTCTAGGATGTGCACTTCTTAATCAAAGGGCCTAAAAGCAGCAGACGCACATCAGGAGTGTCTAACAGGCTGGTGCAAAAATAGAAGCAAAAATAGGGAAAAAAGGTACTTATCTCATGCTGC
Organism: Blennius ocellaris; assembly: GCF_963422515.1. NCBI lineage: Eukaryota > Metazoa > Chordata > Actinopteri > Blenniiformes > Blenniidae > Blennius > Blennius ocellaris. The sequence goes on along the minus strand of NC_137670.1, from coordinate 8,915,103 downwards.
CATTTCACAAGTGTTGGGCTCAAGCAAGCTTCAGGGCTGCCATCTGTTAATCAAACAGAAGTTATTTGGTTCTGTTTAAAAATAAGAAGGGAAAAAAAATAACGCTGATTGAAAGCATCTTTGCAACCCAGAGCAGTCACTTTGGATTCTCCTATTTTTCGAGGCGTGTCTCAAAAAGCTTCCCCGTGAATCGAACAGTGGCATAAAATGCTTTTTTTTTTTTTTTTTTGAAACAAGAGAGCGTCTGTATATATTTTACCTGCACTGGTCCAATGTTATTACATTTTTATATTGAAGGCTATTTTGCATTCTGTGACATTTGCTCTTTCTGTTGCTTGGATTGTCAACACCATGTTTGTTTCCGAGTGGAGTTACATGGAACATATTAGATCAATGCATTTACAAACTGCGATTCATTGTCATTCAGTTACTTGGCTTCCATGGAATAATTCTTTATTTTTTTTGTGCTGGGCCATTGCTGATGTGTTTCAGTGCTTGCAGAATTTCAAGGGTGTCATATTGGCTTTGGTCGCCCCGGATCCTGTGTGGGAAGAACTTGCTGGACAGAGAGCCACTGTTTTTAATCAATGCAAATGTTTTGCAGCCATGCATTTAAACAACTTCTTGGTTCCAACACGTATGCATGTGGAACATGTTTGGCAGCTGCTTATAGCACGACTGGCCATGCTTTGTTGACTTCTGTGCCAATTACTTGAGGCTCCGTGAGGTTTTTTTTCCCCCCACTTCTTGAAATTAACATACCATGACCTGCAGCTTGTGATAGTCTGAACCTGTTTGAATTAATGCAGCATCCTGCTTGTCTCTATAAATATTAAAAAGAACTCGGCACATATGTAAGACTGTCATGCACACTAATCCTGTGCACATACTGTATATTGTGATACCCAGTGTTTTCAATGCGTTTCTTTACCTGCCTTCTGAACAGTATGAGGCAAACAATTGTGCAGAGAACAATATGCTATAATCATTAACAATGGCGTGTACGCGGACATTCTTATGGACAGACAGATGAACTTACTTAGAATTTACTTTATTTACTTGCACATTCAGTCCCAGAATCTTAAAAAAAAGTTGAGAGCTTTCTGTTTTTCACTTGTAAATGTTGTCGACTCCCAAAATGCAATGCGAGTTTTGCTTTCACTTGGAAACGTAAGTGGGGCCTAAAGCAGGCATCATACGCTGCTGTCTGCTGCCGGCAGTGTCTCAGAGGACTGCTGGTTTCCCTGTTTCTGTGCTACAAACTGCCAAACAAACCCAGTCGGTGTTGCTCGCCTCTGTTAAATGAGAACAGACTCTAGAATTATGAGCTTCTATGTCCTACTTCCCTCCAAAGACTAGAAAGCAATAAAAAATTATGAATTTACCACTTTAAAAAGCAAAAAAACAAAACGCTTTTCATTCCAGACACAGAAAGTAATCATTAAAAAAAATTTTAAAAATGCATTAACCCCACTTTGTACTCCCTCTGGCTTACTTCTGTCATTCTCAATTGATCCTTTCTTCTCTGTGGGGTTTGTTTGATTCTGAAGCATATTACTTATTTTCAAATGCCTGCAATTTTAAAGAGATGTCATTTCTCGTGCATGCAACACGAGTGGTCAACTCCAAATGATTAAGAGAATAGTTATGGAAGGAAGATGTATACCCTACTGCACTATTTCAACTGCATTTGTTATAGAAATTTGTTTTAATAAAGTCATCTTTCTAATTTGTAGCATGGCTTACTATCAAATATTTTAGTTTTGTTGTTCTCCTGCAATAAATCGAAATCATCACTTCCAGAGTGATGGTTCCCTCAGCATCCCTTAGTTCTTTTTTTTTCTCCGATAAAGTAAAACCAAATGTAACTTTTTAACAATGGTGGAAGTGCAACATAAAGCAGGGGGACACTCTGAGGATCTATGAAGCACATTCACAAGTGACTGCGTGATGAATTAGGCATGTAAACGTTGAGGCGAGTCTCTCGTCTCACTGAGGGAACATAAACAACAGTAAGAGTGGAAAAATTGTGTCGGATCCCCCTGAACATATATATATGTTTACCAGCGTTTGGGACACGTGTACAGAAGAAGAAGGGGTGTGTTTATGAGGGAAAGACAGAATGTTGAGAGGAACAGATGTTGGACCCCCCCAGGACCGGCTGCCATGTACTGTACAAACAGGCATTGATTAATTATTCCAAGAGGCATTCCACTAATTACACACATCTCCGCGGTGTGCGTCAATTAATTTGCGACTATGCTAAAAGGCTATACTTCCTTTGAAATCGGTGTTTTGTGCTCTGTCAAAGCTTCTCTTTTAAAGTATTCTTTAATGTAATAGGCAACACGGCTTTAAGTGGCAGATCAAAGACTCGACAAAAAGACAGCTTGAAGAGGATGACTCAGTTCTGTTTCTGCTCTTTATTTCCATGCTGGTCTTTTTTTATTTATTTTTTTACCTTTTTTTCTTTAAATCCATTTTTTTTCCTCTGCTGCTTTATTAGCATGATTTTTTGGGGATTCAGATTCTCATGTTTTACCACCATCTTTGTGTGTCGTCAAAATCTGGCAGTCGATGTATCCAAGTCATTAAACATGAACAGCTTGCTTGGCTGCAAAATTTGGCTCAGGAGAGGATGAGGATGTTACAGACGTCAGCTGTGGATGATATTCTCAGGCCTTTGTGTCTCCTCGCTGACACAATGAATGTGTAGCGGACCAAAGTTCAACGTGAAGTTGAACAGAGCAGATGGACGACGACAGAAGGGGATTTTTTTTTAAAATAACCCTCTCCGTTCATTCAGGTTCTGAACTCATGCACTTTAGAGATGATAAGAAACATTCTCCCGAGTGTTCTTCAATAAAATTATTGTCCGCTATTCAAGTTTTCCCCCCAAGAATTGTCTTTCATGTCAGATATATTTTGACCATTCATCCAGTGGATTTTATCATCTTATTGACATCTCAACTAACATCATTGGCAACAGCACGTCTTGTTTGCTTGGCTCTGATCTGAACTCCCATCAAGGATTGTGCTCAAAACATGAAACAGGCACGTGGAGTTAAAGAAGAGCAATAATGTAGCAGAAATGTAAAGAGAGTTTTGTCACAGGGAAGAATAATTTAGAGCGTCTATGCTCAGAAAACTATAGCCAGGCGTGGCAGACCTCAATAGACCTTTGTTTTTTTTTGTTTTTTTTAATCGAAGCGTTGGAACAATTTTTGGTCTGTCAATGATGGGGTTATCATATTATGAAATGACAGAATGCTTCTGTAAATGTAACAAAAAACAAAAAACATTGCCTTTACAAGGATTCATGAATTCATTGTCTTGAGACACACATAATGTCAAATTAAACTGTGGCAGGTTATATTGTGGCCACATGTGCAAACAATGATAGGCATGTTTGTTATATGATCCAGGGAGCAGTTTTGAATGGAAAAATTAACAACAAAATAAAAAAGAAAGGCTAGAATAACTATATTTTATATGTTGTGTGGTAATTATTACCATGGAGTTTTATGCCTTATGTATTTGTGTGGTTTGCTGTTGAAAACTAGTTCAGATGAGAGTTTTAACTGTGCTTCTCATCACAAACCTCTTCACGTGATGTGCTATTTGTCTCATTTTCAGTCCAATTCACAGGAGCTCCAGCAGCTCCAGAGTCTGGCGACGTCTCACTGTGTTTGTGTGAGGCTGCGGTTTTCTGTCGTGTCCTCGGGTCAATTTGCCTTCACTCTGCAGGATGTCAGTTTGACATCATAATCATCATTATCACCCCTTCCACTCACATGTCAACAGGATCTACACCCTATTACCCGCGTGTGCGTGCGTGCGTGTGCATGTGTGTGTGTGTGTGTGTGTGTGTGTGTGTGTGTGTGTGTGTGTGTGTGTGTGTGTGTGTGTGTGTGTGTGTGTGTGTGTGTGTGTGTGTGTGTGTGTGTGTGTGTGTGTGTGTGTGTGTGTGTGTGTGTGTGTGTGTGTGCGTGCGTGCGTGCACTGGTAAATACCTAAATCACCCCTCGGTGTGTGCCAGTCTAGCAGCTCATTAATTAAGGGCTGTGTGCCAAACCAGCAGACGAGTTTTCATCAGACAGGATGTCAACCCATATGCACACACACACACACACACACACACACACACACACACACACACACACACACACACACACACACACACACACACACACACACACACACACACACACTAATGGTGTGTTGATCAATAATGACCCGCTAAATTTTGTGAAAAAACCAGGGTCACATGGCGGTGGAAGATGAAACTGCGTCAGAAAGGATTGAAACCACCTGAAATGCCTCGGCGAGGCCATGCACCCTACATTTTCCGTCCTCGTGTGGGTGGAATAGTGGCCAAGCTGCACCACTCTGGCAGGAGCTGAAGTAGTCCAGCGAACGGTTTTACTTCCATCAATTCACCTTCAAACTCAAACCAGTGATACTTAGATCTACTTTGTGCAAAACTTTGTTGACGCTCAGATTCACACCGAGCAGGAGTCGGAGCATTTCAGAAAGTTGCGTTTCTTCTATTCACTCAAAGTTGGAGCATTTTCAAAAATGTCCATCTTGGGAGCCGTTTTGAAAAAGAAACGGGGCCTAACAGCATCTTCAAGGCGCTAACGCCACCCGATTCTTTTCATGTAGTTCTAACAATATCACGTCACTTTTTTTTATTTTTAATACCAAAATGGCTTCACTTTGTGTTTTGTTCTGTGAATCTGCTGTAAGATGAGAAATTAGATCTGCTGTAGAACTTCTCTTTGCAAAAAAGGTGGCCAAAGCTTCTCAGAGCTGAGGAAATGTGCAGGTTCGTGATTTAGCCCAACTGCTTGGGTGTTATGTGTCGTTCCATCTGCTACAACCATTTTTTTTTTTTTTTTTTTTTTTTTAGTTTTGAGCTTTTTTTTAGCTTTGACTCCTGATCTTTGACTCTTTCAGTGAGCGATTTGTGTGTATGGATGTATATATATAACTACAATATAACAGTGTAATAGGCTATAAAATCACATTTTGGTTCAAACCAATATAGATCACTTTATTTGCAACTATTATGCTTCTTTAAAACGTTGCAAGCCTTTTAAAAAAATAATATATTACTAATTACTGTGCAGAACTTATGCTTACTAATTCATAATTAATTCTTAATTATGAATTGCTGAATACTAAAAAATGGGTTTGAGTTCCCCAAAATATATATTTTTGTCCCTTTGGCAGCTTTGACCTTCAGCGAGATGCATCCGAAAGCTTTATTCTGCTAAAAGAGATTTGATTAGGAAAAGAAGGGTGTGACCAACTCTTCCCGTTGTGAATGTTATTGATTTATTGGCGAGACAACCGGAATGGAGTGTAGAGAAAGACAAAAAGTACATGATGACGACTAGAACAACAACCACCCACTGAAATTGTTCCCAATGAAAGGTGTTGTGGTGTTGGTGGGTTTCAGCTCCCAGCTGGTTTCAGCTGGTTAAGAACATTTAATCTTAAAGATAATGAGATTGCTGTGGCACTCTCACCACTTAATCTAACATGAACCACCATGAACATTTTTTTGAAAATTTCTCAAATATAATATTTAAAAAAAAAAGAAAAAAAATTGAGGCATGGGGCTTTTTTTTAAATATAGTTAACATAAATCAAATGTATCACTTGAATATGGCTTATCAATACAATAAAATAGTAAATGCACTTCATTTACAGTGTTTTTTTTTTTTTTTTTTTAACTTAACTTTCACCGATTCACACACATATTTTTGTTATTTTGGACCGTGAAATCCCTTGTCGTGACTCGACTAATTTTATAAATTGAATGTTTTGAACCTGAGGCCAGTTTACATGACAACGTTTCAAGTGAAAACGCATCGTTTTTGTGTCTTTGTTTGAGAAGATTTTGCCATTTACATGGCGACATTCTGAAACCGATGTCCGGAAACTGTACAAACTGTTTGGGTTGTGTTAAACTCTGCTGACCTCTAAATGTTGTTTGGTTGGAGAAAAAACAAACAAACAACAAGCAACAAATTTTGTGTGGCCATGCATTCACACATTTATGATCAGGAGGGTATAAATACAGGGAAAAGCAATCAATGCAGCCGGTTCAGCTTTTCACTGATGCAAGCTGGGCGGTTCTGTTTTTATGTTGACCGACTCTTCGGTTCATTTTGATATTGTTGCTTGTGCACATTTCTGTGAATCGTTAACCATTGACGCTTCAGCTTGTTGGAGAAACCCCCGTGAACAATGCTGTTGGCCGTGGCGAGCGGCAAGACATCTAACTTCCCGTTTGCTGCCTCTGTGCACTTTCTCGGCGCTCAACCGATCTATCAGGAGAGTCACACTGAGCCACTGGAGCGTCAAGCCGCAGGAGAGAGTCATCTATCCCCGTTGCCCAGGCGCTACAGCTTCCCTATCTTTGTCTTAATGATATTTTAAGTCCTCTCGAATGGGATCGCTGCTCAATTTCAGACTTTACTGATCCGTCTTTGCTCTCTGGGGTAAAGCTAAATGGAGTGGCGGACAACTGGCCACAGATAGCTTTTCAGAATTGAGTCCATCGCAGCCTGATGAAACTAAAATTACCGTTATGTGTGTGTTGGCGTCGGCCCTTTACATACTAATGCGCTGCAACCCCAGGTATAATAGGATGTTATGGAAAAAGGCCCCGCTGTCTCATTGTATCCTTCCTCTGATTACGTCTGGATGTCTCTTGTTCAGCCAGGGCACAAAAGAAAATAGAAAAAAAAAAAAAAAAAAGCAGTCGTGACTCTGCAGCCAGCACCGTTTGGCTGAAACATCCATGTGTGCAGCAGATGACAGGGTGACTAGTAATTTGAAGAAAACAAAGCACTTGTTTGGATGCAAATGAATTGATTTGAAAAGCTAATGGAAGAGAGGGAAGGCATTATAGCACCTTGGTTATGACACACGTGTGATCAGCTTTGTGATGAATGGCTGGATCGGTGACTGATTACAGCACAGGGCTTCACTCATAACGCTTCCAGTGACTTCTCTGTCTGCTGGGAGGTGTTCAGAGTGAAGAGAGCAGTTGATTTGAAACACGCAGCCACATGCTCAAATGTTGTAAGTTATTACCTCTACAACTTCGAGGAAATGTGCTTGAGGCCTCGCTTAGGTGATAATTCGAGTGAAATTGCATCTGTTTGGTATTTTATTGGAGAAGCTGTCGTTAGCGTGTAGGGCTGTTGGTGTTTTGTATAATGAAACCACATGCATGCTAGCAGAGAATGCACTATAATTTCAGTGTTTTCTATTGTCATTCGATTGCACATTTTGACATGTCTTGGTTCGAAATTCTGTTCCCAAGGTCCAATCAATCCCAAGAACATAATATGAAAGGAACTTGAATAGAATAGAAAAGTGAATTAAAATAGGTACATAGTACATAGTAAACCATTGGCAAATAAATAAATAAAAAGGCATGTGACAAGTTAGCAGTGGCTCCAGAGCATCTGTCTCCATTTCTGACTGTTTTACTGAATCTGTCTCTTTATACAAGCACTGCCTTTCAAAGTAAGCGAGGGAATTAGTTTCAAAAAGGTAATTGCAAAATCACTGCAGGGTGTTATTTTGTTAAAACATGGAAAGGTGTTAAACTGTAGTGGAACCTGTCGGTTGAGAACGGGCATTTCTTAAGCCTTAAACTCATAATTGCACGTGTTTTTACTCCGCACAGTTTTTGATCTGCACCTGCAAAGCATGGTTGAAAGCATTTATTGCGGATAGAATATTACCAAGAAGCCAGTGCAGCTATTCGTAGTTGCATGATTACACAGAGGGATGAGTCCGATGGAGGCTCGCAAACTTCCAGTGTTTTGGTGAGCTGAACCAAATTGTCAAATTACGCTTGGAAACAGATTTAATGAAACACCTGGAGGGAGATTTCAATTATGCCTGTCTCAAATATGGTAAAAGTTATTAGGTGGTGAAGGTGGGGGATAGAATAGTCCACGGATGTGCACATTAAAGCAGCCAGTGAAGTGTTGTTGAAGGAACTAATTTCATATTTTGAACATTTATGGAATAAGATTGGCTGATAAGAAGTGTCCAATTGTAACGACACATCAATGAGAAATAAAGTTTCTTTCTTCCAGACAAGCACATTGTTGCCCATAGTGCTGTCGCTACATTGTTAAATAATGACGTTTCGAATATTCAATGTAGCGCTGAGAGAGAAAGAAAGAACATTTTTCTTCATTATGCAGTTTTCAGAAACTGGGTGTAGTAATGTCGGCCTCGTAGTTTAAAATATAAATATATCATAGTGACGTATGGAAATTCAACGACAATAAGCCTGAGGAGTTGAAGAATCTTGGCACAAAATTCTGTACCCTTTTCATCTTAAAATATACATACCGTTCGTGTCAAAATTGGCTCGTTTTGGTAACTTGATAATATTTTAGGTGACAGACTGGCAGCCCATCCATTGTGTTCCCTGTCCTGGCCCATAGCGAATTGCCATTTTTAAACTATTATGACTCAAACCAAAAGTAGAAAATGACCTTATTGAATTTGATTTAACATGGATTTAAACTTTTGAGCTCTGATATGGTTTTGAATATTGCCTTGCGTTGGGCTAATTAACATTGTGTTATCTCAATTCCCTCACTATCTGCTGCAGCAGATGAGCTGTAGCTACAGTTATTAAGATCATGGCAAGATTTTAAAGCTGTGAATTGGAATCTTTACATTGTGATTATTGTCATGGTTTGGGTGGACCAACGACGACAAACAGAAGGTGTGTGTGTGTGTGTGTGTGTGTGTGTGTGTGTGTGTGTGTGTGTGTGTGTGTGTGTGTGTGTGTGTGTGTGTGTGTGTGTGTGTGTGTGTGTGTGTGTGTGTGTGTGTGTGTGTGTGTGTGTGTGTGTGTGTGTGTGTGTGTGTGTGTGTGTGTGTGTGTGTGTGTGTGAGAATATGGGGAGTTTTATTCAATCAAACTCAAGTGGTTTGAAAGAGAAAATGTTCTAGCAATCAACGTGAGGTGATTTTTTTTGTTTTCAGAAAATATGATTTGTTTTGTTTGCTGCTTGCCTGATCAACACAACCAAATACCCCCATCATCCAGTGCGTTATGTGTGCAACACTGATTAATTAAAGTCAACAGCAACGGAAAAACATATGGCAATGAATGCAGTCGTATAAATGCAAATTCAATAAAAAGCCTGTTACTAGTCCAACATGCATAGTAACTGAAAAAAAATTTATCTGATTGCAAAGGCAATTAAAGATTTGGAGGAGTGATATGCTGTCCTCGGAGGTCTCAAAGCAATCGGGTGAACTCCAGAAATTGCACACGAAACAGTTGGCTGATAAATTCCTTTGCCTTATCGACAAGCTCACTCTCTCAAAGGGAACCCAAATGTTGTTTTGTTTCGGCTTAACTCCAATTATTTTGGAGCAAGTATTTGCAAGGCTATGCAGAGTTCTGCCCAATCGTTACATAATGAACTCGGCTTGAGTCAGGGTTCTCTCCCAGATCGAAAAGAAAGCTCCGTTTCTTCCACAAACGCAGTGTCTGTTGACCTTGCTTGTTGGAAACCATTGGGGGGGGGGGGGGGGGGGATACAATGGAGTATCGTTACATATATGTTCATGAATCAGCTCTGCTTTGTCAAAGACTTGACTGCTTGTTAACTTGCATTTTGAAAGGTCGATTGACTACACTTGACATGTCAAAGAATTCAAAGTAAATTTTTCACTTGGTACAGAAGGTTAAATGTTGGCATAGTCTGAAACCTAATTTATGCTTCATATGGAAAAGATGTGCAATAAGGTGAATGTGCATTGTTGATGAGTTGAATCATCATGAATTTGTATTGTTGAATAAATCATTTATAAACAGGTAAATTGTCGTCGCATGGCTATACGTTTGTATTGAGTAAGGTCAAAATGGTCAACAATTTCCACTGTCCAAAAGTTAAACAGTCAAGAGATCAGCAATCATAAACTTACCTTACCGAAGAGTTACATGATCATAAATTTGCTTTGTGAAACATTTAATTACTAATTGTCATAGACTTGTATTGTGAAAGAGTTAAATTTGAATCGGTGAGTGGTAATGTAATTGAATGTCTTGTATCTTTGTAAATCAACCTTACACAACACAGCCTCATATCAGATTGTCAGCATGCCCACTTGTTATGCGTCAAAGTCACAGATACAGTCAACATATCCTATCAGGGTTTCAGTAAACCTGTTTTGCTGCCTCGGAAGGAATGGAACTCTGGAGGTTTTTCCCCTCTACTGCTGCAATAGAATCCTTAAAGCAGAAAATAATCTGTTTTCCGTTTTTTTTTTCAGTTGGTGTGCAAGTAGGTACCAGTTCGGATTATCTCTGCTGGAGAAAGTTTGCTTGAGTTTCTATCATCAAATAGACCTGAGCCTGGTCAGTATGTTGGAGTGGTGATAGCCGAAATGTGCACCAGTGTGCCTGACAGGTTGTTTCTGCACCTTTGATAGAAACAGGGTTTGTTTTTTTTTTTCTTTTCCCCTCACCGTGGACTTTATGAACTGCCTTCCTCCTGAAACTGTGTGACAAGCCCTCTGAGATGTCTCTTCTGCTCCTGCTCTCACACAGAATGAATCACGTAAACATCAAATAGCTGGAGTGCTTTCATATGGAGTCCTGCTACAGTACGCGAGGTTCAGCAGGCCCTTCTTAACTCAAGCAGGAGTGGGTGGATTCCAGAAGCCAAGCTGGCGAGCGATGCTGAAAACCCCACTTAAATTCCATTAAACCTGCAGCCGTCTACATGTATGCATGCATTTTAAAACCTGGGCATGTTCTTTTATATATTTACTTATTTTACCAGAGACATTTCCAACAGTCAAAGAGCTGCAGTAAGATAAAGATAGCTGAAGATACAAATCCTATGTGCAGTTTATATAAATCAGCATGTGAAATTGTATGCGATCATGACAAGCCAGTGAATCTCCACGACTAAGCTAAAAAAAAAAAAAAGCCATAGAGCTACAGATTTTGCACTTTTTCCTATACATTCATTGGGAAAAAAAGGAGAAAGGAGTATAAGGCAGACTGCTGCTGCTGCGGTCCAATGTGCTTCGATGGTGAGCTGGGACTTGCTGATGAGACTCTACTAGGGGTCGATGCCAAAGGACACGGCGGGGTTAATGGCATCCCCCGAGAACAGGGTGCGCGAACTTGTTCCACGACGTGACAGAACACGCTCTCAGTTGAACGCACACTTACTCAGATGCACCCACACACATATCAGCACGCTGTGCGCGGCGATAATTAACACATAAATAAGAGCCCTCAGGCACATTTCCACACATAAAACCATGCGGCAAGGGAATGATTAGTGATGAGAACCATCACTCTCTCAGCATGCGATCCATATTAATTGAATGTTTTCTGGGATTTTCCAATATTTCAAAATGCACCTGCATGGGAAATTGGCAGTGCTGTTTTATGTGGAGTTCATGTCATTTATGCCGTCACATGGATTAAATGACAGATCCAAGCTCACAGTGATAATTTGTCCCTGGTGATCATCAGGTGGTCGATGTTCAGCCTAATAATGACACAAGAAGTCCAAATGGCACGTATCAACTCATTTGTGAGTTCTTTCCCAAGTAAACTTCTTTTGTTCTCTCTTCTTCCTGGCGTGCATGGTGGACATGCGCTTCATTGCCAGTGGTGTAAATAATGACCACATCACACAATTGACAAATACAGTCTGAGGTGAATTCATTGAACAGAGAAAATGCTTTTTATAGCCATGTTTAATAGTAGAATGTCTTCTAGTTCTCACAACAGTGCATGGTTCTGAGCAGGTGTAATTGCAACTTAACATTAAATAAGCAATCAGTATGTTATATATCTTGTTCATTTAAGAATCACATCGACTATGGCAATGTGAAGGATTGGAACCGCTTTGTATGGAACAAGCAAGAATAACTACTCATGCAGACAGTATTCAATGTTTTCACCCCTCACACACTGGTTTTTGAATCAGGACCAAATCTTTTCTCTCAGAATGGCAGCCAGCCTGGCCTCTGATTGGTTTAAAGTTGCTTGGAAGCCAAACGCTGGTGGGAATCCAATCACATACAAAATCGGATATATTCCAAATTACAGTTTTGACAATTTCTGGTATGGACCCTGACACTTACATTCTTATGGAGATTCAAGAATTGATTAAAACCAGCTTCCTATTGAAATACAAAGAAATGATGAAAGATAATCAAAGTGGGGGTTTTTTATTTTTATATTTGTTTGTTGTTTTTGTTTTCAGTAAAATGTTTATATATGTGAGAATGGTTTATACTCATTTTGATTGATTAGTTGCTGTTTGCTTTTGATTTTCAATGACAAATCATTAGTTAAGATAAAGGGGCAGAATATATAAATTTAATCCTCTGCTCCCTTTCATTCAGGAATTTGAAAACTTCTGTTCTGTATTGGATTTGGTTGCTTTTTATTTCCTTTTTTACAATGAATGAAATGTATGTTTGTTCTTCACCTAAGCTATTTATGCATAGAGGGTGTGGGCTTCCAAAGAAGGGCGGTATGTCTCACAGGCCAGTCTAAAATATTTTTTTAGTAGAAAAAGCTCTTCAATCGTACAATTAGTTATGTGTATAGCTTACTTGTAACCAGATTAATTGATTGAGTAAAACTTAAAAAGAAAAACAAAATGCAACAGTACTTCAGACTAATTTACTTTACTCCCACTTACATTACATTATCATAATTGTAACAAGAAAACATGGGAGGTCTATCAAGACCACTTGAAGGCACACCAAAGCCCTCCAAGTGCTCTTTTTGCTGTTAATACGGCAAGATGACGCAAGGATGATAAAACCTGCAGAGCTGCAGAAACAAAAGGGTGGAAAGGTGGATGCAAATGTTTGTTTAGTTTTTTTTTTCCTCCTATCCAACGCTTTTGCAAATTACTCAGCTAATGGATTGATAATGAATGCGTAGGCTTCGTTTACATCAAATGAGCATCTGTCTTATCCAGAACCACTAAATGAAGCCGACATCTGTCTGGTGATTCATTGTGGAGTGTTTGTTGTCCTCAGGTAGTATGCAATTCAATTATATTTTTTGAAACCTGGCCATTTCATGGCGCTTTTATGTACCGTGGAAATGTTACAAGTTTTGTTAGTTAAGAGTCAACTAAGTTATGACTACTGACTGAAAATTACAGCCAAAAGTATTTATTTTTTTCAAGTTCACTGTTTTACTCCAGATATCATGAACCGAAAACATCGTGTTATGAGGCTAAGGGCCCATTGACCTGAATTTTTCAAGTTAAAACAGGAAACCTGTGTTGCGTTTGTTGCTTTTTTTTATTGTCCGTTTACACACTCTGACACCGTCTAAGTGTAAACAGTAAAACACGACATTTCCATGTGTGAGTAATTACAGAATTTTCAGCATTTCTGCCATTTCCATCGTTTTCAAAAGCGCTGCCGGGTACTTTTCTGAGACGAAAACGCTAAAACGATACATTTTCAATTGAAATGTCATGTAAACGGGACCTGATCATACCATGATGTAAGCCATGGGCATGAGCAATCTATTGACTGGCCAAGAGTAATGGGAGAGGCTTGAAATCAGCGCAGACTAAACAAGAGGGATAAACAATATAAAGTATATAAATAAAATATAACATTTTTGGCTTTTAATTTTTGATGTTGTTCTGATCTGAACTTGTAGCTTCTGATCCCAATATTGTTTTTTTGTTTTTTTGAATTAAATGCCTGCTGTTTCTGATGCATGCATTGTCTTCAGTATGCAGAATAACATGAACTATGTTTCTTCTCAAACTTGTTCAGAAGTATTTTGCCCTGTTATTTTCATGCATGTAGGTTTTGGAAATATACCTTTGACATGTTTTGAGAGTGTTCTTCCATCCTCATCAGAAACCTCATCATTTTAAAGCCCTACATGTCAGAAAAAAAAGATACTTAATGCACATTGAACTTAGCTGAATGTGTTCAGATGCTCTCTTTCACACAAGATCCATGAAACACAGCTAGATTCCACTGAAAAGTCTCTGAATCAATCCAGTGCACAGCAGTGATGTGGGGTTAATGTTAGAGTTCCAGATGTCTGTCGTAAAAACTAATGGCGCTCACTTACCGTACTGTGAATCCAAACACGTTAAAAGTCTCACTGTCACATGGTTACATAATGATTGTTTTTGTTGTTGCACGTCGTGATTAAAGCCTCTCCTCAGGGACATAGGGACATTTCTTTCACACCGACTCAGCCAACTTTTTGAAAATGTTCAGGGGGCCTAAATTTCATCCTGACACTGCTGATCCAACCAGTACACCCCCATTTAGTTGATTTTGGTTCAGGAAGCTGAACGCTTGAACTTTTGACAACTAGATAAACACAGTCTCACCCAAACGCATGTTTTCAGGGTACTTTAGTGACTTTGCTGCCGATATCTAAAAAAAAAACCAAAAAACAACTATAACCACTCGCCAGGATGTAAATTCATTAACTTCAGAAAAGCAACAAAAAGTAGTCTGTAACACAGTCTTTTTCTCAGAGAAACTTTGTTGTCACGCTCATTTCCTTTGAAGATTGAGTAAGTATGCTGGGCATCAAGGTGATATAATCCATCTTCTTGTGTCGTCTTCAGGGTGTCGGGACTGACCCACACACAGCCTTGGCTCTCGCCCCGGACTCGAAGTCGGCCAAGGAGAAAGCAGAGGAGCCCTCACTCCAGTACCTGGACTCTGAGGAGATGAGCATCAGGATAGGTAGAACTGGACCTCTCTCAGGCAAGCCTCCCTTCATATACCCACAGCAGCTCCTTCATGCTGGTTTTTGTTTGGAAGAAAATATAAACGACACAGGTTTCCAAACATTCACAGCAGTAGCTATTGCAGTCCCACTTTTGGCCACTGTGGTGTCTTCATGCAGTAGTAAGAGGCGAGTGAAGATCATGGCATCAATGAGCAAAACTAAAGGGAACTTATTAGGTTTTCTTTCAGTCCTTATCATATATTACAGTTAGAGTGCTAAAATTGGCCAAAAGGTACATTCATGAGTTTATGCAGATGTGACTAGCTTTTTCAGGCTGGTGATAAATTACTGCTACATTGACACATTCAAGATGGACCGATCAGGGGAAAGTAGGTCTGTAGAGTGAGTTTATTAAAACAAACTGAGGCTAAAGCAGCCGAATTGTGTCCGAGAATGAACTGTGCAGGGGACAAAATTATCTTTTCAAAACCCGATGGCCCCTGCATCATCAAATGTTCCCTTTTGCATTAATGCAGAAGTGCGCTAAGAGTGGACTGCACTGGCTCACACTGTGAAACCTCTCCTCATGCTTCTTTGATGGCTCCTTTTAACTTGTCTTCACACTGCACTGATCTCTCTTATCAGCTTCCTCTAAATCACCTTTGCTCCCGTACTAACTTGGAATGGCCTTTCAGTCTGGTCAGCTCTTGGGAAATGATCCGGGGTTTCTGAACTTTACCTCCTTCTAAAAGCAATTATCTCAAAACGGTATCCCAATAAGTCACTTACATTTGGCACCATCGCTGTTGCCATACTTGGGTGAATCGCACACATGATGGAGCAGATTTTGAGCCGCATTTCTGCATTGGGAGTGCACTTTTCCCATCTCGCTGCAGATCAAACAAGGTTACGGAGTAATGAGTTATTACACACAAAATGCATAACCATTTACATAAGTGGAATCGAATGGAAAATCAGGACGGAAAAACTAATCGGTGAAAGGAGCGAAATAGATTTTTGAAGACACCTGATTAACAGACCGAGGAAATTAAATCGTCGCCTCTCTGTGTGCAATACTAGATCAAGTGTCTTCAAGGTACTCTGAGCCCAGCAGTAGTTTTGTGCAGACTCCCGATCCTTTAATCCGATTACTCACAATGGCGAACAAATCAGATGTTGGGTCTGAAGCTGGAGCGACTGACAGCAGGTCAAACTGCGTGATACAGATACGCCACAGCTGCCACAAAAAGCTTTTCAAAAAATACAGAAGCTAATATTCGACTCAGTAACTCATGAATAGTGATGACAACAGAAATATAGGGAAAAAAGGCATCTTTTTTATCATAACTACACCCAAAGGAGTTGTTGCTATGTTTCACCGGTTTCTAGTAAAGAAATGCCAACGAAGGGTTCAAGCTATATCACCATTTGTGACTATTTTAAATCATTTTCTGACAGTTCCGCTTGAAGTCGTACAAAAAAAGAATAAAACACACTTCTCCTTTTACAACAAACTGGGAGCGCACGTTAAGAACAACTCTTAGTTTTTCCAATTAAACACTGGACCGACTGAGCTGAAGCATTCAGGGTTATTTGAGGTTATTCAAGAACGTCCAACCTCAAATGGGTGACAGAGATATTTGCATAGTTACCATTCAGATTCATATTATTTTAATTCTTGGTCGTGGATGTGCCCGTCTGTTGTTGTTGATCAGTCATTTCTTTGGTTAGTACATGGTGTACCTCCGATTTTTACACAACTGCAAGTCCTGATGTCAAAGCAACAAGAAAGAAAGGTTAGAATCGCCAAATTGGTAAATGGCATTTCACACTGATGATCACATTCACCTATTCATTATTCACTCATTCTGCTCAATTGTATCAGTTTGGGGTTCAGTGCCACTTTGAAATGGAGGGAAGGGGAATCGAACCTGCAACCATCCAAATGAGATACAACAGCCCTACCAACAGAGCTGCGTTATAAAATGGAATGACAAGGAAGTCAACAATAGTTGATTGCTGATGTTGCCGTGATCCTGTGACGCATAACATTGGTCGTATATTAAAACCCAACTTAAATCAATGCTATCGTTCCCATTTCCCTGTAAACAGACATCGTTTTCAAAACATTGCCGTGCAAACATTGAACAACACATGTTCACTTGACGCGTTGTTGTGTAAATGGGCCCAGAGATCTTAAACAGTCTAATCCAGAACGAGCTTTTATATTCAAAGTAGGTAATTGGTTTCTTTTGTTTTATCAACTTGTAAACAAATTCCATCAGTTTTTCAAAGTATCAACTAATAACTGGCCATTGCATATTTATAGGGACTGGTTATGACGCATTCTTTTACAATTATAACCAAAGTGACGGAGATAAAGAAAAATGTGTCGACTCCATCTGGCTTTACAATGGAGAGCCATGCAACCACATCTGTCGCAATTAGCTCTGATCTCAATAGACAATGATTGCTTACCCGCAGCGTCATTTGGTTCTCCCATAGAAACAACTCCAACTCTCATTAATGTGTCATCCTAGTATTTTCATACAGGGATATTTGGACCGTCCTTTCCCGGATACAGACTGTGAATTGGATCCCGTAAAGCATTTCGCCAGTGAGTGATGACATATCCCAAGTGCATGAGAGCACAAGTGTAAGCATGGCCACAGACTGAGAAATGGTGGGAAACAATAAGCAAGAGGAAACGACAAAGTGACATTGCATAGAATAAAACCAGGATGATATAAGACACAATGAAAACATAGAAAATAATACTTAGTGGGGTTTTTTTTACAATAATGATAGTCTTTTTACAGGAAAGATGGATGTTCAATAAAGTTTAATTCAGTTTTATTTCCATAGTTCCAAATACAACACAGTCTTTTCAAGGCCTTTTTTCAGAGAAACATCCATAAAACCTCCTTTTAACAGGAAGAAACCTGCAGAACCAGGCTCAGAGGTGACTTTCTGCTGTTCTTGTTAGTTAAGGGAGAGAAGGATAGGTCAGACAGACAGCTTGTGGGAAGTGATTCACCCCTTTTTTTTTTCCAGTTGGGTGGTGGGGGTTCTCTTAATCTTAATTAATGGACGTTTGAAAAGAAAAGAAAATAAGTCGTCCCTTTGTAGGACATTCCCATTTGAACTTATCACCTCGTCTGTCTGGCTCCTTCTCAATTAGCATCTCCTTCGCAGTGCTCCATTGCAACCTCATTAACAAAAGAGAGGTGGGGGAAAGTTAGTGCCTGCAGCAATGACATATTCTCCTGTCTAGTTGAATTAGCAAACACCTGTGACTGTAACCTATTATGCAGAGCATGGATGGTAAAATTGAAAAGCAGAAAACGGCACCCAATTTGCCTTCTATCTCTCTTCTGGTAAAATATAAAACTTTTTAACACCTCTATGAAGAACAAATTGGAACTAATAATATTAGTTCCAACCTAGTGTCCAAAACCTCTTTTGGTCGCCACCCTTCACAGCTGCTGGCCTCTGGAGCGTTCAGCTAAATCAATCTTGAAGAAAAAAAAAAAATCCATTACTTTTTGGGTTAAGTCCTTAGAGACCATGCATGAACATCCAAGTCAATTTGCCTGACTCATTTTTCATCTTTGGTTCACTTACTGTCACAGCGATTCCACATTTATGCTGGAATCTTTCAATAATAGTGGCATTTTCTGGTAGTTTATTTCAAACTCCAGGGACATTGGCAGGTCGCTGATGTGAAGATTGTTGTCAGGTACAACTGCTGCATGTTCTGTATTATGTCACTCATCAAAAGTGCTCTGATGTTTTTGGGTTATATTTTTTTTTCCCATTTCTTCTCGCCGCTCACAGCCAGAGGTCCTTGGGAAACAAAGTGAACTCAGAATGATAAACTTTGAAGTACCTGAAATGTTCATGAGCGAGAGAGTAGTCTATTTCTGAGCGGACAGACTGACATCAGCTTTGTTCCGATGATCTGAAGTAATAAAACTCCACTCCTAAAATCTTATTTATGCACCATTAACTCCCCCCCTTTTTCTTATATCAGTTTTATTCTCAAGGCTCAGTTGAGCACCACAGTGTACATGAACCCACTGCATTGACTATGACACAAAGAAGGCTTCAGGTCATAAGGTTTTGTTTGGTGATTCTCAGGTCGCTCATTTCATTGAACAAATCAGATATTTACATTAATTAACTAATAATAATTTGTTCTTTTGTCTCTCATAAAACAAAGTATCAAGGGATGTCGGCATGTTTGAGGGCAGTTACCCATCAATTGTGACAATTCTCTGGCCAAATTGTCAACACAAGCCATAATGCTAATGTCACATTCTGATTTAGCATGTCACCAAGCTCAAATGTGTTGATTGGAAAATATTTCTAGGACAGGCATGATTACTGAACATCTAATAGCCAATGGAAATTGTCTGCTTTTGGGAACAAAGTCATTGGGAACCATTGTTTGGGAAATCTCTATGCTCTTAATAGTCAGAATAGAAACCTTATCCTAACGTTTTGAGCACCACTTTGACATATTGGGATGTCAACAGCCTGACGGATCTGCTGTGCTCAGTACTAAACCGGGGTTTGCGCAGTCGGTACCTCGGGGAGGGCTTCTACAAGAAATGGTCATTACATCTCACCAATGACGTTCTTGCCTTATGATAATTGCAAACTCAAGTCCAACACCATTTTGAGTTGCTCACGCTCAGCAAATACTGACTTGTCTTGTCAAACGGGTCGAAACAGTCGATGCATTTTGGTCACAGCTCATGAAGCTTGCCGTTCCCTTGACAGTACAGTCTTTGAACGCATGCTGTTACAGGCTTAAACCTGACGGCTGGGTTTCGTCACCCTGCCCGACGAGAGCGAGAAATGTGCGAAGATAAAAATGACATCGTGCTGAGCTCTGCGCACTGCTGCGTACTGCTGTAGTAGCAGTAGTTCTCAATTGGGATTTCGGCATGAGTGACGCTCTGTGCCTGAGCTCACGGCCCGTGTCGAGTTGTTCTTTAATAGCTTCCGTGGTATTAACCTTAATCTACAGTCGCACTTGTATAAAGGCAGAAGAAGAGGGGGTTAGCAGATGTTGACGTCAACATCTGCTTCATGTAGATAGTAGAATCGCCAGCTACTGCATGCAATCTTCCAGAATACTCTTGTTTGCATCATCGGTACCAAATTCCTGTTGCACTTTCATGCACTCTGCTTCTTCCAGCAATTGCTTTTACCTCCAAAGATTCTTCTCCTTGTCAGTTGCTCAACATAATTGGTGGTTGGTCTTTCTTTTCCATTTGAAAGTGCTCAAACACAGTAACATTTACTTCTTCTTGCTTTCAGCTTAATCCTGCTCGTAATCTGGTATTTTTTCGGTGTCGGACAGCTGTCTTTTCAGCCATCACAGAAGATATAAAAAATAAATAAAAAATCTCAATCTGGTTCTTCAGATGTGTGGTATATGAATGTGGATGGTATGTTTTGCCATTTATTGTGCTGTCATTATGACGTTATGATGTTTAGAACCTTAGGGGTGTTGATTTATCCACTATATGGTTTGTCAAAAGAAATCTATCAGCATAAATCGTACACCGCACAATGAATCAAGAGCACAGAACACAAAGGAAAACATGACCATTGATTTTAAGTCATGATATTTGAACTTTCAAAGCTTATTCTGTTAAAATGGACAACCCATTAGTGCAAAATCAGTCTTTTCATTTTGTGGTACTCACCTTGATTAGTAGAATAAGCAAAAGTCATGACCAGTTTTTCAGATTAGGCGAGAAAAAAATCAACAGGTCGGTTAGGCAAGTTTTGGAAAATAGTCCACACTTAGGATATTCCTGAGCAGCTAATTTCAATCTTGAATAAAGGATGAATTTGATTAAGATGAGCTCATTTTCATTAAGAAAATGAAAACCTTCAGAAAACAGTAGGAACCAAACACAAATGCATTGAGCATGTATTTCAAACATTAATCCCTGAAGTTTATGGTGTGCATGAAAATCCCTTTTGAATCTGAAATAACAGTCAACAGCAATAATGACGTCCGTGAAGGATGAGGCATCTTGTGCCACGCGGTATTCTGGAGGTTAGCGTGTTGTTTTGCTATAGAATTTCTCCTCACGTCTCCACTTTCAACTTAATGGTGTAGAAGCAGATCTTGCAGGGTCATTGTCATTATGTGCAGCGTCATCTTCTTGGTTGAGGCATAATCAAGGCCGATATATCTTAAACAATCTCATCCAGAATGACTGTGACTTACAGTCACCACCAGCTGCAGTCGGCGTCATTCAGTGCAGGGTGATACACAAAAGCTTGCGTGATGTGGTTGTGCATTGCCCCTGTGAAATAAGTATACTGTATATCAATTGAGGTTTTTTTTTTTTTTTTCTCTATTTTTCTACATCCTACATGCCGCCTGGCTTTCATTTGAAAGAAAAGGGCTTGTCAACTGCATCGCTATATTTGGGACCTTTTCCATTTCCCAGTAACTCATGACCCCACCCTGACATGCAGGGTGAAATAACATCAAACTTTAAAATGGAAAAGTCAAAAATATAATAGAATCACGAAAAAGGCTATTGTAGCTTTTTGTATACTGTTCACACAGTTTAGAAGTTATGGAATGACGAGGTACCGTGAGGTAACCATGAGGTAAATTCATGATCTACAGCTATGAGTAATGGGAGTATGTAACACTATTGTGACACAGTCAGTTGGTAAAACTGTATGGATTAGTCACAAATGGTGACTAATCCATACACAAACTAATCTTGACACAAAAGGGCATGAGGAAATCAAATCTTAATGCATAATATAAGTGGGACTGATTTGGTATGAATCCAGTGTACCATTCTTCTGACCATCTGTTCATTCCAATAAACTTTATATAATACAAAATATATATACCCAAACACAGTGCAGAATAGAAACCTCCCAAATGCGATGAAATATCAGTAACTCTGCTGGCTTGTCTCAAGATAATATTCCTTCACAAACAAGAATGATTGGCAGTGTCCTAACAGTGGTATCCCTGCTGTGGATTGCTGTCATTTCCTCTCATTTACATATCCTCCTCCTTTTACTTGTCGATCTGAAAAGTTGATGCACAGACATGAAACCTGTGGGAAACCTTCCTAAAACAATAGGGCGTTTTTCCGACGGTGGGTTTTGTTTGGTTTTTAATTTGTGGTGATGGTGTTCAATGACATCCAAAGGAAAAATATAAACAATGTTTTATAAGGATACATTTATGAATAAAATTCCACTGCTTGCAGTTATCCAATATGATCATATTTTACCACAGTATGAAGCACTACTGTTCGATTACTGTGCTTCCCATACTTCCAGTTAATGAAGTGATCTCTCTTCCAGTTTTAGCGGAGTACAGCCACTTCCTCCAACTGAATCATGTTTAATAGATCACTTTTCGCCCCCTGCTGCTCTCCAGGTATTTGATGTGGCAAGAAACCCCTTGTAAGCATGTTCCCACTCGGAGATTTGTGTCGTCGCACGTGCACACGGCCACGCACAAAAAGAAAAACCATGCCAGTACCTTCTCATACTTAATGCATGCCATCGTAAATAATTCAGGCGACATTAGGGGAAATCAAAGAGTGCCTTATGGCATTCTGTTTATTTAGCTCTTCAGATTGAATTGGGGATCTACTATGAAATGATAAATGGGATTAGACCTGGATTTCTCACTGCATGTGGGAAGAACCGTTCAAAACACTTAATTGCGTACTTTACATACATACGTTGCTATATCTTTTATTTTTGAGCCTTGGAGCCAAGGGGGTGACCTATTTCTCATAATGAGGAGGTGATGTCTTTCTTGTGCTTGTATGGAAGTCTTAATGTACTTCACCAACCACATCATTCATCTATTAATTTTAGATTTTCGGGAATTATTGTGACAAGATCATAATAAAACATTCATGTCAAAAAAATCCCTTTACCCTGAAAAGATTTTTTTACATCCATGTATGAAAACATACAAATACAAGTTTCTCAACATACCAAATGTGTATAGGGCCTAATTCTCTTGTCGTTCTGAAACATGGAAAAGTGAGATGATAAAATGAGTAAAACCAGCTTCCGCAGCAAAATCACCCGAGGGAGTGTAGATGATGAGATGATTATTATCATTGTTGTATGAGAAGACTTTATGCTTCCTTTTGAAAATAAGAACCCAGACCAATGGACAGTGCTTGGCGTGTCATATTTATGTGATGGCTTTTGCTGAATACCAATGTAATCTGTGGAATTATGCAATTATGGTTAAATGGTTTTCCTTTTGGCTGACATGACTTTTCTACTTTTGGAAGTTGATCTCGTATTTTTTAAAATACTGAAGATCTATTTCGCTCATTTGGAGTAACATGTATTGATTCACAGTTAAAAATCTATATTTCTGCAAGTAGTACAAGCAAACCCTTGAATTCAACGCCAAGATAAGATGAGACCAGACATTCAGTTTTATTTTTTCACAAATTTGCAAAGATTTTAATTATAAACCCAGGTCATTGTTATGGTATTGTCATAACAAAACAAAATGTGGAAAAAATGAAGCACTGTGTATACTTTCCAGATGCATTTACCACTGCATTCAGGAATTAACATCCTTATGCGTGGAAAGTAATCTCCACATTCTCTTGCGTGTCACTGGAGGGCAATTTGATCTCATAAACCTGTGGTGTTGTTCTCAGGAAATGTGTCTCAAGGTAATGTTTTTAAAGAAGTTGATTATTCAGCATGTTTCATTATTTCCAGGCCGATTTTAGATTTGCATTTGTTTTGGCTTCATCGTGAAGAATGGACTGTTAAGAGGTGTCCAACGCAAACATTATTCTAATCTTTGTATCATTTCATTTTTATTTCCACCTCAAATGTATTTCCATTTGAATTAACTGAATTTGACAGAGCGACATTGAGAATATTGAGCAAAGCCACCTACATTGGCTATGGCCTTGTTCAGCTTGCAATTATTGGTAGTTTTATTTTGTCTATGAAGCTTTGTCGTTGTTACTGCAGCACATGCTGAGGTACACTCAGTCCTGGTTTTGACAATTGCTATTCAGAAAATGGCTACGGGAACAGTTTGTTTCTCTTTTGAGAGTCAATCTAGAGTCATTGCAACAGGTGACCAGCCCTGGAACCAGCTACATTTGGATCACGTCTAAAAATCACTAAAGAAGTTGGATTTACTCAGATAAACTTTGACTACTGAAGTAAGGAAATCAATATTGTCACGCAAAGTATCACAAACAAAACAATCCATCTGAAATATGTATATTCAGAACAGGTTGTCAAAATGTTTAAGGATGTGAAAAATATCCAGCATACTTCATGCTTGGAAAGGTGCAGGCGGTCTGGGATTTAAACAAAATAACTTCTGGCCAAAATGATTGCTCCTCAAATCTCCACTCTATTTCATTCCGGTGTTGTTTTTTTTTGTGCGTGTTTTTTTTCACCCCACTTCATTGCTCTTTGATAAAGGATAGTAGTGCCTCCTCATATTTTGCCCATCCTCAGAGGAATAGCAGAGGAAAGTTCAATGAAGGTGGCGGAAGAAACCGATGTTCCCTGTAGAATGAGACCAAAGGGGTAAACACTCCAGACTCTCAAAGAGTGAGCTCTCCGTGGCATCTCACATCCTGTTTTATTCATGCTGCGTGTCCCCCTCTCACCTTTCTGCTTCCTTTTATTTAACTCTTTCTCTCTCTTAAACTCGGATTAAACCAGAAATTCTCAATTCACCCTGTACTCATTCTCTTCCTCCCATTTCTATTTTTTTTTTGGTGGTGTGTCAATGCTGAGAAGTTTTGATGGAACAGAAACTGCAGGAGGTAATTAGCCTGAGAAATCTCTTATATCACCACGTCTTTCGAGCTCCATGTCTCAGCAAGTTTATTGGCAGCCTCTGAATCAGCCCGCTGTCCAATATATAGTAGCCTGTGGGTCCACAACTTTCTTTCTTTTCTTTTCTTTTTTTTTTACCCCCACTGAGGGGCCAATTGATCAAATCTTTCCACTTGTTACCTTGTGTAGCTGCTCAAACCGAAATGTGAAACTTCCCTTGAAACTAGCTTGCAATTAGTCTTTTTTTTTTTTTTTTTTTTAAAGAAACCAGAGGCATTTTCCAGTAATGGTTCAGACAACCAGGCCGATAAAAACTAATGAAGAAAACATAGGGAGGCCTTTATGAATCAATTTTCCTTAAAGAATGATTTCAAGTACCACTATTTGTTTTGCCAGTTATTAATGTGAGGCTTTAAAAGGGAAACTCAATACCAAACATCCAGTACATGAGTTTACATATATATTGTCAGTTCATGTGGGTTTATCTTCACAATAATTATTTAATTCTTATCAGCTGGAGAGAGATTCATATTGTCCTAATAATTAACCTTTTGTTTTTTCATGGCTCCTATTTATTGGCAGTTCCACCTCGCTTAAGCTGATTGGCAATTACCAGAACTGGAAAAGCAAAAGGAGATGCAGTTGACATTTTCAGAATTTTGTACCGGTTATCCTCAAGACAAGGCAACATAATGTTAAGTATTGTCATTAAAACGGTAATTACAAGATGCTGCCAGGTTCGATTAGGAAGAAATAGATAAAACTAAGTGGGGTGAATAAATACAGGAGAATTTCACAGACTTTAAAAGTCAATAGTAGCATTGCTGGTCGGCCCTCTTCAGCCCATTAATGTTATTGGATTGCAGTTTCTGAGGAAGCCGATGAGGAAGAGTTAACTACCCAGCCTTGACGATCAGCAGTAGACCGTTCTGGGTTTGAAATGTGATATGATGCTTCCCAGTTTGCCTGGGTTATTCCAGCAACAGATAAACGGATCGACAGCAATGTCTTTTCCGAAGATGTCAATGTCACTTTTTGTATTTTATAATTACAAGTTACCTCAGAGTCTAGAACTGTCATGATGTGATGTTGGTGCTATATTTATTTCAGTCTCATTACCCCGTGTAGATGCACAAACCAAACATGAAGCTTCTTTTATTTGTTGTCAGCTTACATTTAGTCTCTTTGATAGCAACCACAGGCATATTCCAATAATGGCGAACCGTTCGGACAACTGGGCCGATAGAAACCTAATCACAGTAAACAGAAAGACGCCATCTGGAATCAATGTTCCTGGAGGATTGATTGCCAAATTCAAAATGAATACTAAGCAACTTACACATGTACTTAGTCGAGATATCTATCTTTTCTCAATATGTGTGTGTTTACCTTTTGCGATGTGATTAATGTCGTCCTTAGAATTGAATTGTCGAGATGGGGGGACAAACGAGATCATGTTTTATCCAGTTTCTTATAGAAGAACAAGTTGAGTAACTTAAATCATGATCCTAAACCTGTAATGAGGTTTGTTTTCACGTGAATAGACCTAATTAGATGGTCTTATATTCGCCATCTTCTTTACTACTATATTCAACCCCTCCAGGTGGCAGAGTTATCGCAGGGCAATTTTAATGAGTACGACTAACTCACACGTCACATTTCCGACGAGGGTCATTTTTCGAGTAACGATTAATCTCAAAAAACACCTTTGCAGGAAAAGGAACAGCTGGGAGTCGTTCGCAGAGCAATGAATTTAATAGAATTCAATATTCTGTTTATGAAAAATATGGCCAAGGGCGGAAGAGCTCGCTGTTGAAGAGAGCGGGACCAAGAACAGAGCCCTGGGGGACACCGGAGGAGAGAGGAGATGGCTGGGATCTGAAAAGCTTTTAATCGAACGAACCGAGTGCTACCAGGGAGGTTTGATTTTAACCAGTCCCAGGGTGTATTGGATAATCCGATGGTTGCCAATCTATGGAAGATGATGTTCTCGAGTCTCAGTGTTGTGTTTGGTCTTCTACTATTCAGGTATATGTTAAAAAAAATCAGTGTTTTCTTTCGATTTTCTTTTCTTTGCTTGGTGGATCCTTTTGAGGGGGCAGTTTTGACCCCCCTGGTTTATACCAACATTCCCAACAGACTCTGCTTTCTGTTTTGCAACAGCTTTCAAATTATGCTTGTGATCATTGTAACTATTACATTTAAGTTGCATCAGCACATTAGCACCATCACTGAGAGTGTGTTAGCATGCTGACATGAGCATTAGCTCAAACACACGTTGCAAACGAGTTGCATTAAAAAGGTTAAGCACGTGCGCATAAAAAAAATGCACTGAACATTGGAAAGGAAGGCTTTCTTCAGAATAATTATTCATTGAATAATGCATCACACAGAGTTTTGCTAATCTGAGACATAAAAATGTGAACCGGGCCTCAGGCTGTTGTGTGTTTCACTGCCAACGTAGTGTTTTAACAGCAGACGTTCAGACTTAGCAAAGACAGGAAATTAATGAGGGTTCGCTACTTTTTAAATGTCCCAAAAATAGCAAAAAAAAAACTTAACACAGAATAAGCCTGCACTTTCCCCCACTATATCTATGGTGATAAGCAGATCTTTAAAATATAATGTGCATGCATAAAATATGGTGTTTTACACAGTGGGATATGAAGCCATTATTAATTATCATCCAGAAAGAAAAACAGCTATGCTCAATCATAATTCAAGCATCATACTAATTAGTATTTTCAAAAACAGAAAATCGAGGCGATAGGACAGGTGGGTAAAGAAGCCAAAATATATTGTAAATGAGCTCTACTTCTGAGCTGTGGTTAGATCACAGAGTGAAATATGATGCTTCTGCATTGCCTGTTGTATTTCTTTTTCCACGTTTCCTCTTTCCTGTTGTGCAAACGCGGGAGAATATTGATGAAATGAGCATCTGAAAAAGAAAAGACAGAAGCTAATGCAAGTAGGTAAAAATTGGCACTCTACCTATTCCAAGTAGGTTTGATCATAAAGTCATTTCGAGAAAGGAATACACCATTATGTTAAAAAAAAAAAAAAAAAATCATAGAGGCGATTGCCTGTCACCTGGTAACAAACCTGCAAAAGCCAAACTGTTACCTAGAAACAGTCCATTTTCCCTGTGCACATGTATCTGATGTAATAAGCAGGGGGCGAAGAGAGTGGGTGCACAAGTGGAGGATAGGATGTCTACTGACCATAAGAGGTATCACTTACAAGGCCTGTCACGAAATCAGACAGATTCCAGGTACATCAAACGGCTTTTGAACAAAAAAACAGCAAAAAACTGCTGCTACCAGAACAGCTGGTATTTGAGCTAATTGCTGCTTCATCATTAGTCAGTTCCCCGGGGGCAATGTGCTCGTTTTCTGTCTTAGCATTATAAACCTGGTGTCATACGCTGGAATTTCATTGATTTAGATCGACCGGGTCGACTGGGTCGACCTTTTATGGCAGCTTGACTTGAATCATAAATCAAAGATGACATCTTTCCAGAGCGTCCATTTGTCACCCCAATGCCAAAGGTCGAGCTCAGTGACCACCTGATTGGTCACACTGAGATCTGCAATTCATCCATCAATTCAACTTCGATATCTACTTTTTGATTATTTATTTATTTCTATATTTGTCATATTGGTGTTTCATTTTACGGTAGTAGTTTTTTTTGTTTTTTTTTAACATAGCGTAGACTATACATATTTAGTTAATCCCAGAGGCAAAATCCTCAACATGTCAAGCACCTTGTGCTGCATTTTAGTGAATGAAAAGTGTTTGATAGATAAAGATTGACTGACTAGTTGATTACATGAAATGGTTGCAAAAGTTAACTTTAAAAATTCCCCCACTTTAGTGGCATAAGGGGGGCTTTTATAGTACTCGACTGGTGGTCATAATATAATGGCTGGCCAGTGGCTAGACAGGAATAGCAACTTTGCATGTTGGTAGAGACGCACAATTTTTAGATCAGATTTCTTGTTGACTCAAGCACAGTTGGCGAAATGCCTTTTTTTCGGTTCCCTGATTTCATTATTTTGCAAATCATAAGACAAAACAAAAACTGAACCGCCACAGAAAAGACAAAGTGTCTCTGTGTTTTCTGTCAGCTGTTCTCAGGCTTTAAATTGATTTGGAAAGTGCTGGGAGCCCATATTAGCGGATCATCTAAGTTTGTGTTTTATACAACTGGTCACTTCTCTAAATCTGTACAACAGAGTTGAAGGCGCTTGGAGCCAAGATACCCACAGAATGTATTGATCCTGATGGCTGAAAGTGTGAATCC
This sequence comes from Blennius ocellaris, assembly GCF_963422515.1. NCBI lineage: Eukaryota > Metazoa > Chordata > Actinopteri > Blenniiformes > Blenniidae > Blennius > Blennius ocellaris. Next base: position 8,886,178 of record NC_137670.1, on the reverse strand, counting down.
AAAGCTTTTGTTAGATCAATTTTCTCTGCGACTTGCTGTCACACACTGGCTTTCTGCGTACGTGCTTAACGTCAACAAGAGGGACTCGTTATTCCCCTCGCGTTGGATGGCCTTATCATTGTGGCATTGCTAATTTTATTTTTTCCCTTGTGGCTGGGTGTGTGTACACTTACATGATATCCACATCAGGGTCAAACAGTTGCCTGGCAACAATGGGCAATGAAAATATGAACAAAGTCTGGCTGTTTACTCCTCGTTCTGTTTCTCCCTCCATCCCCATGTCACTGGTTGTTGTTGTGTTGCTCTGACTCGTTGCCATTTCATCTTTGGTATCTCTTTACTCAGTTGGTCTCACACGAATGTCCCTGTCACACGAATTTTCAAGTTTCAAACACATGCTACTGGAATGTAACAGGTATTATGGTACAACAAGTTTGTAGGAATAAATGGGATTGGGTTAGGGTTAGGGTTAAACATTTATGAATTCATTGAAATAATGAATTTGAGGAAACGACATAATTTAAAAACATGTTGTGGACTGCAAGGATACCTGCAAATGTTTTGCAAGATAACCAGCTCGTCCCTGAATGACATATAGAGCATTGAGTCTGCTTAGTTTTAGTTTTCTTACCCTTGCATTTTATTAGCATTTCTGAAAAGTTTCCTTTACCCCCATTTACATAGAGACGGTGTCAGAGCGTTTCCAGGAAGTTCCACCTTGGGAGCAGTTTTCAAAAAGTGACATTTACAGTGTCTCCGGGCACCGTTGTCATGTAAAGTTTTCCATTTTCACCTGAAAATGTTGTGTAAACAGGGCCTAACTGGGGTTTTTGTATGACAGATGGCTGCGGGGCTACACCCACAAGATAAGTTGTACCACGCCAACTTGCTCACAAAAGTAACATAAAAATTGTAACAGGTGAGAGAATTTGTGAAAACTCGTACAAGAAAAAATATGTTTTCACGAAAAGCATAAAAAAAGGCCAAATGTGAAGATTTTCAGGATTTGTTTTGCACTAAAATTGAGGGAAAACTTCAGAGTTTTTGTTAATTATAAGGATACACTATTACACTGGTTAGTGTGCTTTCTCCCAGTGGGTTCCTTTCAGACTTTGTATATTCTCCCTGTGCGTGCATGGATTTTCTTCAGGTACTCCAGTTTCCCCCAATTGGTGTGAATGTGAGTGTGCATGATCTGTTTGCCCGTGTTTCTTTGTGTTTGCAACCTTATTTTGGATAAACGTGATGGAGGGTCTCTATGCTGTCATTTTACTCGTCAGAATCAACCGATTTAAAATAGGGTTGTATGTGGCTTTTGATGGGAAAAGAGCTTGACATTTCTACCATAAGGCCTTGCATTCTCCCCTCCCACTGTGACAGGAAAGAACCACTCTGTCAATAAAAATGATAACATTGCTGTCAGGTTGCATGTTTAGGATCGTGGAAATCGTCTATCTGCTTCATTCGAGGAGAAATATTCTCATGCTGTTTTGACGCCTTGCAGAATGAAATCACTACACGTCCATCAAGCTTTGTGTAGCATTGAGGGATTTTTTTTAGGTCTGCCTTGGTTCTGCATCCAAATAACAATATAGGTGGATGTCAGCTTGACTGCTGAGGTGAAATCGAGCTACTTTTACAGCTCATAACAAGACATTTGCAGGCTTTGTTTAAAACAAGGGTTGGACCTAGACTGTCACACTATTGGGCAAGTTCCATGGTCGCGTTAATATATTCCACACAAAGTATTGTCTGTTTTGTTTTTTTTGTGCCACTTCAGATTTTGAGGGTTATGTGTTTATGAAGTAATTGGACAAAATATGAATGAACCATTGGATCTCGGCCTGGTTCCGAGTTTGGCTGCATTTTGTTGGCATCAAATGACAAGAGCCTTTACAACTCAAACTTTCTTTCACTGTTTACTCGAGTGCAGCGGGGGCCGACACCACCTCTGTCTTGATCCAGCTGTTTTGAAACAGTCAACCTCAACTGGACCAAAATAAAAAAGTGTAAATGTATCATTGGTCCATTTGTTTTGTTTTTGTTTTTGTTTTTTTGTTTAACATTGTAAGACCAAAGAATATAGACAAAGGGCTTCCTGGGAATTTGTTGTTCTGTCCATGCATCTATCTTCTATGCATGTTTTGTTCAGCTTCGGGTAGCAGTAAATTGGTGATTTTGCTGTAATTTTAATCAAAAAATCCTAGGAAGTTATTGATCACCTCTTCTATTTGTGTTTCGATTGATAGTAGCTTAAATTGCAGTCACAATTGTGCTACAGCAGCCACTTAATCATCATGTTGACTTCACCACTCTTGACAATAGGCCAGTCGTAGCATTTTTATTGTGGGCTTCATTTTGATTCCAATCAACAAATAGATGTGCCATATTTTCTTGGTATCATTTTCAAAATGTTGCCTTCCAAAAACGATGCTTCTCTGAAACAAAAAGGCAAAAACAATACGTTTTCAGTTGGAATATTGTCACGAAAACGGAGCCTAAGATTGAACCAAAATGCTTATTGTGTTTCTCAAGAATGTTCAAATCCAATGTTGACATCCTCAGAGCTTGCAAAACCTTTTTGCAGTTGTGATGGGGCGTTTGCTGTTGCCGGTGAAACTGATATTGCATTCTTTTTAGAAATTGGCTCACGGGCCACAAAGAATGGAGATAGGCATGTGGCCATGTGCCACTAGTTGCCCATCTCTGCTCTCATGAGAACTTGCAGGTGCTGCTAATCCAATATAAAGATGTTCCACTTGGGTATGCCAATGAGTCTCACCAATGAGTAAGTGTAAACAATAGCTCCCACCAGAGCTGGTATATCGGAATGTTGACCCTGCAACTGTTATTAATGCCATTAGCCGAGCTTCTGTTTGCTCAGTGTAAATGTACATCATTTAATTATCCCTGTGTGGAAAAGCAGGCCGGCATAATGCCCTCTCTGTGGAGAATCTCTCTCATTCAGTGTTTCTCATGAGAAGCTTTATTTTTCAGCGTGCTTTTGAGTGGTATTAGTGCATTTGGATATTGTGCAAATCTGATTTACGATGAGTCCATTGAGGTCATTTTGATTTTGAATTAAAAAGGTTTTGTTACCTTTCACTGCATTGACTGGAAATGTAATGCAATCACTAGACAATTTGAGCACTCGATACTAATGACGGCATGAGGATTTAAGATAGTAATTAAGTCGAGGAGAATTACACAAGCCCTCATTGGGTCGGTGTGTTTACTTTGGATGCTGAGATAGGGAAGCTGGAACACAAAAGACATAGAACAAGTTTGACTCAGGGACTATACATGACCCTGAAGTGAACAAACGGCCCTTAAGAAACAGCATTGACTCGTCTTTGCCCAGCTGCTCCTCCCTTCAGGGGATGAATGTGAGAGCGTTTTATGTCTGTAGTAGTCAGTTCTTATGCCAAGCCAAATTAATTATTTGAAACAGATTTATTGGCTGTTCTGTTGGTGTTTTTTTTTTTTTTTTGTTAAATTCTCCATATATTTCTTCAGCTTCTCGAGTATTCTATTGACACTCTTCATATTTTCTGAGATTTTCTTCCTATCAATTCCTGTCAACATATCTCCCTTTGTCACCAATCGCTCATCTGTCTTTATTTGTTGCAGGTATTCCATCATAACCCCCTCTAGCGAATCCATTTTTTCACCTCCTGTATCCTTGCTCCCGTCCATTTGCCACACATCCCCTCAGAATTTCATCAATTCATGTGTTTGAGCTCATCTGTCCTTGTACCTTTGTGGCCATTCGTGACTGATAAAATCTCCAACAAACCATTCGGCCCTCGCAAAGGTCCATTAGCTTCTCTACCGCGGTTAATGCTAGCAATCAGTGCTTTCCATTGCCTGACTAATCATCATAAATGGAGGTTGTCAAAGAAATCGCATTGATTCACTTTTACTTTTCATACATCTCTCTTGCTAGTTCACAAAGTGACAAGTACGGACTCTCTTCATTACAACCATTGCTGGTATTGTTTTTGTGAGCGCAAAGTCCAAGCTGGCGAGGGAATGTGGATTCATTCCACAGGTTTGGACATTGCAGGTGTTAAGACTCAATGATGATTGACCTTAAACATTGACTTTGGTGCCCCAGAGCTGCTCAGTGGCCAGCAGAGTGCTTTGATTACAGCAGGCAGCTCCCAGGTCGGTGGTGGTGGGAGGTTGAGGTTACTGGCTGAAGGTGATGGTGCTCCTGCCGGTGGGAGACGGCAAGTGGGCTTCTGCCAAGTTAAATCAGCTCCGGCTTTAAACATCAGGTACAGGTGAAGATCCAGAAGTGGACTCACAATCCAGTCTTGAGGAAATACAAAATAAATGTACCCTTTGTCAGTGTGTATATATTTTTTTCTTTCTTTTTTTTAAAAGCATACCAGTGATTCACTTAGATCCTGATCTTGTCGGGTTTTTTTCCAACTTGGCGAATCTGCAGTTCAGCAGACAATGTCAAGGTAGCTGTCGCCTTTTACATTCATAGTGTGGAGGAACATTTGTAAGTGGGGTACAATAGTGATGCATCACTCTCTTTGGGATTGCTTGTTTATCACAATGGCATTGCAGAGGCTGCAGAGACCAATAGTTGCTAATGGCTCCTCAATGTGATGAAAGATGCCTGTTCGGGTTTGGATGGAAGAAAAGGACCAAGGCAGTGCAATTCATTGTGAGGAAATGCCGTTCGGTCACAGTATATCTTGATTTGTAGCACAGTATATCAATAACACAATTGTGGCTCTTTAGACTAGAGATATCCATTAATTCAAATACATTAGGATGCTTTAATATCTTGTTGATTCCTCCACTGAATCGCATTTGTTATAACCACATGTATTATAATTTTTCCAGTTTTGGAATTAACTTTAAAATAGATTTTCTGCTCCATCCACAAAAGCATCATTTATTTTTTTATTGCAAATGTTTCTATGTCGTTCTCCTTAGCCATCCTTCCATTTCTCTACTGCCCTGTTTTAGGAAACCCTTCTTCTCTGCATATTTAATTCAAAATACAGAAGTTTAATGTTTGATTGTTCCTGGAGCTGAAACAGATTTGGATAGCATTAAAGTATGTCTATGCTCTGAAGGTTTTTTTGTTGTTGTTCCCAGTGTATTTCGAATTGAATGCCTCAAGCACCAAAAGCTTTGCGATACAGTGTTATTTGTTGCTTGAACAATTACTCTCAACAATTGCAATTGCTCAATTGCTCTCAACAGGCACCATATTGACATTTTTAAACAAATGGAAACCTAAAGCGTTCCTTAGGGGAGTGTAATCTGATTACAAACACCCTGTTAGAAAAATCTTGCCCAGCATGGCTTGTCATTCTGTACATGTTATCCCAAATCTTTGCCATTAATATGTTGGCGTCACAGCTATTTTCTGCCAAGGCTTTTTCCCACCTGAAGGAATTTGTATCCATTCGGCCACAAGAGCATTAGTGAGGTCAGACTCTAGGTCACAATTTTAATTTCAGTTCATCCCAAAGGTGTTAGATTAATGGTTGAGGTCAGCACTTTGGGCAGGTCTGAGTTCTTCCCTATGAAATGATTTTGAAAGACAAAAATATCCTTTAACCACATTATTAGGTATTAACATTTAATGCATCTCCTTTGATATGGTTGAGACCACCTAAAAAAGCTTTCCCTCAACCATTTTCACCACCTTTAGTAGGATGATGTCAATGGTATATATACTATATACTATAATACTATATAGACTTTCTTTAGAGTGCTTTGTTGGCACAGTAACAAAGAAAAGGAAGTGACAGTGCTGTACACTTTTAGATTAAGGGAAAAGAAAACACCAATCCACCCATCATGAACTCGGGTTCACCTGCATTATTGAAACTTCATGTTCCTTTCACCGAGATGAGACCTGACAATGACCCGGAAATTGACTTTTGACACATTGTGCTCACACTGAAATTCAAAATTGGCAGGCATCAGGGGTGGTGGTCGTGTGCTTTTAAGATAAGTGGAAAAAAGGGAGATTTCACATTTATTCTTCACGTCTGGCAGAGTGGAGAACAATGCATGTTTTCAATTCTGCATTCAGGTGGTTAAATGGGCTGAAAAAATGTCAGTTAGAAAGGCGAGAAGGGCAAGCTGTTTGTAATTGGAACATTTCACAGGTACACTTCAGGGTATTTTTTTCCAATATAAGGAGCCTGACTTACTCTTGGAGATCATAAAGTCAACCCTTTTTTTTAACAAATCTATAAACGTCTACACCATTGTTGCAGCCGCTGATTGGCTTCCTGGCCTTTTGTAGTGTAAGTGGAGCCCCCCCCCCCAAAAAAAAAAAAAAAATTGCTTCCAGTAATTTAAAACTCTTAACAATCAGAAACCACAATGGGGTTGGATGTCTGTAAAATTATAAGGGATTGTGAATTTGCTTTTAGAGGACCGGTTCAGAATGGCAAAGGGTTCTGCAAGTTGTCATTTCAGATCTTTTGAGATAAACATTATTGTTGAAAAAGATTTTGACATTGTGTGGAATGTAAATAACAAGAGCATGCAATGATATACAGTCATTATGAATCTCTACTATCTACATGAACATATAGCATGTCAGATGTTGAAAATAGGACATTTTACCTTTTCTTTAAAAATGATTTGTTCATTTTGAAAGGGATCATCTCAATCCGCCTTTAAAACGGGCTGAAAGAGTCTAGACAAGTAAGGCTCCATTACGTGACATGACAGTAGTCTTATTCCATCTCCTAGTAAATGTATGACAACACAACTTTTCTGAAACTGCTGCTGCATATGCACACTAAGGTCTAAGTAAATAGTTCTGCCAAATACTTGATCAGTTCTTAACACAATTTATCTTTTACAATAACAACCCCATTGGGTCCTGCCATATCTTAACTTGTAGCTACTCTTTATAGCTGAACACCAATGCTAAATAAAGATGACTGAAAATGTATTATTGACATTTAGATTGAGAAAGCTTAAACAATTACAAAGTACCATAAACTCATACACTGCAAATTGTATGTGTTGTTAAGAGAATTAGAGCAAACTGTTTATGATGTGCGTTTTAAAGGAAGATGAATTGTGGAGAGAAAAAAGACCTAAAACATGATTAACGATGTGCGCCAGAGCAAAACAAAAGGATATGAGGTCATTTGAACAAGGCAATAGAATCTTATTAGCAAAACAGTATTTAATGTGAATGACAATATTCACATTTCTCCAAAAATCTAAACAAAATTTCCTAAACAATCCAAACTTGCAACATATTCCGAGGTAAGTGTTTGTCTCCAACAAAATGTGTGTGTGAGCTTCCCCAGGTCACGGATACTGGTAGAGGAGTTCCACTGGGGGATGTTAATCATTTCAATGAAGTGTGTCCATCCACCTGTCAATCAAACTAACAGGCTTCTATTGGAAGCGTTCGGCGCAGCTTGAAAAATATGCTCTATCAAGATATGTTGAAATAGTTTATATATATATAGATATATATAGATATATATATATGAACCATCTTGCAGTGTGAAGGACAAACCAAGCTACTGTGGGGATGTGCTCTAATATTCTCTCTATAGAAATTGAAGTTGACACTGATGTGTCAACAGCAACAGTAAACACTGTATGCTTTAATGAAATTTGAAATCATTAGTTTTAGTCTCATCCCATCAAGCTGCAACCTGTGAAAAGAGAGTTCAGACAGTAGCTGGCATTTAATTTGCCTTGGGAAATTGTTAAAGAGAATTATAGCAGTTTCATTTAGTGGTAAACAGTGATACTTTACTGATTGCTTTCTAACATATTGGATTTTTTTTTTAAACACACACACACACACACATACACACAATAAAGAGATGGCGAACACAGGGCTGATCAAAAATATTCTTTCTTCAGGAATTTAAACCAGTATGGTGTATACTTTACAGAGAGCTTCATCAAAATCCAATTACTTCACAACCTTTGTTGCTGATAAACCTCAATAATTATGCTATCATTACATAGTCAAATTTTTTTTATTACGCATTATTTATTCCATATTTTATGACAGTGTGTTAGAATTCTATTAACAAAGGTGTGAGATTTCTTCTTTATTGCATATTCTGAATAAAGATAAAACACCATGAACAAAAGACCGTCAGCCTTCAATAATGGAATTGTATTGTGATCTCTGTGGGCTAATACCAGTAACATACCAGATGTAAACATCAGATTCAACTTTCAACTTTATTTATTGACATAGCACCAAATACAACACAATCATTTCTCTGTGTTTTTAACCGAGAAACCCAACAAATTAAATCACATTCAGATACTACATCTAATATGCACTGAGCCCATCTACTTAAAAGTCCCAATGACATTTACGGTAACAAATTCTAACCATTTATCTATCCAACCCAGCCACCCAACCAACACTATACCATACCTTTTCACATGTTTTGAGTCAAAGGTGTGTTGTAAAAGCAAATAATGAATAATAAAAGCAAACAAACTAAAGGCATAATGAACTTCATTTAATGTCAGCTTCATTCATATTACCTACATATAGTGGTGCTCACCAATATTCTTTATTCGTTGACCTGATACGTGTAGTAGAGGATGTGCGAAAAACCAACACTATTCATCTATTTTGATTGACAGCTTCTGGACATAAGATGGCAGAGCTTGAGATGAGGAAGGAGGCGTTCAGAGGTTTCTGACAGCAACCGACAATGAAATGAGTCTTCCCTTTACTTCGAAATGATGTCATACATATGCTGTGCTGTATAAACACATTGCCGCGCAGAAATAAATCAAACCGAGTGTTTAGGCAGGCCCTGGCTGTGCAAATAAAGGATTTTCATTGGTGTGTGCACATTGAACACAATATTATAGAAATGGCTCCAGCACTCTGAGCTGTGTAAACATTGTTTGGCTCCTTTGTTGTTCATTACATGTGTAATTTTAATTGGAAAACAAATGCAAGCCAGAAGGAAATGGGGGAAAAAATGTAGATGGAACACAAAAAATAAATGTCTTCATCTGCTTCTCATAGCTTTACATCTAACGAAAAACAACGTACAGTGGGGGTACAATACTTTAAGCATATACATTTGGTTGCAGTAGTTGAAATATAAAGTCAAACTGCACATGAGCAAACATAGTGTTTCGAATTGTCCAAGTTCTCTTTGAGACCCATTTTGAACATTCATTTTTCAGTGAGTTGACCTTCAAGTTTTACCCTTGCCAAACCAGGGATTCATGCTCCAACATTGTGTGAATAAGTCCTTCAGCAAAGCAGACGGCATAAACCGTGCTCACCTACATAATACATGGGACAGGAAATTGATCTGTATCACAAAATACATTCCTTCAATCACTCTCAAGCACCGCATGGCAGTACATGACAAATGCGCTTTGTCGACAAAGAAGACAAGAAACAAGATATTAGGATTAGACTTTCTTCCCCCGCTGGCAGGTTGATGTTCGGATCCCATGAGAGGCATTTAACTGTGTAGTAAAGCTTTCTGAAGTCAACACTTGACAGGCTGTCTTGTCAGCTTTGCTGTATATGCTTCCATACCCTCTCCTCATTTTTTTTTTTCACTGCTGCCTTCAGGAATCATATTAGTCATGTGTTTGTGGAGGTAATTATGTATGTAGGCTCATACTCAATCATTAGTCGGGATAGTCAAATATTCAACAATCCCCCATGCTCATTAATCTCTGTTTCTGGGTCACTCGTCATTTCAATAAGCTTTGCTTTAAAATTCCCAACCTGTTTTGATGAAGGGCAACCTTGGAAATGTGGCATGAATAATAAATATTATTCAGATATTTAAAGAAAAGAATCACAAGCTTAATACCAGATATTCCAAATTATTTGAATGACTTGCCCCAAAGTGGAAAAGTTTGTGCATAAACTATGTTTTATTTGCTTATATTGTTGCACCCATAATGGCTGCATCTGTCCCTTGAAACTAATAACCTTTTGTTTATTCAATTTTATAAACAAACAGTAAAGGTTTTGCTTAGCTTAGGGGTCGCCAAAGTGCCCAAAACAACCTAATTTGAAAATAATCACCTCACCTAACAAGACAATGAAGAAAAACTGATTCAAATGAAGAAACGGTGAAACGCACCTTCTGTGGATCATTGAGTCATCCTTTTATCGTCCATTGTTCAGGGTATCGGGGCAGTGGAACCGAGCGCAGGAAACGGGATCATATAAAGAAATCTCACATACAAGGAGAAATAAAGAGAAGGCGATTTGTGTTACATACCATGGCACATGACAATGACGGCTGGGTGGGACTTTAGTCATCCGAGTCACAAAAATAAACCTGAAATGTTCAAAATGTTCAACACTTCACACTAAAAGTAAATCAGTTTGGGGCGTCGCATTATAAATGGATTACAAATATTTCTGTCTCCTGACTGGACTCAAATGTCATCGTCTTGCATGAAGGTAATCTGGATGACGAATCCCTGTCTCTCTCGAAATACTAATTTACCAGCTTCTTTTCAGTCAGCGTGCTAATATACTGTACATCATCTTTATAGATTTATTCACATGGTCGGGTGGAACAGAAGGGGAAAGGACTATTTCTTATCAGATACTGTGCATATAGTCATCCGTCTTTGGTATTGTGATCCTCGATCCTATATATCCGATCCTGGTTGGCCACCAAACCACATGTTTAGATGACCCTTCGCTTCAGGACAACACCCCTGGCCTAAACAATCCCACATCCACAAGTTGTGTGTGACAACATATATTGCAACAAGATTGGAAAATTTATCATTGAAGGGCTTTACTAACATGTTTTGGGCGATGACTTTGACAATATTGCTCAAGTAAATTGTTAAAACACAGAAAAGGCCATCCACTCAATATCACCAAGTAAATTAAGTCACTTTCATGCCCAAATGGATGGAGTATCAGCAGCCAGCAAGTACGTTCAGTCTGACAGTAAAGCATGCTGTGGTTACCAAAGTGGAAAAACACATGTCCGCAACCAAAGACGGAGCACTGTATACCGTGTTGTGAAGTGAAGAATCAGAATGAAATGACGGTACCATTTCTTGTCAGCAATGTAGAAGAATTTGAAGTTTAGATGTTAACGCAATACAGTATATGTGCTTTCGGATACTCACTGCAGACTCCCACTGCACATATTGTATTAAGAGCTGCACGAACTACAAGGACTATGGAATTGCAAGAAAGGGTTGCGGGCAACGTGAAAAAAAACAATTGCTGAGACTCATATGACAGGCAGTAGCCAACTGATTCCGATCGTGTGGTTGTACTTCGACAGTATTAAGCCCAATTTGCAGTCCATTTGCAAACGATGCGTGAAGGCAATGCATTCCCGCAAACCACCTCCGCACAGCATCTTTGTAGACAAGACAGGACCTCCAACAGCCTCTAACCACGTGTTTAACGTGGCACAGAAAGCAAAAGGAGGTACAAAGACAATTGTAATGGCGTCACATTGTGGTTCTCCACCTTAGCTTTATAACAGCTATCAACACCGCAGCACCTCCTTTTCTTTCTTGCTCCCGGCATAGAATGTCCAAGACATAAACCTGCGTGATTTCACTCATGCATGTAACTGTAGCATGTAAAGTGATTACAACTGGTAGGTATTTCAATGTGTCCTCCTGGTGAGCAACCTTTCCCTTTTGTGAACACTAGCTGCCATTCACATTCAAACAACCACATATAGAGAATTTTCTGCTGTACATCATCAGCGAGGGACATTAGTTGATTTCGCCATCCATCTTATTTCTTTATTCTGCTGAGGATAACAATCAACTACGTACTTTGAAAGTAAGAAGCACATGAAAGGCGAGCTCTGCACGTCATCATCTACCTATGTACTGCTACCTCAAAAAAACAACAAAGAAAAGGAATATACATACAGAAAAAAAAAAAACATCTTGGGTGACTGTTCAGCTAAATGAAGTGGCAAAAGGTTTGCTCTCCATGCTACGTTTAACAAGTTATGTCTGTATGACGGCCTTGTTTGTTTTTAACCTGAATAAATGGCTGAACAGATTGAAGGCCAGTCACATATACAATTATCTACATTAATATGTGGCTCTGTAACATTTAATTCTTATTCACTTTTAATGAGTTAATTTATAATATTCCTTTGAGAAAAAAAAGATGTGAGTTCATATTCCAAAAATAATTAGACTTTTTTTCTGTGAACAGCCTTAAATGGGGAGTTACGAAACCTGTTATCAGCACAGTACCCGGCACATAGATAATGGTCAATTTATTAGTGGATGGGAATATAATAAAAAAAGGGAAAACATAAAAGTGAAGAGTTTAACTCAGTATTTCGCAATCAATATGCCATCATCTCCGAAATAGCATTCTGTAGTTTTGTTGGTATTCTATGCAACATTATAACTTAAGAGTCATGGTCTCATATCTACGTTTCTCGTGCTCAGCTTTATAGACAGTGCTGATTGTAGCAGGTCCCCGCTGGTGTGAAATTTTGCTATTTGACACAAAAAATGCTTGAAAGTAGGCCAAAGCTCTCACTGGTGGTGTTAGTTGTTACATAATTGATTCAATACTGCAGACTGGATCAAACCCCTCACGACATTTCGTGAGGATCTTATTTTAGGGTGATGCAAACTGTTCCCAGTTCATCCTCAGCCAACCTCTGTATGAAGTATTAAAACCGAGCACTTTTTTTGCCAGCTACTTACCAGAATGCTATTTAAGAATGTATCTTAATTTTCTTTCTTCTCTTTTTTTTTTTGTTCTCTCTGTCACCTTTAACTCCAATTAGCTCATCACGGGTCACCGGCTTTGTTTTCATGTTTTCAGATATGAAGCTGATAATTGGACTAATATGGGAACCGAAAGGGGGAAAAAAAAAAATAAAAATTTCTTTTGTATTTCAGATGTAGATTAGCCATCTCCATGAAAACTGGGAAAACAAGGCATTTGTGAAACGCCACTGCTGCGCATGTGCGAGTAAATGGACAATCGCAACAATGACGTTCTCCTGCTGTGACGTCTCTGCTGTTTCCGTGTCAACAGTCATCCTTTTCAAAATGTTGAAAATGTAAACGCTGTAAACTTTTCTGAAACCAAAATGCAAAAATGATGGATTGTGGAAATGGGGCCCAAATATTTAATGAAACCATTTATCACTGAAGACAGGTAAATATTTGATTCACGTACGAAGAGAAGCCATCATTATGTTGCAGGAAATCATGTGATCGTAACACAAATGTGACTTGAAGGCTTTAGATCCAAGAAGCTTTTGTTGTGTTGAGGCTATTATAACCACCGATTAATATTGCAAAGAACATGATTAGTCTGATTACCGCAGTTTGGAAAGCCTTTGTACGATTTCACCACTTTACTCATCTCATTTCTACCATTCTTGTTGAATACTGTCAAGGCTCCAATCAAACCAATCTGTGCACATCATCCACTTATTGGGATGTTCACTCATGATTACACTCTTGAATTGTAACACTAATAGATATTATGTCTAAAGATTAAAAAGAAAACTATCATAGTCAAAGACACGTCAAATGATGTCCGCCCAGCGGAAAGTGTTTTCCACTCTTATGAATCCCTCTGATTCATCAGATTAATATTAAGTAAATATCACTTTTTCTGTTTAGTTACAGTTTTTCAAAATGTGCGAGGAGCAGCAGCAGAACATTTTCTTTAAGTTTGTGTCCCGCCCCCCTACACGATTCAAGCATAATTCCTTCAACCGTTGGAAGAAGCAATGAGTGTTACCTTCCTGCTTGTTGGCCTGTCATGCCGTATTCTTCTCTAATCAGTAGGGCTGATTAAACCTTGCTCTCATGATTGTCAAAACTCTCAGTATAGGTTATTTTCACAGGGAAAAGGAGTATTTGCAGTGAGCCTCGTCAGATCCAAATCAACCCTGAATAGATTCTATAGTGTATAGAACGGAAAATGAAACCAATGTATTGTGTAGAATCTTATTTTCCCCCAATCAAGTGTGTGTTGTCAAACGTTGCATCATCAGTTCTGGCCTCTTTTGTACACGAAGGCTCTAATGCCAGGTTTTATACAAAAACGGTGGCTGTTTTACTTCAACTACTACCTTTAAACGTGTTGTCAGTGGTGATGACATGTTTTTGCAGAGAGGCTTTCATCAAGTGTGTCTTCAGGAAAAAATTTGTTGGAGAAGTTTGAACCTTTCTCCTCACACAGCTGCCCTTTGACAGCATGAAATGGCCTGATTTTGTATTTAGGGATTCAATGGACCTTGTTGGTCGCGGCTTGCAACTCTCGCAGGCTCTCAGTCATTGTTCCACTGTCTGACAAGCCCTTATGTTCTGAACCGGAGACTTAACTATGACTCATGTAAAAGCCTTATAGTGCTTTCGTGACCTTTATATTGGTACAGTTCATTTGAAACGAGGACTCACCTGACATCTTCCTAACACAACCTTAAGTTATGCAAGTTGTATCCATGTGTTTGATCCTTTGATGAATAATTGACCGTTTATAGCTCATGGGTGTGAATGTTGCACAGCCTTTGCATCATTTTGACTTTAACATTGTTATTCTCTGACACGCAGATAAAATAGAGAATGGAGAGGTCCACCAGAGGCGGCGAGGACCACATTCAGACTTTTCAGAAGGACAGGAGGCCGGGAGTAAACGGCAGGAAGGCGTTGGACAGATGAGTAGCAGCTGGAGGCGAATTCTTCTCCTCATTCTCGCCATCACCATCCACAACATTCCAGGTGGGGACAAAACACAGCAAGGGGCAACATATATCTCATAACTCTGTTGGACCAACACCTCATTGCAACTAAACACAAGATGATATAACTGGAGGAAAGAAGGAAGCAACAATCATGTATTGTTTGTTGAGTTGATGAAAATTGAATATTGGTGCTTATTTTTGGGTCAGTTGATGGCACCAACACTTACTAGTTTGGTTTATCAAGCCATTATTTTGAAGTTGACGATAATTGTGTTTGGGATGAAGATCAGCTGCTGAAAAGTGGCATTTTCATTGAAAAAGCAACTTTTCAGTGACCACAACTGTGTTAACAAATAACAGCAATAGTTATTGCGCAACTGTCTAGAGGGTATATGTTAGCATGTCGATCGTGTTTGTGTGAACAGACGTTGTAATTCAAAATGTTACCATTTAAAGTCAAAGCTTTTCTGAAACAATAATGAACATTTTTTTTCACTTGAAACGTGTCATGCATTAAACTAGATTGAACAAACACAGTCTCATTTGTTCAAGTTATCTGCAAACATCTCGACTGACTTCAGGTCACAGAGATGTTATCATTCTAGCACTCAGTGATTGCGTTCTCAATAAATTGTGGATAGAAAGCAAATTGGCAATATGTCAAATGCACGGATTTCAAGACTTTCTTGCATCTCTGATGTGCGAACTGCCAGATTATGATAAATGAATGGAGCTGTTTACTGAAAAGTGCTTTTGCATTGGTGCTACTAATTGTAATAAAATTATTGCTGAACATGTTCCCAGACAGGGTTTTATTTCACATTAATTTCAGTCGGAGACCGTCTTCTGCCACCTGAAGCGGTGGACATACATACTAATCCAATTATTTAAACGTTTTCTTATTTGCAAACTGTCATGAATTATTATATATACTTTTCTATTTGGTTTAATATGGAGAGAATATGAGCAGAAGTGGTGTCTTAAATCTGGCTAGTAGACTGCACCAATTACTTTAATTTCTCATTGGTTTACTGAAAGGTTTCGATTCCACTTTTGATGAAGAATAAAGAAAAATCTCTTGACCTACAGTTTGCAGTATTTGTAAATACAGTTTTGTGAAGTAACAGCTTTGAAGTGGCCCTTCATTGAGGCAGCACTGCCAGAAGTGGTCCACTCCACCTCATTTCAGTTTTTGACCGCCAGTTTCTTTTGTTTTCGAAGTAAAAGTGAGAAAAATACTGTTAATTTCAATTGAGGGGGGGGGGTTCAACTTTATGGAGATACTTTGGTTGGAAGGGCCTTGTCAGATATTTTACAACACCTATTCATAAATCAAAAATGTCAGTTTCCACCAACTGCTGAATTAACAGTGACTACCACTTGCTCTCGGTCAGTTGTAAAGTCAAGAGCGAAAAAATGTTTTTGAGTGAAATCCACAACATTACCTTGAATTGGGACCATTTCTTTGTGGAAATCTCACTTTCAGATACAGATAATGAAGAAATGAAGTACATAGAATACTGAGCACTGTTGCTCACAAAGCCATAACCGAAAACTAGCTACATCCAGCTGCACCATCTACAGAAGTGATCTGTGACATTAATGGACTGGAGTGAAGTTAGGTTTGATCCTCTGAAGTTTATGAATTGAAAGAAAAGTAAAAAGCCAATGCAGACACACACATGAAGTGCAAAATGCGTATTCTGTATAAACCATGAAGTAAAGCCACCTCTGTCTTCTTCATCAAGCCTAAACTTCCGATGACCTCTGACAGTGCCCTGTGGTATCGTTCATCAAGATATATGGTTCGTCTACCTCGTATCGGGCTTGTTTTTCCACTCGTCTGATTGGCTTGAGATCTGGGGAATTCAGAGGCCGAGTCAACACCTTGAAGTTTTTATCACATTCATCAAACTACTGCTTTTTATAGTGTGGTGCAGTTTATTATCTCTGTGGAAGAGGCCACCAAGGAATAAGTAGCTGTGATGAGTTGATGGAAGTGAACCATGTTGAGTTTCCCTCTTATCGTCGCCTCAAACGATTTAAACTTGTTTCTAAAATTGTAAAGGTGTTTGTTTTTTTTTGTTTTTTTTCAACCCAGCCATTGATGCAGTGTAAACCCAACAAGCTTTCTTTTGTCACAAGTTCATTGGCTTTCCAGCTTTGCACTGGTTTCAGTGAGAACTAACTACGGTACATTGGTAAAAACATGGAAAACCTGCCAGCAGGTAACATTTTCAAGATCTTGGTCTTGACTAAATCCCAGCCCCTTCAAGCAGGGATCCTCAACTACAGGACCACAGACTGATACCGGTCCAAGGATAACTTTCTAGCGGGCCTCACAAAGAAATAATAACATTTTTTATCTTTGAAATGCACATTTAAAATTCCGTTAGTCTGTGTTGAGATTTATTTTTGGGGAAAAAAAAGCCGCAGTGTTTCTGAAATGTGCATCCATGTCATTCAACAGCTTGAAATCCTTGGGGCCTCCCCAGGTAATCACCCCATGTGGTGCAGCCGTCTGTTGAATGAGATGCATAAAACTGTAGTTTCTTCTCTCATTCTGACATTATGCTGTAATCTGGCAAGCTGTTTGATCGTGGGAAAGACGGCATGTTGTGAACGCCTTCGCCCCGGATGTGACGGCCGCAGTTATTAACTGACGCCTAACCCCAGAGGCGTTAGCTTGCCCTCGTGCAACCCAGACAGCAACTGCAACACGCAGTGATCTTCAAAGAGGATCTGAACGCTTTTTGACACCGCACAGAGACAAAGATGGAGATTGATGACGATCCCGTCTGTTCACCGTTCGGGTTGATCCCTGTTGGTGTGACAGATAGAGCAAGAGTCACTGACAGATGCTGCATGTGGTTTGAGAGACGCGTGAGGCAACCAGAGTTTTCTGGAGTCAGAGAGAGCTACAGCACGGTGGACTAACGTTTTGCACACTAAACTCTCAGTCAAAAGATCCAGGTTTACTTCCAAGCTTTTCTATTTCAGTGTGGAGTGAGTGAGAACAATAAATATGCAGCTTAACAATAATAAATGCGGCAGTCACATGAACTTAATTGGGATTCTGATATGTAGAATTACTACATGACAAAGTGGTTTTCAAGCACCTATATAATGATAGTAAGCAATTTTATTAACTGGCACTGTTCCTAAACACAATGAAGTCACCTCAAATCCAATTGAGGCTTTTGTATTTAACCAAATTACAGTTTTATAGCTACACACTAGAATTTAGGATTTGAACTGTTTGAATGGAATCTAGACACTTTAAAACAGACTCAGACTTTAAATTTGACTTTGGGTCTTCAAATGTCACTTTAAATTAAATGTTTTAAAGGAAGCCCAGAAACGTCTAATACCCGATAACAAGATTCTTTATCCTTGACCAGGGCACTTTAGAGCACAACAATGGAGTGACGATCAAACCCTGGGCACGTCAAACATAAAATTAGGGCCACCTATTCTCTAGTACCCAGAGGAAACACACGAGCTCTGGGAGATGCACAAAATACCAATCAATTAATAACATCATCGACCGGAAGTTTGCACCACTGTCTATAACCGATGACAGATCCATTATTTGCTTTAAAATAAGAGCAAAAACACTAAAACCACACTGTTGCGAGAACAACCTGGCAGGTGTTTTGGTGTTTAGCGTCCCCCTGCTAAGCCTGGACTCTGTTTTTGGAAGGAAACCTGTCTCGTTTCACTCTGAAAACACTTGTGAGTATCTGGATCACATATCCAGCTGTGTGCGGGTGAGCGGCTGTTGTTCATGAAGCCATGTCCTGCAGCCAAGGGTACAAAAAAAAGGGGGGAAAAACAGATTTTATTACCGATGTGTGACCTTTTCCAGAGTCACCTCACTGAAATTAATCTCAGCTGTTGCTGTTGAGGAAAATTTACAGTCGCATTACTTTGCGCAATGCACACACACACACACAAAAAGCAAACATATTACTTTGGTCCTGCATCTTTGCTATGTTGAAAAAAAAAAAAAAAAAAAACCTCTCCTGGCCTCATGCTCGCTTCGACGAACGCTGCAACTCTCTCAGCTCATGTTTTATTCAAACTCCAGTGAAGATTTTTCGGTTCACATGCTCCCGACTGACACTTCCAGAGGATTTAGACAGAAAGCAAAGGACCACAGGTTTCCGACAGAGTGCCTGCCTTCGATGGGGCTGGCGAGACGTTGATTGTCATCAGAGATAATGACAGGTGTTCGATTACAGCGGTGCCGTCCCCGGAGCTCTTTACATCAGCGTCCTCATCCACTTTTGTTACCTCTGTGCTCTCATCCTTTGATTTATACGCTATTGCTTTTGTTTTTCTTCAAATATCCATCTATATTTTTACACCATTGCTATTCTTTGTCGTCCTTTTCCTTTTGCGAGGCAAACTGGTGTAGTCTATTAATAAAGATGTGTGTAAGAACAATTGAACAAAGAGATGAGAAACATTCAGAGGAAATCCATTTTCTTTAACAAGATTATAGATATCATTTTCACTTTTTAAAGTGGCTTTACTGTAGTGCTGGAAGTAACTCATTGGTATTTAAGTATTTTAATGAAATGACTAATGGCAATTCAAAATAATTAGGATTTTAAGGCTTGTTACTACTAAATGCTTTGAGAGTTGCAGAGCTGTTTGCTCTCTCCATTGCTGTTTCCAGTGAAAAATATTACTATTAATTTTTAACATAAATTGACTGAATTCCTGTTCAACTGAAGAGTTTAATCACACCATTTTGGCCTCTTTGTTTCACAAAAACTTGGCATTTTAAGAATTTGTAGTCTGTTCTGTTCTATTCTATGCAGACAGCAACCTTTTGAAAACGATGTCTGTTTACACGGAAATGGCAGAAATGCTAAAACAATGTCGTTAGCATGCCAGGCTATAAGTTGGCACTGTTGGTTGTTTTTGTAATGGAAGCACACACACATGCATGCAGAGTACACAATAAACATTAACAATGAGAGAACACAGACATTTGCATGGACAGACGACCAAGGTATATTTCTGTGGTGACTCTCAACTATAAAGCAACCGTGTTCCACCTCAACTGTTTTTATTCTGTTAGATCAGCGTCTGCAACATTAGTGACCAAAACAGCCTTTTTCATGATTTACCATGAAACAAGATTATTCTGGTTAATTATCTGAAATGAAGACAAACCATAGGAGAAAATTGCTTTACATTTAAAAACTGTGGTTACACCTAACCCAAGGTGGAACTTTTCAAAAACACTGCAAGTAATGTAACCCATGTAAATAAGTTAAAATGTAACTTTTCTAAAATGCTGCTACTGCGCATGGGAACCAAGACACTAGTGGCCCAATGTTTAAACTACAAAGTTCTTAGTATTTCTGCCATTTCCTTGTAAATGGACATGGTTTTCAAAACATAG
Organism: Blennius ocellaris; assembly: GCF_963422515.1. Taxonomy (NCBI): domain Eukaryota; kingdom Metazoa; phylum Chordata; class Actinopteri; order Blenniiformes; family Blenniidae; genus Blennius; species Blennius ocellaris. The sequence goes on along the minus strand of NC_137670.1, from coordinate 8,866,063 downwards.
CCATGTAAATGCAAAACTTTTCTGGAACGAAAACGCTAAAATGAGGCTTTTTCACATGAGTATGAAAATATATGACATATTGGTATGAAGCTTCATGTAGCTTTAACCACAGGCTCCATAATACTCGTTGATTAACCAAACATTACTGTACAGGAGAATATCGCAGATTCATGTTTTCAAACGAGCTGTGGCAAAATTGTTGCGTTCTGTTGTTTACATTCTGTAAAATATGGTAATTACATGTGCCTATGTTGACACAGCAGTAGTTCGGCAAACCACTCATGCGTACTTGTGCATATCCAAATTTGCTGTTGCCTCCATCCCCAGGCAGAGCAAAGTTCAGAATGAAAAAAGTGTCATTTCTGCATTTTTGCACCCACTGCAAAATATCATATTTGATCAATTTGTGAGGTTTGTTCTTTGTTCGTACGCTTCACGTCTGTGAAAAAGCGGGGTGCTCTTCTATTAGGTGGTGCTCTTCTATTCGGAACTTTACAGTGGCTGGAAGTACTCAAAAAGGATCAAATGAGAGTTGGGTAAAATAAGGAAAAACTTTTGGAATTTCATCACTAAACAGCTCTATTAATAACTTGTAGGCATAATTCCTTCCTAGATGCTCACTCTTATCTTTTTTTAAAGGTAACGAGGTGACGAGTAAAAACTCACAAAATAGGAATTTGCATGTTTTAGCTTTGTAATAACCAAATTGTTGATGGCATGACAGGATTTGACTGCATGTTAGAAGAGAGAACGACTTTCTTCATTTGGGTGCGAAATGCAAGAAAGAAACGAAAACTGCCTGTAGATATGCCTTTGCTAACACACAAACACACACACGTTTCAGATAGTCATGGATATGTCGCACTCTGTGACCTTTTCAGCTTCGGTTTGACTGGTGTGTAGTTTAAGTGTATGCGACAGGCATAACAAATGAGACAAATGCGACATCAGAGGAGAGGGATGCTGCTGAGGCTGAGCACAGGAAGCTCTTCACATCTTCACAAACCTCTAGAATCTAAGTAGCTTTAGAAATCATGGACTCAAATGGAGAATAAGAGAATCTTAAGCAGACAAATCATCACAGTTGAAGAGGAGGACCGAATTTCCTCTATTAGCACTCAAGAATGGATTAGCAGTTTGGCAAACATGTCTTAAACATGATTTTACACCCCTCAGACAAGATTGAACGCTCACTGTCCTAACGCCATCGCTCCGAAGAGGAGGGTAAGGCATCCACAACAACAAGCCACTCTGAATGGTCTTGTGCTAATCTGGCGATTTGTTTTGCCAATCTGAATCAGATTAATGCAGTTCCTCTGATTCTCTTGATATTTCCATTGTGATTTTTGTGGGTCTGTAGCACCGCATCATGTAATCATGTCATACATTTTCCACTCATTATGTAATAACGCCACATTTTGTAATAAACTTTGCAGCATTTTGTCATAACTAGTTACAACAGCTATTACAAAATGTGGGTGTTCCATGCTTTTCTTAAGAAAATGTAATAATTTGGTGCATTATGTAAATGTTGCCCTTTATTCGTATACATGGTTCTCTGTTTAATAATGAGAAAAAAATTACGTTTCAGTTCGACAAGAATAATATGTCACTCTTTGCTGCCAACACAGCAATGGTTGAACGCAGGGCTCTAGATCAGGCTTGACTTTTTAGATCACCTCCCATTGTCGCTGGTGGATTTTTAGTTACAAGACAAAGTGTTTCCACCGGCCATCTTCTTGAAGAAATGAAACCAGATTGTCAGTGTCACCGAGTGCATTAAATCATTTAACCCACATTTTGTATTAACTGTTGCTATATGGAACAAGTTATTACAAAATGTGGTAAAATGTATTACAAAAGGCAATACATATTGCATCATTATTACATAGTGCAGTGCTGCAGGGTCTTTCCAGGCTCATACATGGTTCTTACATTGCATGTACAAAGTCTGCTGGTGCTCTTCGTTAGAACCAGTGGTTTGAACTGAGCAGCTCCCGACATGTCGGTTTGGCCACTCCGTGTCATGGTAGCCCTGGTTTAGACATCTCGTACTTATCCCAGGAGTACTTGGGTTGGATTTTCTGTAACTGAAGAAGGTTTTTGAGAATGTTGGTTGCCTACCGCTCTATCTGACGACCTGTTCGGATTAGTGACCCCGCAAGGAATATCAGTCGCCAGCTGACATCTCGGGATCTTGGGATCATGGAGACACGCAAATTGTCCCACCACGGCAAGATGGTGATCCCTCCGGGACCTTGCTATGTGGAGTTTCCATGTTTTCCTTCCACTTCCTGCCAGTGTGGGTTCTGTTGTGGTCTTGTAGTCTCTCCAGGGTGTACCCTGCCAATAATTAAATGGAGCTTTGACTGATGTGGAAGTAACAGGTATGAAAGATGGATAGACATATCCTTTCTTTTCAGCTCATTTTCTTTGTTCGGGGTAATAACATTTCTTTTTGTGTTGTTTTTTATGTCTGTAGAGGGCTTGGCTGTTGGAGTGGGCTTTGGAGCAATAGGAAAGACTTCATCTGCTACCTTTGAGAGTGCCAGGTAAGATATTATCAAGGCAGGTACATGCTTATACAAAGGCATTGATTTATCGTTGTTGGTAACATAATTTTATTAAAACCTCAATTTGAAGGCTATGACTGGTTTTACAATGGTTGTTTTTTCAATTAAAAAAATACACTTCGTCACTAGAGATCTTCATTTAGTCAAATTAAGACTAAAAAGAGGATTCAATTGAGTTTGCTTCCAAGTGGTTAGGGTAGCTGTAAGAACGTGTTCAGGTTTTCATCTTGTGTACTGCTGACATCTAGCGGTTGTGTGGTAGAAGTGTCAGTACAGCTCAACCTCCCTCTTAAACCTGTACTATAGGTCCTGTGAGTGTAACGTAGACACCTCATTACTATGCTTTCGACAACACTTGACTTTAACCATGACCTCTATCTGTGCAGTCTGCAATATGTATGGTTCGCAATATGATTTTCAATTTGGAGAAAGGGAGCAATTTACCTGTAAAGTCCAGACATGAGACTTAAGCTTATCATTCAGTTAAACTGTGGATAGACATTATTGTTTTTATGATTTCTGTTTGCATTGCCCTTCTTGATGAGACCATTTATTGCTTTTTTTTTTTTTTTTTTTTCAAAAGATCTTCTATATCAAGTGACAGTCTCATATCTTTCAGGTAAATCTCATTAATGTCCCTCTCGACTTGAGGAATATCTCAATAATGAATCGATCTCATGTCACCTTTCCAGAAAATGTACCACTTTTGTGGTCAGCCTATTGGAAGATGGTAACGTTCCTCATTATAATAGCAGGTTGTATGTTACACTTTACACGCAAAATGTGGTTTTGTCCTCTTAAGCGTGTGTGCACACAATTCCAAGTTGAGCTGGAGACTATGTCAACAGTTTGTTGCATTCTGCTGAGACCCAGTGGTCACATTTTGGAACTGTGGAAGCTTGTTATTGTAGATTAGAATTAGATTTTTCTCAGTAAAAGCTCTGAATCAGTCACAAAAATACAGAGATTCATTCAAATGTTTTTACTTTGTTTGCTGCAAATGAAATTGATTGATGCTTTGTGTGGTTCTTGGGTCGTATGAGTATTTTTTTTTTTTTTTTTTTTGAGATTGTTGTTAGTAGTCGTTTATACAGTTATTACAATATCTCACCTGGGCTTCAAGATGAAGAAGGTATTAAAAAAAACATTTTGTAGAATGATTGATCTTCTATATTACACTGTCCTAAACATCATAACAACACCAGCCAGACCAAACGTGGTAGCCTCAGTCTGACAAATTCAGACTTCTGTCTGAACCTTTTTTTGTATCGCAGCCTGTTTTTCTGACTTTTTTTCACTGAGCTGATTCTAGATCTGGATATAAAATGGGCCATTTTGGCGTATAAGTGTTGGAACGTCTGCTTGTAAGTTTGAAAAAAAAGTATTTGCCCACAAAACTCTCGGTTCAGCAAAGAGTGCCTCAACTACTTCGTCTTCATGGACTTGTGTGACACATTGGTGTTCAAATTCAAGGACTTGTGGACGTCTAGAGGAACTCTCACTCTCAGTGAACAGCACTTGACAATACCACTCGTCTCGTGGCATGCAGAGTCTGAAGCAATGTCTTTTTTCTGGCACGATATGAAGAACAGTGCGTATGTACTCCTTGTATTTCTTAAGAAGGATGTTGGTCTGTTGCTGGTAGAGTCCTGCTGCTTGAATGGCTCTGGATCCCTCCACCCCCTGCAGTCGAGCCTCATGGATCAACATCTGGGTGTGGAAAGAGGCTCCATTCACCCACTGCTTTAGAGACAGAGTGTTCATGTGTCCGTCCTTCAGCATGGAATTCTTTGCAAGTAGAGATAAATACACCGTTTCAGAGCATTGTTGCATATGGCCCAAGACTCCAAGGTCAGTCTTGGAATCATCGTTCAAATGCAGATAAAAGAACGTGGCTTGTTTTCACCTTGAGCCGTGTGAGCTGGACACTGAGATCGGTTTCTATTTGCCGGGTCGAATCTAACTGAAGCTGCTGGTTCCCCAAGTTGATTTGGAGACGCTTCAGATACTCCTCCATCAGGTCTCGGACCTTCACAATTAGAATATTGAAAAGAACAATTGACAAAAACAATTGAGTATTTTGTCTATATCAATCTTGTAGGTACAACATATGCGAGTAGATTTTCTATGAATTTCCTCATTCGCCTTCATTGTCTCCATGATCAACAGTGGACTCCACCATTTATTATTAACTGGTGGTTGTTTACATTTGAGGGACTGAACTTTGACTTTGAGCCTCAGAACTGCTCATGCCAACATGAACCTGGGGCCAAAAAGAAAGCTCAATCCCACATGAACAATAAACCCCAAATCAATCAATTGGATTATTTAGATTTTTGGGAAGGGTCTTTGGCCTTTCCAATTATATTCTGTTGTGAGACAAACTGAAAAATACAAGTTTATGACTGCAAAAACTTAGTGGAAGGTCTCACCTCTCTGACTTTCTCCTGTGCAAACACCCTCTCCATCATTTCAGCTGTTCCCAAGGTGTTTTTGTCCATGGCCTTGCCAACTGCCTCCAAGATCAGGGAAATGACAAGAGCCCCCAGTCCCACAGCGTTAGGCACCACGGAAAAACCACTGAATGCTTGGCCCACCCTCTCCACAGCACTTCCCACACTGGTCAAATCCCCATCATACAAGGTCTGGTCTCTATAAACATTCAGCTCTTCTGTTGAGTTGAATCCAGAGAATCTCTGCAGGGAACTGGGATGACATTTCACTTGGTTTAATGTGTATTTTCAGGTTAATTACATTCAAATGAACATTAATTATACTGCTTTGACAAGACTTCATGCAGATTTTGTTCATAAAAAAGTTTTATTTATTTTCTGTGTCAACTTGCCAGTCAATTCCAAAACCTTGCCAGTGGTCTGAAGACAACAGTGCATCGGCGTAGCGGGTATAGTTGACTGGTTGCACTTCGGTTGATGCTCCATGGCCCATGTTTATCTCTTCTTGTTGTCGTCATAGAAGTAACCAGAACAAAAGAACCGTCCCGTCACAAAAAAGCCTTTTGTACAAATGCTTTATTGAAAGAGCATAAATTACCAGTTAAGATTAAGAACCAGAAATATAACATGCAATTCTTCTAATATAAAGGCTACTCCAGCCAAGTAATATTCCTCCGGTCTATTTCACATCTTTACCGATCACCTGCCCAAATAGTATTGGAATCAGCTTACCTCAAACAAGCCTCAAAACAACTAGTAGCACTGGTTATTTTCTTCTGTCTGGGGCGTTCCTGTTAGTTTTGTAAATTTACCAACCGAAAGTTTGAACAGTGTGGATAAAAGTTCACATTGCACCAATGAAGAGATCTGTTGACATATCCAAGAGATAAGAGGACGGGCATGAAGAGATGAGAGCTGTGAAAGTCCAAACAGGACTCAAATCTAATAGGACACACTGCTCATGTATTTCATTTTATTTTTTAGCCTAATGTGAAAGTTCTCTAAGTGATCTGGAGCTAAATACAGGCTCTACCATGCCTCTTTTTATGGTTTTTCTGACTCTTGAATCCCTATGAGTGAAACTCATAGAGGCAGCCAGCTGGACAAAGTCATTGCCAGACTTAGACGTGAAAGGTGCCGTTCTGGTGCACAAGAGTTGGAATTTTGACCTGTAAGCCTGAAAAATATCTCTTTGCCCAATCAAGCTGAGGTCTAGAAAACATGACATTGGCTATTCTCTCTCCTTTGACACAGTCTCTATCAGGTTCAATCACTTGTGGCATTGGAGTAGAACTCTGACTCTCAGTGTACTTAATGAGGCATTCGTCTGCCGTGACATATGTCAGGGTATACACTACAGTTTCCCGACGGTGCACTTGAATAACAGTTGGTAAGAAAGTCTTGTATTTGTCCATGAGAGTGTTGAGCTGTTTCTGGTAGATCCCGGCTGCTCGCAAGGCTCTGGATCCGGCAGTTCCCTCTAGACGGGCCTCATGAATCAACATCTGGGTGTGGAAGGCAGCACCATTCACCCACTGCTTGAGAGATTGAGTGTTCAGATATCCATCCCTTAGCATGGAATTCTTCGAAAAAGAACAAGAAAAAAAAGACCTATGCAGTATTAAAACCTGTATTTCAAAGATCTTTCAAATACAGATGAAAGCATGTGGCTGTTTCACACCTTCAGCCGTGTTAGCTGGAAGCTAAGGTCGCTCTCTATTTGCCGCGTCTCGGTTAACTGCTTCTCTTTGTGCCCCAAGTTAATCTGAAGACGCTTCAAATATTCCTCCATTAGGTCCTGGACCTTGACATTTGATGAAAAACATGATTAGCAAATATGTGGAATATGAATGTGGAATATGAACAGGATGGTTCCAGGTCTCACCGAACGCGCTTTCTCCTTTGCAAACACTCTGTCCAACATTTCAGCTGTTCCCAGAGTTTTTTTTATCCAAGGACCTGCCAACTGCCTCCAAGATAATGGATATAATGAGAGCCCCCAGTCCCACAGCATTGGGCACAACAGTGAGCTGGCCCAGCGCGGGGCCCAGCTTTTCCAAAATGTTTGAAGCGACACTTATCCCTTCGGCATACAAGACCTGATCTCTGTAATAATACAGCTCCTCAGTTGAGTTCAGTCCAGAGAATTTCTGCAAGGAACTAAGAGACAGAAACAAGTTAAAGACAAAACAGACAGAAAAAAAGACAAAAAGTAATAAGTTTGCAGTAGATCAGCATGATTTAGTATAAATAATGGATTTGGAGCCAACAAGAATGCTAGTCTTAAGCGTCACTTTTAAATCAGACATCCGCTCAATTTCAAAAAGAGACACCTTGTAAATTTCGGATTTCCTAAGAAAAAACAAGCTGAGGGACTCTGAGGAGCTGCAACAGCTGATCTAGGTTTGTGGCGGCTTCTGTCTGAAGGTAAAAATAAACTGTATTATCAATATTCAGCACTGTGTCGTTATGATGGTGCTGAGGACTGGATCTCTGGTAGTCTGGACCATTCATTTCTGATTCTGATGGTCAAGCATGTTTGGTGTTAATCATTGGTTTGTTGATGCGTGTTAATGTATTTCAGAGGCTATTTTGTGCATGTTAATGTGTATCTGATTCCTGTTGGAGTTTAGCTTTTTTTCTTCTTTCACTGACGGTCATATGACTTCCAAACAAGACATCCGTGCAATGTCCAGGAAATTCATACAAAAAAATTGTATTGTGGCTTTTTGTGGTAGTTTTGGCTTAGTTGGGTTGAAAAGTAGGCTATAATAGTATAATAACCCCCCCCCCCCCAAAAAAAAAAAAAAAAGTGATTGCAACAAGTGAACTTGGTCTAATTAAAAAATGGTTTTCACAATCATTTTATTCTTGTTGGTTAAATCTGAGAGTACCTACCTGTCAACTCCAAAACCCTGCCAGTGGTCTGAATTTAACAGTGCGTCAGCATATGTCATGTCTTCCGCGAGTTGTTCCTCTGGTGAGAGTGATGGCGTCTGACCCATTTTCTGGGAGAAGAAATGTGACATAACATCTTTTCACAGTCCCTCATCATCTTCAACCAAACTCCAAAATATTTTACAGAACTATGAATATATCATTACAAATCATCATTGATTTTAAAAAAACAACAACAAAAAACAAACAAATGCAGCAGAATCACAAACTTTCTTCAACTCTTACGTGTGCAGATTCTAGACGCAAAACCCAACATTTTGCACTAAAACACCTCATATAGTAATTATTTTACCAGAAGGTTCCTTGTTTTTCTTGAAGGCGTTGAGGAAAGCGGAGATGATCTGCGTTCCAGTAAAGGCTGTTTAATGTTTGACGCGTCCGTGAGCTCAGCAAAACTCCGTCCGTCGGGTTGCGTCCTTCAGCCACCACGCCCCTCCGCGCGCCTCCAAGGAGATGGGCGGACAAAAAGACTTGCTTTTAAAGATACAAGAAAGCATAAAACCGTCCACATCTTCACTGGGCACACAAAATTTGACTCATAAATGCCGATTTGCTTCAGCGTCAGACTTCAACAGGGGGGAAATTAAATACGAACCGAGTGATTAACCTGTCGAGAATTTTATACAACTGTTCTTTCTATAGGTAGCTACTGTGGACTGCTGGTACTGACCCAGTCTGGAAAGTTATTAGGCCTTGGTTCGATCACAAAGGCAGTACTGTTTGTTTTTTTCTGTTAAAAGCATCAAGAAATGACTGTGTTATATGTGGTCCTATGTAAATAAAGTTGAACTGAATTGAATTGTTTCACCAGAAACTTGGCCATTGGTATTGGAATCCAGAATTTCCCAGAAGGCCTTGCAGTCAGTTTGCCACTCCGGGGCTCGGGGGTGTCGACGTGGAAAGCTTTCTGGTAGGAGGAGCCGTATCCTGCCGTGCGACTCCTCAACAGATGTCTGCAGGAGGAGTTGTGTGCTTGTGCATTGACCGCCACTAACCCCCCCCCCCCCCCTCCTCCCAGGTACGGCCAGCTGAGTGGGATGGTTGAACCTGTTGCTGGGTTGCTGGGCGCTTTCGCCGTTGTGTTTGCAGAACCTCTGTTGCCCTACGCGTTGGCATTCGCTGCCGGGGCGATGGTCTACGTGGTGGTGGATGACATTATTCCTGAAGCTCAAGTCAGGTGAGAGAGAAGCAGTCAACTGGAAGATTATGGCGATGATGACTATACGTGGGTGTTCAGCTTTTTCACATAAATTGGACATAAAATCAGAACTGATCTGACAATAATAACTTGAGAAGATCAATCAGCAGCAGCAAATCTTTATGATCAACTATCAAGATGTTTTTATATTGGTAGTTCTTTCATCTTGTTTTAACTCAATTTGTGTACATTGTAAAGTTATAGATGTTAATCTGGTCTCGTGTTTCTTTTAAGCATTCGCATAAACGTATTTTTTAAAATCATCTCTGACTGTTTAGCATTGTGCCTTTCGACTTTACCTCGGCCCCGTTTCCATTAAGTTTTCAATGAAAACACGTAATTTTTGCTTAAAATTTTGCTTTCGCACAGCAGCGTTTTAAAAACGTTTCCATGGAGACACTATGGAAACGTTGCATTATCCACCCGTTGTCACGGAGACAGAATCGGTGTTTTCAAAAAGTTCCACCTCCGCAGCGGTTTTCAATAAAGTGGCTCTGAGCATCAATGTCCTGTAATCCGACTCCGAAAAATAAAACTTTTCCCGTTTTCACTGTAGCTTTGATATTTCCTGAGTCCAGCGGCACTGGGGAAAGTTGAATCGCTCCGATCGGTTAAAAACAGAAGTTTGGTTTAAATCTTCCTCTAACTCTGCACAAATTAATTTTCCCCTTTATTGCTCCTTCCTTCCAGTGGAAATGGGAAGCTGGCCTCCTGGACCTCCATCCTGGGCTTCGTGGTGATGATGTCTCTGGACGTGGGCCTCGGTTGACTCCACTACTGAACCCTCAGTGGCCGTGATCACATCACAATGATGCTGACCTCAGTTTTTTTTTAGTTTTTTTTAAAGCGGACCAAATGAGGCGTTTCACTTTAGTCGGAGTCATCGCCACTTGGAAGTCATTCGCCAGGAATGTGGAACTGTTTTATGAAACAAGTTGTATGTGCTGGCATACTTGAACATATCTCTTTAGTTTAATTGAGGTGTGCAGTCAAAAATCAGCTGCCACTTTAAAAAAAAAAAAAAAAAATCACATCTACAAAGCAGGTGAATGTCTTTATCAAAAAAATCGTTTAAAAGGTGAATGGGTGTTTTAGCCTGATTTTTTTTTTTTTTTCATGGTGATACTTGAAAAGCCTATTCTTTGATTGATGTTTACTGGTTCTCCCGATGAACGAGTCAATGTTGCCTTTTGAAAATGAGTGAAGCACAATGTGATTCATGCTGTACAAAACATGAAAATGACTTTTTGAAGCTACAGATTTCCTACAATTATAATCTCATTAATTCCTCTTGACTGTATGTTCTCGATAACAAAGCTATGAAGTCGCTGTTTTGGCTTTTTTAAGTTTCTCGTTGACATTAAAGTGTTAAATTAACAGCAGAATATTTGAGGTATTTATATAATCAAACAACCAGGTAGTTCTGTTTTCATATTTACCTGAAGACAAGGTGTCTTAAATACTGAGAATTTAAATAAACATTAATCCTGCATCAAAAGAGCCAAAACCAGAACAGACCATGTTTTTTAAGCTTCACACTCCAGGTTTAAAAGCACCGATTATGCCTGTCTGAGTCAACATCTGTTTGTTTAAAGACGCTTTCATTTTCCCAGTCTTGCCCATTGCTACCAAAGCTTGATGTCAGCTTGTCCAAAACCCCAGATCATTTTCTTTGTTTAAAAGTCAAAGAGCTTTGTGAAATGCTTTAAATGGAGTAAACGCCTCTTCCATAATATTAAAAACTAAGATACTTGTAATGTCTTCCTGCTGCGTGGAGGACGACCATGAACACGAGGACACGTTCGATGTTCATACCTTTAATGTTACGGCTGAAGCACGAATCGAACGATCAAAACACAAAAAGTCATGAAAACACATGAACCAAAGAAGTGAAAACAACATAAAAGAAGCGATTCTCTCATCTACAGAACAGTGAGTAGGGTTGGCTTGTATTGCAGGAAGTTAAGGAGACTCGTTGGCATTTCCAGCTGGTCGATGCAGTGGATCTTGTTGATCTGCTTGAGGTATCTTCGCACAGCGAGTCGGCACTGGGAAGTCAAGGCTTTTGGAGTCCCTGCAACAAAAAAAAAAGGTTTTAAATTGATGGGTGATTAGGTACCAAAACAATCATTTGATCACATTGATGCAAAGCTTCATTCAATGAAAATGACATCCTGTTTATAGCTTTGTGTCTGTAGGTCAGGAGTCCCGTCTGTCTCTTCAGCCCCATATAGCTTTTATAAAACCACACATAAATAAGCATTTTCATCTCAAAGGAATCTTGTGTTTTGCTTTAAGGTAGTGTTATTGTGAAGACCAGAATGTCACAAGATCAAGACTTCAGAGTCCAAATCGGTCTTGAGGACTGTAACACGAGCGAAAGCTACTTTTTTCAGTTTCATGTTGCTGCTTTTTGAGGATTTTTTTTGAGGTTGCAACTTGTGAAAGGTGAGTTCTCTGTCCTTTCCAAACTTTAAAAGTCACATTTATATTGTTGAAAAATATTCAAACTGAACGTAACATGTAATGAAAACCAATTGAAACTATAGCATAGTAGTACAGTATGTAGTTAGAATGAAGTACAACTATTTACTACAGCTGTGCTTCGCAGTAGCAGCATTTCAGAAAAGTTGTGCCCCGCCCCCCTGTTTTTTGGGGATGGAGTTGGAACGTTTTTGAAAAGTTCCACCTTGGGAGCATTTTTCAAATGTTACCGTGTAAATGAACACCCAAAATGCAATGAAAGTTTTTTGGTCACTTGAAAACATCATGCATCAGAGGACTATTGTAAAAGCGGGTAGCTACATTTTAAAATATAATCACTATCTTTTGTTTGGTTTGCTTGATCGCTGATCACTACCTCTCTCCCGCAGAAGTAGCTCCACGGCCTCGTTCTGCTTGGTGGACTTCTCGATGATCAGCGTAGGGAGGTAGACATTGGCGCCAAAGTCGATCAGGAGCTGGATGTACTCGACCCCGCAGCCGTGCCTCAGGCACATCTCCAGCACAGTTTTGGGCTGCTTGATGGACCCCAGCAGCTTGGCGTCCGAGCAGTTGTAGTCCGGGTCGGCCCCGAACAGGAGCAGCAGCCTGAAGCACTCCATGTGTCCGTAGACGGCGGCCAGGTACAGCGGTCCGCTGGACACCCGGGCGCCGCAGGTCCAGAGCAGGATTTTGGAGCGGGAGTTGGCCTCGGCTCCATGCTTCAGAAGCTGCTTCAGGATCTCGGCGTCACCCTCCCGGGCAGCGGTGAGAACTGGGGTGCAGTTGTTGGACGGGCTCCCTTCGGGATCGGCGCCGGCTCTGAGGAGCGTTAATACGCATTCCAGGTATTTCCCGCGGACGGCCGCAAACAGGGGCGTCTGGGCTTTTACATCAATGCAGTCCACGAGGGCGCCGTGGGCTAGGAGGACTTGCAGGCAGCTGAGGTGACCTTTGGACACGGCAGCGTGCAGTGGGGTACCCGCGATGCCCCAGCCGCCTCTGCAGTTGATGACCTTCTTGTAGATTTCCTGGCAGAGCATCTCATCCAGGAGTCTGTCATTGTTTTGTAGCACTGCCTGTCTGAGCTGGGAGATTTCACTGCTTTTTTCTTCCTCCTCAGAAGTCCTCAGCTGGAGCATGAAACCTACAAGAAAGGGGAAATAAAGACAGATTAGGGCGCTTGAGTTAGATGCTACTGAGAGATTAACACTACTATTCAATATATTTCTTTAAATGACTCGGCAAATTAGCACAATATTTCGATTCAAAACGTAATTGAGAATATTTAACATGTATGTCAAGAATAAAGCCAGCAATACGAAAGAGAACGCCCAAATCTGGGCCTTTCCATGCACGCCAAACCTCATTCATAATATCGCCAATTTAATATTCGATTACGTATCTACTCGAATCTGGACACGAATAACCACAAACATGCGTTCCATGTTACAAATCAATATCTTAGGAGAAATGCGGTGTAGAAATACTAAACAAAATTGGTTATTTTGTTCTTGTTTCCTTCAGTTCTTCGCGTCACAACAAACACAGCGTCACCTACGAGAGCTAATAACGAGGAAAACACGCTTATATTCAGCTCAAATTCATCCTCACATCCGATTATAAAGCAGTAATCTACAGTTCACTCACCTGTACAAAGGTTTCCTTTCTTTTAAACCAGTTGCTTCGTGAAGAAGAAGCTATTTTTTTCTGTTTTTGTCGGTGTTTTTTTTTCCATTATCAAGGAGTCGCCATCAGTGGGCTCCTTCTACTTCTACGGCCTGTGCTGGCCTGAACCGGATATTCTGCCCCGAGCGGTCACAACCTGAAATTGCAGGGAGGAGCTGTGTAGCAACCAGTAACGTAATCAACAATATTAATGTAATCAAGAGCAACACAAATAACTCGAAAACTCCAAAGCAAATTTTGTGTGCCTACCTCTAGTTTAATCTCCTCAATGAGGGGCCTCTCTTATCCACTTCGAATAATATATATATATATATATATATATATATATATATATATATATATATATATATATATATATATATATATATATATATATTATTATTGTTTTTCAGTTTTTTGCTATTTATTTGGGAAAGGAATTAGGAACAAACTAGGAATTAGGAATAACAATTATTTTGATCAGAACAAGGCAGCGAATATCTTTAATTATCTGTGAACTTTGCAGGGTCACACAGCAGGTTGGATCAGCTCTTTTTGTGGGCAGGATTAAGGAGCCCTGCCACATTGTGGATACTCCTGAAAGTTTGTGAATCTCATCAGTGTTTTGTGATTTGTTTTCACCTACATGGCTGCAAAGTTCTGCCTTAAAAATGTTCCATTCAGATTTTCGTTTTTTCTACCGGTGTCTCTTTCAAGTCAGTTCCATCTCTTTCAGGTTTTTTCATCAATTTTCTTTTTTGCATCATTCATAGGTCGTATCTCGTGATTGATGCACACAAATGGATAATTGCCTTTTAGTTATTTCCTTCAATTCTGGGTTGAAATCAGTCTGATGTTCTTTAAAACTTTTTTTTTTTTTTTTAACTAAACCTGAGCAAATAATTTCAGATTTTTGATTTTACAATTTTGATCTCTATTATCACTGGAAGCCTCATAATTCAGACAAATTAAATTGGCCCTCCAGCACACAAGCTATTAGGATACAAACAGCGCAAACCTCTCAGCAGTTTCCCAGAGCACACATTGTCCACTTGTTTCAACTGCCCCTCAAAACACCTGAAGTTATTCAGTCAATAGATCTGAAAACTATAACTTCAGAACTTGAACAATGTATAATCGTTCTCTAATTGATGTTGATTTCCCCTTTTTTGCCACATCTCTTGCTCTTGGGAGTGAAAATGCATCTAATGAAATAAAATGCAATAGCTTCCATAGCAACAGACAGACAATTTCGAGTTATTTTCAACTTTATCTGTCCCGTCTCCAGGCAACCCAGATGGCATCCTCTCCTTTCGCACCACCTCTGTTTCTCTGCATGTGCGTCACCGGGCCTTTGTTTGACTAGGTCTCTGCGTTGGTGCTGGGACGACAGCCTGTGGAAACGTAGCAGGAGAAACTACTTTCAAAGTCTGAATTCACCACAATCCCCCCCCCCCCCCCCCCCCCCAGTAGAGACAGAGCCATCTTTTAATAAAGAAGCAACAAAGTAGAGCCAAACAAAGAACCTTGGGACTTGTTTCTCTCTGTCAGAACCCTTCTCTGCTTTCTGTCTGATCAAGTCCACCCGCTTCCATTGAGCACCAGGGGTTTTACAACATGGTAATGAGCAGCGCCGGCCTCCTCTGTCCACTCTGCTTCTGTGGCTGTTGCTGAGAGACAAAGTAGAAGTCACCCAGGCGCTCCAATAGAAGTGAGAAGAGGCCTTTATAACCACGACGCCGCCATAACTCATTGTGTGCTTGCAGGAGGCGTTCAGAGGAGGCCAGTGTAAAGAGAAGTCACAACGTTGGGTTTGGAATAAGACGGCCTGAAGGTGAAGCTTAAAAAAGCCGATACCAGAATGCAGAGAAGGATCAGACGGTCCTGAAGCAACAACAATTTGAGGAGTGCGTTAATTCTGCCAATGAGAACATGAGTTGCCCAACAAGATGACGGGTACATTCGCGTCCCGAACTAAGGCACTACTATGGATCATCTGTACGGTTTGGATCAGCACAGATGGAGGTGAGAAGCTCCATTTCGTTTTGAATTATACATTAAAAAGTGAATATGTATCAATTTACCAATGAAAGCATAGCAAGTAGTGTAGAGAAAAGGTATTTCATTCAGTCATTAAAATCAGTTTTATTTTTGCGTTTGACATGCATGCAAAATCATTGCGAGTGCATGGGGTCCTGCCTCTTTTCACTCAGTCAGGCAACATAATGCTTATGTCACCAATGAATCTTCATGGCCAATTTTTTTGTCATGAAATGAACTTTAGAGAATACTGTTATGTTCTTCTGCAGAGTTTGCATGTTTTCCCAATGTGTGCTTCAGTTTTTCCTGGGACACTTTATCAATTACTACTGACAGATTAATCCTTTCCCTCATTTTAACCTTTTGTATGGCGCTCATTGAAACTCTTGGAAATAATATGATTTAACCATCTTATTGTTGAATATTTCAACTGTTTTTTCTTCCATTGGTTTCTTTTTATAGTATGAGAAAATTACCATAATTAAATGCTGTTTTTATTAGGCAATTAGTTGACCAAAATAATACATTGTTCATGTTTATAAAGGTTAAAAATCCCTGAAGATGTGGAACAGATTATACTTTTTTTTTTTCACAATGGATAGGTACAGTCATACATCATCCATCAAAGGAAAAGGCATTTGTCAACGAGGCTCGATCATATTTTTTTATTTAGAACATGTTTTTGTATTTTATTTTATCCATGTGGATTTATGAGATCATTCCTGTTAAAGGAACGGCAGGAACCGAGTGACCTCATTCAAGTACTTCTGGGTCAATTGCTTCAAGAGGAAATTAGAAGTGACTAACGACTGTCACTTGCTCGATAAATGGCTGAGAGTGTGTCTATAATGATCAAAAGCTCATTAGCATTTAATTGGAGCAACAATATGGCTATCAATGCGGCATATTTTCATTGATGTAACAAAAATATAAACATCGTTTGGAGACTATTTTTGTGACTAAATTGACTGCAGATTTGATTGACTCCTGTTGACTTCAGTGACTCCTGCTTTTTGCCGGCAGCTCATTTTGATTGCTGCTTTCCAGAGTCCTGTCCGAAAGGTGCTTGGGTTCACTTGTCCAGCCTGCGATGCTACTGGCTTTCTGAGAAGACCTCGTCATGGACTGAAGCACAAGAATCCTGCTCAGAATCTCATGGAGGGAATCTGGCATCTGCTGAGGGTCTCCAACTTCAAAACTTCAACCTTTTTCCAACGTGAGTCTACAAAGTCTGTTGTACTTTTGCCTCTTTGTCCAATTTTAAATCAGAAATCCTGTTGTGTTCCTCTTAGAAAAGCCATTGAGTGGGTATGGATTCAGAGGCAAGAGGGGCCTGAAAGCGATGAAAGTCGTGGCAGGTGTAGACAGATGGCTTTGGACAAACCCGGACGGTGGAGGAAGGCTCAGTGTTCTGGGCGATATTTCTCCCTTTGTACGAAGAAAGCAACGGGTAATACTTTTGTTTTATGTCAATGCCAGCAAGGCTACATGAATAAGGTACAAAGAACCCCCAGGAAATCGATGATTCTAAACAATTCCAGAAAACAAAAATTTTTGCCATGTAGAAAACAGGAAGTAGGATTATGTTGTATGGTTCAACAGGAAGGACACTAAACTAAATTTGAGGAGGACGCCAATAAATCAGAATCCATAAAATTGCAAGAGAAAAATACTATTTTGCAGTGTTTGAAGGGTGTACAGATGGGTTGATTGGTGATTTGGGTTTGGTACATTACAGACATGATCAGAACTGAATCAATCAGTGTGTTGTCTAGACATTGGACACTGGCTTCCATGTGAGGTAAATTTCCAACAAATACCACATTATTTGTTTGTGTAAGTCTCAAATGTATTTGAATATTTGAACCAGCTATGTAATGAAATTAGCTTATTTTAGGTAGGGATGCACTGCTACAAAATGCAGAGTATCTTCCAGAGCCTTTGCAGGAGCAAGATTATTTCTGTGACGGCTGGGTTTTACACTGTTAACAAGCTAATAATATCAGAGATGTTTATTTGAATGCTATAAGAAAATTGTTGTGTCTTTATCGTTGTGCAGACTCTTTACCATCTATAGATGGTTATCTCACTGGATTGGTTTTAATGACTGGCATCTACACCTACACCCAGATACGACTGCTCCCCCATGCCCTGGACATCGGACAGCAGACTGTGGAGGTTTGTAAAGTGTCAAGAGAAATATATCTGAAGAGTTTATTATGAGAAAGGAATTCAATGAGCCACTGAAATGAAACAAATGGTCTAAAATTAAACAGTCAGTACTTATTCTGAGCGCGTTTTATGCCAACAGGTGCAGCTTTTTCCAGGCCTGTGGTTCAGTCACGCTGGTCGGTTAACATCAATAGAACTGGTGGTCCAGCCTAACTCGGCATCGTCCTCGGCTCGTATCCAGATCCTTCGACCTTATTGCAAACCCAACCACCACCTGGTTCCTCCAGGTGCTGGATTACAGTCACTGTGAATTCCCGTTTGTCAGGTACTGAAGGTGATAATCTCCCGTTAACTCGACAGGTTGCAGTTCTCTCCTTAATCCGTTCAGCTGCTGCTCAGCGGTGTCACTGTGTAACACCACAGGGGGCTGCAGCACGGGTCAGTACTGGTGCCACCTGGTGGAGGCCTGTATGCCCATGACAAGTCCGTGTAGCCCCTACGACTCGGCAGCTGGGGCCCGCGGCTTTTTGTTGCCACCCCGTTACATTGCACTTTCACCACTCTACCACCTTGCAGCAGACCTGCCTTTAGAAGTAAACCCAAGCTCTGAGCTGAGGTCTATGAGTGTGAGTTGATATTTGTTGCACCCGATGTTCTTGCAAAAGCTTTATAGATTATGTTGTCTACATATTTTTCACATAACTTTTTGTGCCCAACAGGTGCTCCTTCCTGAGCAAGCTATTATGGTGTACCCCGATGACATTGTGGCGATTCAGCACACTGCTGACTCTGGTAAATTCCTGCATTGCCTGAACCACGAGGCCTCTCTAAACTCCTCCTGGCGCCAAAGCTACCTGTCCTTCAGGGGGGCCGAATGGGGAGGCTGGCTGGAGGGGGGATTGACTTCACTGCCTCAGGGCAGTGAGTGGGTGGATGGGGTGGTGTGTGATCTGAAGATCCTCTATGTGGACACTCTTCACAAAGCAACTGAGCATGAAGAGCTTTTTGACTACACTCGTACAGAGGTCACCACAGCATCAGGTCTGGATTCCAGTCTGAGATCTAAATTCAGAATGACTGTCATCCACCCACTGCCTGATGAGAAGAACCAGATCCATGTCCAAATCAACACCCCGACTCTGATTGTGGTCAAGACAATGTTTGGACAGAAAGCTCAGAGCTTGTGGTCAGCACCAGTCCTCCAGGCTGGAATCCCATTTCTTCCATCCTGCCCTGAAGAGATTGACCAATCATCTCCAAGCTGCAAGTCTCATGATGCCTGGTTCTCTTCTGCAACATTAATTTTGCCATCATTGGGGGTCCACATCCTGAACATCAGCATCATGGATGCAAAAAACTCTCAAAGTGTGACCGTGAAGGTTGTTGGTCATGAAGCAGTGGCAGGGTTGCGTTTTGAACTACATGGATGCTTAAGGATGCTGGTGGACACGTCACAGGTAGGAACAGAAAGATGATTCTACTAATACTAAGATTTTTTTGAAATTGTCCCAACCTCAGTAAAGTCAAACACCAAATTCTAATATGGACTGGTGTAATTTCACCTGGAGAACCATGTGCCAAAAATGTGCATCTAATTATTACACTTAGGCTCTAAAACTATTATGGGGTGGTTAAGTTATCCAAAGAAAATTTGGGTAGGTTTAGATACTAAACATATTAACAAATGAGAAACTTAAATACTTGTTTCAGGGTCAGACAATTTCAGCTTAAGGAGCGTTTAATAGACATGGCCGTGATGAGCTATGAATATCACTTTCCTGTGGTTCCTGGTATATTCCTAACATTGTTTATGTAAGGTAATGTATCTGAATAAGGTTCTTAAATGGGCGTATCGGTGCATGACATTCCTGACATTCGTGGAGCATGTTTTTAACTGCCAAAAATTCTTCCAAGAAAAACGAGACTCGCCTCGGTACGTGAAGTTCACAGCTGAGCGTGTCCATTCGTTGTGATGCGTTATACAGCCACTTCTTTCATTATCACCATTATGTCCGCTTGCCTCCAGATATATAAGAAATAATTGCTCACATAAAAATATTGTGTTATGTTTTATTTGTTTACTCGTTTATGGAGATTACTATTACTTGCCTCTTTGGAAACATTTCTGTGGCCATATGTTGTGACAGTTGTGTGTGTTTGTGTTTTTTGTTTTTGCTTTTTTTATGTCTTATGCTGCAGTCCTTCACAGCCAAAGTGGAGAGTGGATCCACAGTGAAATTCACATGGGTAATTGATGACCTGCATGAGTTTGCTCATGAAGGAGAATCTTACAGTGTGATGTTTAAGAAACCTGCACAGTATAAACTCCAGGTAAGATACTTGATCGATTCTTAATGTACTTAATCTGTTTTCTGAAAGGTAACCAATCCACCGTTGGGTTTCTTTATGTTTGAATAAGTTTAAAGGATGTAGGTTCATCTGTATGACCCCCCTGCTAGGTGACAGCTTCCAACCCTATCAGCTCTCAGAGTCAGCAGATCCTGCTGACCGCTGATGAAGCGGCACCATTAAGTCTGCCCGAGTTCCTGTCTGTGACGGAGGTGGTCGCCTTGGACGTCGCTTACATCTACACCATCAGGGTCAAAGTAGATATCGCCCTTCCAGTCACACTCCGGTAAGAAAATCTTCAGTAAATAGTTCTGACAATGTTTATTAAAAAAAAGAGTATCTGAATGATGGAATACCTTGACATCCTGCTCTGCTAAAGTTGTTTTCATGTGCTCCATATCTTGCAGATGGGATTTTGGAGATGGCAGGAGCAATGTCCTTCATACACAGTCGGCTCCATGTCAGACAGCGAAGGAAGTGGAAGAAACAGGAGACAAACAAGTCTACGTCCATGACTCGGTGAACTACACCTATTCCATCTCAGGTAAACTCATTTTGGCATTGAAGGTAACTTTTCATGATCTTCATCAGGTTTTCTACTGGGCCACTGCTTCTAGACCAGCTTTTATTCATCAACTTTAATTTGACACCAGCCTGAAAAGTATCTCAGTAATTTATGTGATACCACACACATTGTCACATAAAATAAGAATTTGGGGGTTTCAATCTCATTGGATTTTGCTTCTTCCTCTGGTTTTCCCAAATAAAGCACAATAAAGCATGTCCAAACAAACCTAATAATGGTTTGAAAGACAGATTGAACTATTCAGTAGCAGTGCATATTGCCAAAGTGAAAACCATACCAGATTGGAAAAACCGTGAATGGACATATATCTGGATTTATATGTTAATGTGAGCTTTTTTTTGAGAAGCCAAGTATTTCATCTGCTTTGTATGGTTGTGGTATTGATATGTTGTGTTTTTTAAATTTCTCTATTCTTTCCAAAGTGTTGAATCAATTATGATGTTTTCAATTGTGCTATATTGTTAGAGTCAGTTTAGTAAATTCTGAAATTGACTTGTGTTCATGATTGCAGAGTTACAAAATGCAGAGATGATTGGTCAAAGTTGTTGCTGTTCCAACTGTGATCCATCATTTGTTCAGTGCCTAAATAACTTAATAAAGTAGTTGCCAAATACCTCTGGGGATAGTTGAAGGCACTGTAGGCGGGTACTTGGGATTTTTTTTTTAAATAGTGTAAAGTCCAAAGAAATAACAATGTACTATATGTTATCAGCAGTTATTCAGACATTCTTGCTCAATTTTCTTATCTTAAAAAAATGTGTTTTACAGGATTAAAAAAAGTGAATTACTGCATTAGAACCCTAATTTAGTATATTTAAAATGGAAATGTAATATATATTGGAGTGGAACAAGAATGAATCCATGCTTTGCAGGAGATTTTTTTTGTGCTTACCCCTTTGTGATGAGCTCAAAGTGAAAGGATGTTCATGTGTTTGCTCCTAACAGAGAACTACAGACTTCATGTCAAAGTCTCCAATCAATATGACAACACTGAGGCATCCATGGGGATAAATGTCCGCCCACAGTTAAACAGCCTTGTTATTTCCCCTTCCACTCCAGTGCCCATCATCCAACAGCCTCTCCATCTTGAAGCTTCCGTCAAGCCCTCTGACTTTGGTGTCTCTTACACTTGGGACTTTGGTGATGGTTCAAAGTCTGTTCAAGGCACTGACTGTCAAATCAACTACACCTTTCGATTTGCAGGAGTTTTTAATATCACCGTATCTGCCAACAACACTTTTACTTCACTGACTGGATGGCTTTTGCTGGTAGTTTTGGAGAAGATCTCTGGCTTAACGGTCTACCACAGCGGACCGAGTGAGGCAGGCTTTGCTACAAAGTTCAGAGCTGAAGTTGCATCTGGTACAAACCTCCTTTGGGATTTTGACTTTGGTGATGGCTCCTTCCCGGAAAGACTTACATCTGATTCAATTTCCCACATCTATAAGCTTCCAGGAGAATATAGAGTAAATGTGACAGTTTCTAATTCTGTCAGTCAAGCTCATCAGTCTATTACTGTGGATGTCTACAGTTTGACCGTGAGCAGTGTTCTCCCAACAGAATGCGTTATGACCGGACACGGAATTCACTTTACAGCTCTGGTGAACGGAAATGCATCCATTCTGACTTTTCACTGGCTTTTTGGAGATGGCTCACCCTTAAATGTTGTAACAGGCCAACCAAAAGTCATGCATACATTTCCAAGTCATGGAGTTATTCCCATCAACCTCACTGTCTTTAGTGCTTTTACATCTGTGTCATTTACTTCAAATATCTGTGTTGTAAGTCCGATAAGCAAGATTGTGGTGCAAATGCCAAAGAATATAGTGGCAATTGGAGAAAATGTCTGCATGACAGTTTTGGTGTTCCCTGAACAAATGACAGGTTATCAGTTCAAGTGGTTAACTAACTCGTTTGGTCTCTGGACGGCGAAAACTGAGAACTCTGAGAAGTGTTTTGTCTTCAGAGACGAGGGCGTTGAAGAGATCTTCATAAACGCAAGCAACAAAGTCAGCAATGAAATGGCCAAAGCTTCTATCACTATTCAAAAACCTGTGAGTAGATTTTTAATTGGGCAGGATTTTCAAAGTGAGACCCTGAGAGTCAACATGTTGGCATCTTTATGGGTCGAACATTGTGTTGGTAGTAACCTCTCAGTGATTTGGGACTTTGGGGATGGGTCTGCGCTCAAGCAAATGCAAAATGTGTCGCATGTCTTTACTGCTGCAGGTCAATTCACTGTAAAGGCCACAGCTTTTAACCAAGTGAGTCGGGAGTCTGCAATTCTAAAGGTGAATGTTTTGTTGGCATTTTCAGACCTCTCACTTCACACCAACCAGCCATATGCTGTGGTTGGAGAGGAAACTCTTATCACAGCAGTTAACAGTGACATTAGCACCATTGAGTACTATTGGATAGTAGTGGGTGTAGCTTCAACCAAAAGAGGGACTGAGCAGTTTAGATTTGTGTTTCCCAAACCAGGGGTGTATCAAGTGAAGGTTATCGCTCTGAGCTTACTGAATCAAAGAGAGACAGCTCTCCCAATTGAAGTTTATGAAAGAATAGAGGGTCCTCATATTGGATGCTTCAGCCTGACGAAAACAAAGTATGTACCTACCCATGACGAAATTCAGTGTGTTGCCTCAGTCACCAAAGGCTCTAATGTCACTTACCACTGGCTTGCAACTCAGAGTGAAGTAACACGAGAAATTACAGGCAATGGGGAGCTTTTTCATGTGACAACTGAAACTCCTGGTATTATATCAGTTCAGCTAAGAGCCTCCAATGTGTTGGGTGAGGTCTCCAGCAGTGTTTTATTTGTGGCAGTAGAGAGGATAAGAAATGCACACATAGCAACACAATCAAGCATTGTGGCCGCTCGTGAGGTTGTGAACGTTTCTGTAGTGGTGGACACTGGATCAGACCTTGAGTACTTTTGGTATGTGGATTCTGATCCTTTTCTCCAGCAGACTAACACGCCCTTTCTCCTCCACGCCTTCACAAATCCAGGACGACATCTTGTTGGAGTTTCAGTTCGGAACGTCATAAGTCAGTGTAATGACACCAGCTGGTTCATGGTTGTGGAAGAGATCCAAAAGGTAGACTTTAAAATTAATAGCAAGAAACATCCATTTTATGTCAGTGCAAGTGCTGCGATATCTTTTCATGGATTTGTCCCCCAAGGTAGTGATTTGCAGTGGGAATGGAAGGTTAGAACTGCCGAAGAGAACTTGTTTACCTCTACAAGCCAAACAGTAATCTATACATTTTCTCAGGCAGGCATCTACCAGGTGTTTCTCAATGCCTCTAATGTTATTAATTGGCAGACAGTTTTACACAATGTCACAGTGCAAGATGCAGTCCGAGGCCTTCAGCTAAACATTAGCAAGCTCTCTCTCTGCACTGGGGAACAAGTTACCTTTTATCCGACAATCACCACAGGCACCAACGTCAGCTTTGTTCTGATTGTCACAAACAAAGACTGGGTTCACCATGAGGATATTTCTGAAGGTCACTACACAACATCAATCCTTCCACTTGGGAAAAACATGGCCACAGTTAAAGCTTGGAACCACGTCAGCAGTGCTGAAACATCTGCTATCGTCCTTGTAATTGAGAAAATTCAAGGTTTGCAACTTGTAAATTGTTGCTCAACGATGCTAGAAGCTCTGAAAGGAAGACGATTCAGGGCAGAAGTTCAAAGTGGCTTTCCAGTCAACTACACCTACATATTTAACATGGAAGGAGCTACATTTACACATTTTGTAGGAGAAGAAGTGCTGTTTACGCCACCTGAGAGTGGTTTGTTATCGGTTATCGTGCTAGCCAACAATGGAGTCTGCTCCCAAGAGCTCAATGAGACTGTGATGGTTGAGAGGCCTGTAAAGAAAGTCAAACTTGTCTGCTGTTCAGATAAAATATTTGTGGGCCATGCTGTCTGGTTTTCTGCAATAGCTACTGAAGGCAGTAACATCAGATACCTTTGGGACTGTGGAGATTCCACGGAAGCTTTTGCAACACAATCAAATAATATCAGTCATACTTATTATGATACTGGAAAATACCATGTTATCGTTAAAGTTCACAACAATGTCAGCCAAGTATCAGGGCAGCTACTCATAGAAGTTGAGGCACTTCAGTGTCCCAACCCTAAAGCATCCCTGATACAGAATCAGTCCACCATCGTCAGGTCAAGGCTGAGTTTCTTTGAAGCAAGCATAGAAGTCAATTGCTCTGCTTACAAGACTGCCTATCGATGGGAGATCTTCAGAGAGACGTATTGCTCCAATGATGGCACAAATCTATTAGCGAACAAAGTCCATGAGGAGGATGCTGCTTCACCTTTTCTCTTACTCCCAAAATCCACTCTTGAGGTTGGATGCTACTGTCTGGTATTCACGGTTTCACTCCAAGGAACTCCTCTACTTGTGCAATGCAAAACCGCCATCACAGTTGTCCACTCTCCGTTAGTTGCTATCATCAAAGGGGGCTCTCACAGACTCTGGTCCAGCCTCAGTGACCTGGTCCTGGATGGATCTGATTCTCAAGACCCTGACATGGAGCCGGGAACGATGGATACGCTGCGTTATCACTGGGCCTTCATGATAGCGGTAAATGATTTCTGATGTCACAGAATTTGTGTTGATTGCTGGTTTTGTGTGCAGCATTAATTCTTTGTGACAAGCTTGTCTCAATGCATTAAAATCTGTTTTCGCAGCACTCCACAGAGGCTCATTTTGTGAAGCAGCCCTCTGTGAGCATCAGCAGCCGAATGACTATTCTCAGCACACAACTGCACGCCGGCTCAATCTACATTTTCACTCTCACGGTGCACAAGGAAGGGAGATCTGCCTCAATCAACCAGACGGTGAATGTTACCACTTCCTACATATTTTGAATAATAATAATCTATTGAAAAATGCAAGAAAAACATCTGAAAATGTTCATGAACTGTTTACCATTCAAAATTGAAACCTCTTAGAAGCAATACAAGATATAGTTTTGTGCGTGTTTCAAAACTACAATATATATGAAAGTTTAAAATCTGTGCCTCAAAGTGCCTCATTTTAAAGGTTAAAAATGTTTTGAAGCTCCAGGAAAATTTGAATTGATGGGAAATGACAAAAAAAGGCTCTTTTGGTGTTATAGGATGCAGATCCCTGTTCTAACCCTACCACTAGAAATATGACTTTGTTAACAGTTGTAGTCTTGCATGAGCTGCACCCACTCATGTCTGATCTCTTCCAGGTGACTGTGACTGAATCTCCAGTTCTTACTGTCAGTGTCGAATGCATATCCTGTTCCTCAACTCAGCATATCAGCGACACCAACTCTGTTGTCCTTGTGGGACAGTGTGAACAATGTGATGACCGGGCTCAGGTAATCATTCACAATTTTAAAAAGGGAACCATGCCACCAAAACTGCCTTTTCAAATCCATACATTTCCCTATTACTTATTTAAAGTGTCCTGTTCTTGCTCATTTAAATCAGTATATCAATCTCTCTATGAGTTATTGCTATTGGGTTGATATGAAAGCACACCGAGTAGGTTAAATGCATTTCCTCAAGGGAATCAATGAAGTATGTTTTCTTTCTTCTTTTCCAACTCATGTTTGTTTGATGTATTTGGTTTTACACAGTACAAATGGAGAGCTGAAGAGGAGAGTGGACAGACCCTCGAACTTGACAAGATCACCACCGCCACTGGGAGATACTCACCCAACTTGGTGATACGTTCAGGTGTCCTAAAATCTGGGCATTATTATTCCTTTGCCCTTGATGTCTCTCAGCCTGTCACTGGGCAGTGGGGCAAAGCCAGTCTTAAGATACAGACCAACAGTCCACCACATGGAGGTCTGTGTGACCTGAGTCCGGAGTCAGATGTTCGTTTGCTGGAGACATTAATCACCTACAACTGTTCAGGTCAGATACTGGTATTGGAATCAACAAAAACCTCACCAGGCCTATTTAATTAGATGGTCTATGAGGTATGCCTTTAGCGCTGTATCAGCTTGAACAGGCGAAACACTTACTCAACACTTGTCTAAATGAAGCAAGTAGAGCCTGAGCGGATCAATTCAACCTCGTCTGAAGAATCTTTTCTCTTTACAGGATGGCAGGATGAAGAAAGCAGTGCCTTTCAGCTGATCTATACTTTTCAGGCCATGCTATGCCAGTCCATTAGCAGTGAATGCCCCGTGCTCACTCTTTACAGGTGAATGTTGGACACAGCCTATCATCATTAACAGACCGAAAAAGTGTGACCCTCATTTTATTCTGCTCCTTTACGGTTTTTATCACAGCGCTTGTGATTGTCTTCATTGTCCTCCTAGGGGCACTCAGTCAACGTTTAGCAGCCTTGTTCCAATGGGAATTCCTGGACGCCAAAAAAACACGTCGATTATCACAGTTATTCTCTTGGTCGAAAACCATTTGGGAGCTAAAGTTATTGCTCTTGAAAAGTAAGAGGCTAAGCGGTGGAATTAAAAAATTTACTTTATGTTTTTGCACTCCATAATCCTCATCAGCTCTAATTTATCTCTTTCCCTAGAACATTAATGGTTGAAAACCCAACACAGGACAAGATTGCTGGCAAGTGGTTGAGGAATAAGAGTCAGACAGAACTTTTGGCTTTAGTGCAACGAGGTAACCCTCAGGAGATCGTCCCTTACTCCATGGCCCTTATCAGCAAACTCAATCAGGTATAATCTCAGTCACATTTACATTCTGTTGGATAAACAAAATGATTGTGAGGAAGTTTTTCTCATTCGACAGATGGAGTTTGGACCGGCTGCAGAGGATCTTACTGACAGACAGGAGATCCGGAAAAATGTGACCCAAGCTCTCACTTCTCTTCCTGTGTCCTCCGAGGTGGATGTTGACCAGATCAGCTCAGCACTGTCACAGTCTACTGTAAGAAATCACAACTTGCGCAGTTTCAAATATTATTATTTCAACAGCATGTGTTTGGATTTCTAGAAGGAAGCTGGAAAACACTTCACAGAAGCACGGGAAGAACATGCAAACTCCAAACAGGAACTCCCTGGCCAATATTTCAACCTGTACCAATCACTAGATGAAATTGTAAAATCGGTTTTCTGTCTCTTTTTTTCACTGCCTAGCCAATCGACATCCACTGCACAGTGCTTGTAATTTAACATCAGCCTGATTATTATAATAGCTACTGCTCAGAATGGAATAAGGTGCGACTGTACTTCATGACCATATCAGTAAATCAGTGACAAACTGACATTAGCTTGTGGGAACTGAGCAGGTACAGCTTTCTAAATTCAACTTTCTCTTTCAGAGACTGACTCAAATATCGGGTTAACCTTTGTTGAACACATTGGAAAGGTTTAATACAAATACCCAATAGTGTAAAATTATACAGCATTGAGCTCCATATGTTTTAAAATTTTTACAATGTTCACTCTAATACAGGGTATCAAACGCTTTTCAGTTCAGCGGTGACAAACACCCTTATTTCACCTCAAGTTGACCAGACCAGTGAAATAGTGCCATAATAAACTTTAAATTTTAACTTAGAGGGTTTCTTTTGTTGTGGCACAGAGTATGGGTAAATCTTTTTTTCTTCTTTTTGTTCTAAAAAATTACTATAAGCTCTGCATAAAGGCAATTTTAATTCAATCTTCTTGTGCAAAATACAGTGAAATTTCCCCCCCCAAAAAATGGTCCCCTTTGTTAAAAATGAAATAATTTCTTCATCTAGGTTGTTCCCAGTGAGCTGGTCTGTGCACGCTGTCATGAGAAGGTTTTGGAAACTGTGGGGAAGATGATCCATGTGCTAAAGAAACACACGGGTCCTTCTGTTTTGCCAGTGGTCAATCCAGGAAGAAACATCCTGAATGTCATAGGTACTCATCATCCATCTGTGTCTTCAAGAAAAGGTCTTGTGATGATGTTACCTATTGTGAGTTGGTCTCCATGTTTCCAGGTAGCACCCTGGCTGCTGCGTCGAAGTTACCATACCCCCACCCACCCAACTCCAAGTCCCTGCGGGCAGACCCCAGCATCACTTTGTTGGGATTGGGACACGTCGGAGAACTCATGCGTGTTCTCGTGCGGTCACGTGTTCGTGGTGAAGAACCTGTTTCGCTCTCCACCAGCTACTTCACCACAGTTGGTTTTCAAGGCAGCCCATCAGAGCTCCTCTGTACTGAACTGGACCAGCATCACGTCGCTCACTCCCACTCGCCACCTGGCCTGTGTCCGTTTCGTATCCCAGCCTCTCTCACCACTCACCTGCAGAGTAGCAGGTCCGACGTGGTGCAGGTGCTCTACGGGACAGAGGGGACACTGGAGTCCAACACTTTGCTTACCGAAGCTGACCCTCCCATTTCCACCAACGTCGTTGCCATGGAGCTCACCACTCCTCAGGGTCAGCCCATACCCATCCAGGATTTGGAGCTGGATCAAGCCATACGGGTCACCCTCCCGAACAGGAAGCCAGTAGATCAGGGTGCTGGAGGTAGAAGCAGGAGAGGCGGTGAGGTTGGAAATGGGACGTGTCTCACCGTGACAGTCCCTACTGAAGGAGGGCTGAATTTCACAGTAAAAACACCAGATGATCTGGATAAAAGCGCAGGTTTATATGTCTCCTTGAACTTCAAGCTGGCTTCAGGTACCGTACCTTCTTTTATAAAGCCTTACTTTATGTATTCATTGCTTTGCTTACAGAAAACCTCTGCCTATGTGTAATCTTATTATACCTTCATTTGTTTTACTTTATATGAAGTCAGGAAAAAAAGAAATCTTCACATATTTTTACAAGGACTCATTAGTTACTCTGATACACATATAGTAATGTTTACTGAAGTCAGTTTCTGCAAACATAGAAAGCAGCTGATATAAGTAATTAAGAGGACTGTGAGCTCTATGAAATATACATTTGTAGTAATGAAGGATTTGGTAAGTGATGCTTAAAGGAATCATCCTTCTATAATATTCTGTGTTTTATTAATTTAATATCACTCACAACCTTCTGGTTTACTGGTTGAAATTGTTCGCAAAGTTGCTACCTTAAGAATTTCCACAATAGGATTTCACACTCATGGAAACAACTTGTTTGTGAACAATTTAAATTCAGTGTTTACTTTTGCTGGGGATAAAGCTGATGCCCCATTTTCATTGGCTATAAATACAGTTGTATTCTGTACAAAGTCAATTTAAATACATGCTAAATATTCCCTTGAAGAACAATGAAAACGACATTTTCATGAATTTATGAAATCATACAGGTGGTCTTAAGAGCTGGACAAGAGGGTACAATCAGCCACAATAAGTAATAAGAATACTTTATTTTATGGAGTATGTTACCGAGTAACACGAGTGAGCCTTCTTTCAGGTTGATCTTTCCACACATGCCCTTGCTGTATATCCTATGCATTTCTGCATACATTTTTCATTTACAAAAAAGGCTTTTTCCAAACTGCATTATGCATCTCCAGGAGCTA
Organism: Blennius ocellaris; assembly: GCF_963422515.1. Taxonomy (NCBI): domain Eukaryota; kingdom Metazoa; phylum Chordata; class Actinopteri; order Blenniiformes; family Blenniidae; genus Blennius; species Blennius ocellaris. The sequence continues at coordinate 8,836,111 of NC_137670.1, read as the reverse complement.
CTCCAGTCAGTCTGGGACATGTCAAACTAGAAGTAACGTCGGCAGTACGAGCGACTAATGCATCCCAGGATTCCCTGGTGAGAGAGTGGCGTCTCATTCTGCCTGCTCCCACCTCGTCCTCAGAAGAAACCTTCTTCCTCTCTCCACTGTGAGTTCAAGCTCTTTCCTGCACCTTGGTGCTTTGATTGCAAATTTCAATCAAGTGGATGGCAAGTTTTAATTATTTATTCCACAGTTTGAACGGGACAGACGGGCCTCTCTCCGTCAACATGACCTCTTCACTTTTGGATGGTGGTCCTGTGCAGATGTCTGTGTGTGTATTCAGCTCCCTTTGCCGGTTCTACAGTCTAAAAGAGAGGCGATGGAGCAGCAAAGGCCTTCGTCCTCTGGAGGGCAGCACACTCCACGCAGCCCACTGCCTCACCCAGCACCTCACTATGTTCGGAGCCAGTTTGTTTGTGCACCCAGGGGCCGTCATTCTTCTTCCACCCGTATGTTGGATCACACTTTCAAGCATTTTCTATTGTAATTTAAATGCTTTCTGAACAAAGCTGTGAGAAGGAGAGTGAACCCGCTGTCAATGTTGCAACAGTCTGCAGGACAAGTGAGAAACGTTCTCGTGGGGATCGTTTGTACTGCCTTGATTCTGATTCACCTGGTGGTGGGGCTCATCGCCCACAAACTGGACCACATGGACAGTCTGAGGCTGAGCCAGGTCCCACTGTGTGGGCGACAGGGCCTGTTCCACTACAGAGTGCTGGTCAAGACTGGCTGGAGACCAGGAGCAGGTCAGCTGAGGACAGTGATAAGGACGTAGATGTAATAACACAAAAATTACAAATTAGGCTCTGTTTTGTGTTTGAATGCATGAAACCTCAGGTTGTAGACTTGGGGAAATGATTAGTATGTTGGTATGACCCATCAGGCACCACAGCACATGTTGGCATCGGTCTGTATGGTGTGAACAAGAGTGGGTCTCGCCATCTGCAGAGGGATGGAGCTTTTCAGCGCGGCAGCTTGGACCAGTTTCATGTGGAGACGGACGACAACCTGGGAGAAGTTTGGAAAATTCGTATCTGGCATGATAACACAGGTAAAGCAGTGACCTCAGGTATATGGCATTGTACTATCTTGGTATAATCGATGAATAAAACAATAAGTGGTTATGATAGAAACGTCTGCATTTCATTCAAATTTATGTTTTTCATGAAGTATGTCGAATACTGCATCAACAAGTCACTTTTTACTTTTAACACAGGTTTGGACCCATCGTGGTATGTCCAGCATGTGGTGGTGTGGGACACTCGGACAGACCACATGTTCTTCTTCCTGGTGGAAGACTGGCTCTCATTGAAGAACGACAAGATTGGCTCAGTGGAAAAGGAAGTGCTTGCCTCATGTAAGCATTCATACATTGCTTGAATGTAAAAAAAAAAAAACTTTTATTATGTAATATTAAAACCGCTTATCATCATGGGTGGCATTAAAAAAAAGTTGTTATTCTTTTAACACTGACCTTTTTCTGCAAGTTTTTATTTTTTATAATATATGACTCCATGTCATTTGATTAAGAAATATTTTCCGCTCAATTTGCCAACATGAAGCATTGCATGCTTGTAATTAAACACCAGCCTCATGGTCTGTGCCTAAACATGACTATAAGAGGAAATCTGGCGAGCTGGCTCTGCTTTATGCAATCAATGCATTCACAGCAGTCGGAGGCCTGAGCTTTCTTTTTGAAGGAGTTCTCGTAACGTTGTTTTTTGACACTCTGCCTACATTTATAATGAATACCCAACATTTATAAACGTATACATCCATTAAAGATTTATATGTGAGTTTCAATATATATCCCCAAGAATGAGAAAAGTTTTCCTCGAGCAGATGATTTACCATCCGTATATCTTCTATGCTCATTTTCTAGTACAAGGTTGCAGGGTGCGGTGAAGTTTAGAGTAATTAATTGGTTTCAGGAAAGTTCCACCTTGGAAACTGTTTTTTTGTTTTAATGCGTTTTAATAGCTCTGATAGCACTGTCGTATGAATGGACACCCAAAATGCAGCAAAAGTTGTCCGTTTTTACTTGAAAATTTGTTGGGGCCTAACATGGCTCATGTTTTCAATAGATTTTTACGAAATAATTCTTCAGTGAAGCTCTATTTCTCTTTTCATTCGTCAACCTTCAGGTCCAGAGGAGCTAAGTCAGTTTCGTCGGGTTCTCTCCTCCCAGATGATGTTTGGGCTAATGGAGCGCCACCTGTGGCTGTCGCTGTGGGAGCGCCCCGCTCACAGCTGTTTCACCAGGGCCCAAAGGGTTACCTGCAGCGCCCTTCTTTTGCACCTTTATCTTGCTTTCGGGGCTCTCTGGTATGGAGCTGTTGGCACTGAAGAGCACAGGTGAGATATTTTCTGTGTAGTTCTGTAGTGCGTACTTCACTGATAACTTATAATTGGCTTGTATCCCTTTCAAAACAGTGAACCTGTATCTGCCCGTCTGCTGATTAATATGGAGACCATCGCAGTGGGAATGACAATCGCAGTGTTGGTGTTTCCTCTTCAATGCTTCATCTGTTTCCTCTTCAGAAAAGCTCACAGTCAGGTATCTCAGCAAAAGCTGTCAGTTATTACTGTTGTTTTTCAAGCTGAATGGCCTGAATCTTTTTGATAAGATTGACTTTGACAGATTGACGACTTAACTTTTATAAAGCAAGCTGGACTTTTAATGGAATGTGACTTTCTCCAGTGTGATTGAAGGTCATTATAGATTTGTGCTTGCCTTGTTTGTCAGTGTTATCAAGTGTTCCCAACTCCCTGAAAGTACACCCGGAAAGAGCTGAGGCTGCAGGTCTGCGTTTATATGTGTCTTCCATCCAGGTAACTGTGGACATGTCAGTTCCTCCCTCCCCAATCTGTCACTCTGTGGAGATGGACGTCTACCTTGGGCAGTCGGAGCTCTCCGGTCCTTCTTTTCTGTCTTTGCCAGATTCTTCAGGCCCAGTTCGAGACAGTCCTTCATCTGTGAGAGCATACAAACACTTTATGTGTGTGGTGTGTCTTTTTCCTGTTTTCGTTAGAGTCCCACCTCAAGTGTACTTCTAATTGTTTCTAGCTGTTGGAGAGCAAGGCGTTAGACTCCAGTATCCTGGATTTTTGGACTGCTTCTGGCTTGGCGCCCTTTGCAGCAGGAACACACGAGGACAAAGGCATGGTGGCGTGGCCGTCATGCGATAGCCTCCTGAACTCCCCCACGGGAACACCGACGACCCCCGACGGCTACAAAGCTTCAGCCATGTGTGGCACTGCGCGGCAACTGAGGCGGAAGAAGGCCGTGATGCAGCTCCACTTGGCCATACCCATGTCCCACATCTCTCCAGCTCCTCTTCTTTCTTCCCCTTCTTCTCTTTCAAAGGATAGCTCTGCTTCTGTTGAATTCGGCCAAAGGCCTCACCACGTGATCCCTCGTCAAACGCCAGTTGGAAACAACAACTTGACAACTCTTTTAACTCTATCTGGTGAGGAAATATTTCTATTCTTGTATTTTTCTTGTCAACAAACCACTTAAAAATAACCTCCCAGTGTACCAAAGTATAACTGTGCAGAAATGTTGCTTTTGTATCCAGTGAGAAATGCAGAAATTAAGTAATAACTATACATACTCACAGTCCCTCTAAAAAAAGAGTATGTTTGGATCCCTTTTCTGCATAATTATAAAGATTCCTCTCGCTCCACATATACCAACTGGCAGGCACTTTGAAGTCTGTACTCTTTAACCATGTACCTTGTCTGGAATAAGTAGAATTCAATATTTATGTATGCTCATGGTGAGCCAATAATTACACTTACAGAGAGATAATGATTGTTCGATCTCCATTTGGGAATTTCCTGATTATCAATCTTCAAACAGACTTTTCAAGGCATCTTGGAGATCTGGTGGAACATTTGTTATCCATCCATCCATCCATCCATCCATCCATCCATCCATCCATCCATCCACCCACCCATACATCCATTGATTAACTTATATAAATTAAATTAAATCACAACAAATCTATATTATGCAAAAATATATATTTTAAGTTGGTTTCCCACTTGAAAGTGTGACATACAATGACTTGAAACTACATCTCACATATGGGATCATAACAGACAGGTTTTATATATAGAATAAATACTTGGAGTTATTTCATCTTATTCTCAGGGTCATGGCATATTGAAACATGGACTGTTTTACTTTAGTCAAGCTCTGCAGTGATGTTAATTAATAATAATAATGGAATATATTTATTTGGCACTTTTTTCGATTCCATATTAATTTTTAATGCCAAATATATTAAAAATATTGAAGGTATGATAGGGTGTAGAATATAAATGAAGCATACATGAAGTCTGAAATGTATCAGTTTAGAAACTTTTTAGTAAGGCGAAGCTAAGTAGACATGGAATGCTTGTGGAGAAGGAACTTGACTGTTCCCTGAAAAGTTGTCAAACCTTCATATCTCAAGCTCAAAAAGAGTCGCAGTTGTGTACACTGACATTATTTTCATAAAATATAGAGGAAAGACAAAATGGTTGGTCATGAGACTGATTTAATCTTGTTTCACGATAATTCTGGAACATGCCATCTGATTGTAAGCCTTCATTTGTCTTATCAGAGGAGGATCTGTTAATGTCTATAGCAGCAGACGCAGCCAACAGCAACTCCGACAGCGGCTGGGACTCCCCGAGAACCATGTCCTCTTTCTCAACCACGTGAGAATAACTTCTATGAGTGTGCATTTGCTCATCCAGAGCAGTCTCGTTATAATATCGATCATCCGTTGGGTCTCTGATTGGTCTTTTAGAAGGAGCGACTCCTGCAACAGCTGGTCAGAGCAGAGTGAGGATAAATCCCTGTATGGAGCTGAAACCAGCAAGCCAGACATTCAGTCCTACTCCACGTCGAATGGGCCCAGACTCTATAAGTACCCTTCTGTGCTGTCTGTGGACTCGGTGGCAAGCACGTTCCTGCCAAGCACGTCTCCCGGATCCACACGCTCCCCGTCTACGACTCGCATAGGTACCAAGGCTGACGGTTCCTATCATTTACACATTCCATGTTTGAACTACCCTCCTTGTTTGTGAAAGCGGAGAACCTTTGATAGTGTTTTGGGTGTCAGTTTATATGACAACGGTGCTTGGAGCCACTGAAAATGCAACTGCTCACCAGGTACAGTCCATCTCCATGGAAATGGGGAAAACACAATTTTTCTGAAATGCTGCCACTGCCCATGCGCACCACAGTTGTAATAAATAGTTCTTCTTGACAAACAATAACAACAATATTTGCCTCCAGAGTGTCATGACACCCAGTCCATATTCTCCTGGGACTTGGTTGTTTCAGATAGAGTCACTTGTAATAGCAATCCAACTTCACCGTCTGTGTACTCGCCATTGTTAATGTTCATCATGTGCTTTAGAAACAATTATATATTTGGGGATTTATTTTGTGTGTGTGTGTGTAAATCCTCATCGTTCATTTGCCCCTCAGGTGTTGTTCGGGGTCAGCCTGGTCGGTTGCTTCCTCGCTGGGCTCTCAGTGCTCTCTACCTGCTGGTGGCCGTGCTCCTGGGAGCCTGCCTGGCAGCGGTGGGGCTCTACGGAAGTTTCTTCTCAAGTAAAGTGGTGCTCATGTGGCTGGCATCGGCTCTCTCTGCCTTCCTCACATCGGCTCTGCTTCTGGAACCTCTCAAGGTTTGTTCTACTCAGTCAACCCATGACAGCTTTCGCGTTGCACTCGTTTGACTGTTGTTGTCATGACTCAGGTGTGCCTGCAGGCTTTGATCCACACGGCACTGTGGCGGCCGGTGGATCCAGAGGTGGAGGAGCAGCTGGCTCGGGAGACCGAGGTGGTCCGGACGTTTGGAGAGCAGAGCGGGAAGGTCCGACCGCCGTGTGGTTACGGGCTGCTCCAGGCCAAAGAGGAGGCTCGGAAAGTCCAGGCTCTGCAGGCACTCATGAGGGTACGAAGGACATTTTTGCAGAACATTTCAGCAAAACACATAATATAATATGCAACAATCAATCATCTTTCCTGCTTAATTCTACACGTGGTTTTAAAGAGTTGTTTTTACTCACTTTTTATTCCCATTATAAAAATTATTAATTATAAGATATCTATTTAAATTGCTACGCCAAAGCACTCTAACCTCCCATGCGGTCTGTATTGGTAAAATGTCTTTCCTGCAGCACTGTGTCTGCCAGCTATTGTTTCTGCTGCTGGTGCTGCTGGTGAACTACCAGGACCGAGTGGAGCAGAGGCAGGGTCGGCTGCTGCACTCCGCTGTCAGACAGCGTCTTCACACAGCACCCCCGGGGTTCCCCAACCTCACCTCGCTCCGAGAGTAAGACTGACACTTGGGTTAATGCTGTGAAACATCACACACCGCTCCACACACACAAAGACATTCCAGAAACCAGCCACACCGGGCAAAATGTGAAGGGAACGTACTAAGCCTAAAAAAAGGATCTTGAACATGTGACATTTGTTCAACACAATAAGATATGGTACTTCTGAACACAACTGAATCCTTACAAGTTGAAAGGTTTATGCATTTTGGTTTGGTTTGGGTACATTCTTAGGTGTTTCAATGCTGTCGTTTGGAAAACCATCTCTTGTGCAATTGTCTGTTGAAATAAAGTTTTTTCCACCTTGAGAGCCATTTTCAAAAAGTTGCATTTTCAGTTGCTCCAAGCAAAATTGTTGTGTAAACAGACACCTAAAACACAACAAATGTTGAAAATGTTGATGGGTAAAGTGGGCCAAAAACAAAATTTTGCATGAAACCATGAGCGTACAGTCGAAGACTACATATCAAACACATTTTTTTGGCTATGGATTCCAACAGTCCAAGAGTCGTGTTTTATTACATGAAAAAATTAGGAATGTGGTTTCATCCTTCCACATGTTGAGACCCCTGAACCACATCCATGCATACATCTGTAATGACAATAACACAATTACTTGTTTATTCCTTCCATATGTAGCTGGTCAGATACAGAGCAGTGGATCAGTCACACCTTGTTGCCACACCTGTACCAAAACCCCAGATTGCGCCTCATAGGGTCGCCACAGCTGCAATACGCTCACCTCCACGGCGCTTCGACCGTCAAACGTCAAGGTAACGAAAGCGAAACACGGCGGCTCATCGCAGATCTGCGCATGGCCGACAAGACGAAGACCCAGTAAGTGGATTTGTTACGGCAATATGAGTGCAGCTTCCAGGCGTGTTGATTCATTAATCCCTTCATTCTGTGGCGGCTGAATTACTCTGTTGAAAGTGATGAGGCGTGCCAATAAAACACAAACAATCGTTTGTTTTCTTCTGAAAACAAACGACATGGTCGTTTTCTCATGGAGATTATCACCCCAAAACTATTGAGCACGTTTTTATTCTGACTGAGTGAATCATTCCCTGCGTAGCAAATTTGTTAAAAGTGCAATTTACATGTGCCTTCATTGGTTTGACGTTTCCCAAATTGCTATGTTGTCTTCTTATTCAATCTCCTTTTCATTTTAGGTTTGAGAGGATTTTGATGGATTTCACACACCACCACAGAGAGTCTGGGTTATTTATATGCGTGTCGGTACGACTAACGCAGGCTCAGATGCAGCCGATCGCCTTCTCGCTCACCATCCATCCACTTTTCATCCCGTCATCCTCTTCAGAACCGGATCTCCAGTTTACTCTGGCGGTAATAAACCCTCTAATCCAGAGGTCTCCAACGTTTTTAACACACTTTCTATTCTACCAACATCCTGGCATTCAGCATTAGGTGCCTGCAATTTGAGATCAACTTTATTCTTTTTATTTTCAGATGTGTGAAGAAACCGAGTTCAGTTAGCTTTTATGAGTGGGATTAAGGTTCACTGAGGGCTTTTTCCAACATCCAAGACCAAGACCTTGAAAATGTGGTCTTGAGCACTACAACATAATGATTATTAAATTCTAATAACAAAAAGTGTTGTGTACACCTGTAAGTCCTGCACTCACTTCCCCAAATGACTCCACAGTAATCTCACTCTCTGTGCTGGCAGTGCCACTAAATAACTGGCTTATCTGTTTAGCTGCAGCATGCTGTATCTGCTTAAAATATATTAAAACGAGCTGGCGAAGATAAACAAAGGAGCACTGTTGTAAGATACATCAATCAATCTGCCCTTTGCCAATCGCTTCTCCCTCTGAAATGTTGCCAGCTGTGCTTTACAGTGATTGGTGATAAGATGAAGTGGAGGGGACTGATCACATTGGTTGGCTCCAGTAAACAAATCATGACTTGCTTGATGTGCCTCATCATTGGAGGCTTTCGTGTTCCCAAACTTGATGCCCATGAGAGAAATCACCCATTGTTTTTCATCCTGCAGACTGTTCTTCTCATCTCTGCCCTGCTCGCCCTGTTTGGGGAGCTGCGCTCTATTGCCACTGAGCGCGCTCAGTACCTGCGTCGGTGCCATCGCTGGTTCCAGCTCTTGTTGGCGTTGTGGACTCTGGCAGCAGCTGTCCTGCAGCTCTGCTCCCAGTCTCTGTCTTCTTCATGTATTTCCAAGGTAAAACAACAATAACAAACAGTGGGATGCTTTTGACTCGGTGCTGTAAACATGGTCACCTTCATTTCTCTGCTTGACTTACATTCTATGTGTCATCTAGTTTCAGGCCCAGCCGCACAGCTTCATTAACTTCCACAGCGCGGCCCTTCTGGCAGAGAAGTCTTCTCAGTGTGCGGCTCTGCTGCTCACGCTGCTCGTTCTGAAGGTCAACATCAGCTCCGGTTCTCCATTATACATCAGCATTGATCCCTGGATTTACCACTGTAGAGCCTACTCCTTGCTCTGGCTGTGTTTTCCAGCTGCTGCGAACCTTGAGGTTTGTGCGGAGGTGGGTGGTGATCGGCAGAGTGCTGCAGGCAACCTGGGGGGAGCTGAGGGCTCGGGCTATCCTGGTGCTGCTACTGCTTTTGCTCTGTACTCACCTTGGAAACACGGTATGAGAGGAAAAGTTAATCTGAAACTTATTATCAGGAAAGAGAAGGAAAAAAAATCCTTGATGTGGTTCTGTCCTTATTTTAGCTTTTCTCAGGCTCGGTGGAAGGTTTCCTGTCACTGCATCAGACCAGTGTCTCGGTGCTGTCCATGTTGCGAGGACGGACGGTTCTCCAAAGACTGTGCAGGGTCCACCCAGTCCTGGGGCCTCTCTATGGCCTGCTGCTGTTGGGGGGTTGTGTTTGGTTTCTGGTGCGACTCTGCAGAGCTGTTTTCGTCCATACATACAGGTACAAAACACCACCGGTCATTCGGTGGGTTGGTTGGGTGTGTCATTTTGATAGTATTAATATTTTCCCCTTAGTGTCATTGTTGTGCTTTTTGATTTACAGCTGTGGAGATTTCCACATATATGTGTAGTAGTAGATAAGTATGCCTTCTACTACCCAACAGGGGGCGTTGCAACATCCTCAGCACCTGCACTTCCAACATCCTTGATCTGTTTTAGCATGTTGATTGGCACCTAGGCTTCATTTTAAAGATGATTGGTAAAGGTTGAAACTTCAGGGGTCACCAAAGTCACTGCATTTTATATCATATTATAAATCTATTATGTATATGTGTTTGAATCTAGGATAGTATTCATAAATCATAAGATTTATTAGAAACAAGCATTGTGTCTCATAGTTTGTGTAAATTATTAATATGGAGTTTTGGTCAAGATCAGGGGTTTGCAATTTGTGGTTTCACAAAATAAAAGAAATAATCCTTTTTTTATTGTATGTACACATCAGCATCATTTTCAAAAGTCCACTAAAAGGGGTTTAAAAAGGTACAACAACTCAATAAAAAGACAGAGAAATAGATAAAACCACAAGAAATTGTAAAAATTACCAAAACAACTTAAAAAAGAGCTTCAAATATAAACAAAACTTCATCAGCACATAAAACAGCTATTGAAATTAAAAAAGGGGAAAACTACTAAACCAGGTGCTAAAACAGATGATGTGATGAAATGAAACCTCATCAATTCAATATGAGTTACACTTTTCCTACATATATCAAAATTATATATGAAACTTTATAAGTTATGTTGGCCTCATTAGAGGTAAAGCATCTTTTGCAGCAGTTGAATTCGATTTGGTGGAAAGTTACAAAAACGGCTCTTTTTCTCATAAAGTCTGCAGACTTCTTGCCTGGACACCAGTCTATGGATCGACGAACGATTTCTGATTGTAACTTTCAGAGATAGCTTCAGCCGCCTGTCAATCTCAAAGATCTGTGGACATACAATATGTAGAACTTCCTTCATGTTCATTGTTGAAGTATAACTGACCACTCTCTGTTGGTGTATCCAAAAGGGTGGAGCAGGCTGAGCGGTCGCAACCAGCTATTGAACCTCAGGACTATGAGATGGTGGAGTTCTTCATCAAGAGACTCAAACTGTGGATGGGTATCACCAAGGCTAAACAGGTAACTGTGCAACGCATCCTTGGAAGACCTAAGTAAATAATGTTCTATGATGAATTGTCGTTGACATTTCCTCCCTTCTTCTAGTTCCGACACCGGGTGAAGTTTGAGGGCATGGACGTTCCACCCTCCAGGGCATCGCAGGAATCTCGTCTCTCCAACCCCTCATCTCATCAACCTTCCTCTCAATCCCCTTCACTATCCTCATCTTTTTCTTCCCCCCGGCCTCCGTCTTCAGTGCTCTCGGTTCGGTCTGAGGACTCGTCAGGGTCTGAAACTGGCTTTGAAGTCCAGCCTTACCTGGACAGCCTGATGCCCTGTGTCACGGTTCTTCTGTCTCGATTTGACAGGGTCAATCATGTAATTGAAGACATTCACAAGTTGGAAGTGAAGTTAGAGGAGGTTCAGTCCAGAAGAAGGAAGTTGTGGGTGAGTAACAAGGAGGAAAGTGAAGAAAGACTGGCAGAGACAATGAAGACAAAAGGACATGATGAAGGAGAAGTCAGACACAGAAAGATTAGTCTTCTTCACCCCAGGCCACGAAACTCCCCCCCATCTTCATTTCCATTTGTTTCTTCATCGCTTCAGTCAAAGGCTACGTCAATCTGCATCTTTCCACGTGTGCGTAGCTCCTACTCCGAGTCTGAATCAATACCTCAGCCAATAAGCAACATGCTTCTTTCTGAATTCCCCAAACCTTCATCTGGAATCAGTGGTTTGAACGCCGGTTCTCCCAGGTTCAGCAAACTCCCAAGGAGAAGAGCATGGCATTCTGGAAGCTCTCATTCAGCCGACGCCACTCAGAGATGCTTCCAGCTGCCAGGAGCTGCCTTATTGAGAAACGGAGGAGAAAACCTCTTCAATGTCAGACCAAGAAGTGAAGAGGGGCCAAGAGGACATGTAAGTGATGGTGTTCCAGTGAAGAGGAAGGCTTGGATCTCAGAAGAACCAGAGACGGAGTAATATGTGATGTGTGACACTGTCTTGCTGCCATGTCATGGTGGACTGTAGAGGAAATGGACATCGACTGTACGTTCCACTTGAACGCGGCCTTTACCTGAAGGTAAAACTAAAAAAGGAATTTCCTTATATTAGGGAAAGGTGAATTGAAGAGACTCGAACGTACCACTTTAAGAACTATTTAGTTTGTCCTCATGCTGATGAAATTTGCAATTCCTTGAAAAAAATAGTTGAAAGATATGCAGATGTTCTGAACAAACTGGCTAGAAAACTCTTTGAGTTGTCATAGTGGTGTGTTGTGTTTAAGATATAAAAATTTTTAGGTGACACTGTAGATTCTTTGCTCAAAAGACAAATAAAGACATGTGACCACTTGGTCCACAATCTACTACATCTTGGCTTTTTTTATTTGGATCATTCTCATGAACAGAAATCAGTGTTTCACAATTTTTTTTTTTATTTGAATTTGTAAAAACCAAATTTAAAAAAGCAATAAACAACAACACTAAGTTGAGGATAACTATGAGTGAAGGTAATATTTATAAAAGCAAATGTAACTAAAATGGGCACTCAGTAGAGCCCATCCCTTCGCCAACGCCACATTCATCACCCTGGAAACCAATGGATTACAAGGTAATTTGATCCACCACACCACACCTGCCATCATTTGTTATGGTCATTTGAATTGCTTCATGTTTTTGTTTGACACAGATGTACACACATTTTACCGTTTCTGTGTGACACTGAAATTTGATTCCCGACCGCTAACCAGGGCAAACATCACTGCATCAGGGGGCATATCAGGCGCTAGGGAATTGATACTGAACATTTTGGGGCTTGTTTGACATCAGTCATATTAAAACAGACCGCATAATGACAAAAACAAGTTACCCTTTGAACTGTTTTTTCTTGCAACAAAATTACAATATAATATATTATTTAAAACGGCCTGTAAAAAGATAGAAATGTACAAAAATTAGGTAGCTGAGTGTTTGAAATTCTCCATTTCCAGTGTTTTTAATGGGAGCCCTATCAAGGGTGAAGGAATTTTTTTTAGGTAGAAACTAAGTTTTAGTTAGTTTAATGCATTTCAATGTAAGTTATTGTATATAAATGACATATACAGGTGTATATTCACACAACCTTTTAAGGATTCAAATATCCTCAAAGCACTTTCTGGGTTTCAGTGAGTATTTGAATAGATTAATGATTAACTTGACCTTGTATTGCTCATGTAGTTGGGTTACAGTCCTGAAAAACCAGTGAAGGAGTTGGTTTCCCTCACCTTATTGTCCTCACTCGTCCGAACGGTGCTGGTATGAGGAAGTTTCACTCAGAGACACGTTAATGAACATTCCAGGTAAACCAAGCCTCTTTTTTCCAGTTCCTCCTTCAGATTACTTCTGAACTTTTGATTCTAGCTTTGGCTTTTTTTACACTGTGCATTCACTTTGAGGTTGAAGCTATTCTTTACATCTTTTGTGTAGAAATGTCTCTGGAAAAAGAGGACAAAGCATCAACATGGATCAGTGACTGGATGTCACAGCTTCCACCTGGACTTCACACCGTTCCTCTGTTTAATCTGGCTATACCAGGTACGCAAAAAGACACAGTGTAAATACTTTTTTGTGTGATCTATATGGAACTGAATCTGTGTGAGGCAGTGTGTTTAGTGTGTTACTGGAAAGAACAACAATATTGCAGTTTGTTGTGACTGAACAAGACACGCCTGGTATGCATCATCAACTGAGAAACTGTCATTGGAGGATGATTTTTTTTTTTTTTTTTAAACTCTGGAAGTACTTACTGACAGTAACCTCAAACCATTTATCTTGAGATTGTATAGTGTTGGGTACAGCACCTCTAGTTCTTAATGATCCAAGCAGCGCAGTTCCTAGATTTCTTGGAAATCAAGGGATTTCAAGTTATATTTATTATTATTAGATCTCCTTCCTTGGTTCAAATTGAAAAATGTATGATCTGCAACACTTATAACTGATCCATGTTTGGCGAAACCAAGTTGTCTTCTGTTTGTTTGATTATCTTGCTGCAGGGTTTACAGTTTCGCACAGTCACGATGCAAGGAATCAGCTGAACGCGGAGTACGGTGCATACTTAAAGCACGCGAACAATGCAGTATTCAGCTTATCTTGTGCTTTGTACACTGAGGAATGTGGTTGAGAGATACGGGGTTACTAGATCACAAGCAGGACACATACCAGCATAAATTATAAATTTATTCAATGTTATATTGTGTAATTTGTTCCATTTTAACCAGCTTCTACATTCTGAATATTCTGATGACTAAATATTCCTAGCTGGTAGACTTAGACACATTCATGTGTTATTTGACAAATTCAAGCCAGTTTCTATGTTCTCATTTTGTTGGGTAAATATCAAATGCAACATTTTTAATTAAGTACAGCAACTGTTTCCAAAAACACTCAAACACACAGAAGTTGGAAGAAGAAAGTCAGAGTTTGGGGAGAATAAAAGCTTGTGCTGTTTTTATCTTATTTCCTTCATTACAATCACATTATATGGAAAAAATATCATCACACAGCATGCAAAATGTGTGTTGTATTGTAATAATGGTAATGTAAGAGTACTTTTTGTATGCTGCAGATTTAGTGGGGGGAAGGTTTATATACAAAGTGCAAGTCATGGATGAGGAGAGGAGTCCAGTAGTTGACTCATGATGACCAGTCGTCGATCAAGTAGAAAGATGTCACACAGGGATACATTGTAACTTTAACAGAAAATTCTGGGATCCATCATTTCCAAACTTATAACTGTTGCATCACCCTTTTTGTCTGTTGCATTGGTAGAAATTATGGATTCCATTCTGCTGTTTGAGGGGTTTATTGGGGAATTGTGGGGTAACTCATTTAATGTAATGCTTAATATGTCCATCATAAAGACCATTTCCATGATGTTTGTGTTTTTTGTGTTATTCCCAGGAAGCCACGACTCCATGACTTACGACTTGGACATTAACTCATCTATAATAGAGCCTGATAGACTGAAAAGATTCAGCAGAATCTACTGTGTGCGTAAAACAGTGCGCAAATGGGCAACCACTCAGGTGAGGGGAGAGTTTTTAACCTGTCAGTGATGAATTTATATGTGCATATAGTAAAATTGCAAAATGGTGTCGGTTGGTATTATAGGAAGCAACCGTCATGACACAGCTTGATGCAGGCGTTCGCTACTTTGACCTGAGGATCGCTCGAAAGCCAAACGACGCCGACCCCACTCGACTGTACTTTTACCATGGCCTGTACACATGCACTGATGTGGAGGTGAAAACAGACATGTGTTTTATAGGTTCATACACATCAGCTGGGATCAATATTTAGGATTTCATTTAAAGTTCGGGATCATTAGGTGCCAGTTGCATCTTGAATTTACTGCCTAAGTGATTTACTTCATAACATAAAATGAGCTGTGCAGATGTGAGGCACAATGAGAGTAAATGGAACAGGACTTATGGGTGTAGAATTCAAACCTCAACGAGCTGGATGGCCCTGATCCAACGGCTCTGTTGAGGTTGTCATTTCTCTTTGGAAAATCAATGATGCAGAAATGTGACAAATGTATGGGAATAAAAAGCCCTCAAGGACAATGACCAGAAATTGATTTTTTTTTTTTTTTTATTAACAGAACTGATTTAAAACAGATGCTACATCAACCTAATAAATACAAATGAGGAACAAAACCAAGACAGCGAAGAACCACAAATAGATACAAAATGATCGCAAATAGATGCACAATGAACACAAATGAGAGCGGGAGAAAACAAAACAAACTGAATAGAATGACATGCAAAAAGAGCAGTGAGCGAATGAACAAGCTTAAAAGAGACAAACATTTTGCACAAATGAATGCAAATGGTATGCATCGCAGACAAATCACATATAAAAAAAAAAGCATTCAATTGTAGCTTGATGTGAATGCTAAATTTCTTAAAGAAGATGAATGTTGAGCATAAAGTGATACCTAATAATCAAAAAGATATTTAAAAAATTCAATTACGATAAGATGATTTGTATGCGTATATGCTAGAAGATATATCAGTAGTTGCTAACCAGTGGTCCAGGACAGAGAGCACAGAGGTGGTCCAGTGAAACCATCGTTTTCCACCAGTCTACGGTACGATAATCAAGAGAGAACCTAAAAAAAATGTATGTTGGCTGTCAGGAGAATTTCCTAGAATTTTCCTAAAAAACCCTCAGGGAGACAGAATACATAGGAATCTGACTGAGAGCAATTTAAAAAAATGTAAGACAATTTTATTACATTATTCTTGCTCGAAGAGACAATGTCACAGTACGACTTTTGCATGATTGTCCAAGAGTTTGTCTCACTCTGAAGTTAGACAGCACATTCTTAAAGGCTGAAATTGTTTTGAGTCTACATTGAAGGCCACCAAAAGTAGCACACAGGTTCCAAAAGTGATGACACAATTCAAGTGATTACACATCATTCTGTATGAGACAAAACAAGATTCCTCTCACATTATTACAACCTATTGAGGTACCATTTATGACTTACCTCTTCAATTGTGTTCAGACTGTTCTCAAGGAGATACATGACTGGGCAAAGGAGCACCCCAAAGAGATCGTCATCCTGTCTTTATCCCACTTCAGAGGGGTCAATAAGCACCTCCACGCCCACCTCATCAACTTTATCAAGTCCTTGTTTGGGAGCAGCCTCGTCTACAGATCGGTAAAGTACTTGTTTATTCTTCACGAAGATCAGTGGGTGAAACCTACTTCGTCCTGTGCGACTCTACAATAGAAAAGAACTTGAGTTGAGGCTTTTATTTTGATACCTGGCCACAGGGTGGTCCGACCCTGAAGAGCTGCTGGGACCAAGGAAGAAACGTCATAGTTTCCTACGATTATCCAGCAAACCAACATCCAGAGATATGGGGGAAAATCAAGTACTTCTATGGCAACACTATGGACCCTCGTGTAGTTGAATCAAAACTGTGTCATGCTTTGGAGAAGGAAAGACCCTCAAATCGTGAGTTTAGCCGCATTGCCTAGATGGTTTACGTACCAACAAGATGTTAGGGTTTGTTCTCGGGAATAACTTTGATTTAACGCCACAGGCTTTTTCGTTTGTGGCCTCAACTTGACATTGCCGAGTGACGCCAGGATCCTCAAGTACATCCTTCGCCTTTGCGACAACCTTGGCAGAGTGGAACTGAGAAGCCTGCCGAAGCTGCTGCTGTGGCTGAAACAGCAGTCGGACAAGACGGCTGTGAACATCGTGGCTTCGGACATGGTGACGCACGATAACTTTGTCTCGACAGTTGTCGATATCAACTTGAAACATGTAGCAGGTTGAAGAAAATGGCTCAAGATTTTGATGGTTTTTGTTTTTTGTATTTGTCCTGATGTTTCAGTTTGAAAATGACTAAAAATCATCTATCCATTTGTCTCTCCATATATGCTCTGTCGTGACATGTATTTAGTTGTTCTAAAGATTTTTTGCAGTCCAGACTTGACTGGGGATGAATTCTTAATCATACATATAGTATTGGGGCATGTCATACCTAATTTAGCCACTGTACCAAATTGACTTTGTCTACCTACATTAAAATAAATCATTAAGTTAGCCTTGTGTCAATAAATGCTCATAAAGCTTGTATTTATAATAGAAATGCAATAAAATGTCACTCTGGGATTAATAACAACGTCTTCTAATCTATTTGATCAGTTTGATGAACATTCAACATTTTACCAACCAGGGTGGAAACTTCAGTAAGGTGTTAAGGTAAAACAAAACAAAAAAAAACATTTTCCAGACAATACTACATAATAGCTTTTCTTTTTGATTGCGCTGTCAGTCAGTGATGGTCGTCATGGGCAATGTTCTGCTGTCATGTAGTGCCATCTACTGTTTATGAATAATTTTGGTTTAATCTTCATATATTTCTTTGTATTATATCATCTATAAAGTAAAAAATAATTAATGGATGGATTATTTTATTAATTAAGATTGATAATTAGGACAGAACAGAGGAAGAGGTTAGATAAGCAAGTTGCTTCTCCTGATTCCATTCTGAACAGTAAAATGCATATTATTATTACTATTGATGAGTGATTATTGATTGATGATTATTGGTTGATTTATTAATATTGTTGTTGTTCTTGTTGTGTGTGTCATTAATATTATTGTATTTATTTAAATTTTTCTTAATCTAATAATTTTTAGTTCTAGCATATTGCTTCATTGTCACTATTTTTGTTATTCTTTTTTAAATGTACGAAATAAAGATTGATAAAAGAGAAACAAATCTTGCTGGGAAAAGACTTCCCCCAGACCCCCTTTCCGCTCTCAAGCGCCCCCTACTGGAATCTTGCTCTCACTGATCTGGAAATGACCTCTCCAAACAAAGTAAACTTTTTTCATTGCTTTCTCACAAACATTTAAGCACTTTGTGTTACATATAATTTGTTTAGGCTAGTGGCGCGCCATCGTGTGTCACGTGACGGTATTGCAGTGAATACTGCTTAGGAAGTTTTGGTTTGTAGCAGCTAGTGTTAGCATGCTATTAAAGTGACTCCAGGTGGATTATGATGTTAAGAGTGGCAGCATGGCGTCGGTCGGCGGCCATAAATAGCCACACGGAGCCCGCACGCCTGTTCGCCGCCGCTCTTTTCGGAGCCCACCGTCAACCACGGAGCCCGGGGGGAAAGTGTTTACTACACACTCCCCTCCCACCGAGTGACAGGTCTGCGCCGCCGCTCCTCCATCCAATCCCGGCCTACTTCTTCAGGTACTGCCGTACTCCACCACACTCCATTGCAAAAGCATGATTTTAATGCGAACCTGGGCTTTAACACTGTACGGAAAGATGTCTCTTGAATTAAAACTGTTAATCACGCTCAAACTGACTCGAATGTCAATTCGGTGCACTTCCACAAGCGATCAACATACGAGTATATCAAATAATCAATCATATTTTCTTCGAGGTTGCGATTGTCCTGGTGCTAGCAAGGGTTAGCTAACAGCGGAAGCTAACGTCGTCCTCGTAAAAGTTATGTTAAAATAATAACGATACCTGTCATAAACGTTATCAGTATTTCGGCCGAATATTACAAAAAACAGAA
The DNA here is from genome assembly GCF_963422515.1 of Blennius ocellaris. Taxonomy (NCBI): domain Eukaryota; kingdom Metazoa; phylum Chordata; class Actinopteri; order Blenniiformes; family Blenniidae; genus Blennius; species Blennius ocellaris. The sequence goes on along the minus strand of NC_137670.1, from coordinate 8,817,541 downwards.
ATGTGACTGAAATGATTCGTGGTTTTGTTTGAAGAGGATGAATACACATCAAAATCATAAATCAATGAGAATTGGAGGATATTCAAGCGGAGTTCAACAACTGGTTGCTAACCCCAGCGGTGTGACAGCTCCGGCTGACGGCATGTAAACATCTCTCGTCGATAATACCCGCATGCTTATTGTTCAAACAGTTTCAAGGAGATGCATTTTTAACACAGAAGTATATGTCCTATTGTAGGTAACATCAGGTACAACGTGTCATATATTGTCAAATTATGTTGAGATTGTTGACAACATTTAGTGAACCTGTGCAGGGAATGTGATGGTACATTAATGACACATTTTCTGATGAAAAACTAAATTGCATGGTAACACAAAAACATGCACAATGAGAAATGTGAGCGAGTACAAACTTTCAAACATGTTTTTACAATATTACATCGCTTGCGTGTACTTGCGTTTCAGTTTAAATTTATACCACACATATTCAAATATATTTGCAGTTATTACATATTCACGTATGTATGTGCATTTATGAATAGATACTTTATTCAATTATTCAACTACATTATGTAGTTTTATGTTGATTTCATCTATCTATCGATTCATTCAAAAAATCAACAAACATATCTGTATAACTGCATGTAACAAAACTATATCCGTTAGAACATGTGTAGTAACATTCATTATAATGAGTGTTTGGATAAAATGGAGTCATAAATGTGTCAAAATGATAAAAAAAAAAAAAAATTCATGTTGATGAACATAAAATGACTGAATGCACAACATCCTTTCATAACAAGTAGTATTGTGATCCATGTTTCCACACAGTCCACCTTTCTTCAGGAGCATGGCATCTGGGGGTGAAGGGCCTTCGTCCTCCTCATCATCTTCCACGCCGCACAAACACACCAACAGACTAGCCAAAGAGCGGTCGCCCTACCTGCTCCAGCATGCGCATAATCCTGTCGACTGGTGAGTGGATTTAAAACAATACAGAGCACAGATTCTTTCTTTCACATGGTTTGTGTTAAAGATGCTTGTCTGCAGGTTTCCATGGGGACAAGATGCTTTTGATAAAGCAAAGAATGAAGACAAACCCATCTTTTTATCAGGTGCGGTTCCTTCTTCCAGGTGTGAATTGGTGGTTTTCGATGATGTTTCTAAACGGCATTGTTTCGTGTGTGAGTGCAGTGGGCTACTCCACGTGCCACTGGTGCCACGTCATGGAGAGGGAGTCGTTTGAGGATGAGGAAATCGGTCAAATCCTGAGTGACAACTTTGTCTGCATCAAATTAGACCGGGAAGAGAGACCCGACGTGGACAAGGTCTACATGACGTTCGTGCAGGTTCGTTGTGTGCATTTTCACACGTCGCCATCTTTTTTCGACTGTATTTGATGACGTTTAGTTCTTTCAAGGCAACAAGTGGAAGCGGAGGTTGGCCTATGAGCGTGTGGTTGACCCCTGACCTTCGGCCTTTCATCGGAGGTACGTACTTCCCTCCCCGGGACCATGGAAGAAGGCCTGGCTTCAAGACGGTCCTCACAAGAATCATGGAGCAGGTAGCGCTCATGTGTCGACCTAAGTGAATAAATGAATGGGAATGAATGCTAGAAAGAGTGAACTGTGTCTCACAGTGGCAGAACAACCGCTCTACTTTGGAGTCCAGTGGAGACAGAATCCTGGAAGCTCTCAAGAAAGGCACGGCGATCATTGCCAACCCGGGAGAAGGTCCTCCTCTGGCTCCAGACGTGGCCAACCGATGCTTCCAGCAGCTGGCCCATTCCTACGAGGACGAGTACGGTGGCTTCAGGGACGCTCCCAAGTTCCCATCACCTGGTGAAACTGACAGGAACCTGAGCTTTCCCCCCACTACGATAGAAACCTTTCAAACCCTCCGTAACACTCTGCTTCTCCTTCGATCTCGTCCGCAGTGAATCTGATGTTCCTGATGTCGTACTGGTCTGTCAACCGCTCCACCACAGAGGGGGTGGAGGCTCTGCAGATGGCTCTGCACACGCTTCGCATGATGGCGCTGGGGGGCATCCATGACCATGTGGCACAGGTGCCGATAAACAATTTTTTTTTACGATTTTTACCCTTTTTTTTTTTTTTTAGCAGAATCAGAATGACTTTATTAATCCCTTGGGATGACTCCCTCAGGGAAATTCAAGTTCCAGCAGATTTTTACAGGACAGGAGCAGCACACAGAGAGCAAAATAATAAAATAAAATAGGATAAGTCTCTAAAAAAAAAATTATAATAATTGTGTATAATATTATATAGACTCTTAATGTACAATATTATATGGACTCTTAACTAACCTTTACTAAACAGAAATAGCAAAAAATATTTACAGCTCGGAAAAAACTTTAAAATGAACTGTTTAATGCAGGGTAGAGTGGTGTTTTAAGTGTTGAGTCACTCAAACGAACGGTGTGAGGACTGAATCATGCAAGTCGTCGAAGCACCCTGGAGTAGAGCTTTGTACCATACGGCTCACTTGAACTGATTACTTGTATCATTATACACGTCCCCCTTCTCTCTTCTGTCGGTCTTCCCCAGGGCTTTCATCGTTACTCCACAGACTCCTCCTGGCATGTTCCTCACTTTGAGAAGATGCTCTACGACCAGGCTCAGCTGGCTGTAGCCTACATAACAGCTTCCCAGGTGTGTGCGCGCCTCCATCTCAAGCTTCTCGGCAATGAATGAGATTTATCACTATATTACCCAGCTGGCTAATTGCTTTGAGCGTCAGAGTAAATACAAACCCTCATGCTGGTAAACGAGGAGAAATCATCATTTAAAAAGGCAACCAAAAAAAACATAATCAGGTCAAAAACAAGCAAACCCTCTCAGAAACACTTTTGTTTAATAAGCATGCACAGTAGGGCTGCACCGATACCACTTTTTATTTTGGAGGATGAGCAATAACTTTTAGTTATTTGCCAATAGCAATTCCGATATGAGTACTTTTTAAATGCCATAAAGCCTCATTTATACTCCATCCACAGACAATGTTGCGTAACCTTTGCACATATACTTTTCACCCCCCGAGAAAAGCCTCCCAAACAAATGCAGTATCGGACCCAATACTGGTATTGGTGTCGGTGCACCCCTAATGCACAGGCTATTTCAGCTCACAGTTCACACATTGCAGTATTTAAGGTTGACTTGTACGTGATTCCTCTTCTCCAGGTATCAGGTGAGCCGCTGTTTGCGGATGTGGCGAAGGACATACTGCTGTACGTGTCCAGGGACCTGAGCGACAAGGTGAAACGCCTCCGCCACCGGGTGTATTTGTGCATTACAGGTCCTTGGGGGGGGGGGGGGGGGGCTGCAGTGAAGACATTAAAGTCCTCTAAATCAGGCAGTTTATCAGGATTAAGAGGGTAAAATATGGACGTCTGGCTGAGGTCCAAAGCAATACAACACCAGCTGTTGTCTAAAGCGCACTCTGGGAAATATCAAATGTTTTCGCACTTCCTCGAGAGCGACAGGTGTAACCCCCACTGGCAAACAGCCTCTTAAACTCCCGCAGGCTCTCCTCCAAGGGTCAACCCCAAAACCTCTTTTTTTTTTTTATACTAGTGATAAATGACGCAACGGCAGTGATTTGAGGCCCACAATTAAAAGCACACTCATTGCAATCATTATATTCCCCGAGATTTATTATGTAATTACACGCTAATGAATAACGCTGCTAAGGTAATTTTACACTGACTCCACGCTTGCTTTTGCGATCTGTACCGGGTCGGATCTTCCCTCGGTGAGGCACGCTGTCTGATTTCTCCGTTTCTGTAAGGATCGCCTCCATTGCCGTGGTCAGAGCTGATGTGACATAAAAGACTTTCATAGTATGTCAAATACTTAATGCATTTAAATAATCAATTTTAATACCAATGGACATTTTAAGCAAATGAACAAAATGGCAATATGGCTCACTATGAGACACTGTGGAACAGAATCTCACTAACACTGTGGTGTATTTTCTAAAACAGTCTGGGGGCTTCTACAGCGCTGAGGATGCGGATTCTGTGCCAGCGTCGGGGGGGAAAGAGAAGCGGGAGGGGGCTTTCTGCGTGTGGACTGCTTCAGAAGTCCGAGAGCTTTTACCGGATGTGGTGGGGGGCGCCACTGGCGCTGCCACACAGGCTGACATCTTCATGCATCACTATGGTGTCAAAGAACAAGGAAATGTTGCTCCAGAACAGGTGATTTAAACCTTTTGTTTTTAAATTATAGTTTAATGTAAATTCTCATCACATAATTATAGTAAATTTGGGATTATAAAAGGGAACATTTCATTATTGGTTGAATGTATAAGAGCTTGTGGTCATACTAATAGCTGATCTTTTAGCATGATGAGTTATTAACATTATTTCTGTGAATATGTCAAGTTGGTCTTGTTTTCCTCAGTAAATAAGTAAACACAATAGTCGCTGAATTTTCTGAGTTCATCAGGAACAGCTTTAGATCTTCAATTTCCTCTGTAACCAGGTGACTGTAAACAAGTGAGGAATTCAGTACCTAGCCAACAAGGTACAAAGCCAAAAGTTGTAATATGAATGAATAAGCTTCATACCACAAAAGCCCACTACACACTGTTGTGCTGTGGATCTTGCATTTATAGTGTGTTCTTCATACTGCTGCGAAAGCTACAATACAAATGCAAAAGTAAAGGCAAGGCAAATTTATTTCAATTGTAATATTCAGACACAAGGCAAATCACAGTGCTTTACACTTAAGGAAGTCGCAATATAGTTTAGCAAGGCAATTAAGAATCATAATCTTAAGATATTATGAAATACATTCAAACAAAGTGACTAAATACAGAATAAAGAGGAGATTAAATAATGTCAAAGAGATTATAATTAATATAATCGATTGTTTATTGGACATGTTTTAAATCCTGATTTAAAAGAAGTAAGCGTGACCGCAGTCCTCAGTTTTTCAGAAAGTTCGTTCCACAGGTGAGGAGCATAGGAACTAAAAGCTGCTTCACCTGGTTTTCTTCTGACTCTGGAACCTTTGTGGCAGCAGGTGTTGCTTGACGAAAGGAGCACATATGGTTTCCGACTGCTAAGCAAGTTGTTGCATGTTCACCAAATTGTGATGGTTGGCAAGGACACTCAAAGTAAAATAAAAGAAGAGTTTATCAGTCATGAAGTCCGACATCATATTCTTCCAGACAGCGCAGGTGTGCACGGCGAACACATCAGTTATTTATTATCCAGTCAAGGTGGCTGTAGCAGTGGGCTATAGGTACTACAGCAACTTTACAATTATGAAAGCTATCATATTAATGCAAAAGACATACTAGGGATGCAAAAAAACAATCAACCTGTGGTACAAATGTAAAAGAAAAAGTCACAAAGATGCAAAAGTTATACTGATTGAAAAACCACAATACGCTTGCAAAAGCTAAAACACTAATGCCAAAACCACCTCATAAGATTTTAAAACGCAGTACAAAAGCAACAGGAATATCATAAAAGCCACAATACAAATGAGTAAGCCATCCAACAACTGCAATACCTACTTCAAAAATGCAAAAGTGCCAGTACAAATGCAATAGCTACCATACTTTTTATTAACCTTGGGAGGAAAAAATTTGAATCAGAAATGTCATACTTTTACACCTCTAATCTCTTGTCTTATATGAATCCTTTGTTTCTCCTGCTTTAATTGCAGTTTGAGAATGAATGAGTTGTTGCACATCACACTGACAGGACTGTCAGCTGTTTGGAGGTTTTCCATGAGGGGGTTTCCTTGACATCTGTCGCGCACTGTGATAGGTCACTTTTTTCTTGATTGCCATCACGAGCCACCCTTTCTGTCGCGTACGTTGCCAGGATCCCCACGGGGAGCTGCAGGGCCAGAATGTGCTGATCGTGCGCTATTCGGCGGAGCTAACAGCTGCCCGCTTTGGCATCAGCCTGGAGAAAGTCAACGAGCTCCTGGCCTCGGCCAGGGACAAGATGGCCGAAGTGAGGACGCACCGGCCACGCCCACATCTGGACAGCAAAATGTTGGCGTCCTGGAACGGTAAAGTTCAAACAAGTTCAAACTACTGTTTTTTTTTTATTTTTGAGAAGTTAGCAATTCATAGCTCTGTCAGGCAAATATGCAGACATATTTATATCCTGTGTGAAATAAAGTTGTTAAGTAAGTATGAGATGTTTATGCACATATTTATTAGTGGCAGTATTGAGCTTTTATAGACACTTGTCATGTTGCATTAGCGTGATGCCAATTTGGACTCCCCCACTCACGTTGGTTGTCCAGCGCTTTGTCTCAGACATGATTGATTGCAAAAGAAGCGCGCAGGCACACAAACACCAGCGCTCCCGGGGCTGACGTCTCAAGACAGAATGTGTTAGCGAGGTAATGAGGCTCTGCGATCCTGAGAACTTTCCAATTAGACGCGAGACTCTCCTTCTCCTCTCTAATGAAGAAACCTCTCCATTAATCACCTGTCCTCTGCCGCAGCACTTTGAAGACCAGGGCGTGTGCTGCTCGGTGGGCTTTAATACGCGACATGAAAGAGGAGTGCAGGGATAGATAGAGCGAGGAAGCGAGGGGTGTAGAAAGGGGGGACGGGACGAGGATGGAGCAAGAACAGTGGGAACTTAAAAGACTTGGGTTGGAGCGGGAAGACGGAGCGGATATAGAAGTCTGGCAAGGTTACACTAGCAGGGTGATAGTTTTTGGCGAGTAACAGCCATTTTATCGCTCATTCTACTTTCTCAGGACTCATGCTGTCCGCCTACGCTCGCGTCGGGGCCGTGCTGGAGGACAAGGCCCTGCTGGAGAGAGCGCTGCAGGCTGCCAAATTCCTAAAGAAGCACCTGTGGGATCCAGATCGCCAGATCGTCCTCCGATCTTGTTACCGTGGAGACCACATGGAAGTGGAACAGATGTAAGAGAGCTTTTCGTATGTTGAGCGGTGGGAGTGCGAGTGGCTCCAAGTGGGTGTGGCTCACAGCAACTTCCTCGACTTTCCATAGTAGTATTGCCTATCTTGTCTCTCCACTTCTCAGCTGTTTTGTTTTGTCCCTAGTTTAGTATTTGCAATATTTATTTATATTTCCAGACATATTGGACACTTTAGGTGACACAGTGACCGAAGCAAAGTGTTTTTCAAAAAGTTGCACCTTGGGAGCCATTTTCAAAAAGTTCCATTTTCAGTGGCCCCCAAACACTGTTGTCCTGCGAACAGGCACCCAAAACGCAACCGAGGTTTTCCGTTTAATGTGTAAACGGGGCCTCAGCTGCTTCTGCAATTTGTGATTTATCATCAACATCAAACAAAGGAAATATGCCTCGTCGATGAACCTAATCTGAGCTGTAACTTAACATAAACTCATCCATCGTTATCCAGCATCAGCTCGAGGATCCAGCAACTGCAGGATAAACCAGTATAGAGGATGAATGCGAGGATGGATAACCGGAATTCAGTTATTCACACCAAACATCCAGGAATATGGCGTAAAGGGAGCATGTGTATGGGAAGCATGTGTATTTCCCCAGAGCTCCTCCTGATTCCTGCAGCTCTGTGCGATAGCTGCCAGAGGCTCTTTTTTTCCAGGGTATTGCTGCCAGAGGAGGTACAATCGATTGTTAAATGTATTGGCTCGCTTACCTTTCCCATCAGCACGATGCATGTTCAATGACTGCTGTTAAACAGAGCAACAAACCATCTCATCATTCTTGTGTTGGGATCTTAAGAACATTGTACTTCTATTTCTAAATTAGCCACAAAAAAAACAAAAAACCAGAAGGGGATTCCAAAATCGAAAAAAAAAACCAGGTCACACATCATTGAAATTTGCTGAGTTGACTGACGTCGATTGCAAGACACCAACACCCCTTCTCCAGGTGTCCTCGTTCTGTTGGCCAGCCCCTGTGCCCCAGTTACTGTGAGAGAGCGAGTGCGAGATGCCACCGAATCAGCAGAAAAAAATACGCCAGCGGCCCCACAACATGCATGATGAAAAGGCATACATTTTTTAAAACGCACCCATGAACCGATGCACACTTGTAGCTGAACACTGTGGCCTGGTTCCACGGCATTTTCCTCATTCATAATTGTCCAAGTGAGGGTGGTGTCAGCCCTGGGGATGCTTACCAAGGCGCTTTTCTCAAGCCTGGATTAAGCTTCCATGCATGGGGAAATCACTCTGTTGTGCCAGGGACATGTGGGCTGCAGGCCAATTTAGCAGGAGGAATGGTAGGTGGTGGGACTAACTGGGTTAATAGGCAGTGAAAGAGTTGAGGAGCCGATGCCATAGATTTTTTCTCCAGCCTCTACCTGGCATTCCATGATGGAGGGTCTCACTGCTGTCTGTAGAGAGAAGAGGTAAGGCCTGAGAGTTGCTGTGCTCCGAACAGTGTCTCTTGTGGATGAGTAGTGATAAAGTCTTGTGGATGTGTTTGACCATATGCAGCCTGGCCTCTTCTGCAATAGTCGAGGAATTCTGAAGTCCATTTCTTGGTCAAGTAGCTTTTTGCGAATGGTAGAAGAAAAGAAAATGATTTTCCTCAAAGCTGTTACCACAAAGCTCGAAACGGAGTCAGGTTTTTTTTTTTAACTTAATAAACTATTTCTTAAATGAAACGAAGGACTTTTTTTAAGTCTTGATAGCCCAGTAGCATGCCACTGTATGTTTCTTCTAATTGTGCGGACAAATCGTAATGACTGGATGCTCCTCTTGTCAGTGTCTCTCTGTTTTTATTAATTTAATTTATTAATTTTCTTCTTTTTTTTTTTTTTTTTTACATCTGGACTGTTACTTTGATTCTCAGCACTTAAGCTTCAACCATCCATCTTCCTTACCATTATCACATCGCCTTTTCCTCATCAGGGTCGTGGGAAGCTGAATCCTATTCCAGCTGACTCTTGTTGATTTTCAGGATAGCACTGAACGGGATGGGAATTCTATCTTTGTGCCCACACGTCAAAACGAAGTTAGCAATCTTACCGTGACGTAACGGGACCAACCACCACACTGCAGCGTTGCCAATACAACGAAAACAAAAGTAAATGGTGTCGCCTGTGTTCATCATGGATTATTACATTTCATAGGGCATCAGTTTTTCTAAACTTAGAGTGTTCTGTCACAAAAACATGACAAAGTTGTTGCTTTACAGATTCATTGCAGTGTTTGGATGTTTCCTTGACTTTAAATGTAATTTAATTTTAATTGTTACATCTCTGACCATTTGTTTGCAGAGTGAAACCTTATGAAAATGACCCTGCTCACAGTTTGGTAAATATCACTTTAAAAATGCTCGCACTCAGAGGAAAAAAAAGTATGGTTTCAGCCTCTGCTTTTAATTTGATGTAATTTGCCAGTTTCACTTCCGTTCTTCTTAAATAGCAAAGCAAAAACACAGACTTTCACTTTTATTCATGTTTTTGGTTAAATCCATATTATCCTACGTTCAACTCTTGACTACATGTTTGTTGAATCAAAAGGCCCAATTAAGTTTTCTGTTTCATGCTGGACCGAGTCACAACAAGTGAGTGCAAAACAAGTTGCAGCTGTGTAACTCAAAGGAATGACCTGTATTGCCGCACAATAATAACTCGCAACAAACATCCTGTTGCTCTGAAATGAATGGAGGGAAAAAAAGATGCCGTGTTCAAAAGTGGAAGATAAGAAAAACCCGGTGTCACTGCATGCAGTAGTGAACAGAGAGCAATTAGATGAGACGCACGGGTATACCAGATGAATTCTGAGTGCAGTGTCCATGGAAAAAAAAAACAAAAACAAACGGCAACGTCGTCTGATAAATGAGCCAAACTGGGAAATCTTTCCGGATGCCTAATAGTTTCCCCCCCTTGTTCCCTATCCTTCTTTCTCCTGTTCACCTCTGCTGGCATTTTTTTTTTTTTTTTTTTTCTGGTGACATTATTCTACGTCATTTCGTATGCAATTGCACAGCTCTAACGGTATGTTCTGCAGCACGAGCGAGCATATTAAATTAATCTCAAACATAAAGGTCACCGCTGTTGTAAAATATTATGGGCCTGGATGTGTTTACGTGACCCACATCGCGTCAGTGGCTGCCTCCCTCAAAAGCTTATTCAGGGATGTGGTAGGTATATCGGGGTGCCGTTGTGAAGCCATTATTCTAACTGTGTCTCTGAGAGCAACGATACGCCAGACTGACAAGGTGTTTTATCTTCGCCTTCGGGGAAATGACTCATTTAACGAGCACAGCCGAAGGTGTGAATGGAAAAGGCTGTTGAGGATCAACTTTTATAAAGGGATTTTTTTTTTTTGGGGTGGGGGGGGGGGGTATTTAAGTGTCACTGAGGTCCCCTTCAGGTTCTGGCTCTTGCTGTCAACCCTCTGGTGGGTGTCACGTCTGACGAATGCCACTCCACCGTGCGACTGAAGATGAAATTCTCAGAGGGGACTAGAGAGCAGGGTTCAAGGGAAGCTCTTGGCAAGGAAATTCTCCATGCGAGAAAAAGAGGCAACGTGGCTACTAATGACCAAAGTTTTTACAAGATTTACCCCATAATTTCCCTGCGAGTTTGAATCTGTAGTTTCTGCCAGGCTGTCCTCAGCTATCTTTGTACTTTTGGCCATCACTATAATGAGTAATAACAACCCTGTCCTCAATAATGGGGTTGCTGAGGTCCGCTGAAAAGACCTTTGATGTGGAATGAAACAAAAGAAGAAACATGCAGATATTAACACAAAATGCAATTAAAAGGTCTGTTGTAAACAAATTTGTCTTTCACCTACATAGTCTGCTCTTAGTGCTTACTTTTAGTTTTATCCCAAAGTGGAATGTCCTCATTGCAACTTCTCTTTTACCACCTAACTTCAATTGCAGAGGGGTACTATGATACCAGACTGCAGCAATCGGGGCCACAGAAAAAAGGTAAATTTCTGTAATTATAACATAGGTGGGTTTTTTTTTTAAGATTAGACAGTCTGTCTAATTGTTCATTTTGGGTATTATCCTTGCTGTTGACAACACATAATCAAATATGATGTGATGCCAAACATTTATGATCTATTTTTCATAGATTAGCCTGCATTAAACTTCTTTGATGGCTAAAAGTGTACAGTCTGTTCAAGGCATTAGCTAAGGAATGTGGCCATTGGTCTGTCTGGGGAAGAGAGGTTCAGATAAAAACTCCCGACCTCTTGAAGCCATGCACTTCGTCTCGTAAAGCCTCCTCCTGATTTCAACCTCTTGACCGCCAACGATCGGCTCTCTCCTGACACGGCACAATCTGGCCTCCTGTCACCGGCCTTCCTCATGCACTCACTCAGACCGGGTGGCGCTGTGAGAATTGGAGGGTGGAGATAAGAAAACCCCTGAAGTGGAATATAGCAGAACTTAAGAAACTGATTTTGAAGTAAAGGGCAAACTCTGATGACTTGCTATCGACAGTGCCCGACGGTATGCCTTCAACAAGCATTCGCGTTTAACGTTGGCAGCAAAGAATGAGTCGCTAAATTGATGCCGTTGGGTAGAGTCGATATGTACAAGATGGAGATGGACATCAAAGTTAAACAGAAGAGCAAGTGGAGAGAAAAATGAAGAAAGTGAAGGAGAAAAACGAGGTAAAAAAAAAATGATCCCAGAAGGAGGAGGGATAGTCTAATTATAATCAGATCTCCCTAATTATTGTCCTGCCTTGCTTGAAACTCCAGAGACCTTGTGTGTGCTGATGTGTGTGCACACATGAGTCTTTGCTTTTACCACCGAGAAGGCAGATGAATAATTTCACATGGGGAAATGCTTTAGGGAGAGATGATATCAGCCCGCTATGTATACTGGAACGTAGCCCTGTACTGTCCCAAATAACTGCTCCGATCTCTTTGTAGTCTATCTTTAAAGTCAGTCCGCATGGATTTCTATACCGTCTTGACAGAAGCCGTCTTGATCTTCCCTGAGCGTCATAAACAAGCATTTTTAGTTTATTTATTTATTTATTTTGGTACAAAAGCTGAGAAGGGGGCGAAAAAACAAGAAGCTGAACTAGTTCACTTGTGATAATTCCTTTCAGCGCTACTCGCATTGATCTCTCAATAAATTCTTAATGAATAATGTCCTCGTTCTTGCTCTTCCACCGCTGATTTTTCGTTTTTTTCCCTCCCTGCAGATATCCGCCCATCTCCGGCTTCCTGGACGACTACGCCTTCATCGTGTGCGGCTTGCTGGACCTGTACGAGGCTACGCTGCAGTCCGAGTGGTTGCAGTGGGCCGAGGAGCTGCAGCTCAGGCAGGACGCGCTCTTCTGGGACCATCAGGGTGGAGGCTACTTCTGCAGTGATCCCAGTGACGGCACCGTGCTGCTGCAACTGAAAGAGGGTGGGTGATGAATGAAGTTGAGCGGTCATCACTCCAGTGACGTTCATCCCCAGTATGGACTTTAAGAGACACACTTGTGTTCAAATGAGATGATTCCATTAGTTAAAATGGTTTTAAAAGTTAGTCTTGACTTCAAGTAATGTTAACATAAGACAGTGCATATTTAAGCTCATGGAAATAATTTTAGTGAAATTCTAAGTCGTTTATTCCAGGGATGCTCTTGGGCCTTGACAAGGAACTGTAATCTAAGGCCTTGTTGCACAACAACCTTTTCAAGGAAAACCTTTTGTTGCATAATGAGTGTCCGTTTACATGACAACTGTGGTACTTCCACACATTCTCAAATAGATGGACAATAAAAGCAATGGTGGCCTACAGCTGAACCATACTCGCTATAGATTAATAGATTTTATCAATATTAAACAGTTTGAGAGCTTGAGTTTGAGAAAAGAGTCAATGCATTTTTTTTATTTTTTTTTATTATGTTCACTTAGTTAGATTCTATTATGTAACGGCATCAGCAAAGTTTCGAAACGGTCCATCAAATGCCATTGTGCTTTTCCATCCTGACTTTTGGTTGTATACTCTTTGAATCCCTATTTAACATGAATAAATATTATGCCCTTAACAAGTCAAGGGTTCCTATCAAGGGGAGCATAAGACCGAAAAAGTCCTGAAAAACCAGTTTAATTGTTGTTGACTTTGTTGATGTATGACGATACATCTCAGCGTCATGATCACATTTTGTCAGAAAATTTTAAAAAAGTTAAAAATTGAAAACACCTCTCTGGATATCCCTTATCGAATGACTGGACAAATGTCAGTCTGATGCCCTACAAACAAACTTTAGGGCTCATTGGTTCACTGGTCTCCATCCTCTTGCGACCATTTGTGTGTACAGAAACTTGCCTTGACCCTTCCTAAGATTTTAGTTTTTTTCCAGCCAGCCGACACTACTGATCAGGGTATTCAGCTCATGCTTCATATTTGGAGGTCTATTTGACTGTGGAAAAATCAAGAACCAACTGATTCTGGTGCTGCCGCTGGAGGCCGTGGTGCCCAGAGCTTTAGAGATGCTGGGGAGGATTGATGGACGGGTGAAGGATTAATGTTCCTCCTGCAGCAAACCTCTGTGGCTCAGACAAGGGTGAGGATGGATCGGTCGGACAGGGTGCGAAGGCCCGCAGACACTCCAGACAGCTTGCTCATATCAACACACGGACACTGACCTTAGGGACCTGGATGAGACGCAGATGGATTTGCTGCTATCTATTTGAACAAACGATGAGCTTAATGGATAGACGTAATCACTCATTCATTTCTTCATTCATCTCCGTCATCCGCCGAAACCCGTCACCTTATCGATTGGTATCGGGTGGGAGCTTAACAAGATGGAATCTCCCGCTGTAAAGTACCTGCCAGTTTCACTCCAGTGCTACACTTAAAACCGTACAAGAGGAAGCAGGCACGGTGGATGGGTAGATAGATGAATGGGCTGAGAATAAAAGAGGGGAGCAGGAGAATATTGACCTCTCCTGTCGAGCCTGAGCGCCTGCAGCCCGCCCTCATTCAAACCTTTCCGCCATGAAAATCACTCAAAGACTGACGCTCTGATTCTTGGGTTTCTTTTATCGTCAGATCTGCTGAATATGTCTCCATTGTGTCTGTGAATCCATCTGCTTCCCAGATATTGGACCAGCATCACAACTTAGATTTAGACTGATATCTACTTTCTGCCTGGCCTTGCTTGGAAATTAGGTCCGTGTTTTTCTTTTTATGTACAACATTTTTTTTTTTGTTCCCCTCAGACTTTCACCTCCTGCTTCAGTATGAGGGTCCCATCCAAAATGCACAAGCCATGAACTGCTGATGATAAAAAGGCCACAGACAAAATGGATAAATTAGTATATATATATATTTCCATATCTTTTAATTTTCTGAGCAAAGTTATCTTTAAACATTTAAATTGGTGTGATTATGTGATTTTAAGGTACTGTAACAAATCCAGGCTGTATCTATCCATCTATCCGTCCATCCATCCACCCATCAAGTAGCATATTGGTAATTTAAAAGAAGGAAAAGAAATCTTCTAAATGCACCACAGTCAACTAACGTACTTGGACATTACTCTGCAGGGAATGAAAGCTGTTGTTGCGCCCTGTGCGAGCCACGTTCAGACCAGTTTCACACAGTTTACACCGATAAGCTCTTATCCCGCCTGGCCCGACACGATAACGTAGTTCATCGTGACATTGGACCCACAAGATCTGCTTCCACTTAACTTTGTTGGAGGTAAAAGCTTAAGGAAGTTAATGGGAATACACGGTGACCCAAATGCAAGACAAAGTGGCTTTGTACTTTAGTAATATTTTGTGGACAAAAATAACTAATTGTGTTTAATTTGGAATGTGATAACCACTACACCACTGCACAGTCAACCAGCAAGGCTCCACAGTAAGAAATATTGACCCTTTAATTGCACTCTGATTCTCTGCTCTGATTCTCCCGTGGCGCTCGGAGATTATTATTTTTGTGCTGGCTGTCAGCAACCGTCAATGGATTGCCCCAAGTTTCCTTCATGCAATCACCTCCTGTCCTTGAGAACTGTTATTTTCACCTTTTGCCATTATAAAGTCAAAGTTTTAATTTGCTTTTTTTTTTTTTTTTTACTGCAGTTCATCAACACGTAACTGCAAAACTAATCACACCCCTGTCAGACTCAATTATATTTTGTTGTTGGTACACTGTGTGTGTGTGTGTGTGTGTGTGTGTGTGTGTGTGTGTGTGTGTGTGTGTGTGTGTGTGTGTGTGTGTGTGTGTGTGTGTGTGTGTGTGTGTGTGTGTGTGTGTGTGTGTGTGTGTGTGTGTGAGAGACCAAAATTACAGAAATATCTACCGTACCCAAATGTTTTTTATTCAGTGTGTGATTGCTGTGTTATCAGAGGTAAATCCCCTTTGCACTGCCCAGTCAGCACTGATGAATGAAATTATGGACTAAACCAGACACCTGAAAGTGTTTAATGGTATCGGGCATGGAGATCTTGCATGTCTTTAAAGTTTTAAAGATCACTTGATGAAATTCTTGGGGCCAAACCAATACTTTAAAGCCTTTTCAAAGTTTCTTAATCAGTTTTTGTTATGAGGCAGAGCTCAATATCTTGCTGGTTGATCCCAATGCCAATAGTGAATATTAAGTTCATACTGCCTTCATTGACTTTTTCACATAGAGCAGAGGTGACTAACCATTCAGAGACCAAGACCCCCAAAATACATATGCGGGCTTACAGAGGAACACCCTCTCTCACACAAACAAAATAATATAACATAAAAGTCCATACATTTTCTATGCCTCATTTATTTATCGCACACACAAATTAATAGTGAAAAAGTGAATAGAGACACACAGTCTCTACAGGCACAATCGTGGTTAAATCAAGTCCAGACATGAAAATATGACTATAAAACTTAACAATAGCCTGTGTCACATTAGCAGAGTATGAAATGTTTCGTCTTAGTGATTCAATAGAAATATAATTTAATAAAAAATTATTCAGAATGTAATTCTGTTTCACTAACACAATATGTGTAATTTTCCTATTCTCACACGCGTGCACACACACACACACACACACACACACACACACGGCCGTACGCTTGCGACCTGGCCACCATGTCTTCAGCCATCCATTGTTACCACCATCTACAGAATCCATGTGATCAGGCCACCATCTGAAATTAGTCCAGAATCTTTCCATTCAGCCACTAATACAGCTTTGATTCTTGATTGCTCAACTTCATGTTTCTGTTTCAAAGGATTCCACAAGACTTTGTGTTTTGCCAACCTCACACTTTGAGGACTACTGGATGAGGCCCTGTTTATGTGATGATGTTTCAAGGTTTTGCTTTTAGCAAACCATTTACCTTTGCTCATTTATTTTCTGCTTCCGTTGCATCAAATATGAATGCACTGTTATGCGACAATTAGTGTTCTTTACATAATTCGTCTGACATTGAATTGTCCCGGCTAATTAATATTGCGTGTCTGTATTTGCACTCAAATACATTTATGAGTCGCATAAATAACAGAGGTCACTAACATCAGTGAGCGTTCTTTTAAACTGAGTTTCTTCATAATGATTCACTCTTCAGTCTGCACAAATAAACTAATATTTCATTCTCTATGTAGCCAAATGTTACAATTCTGTAGATAAAGAAGTTTGGTTTTTTTTCTGCTTCAAGGACTGATAGGATATAAATATAAATGTGCCTGACCTTGATGTGCACTGCAGCCTCTCTTCAGCTGCCAGTCCATTCCTCTAACTGATGGCTGCTGGCAGGTCGAAGAAACTGACACTTTGTAGACATGCAGACATTTACCTTTGATCTGTCAGACCCGAGTTCCCAGTTTGGATCGGGTTGCCGGCTTCTTTTTTGTTTTTGCTCCTGAGCTACTCTGACAGCGACCATCTATTTTAACAACTTCGCTCGCCCACTTGCATTTATATTCCCACTCTCCTTTCAGCTCCACTCAACCAAATAGTTTCTTTGGTAATAAAGGGCATGTGTTATTAGGCCTATTTCACCACGTTGAAATGGAGCTCCCTTTGTGGCTGCTGTGTTTTCAGCGGCACATTTAGGGATGCTATTTTGTATAATTTCATAATGTAATAATTTGTGTTTTTACTTGCTTTTTAGGAATAGTGCCTTTTCATATAAGCAATATAATTGAGTGTTCTATTTCTATACGCTAGTCTGCATGACCGTTATTGGGAATCCTAAAGCATTTTATCTTACTTATGCAATCCAGAGAAAGTGTACATATGAATGCAGCTGTCAAAGATGTAAAAAGATGCTAGAAACCCCTCCTCCCAAATAAAAAAGAAAATAAGATTGATTTTTTTTCAGTTACATATAGTTTTAACTTGTGAGATGTCTATAGCCTCTGTATGCACACATGCCATCTATCACACTTGCTTTCAATGCTGATCCTTTTCGTATTATCCACTGCGGGTTGACTTGCCGCAAACTAGCTTGAACTAGCGTGTTTATGCTAACATTTAACCCCGCGATAACACAATCAAACTTCAATCTCAGGGTTCTATTTGGTACACTGTCAGTTTTAATGTTCCAGCTGCCACAGCTGTGTGGGGTTTTTTTTTTGTTTGTTTGTTTATTTTTATTTTTTTTCCTCAATTCGGAAACAGTGGCACGCTTACACACCTACGTACGTGCCCGTACCAAATCACTGCAAACGGTTCAGTCAGTAGCGGGCCAACTCGGAGGCGGAGGAATCGGTTGGGAGGGGAAAAAAAAACAATAGTTATGTTTGATATGAACTGTTGACAGCTCAGAGATGATGACTGTGTGTGTGTGTGTGTAATCACGCAGGGGGAAATGGTTGTTCCCCATGCGTTGTCACGCCCACGTCTCTTTGTGGGTTATTGGAGCCGGCGTCGGCGGCTTTCTCATCCGAGGGGATTGACGGCGCCATTATGGCGGCGCCGCTGCGTAGGGTTGAAGCACATTAGTGACGCTACGGCCGCCGCACTGTGGACGCCCTGTCCCAGCAGCATCTCCTGTCACCGCAAGACGGATTACCCCCACCAACGCTGCCACTCGACATCTCGTAGCCCTGCCAGAGTCCCCCGCGTTTGTTTGGTTCCCAGACGTGAGGGCAAAAAATCGTGCACGCTGACGTGTTTGTTTTGAAAGAAATCTCCTGTGCCTGGTGCACATTGACACATGCATTCCCATTTGAGAAGTCAAAACTATTCGAGATGCCGCTAACCCTGGCCACTACAGAAACATCAATGTTAGAATAGACTTTAAAAAAAAAAGCTGATAAAAGGCGTAATGGTGTTCTTACGCAAGTCTTTCCTCCTGTGTTTGGCGGCTGTTCTGTCACAGCTTTCTGTATACGTGACCTCTTTCTGTGGCGCTTCTTAAGAGGAGAGACATGTGAAATAGAGGCGGCTGACAGACTCTCACTTTTCTCAAATTGTGTATTTGCAGTGTGTGTGTGTGTTTGTGTGTGTGTGTGTGTGTGTGTGTGTGTGTGTGTGTGTGTGTGTGTGTGCAGTGTTGAAAACCTCCCTGCCATGGGGCTCAGAGAGAGCTGACATATATTGTGGGGGTAAGATCAAATTATTCCCGCCATTTCGTCACGCATTGGCGTTCACACGTATATGCGATTGTTAATTCATGCCTGTCGTAAAAAAAAAAAACATTGGATACGGAATGTACAGTGGAGATTATGGGGCTTTGCATTAATGGATTTGTGAAGTTCTCATTGCCATTTATAGGGTTTGACGTAAAATTTTAATTAGAAAGTGTCAACTCCAAATGTTCTCTTGTGCAAAAACAAAGACCTTGCAGGCCAGCATGTCGTGGGGTTATGAGAAGATCACCTTCGGGCCTTAACTTGTTGATAAAAGGCACAGATGCCAGTCACTTAACACAGCCAAGTCAAGAGGCCATCTGTGTGGTTCGTAACATCACGACCTTTAGAGACTGTGGAGTCACTGTGAATTGGGAGTTACAAGTCTGTAGACTTTGCTATCTTTACTGTTAGCTGGACAGACGATCATGGAAACGTGAACTGTTGGAGCAGAGTCTTCACATTTGTGTCAAGTTGTATTGCTTTTGTCTTATGAAAGGGAAGAAGCCTCAAAAGCCTTAAATTTAAATGTTTTGGCAGTTTGCAAAGATATACTAGACATTCGGTATGTTTACATTACACAATACACATATTTTCAAAGTATTCCACCCCCAAGTCTGTAGAAAAAGTACTCTTTCACTCTTCTGCAAGATCTTGTGCTGGTGGGTTTTTACTTTGATTTGTGAGAACAGGACGGTGGAGAAAGCCTGGCTCACAATCTCCATTCTTAAGTTTATCTCAAAGATGTTGGATAGGGTTGAGGTCAGGGCCCCAAGCAGGTCAGTGAGGTTTTTTTCAAACCAAACTCCTGAAGCTTTGCCTTTAATTAGAGTTTGCTTTGTTCATTGGTCATCACCCTGCATCAAGAGAGAAGAACCTTCACCGAGCTGCTCCTGTGACATTGAGAGTGTTTCAGGCTTCTGTTCAGTGTGCTTATTAGCCTGAGGGACCAAGCTTGTTCCATTGTTCAGACTTTGCAGTCGGTAAAGAGGTAGGTTCTGTCGTTGACTCATCTGCCAGGTTTCCAGTTAGAAAAGTGTGATCAGTGTCTTTATAGAACCGATTTCCACTGCTTTGGAGTCCATTGGTGTCGTGCATTAGATTGCTATGTCCGACACTTGTCATGTGGAGTCATTAAAACTCTTGCCATGTAGCTTTTGCTCTCCTTTTTTTTTTTTTTTTGCTAATTAAGAAAGCTGATGAAGTTTGAAAGTCGACAGTGTCAGCAAAATCTTGGCTTGCTGAAGCATCGATTGTCTAAGTGCTTGGCAGTTCGACTCCATAACTTAACATGTAGCTGAGTTGCTTTAGTTTGCACTTCGACAACACTATAGAATCACACTTGTTTTTATAGTGTAACGCCAAATAGTTGATGACCAAAATTTGTAAAGGAAGCAAGTGTCTTGATTTGTCGTCATCATCATTGGTTTTCAGTGATTCAGAGCACCGTCTTTGTGTACAAGGACACCTAAAATGCAAAAAGTTTTATCCGGTGAGAGTAAACCTGACTTTGTCCATTTAAAGGGTTGACCAAATACTTTAGTTCATACAACATTCTTGTAAGTTATTCTACGATCAGACAAACCCTAAACCTGAAAATATCTTTTTCTGTGTCTTTTAGATCAGGACGGAGCAGAACCCAGCGCCAACTCGGTGTCGGTGACCAACCTCCTGCGTCTCTCCCACTACACTGGAAGACGTGAGTGGCTCGATCACTCCCAGCAGCTCCTGGCGGCGTTCTCCGACCGGCTGACGAGGGTCCCCATAGCCCTGCCTGAAATGGTCCGGGCTCTGATGGCCCAGCACTACACACTGAAGCAGGTGATTGTTCAAATCAATACGTACAGCCGCTCATGGGAAAAGTAGGACGAGTACAGACACCTTTTACGAGGCAAAACTGTTTTTATAAGCTTTTTCTTGAATAAGAAAGGGTTAAAAGGGTCCACGTTCTACCTGGAGTGCCATAAAAAAAGCTCTGTCTCTTGTTGGAATGCCGATATTTCAGCTTTAATCACTCCAACATGCTTGAGAACATTGTGCACCAACATCAGGCTTACATTTATTTACATGGCATTACATTTTTACAGTGTGAAAATGGCTTTTCCTGTCGACATCACCGCTATTTAGGTTTTCTTTCGCTCTCGGTCAGAAGGCAGTTCACCGACTTCAACGTATGTAAGAAGCTCAAATAAATGATCCTTGAGAAAAAGACAACTAAAGCAGCAATTAGAAAATTAAAAAATCAGATAACGAGACACAGGCAATGAGATGGATGTTTGACATTACAGATATAGTCAAATGTGACTTGAAAATCACTGGAAATGAGAAAAATTAGAGATGAAAGTAACAAAGTTATATACAGTATAGAAAGAAAGTTTACCTTATTAATAGGTAACCATACAATAATATAGTGTTCTTTGAATACATTTATATTAAAATATGTGTTAACTTTGTGCAATCAGTTCCTTTCTATCAGCACCAACTTAATTCATCTAACTTCAGCTCATATTGGCTGCTCAACCGACCATGTTAAAAAAAACAACCATTTGGATAAACATTTGCTCACCAGCGTCTTCCTTTAAGCGAGCAGCCAATGTATTGATACATACTTTTCACCCCAGCAGGTCGTCTGAGGACGCAGGCTTCTTCTAAACTCTCTGCATATGTGTGAACCATTAATCCCTGCAAACTCTCTTTCTGCCTCTCCCCTCTCGTTTCTTTTTACCAGCCTCCACGTCTCTAATGGTCTATTTGAGCAGCCTCACTTATGTAATCCGTTTTGAAATATTAACACCCTCAGTTTAGCCGGAAACCAGTGAAACCAGCAGCACAGCTCAGCACAGTCGGAGTTTGCCCTCAAGTTTGCCTCTCCACCTCAAAGTAAAAGTTTCTTTTTTTTTCCCTGGTCTTTTTCTCCATACAATTACAGAAGCAGAGTCACTATAAGTTAGCAGCAGAGGGTTTGTTAGCCTCCTGTCTGTCACAGGTGACCTGCGGAAGCGTCTGGGGCCACAAGATCGAGGGCTAACAAGCTCAGGGTGGGGGTGAGGTGAGGCGGTATGTGAGGGACGAACACCTGCCTCCCTTGTTACCGCTACAAATACAGTACTGACCTCTATCGCTCCTTCTCCTCACATTCCTTCATCTTACGTGTCACCCCTGCCCTCTGATTTCACTCTATTCATACTTCATCTCATTATCGCACTTCTACTTTTCAAACTCCATCACTTTTCTTTCTGCCTCATAGGTTGTGATCTCGGGCGAGAGGGACGCTCCGGACACGGCGGGCCTCCTCGCAGCGGTCAACTCCCTCTTCCTCCCGTACAAGGCGAGTGCTTGGCACGTCAGGGTCTCAACAAGCTTATTCACACAAACGTCCCCGAATTATAGACGCAAAGCAAAGATCTACTTCACACTTCTCCGCTCACTTGATTCTACCCTGGTTAATATCTGCGTCACTCTAACATCCACAGAGTTAAGAGAATTTCACACACTGGGTGTCAACAAGTAGCTAAATGTTTGTACTCATACTTGTGCTTGTCCTTTAGAAAAGTGGTGTTGGTGCGTCACTAAAGCAAGCATCTGTTTTCACTCAGCATCTCACTTCAGTCCGCAATGATCTGTGGCTACTCTCTATGCATCTGTAGCCACTCTTTTGCTCTTTCATCCATATTGTTGATTTGCTCTAAGAAAGCTCCCTCTTCTGCGCCAGTGATCTGTGGAACAACTGTGAACACTGAAAAAGTTCCACCACAAATATGTTGTTACTTTGACAATCCGCTCCACACAAACGTGTCGCCGAAGTCTCCAGAGTCCTGACGAAAAGCAAACCACAGTGGAGTCAGCGCAGATCCCCGGCTACTCTGTATCTAATCTATAAATCTACAGCCGCTCCATTGCTCTCTCATCCGCACACACTGGAGCCTATTTGCTCTCATAGCACACCGTTTCCAGCTCCTGATTGAAGAGCGATGCTCCACACACTGTGAGCCTCTCCTCCCCTTCAGCCTCCCGTGTAAAGTAAGTACTCGGCACATTGCCATCACATTCACACAAACGTGTCTCCAGTCACCCCCCCCCTAAGTAACCATCGAAAAGTGAAGATCGTCTTGCATTTACTCCCAACAGGCTACTTCTGCAGAAGCGGAAAACTTAACCTTTGAAACACGCACTCACGGAGAGGCGTAAACACACACAAATACTGAGGGAAGCGAACTATAGGACCGCCGGTGGATGTTGACTAGTTTAAGAGTGATTCTTTAAAGGTCAGCCCCAGCTCCTCTCTTTTCTACTATCGCCTTTTTAGGCGCTGTTTGACCTCAGAGCCCTTGCATGACGTCTTTAAAAGCCTCGTGGGCCTCAGTCTTTGCTCTCCAGTTAGTTGGGTTTCCATGTGACGCCGGCTGTTTGTTAAGAAGCAGACAACTGTCACTCTGAGTCAGACTTAAACTCTGCCTTGGATGTTTGCTCACGATCGCATTTGTTGCTGCTCACAGCCTGTAAGGATTTCTCCACACTTCAAAACTTCAGGAAAAAAAAAGTCACTCCACATAAACCAGATCAACCACAGAGGGACAATTTATCTGGCGTCCTGCGAATGTCGCTGCGACAGAGTGAAGCTTTAGATGCCGGTTGAATCCAAACAAAGCAAACACATACTCCGCTTTGCTGGTCTATTAGTAAAAGACTTGGGTTTTATTTATTTAACCAGGCTGAAACCGAAATTACAACACTAAATTAAAGCACAGAGTGTTCAACAATCTCTTTTACACTGTCTTTTTACACACACGCACGCACGCACGCACGCACACACACACACACAGGCCTTATCAACAGGGCTCCTGTTGAAATATAAATGAGTTGTGCAGTATCAGGCAGTGGTTGCAGTAACATCAGCCCGTTTCAGATCCCTGCAGAGGGAGACTGAGCCAGAAAGAGACATTATCAGGACGGATCTATTATTGAAGAAGGAACGGGAGGGTGGATTATCACGTTCAGCCAGGAGGAGTTGTCCGAGTGGAGTTAATCACATCGGCACAGTAGGTTTTCCTGTGTTTGTCAAGTCTGGAAAAAATTCTAGACTGTATGATTTATCAAAATGCCAAACGATGCTATAGTACAGGGGTGTCAAACCTATGGCCTGTTGGTCACAACCAGGCCATAAGAGGATCCAATCCAGCCTGCAAAATCACCACATTGTAAACATTTCCAAGAAAACATAGTTTTTTTTTAACAGATTTCTCAGGAGTAGTGGACACAACATAACACTGAAATCAGAGCTGAGCTATAGCTTCTACTCTCTGTCACTCTGGATCAAAGCATTCTTCTATAGGGACAAATTGTGAAATGTTTTTTTTAACGCAAGACCAAAACATTTTATAATTTATCCATAATCCATCTTCTACACCTGTATCTAATTTTATCTGTCAGATTTCCAACCTGACATTGAGCAAAACACCATCAACAGGTCAGCAGTGCAGTGCAGTGCTGACACTGATTGGCTATCGCTTTCACACACAACAAAAGCCCGTGATGCCGCTCAGAAAGTGCTTGTTCTCACGCCTAATGAACAGACATTCACTGGAGTACGATGGAGGACTATAAGAACCAGAGTGAGAATGTGTCCAATTTGGTAAAAATGGGCTTGTTTGTTTTTGTTTTTATTGAGCATTAATTTTGTTGAATTGAGATCTTTTACTATTATTTTTTTTTTATTGGGAATCAGATGTGTGCTTTAAAAACTGTGGACACAAGCAGGCAGTGATAACCTAAGGTTACCGTAATTTCTGGACTATTGAGCGCACCTGAATATAAGCTGCACCTACAAATTCAAAAAGAAAAAGAAAAAAAAAAGAATTCTCGGACTTACATGATGCATCTGAATGCGTCAACCATGTCTTGGCGGCATGAAGCTTGTTAACCAGTAAAAATCCATAAAATAGCCGCGTCATTGTTTATTTTCTTGTAGTGAATCGATTAGGTTCTTGTGCAATTAGCTATCTTATTGAGAAGTCTTCGGCTTTTTGGAGACAAAGTGGACTCGCCAAACTGCTGAGCATCCCCAGTGTATCTCAGCTTCTCTGTTTGGTTGTTGTGAAGAACTTCAACATGCCAAGAACAGTCAATTCACTACTCGACTCCATCCAGGATTTTCTCCTCAGCGATACCCTACCATTATTCTAAGTCAGACAATTCCAACCCCACCTCTAGTATTTGTAAAAACAGTATTAACAGTTTCACAGCAGGAGAACAATGCATGCAGTGTTAGATAACGCACAAGATTACCTGGAAGAAAGCCAATTAGACTGAATGAGAACAGGGAAATCAGTTTGAAACGGATAAAGGGTAACGTGTATGATGGAGTCAAGGAGGTGAATTATGTAAGCACCGAGGAGTGGGAAGAGACTGAGGGATGTTAAATGAGATAAAGGGAAGCAGGAGGAGGAGGAGGTGCGGGTGAGGAGATTGTGTTCCACGTTACATTAGGTAGTTATGAGCAGGGAACATGTCTAATTTAAATCCAATTACTCCTCGCCTGTTTTCCTGGGTTTTAGGACAGCACAGACTAATTGTGGTGAATGAGGTGCTCAGAACCCTGCTCATGCAAATCTAAGCTCCGCCGCACACACATACACCCAGATCATCACTTCATTTAATATATTTACTATTTTAATTTGCCACTTCTTTCCGCGCTCCTCGATTCACCCCAACACCCGGAGGTTCTTCCTCACTTTGCCGCTTGCTGGAATCAATTAGGACCCCCTCAGTTATAACGCAGCTTCTCTCTTGATTGTAATCACTGCAATAAATTGAGGATTAATTTATTTCTATTACGCAGAAATACAGCTTGATTAGAGTCGGGTCAAGTTGCAAAGATTTGGAAGGTGGCAGGATTGATAAAGGGGGCGGGAGAGGGGATGGGACCTTCTTTCCCATATTTGTTCCTGCGCACTCCTCTGCCGTCTGTGTGTGCTTGTAATCTTTGCCTGCCTGCGTGATGTCTCCCTCCTATGGAAGTGTGACATAGTGTGTGAACACCATCATAGCAGGGGAGCAGTGTGTGCAGGTGGTAAGCTGCTCAAAGACGAACCAAAACTTTTTCTCATTTTAGAGTCATTATAATTGGAAGAAATTACGGACTGTATTGCTCGGCCAGATTTTGGAGGTTGCAAAAAAAAAAAAAAAAAAAAGAGGACAAAACTTTCGAGAAGACTTGTGGTAATAATTTGCATATTATGGGAGATTTGACAGAAAGTGTAATATCAAAGAGCTGACATTTACCTAAGATGGTGTTAATGCCAGTATGAAATGACCTTTGGAAGGCTCGTCACAGTTTGTCTGGTTTGGCCCCCTAATTATGACACGATGTCTTTGAAATAGAAAACACACAGACAACAGGAAGAAAAAAAACACGCAAAACATTGTGACTTGCTTTCGGTTTAAGGTTAAGGATCCCGGTTATTTAGGGCTCCTACAGACTGTACAATGGGGATTTCATAAACTTCTGAAATTGGCTAACTGTCCAGTGCACTGTGATGGATTTCATTATGTATGAATTGAGTTAGACTGTTTACCGTCTATGTTCTCCATCAGTGCCTTTAGTAATCAAGCTGTTGATCAGGTCGCAATTATGTGGAGAGAAAAAAAATGGTGAAAATATGTAGATTTCGTCCTTTGAAATCTGGAAACTACATTTTGGTGTAGTAATTTCTTTGGCATTTTATTATTGGTTTCTGGAAGCCAATAAGTCATGTGGTGAGATGCTGGTCATTGGATAACTTCAGATCTGTAGTCGCATGATCGGGAGTTGCAATACTCCCTCTATCAGTAATTGGAGCCACTTATAATAGCAAAATTAACAAGAGCTTCATTCCCCATAGATCTATTTGGTATCGTACATATTTTTCCGCTCCAGTTATCTCTAGAACAGCTGTGACCACTTGTCTTGTTACCTTCTGATTGCTACTTTAAGCCAAAAATAACAGCGATGTAACCTCTTCGTGTCTTCTTTAATACCAACCAATGGGTAAAACACAAAAAGCAACAAGTAAAGTTTTGTTCAGCTGGTGAATTAATGGCAGAAACCGTCCCTTCCAGCTATCCCAGCTTCTTCTTTGGGTCCAAAGACATGTTTGTTAAGTCCATTGGGAATTGTAAAGATGAAGTAGTGGACTGGTGAACTGTTCAAATGAATCCTGCCTTTTGCCCACATTTAATTGATTTAAGCTCAAGCCCCTCAGTAAAGCAGATATCGAAGATTGATGAAAAGATCTTTGTTATTTACACTTTATAAAAATCCTCCGGATGTCATCAATTTGCTTTAGCTGCTCAGTTTGGCCTACGAGAGAGGATTTGTTTTCTGACCTGTGTGACAATAATAGTGCATTTATTCTCATCCCGTGCAGTTGCTCCCTGAGCTTTATTACGCACTGTACCAGAAACATCCCTGCTTTTGTTGTAATTGTGGCTCACCAGATGGTTGAACGAGAGAAGGAAAGGTTTGTCAGAGTCGGGCTGGTATCAGCTGGTTGAGAGGAACACGAGGACACCATAGGACCAGATTAACCTCCATATTCACCTATATATAGCTTCGAGACAGGCCAGATTGGGACAGCGTCACTGCGGATATTTATATAATACGTGGGGATTTAATGCAAACTCTGCAGCTTGAGATGCATGCTGGAAACATATGACTTATCAGTTGCTGTATCCATCAACTCAGTAAGGTCATTGGGACCTAATTTTACACAGTTGGCATTGAACGAAGACCATAGACATTAACCATGAACTCTTCTACATCCTGGACAGATAGTCGAGTCTATTGCAGGTATTTCTTGGTGGTTCTCCGTCAATTCACCGATCCATTCAACATTAGTTGTATGAGGAGTTGAAGCCTTTCCTAGCTGATGAAGTGTGTGATTGGTGTTTGGACGGTTTGCTCGTGTGTCGCCAAGACTTCTATGTTTCTCCTAGTTTTAGATCCAATCCTGAAAATGTATATTATTAGGTCATGTTTGTTCTTTGTCCTGATAATGCAGCAACAGAGCATTTTGGCTGTCGAACTGTCCTGACAATTCCTATTGTTGTGAACCTGAATAAGGTACATTCAAGCAGTCGAAGTATAACGTGGCGAGTTTTCCAACTCTGTACTTAAGTAAGGATGTTGCCTGTTAAAAGTGGGATCCTGGAGAATGTGTCTGCAGCAGGTGTTAAAAAAATGGGAGCGTTAGTAAAAGGATGTTTCAGACAGATTAAGCTCAAAGTATTAGATGGATTTTTCCAGGATTTAGCAGGTAAGATGCAAGTATTTCTAAATGCAGATAGTTATAAGTTGTCTTCCTTCCCATTTCTTGGCAGATGAATGAGGCAGAGTGAGGAGAAGAGACGGACAGTAAAGGATGGCCTTTTAAAGTGCAGAGAAATCCCTTTGTAGAACATCTGTAGAGAGGAAACAACTTGGAATCTCTAACAAGGCCTTCGAGACGAGAAGTCAGTTGGGTGACGTGAAGTGCAAACAGAGGCGGGATGGAGACGGGTGGAAACTGAAAGCCTGGCGTGAGGCTAACTAGCGCTGGTAACGACCCAGTGCAGAGGAGGATTAGAGCATGGCGGTCCCACAGTCCGGCTTGGTGATCTCTGAGCTCCCCCCCTTAATCTGCCGCCTCGCTGCCCCTTGGCTGCTCCCCACCCTCCGTCACAATCCCGCCATCCACTTATCAAAGCTCACCGGAAGACTCTCTGTCTGTCTGTCTGTCTGTCTGTCTGTGTGTGTGTGTGTGTGTGTGTGTGTGTGTGTGTGTGTGTGTGTGTGTGTGTGTGTGTGTGTGTGTGTGTGTGTGTGTGTGTGTGTGTGTGTGTGTGTGTGTGTGTGTGTGTGTGTGTGTGTGTGTGTGTGTGTGTGTGTGTGTGTGTGTGCGTGCGTGCGTGCGTGCGTGCGTGCGTGCGTGCGTGCGTGCGTGCGTGCGTGCGTGCGTGCGTGCGTGCGTGCGTGCGTGCGTGCGTGCGTGCGTGCGTGCGTGCGTGCGTGTTCCTGTTTAGTATTATGCACCCAAGCATTGATTCTTCCGTCAGTTAATGACCCCGCTAAGCCCCATAACCAAGCAGAAGCCAGATTGATTGACAGCTGTGGGAAGGGTTCCAGATGGTTCTTCCACAGGGGAAGCGCATTCCAAGATGCATACAGTACATTCAGGTCACCCATCATCTTCTCTTCAGTCATCTTGTGCTCTTAATTTGCACACCAGCAAGTTTGTTTTTTTTATTTGTTTTCTTATTGAACTTCTTAATCTGACATATTACATATACTTTAAGTCTCTTCACCCTCTTCTCCTGTCATGTTTCCACCCAGTAATTCCAGCAAGCACTGATACAGCCATGAAAGCTATGGGGGAGGTGCACGTGCCCTCCGTCCCCAGCCGCGAGTGGACAGCTTTAACAGTGTTTGTTTGAGATATAATCCTCCGCCCGTGGCCGTGTTTCGTCTGCAGTCGTCGTGCTCCTCACTCCACGCTCATCCACATCTCAGCTCGGTAAATAAAACCCACGCTGAACAGATAAGACACCCGTGTGCTCACATGCATGCATTTGGACACACGCACACAGTTGCAGATGCCCACCTGTTTGCCTCGCGCTCTGTTTATCTGTATAGGCTGCAAATATTTTCCCTAAGAGGTAGAGTGGGGGACAGTCGTCTGTTGCGTCCAACTTTAAATCAACTGTCCTTAGGAAAAGAGAGTTCAGAACCTTAAATATTGATTTGAATAATAAATACAATGTCACACTAGTGGTATTAGTTACTCTTTTGATTGTACTGTTTGCATATTGATTGATTCAGATTGAACAATGTTTAGTCACGATTATATAATAACAGAGCGTTGGCGTTTATATTTATCATTTATGAGGTAAGGAGGAAAAGAAGATTTGCCTTAATGCAAATCTTAATATTTACGATTCTGCATTTATTCACCAGCAATCTCCAACCAAATGTTTCTCATCATTTTTACTCTCTACACTACGGCAACCACTCGCCACTGCAGCACACCAACTTCCTCACTGTGGTAACACACATATTTTCTTCTCCATATATCAATAAAGCAATTATGAAGACCTGAGCCACACAATGATTTCAAGTGAAAATGGAAAACCTGTGTTGCATTTTGGGCGTCCGTTTGTCAGAGCCACTGAAAATGCAATGTTTAGAAAATGGGCACAAATTTTGCCAACTCCATCTCCGTGGAAATGGGGGGGAAATAATTAGACTAACCGGATTGTGTAATGTGTTCTTCTTAAAGGGAAAGAAGTATAAACTCTCCGGTCCAAATTTAATTAACATAAAGTGCAATTATGTAAAAAGTAATGACAAGATTTGAACTTAAGCATCACAATAAGCTTCTCCAGTGGAATTTAACAACATCGCACAAATAAATCCCTATGTTCAGCATAATACATTTTTTTCAGCCCTCCTTGTTATATGCACTTTGCTTTTAAATTATTCTCTCAGAACATATAAGGCATGAAAATCTCAACATAAATCGAGTCAATTCAAGTTTTAACTGTGATAGGTATGGAGAAAAGATTCAAAGAGTGAATAAAACAAGCTTTATTTTCAACTTTGAAAAGAATTCATGTTATAATCTTAAAAATATGTCCGCCAAACCTTCTGCAAACCTCTAACGAGAACACTTAACAACTGTTGTAACTAAGCAGTTTGCGGGGCCATAAATAGCAGGAAGCAGTCTGAGCTCAGCCAGCATCGGATTGGCAGTCAAAAGAAGGAAAGCAGTTCAGAGCATTTTGTTTCGTTGGCGGTGCCAAGACTCGGTTTGCATTTACACATACTGGAGGACTCTCAGTCGAAGAACTCCGTGCGCCAACCGCTTCTGTGAACTCCGCAGAGATACTATACGAGCGGTTCAACGAGTACAGCCTCCACAACTTCTGATAATCCTGCCTGCAAACAATGGGTTTGGATCGGATTCTCACTGACCGGCTTCCTGGATGTCGCTCCTGTTGGATGCGCTTCATCCTTTTGTCCAATGATTAAAGTCTGTCGCATCACGATGGTGCTGCCTTTTGTCGTCGCCACTCTCGCATTGAAAATGTCAAAACGGTCCACTTTTAGATTTGACATCAGTTGTTTTCATGGGCTGTTATCAAATCCCAGAGGCATTCATTCTGATCGGATCGTTACCGATCTGGAGATGGATATCATTCGTCAATCGGACAGCTTGATAACGAAATAGATTTTTTAGTCATTTATCACATTTTACTGCTTAAGCAGTCTTGACAGGCCTTGCAGAAGTGTTTCTATTCTAATCTGTCATCAGATTCACCCATTCGTGCACACACGCACACTCACAGACTGAAGGTGTTTCAAGATTTTTTTGAGAAGGCGATCACTGGGCAGTCCTAGATTCAATGAAAGGGAAAGAGTGACCTCTGGAAAAAGGCTTTTGTAGGGAGCACCTTGCAATACCTACTGTCTTTAGAAATTAAGTTTTGATTCAGGAGACAAAGAACACACCCACAATGTGTTACACTTGGTTTTGAAGCGTTTCACATTTGCATCATGGGTCGAAGAGACAATTTTGATGACATAATAGAAATGAGAAAAAATGAAAGTTTCGTCTGAATGTATCTTGTTTGTTTTATTGATGCCATTTTTATCTTTTTTGTTGATTTCAGTAGAAACAAGAACAGTTTGTGACGGCCCTCAGCACAACGTAAATGAAATGTTTTGCAGTCCTGTGGAAAGTAATTGCCGGAGATTCTGCTTGAATCACTCAGGCGTTGTCTTTGTGCACACCTCCAAGTTAACAAATGTTTGAAGTTCTGCTACAGTAGTACGTTCCCCCTCTGGCACAAATACCAGTGTTTCTCCTACTAACTCCCCTCTGTTATTTTTTTCCCTTCTGCCTCAATTGAAGCATCGTTTACTCAGTAGATTGCATGGTTGGTGCCGTCATTAAAGGACAACGTATGTCTGTGTTCATATACGTTATTGTAGCATGAAATCAGAGGAAGGCTGGTGCATGCATGATTTCCTCCAGTGTGATGTAACACCCTTATGCTTGGCGCTGGTGATGGATGCTCCATATACATGACATAAGGCTGTGTTCCTTAGCACACATCTGCCCATCCTTGGATTCTTTTTTTTTTTTTTTTTTACTGGGTCAAGGCGGAACAGAAGCCCGGTTTCCGCTCCGTATTTGTCATTTCGGCAGACCCCGTCGCAGAAAGCTAATGAAACACCTCAGTGGGAGTCCAGCAGTCTTTTAATCTCACACGGACAGATAGTTTACTTGCAGTTCTCGGGGTTCGTTGCAGTTCATCTGGCTTTCAGCAGAGTCATGGTGACTGCGAATCTTTGACCATTAGCCAAAGTGTCTGGGTCAGGAGTGAACCAGCACATGCAGCAAATCACTTCTTTCCCATCATGGCAAAATAAAACTTTATTTGTTTTATTCAGCAGGTTGATTACTTACAATGTAATGACGTTTTTATTTGTGTTGACTGTGAAGCGATATAACAAGTTTTGTAAAAGATGATCACTGTGGGCTGTCGTCTGCCATGCGTCTTTATTTGGATTTCAAATGCAGCGGCTCCGTTGGTAGACTGGTTGACCCTCAATCGAAAGGTTGCAGGTTCGAGTCCCCATCAACACCCTAAGAAATCTAATATTGCTGAGTAGACTCATAGGAGAGTATACATTAAAACTGCTCCTTAAAGCATCTGTGAATGAGAAATTATATTTAAATTGGTTATTGCAGTCACATCTTCAAAAAGAAATATCCCTGTTTAGTATTTATGTTCAGTTGTTCACTTCCAATTACCATCCATAATTTTTGAGTATATATTTGACTTTTCTATTTCTCCAGGATATAGACCAGTTTAAAACATATGTACTTAAAGTATGGCACACAGGTCAAACAAGCACTGCCAGACCATATTTCAAATGAAACTGTCAAAGTATCAAATTGTAAAAATAAATTTACTCCTCCAGGGCATCATAAATGTCAAAAAACATAACAGAAACAATGTTTTTAGGAACCTGGACTTTAAAAGAGCTGTGTCACACTTAGTTAAGCTTTCTTTACAGCCACGCTGCACATTGTGCTCTTGTGTTTATAGATCTGAAAAACATCAGCGTCAAATAATGGTTTTATGACAAGAGAACCCCTCAAGTTATGGCACTGACCGCAAAACTGACAGAGAAGTAAACAACATTAATTTCCTCCAAATGACATCTGCACAAAAAAATCACGGATTGGTAAGTCTTTGACTGGGTAATGGTCCTAAAAAAAAAAGTCAATGTCTTTTGCGAGTGCAACAACCCAAGAAATATCGTACACATTTGGGATAACTCAAGACATCTAACCACGTCCTTGAAGCTCTCACGTGTCACTTTCGATCTCGCTTGCGTAATAAACTTGACGCGACTTTTACAATAGGATCTCACAAGAATTACATTTCATCTTAAATGCAATCCGAGCTGATGAATTATGTCGTAAGTGTCGGGGCCTGATTAAGGACCGGGACCGTAAATTCTGCTCAGACATCGCGGCGTCCGCACATGTCGCTGCAGACGCTGTTGATTTAGTGAAGAGGGTCTCGTAGAGACTGTCAGCGGCTGAAAAGTGACGCGCGCCGTGACAAAGGCCAGAGCGTGCCGCTGGAGCGGGCTCGCCCATTCATTCTGACCTTGGTCAGAGTGAATTCGCCTGGTGCCAGTATTTGTTGTTTATGATGAGAGAGGGTTTTTGTAATAGTTTTTGCCCGTGTTGTTTTACCCAACTGTGAATGTTGGACTTTTTGTTTGACGAAAGGATTGTATAAGTGTATTTTAGTTGCAATTTTTATTCACTTTTGTTCATATGATGTACCGTATAGTTCACAATAGAAGAGCACCACATAATAGAAAAGCACGTCCCATTTTGGGTGCAAAAATGCAGAAATAATAGTCAATTTCATTTTTGAATAAAAAAAAAAAAAAAGATAATCTTCACACCGCTCTGCTTGTGGTGTCCGCCGTCGGGTGGATGGCGGGTCGACGGAGGGAATAGTTTCGGTTGGTCGATGACTCTGGACACACTCTGGGACCTTCTTGTGGTCGTTTTTTTTCTTAACACCGTCTTTCAAGATTGCCACAGTAAATCTGGATATGTGCGTGTGCTTTTTTGCAGAACTATTTCTGTCGTAATTACCGTATTTTACAGAATGTTTCAACCTGCGGGCACATGTTCCCAATAAATGCACACCTCAAGGCGTGCACTCTTGCACAACACATCTATTGAGACTTATACGGTAGTTTTCAAAACATTGTTGTGTAAACACAACTTTTCTGATGCAAAACCAATCCAATTTACTGAAGTAGAGGAAGAACATTAAGGTGGTTGGTTTAACAGTAGAGCAGACAGGGAGAGGCGAGATTGAGGTCAGTGATCTACTGTGATCTACCTGAAGTAAGCAGCTAAAAGGCAACACGTAAGAACGATAGCTGTATTTGTGGACAAATGTTCAATATTCTGTCATTCCCTACTAGCAACTCAGACATGAGCCCCTTAAAATGTATTGATGTTCATAGGATTGAAGGCCTGTCCATAGAAAAACGACTGCAGTACAAACAACTAAAGACTAGTAGAGGAGTTTTATACACTTGCTTTGTAGAGTATCGATCCTGATCACTATCCAAAGCTGAAAACTGCTTACAACATGAGTGCCATCATTGGAATAAGCAACACAAATGACTGAACAGTGAAGTGTTTATTAGGAACATCAAGGACGAGGTGACTCAATAGCATCTTGTAAATTCTGCTTTCGTGCCTATTACCTAACTGAAAATTGCCACCAACCACAAACACCTGTGAATGTAGGGTCTGGGGTTATTCCCCAACAGCTGAGTTCCCAAAAATGCAGGTGTTTTATCATGTTTTTGTAATGTGTAGGAGAACTTGACGATACACGAAGAAGAGCTGAAAGTGTTAACGACCTCCGTTTCCTCCCATCTTAATCAGTCTGAGCATTTGTTATGTGTTGTCGGAAAAATAAATCCAATGTCTTGAAGGGGGCCATGGGTGTGATTAGGAAGCAAATACAGAGACAAGTCTCGGGATATACATCCTTCCTCACAATGAGACCAACGATCAATTGCCATGAAGAAGCAGGGAACCAGAAATTGTGATTTTTTTAATTTTTTTCGTACAATAGTTCTTTTTTGGATGCATGAACATCACAATCCAATTTGTGGGACTCACGAGTAACAAACTATTTGCCCAAGCACCCCTCGAAGGTTGAGTCTCAGTGTGCTTCCGACCAGACTTTTATCTGTTTCGGTTGACATTGACACGAACAGAAGAAGTGGCAGATATCAGAAGTGCCATCCATTTGCATCATTCCTTTGTTGGTGTGTGCAAAGGCAGAATTTCCTACACTGCTTTGACTCCTTTGTGCATTTTATATGTGGTTCTGAGTTCCCTGTGTGCCCAAAATATTGCCTCAGTGATCCCATCAGTACTTTAGGCCAGAAGCAGTGATTTTGGAGAGATTTGAATATTTCTGTCAAATTATATAAATCAAGCAAATTTCTAGTAGTGATGCAGAACCTGCCAGTGTGAAGGGTTTTTACTTTATTTGGGGTTAGCAAACTCAATGAAGAACACAAAGTCAATCCGGATCTTGAATCATTTCATTTCTCTGAACGAGGCTTTCCTTTAAAATCTCCTCAGGCTGGTTTGGTTTCCAGTGCTCCGACTTCCTCTCATTGACACAATTCAGATCACCAAGTAAGGCTAAATGGATTTCAGTTTGTCTCGTCAGGCTGGTAGCAATGTATGTACTGCATTGACTGCCCTTGGATTTGATTACGCGTGCACGCTCACGTCCGTTTCTGTCCTGGGGTGGCGGTCCAGATGCTGCGTTGTTATGAAGACTGAGCAGGTCGCTTCATTCAGTGTGTGTGTGTGTGTGTGTGTGAGAGAGAGAGAACAAGGGGTATGGAGGAAGTAAATCTCCTCTCACTTGGCTCAGCGTGGCGCATCCACCGGCACCCTCATCATTCTTCCCCCATTATGACAGGAGCTCTCGAAATGTGTGCGTGTTCTCCGTCCACGCTGGCAAGAGGCCAATCCCGGCAAGCCTGCGTGCGCGGTAGCTGAAGTTCGGCGTTCAAACGCTTCCCCAAGCTGCGTGCATTTGTGCGTTACTGTCAGCGCAGGTACACAGTGTTCTCTTTTAAGTGTCTGCGCTCAGACAGTTTGGCGGGGAAGAAGAGGGAGTGTGGGTGGGAGCTGTCAGTGAAGGGACATTTACCGGGTGGAGTTTTGTGTGTGTGGTGTGTGTGTGTGTGTGTGCTCTCGGGTTGCCCAGTTTGAGGGGATTAACCCTGTGGGAGAGTGTTCTCTCATGTGTAGCCAACTGTGCCGTCTGCGGCAGATTTCTCGCAAGACGTCGCACTCGCACACGCCGGGCGCGGACGACCAGACCACACACTTTGCTTTCAGCTCATCAAACTCGCCGGGCTGTGTGTATACATTCACACATTATCTTCCTCCCTTGTCTCTTTCCGTTGTTCTGCGCATCCATCACCGCACACACGCAGACACACATCGGTTGCGCCGGTCTTCTTCTCTCCCCCCCCCACGGCTCCGAGCAGACAGTGTTGTTGTGACACAGACAGACTACGGCGTGACCTTTAAGCCGAGGGCACGTGGCTGGATATGGTCCTGGCCCAGTGTGCGACTGCATCAAGCTGACAAGCAACAAGGAAGAGAGAGAGAGAGAGAGAGAGAGAGAAAAAAAAAGAAAAGAGTTAAGACAGGAGAGGGAAGAGGTTGGGCTCGGCAGGGGAAATCCTTCTCCAGTCTCCATGGTAACGGTCACACCGTTATGACCGCATTCCATCACTCTCGTCTTGCCGGTCTTCCCCTGTTTTGTTGTCTATTAATATGCAGAGACGTTTCGAGCCGGCCCTCCACAATGCTCCTAATGAAGACTAATAAGTGCGCCGGTATTGCTTTTGAGAACAAGATAAAATGGGGGTGAATCTTATTTACATTGGGTTAATAGTAATGGAAATACCTTGCCCCCGTTTGAGATGGTCCTGAATTGCATGAGGATGGGGCGGCCGTGTCGTCCATTGATGTCCTCTGGAGCCCAAACGGCCGCTGTCACAAATGGGGAATTTAAATAGCTGAGGGAAAACGCTCGGGTTGGGAGTTTGTGGCTCATTGAGACAGCTTGGAGAGGGCGCTAAGAGTTCTGCATGGAGACTCCGGCTAATGCCGGCTGGCGTACTGCGAGTAACAACAGAAGAGAAGTGTCATTTCTAATGGACACCTTTGTCTAACGAGTGAAGAGGAAGTCAGTGAGGTGAGAACTAACGATACCTGTGACACGGTATCGGTTTGTTCAAGCCGTCTGGATTTCACGCAACTAAATTAGCTGTAGGTTGGTGTCCTGGATGAGATTATAAGGCCTTCTAAGTGTCGTGAACCACATCCTTATCACTGAATACTTCAATACTTAAGGAATTAATTAATTAATTAATTAAAAGAAACAAAAAAAATGTTAAGAGATGTAACGGTTACTAAAACAATTCAAACACATTATGTCACATATCGGTTTGTTCAGCAGCAGATTTTCAATTCAGTGTGATTTTTTTTTTGTCGCTTTTGAACTTTAATTCTGATTTTATGAATCAATAAAGGCATGTATTAGTGGTGGAATAACTTTAAAAAGTCAATTAAGTTCAAAACAATAATTTTCCTGACATAAAACCTGTATGTATCTTAATGCTACAAAAAAATTCAGTCCAAAGTTGTCAAACTTAAGGTTCGTGGGCCAAAACTGTCCCACAAGAGGCTCCGATCCGGCCGCCAAACCACCAAGCAAATGGTGAAAATTGCACAATTTGAAACATTCGTCCAATATTCCATATTTATAAATACAAACACGTTAAATAGTGTGTAGCATTATAGGCATTTGTAGGACCAATGTACAAATGTTTGTATATATGCAAACCAATCAAAGCCCAAGTAATCTACAGTATATCTGTGTAATCCACGTGGATAGGCGTATCTGTCTTCTCGCATAGCCTCACCTCACATGTGATGCAACACTGAGCTTCTCTCCTTGTAAGATCCTCCTGCCTCCTTGTCCTCACAAGCATTTGCTTTCTTACTTTTATCATTTTTCATTGTGTTTGTTGTCATTTCTTGCTCAGTTGTGAACTAAAGGTGGTTCCCTGCCAGTAGGAAAAGACATATTTGACAGGATGACTAACAGGGCAAAACACACACGCACACACACACACACACACACGACAGAAACAAAGACAACCTTGAGCCATGTTCACACCTTTGTCAGCTGTTAGCATATTTAAATGATGTGTCCGGGTGTGAGGGAGGGAGAAAAACACTGGTGTCCTTCCAGGAACCGCCTCTGCTGCAGGCAGGACTCGTCCACCACACACTTATCCACACACTCCATTCTTTTTACTCTATTATGGGCATGAGAGCCTGGCAGCCACTGCTGGCCTATGACTCAGTGTGTTTATTTTGGGTGAGTGTTACAAGTATGTGAATTATGTGGCTGGAGAAAGGAATAGGACAATAGGAATGGAGGACGTCTGCTCATTATTGACATGATCCACTGACGAGATGTAATTACTGCACATGTACAGGGTTCAACAAGCTTAAATAAATAACAAGGTGTACATCAAAGCATTGTCAATAATCCCTCCCTTTTTGTTCTCAATCCATCACAGAGTGCTTTGGTCTTTTAAAATGTCCCAGTGTCTCACAACAGCAGGAGATGCAGTTCAAGGATAATGTGACTCTAGAGGGATCTTTGCAGTTAGCAAGCTCGTGAGGTTTTTATCTTCAGCAACAAAAGTAGGGGGAAGGTTATGATTTTGCTTGCATGTATTTATTGGTATGTATGTACATACGTTGCCAATTTTTCACAAAACAAACAAAAGTGCCATTGCCGATGGTATATGCCCTACCAAGTGCCCAATCTTTTGTTTTTTGTTCAACACAGTTGCTGTTTTACCAAAATGTATTTGAAGAGGTCCAATGTATGCTGTTCATGTTTATTGTTGAAAAAACGTTGGCAAAAGTCTCAAAAGGTGTCGAACATTTGGCAAAAAAACCAACATTTAAATTCTTGGGTGATGATTGGTGCTGCTAATCCAATCAAAATTATATTTTATATTTGGAAATCTGGTGAATTTTTCACAAGTAAATTTGTCCTTGATGGGGTTTGGTTATCCGTTTGTTGTCTACAGGTGCTGATGCTCACTGACGGCAGCTCGGAGAGTTTCCTGGCTCAGCGCCTGCCCGTCCTCTCCTCCATGACTCAGCAGGGTGGCGTCGCCACAGCCTATGTCTGCCAGGACTTCACCTGCTCCCTGCCCGTCACCGACCCCCAGGAGCTGCGTCGACTGCTCCTGGACGGTACCGCGGACACGCAGACGGACTGACCCGAGCTGAACTCTCTCTCGACATGAAAGCCTGAGCCTTTCAGAGACGCACAAGTAGCCTAGCTTAATTTTGCCCGCAGCCAACCGCATCTTTGCCAAAAAACTTAAAAAAAAGAAAAAAAAGAAGCATACTTAAGCTTTAAAAGCGAATGAACTAAAGTGGTAGATGTTGGGGTTTCTCCTCTGAGCCATTCCGTTGGTGCAACCAAGCGAGGCTTTGCTCGGAGATAGCTAGTGTGGAAATGCCTTTTATGCTAAAAAGAAGAACATGAACCGAAAATACGTAGCTCTTGCTTACAGAAAGCCTGGCTTGACTTGACTCCGAGCTCAGACACACAACTAAGACTCTCGATCTCCTGGGATCGACTTGATGAGCCGATTCCTCCCCGCCTCCCTCCTCCCACCATCACGTCACATGGATCTGTTCGCAAACGCCTGCATGCCAGCATCTGTTTGTATTCCCAGCGTATAAACATATCTGGTCCGTCCTGCAGGTTTGTGTCTATTCTCAGACTTTACAGGCTCTGATTCCGTTTGTCGCATCGTCACCGTGAACCGGCAGCTCTTTGACGGGCATCCCTTCGCCACCAGCTCTTCTCCGTTACCTCGGGTTCCTCTCCCCTGATGCGGGTGCCCCGCGTCTTGTGCATTTTATCTCAAAGTTTAGACGTGAGGAATACACAGCATGTATACGCACAATAAATATTTCTCTTATAAACAGTGGCTGTCATTTTTAGAATAAATGTTTATCTCTTGTCTGAAGTTGTTATTCTCTGCTGTCTTAAAGGGGGGGGGGTGGGCATTGTGGACTTTTTGCAGATTTTTTTGTTTTTGTTTTCGGTGTCTGGAACTTTTTTCTTTTTCTTTTTTTTTTTTTTACACTTTTTGTTTTATTGTTCAGTTCTACTGACACGTTCACCAATCTATGCATCTATCTGTCATTTATACCCAGTTATTCGGGGTGTTTTTTGTGTTTTTTTATTTTTTTATTTTCTATTTCAGTAATGGTCCAATTTACATCACAGGGCAACAGACAAGTGTCCCCTATACTACAGCAAAGGATACAAAAATAGTTTCCAACAATACATTTTCCATTGTTTCTTTTTTTTTTCTCAATTATTGAATCAAAGGGTTACCAGATTTGTGTGTGTGTGTGTGTGTGTGTGTGTGTGTGTGTGTGTGTGTGTGTGTGTGTGTGTGTGTGTGTGTGTGTGTGTGTGTGTGTGTGTGTGTGTGTGTGTGTGTGTGTGTGTGTGTGTGTGTGTGTGTGTGTGTGCGTGTGCGCGTGTGCGTGCGTGCGTGTGCGTTTTCCTAGATTGTCTTGTTTAGTTCAGTTTGTCCTGTTTAATTAGTCTTGTATATTTATTTGTATCTACTGTATACTCACTCGCCCTTTTATTGGTTACACCTTGCTAGTTCCCAGTTGAACCTTATTTTGCCTACAGAACTGCTTTAAATCTGTGTGGTATTGATTCAACAAGGTGCTGTCAACAGAAGCAAATGAATTGGACAACAGGAGATCGTTGGAGTGCAATGAACTCATTCGCATGTTTGGGATGTTGTTGCATTATTATTGGAATTAATCCATTAGAAGATCTTAAATCGATGGATGTGGTCAGAAACAATTCTCAGGTAAGATGCAGAGTTTAGATGAGACCCGGGTCCAAGTGCGTCAGGATCATGAGCTATTTGCATTAACGTGTAGTTGAATAGGTGTACCTCAAATGGTCAGGCAAAAATGTATGTACTATGCCTATTTTTTTTTTTACTTTGACCAGCAAAATTAAACCACTGAGTCAAGACTTTAACAGAGACAAGTGCTTAGTTCATTTGTGATAACTTTACTGCGAATGTTGAAGTACAGCAAACATCAATTGTTTGGAATTTTGAACTTTGAAAAAAGGTTCATTGCAATATTTACTTATTTTTATAGGACACATACTAAATGCTACTATCAGACCAATCAGTGTTTGCAGTCATTTGCAAATACATTCTGGTTCTGCTAAGAGGCACCCTTGAGTAGTTTGACCCCGGCTTCATTGCAATGTTTGTTTGTTTTTGCTGACTAATAGTTCACCTTATAGTTCAGTCCAGATTGAGTATCCAGAGCATTACTGCTCTTGAAGGAATCATCAAAACATGGGATTTACCTCTTTATGTGACATTTTATGCTTACATTTGGTATTTAACAATGCAATGTTACATAAAGGAGGAAACCCCAATAGGATCCTTTTAAATAATCTCATTCTGGCTCCGATTATCTCCATCGGGAAGACGGTGCATGCTTCAGGAGTCCACCTGCTGATCAAAAATACCCATCATCCACTGCTTTGTGGACTTCCCCCCCCTGTGTTCAGGGTGTGGATTGAAATGTTGGTTGTCTGATGCAATGACCCACGTATACCCAACATATTTTTGAGAAAGAGCGGGGAAAACCAGTTGATGCCAATGTCCGTCCAGTGAGTTCCGTTGCCAGAATCGAAGGCTGGACGGACAACGAAGAGGAAAACGTGACGTTTCGATGGCAGTCTCTCTATCAACATCTGCCTCACCTGCACTTGTTTACCTCTGCTCCTCCGTCTACCTTTGTCAGCCAATTCTCCCTCTTTTCCTCTCTCTTTTCAGATCTGGCGAGGCTCGTGTCACCCAGAGAACAAGAAAGTCATTCTGGCAGGAAGAACAGCGCAAGGAGTATGAGGTGCAGAGATAGACATGGATAAGAGAGAGAGCGAGAAACCACTCTGTTCCCTTTTTTTTTTTTTTTTTGTGTCCCAGCCCCACTATTCTGAACTTGTCAGATTGGGAACAGTCGTGCTTTTTTTTGTCACTTTTTGGGAGCTCCTTTTCATGCGTTTCTTCCAAATCCCTTCACGGTCTTATCTCCGTCTACCCTCCCTCAATGTCTCAGCCTATCATCCT
Organism: Blennius ocellaris; assembly: GCF_963422515.1. NCBI lineage: Eukaryota > Metazoa > Chordata > Actinopteri > Blenniiformes > Blenniidae > Blennius > Blennius ocellaris. The sequence goes on along the minus strand of NC_137670.1, from coordinate 8,775,639 downwards.
CTACCAGGTTGGGACCTCTCTCCGTCTTTGGTCGCCCGCACACATCGTCGCGTCTCTCCTTCCTCAAAACCTCTGTCATGCGTGCTGCACGTCGGAACCACTGCCTTCTCATTTATTCTTGTCTTCTATCCACACACACGCGTATTGGCTGTCTGCCTCCCTTCTCGAAATTCCATCACTCCTCTCATTATTGTTCGCCGCTAATTGGTTTGTCGCGCCGGGCAGGCTAAATTTTAATTAACGCAGAGATTAGCGGTCGCCCTGTTGGCCCTGCTAATTATGATGCCGTAATCCGCATGCCAAAGATCTGAACTATTATTAATATCTCAAAACAAACATCGGGAGATAACCGTTGGCATGACTTGCCAGCCTAAAGTGATACACAGGCGAGACGACTCAGTCCAGTTGACCTGGTTGCTTTGAGATCAAAAACGGCTGCCGAGAAGGAAACTCACCTAATGGGAGTTGCTTTTCTACATGTTTTCAGGACTACAGCTTATGTACCCTGGTTGCAAATCAAGGACGAGCCGTAGCCGCACGCCCAGGCGTCCGTCCTTGTACACATTACCATGATAAGGTCAGCGCTGTAGCTCGGAGCCAGTTTGTCTTTCACATTATGCTCAATTAACAGAAACCGTGCTCTGAAAGCTATGGGAAGTCAGTGAATGACTCGAAATAGAACTAATATGTTCTGTTCCACAATTTTTTGTCTAAAAAGTCTTTCAACTAGCATTTTAATTCAAATTAAAACCATTCAGCTCCTAATTTTTATAAAGAAGAGATAGAATTGGAATAGACCATATGCAGTGCAATAATGGCATTAATGCATTTCCCTAGTAAAGCCCACAATAAAAATACTTTTATTTATAACTTAATTAAAAAAAAATAATTAACATTAGTTCCTTGGTCCCCTTCCACTTCCACTTTTAACTATCTCCATTGATACCTAGATATTATTTGGAAAATACTCAGTGATTCAATCTGATTCAAATAGCCACTTCTCTCTGATCAGTTTGACTGTTCAGGACATAAATTATGATCAAATTGGAGGAGCCGATGTCCATGTAAGTAAGTGAAGTTTACAGCACTTTATATAAAGTATAAAGTGCTGTACATAAAATGGGTGCAATAAAATACAGTAAAAGTGAGAAAAGTATTTTGCCAAAACCTTTCTTAAATATAAATGTCTTCAAGTGCTTTTTAAAAGAACTTGCGTAAATGGAACATTCACTGCACTTCCCTTTGGCGATCTTAAGCACTGCTGCAGTACTTTATTCGTATTCCCTGGTTTTTTATGAACAGCATCAATTGGTCACAGTTGTCACTGTATGTCTATATACCACCTGTCTCGATGTCAGTAGTCAAATTATGCTGGCTATCTCTGGACATCCCGATGACAAATGAGCCTGATGGTTACAATAACAGTCTGTGCTGTAAGTCCTGACCTTCAAACTACCACCTGCATGCTAATGCGGGGCACTTGTGTCTTAAGCCGTGCTTGAATCCACGTGGATATGCAACTATGTATGAGGAAGAGAGTAAATACAAGCAATCATTGGCTGTTTTATTAGGCACTTCTTCACAAAAATATCTACTCAAACTGAGCCTGACTCTGGGGAAGAATGATGATACGAGTGGTTTGAACATGGCAGGGTTGTTGCTTCGTGACAAGCTGGTCTGAGTATTTCACAACTACTGATCTGGGATTTCCATGAACAACCATCTCAGGTTTACAGGGAACAGTTTGATAAAGAGGAAATATCCAATGAGCAGCAGTTGTCTGAGTAAGAATTGCCTTGTTGATGCCGAAAGGACAGGCTGGTTGGAGATGACAGTAACTCAAATAACCGTTCATTACGATCAAGGTATGCAGTCGATCTGACTGCGCGAAATGTCAAAGCTGATGGTGTACAGCAGCAGAGGACAACACTGTGTCACTGCTGCCATCTAAGAACAGGAAATTGAGGCTACAGGTCACACAAGTTGGCCAAAACTGGACAAGAGAAGATTGAAAAACCTCCATTTCTGCTTCGACGCTAAATCGGTTGATTCAGAATTCAGTGAAATTGTGGATCCGTCAGACTGCTTCTGGTATTGTAATGGAGTGACGGATTATTTTCTTGGCACGTTTTGGTCCCTTTGGTATTGTATCTGACCATGTCCATCTCTTTGTGAGCACAGTGTACCATCTTCTGAATGAGACTTGCAGCAGTACTAAAAATGTTTCCCCTTTACAACAAAAAATTAACACAGTTCTCATACAAAAGAGGGTCCAACCCCATACTACCAATTTATATCTAATAAAGGTGCAATGTCCTGCGACATGGTGTCAAATTACAGACACTTGCTGTATGGTGGCAGGTTTCAGACATTAAAGGGTTTGCCAAGGCAAAAGATGGTTGAACCCAATACTATTAAGATACATTTTTGAGTTTGGGAAGTATTTCTTAAACATAGAGACATACTAGCTCCAATGTGAAAGTAAAGTAATTTTTGGTTGGACAATAACAAATAACAAGTACAAATAACAAATACAATGTTGTGAATGTTTAATTTTTCATTGGGCAAATTCTATTTTTGCATACAATCCAATTTGCAAGATAGAAAAGTTGAAACGAATGAGCAACATTTGTATTATGTAAGACGTGAAACAAAATGGAGTCTAAGCGGTGGTGTCGGATCCCTCAATTATTCAGCAATGTAGCCTGATTCGTCTCGGCCCAAAGAAGATAATATTATTGAGTCACGTCACCCCGTGTGTGTTTGCATCAATCTGTTTTGGGATGGAAGCGAGCGTCTGCAAGGCTATCTGAGGTTGTACGTGTGTGCTGTTGTCCTCGCCGCCGTGTCTCAGTCTGTGTGATAATGAGGCCACGGGGGGGGGGGGGGGGCGGGAACTGGTAGTGACGAGAAACATTGAGGAAGCTGAAGGGTGTCTGCGGCAAAGACATTGACGCTTTTTTTTTTTTTTTATTGAGCTCTTTCCGTCACCCAAATCAAAAGCAAAATGCATGTTCAGATTCTCCCTTCTGATGCCATCTGTCAAAACGTGTCACAGTTTGAACTGTTCGAGAAGCTTTTTGTGGCGGGAAGCTTTCAGATATTTCAGATAAGTTTTTTTTTTTTTTTTCCTTTGGGCGAACAACTTTTCGTCTCTTGTGAAAACTTAATTTGCAAGAGTGTGTGCTCTGTGTGGGTGCATTTTAGAGAGAAGAGTTAAAATGTGAAGCGAGTAATCAACCTGGAGGGGGATTTTTCTTTTTTTTTTTTGGTATATGTGAGTCTGAGCAGGTTTCCCACCCTTGGCGCCAATCTGATAAACCCAAGAAGCTTGAAGAAAATCAATACTCCTGCCCATCAGCTCAACTTGGTATCACACACACACACACAATCACACAATCCGTCCCTCGGTGCATTAAAATTGTCACTTTTTGGTCAATCTGCTTGAATCCTCTCAGATTGTAGGATCAGATTGTCCCGTTTACAGGAACACTGAATAAAGTAATCACAACGTGCAACCCGATTCATTTCAGTGGATAAATCCCATAATGCCTTGCACTTTGACGTTTGCTCTTTGTGACACGCACACAGAATCTGACAACCGGCTTTAACCGGAAGCCTGCCTGATCAAAAATGGAATTAACTAACATGATTACATTCGTGATGCTTCTTTCTTCTTTTAAAGTGCAACATCAAAGAAACCTTCTGTTGGTGCAGACTATAATCACAAAGTAAGTGTAAGGAGTAACCCGGTGTGCCATTTACTGTACACTGACTATGATCGGATCAAAAACCGCATCTTTTTTTTTTAAAGAATAAATAAACACAATCTTGGCACAATAGTGTTGCTCCACAGGGGAACGTTCTCTGGAGATCCAACAACATGGACATTTGTTGGAAGAACGTTGTATCACAAACAAAAGCGTATGAACACAATTGATTATCCATTAACCCGAAATTTGCAGCTCAACCTTGAGCATCATTACTTCAAGTCAAGCAGTAAACGGGATGGATAGATGGATGGACTTAACTGAACTTTCCACTTAATATTGAAACCGATCACTGAGACCTTAAACGCACCAGGTTCCTTTGTACCCACTCCATTTTTTTTGCTGTCACTGTTTATTGAGGCCCAAATAAAGATCGGTTTATCAGAGGGCCCAGGGGGGCGATACGGGGGTGATCGATTAGGCTTTCCGATGTGGGGGTGGGTGATGAAGGTGAAGAGAGCTGTCTGTTCACATCCATCCTCACACCCTCCGGGAGGATAGAAGAGTAAAATAAGATTAAAAAAACGGCTTGAAATCCCCACATTGAACAGTACATCGGGGCACTATATACGTGTATATATATATATATATTATATACACACACACACACACACCTCACACCTTTATCTCTCTCTATCTGCCCTGCTATGCCGTCTCTCTGTGACATCAATGCACAGTTTCCACACAAGTGATTTGGCAAGGCGGCAGTGTCGGATCTCGGGCTCGGGCTGAATCGGAGGCAGCGGCGTGTCGGAGGCAGTCGTGAGCAGCAGAGCGCATCCAGGCAAGACATGGCGGTGCCAGCAGACGTCCAGGCGGAGGTGGAGAGGTAATGGAGATGTACAGATGACACTGAATGTGATTTAGAAATCTGAGCACAAACGCCCACGAAAGGTCTCTGCGAGCATCACAACATGGAGAACAACATCTAGAACATTTTTTTTTTTATTGTTTTACCAATGCAGGATTTTGACGCTTTTAAAATATAAAGTCCAAAACCTGGGTTTTTTTGTTCCGTTTTCAAATGAAAATGTAAACATTTCTTTGCATTTTCATTTACGCAACAACGGTGTTCTGAGCCACTGAAAATAGTTCTGCCATGGAAGCCGTTTTTAAAAAAAGATTGCGATTTCAGTTGGTCTTTGCACCGTTGTCGTGGAAACGGACACGTGAAAAGTTTTCCGTGTTCACTCGAAATCTTTGAGATGCAAATCAGGGATACATATTTGCTGCTACATCTCGGATTATAGTAATCATTAATTAGTATTTTTTTGTCCATTATTAAATCTAATGAGGAAACATCCACATATTTCTGATAGATTAGGTACTGGAGTATTTCAGGCCTCATTAGTTTTAAAATGTCGACTCTGCGCATGTAAATTAAAATGAATCCATCTTCTATAGAGATTTCACCCTGTAGGTCACCCTGGACCGGTCGCCAGTCCATTATAGGGCAAATAAAGAGAGACAGACACACCAACATTTAATCTGCAAACAAGTAACATTCCGTTATCAATTTGACCGTGTTTACATGACGTTTCACGTTTGTTTCCCCTGCAGCAGTGGACACAGAGACAATGATGTCGTTAGTATGCCGGAGCACACGAGGGCGCTGTTGCTTGATTTTGTAATGAAACCACCCAGACATCTGGGCAGAGAACAATAAACGTGAAGAACATGGAGAGCACCCGACATCGACATGGACTGATGACGCATCGGATGCTATCAGGGGTAAGTCTGAACTATAAAGCTACTGATATGGATGATAAAACTGGAATACGAGCTGCAAATAATTCTATTACGGTCCGCCATGTTTGGTTACATGTGGATGAGCGGAGGGAGGGGGAGAGATTCGCATGGCAGTAACAGGCTACCGAGCTTCCGGTAGTCTCTGCAGGAGGGAACAGCGACCATGAAAGAATCGTTCCACCTTGGGAGCCGGGATTAAACACTTGTCGGATACAGCAAATCCGAACACTGGTGCAGTGTAAAGGAAGCCCCCCCCCCCAAAAAAAAAAGGTAAAGAAAGTTTTGCGGATTCGTTGTTGTGTAAATGGGACCTTCGCCTCAAATGCATGCTGTTGCACTGCTGCAGAAAACCATACTTACAAAGGGACAACATGCAAACACCACTCAGACATCCTCCATGCATAACTTGGACACAAATAATAATAAAAAAGTCCAGATTCTCAAAATATGTGGATAATATAAGTAAAAAAATTAATTACTTAAAACACAAATAAAGCAAATAAGTGAAAGTGACTTCATTTTGGCTCCATCTGTGAAGTTTTCAGATGGAGTCATGCTTATTTTTTCTTCAAAAACTGCATTTATTTCACTTGCTAAATCAACAAACTTGGTGGTTTAAAGAAATCTGCTTGTTTAGCTGAACCGTTTTTTGTATTTTTAACTTGAATCAGTGATACATTTCAAAAATATTAAATCTGAGCTGGAAGTTGTTGTTTTTTTTTTTGTTGTTTCCCCTCAGTGAGAAAACACACACATTGAATGACAGACATGTAGCTATATATGTATATAAAGCAGAAGCGCTGTTCACTTTCCCTCTGTTGACTGTGCAGGTCACACTGGGAAAAGAAGTAATTACTTGTTGGTGGGAAGACGGAGAGGAAGATGAGGTGGAGTGAGGAGAACGGGTCGAGCGAAGGAAGAAAGAGTCAACAGGTCAGTTATTTCCGAGTGTGACGGATAGACAGAGATATGAGGCGCGTCGCCACAAAAAAACACTATGGATTTTTATTACTGTATCTCGAGTTATTATAGTTTTAGCATGGAAATGCCGCCTGTCGTCCCATTGAGACGAGTGATTCAGCAACACATTTTATTGGTTCCGTTCAGTCGATTGGTGTGGACGTTAACACCATCCTCCTCTTGTTGGGTTGCCTTTTTTCCCTTTTTTTTTTTTTTTACCCCAGATGCTGCACAGCACCATAAAGCTGCCCAGTAGAAATAAAGAATAGGTCCAGGAGAAATGATTAAACAATGTGAACAGAGAGGGAAACGAGAGGAAAAACCTTTTGCAGCCTATACACGGAGTCTATAAATTACAATGCGAGGTCTCGAGTTTCTAAGTCTTTGTGCTGTTCAAGAAAAACAAGGCTTTTACTTCCTGTGATCTCTGAATCAGTAGTCAGGCTCACCCGTTTCCTCCCAGTCGCAGACTATCGTAACGTTTCTTTGTATGGGAATAAGTACGAAGCATAAATCAGTGCCACGCACTTGTAGCCTTTATTGCCTCTGATATTTTACAATGATCGTCCCTTGCTGGGCTTTAAAATTTAAAAGCCTCGGTAACTAAAGCAGCAGTAATGGTGCAAAGTTCAAACAATAAAAAAAACACAGAACAACCCTGGATACAAATGCTAAAACCCAATTCACACTGTGGAAGGCAACCATACCACCTTTTTTAAAACTTTAATTTGAGTATTTTTCAACTCTTATAATTATTATTTTAAGATGTTTTATTTCCATTAGAATCTATGTATTTATTGACGGTAAATACATTTTTTATGTGGGAGACCTTTACGGTCACTGTTTCCGTGCATCTGGATCTAAGGCATTTTCGTTTCAGAAAACTTTTATATTTCCGTGGCATCATTTTGATGTCTGTTTACATGCAAACGGAAAAAAAAATTAGGAATTGTAGTGAGCATGCCAGGCCATGAGTATGCGCTGCTTGTTGTTTTTGTGATGAAACCAACAAAAATTCAAAAAGCAGCAACACATTTGCCAATGTTGTGACACAAATACTAAAGCTGATACACAAATTCAAATTCCAAAAATTCAAAACATAAAGACAAAAGCAATATTTATTAAAAAAAATTCTAATTAAAAATATGAACGCAACAAGGAAGATGAGACAGTTGTCATGATTTGAAACGGCTTGCTGCGAACTCCCCTCAGTTGTGGCTTTTGCACTGTGATGACCCCCGCTGGGCCACCGTTGGCAGTAATGAAACAAGAGGATGCGTGTAAAAACAAAAACAACAAATTAACTAATCCGCATTTTTCTGAACATGCGCTCTGGCTCTCCATTTCACCTGCTCCACCATGTGATGCATGCTTCTCGCGGCATGTTGCAAGGCAACTGGAGTGATGGGGGTGGTGGGGGGGGGGGGGGGGGGGGGGGGGGTAGGGCGTTGGAGGGAGGCAACCAGTTTATCATCTTAACCTAGTTAGATGAAAGCAGGATAGGAAGAGGTGCTCATTATATCCCTCCAAGCCCTCCACCCAACGCCACATTTCCCCCTTTTCCTCCCTGGATCCTTCCCCCTGCTTCCCCCCCCCCGTCGCTCGCCCGGTGTCACAGTTTTGCGTCATGCTCGGCGAGGGAAACGGAAGCTGTTGCGCAAGACTCTTTGGGTAATTATATGTTGCCCGCTCGTTAGTTTTCTTCGTTTAAATTGGAATCCCCGTCGGCACCGATTCGGAGCGCAATCCGGCGACGTGGTCAGGCCGCCATCGGCTTTGGCGGCGCGTGTTTTGGCGGCAGGCTCTGGATTGAACTTTTCACCTGGCGGCACAAAACGGAAAACATGGCAAAGAAACTGAGTGAAGCCCATGTGGCAGCTTTATGTGCAAACCGCCACACACACACCTCAGGTTTCGCTGTCCGTCTTCATGTCGGAGCTCTTGACATTTCCTCGACATTTGATGACATTTGCGGACACGTGTAAACTTCGGGAATAGGGAGTTTGATCAGAAAGGGAAAGGAGACTGGTGACCGGGGGGGTTGGGATGTCAGCAGTGTCTCGCCATCTGCCACTGCGGTGCCGGCGCCGAGGCCAAGTGCACTGTGGGACGGCTGAAAGCCGGTCTCCTCTGGTGGGCTGCCGTTCAGAGTTGGGACCAAGTTGTGGGCTTGGCGGAGAGACGAGGCTGTTCCTCAGTCCAGTGTTTTATCACCACATCCAAGCTGAATGGGCACAAATAAAGGGAATCCAACCGAGTCGCTCCGAGTGCTTTGTTGCAATTTAGGTCAGAAGAAGCAACATGTTTATGTGACAGGGTCAGTGTTAACAGGGTGTTTAATGTATGTTTTAATAGTTTTTGCCACAACTTATAGGCCATTGCGTCTTAAGTTCCTGTGTTTTTAACCTGAAGTCTTATTGGATTGATTTTTGTGCCCATAAAGGATCCCAGTGACAGGCAGAGGAGCAGCGCGTGTGTTTGGTTTGATTTAGTTTTGAGTTTAATTTATAAAAGACTCAGGAAACATTTAGACAGACGGACCAGGGCAGTTCTGTTCTATTTTATCTGTGTTCTTTTTGTAATTTTCTCCAGAAAAAAAAAAAGAGGAAATCAAGGTACTGCTCTGGAGGCTTTACACAAATCACAAGTCTTCAGGAGAGTCATTGTGCTGGCTGGTGAAATTGAAGAAATAGTGACCTTGCAAATGTAAGGGATTTGCTGCTCATGGCTGCAGAATTTCAACAACTAGAGTTGATTTAAATGCAAGTAAGTGACTATTAAAGCTTCAAAAGCCAAATGCTTTCAGTTTAAGAAAAGAGAGAAAACAGCGACAAGAGAACTGGGCATGAAATGACTACATTTTCAAGTGACTAATTAAAATAGTGATGCTCTGATGGTGGCCTGGCCCCATGTTAAACCTCCGTGGCAGTAAATCTCCTCACGACAACTTTCTTTTTAAAAGTTCCTCCTGCATTCTCAGCGAAATCGCAACCGGCTCAGCTTCTCCTGGGTGGTATTTAGAGAAATTGTATGACAGATGCCAGGACAAATGATTACCGTTAGCATATGGTGCTCCATGATTCAGCCCTGCTTCTTCACTGTGCGCCATACAGACAGACTCCAGAAACGGCTTCACACCTACTCGACACAGGAAGGATTAAAGTCGAGATATGAAGAGATGAGGTGCCAAGAAGAGAGCTGTCAGATAAAGGATGTTGCTGTTGCTTCTTTTTTAGCTTTGCCAGAAGTGACGACACCAATTTAACAGGCTGAAATAAACAAATTAACGGCTGCATTACCTTTATATTCGCTAGAAACATTTCTCATCAGCAGAGGATGGATTCTGGTGACTTTGATGAAAATAACATGAAAGAGGTTCAACCATTAGATGAATTGAAAATTTGACAGTTTCAAGGCAACATTTCTTTTTTGTGTCTTTGTAAGACTGACAGTGATGTTTGCTCATTTCTCCAATTATAGCCGGGTTGGTGTCTTTTCCATGTGTCTCTGCTAGTTATCGTTGAACACGTGTCTTTACATTATTGTAATATGTCATGTTTTGGGCAGGAGAGTCCCTCAAAGTCTGAAGTGGGTATTGGGGTTCTCACTCTGCACCTACTGACGCTCTTCTTTTGATAAAAAAACAAAAAAACAAATTACTTTTTTTGAAAATTTCCTACGGTGCTTCACAGCACCAAGAATTTTTTCTGAAGCTTAATTTTCTGACATCGGCTCACACTCTTCTCTCTGAAATACCTAAATAAACGTCATATTTGGTCATCCTTTTGTGTCTCCATTACAAGAAGCAGTAAAGCAGTAAAGCCTGATGATACCGCCACCAATGCTTGACGGTTGTTATCCCTCACGGGTTTGAAGAAACCAATGTCCTGCATTCCCAAAGACTTCTGTTTCACGTGTAGGGAGATCTCGGAACAACACCTTTTTGTATCTTTTCTTTTCATATTGGATGCTCCTTGGTGAGAACACTACTCTATAAACATTACCAATGGAGACTGCACGGATATTTGTATTGACAGATGATAAGGTTGGATTGTTATTACAGTGAGTGTTAACTATAAAACTATGACACTCTGGATGCAAACGTTGTTATTGTCCATCTCCTTGTGGCATTTCACCATTGCTTGGGAAAATGCACACTAATATAATCAAAAGTAATCTCTACCAGTGTATGCACATTTAACACATCCAGAAGAACAGTCTTGTCTACGTTTTATTACTCAAAATAATCGATAAACATCACCGAAAGCTCAGCAGAAACGATTTGCACCTCCTCAGTCCCCATGTCACACTCTCACATCTACCTTTTATTGACACATGATTGGATGAAAGGCGCCTTAATCAATAAGCGTCAACAGAAAAAGTCATGTAAACTGCAGCAGTGAGTCCAGTATCGACTCCTTCTGCAAATCTTCCCAGTTAAAGTTCCTCCAGATGCAGGAACCTCCCCTACAGTCGATAGTAACTAGAAGTCTGATCCGTCATTATAAGTGCAAATATTTTCAGTGGCTTTGATCTGCCTCTGCAGGAATTAGGTGTCCTCGCGTTGCACCCAATGTAAACAAACGGCTCCTGATTAAATCTGAGCTTCCTCTATGATTTGCTGCATTAATTTATGCTCATACATACGCAGATATCCGCTTTGATATCCTGCGAGCGGCGTGTGCTGTATTGATAATTTGATCAGGGCGACATTTCCATTGACTGGCTGTCATGCTCACGCAGCTGGAATAGTTCCTGTGATGAGGAGATCCGCACTGTTGCTTGCTTCAGTGAATTTACTTTATTGCCCGAGGGGCCGCTGACGGTCTGTCGCCATCGCCGGGATGCAAATAATTCAGATGTTATTGGAAATATATAACGTAATGTATACTTTGGAAAATGCGCTGTTATATAGTTTCCAAGGTCCTCAGTGCATGAGATATTATGTGTGCATACAGGGTGTGATTTGAGTAAATTTTACAATAACAACAACATAGTCTATTTATTTTGGATGACAAAAGGTGAATATATATATATATATATATATATATATATAATAACCATAATGAGACTAAAGATGAAGATAAGCCTTTTTTGAGGCTTATTTTCATCTTTCCAAAGGCAAAAAGTGAGTTTTCTGTCTGTTTTTGCAGTTTTACATCTTCAGATATTTTATATTTCTTTGTATGTGTTTTGTAGCCAGTTAGTCATTATTCATTCGACTGTAGTCATTTCGCTTTTTTCCTGGTCATTTTTAGTCTCATTATGGTTATTTTGTCTCTTTATATATACTTGTTTGGACGATCATTGTGTTTTATATGGCCAACTTGCATATTTTCTGCTCATTACTGTCTCATTTTGGTCATTTTGAGTCACTGTGGGGGTTTTACCCGTTGAGCCTCTGGGACTCTGCTCGGCCAATCTGTCCGGGAGTCTTCCCGCACTGTTTGGCGTTTGAAGAAATAAGAGCGCCAGTATTAGTCTAGTAATGTGTGGGCCAATGTCGCCAACTTGGTAAATCAACTCCAGAATTGCATCTGCACATATAGAGGAAGGAGACGGTGTTGCCAGATCAGATTGACAGTTTCCAGCCCAATCACATCTTAGAACCCGCCCATTCCAATAAAAACCTGCCCAGTTGCCAGATACCCGTGCAAACCTGCAAAATCATAACACATGCAAAAGAAAACGCATCCAGAGCTTCATATCTGCATCAAATAACCACATATAAATCATAGATAAATAGGTTTTTGCAAATTGTAACCAACAAGAGCGCCGTTCATCAACCAATTGTAACTAAACTAAACTAAATGTAACGTGAATATGCTAGTTTGTTTGCCTTCTTTGCCTTATTGCAGAACACCCCCACTAATGCCAAATTGAAAATGTAGCTACTTCTCTGTTTTGTTCTGGTGGACACAATCTCATGCAGTTACAAGTCATTGGATTAAGTCATTCTGGCCAAGTTGTTACACGAAAAGCAAGTGAAGCAAATTTGACATTAATAAATGTCTTCAACCCACAAGGTTGAGGATGGTGGCTGTAACTAAACAAACTCACCTCTGCTCCACCGAGTGGTGAGGATGTAACATTACTCCCCATCGTCTTGATAGTGTTTTTTTCCTGACCAGTTAGCAGGTAAGAACCAATTAAAGAAGAAAAGTAACTCGATGTACATTGCAAGTCGACCTACAAATAAAATGATGTGCTTTTATTGGCAATAAAATAACTGAATTGTGCTGTAGATATCAGTTGTTTAATATATTGTGTGAGCTATACTGAAGTGACAAAAGTAACTCAAAAATATAAATCGTCATTGTTTGTATCAATTTAGTAAAGAATGCTTTATTGCCACTCAGTTCATTCTGCACAGTGAAGTCTTGGAGACTTGCACAATAAGAGAAACCTGAAGCTTTGGAGTAAAAGCATAGAATACTGAAATCTCTGTAATAAAAATATCTGTGGTTGATTTCATTTTTCTAAGTTTCACAAACTCTTTAATTTTTACCCACAACCCCCTTTACACAATCCCTGCTATATCTGATAACCGAAACCGATGCTCAGGCTGGGGAAGGTACGTCACATCTGCATGCTACTCTTTATCAAATGAGATTGATCAAGTGGAAGTGGAATTCCTTCTTGATGAGACATCCAAACTCCAAACAGCACTGCGACCGCAGAGAACATGGATAAAAGCTGCGGATGATTGTTTTTTTCTTCTGGACGCGTTGCAGCAGAGAGCGAACACTTGTGTTGCTTCTTGCTGTTGTGGCCGTAACGCTCTCCAGACTTAAAAAAGGAGGGCGGAAAAAAAGAAAGTCCAATATTGAAATGGTGAAGAAGCTCAAGGCCGGCCGAACGGTGGAATTCTGGGCACACACACACTGCGCTGTCTAACTCCGTCTCAGGTTAATGAAGTGTGACCGATGTGACAGGAGAGCGCCACTCAGGAAACCCACCGAGGAGCAGTTTACACCTTTCATATTTCTACACGCACACACACTCATCGAGTCAGTGTGTGTTTGGAGGCCTTATGGAAATGTTTCTCCCACCTACGATACCACATCTGTTCGCCCGGGCACTGCTCCCCTCCTTCCTTCTGATCTGTGTCCAGATGACATTCCTGCCTCGCGAGCTTCATCGCGGTCCCATGATGAATGAGACGGCCTCATTTACATGATAAACTGCCCGAGGATGGAGACGCAGGAAGCAAAGTGAGTCGACTTGAGCTCTGAGAGACCTGTTTGAACTCTGTCTGACACTTTTTGCTTATTTTTTCTTATTTTTTTTTTTTTGTAGGGGTAAAAAAGTCACAGTCTACAACGACTTGATTCTAGCTCCACTTTTACCAAAGAAGCCTTCCTGAGGCTTGATTCGACCCCAAAATAAAACTCAAGAGGAGTCACAATTTCAAACACTATTCATCTGGAAGATTCTTCATTTGGTGTTTTGGTGGCAGTTTTGGAGAGTCGAACATGCGAGGCCACAAGTTGGCACTGCTGGTGGTGAACAGTGGATGTAGAAACTGATTTTAGAGTTTTATGGTATTCAATATTTGTCACATGTCTTTAATTCCCCAAATTATTCAATTATAACATTGATGTAAATTAAAGTGGGATTCTGTGTAAAGGTCATAGTTTCCATTAAGCTGCATTAAGTGGGAATATAGGGAAATCAACATGGCAATAATAGGAAGCTGGTGAACCAGAATGGCGACGCGTGTCGTAATCCAATCAGTCAGGAATGTATATACATGTCCCAAAACACGGCGAGGACACCGTGTGAGCCAAGCAGCTTCTCTCTTCATCTATTAGAATGTTTCTCACCGTCCCCTCTCTCATTCGCACACGAGTCTCCCCAACTCCTGCGCATTTCCATCATTCCAGTAATTCCCCAACACCCACCGAAACCATTGCGCAAATGGAAATATTGATCTCCCTTTTGGTGGCTGCTTTCATATCGGGTTTGGGTGAAATGACTCGAGACGAATGTGAGCCGTGCCGGTCTTTTATTCAATCTTCACTACCGAAGCGTATACATAAAGAAGGCCGAGGGATGTTGTTGCTCGTGTGGAAACGAAGCTAACACCTTGATACATTTTACTTTTCCTGACAGAGAGAGATCAGGCTTGGTACTGAGGTTTAGGTGGAAATGTTTGATTGATGACAGGAGCTTTCTGTTCTGTTCCCGGCTTGTGAGCACTCTTGTCTATTTCTAGGATCCTTGTTTTGCCACCTCCTGCACCCATATCTAATCCTCGGTTCATGTCCAGGTGTTGTCATGTTTGGGGCGAGTGATTGGCGGGGGAACCAAAGAGCCTGTCAGGTGCAGTTGGCAGGTCGCAGCTGTAGATCATTCTCCAGGGCAGAGGTTTCGTACACATCATGCCCACGCGCTTACGGTGTCGGGCCACCTCGTCAGTGCTGTCTGGGTAATGAAGGAACCCGATGGAAACTCTTTCCAAACAAACAAAACACGTTGAAGTTAGAAAAGTTGTCTGAAGTTGAAGGCTTGCACAGATTACAGAGAGGAGACAAGTGTCGATTGCTGTGATCATTTCTGTTATTGCTTCATGAATGGCTTGCTTTATAATCCACATGTCCAGACCGTGGATGGTCGGTTAAAGGTACCATATTATTCACTTTTCCAACTATTTCACAATAGGTGTCTGAGGTACAATTACATTGTTTTCAAAGTGTATTTCCCCAAATCCAGCATTGGTCCTGAATTCCTGCCAGTCTAAAAGTCCTTCGAGTGAGCTCTCTTGAGAATAGGCCATTTCTGTGTCTGTGCCTTTAGATTAGATTCAACGTTATTGTCATTGCAAGTGCAACGAAATGCAGTTTAGCATCTAACCAGAAGTGCAATATCGCAAGTATCAGATATTATATACACATACACACTCGCATATATAAATAACAAATGTCAATTTTGTCATAATATTTATGAAGATATATATTTTTTTGTATTCCTGCTTGTAATTTTAGACTGCCAAGCTCATCTACCTGTATCAAAGTCAAAGTGAGCATCCACCACCACCGAGTGGTTATTTCCCAGCATGACCTCATAAAGGGAAAAGATCCGATTCACCTGTACAAGCACACATTTGCTAAAGTGGAGCAAACAAGTGACAGAGATTACGGACTTTCTTAATTTATGGAGGCACATGTTACTGTTCGAAAACTTTTACAAATGTAATTTTGCATAATCTGAGACCTTTAAAGCTCTACGCATGTGCTGCAATTACTCACGGTGCCCATCGGACGCCAGCAGCAGTTGGCCACCCAAGAGCGAGACAGGTCTCTGGCGCATTACGTAATCCTATGATCAAAGAGTTTGCACAGACAGAAAATTTGAAAAAAAAAAAAACAAACCCAAAGGTGTATGATTCGGGCTGCTCCTCCAGCTTCTTTTTATTGACTCAAAATACCCACAGTGGGTTGTTTACAAAAGGTGTAAATCTACTAAGTGAAATCAAATGGGTGAATGGCAGCATGGCAATTAAAAAGTCATTTACCACTTTGAGTTTGGATTAACTCGTCCACTGAGCGATATTTCAAAGCCACCTTGAGGTCATGTAAATCTTCCACCTGCTCGCCTGGATGGTTTACCTTTGCTGTATCGTGCAGCTATCTGCAGCCGGTGGCTCTTAAACCGCACGTTCCTGTTCAGTTCCTCAGCGCCGGTTTCCCTGCAGCTTCCACAACGTTATGTGTGAATACACATATTTTTTTGTCTCTTCAGTTTCGTCGCACAGCAAACAATCTTTTGAAGAGAGGCAGATTCGCAGCTTGAGGTGGCAAATGTGACGCATAAATTAGATCGACAGTTTTTTCCGACTGAACTCTGCATCACCTGCCTGCTGCCTTCCGCTGGAGGTGAGACATTTTCTTTTGCAACCACAAATCTGGGAAAGCAAAGAACCAATTAAAACAAACAAAACAAACAAAAATAAAAACAACTTGGATGAAAACTACACTTTGTTTCATTGCCAACAATTCAGGTTTACTAGACATGTAGAGAGAAGTTGAAGACTAAGAAGGCATGGGGCATTAAACTGCATAAAAAAGGATACAAATAGTTAAAATCAAACATTTGTAATGTATAAACATGTGTCGTTAAAATGGTTGGATTTATCGTTAAAAAAAAGTTGAAGTGTCTTAAACATCTCAAATGTCTGAGATGGCATTAATGGGTAAAACTACAGTTTTTCATAATGTCATCAAAGTATTAATTTCATTATTAAAACTAACTGTAAAACTGCTAAGTGCAAAACATTCTAGATTTATCTTAAGTTTTGTGGCTCATGCATGAAAATCTTGTCCGTGTCGCCTACCGCCACTTGAAATGACCATTTCTACTCCTTTATACTTTCATCCCTGTCTTCTTCTAATGGTTTTTTGGTTTTTCTAGCGACAGCCACTAAAAGGATCCCTTGTAAATCGTACTGTATGGCCACTATTGGTGCAGTTTTATAGAACTTCCTCAGCACAACCTTTCCATCCATCGAATCCATTCATCTATCCATCTCAACCCAGACATCTGTCCTCTCTATCTTCCTTCAGCTCTTCCTGGGCCTCCACCAGTCCCTCCCCCCCCTCGAGACCAAAGCAAGTAAATCCTGGGATCACCTTGGGGACACCTCCCAGTCCAAGGTGCTTTATAAACCTCCAATGATAGACAACCAGGAGTCCTAATGACACCTCAAGTGGCTCCTCTTAATGTGGAGGAATCATGGCTTGACTTTGAGTGAAACTCCTCACTCTATTATGAAGAGTGACGCCCGCCACCCTGTGGCAGAAGAAACCTCATTTCGGCCGCTTATATAATAATCTTAGTTGAGGATAGGGCTGTAGAATGACTGATTAAGTCATCCCTCCATTTATTCTTCACGCCAGCCACCTGTCCAAATCCGTTGACCGACAACCTCTTATATCCGTGCAACATTTGACCGGAAGAACACCATGAACAGTTGGTACTTTCTGAAAAGTTATTCTAATCTGGAGCATGCAGGAGGTTTATACTCTGTAATTAGTGGGTTTATGCGTGTAGAAATCTATATAATTGGTATTGTGGTGCAGTTTTTCTGCATGTAAATACTCATCACAGATCCAGACATCGCACACACAGGTATTATACATTATACATCACACACACACACACACACACACACACACACACACACACACACACACACACACACACACACACACACACACACACACACACACACACACACACACACACACACACACACACACACACACACACACTGAATATTCACCCCTCTGGTGATTTTAATGTAGTTTTCTGGGACTGTGATAGAAATCCCACATGAAATAGTTTTGTGCCCTCAGCTATCACAAGCACAGATTCCCACTCCAACCCGAGGGACAACATCTCGTCCTGGGTCGACTCGCTCCAAGACCCACCCCCCCAATCCCCCCAGTGGGAGAGAGGGAAGGAGATGAGGAGATGAAAGGATCACCATTTTACTCATCCCCGCTTCTTTTTCAGCCCAACTCTTGTGTCTGTTTGGTCAACAGTGACTTTGTGCAAGCACTTTGGTGGAGAAAGCAGTAGAGATGCGGTTCGATTCGGGCCAATGGAGGGAGGAATCAAAGAGAAAAGACGAATAGATAGTTGAGTTTCTGCCTCAGCACATATCTATTAGTCATCACACCACAGCCTGGCCAACAACTTCTTTGACAGCTGAAGCCTGTCTCATATTCTCCTCTGCTCTTCATCTCTCCCCATCTTTGCTTCTTCTTCTTCTTCTTCCTCTTTACTTAACTCCTTTTCCCCCATCCCTCTCTTGATCTCCCGTTTCTCATCTTCCTCCTGCCCCTCTAATCTCCTCCATGTCATTACAGGCGTATAATTTATGAAGTGTTGAAAATGTTCCTCTCTGCTCCGCTGCGCCTGTAACCAAGGTTACCGACATGTGAATCAGTATCGCTAAGAACACGTGTGACTTTTTTTTTTTTGTTGTCGCATTTTTAGGTGCGGGGAGGGAAAAGCTTGCAGTCTTGTGTAGTTTGATGTCGCATTGTTGAATCTCTTTTCAATTAGAAGTCATTTGGGAGACCCTATGACGTGCACACTCTCATGCGTACCTACGGACATGCTACGTGAGTCACACAAAGTCCACTGTATTATTGCATTAGTTTGGATTGCACGTGGGTTAAAATAAACGGACAAGCTCATTTTCTTCTATTTATCATTCATCAAGTAAATAAAAAGTCTTCAAGAATAATCTATCTGTTGATGAGCTTGTGCATGCGATACACGTGACGACAAGTCATATTTCTCAAGAAGCAAAAACATGTTCTTGTGTATTACGCGCATTTATTTTTCATGCTGTGGCAATCTTGCTTTTAGCATATGCTGATTTATGATTTACTCCTGTTCCTCACAAATTTCTTACTTTTGAATCACTTTCTAATGCTTAATTTCCATTTTCCAGTTTTGGTTAATGTTCTACTACAGCAACATTTTGCTTGTCAGTCATTACAGTAGTAATCCAGTTTTTTGGGGGTTTTTTTGGTACTGTAACAGCATTCTATTGTCATGCAGTGACATCGACTGGTCACATATAGTATGCTCCCTATACATTCAGAAGATGTCCTCAGATGGGCCAGAATGAAAGTTTTTTTATACGTCTTTCAGTGTATTTGAATCTATATTGTATCTGTCTGGGTGTCATATGGAAGTCAATGAAAATACGTTTCAAAAGAAGAATCGTCTTACACAGGACACACACATACGGGCAATTTAGCATTACCAATTACAATCGCATGCATTGTTTTGGAATGCATGTCAGGCTTCTGAAAACTATGTTAATTTCTATACAATGAGTTTTTGTTGGGGTTTGAGTTTGCATGGAAATAATCGTTTTTTTGTATCATAAAAAAATATAGTGTTTGCATTTCATTTTCTCAATCCAACAAAAGTGTGACTAGCAGTCTGTAAAATTATAAATAATCATTTGATTGTAAGTTTATCAGCAAAATAAAATATCAGGCAATTGAATATCAGTTTATGAGACTCAAAGAGGTCCTGAATAGAACTTTTAAGAGGCTTGATGGTTGAATTCGAGGCTTTCTTGTGACGAGTTTTAAACTCAATACTAGCTGCATATTGACTCTTCCTCCAGGCTTGTGTGAGAATTTATGGTGGCCATGAAATTTACAAAGAAACACATCAGATTGAAAAGCTCCCAATCTATATACAAAAAGAATGTCATTCTAAAAAAAACCCCCAAAACAAAACAAAAAAAACCTTTGGCTTCATATTGTCTTGCAGAAGCTCTGAATGCGATCCCACTGGCTGGCAGTGAATGGAAGAAAGGGTCACTTGTTTAACTTTGCGGTATTCGGTCTTTAAACATTGTATGCAAATAAGAACCTCCAGGATTTCAGTGTGACCACAGACATTATATTTATCTTCAGCCGATTTCAGTGATTAAAAGGAACCGGCTCAAACCATTTCAACATGCCGTCAGTTAAATTGAAGTTATTATTTCCATTCCGATTGGTTGACATCTCCCTCTGCTTAGGAAAGTGCAGTTGCTGGATTTCTGTCGGCAGAACAGAGCCTGAAAAATGCTGTCCAAGCACTTGTTTTCCCATGCTCCTCTTTGCTTTGACGTTATCAGTGGGTGGGTTCAACTCTTTGGATAGTCATGGTTTATTGCTGCAGATCTCGGCTACTGCAAAACCAAAAATGCTGAAAGGCCACTTTAAATGTCCCATTGGTGCCTTTGGGAGCTTAAACAACGGATTCTGATGATTACGGCGTTGGCTCTTCAAAACTGATATTGATCACACATATTGAGCCTTTGGAAGTGAAAGGAGCAGAGGGTTGTTCTGTTGTTGATATTAAACCTACTCCGGCCCCTTCGGCTGTAGGGCAGTTTTATGACAGAGGTACAATAAAGTATTGAGTGGCTGGACAGCCACCTGTCCCATGGCGCAAAGGGTTAACGGTAAGAACAATGCTGTAACAAGGACAGAGGATGACTGGAAGATCAATGGAGTAATTACCTCCTCTGGACAATCCTCACTTCTGCAGATGGTCGGGGGAGGACTAATGAGGGTTCAATAACATGGCTGGACCGCAGTCACATACACGTCGATGCTCAGGTCACAGTGTGAATCACTGTCTGGTCATCAGTTATCAGAGGATTCATGTAGGACTCCCGTGTATGGACGCATTAATGTCCTTCGTCTCAGGAAAGGACATCTTTCTCCAACCCTGCAGCCTGGAACTGATTGAAAGCCTCATAACAATGAGGATGTACTCGTCAATGGGTATCTTTGGGAATTGAAGAGGTTTTAGTCAGTGATGCTGCCGTTCATCACAGAGCTTGTGAGGAACATGAATGTCCAAGTTAAAATAAATAGAAGATTGTGAAATAGTTGCATGATGGTTGGTGGCCAAGAAAG
The DNA here is from genome assembly GCF_963422515.1 of Blennius ocellaris. Taxonomy (NCBI): domain Eukaryota; kingdom Metazoa; phylum Chordata; class Actinopteri; order Blenniiformes; family Blenniidae; genus Blennius; species Blennius ocellaris. The sequence continues at coordinate 8,754,713 of NC_137670.1, read as the reverse complement.
TCCACCAAGGTGTTTTTTTTTTTTTTTAGGGTAAGTTGGGTTAGGGTTAGTTAGGATGAGGATATATGTCAAGATTTTTCTTATAGGGATAGCTCAGACTTGACATCTCGTGGCCAGCTCCCAAGTCTCATGAATGCGTTTTGAAAAATGTCTATAGATGCAGTTTGCAGAGATTTTTTTGGGTCAAAGATATTCGAGTTGCAAGTCAATAAGTCAAAAGTCATTCAGCGTCATCATCTGGGAACACCGACTTCTCAAACATAAAACTTGTTTTTCCAGCACACTTTCCATCAATAAAAATTTCTGATCCTGTTGTGAATTCAAAGCGTCTCTTTGCTCTTGTTGAAGTCTTTACCCATTGAAGTGTATCTGCAATAAAGCAGAGTTTAACTGTTCGGTAGTCTTTATTAAAAATTAATCAAAAGGGTCTGTTTTAGATCTCAGCTTTTTGAAATTCATCTCGGAAACCATGATTGTCCAATTAGCAGCAGATGCAATACATTTCTCAGAAAACCATAATATCTTTTGCAGATTGTGAGTTTGATTGCAGAGCTCACGAAAATCGGGATTTATCTGATTCTGGTCACCATGAGTAGAAAGACAACACTGAAACTGCACGCAAAGCATTTTTCTGTCCAATGCTAAATATTTACAGAGCTGTCAAGGGAGCGAATGGAAGATAACTCTCTACCAACTGAGCCACAGCCACTCATTGATTTCCTAACATGCCTTCTTTTCTTTAACTATTGAGAAGAAATCATGTTAAATGGTTTGTAAATCCAGGGTGGGAGGATTTCCTTTGAATTGAACAAAAGTGTGTATGTTTTATGCAGTCCATATGAAACATTTATGAAAAGGTTTCGTTTCAAAACAAGTTTCCAAACAGATACACAGCACATAATGATTCGTCTGTTCTATTGTGAGATTTGCATTGCTATATCTTGTCAAACTGTCTTTTAGTCTGATGGGAAGTTCACCATTGACATAAAAACCAGTGCTTCACTTGAGGAAAAGCATGTTGTAGCATAAGTCCCATTATATATGATGTTTCAAGTGAAACCGCATCGTTTTTGAGTTCGTTTCAGAAAGGTTTTGCATTTTAGAGGGCCATGGTCTCAAAAACTATGTTCGTTTAGATGGAAAGCATTGAAAATAATGTAGTTAGCAAGTTGGGCCACTAGTGGGTGCTGTTGATTTTGTAATGAAACTACACATGGGCACAGAGAACAATAGAAATTAACAATGGAGAGTAAACGGACATTCGTATGGACAGATAAGTAATTTGGATTGTTATTACGAGTGGCTGTCATGAAATTTTGTTTTACTTCGTTTCCACGGAGACGGAGTCGCAGCTTTTTCCAAAAAGTTTCACCTTTGGACCCACTGTCAAAAAGTTGCATTTTTTAGTGGCTTTGAGCACCTTTGTTATGTAAACAGACAACCGACACAGTTTTCAGTTTTCACTTGAAAGAGGGTTCAAAGTTTTACGCTCAGTACATTCACGTTTTGAGACGTACATCTAAAGTCAGTTGTGACTTGGTTTACAGTTCATACGTATATGGTTTTGGAAAAAAAATCACCAGACAAAACTCAATTTCTTAGCTGTTTTACACATTGACCCATGTGGGAGGAGGAGCTGATCGACAAAGCGGTAGCCTGACGTGACATACAGGCACTAATAAAAGCATTGCAGCAACAGCATCACAATCCCAGCCTCAAACCGCTCCTTTACCCCCCAGGCTTTCTCAAATAAAGCACAGACATTTATTTGCATGTTGTTGCTTTTTTTTCTATCATCAGATATGTTGTGTCTTTCCTTTAGGCACTCCTCATATATTGGCAGATTCAGGGTCCACACTTGACTGCGTATCTCAATCAAGTCATTGCATTGTTCTTAACCTCTGGATGCTGGGTTTCTCCGTCAGCCAGGTGTGCCATCGAGTGGCTGGGGGCTGAAGCGGTGATGAATGAGTCGCGGAACGGTGCGAACACAGAGCTGCTCGGTCTGGAGTAGCCACGGAAGGGAGTCCTCCCTTGAGGAAACGCTCCCTCTGATAAATTGGGGTCTTAGTGCAGAGTGGCCAGTGCTAACAAACACCATTCATCAAGAACTCATAGGTGTTGCCTTGGGAGCATGGCTGGCTGTTGAACCGCCAATGTTTTATTTCGGTTTTAATGAATAATAAATACGTAATTGTATTCCTTATCATTAATGAATGTTTTATTTTTACGACTAGGTGCATTGAGCCAGAGTTTTAATTGTGTTGTAATTTTTAGGCATTCAGAGCAGCGCCTCTCTCTTGCTTAGCGGTTACAGGCAAAGGCAGATCGATGTTTCAATGGGTGCTGTGTTAAGAAAGTACACAATTAAGCAATCACCTCAAACTAAAGCACATCGACCCAAGGTGTGGAAAGAGCCTCTCTGTGTCTCAACATTCTGCACAGATGTTTTTCATTTTAGGTCAAGCGCAGGATTCGGGAGCTGCATGTAAACAGTCCAAGTGATTAATATCCTGTAGCGCCTCCCGCATGCGGCCGCGGAAACCGAAATTGGTCCTCCACATTGATCCGCCCGGCCTCTCGGATCGATGATCATAGGCTGTGATGAGAATAAAGCACGCGGCGGCGGCGGCTGCTTGGAGCCCAGAACACTGAAGTGTTAAACTCTGAATCACAACAAAAATTTGATTTGAGTGGAGGAATGCCTTTATATGTTACGCAGCAGTCCGCTTTGCTTCAGGCTGCTCTTTTACTAAGCAGTTGCAGATAGTCGGTGTGTTTGTGTGTGAGAAACAGGCCGCCCAAGGAAACATCTTCCCCTAGTGGCCATCAGCTTGCACGCCTGAGCATATATATATATATATATATATATTAATCCTCTCATGATGGGAAACCAAACTCCTTAAACTGACTCAGTGGTTGGAGTCGTTCATCCAAGTGAACCTGGTGTCTGAGTCATTTGAGTCATTTTTCACCCTCTCCAGGACCTGGACACTCAGCTGAACTGTGTCACGAAGCACTGGGAGCGTCGTATATCAACAGGAAGATTCTGAAACACTTCTGAGGGAAAAAAAAAAAGTACACACGATTTTTAATAACACTTATTCTACCTTATCTGTGCTGATTTTGAGGTTTATTTGAGCCAGGAACTAAATAAAAATAAAAATCATTAAAATAAAATAAATACCAGGTATCCAAAATGCCAAATATACAGTATATATTTTTACATATATGATTTTAAAGTTAAATATTTCCTCCAAAATTCTGATTTTCTTATAATAAATAACGTGATGTTCAAAAGGCAAAACCAATAGAAAGTGAATTTTATTATTATATGATCCCGTTAACACATTTCTTAAGAGTAGCAGACACAGCCAACACAATGCTGACACCTGAACTGAGATGGGATGCTGCCATGAAAGATCGCAATTATCCTCAAAGCCATGCTGTCAGGGTGGGTTTGTAAAAACACCCAGAATGCAACAGCTGTAGGAAAGGTTTCTTAGACGTTTCAGTTTTCTTTTGCATCAGAAGGTCTAATGAAAATGGGCTTTATGTTGAGATTGTAGTCATTTTTAGTAGTGACTGTTTGGTTCTGTGAAACTGTAGACATTTTTGGGTATGTGCCCCCCCCCCTTCATGCTTTCCTGCTTCAACTCACCTGAATCTAACAATTGTTGTCATAAAGCTCCAAATAAAGCCCAATTCAAAGAGACCTGAAGCATGCAGGACAGGATTGGACACATCAATCTCAAACTGACCCACAAAGTGTTTCAGGTTCTCTTGCTTGTTTCTCTCTGCCTCTGTCCTCTTCTTTTCTCTCTTTCTATCCTCTAGCCCCATCCAGAACTGCAGGAAGTCTCCACAGCTGAGCCTGGTTCAACAGGTTTCTTCCTATTAAAAGTATTTTTTGTTTTTTGTTTTCCTTTCCACCATCTCTTATGCTTTCTCATGTGGAATTTGTTAGTTTTCCTTTGGAAAAGTGTGTTAACATATTGTATTTGGCGCAATAGAAAAAATGGAATTGACTCGTTTAACAATTTTTTTATGTGTATTTTATGATAAATGCAGGATGGACTAAAAACGGTTATCTCCAAGACTTTGGATAAAAATGGGTCTAAAATTGAAGAGAACCGGCGGATCAAGAATAGTTTTTTTCTTTAAAAGAAGTTGCACCAAAGTATGTTTATAAGCAGCTGGGACACATCCTGAACTAAATGATGTGTTAACAAGATTTAAAATACTTGACCCAACAGTGTTACAAACATTTTTAAGTGAAGAGGCAGGAATGCTGTCCAGGGTGGAGTTTGTAGGACGTAGTAGCTGCACTATATCATGTAAGGCTGTAAATGAAATGGGCTCAAACTGGGGTCTCTGGTAGTTGCTGGCTGGAAGGTCAGATTACAATTTTGATTTGGCACCTTTCACGGCTTTCTGATATCTGGACAGTGCATCCCATACGATATCAAAGGAGACTTGTAATTTGTCCTTTTTTTCCCACTTTCTTTCAGCGCGTCTGCAGGCACGGTGGTGAGATCTAGTGTTTTCATTAAGCCAGGGCTCAGAAAGCACTTTACCTCGTTTTTAACCTCAACAGTCCAACAGAGTCTAAGATCTCAGTGCAGGTTCCGTTAAACAGGTTGGTAAGCTCGTCTGAACGGAGAGCACCGTCATCCAGTGTATACAATTCTGAGGATTTCAAAGCGTCAGAAAAGCTATAGGCAGTTTGCGGGTTCATCCTGCGGGGGGAGCGTGCCTGAGAATGGCTGGAGGCTGCTGAGCAGGGGACAGTCACACTGAATAAGACAGGTAGGCGATCAGATATACACCGCATGCGTCACATATTTCAATGATGTCAACAGACAACCCGTGAGACAACACCAGGTCCAACGTGTGACCTTTTTCATGTGTGGTTACCACAATGACTGAAATGTGCTTTAAATGGAGCAAAGGACTATATAAGGAAAAAATCTTTGAGCTGCTGTCAGCTCCGGCAAACCCCGCTGTCAAAAGTTAAGATCAGTTTAAAGATAAATACATTACTTCAACATTGTGACAGTTTATTGTACGTAACAATGTGTTTGAGGCACAAAAGGCTCCCTTTAAAGGAGATTCCTCTCGAGTATTTGGTGTCTAGTTTCATTGTGGCTTCTTGATTTTCAGACTGAGGCAACAAGTCTGTTCTGCACACCCCTCTATATTCACACTCAGTGTCACATTGCACCATGTGGTGACCCACCCCTCCTTTTAAAAACTCCCCATAATAAAGCAATTCTCCAATCATGCTGCAATGCTTCCGAGATGCCATCACTCCCTCGCTCCTCATTGGTTTACAACTGACATTAAGATTCCAGCTGTTTCCTTCACCCCCCCCCCCCCCCCCCCCCCCTACATCCCCCAGAACCCGTGCAACTTCAATGGACGGGCATCTCCACCAGTGAGGGAGGGGAGCTCTGTCCCAGGCCGGACTCTGATTGGCGCGGAGTGCCGCGGCTCGTCGGGGCGGAGTGGAGAAGTTCGGATCTCCCACATCCAGCTGTGCGCGTCTGATGGACGGAACCGAGCCGATCCAGTCTGGAGGAGACGGGAGCGAGAGTAGGAGCGCAACAATGGAGGCGGGAGGTGTTAATGATATTTAGAAGTTTTTATTTATTTTTTTTCAAACCCAAGAAGGCTTTCCCCCCCCCCCCCCCGACGCGTCTGTTTTTTGCGCTTTCGGCTGCTGCAAGATGCGCAGTGGCATCTTCCGTGGATCCTAAAAAAAAACACCAATGCGGGAATAGAGGAAAAGACAGCCTGTGGCTGCAACGAAAAGTGTCGGATCTTTAACATTTGAATAAGAGGACCGTAAAGTGGACGAGTGCAGCATCAGTTTTGTGTCTCCTTTTTAAAACGTTTGCATCAGATCCGTGGAGGAGGAAGGATTCAGAAAGAAGTTTGCGCGCCAGGCTGCTATTTTTAGCCAAAGTCCGATAAACTCTTCGATTTCAGTTCTCACGCTGGATGGTATGAAGTGTTCCTGAAGGCCCCTCCGGAGAAGGTTGGTTGGATACCGGGGAGCGAGGGCCTGGGCGCACCGCGCCCGCCGGAGGAGAGACGGACCCGCGCAGCAGCCGCCGCGGCGGAGAGGCGCACCACTTTGAAACTATACGCACCGACTCCACAGCACAAGACCACTCTCCTCAATTATCTTCATCCTTTATCTCCTTTCATTTTTAATTTTTTTTTTTTTTAAATTCTCCAGGCTAGTGTGGACTTTACAGCCGCGAATATATATTAAAAAAAAACACTGATCATGCGATGACTGAGCGCGCTTTGGGCACATCTACCGAGTCCATTACAGGTAATGAACCGAGCAGAAGACAAGGCTCCCTTGCACACTTTTTCTTAATCTTTCTTTTTAGGGGTGTAAATGAACGTGTGTGTTTGGTGAGTGATGCTGCGGAAGTTTGGGCAGATATGTTGGGTGTTGCACTGTTTCTGCGCTGCAAGATTTTTTTGCCTTTGTTTTTAATGCTCTCTTTTTTTCATACATTTTTTTTTTTTTTGCTTCTCAGTCAAACTTGAACGGAGCCTTTCTAATCCAATAAAATACATTCCAATTCATTGAAAATAAATACATTCTTATGCAGCCATCTTCGGCTTCTTTTTGCGCATATTTCCCCCTAAAATCGCCTCCTCACCACTTGGCCCGTGCACACTGTTGCTTGATTTCCAATATTTCGATGTAATTGTGAGCATATGTGCAGCAGGAAATGTATTTAACTGTTTCAAGTTGGTCGATTTTCTTTGAGAAATCACGCATCAGCCGCTTGTGTGCACGATTTTTCTTTTCCTTCCCCCGGTGAGTTTGCGCCCACAGTTGCGCGCTCGCTCCTGCTCCGTCCGCCGCGTTCCCACATAGATTTACAGTGTCTAATCACGCGCACATGATCGCCCCTGTCGCCCGCTGCAGGAGGTGAATGATGGCCGAGGATGGGGGAAATCTCTCCGGGGTCCCCGACACCAGGGACTCGGAGGGTCGCTCCTCTCTACCGAGGACTTTCATCCGGCTTAACGACCTGTCCGGGCTCGGGAGTAGTGGAGGAGCAGGAGGTGGTGGTGGTGGTGGTGGTGGAGGTGGAGGTGGAGGATGTGGAGGAGTATTAGGAGGACCATCATCCTCATCATCATCATCTGGAGGTGCGGAGCGCGGAGAAGTGGTGGCGGCGGCGGCGTTGGAGCCGGCGCCCGACGGGATCTCCACAGGCGGGGAGGATGCGTCTGCGACCGGTGAGGAGAGCCTGCCCTACCCCACCCTGGCCCCGGTGGTCTTCTTCTACCTGAAACAAACCACCCGGCCTCGCAGTTGGTGTCTCAAGATGGTCTGCAACCCATATCCTTTTAGATTGTTTTAGCAGAAAAAGAAAGAAAACCCTGTGAGATCAGAGACTGCTCATGCGCAATGACGCGCGTCTCCACCTGAGGCAGGTAAGAAACACCTGCTTTGTTGTGCTGGCTTTTGTTTTGTTTTCTCCAGACAATCTTGGAATTATTGGGTAAGACGTTTTGTTTGACATTGTTAACCCCAATGAGGACTCTTTGTGGTTTCAGTCCAGCAGAGAAAACGTTGTCTTCACTGTGTGTAGGTGAAATCTTGAAAATGAAGATAGAAACAATATATTGATGTCTGTGTGATAATCAGATTACTGAAGTGTGCAAACACGGCAAAATCCAGATTGACATAAACCTTAGTCTCTTACAGATGTGGGACACTGAAGTCCAGCCTTGAGTAGTTAGAAGTACCCCAGTGTTTTAGAATATACACATCAAATTAAACTTGAAATATTTAATACAACTGCTTTAGGTAACAATAGATACTTATAAGGAAATATGTTTTAGTGATTTGGCCCACAGCCACAGTCAGATGTTTACTTCCACATTTACATGTGTATAAAACACATTTCCAGGTGTTACCAGACTGCAGTTTGTTCCCTTTCGATGAGAACCGAATGCGGTGTGGGAAGTGTTTGCAGTCGTGAGGTCTAAAAGTCGAGATTTGTTGAATTATTTAACTTTTAATCAGTTTCAGGATGCTCAAATTGAAAAGCCTGGCGGTAGTGGCCAATTCCATGCTTTAATCCACTGAGATGCTACATCAGGGTCCTTGATTGCTTATTGTTGATGTGTTGGATGACTGAAAGTCCAACTTAAGATTTTCCATCAAATAGCTCCTCCTTTATTAATATCCAAAACTCAGTGTCCAGTAAACTCACAGTCCTTTTTTAAAAACACCCAGACATGCAAACACAGTTTTCTTTTAAAGTATAAGTGATGAAAATACCTATATTTGACAAAACCAAAAAATTACCACAACCTTGATGTGAAGCCAATTTTAATACCTTCTCTTGCAAGATACAGTGAAAAGTCCAAAAAGCTGTTGCGTTCTACCAATTTTCATGGCGGCATCACTGATACCTCAGCTCAGGTCTCAGTGCTGTGTTGTGTCTACTATTCTATCAAGACATTTGTGAAACAATTCATGTTTTCTTGGAAATGTTTTACAATTTGTTTGTCGGGCTGGATCGTAGCTTCCTGCCTAAGTGGATTGCATGATCTGAATGCTTGATTTGGCACAAGACCTCGCTCAGGAATTCCAACCGGTGACCTTGTGGCTACAACCTCGCTGTGATTGCCTCCGTTTGAATTTATTAAAAATATTTGATTCTGCTTGTACAACCCATCTGTCAATTCTCCAGTGGCTGTTCGTATTAATACGGCGGCGTTTTTATGGCACTACTTTTGTTCCCTTAAGAAATTGCTCCCAGCCCATTTCCGGAATTCCGGCCCCTTTGCCCTCTGCTATTCCCACGTCATGCTCCGCTTCTTGATCCCATCGATCGGTTCACATGGCGGTGATGAAAATCCCTCTGACCTCACATGACAGAGGCCACGCTGAGCTGGACTGTGTGTTATAATTAGCTTGTTCATACACACTTCCCTTCCTTTCGGGGTTAATAGCGTCAGAGGGTGGAGTCTGTTCGAAGCCGTATGAAGTCATTCCTTCTGCCCAGGTGTTATTGATTCATAAGTGTCATCAGTCAAAGGAGCCGCTGGAGACTCTTGGGTCTCACTGTATTTCAGCGTCAGTGTCTAAAGTCCTTGTGGCAACATAAGAGCTGAGGGAATAAATATTGGGGCAAAGAGTGTCCGTTTACACGACAGTGGTGCTCGAAGCAACTGAAAACACAACTTTTTGAAAACTACTCCCACGGTGGAACTTTTTGAAAGCTCTGCAACTTTGTCTCCTACATTGTTTTCGGTGTGAACGGTCGTCGTTTTCAAAACATCGCCATGTAAACGCGAAACTGTTGTTGAAATTAAAACACAAAAACCTTGTCGTTTGAAACGTCATGTAAACAGGGCACGAGCGCATTTTAATTTACATCCTGCTTCCTGTCCTCCATCATCCTTTTGTCACTGCTCTAAATGCGACTCACTCCACTCTCCTCCCGCCTGCTGAGGAATGTCGTCCACGTCACCGACACTTGTTACTCCTTCACTCTGCCTTCCTTCATTCGTCTCCCTCCCTCTCTTCTTTATCGTCCATCTCGCTCCCCCAATGATCACAGCTGATTTCCATGTCTGTAAATGTCACATCTTTTAAAGGTCTCACAAATAGACGTTTCTTTTTTTTGGGGCGGGGGGGGGGGAGTGTCTCTGTGACTATGGGAGGAAAGAAAGACAATTCTTGATACTATTATCTGAGATTGAGGTTCTCAAACATTTACTCAGCCTGGACCCCTCTTTGCTTAGATACGCATATTAGAGGCAGCACATTTATATCTGAGGGGAGAAAAAAAAAACCCTGTTCCCAAAGCCTGCTTCTCTTCTTAGTGGGGATAATGTCCATCTTCAAACTTTACATTGACAGCATGTAAGAAGCTCTAGTTGGGTTGGTGGGAAATCCAAAAACGCGCTAATGTGACAGTAATTGTTCTTCGTCAGCTTGACTTCGAGGTTCAAACCGATTAAAGATGGAAAATATCTATATGAATACATTTAAATTGCTCGGGGTATTTCCATAGTACTGGAAGTTGTTTGACTTCCGTTAAAACAGTGTCAAACACATTTTCGTTCAGGGTCCACATAGAGCCCAGTTTCATCTTGAGTGGGCCAGATCCCTATAGTGGTGTCATAAGACCCTTTTAAATTCAATCATTAACGTTTTTCTTTGTAGTGGCACAGAGTATACATGGTGAAAATGGCTATTTTCACAAAGCCAAGCAATTAGTACCACAAATTACTGTAATCTCAACATGAAGCCAATTTTAGTGATAATTCCTGACGTAAAATACTGCAAAATAGAAGAAAGAAATAGAATAGAGATGTTGCATTATTGGTATTTTTACAAACTCATCCTGACAGAATGGTTTTCTAGCTAGTACCAGTTAGCTAGCTTAGTATCACCAATCTCGGCTGGAGTCTTAGTGTTGAATTGTGTCCTTGTCTCTTCAGAAATGTGTTAAAAAATAAATGTTTGGCCAGATTGGAACCTCTTCTGGGCTGCTTTTTAAATGAGTTAAAGTTGTTGCCATCATTAATGGAGTTGTTTACTCTCACGTATGACATTTGGAAGTGCTTTCATGCATGTTTTTTTCAAATTGCTATGAAATTGATCAAAATTATTCACGCTAATCTGTAGTTTATTTGGTATATCGTTGAAGCGCAACGTTTTCTTGGCTTTTAAGTCGTCATCTTTTGCTTTAGTTTCTGACAAATCCGGTTTTGAGGAGCTAACGCTAGTCTGCAGTTTATTCGCATCATCGTTGACGTACAACGTGCGTCACTTAACACTCCCACAGATGCGTCGCAAGCTAACAACCTGCAATTGGGCAACTTTTCAGGATTTGCCGAATGAACTTGTTTTGTGAGGTGACCACCACTTTGTCATGCGATCGCTGCTTCACCGTAGATCTCATGAAAAGACCTGCACTCCTCACAGCGGAGCACTGAATGGATCATTTGCGATTATGTTTCGTGTGTACAGGATTGCATTCTCCATCTTCTTGCTTGCCCTTTAATGCGTATCTGCTCCGATTTAGGAAAAGGTCAGTGATTTTGTAATGTCGTGTAACTTTGATGAGGTGTGTATGTGTGTGCGTGTGTGTGTGTGCGCGCCTTTCTCTACGTATGTAACCAAGAGCAGCAGCTGTATCTCTCGCTGTATTTTTAACTCTTCCTCTCGTGGTCCGTGGGCCTCCTCCACTGCAGATGCCGCCTCTCCACGCCGTGTCTCTCTCTCCCTGCTCTCAGGTTTGGGAAAAAAATCCTGCTGTAGTCGCTCTCACCCCTGCTATAAATACACTTCCACAGCAGCAGCAGCGTCAGACCTCTTCCTCTGTCTGACTCTGTCTGACAGAACAGGGAAGGGAAAGCCCGTCAGATCTCGAGGCCAGAATTCATTCTAAACAGGCACATCCTTGGTAAACCCTCGGCCCTGGGCGGCCCGCGACAGTTTTCAACAGTCTGAAGTAATTAGGACCCCTGGATGCCTCGCTGAGGTATTTAGAGTCTAATTGAAGACCCCCTGGGGTGCACGCTCTGAGTGATGTTTAGCCCAGCACGTTGCCTGTGTGAAATTCCCTTCACTAGTTTTTTTTGTTTGTTTTTTTTTTTTTGCTAATGACTCCTGCAGAATCTGTGCAGGAGTGATAGAAAGTGAGAGCGTGTGTGTTTTGCACACACGGGGTTGTGTAAGCGGGACTCGCACACATGCTTCCACAGGACTCCCGTAGGTGTCTCCTCTCTGGTGGGGAGCCGGATGTCGTGCCAAGATGGTGACGGGAGGAGGACGAGGGGATTGTTTTGGGATGTCGTCCAATGCTTGCTCTCCTTGATTTAAGCTGCTGATTACACAGGAACAGACCAGGAAGAGAGGACCTCGGAGGGGTGTCGAACACAATTTACTTAACGGCCCAGAAATGCACCCAATTCCTTCTCGAGTGGGCCATACATGTAAAATAGTGCCATAATACCCTTTAGATTGAACCTTTTCTTTGTCGTGGTGCAAGGCTTATGGATGAAAATATCTATATTTTCGCAAAACCAAGCAGCCTTCTTTCTCAGTCCCTCCTCTCACCTTCCCCTTGAGCTGAGAGTTTCACGTTGGCGCAGAAAGCGAGGAGGGGCGTTTGTGTCGTCTTCTGCAGACTCCTAAATCAGGAGATAGAGAAGGAATAGCTAATCAGGCTCGATTGGAGAGCTGAGCATTTTTTAAACGGTGCAAAAGTAGCATGTATGTGGCAAAAGCTTCTGTTTTTCTCCTCCTCCTCTCTTGATATATTGGAGATCTTTCTGACATTTCCAAGATCTTGCAGTTGGACAATAAGACATCGTATTATTGCTACAGTAAAGTGCCAAGAACACAGAGAAACGTCCAAATGTCAAGAATGAAAACGGTCAAGAAGGGAGTGCTTTCAAGATCAAATACGAGATAATGAGGAATGTAGGTTAGTAAAGATAAAATGTCCAAACCATCGAGTCTGTTTTTGACATTTTGGGAAGGAAACGCTTTTGAGAATGAAACCTTTTTATAGGAAAGAAGTTGAAACATTTACATGTAAGTCAAAATCTTGAAAGGTAAAGTCAAAATGTTGAGAATATTGTTGAAGTACTACGAGTTGTAGTAATTCTATTTAAAAGTATACATACATTTATTCAAATTCTACTAAAATGGAAAAAAAAAATCTGTGAAATTCAATCACTTTTTTTCTTTTTTTGAATGATTTATAGCTTATAAATGTTGTTACACTACCTGGATCTATCGAGGTGCAGGACAAGAAAAATTAAAGCACAGTGAGAAAAAAATGTGACGGAAACAAAAAAAATGACCAGAAGCTGCTTAGTGACGTCACAATATGAGGAATACAGGTAAAATATAGGTAAAGAAATAATAAAATATGGAGAATGCTGTTAATGGTAGAGAGAGAATACTACAATTTGTTTGAAATATTGTGGAAAGTTACAACATCGATAATCTTGATTTGTCAAAAAAGTATTTGAATCAAATTGATCTCTTCCGTTATTCCTTTAACACGTGTGACACAGACGCGTGAGATTGTGAAATTTGTTGGTGGGCTTCCATGAAGTTTTGCTTGTGCACCAAAAGACTTGATTTGATGAAGAATTCAGTTACTACACCGTGCCGGGCCCGTTTTGTGCGTGGGCGTGCGGATGGTCTTTCGTCTGTGATTCATATGTCTTGCCGAGCATGCGATGCGACTTGCATGCATTTTGCATGCAAAGTGCTCGCCTCGAGGGATCTGCCTGCGTGTGCTCGGGTGTGTATTAGTGAGTACGTTCCAGCACACAATCACATGAAAAATTAACTGTGGAATTGAGCACATGCTGAATGCTTATGAGCAAGTTTTGACGTGTTCGGATAATCGAGCGAGTCCAACCGGCGAAGTTGGAGCGCCCCAGATTGGAAGCAGGCTGCGAGCCAATCAAGATTAATTCTTTTTTTTTTTTTTTTTTTTTTTCAATCAAGATGAATTCAAGATTAAACAAAAAACCACAGAGGGTCAAGAGCCGACTCCGCAGTTTGTGCACGCTCAGTTTAAGTGTGGGAGGATGATCCCTGGATGACATCCCTGATGATATATATATATATATATATATATAATAGTCATTTTTTGTCAGTATGTTTCCTTTCAAACATTGACATCCAAATGTTTCAAGTGGAAAAAAGCTGAGAATGTAGTAAGCATGCCAGGCCACAAGTTTGCGCTGTTGGTTGTTTTTGTAAAGAAATCAAACACAGGCACACAGAGAACAATATGCCCTAAACAATACCCGAGTACAGATGAAGTTAGATTGCTATTGCGGGTGACTCGACTATGACACTTGGAGCAAAGTGCATTTAAATCCGATGAAATTGTGATTAAAAGGCATTGCATGCGGTGTTATTTTAGAAAAGTTATTGTTGTTATGACGTCCTTGCTGCACGGTTATGCTGCTGAAAGTCTGGTCCCATGAATATGCCGTCTGCGACACCTTTCCGCTAGGTCAGAACTTGCCCGATTGCACCCGAGGACAACATTTCCCTCTTTTCAGCAAAAGAAACTAAGTGGCAGAGCGAAAACTTACATAACTGAAAACCAAAGAATTCTAATGAGAAGACAACCGCCGACAAAAAAGTATTCTGCTGGTATTCATGTAGGCGTGTGCGTGTGGGTGTAGGGGTTTTGTTATTGTGCCTGAAAAATCTTTGTTACATTCAGAACTTAATGCTAGCTGGAAAGATTCAGTGGCGTTAGTCACAGAGCCTTTGCTCTTGGCACCGACAGAAGGAAATGAGTGAGCGTTCATCGCACCGCCGTCCAAGCACCAGTTGCAATATTTACCAGAATAATTGCAGGGATGTTTTTGCTCGGCTATATCTCTGCCGCCTCTTTCTGTGTGATTTAATCCCCCGAATAACATCTGCTGCACGTGGCGCTTAAAGCATGTCCACCGGCAGCGAGTTTGCTGGAAGCTTAACATTTTCCTTTTTGCTCAACTCGGCCCAAAACACAGATTCACTGAAAACAGTGATAGATCGGTTTACTGGCGGTGACAAACTCCTGACACGCTATACAGTGTGTGTGTGTGTGTGTGTGTGAAATTCAATGATTCAGCCGCAGCCTGCTGAAAGTGCCAATTATTGATGCATAACAGAAGTGGCAATCAGAAGGCGAAGGCAGAGAGGCCGAGGTGGAGCTCAGACTGCAGCGAGGACGCAAGTAGACGGCTCCGTATGAGGCCCCCTGCTCATTGAGGAGTTTTGTTTAAGCTGGTGAACACAAAGAAAACCTTTCTTCTGCCACTCGTTCTTCCACCGTGCCGCCGATTGCCGCAGCGCCACAGTTTTCAACATATTAGATCATTACAGGTTGTGCCCGCACACCTGGCGTCTGGCCGGGTTTGTTTCAGACAAAAAAAGCCCTCCTTTTGAGGCTCTCCGATTATTTCCAGGAGAGAAATCGCTGCTGTTCCATGTCTCATGGATTTTCCCCTTTTAGTGTTAAATATGGTGCAAAAAATACCCCCGTCCATTAGTTTGACTGATTTTAAGTCTCACCATCGATGCAAACGGAGTGAGGAGTTATGAAGAAAGAACATTTAGCTTTCTGCAACTGGATTAAGCATGCCCACAATACACCAGGCTGAATAGGTTTATTTCACACTTGATCAATAGCAATCCCCTAGTTTCGTCTATCGCAGCCTTTATGACGGAGACGCCCATTATTGCCGAGTTCACACCTAATACATTTGAGTGTAGCCACAAAACGTGAAGTTTATGTCGCATTCATGAAATTTTAAAAGTACAATTAAGAACTGCCGACATCTTACTATTTACGTTTTAGTGAAAAGCCAGCTGTGTTAGCAGCTTTGGTTGTTTGTATAGCTTTCGCAAGCCGTTTGCACCTAAAAATGATAGAAAGGAGAAGCAAGAAAGCAAAACAATCAGAGAAAAATGACAGACAAACGCAACAAACGTGGTTGAAACTGAAAATGTGAATGAAAGGGGGAAAAATTGATGCACTTAATGATTTGCTTGAAGTAAAGAATATGATTACAGTTATCTCGAGGTAGAAAATTAGCTCAACGTCATCGCATTCCGTACATTTGACATCTTGCAGCTCTGATTGAGAGGCTTCTCTAGTAAACAGAAGCTCAATGAAATGATAACAGACCAGTTTGCCATTCGAGACGAGAGGTTTTGATATTATTGTGATATTGCTGAACTGTCCTCATTGAAAAAAGTACAGTTATGCAGCTAGTAATATAATCATGACCAAGAATGTATTATCTATCAATAATGTTAAAATTTTCAATAATGTAATAAAATCTTTCATAACTGAGAGTTGCTATGATCAATGAATATGACAGTTATGTCACCCACTTTAACTATTGCACAATACAATGCATACAAGTTTTATTTTTGGTATATTCAACCCTACTTATTTATCATTAAATAATTGGCTGCAATTCTCACATTTTCAAAAGATGTTCTTTTTTTTTGTAACACCTGATTGAATAATTGGCAAAATGTTAACATATGCATTTAAAATGGCCAATATTAATGCTACAGGTCCTTAAGTGTAACTGTGTTTCAAATATATTGATAGTATCGCATGCAGGAATCCCCAGGAAAACTTTAGCCTGTAAATAAAGTAGTATCATGATCAGAGAGCCTTGGAGGTGAGCAGATCTGGATGTTCGATAAAAGGATGTGAGCGTTCTGGAGTCAGTGGAGCGCCGTGAACTGGAGCTGTGGTTTCTCTGGTGGACGCATCAGGGCCTCTCCGGTTACCCGCCATAACCCGGTTTTTCTCCTCCTGGGTTTGAGAGCCGGAGCCTGACAGCTGGGAGTTTTTTTGGCGGCAGAAGCCCGGTTAACCTGATACGCACCCGGTGAGACACAATGACTCAGGGGTACAAACCATAAAGTCCCCAGTGGAGTGCCAGACAGCAGCAGGAAACACTCTCACTATATGTGTGTGTGAGAGAGATTGTGCACTAACTTGCAGACTTTTGCTCCCCCCTTCCCCCCAGTAGTGTCACTTTCTCCTAACTTCTTGCTGCGTGTCATGCTCTCCCTGCGATTCCGCCCGTCTATTTAACGTGTTAATGTGAAAACCACAGGCTGGCGAAGAGGAAAGAGGAGCAGCGGACGACTTTGGTGACAAGAGGCAGCGAAATCCAGAGCGAGCCACGGTGCTTAGACTTTTACAGATGTGCTGACTTCAAGAGCTCGTCTGCGGCTCTGTAAAAAAAAAAATCCCTCCGCTGACTGTGTGTTTGTGTCTCGCCCGCTCGTAATCTCCGCTTTCGCCCCCAAGCTGCCGCGCTCGTATTGTCTGAGGTCTGAGGCTCGCTTTGTCACGTGCGTGTTTGTGTGCGTTTTGTGTGCAGACGGCAAGTTTGTCAATGTTGTTTGAAATCAATTATTTGCACAGGCAGAGCAATTAGCGTGGATTAATCCCAGCGGTTAATTACTGCAAAAAAAAAACAACAAACTGAAGAAAACAAAACAACCTCCTTGTCACCGTCATCTGCAGCAAATCATGAGGCGTGGCGGTTTGGTTAAATAAACGGTCCAGTTGACTGCTCGCTTGTTTGGATTGTTGTTTGGACCCTACAAACCGTGTTTAGTTGGTTGAGTGGTGAGATTGTTGTGTGTTTGCTGTTTGCGTATTTGAATATATTAAAGTCTGACTTGTGAGTTTATTAGTGACTTCACTAGTTGGGTTGGTAGTTAAACTCTTCACAGTTTGACCGTCTCGTAGGCTTGCTTGGATGAAGCTACCCTTATTTGTTTTTCATTGTTTTCTAATACGTTAGGGTTGTGGATAAACCCTACTTGTATTTATATACATCTTCAGATATTGTACATAATATAAACACATTTTATCTGCCGCATCTACTCGAACAAAGCAGTGCTTTGTCTAAATTTCTCACATTTCTCCTTTCTAAGCTTTTTTTTATAATTTTTTCTTCTAAGCTCCCACTCCACTGGACTGTTCCGTGAGATGGCTCTAAGTTTATGTAGGACTCCGTCCAGGCTTTTCCTACCAGCTTTTTCTCATTAGGTTATTGAAGAAGGCTGGAGCTTGGCTGCATGCAGTGGCAACTGAGAGGAGGAAGCTGGGATCCACGAGAAGGATGAGGACAAGAGTGGGTCAGCTCACCGCTTATCCCCAAGAAGCACTATTTTTTTTTCTTTTTACCTCCTGGCCCACATCAGAGCCTCAGCTGGTGGCATAGCCAGATCATATTCTTGAGTTTGGCCTTTTAAAGCAGCCCAGAAAACATTCCTTTAGAAAATCTGTCCATAGTATTTGCTCATTGTCACATGATTTACTTAGAATTTATCAGTTGGCAGCGTTTGCCTCGTCATGACCCGCCTTACTCTGCCTCTGATTGGCTCACCCACTCATATTTGGAAGTGGGGGTGCACAGTGGTGACTGAAAAATAAGTGGATTTATGCTGTATACCCCATACACCTTCACTTCTTTCTTTCACCTTTGTGTTTCTGTAACTGCCCCGGTGTCTGTACACATTAGCAACGGTTCTTACATTGACTCTAGTATTTTCTGCAATAACCTCCACTCCCCCAACCTCTCGACCGCCTCTTTTGTCCTGGGGTGTTCTTGTCCCCACCTCATGGAGATTGATACGGGATAAGGTAAGCGAGCAGCACAGCAGAAAAGATGCTACCCTCTGTTCAGCCTTGTTACTGAACATCAGTGCAGGTGGCACCGACGCACTCCAGACCTGACCGCCGGCCTTATCTCCGGACAAACGAACAGTCACTCTCGCACACGGTTTCTTGTAGAAGGGGGGCGCGAGGGTATACGTGCTGAACCAGCCTGCTGTCCATAACTCACATCTTTCTCGTCTCCGGTTTCTTTCTTTTCATCCCCACACCACCACCACCACCACTGTTCCCTGTATCTCTACTGCCATCGCTCTCTGTCAAGCCATCAGAACACTAATCAGGATTTTCCCGCGGAGTCTGGGTGACGAGCGAGGGGTGGGGTGGGGGAGGAAGAAAGGAAAAAAAAAAGAGAGAGAGATGTCTTATTATAGATAACAAACGAGGGATATAAATACCTCTGGGTTCGGAGAAGCTTATGTAAGAGTCATGATATGTCCGCTGGCCTCTCAACCAAGGCAGATCCTGCCTCCAAACGTCTTCATGGCTCGCCCAGATCCATAGCCTCTTTTTTTTTTTTTTTTTAATCTACAGCTCCACATTCATAGTAATATAAATGTAATGTATTGCACAACAGCAGATTGCAAGATAGTGATTTACTCAATTAGTGTTCTGACTCCATATCCTGCCCAAGGCCGTGCTGTACAGTTGGGATTAACTGGGGAATTGCAGGTATTTATAGTGCATATTTAATGACTTTTAAAACCTTTTTAATACCACTAAAAGCAAAAAAATAAAT
This sequence comes from Blennius ocellaris, assembly GCF_963422515.1. NCBI lineage: Eukaryota > Metazoa > Chordata > Actinopteri > Blenniiformes > Blenniidae > Blennius > Blennius ocellaris. The sequence goes on along the minus strand of NC_137670.1, from coordinate 8,735,729 downwards.
AAATAATAGCATTACTGCTGCCAAAGCAATCAAAAAACTAGAGCGCGGGATAATTATTATCTTTTACTGATCATAAACATATCAAGTGTATTGAATGACACAAGCTATAAAAAATCCACGCAAAGTCAGTACAAGAGAACATGATCCTGACATGTGGTTATCAATAGGTTACAGTAAAACATAAAATAAAGCTGGAAAAGTTTAGCTTGTTTCTAAATTAGTTTCTGAACGGTTTGAAGTTACTTTAATTTCTTTATTAAACCGGTTCCCGGTAGTTAGACTACGACTCGATCATATATCACAAGTTTATCGTAGTTTTGACATGGAAATAAACATATGGCAGAAAAAAATATTAAAGTATAATGAGTTATGTTTTTATGCACTTTGCAAATTCAAAATGACATGAATATTAAAGAAAAGTGATGTTAATTGCTGTAGCTTTAAATTAAAAAAATAAATTGAATTGATTGACAGCCCTAATTATTTCTTGCCTGGTGGCAGAAATGAAAAGTATAAAAGCCTGGGGAAAATGATGAAATTCTAAAGACTGCTCTGCTTCTGATATTGGAAAAACCCTCCAGAAAATGTCTCGGTCACATCCTGTGGAAGAAAGAGACAAAAAAAAAAAGCAGCAGCTTTTTTAATGGGCAAATCTTAAAGCACAAACACAATAACGTCTACTTGGATGGTTAAATTGCAATACTCAACAACATTGTTATTGCTCTTCTCTTTGGACTTTGTCAGACTTGGTCTGTTCATAGACTGTGAACTGTATTGGGACTAGTTTTTGGCGGTTTTGACTCCCTCTTAAGGTATTTGGACCAAGTTTTGACTTTTATGGACACTTATTACAGTGAACTGATTTCTTTGAACAGTCTTTTTTTTTTTGAGTGGATTTAACCTGATGCGCAGTTGAATGTTTTGTCACCCACTGTATAGTTGTAAAGAATTACACCTCGTGTTGTACTCAAGGTCTGAAATTGCATTAAAACAATCAAAAGATGGTGCAAACCTGGTTACTGGCAACAGTATTCTGTTCACAACTGATATGAGCTTCACAGTATATGTCATTTTCTGTGTCAGGCAAACTGAAAAACCTTTCATGAGCACACACAATGATAGTGTTGTGTGTGTGTGTGTGCGTGAAGGCTCCCCCGGTAAGTTGCTGCTTCACGGTCTGGAGGTAGTAGCCCTGTCACTCCAGGAAGTTTACACTCCAGAGACCCAGGCCTAATGTGTTATCTCAGACGGGCCCGACTCTTTTTGTCTGGTGACCCCTGCTGTTGCGTGCTCAGTGGTGTGGTTCCGGTTCATCTCTGCAGCGGTCGCAAGCTTTTCTCATCCCCCTTATCGCAAAGCCTTCTCTAAAGAATCCTGTATATCCATGTACCTCGTACATTATTGAGTTCAACTGGTTAAATAATCATTTGTATGCGTGGGACCGATGCTGGTGTATCCTGTCTTTTGCCCAGAACTTTGACAGACTCCAGCTTCTACGGTAGATGAAGTGACTTTAGCAGATTATGGTGAATATTGGAGCATAACATTAGCTGTGATTTATTGTTATGACTTGTAATGCAAGATAGCCTATATTGGGATATGACATACAGTATATTGCGATATATCATTGCAATTTGGCTTATCTGGTAAATGTAAGTTGCTACAGCTTTTCTGGTGACATGACCCCTTGTGTTATAGAATGTAATGATTTATTGTGAATTTGTCCTGATATGGTATATATTGCGATATTGGTGCATGTTGGGATATGACAGTAATTGCTATATATCATGGCATATATAAGCTGTATTGCAATTGTGTATGATTTACCATTGGGTTTTTTTTTTTTTGTAGCCATAATGTCACGTGAAATCACATTTAACATGACATTGTGGCATATTTAACAGTATGGAATATGTTGGGATATGACATCGTGATGTGGCGCATATTATGCATATAACTGAATTTGATGTGAATTTTTGTGTCAGGACTTATAGCATTTGATGCGACATATATTGCAAAATAGCTTATATTGTGGCATGTATTATGATGTAAGATATATTTTGATAATTTGCAACGTGTCATGTATTGCATGTCTGAAAACCAAAAAGTGTATACGGCTTTCTAGATTACATGCCTTTTTGACCTATGTTGACGTGTGTTATGAAACGCGGACGTTTAGAGGACGTTTTATATCGACTCAACAAGTGACCGGAATTGCATGAACTCGTTCATATGTATCACTTCTGATAAAAGCTTCGATAACTGACGAGCTGCAGCAGTGAAACTTCGACTGGTGGTAGCAGCTGTGATCTGAACTGGAAACGTGTCGTTGAGTCTCCTGAAAAGGACCGGTTGTATTAAAAGGGGATTAAAGCCATGAATGGCCCGCAGACTCGCGTGCAACGCTATAATGAACACACAAATGCAATGTAATTGTTACATTTTTCGACTGTTGTAAGACACTTAATTAGGTAATGTATAGCAAAGTGTACGTGTGTGTGTGTGTGTGTGTGTGTGTGTGTGTGTGTGTGTGTGTGTGTGTGTGTGTGTGTGTGTGTGTGTGTGTGTGTGTGTGTGTGTGTGTGTGTGTGTGTGTGTGTGTGTGTGTGTGTGTGTGTGTGTGTGTGTGTGTGTCGTACTCTCGTCATGCTGTAATTACTCCGTTTCACTTCATTGCCCTTTTCCTGCGATCTGTTTTGCACAGGCATTGGTGCTGACATGACAATAGACTCACGCACTCACGCGCACACACACACACACACACACTCACACACACACACACACTGCCAGGCTCTCTCCCCTCGGCGCTTGGCCCAAATCACTGTGACATTTACAGTTTCTCAGCCATTAGAGCTTAATGTCCCAGGGGCGACTGTGTGATGGCTGCTCCAGAATCAGATCGCAGCGGTTTGTGCAAGCGCGGGGTACTTTTAAGCAATACGCACCTGCGTCAGGATCATCTGACGAGGGAATGGGATCAAGTCCCACGAGCCCGGAGCTCACAGACCTCGAGACTAGTGGAACAGGTGTAACGTGTTAGATCGACGGGGAGGAAATGTCACAGATCAGCACATTAGCGCCTGATGACAGAAGCACACACGTGAAGGCATTAGCCAAGACAGCTGCGGTTCATTAGGGAACCGCAACGTCAAAACAAAACAAGACGTACGTTTGTAGGTGTTTCCGGTTAGTTATCACATTATACCGGACCGTTTTTTTATTTTCTAAAGCGTTTTCACACAACCACGGCTGAGACAAAGTGCTGTCCATGAAGAGTATGATTTAAAACATGAGACATAAAAGTATAAAATAGAAGTAAAATGCATGTAAAAAGACAAAAATGTTGGGTTGAAAGCCAGTAAGTAAAAGTAGATTTTAAGATGCGTTTTAAACCTTGGCAAAGAAGAGGCCTTTACAAGGCTCCTTACTTGACAAGAAGAGAAACGGGTCCGAAGCTGTTTACAGTTAAGATTAATGTTCGGTAAGCTTGTATTTTAGATTGCTAAGTTATGTTGAAGAACTTTTATAGTAGTTTTGTATGTACATTTTGGTTAGGATTTCAGTTTTGATTGCAATGTGATTATAATATTAGCTCAGCCTGCTGACCAGCAATGACTCAATTGGACCCCCCCCTCAGCGATCACATCCCACATGTATACAAATGACGCCTTGAGGCAAACACTTCAACCTTCTTCCTTCCATCGCACATATTAGTTTCTTGACTTCTCCCACACTTTCAGAAATGTGACAATACCTTCGCTGGGAGGGAAAAAAATTTAGATGTGTCCTTCACACGAGGGTGCGCACCAATGGGATGGGGGTGGGAAATAGAACAGGGTTTGTTTGTTTTTGTTGTCTCTTTCATTCCCTTTATGTGAAGATTTGTAACCGTGGTGCGAAATCTGCTCTTTATTAGCCTTTCTATTAGCACAGGCACACACAGCCTCGTGTGGCCTGCTATCATACCAGCACGCAGGGAGGTCTCACTGTTGTGTTGCAAGAATGTGTGCCAGCGTGCCATATATACAGTTAACAGATGTGTACGAGGAGGGAAACCCTGTCTGATCCCTTGAGAAGTGTGCGTTCGGAAGGGAAACGAGCGAGCGCCGTGCGTTTTGTTTGAGCGTAATGTGAGACAGTGCACGTATGTTTATCCGTAGCCATGTTTTGTGTAGCTGCGGCCACATGTGTCTGTGTGTGTACGCGTATGTGTGTGCGTGCGTGCGTGGCTCAGCGGGCCTATCCGACGGTGGGTTTTGTACTTTCTGATGCGCGCAGGGGAGGGGAGCCTCGGCGGTTTTCCTCGTTAACTCGCTCTGTTCAGGATTTCCTACAAGATGTGGCTTGGAAACCAGTTCCAGACTCGTCCGTCTCCCTCTCCTACCTTTGTGTCTTTCGGGAACGAGGGGAGCGACGCCGCGGTGAGGAGGGAAAGACTGGAGTCGGTGGGGGAAGAAGGTCTGCTTCCAATTTAAAACGGCGCTTTCCCCCCGCCGTCGTCCTCTGGGTCCTAACTCCCCTCCGTGTCCTGGAGGCGGACTGCCAACTGCCTCTTTAAGACAAACACAAATTAAATTCATAAATAAAACCGTGTGCCTGTGGCTGGCAGCGGCGCGCTGGCTGTTTCTTTTGCTTTTACTCGTCTTTATGTGGCCATGTGGCTGGAAAAAGAGCAACTCTCACTTGATACCTCCTCGCGTAGCTTAATGTACTTATCCTTTCAAGGCTGCACATCCTCTTTGCGGCAAAGTTTCAGAGTAGAAGTGACCACCTTCATATACTTTATTCTATAACAAAATTAATAACATCAAGAATATACCATATGCTGATAAAAAGGCTTCTGTCTGACACATTGAAATTAAGCTTACTCAATGATGAATACATTTACAGCATTGAAAACAAAAGACACTGCAAAACCTACTTGACTAAACCATCTTTGAAAATGGATGCTAGTCAATGTCAGAATGAATCCTTAGTTTGTTGGAGTAAAGAGACGATTCTTAAGGCGAGCAATTCTCATAATGGTATTCAGAACCTTCTTAAAAAATATGGGAATGTCAGGTATTTTCAAAATTATGTTCACATATAAAAAAAAAAACAAAAACACCTAAGAACACATAAGAAGCTTTGTTGAATCTGGAACAGACCTGAGAAACTGTATTTTGAAGGCTCTTGCTTTAGCGGGTTGGTCAGTGTTTGGCTTTGCTGTGATGCATATTTAAATTTTTGTATTTTTTTTATTTAAGGTAGTGCAGATAAACGATACAAAACAGTAAACAATTCCAAAGATGTGTGATGGTGAACAATTCATTCTATATGCAAAAGTAATACAAACAAGTGCTACCTCAAATACTATTTACATACATGTTTTAGCATATTTAAGATCGGAGAGGAGAAGCAATCTGGGGGTATTCCAGGGAGAAAAAAAGTGTTGGAGAGTGTTGCGAAATTTAAAGAAAGTCTTAAAATGTACGTTTTTCTTCTTCTTAATTTTACACCAATTTCATACTGTTGGTCTTTATCTTCCCACTTGATTGTAATCATACGTTTAAGTGTTGACATATTCCCCGTGAGGCTGCACAATATATTGTACATGTGTTGTACAAAGGAAATCTACATCTGCAATAGAGAAATAGTAGAAAAAGTCAGAAGCATCCAAATCAATAAAAATGGCCAAAAAACAATAAGGCAAATACATGTTTTTCTCACTTGATTAAAAGGTCAATAGTAGATGTTAACATTCTACTTCCACAAAGTTACCACAATACTCAACATTATTGCATGTTTAACTAATATGCATCCCTTTTTCCCAGTTCTGAGGTTGGTGACTTTTGGGTTTCGGGTTTTCTGAGGGTTCATTTCCTCTTAACTTGCACTTGGTGTGTGGCTGTTTATTTCTCTGAAATGGGCCGGCGACCTGCCGTTAGCCCATAGTCAGCTATGATCGACTCCAGCCCTCCGTTTACTCAAGATGGATGCCTAAATGGTTTTGGTTTTTCATTCTTGTTTACCGTTTCCTTGTCCCTCTTTGTTTTGGCCTTCAATCACGGTGTCAATATCCTGCAAAGTGTTTTGAAAGACTGAAAATTGCTTTGAGAACAAGTTTGATTGATTGCTCAACAATGTACTGACCTGTCTGCTACAAATTGCATTGTCGCCCCTTAAAAGAAAAGTGGCTTAAAAACACGGGCTTAAATATGTGCTATTTAACTTTGTCAACAGTCTATTTATGAGGCTCCACCAGCCATTTATGAGAAAAAAACATATCGACCTTGCAGAGCGTGGTACTTTCTGATCAGCAGTTATGTCGATTGGTTAGTTTCTGTTATTTTAAAGTGAAGAATAGAAGGGAAAATCAATACATTTTATACTATTTTCGTTTTGGATTGATACACGACAATCAATTTCTTCACATATTCCCATTAATGTGCAACAAATACTCACTTCAATTAAATAAAGAGTGAGTGAGAACCCCTGGTCAATTAACACATAGTATGTTCCACCACACACACCTGAAGTCAGGTTCAGCTTTGTTTGACAGTGCAGGACAACAACAACCAGAACAAGGTAAGGCGCTTAAATCAATTAACTGACTAAAGTTAAGGTGCACTGAGTTTCAGTTAATTTCTACTATAAAGAGACAAAGTATGCATGTGAGTGAGTGAGTGAGTGAGTGAGTGAGTGAGTGAGTGAGTGAGTGAGTGAGTGAGTGAGTGAGTGAGTGAGTGAGTGAGTGTCTTTGCCGTGACCTTGTCACGAGGCCCTACTTCCTGCTGGGTGGGTTAAATATTTATTCTTACACACTAATCTGGCTCTATGAATTATTTCATACTTCATGGGATCACCGAGATCATCATGTCAGAGATGGAGATTTGCACAGATGGCGGCTGCACAGTCATAATTGGAACTGAGATAAGGAACATTGTCGTAATTGTGATGTAAAGTTTTGCCTTGGGACTCTTCTTAACAGCTATAATTCATGTCCTCCACCATGTAAGCTCTGGGTTACACTCCCACATAAGGCTTTTGTACAAAGTGTCACATCAATAGCTGCGGTATCGGATCGAAAAGTAGATCGGCGGTATCCAGCAATGGTTTTCTGGGTCAATTTAGTGATTTTGGTCTTTGATATTTCCAAAAAGAGAAGATCCCATAAAAAAAAAAGACTAAAATGAAGCATTGTACAAACCATGTGTATGATCAGTTTGTTCTTTTATTGGGTGAATGTTTTGTCACTGTATTTCCAAACTGATGACGTACAGAGGCCCTTCTCCATTACATAAGGCTCTTGACTTGCACTTTATCAGAATCCGAACAATCTTTAGCTATCAAATACTTGTTTGTTTGTGTTCCTCAGCCCATGTTGTACTGTTCTACCTCCGCTAAACCAAGACGTTGTTTTCGTTCCACCTGTTCTGTTCCTCTATATTGGTGGCTTGTCAACTCCTTTGTTTAATATTTCCATTTGACAGCAGAGCGACATTGCCTGCGAGTGAATTTGCCTGAACAGGCTCGCTCACAAATTTCCCCAAAGCAGAATCGATGGTGCAAGACTGCGGGGTCGGATTAATGAACGTGCACAGTGTGTGAATACGGAGCCTTGCTGAGTCAGCACTCTCGATACAGCAGGTCTTAGGTAGCTTTTTGCAGAAATTGAAGCTGTTATGCAGGAGCCCTGCAGCTGTTTATATTGACTTGTTGACTGGCTTGCTTTAGGGTACCGAGGTGAAAGATCTCAGATTTCTTTCACTTTGAACCAAACCAAAGTACCACTTCTTTGATCTGTGCAGAGAGAAAAACCTCTTAAAGTAAACCGCTGCCTCTTCTCCTATAGTGCGCCTGCCCCGCAGATACTGCATACGGCTTTTGTTTCCAGCCACGTCTTGGAGTATTTCCATCCATCACACCCTCATTACTTTTCCCTCCGCCTCCTTGGCGCTCTCTTCGCTCATCCCACGTCTTCTGCTGGAGAATGAATGAAAGATTTGAAGGCGATTGAGAGAGATTTATAGGGAAAGCCACACAAGAAACATCAGTTTAGCTGAAAAGATAAGCTGAATAAGCCATCAAAGACAACGCTTTCAGCAAGGAGACAAAAAAAAAATGTAATGTTCACATTACTCCTTAAATGTTTGGAGGCCCCTCAGGTGAGTCTGGTTTTGTGTATCAACTTCATGGACATTTCTCTGCGAAAGGCCTCTTATGCTTCAAGATCACCCGGGATCATGTTCGCAGTTTGTGGGTGTTGGGAAGCTAATGATAACACCGGCCATACACAGATGTTTGCATTATTCAGGTGCTCAAACCATCACAATGCACTTCTAATTGGACCCTTTATATTTTGTTTTCTATGAAGGGAAAACAGAGTCCAACTGGAGGAGGCCTCTTGGACACCCAACCTCTTCTTCTCCAGACTGAACATGATACTTTGGCTTAAGCCTGATGACCTGTTGACCCAACACACACACACACACACACACACACACACACACACACACACACACACACACACACACACACACACACACACACACACACACACACACACACACACACACACACACACACACACACACACACACACACACACACACACACACACACACACACACACACACACACACACACACACACACGCACACACACACACATTTGAATACCTTTGTGAACATTTCTCTTTGGCTATCTATGGAAATGCCAGATCAATAGATGGTTGTAAAGGCACTTTCCTGTTTCACTTTTTTCCACCGAGGATCCAGTTGAGCCTAAACCTAAAGCTGGTGTCAAATTACAACCACTTGGTGCTGTATTTCAGCAGGTTCAGTACTGTCTTTATATACTTCTGGAAGCTTGTCAATAACAAGAAGATGGACTTTAATAGATGAGCAAACTGTAGTTACTTTTTTTTTTCTTTTTAGTATAAGAAGTATCCTTCTTTAACTTCTGTAATCCGAAATTTTATCTACTAAAACATTACAGTGAAACCAGACATTGGCAGACGCAAACACTCTTATGAATACACTTGAGCAGAATTCTTCAAAATCAAACATATGGGCAACTTCTCAAAGTCTGCTTTACATTCTAGAAAGTGTCCTTAGGGGATGCAAAGAGTTATTGTATGAGTTATATTTAGTATCCCCTGCCAAATATGTCATTAAAACAACTCAAATAGATTTCCTGATTAGAGAAAAGTGTTGTTGCAGTGTAAGAAGTCGAGCAATTCATGTAGCCAACCTGCTGGGTGACTTATTCAATGCTTAGCTTTCTCATTACAGTGACTATCTCTTGCTGGCTGCTTCATAAAGTGTTCAGCTTAAATGAAAGTAGATTGTACCATTTCTCAGGTCTTGGCAGAAAAAGGCAAATCAGTATGTTTCCAAAAAGATGAAACTGTTCCTTTAAGCTCAACAGACTAGTCAGAAACTGAGACTTTCAGCTTTTGAAAAAGATGATTTCTTGTTTCAGATTCATTTCCAGTCCGCATATCATGTGATTATGCTGCTTTTAAGTCATTTAACAAAAGCTGCTTTAAATCTTCTTGACGCTCTACACTTAATATACGTTAAGCTGTATCTAAATTGATTTTAATGTGGATTCATTTTATTAAAGTGAATTAAATCCGAGATTACGGTTTTGTAAAAGCCCAAAACCTAATTATCCAGTCAGAACCGATTATCTGTCTATGTCTTATAGCATTCACGTTAAATGCCATATTGTATGTTGTCTGAGTCAGTAGCGCTTTAGTCAGCGTCTTGAGGTATACAGGGACTATCTGGTTGTTCTTGAGGGAAAATCTCTTCATAATGAGTCATTGTTCAATTTCCCTATACGTCAATTATCCCACTGAATGTCTATAATAATGGCTGCTGTAATCATAAGTTCTTATCCCACCTCTATTATTTCCCCCCCACATACAGTGCAGACAGTCACAATACAGCAACACAAATTTTCCCATACGAGTGCCCCCCTGAGGCAAACATGTCTGTAATGTATGTCTATTCTGGGGTTCAGTGTGGAGCTGGCTTCTGATTGGAACATGCTTGTTCTGATCTACAGAGCGGCTGGGAAAATGTGGGTGGGTAGGCAGAGAAGCTAAATAGAAAAATGCTCCATTCTCCCCCCGTTGATGTCGCTAAAAGTCTGAATGGCTCAATTTTCTCAGACCGTGAAATGCCTCGATCAACACGTAAATCACAAGAAGTGGATCTATTTCGCTGAAGCTGTTGTATATTTCTTAGAGACAGACCCAACTGCAGAACTGTGATTATGTTCATGTAATATCATTATGGCGTTTAATTTGTAAGGTGTGGCCATTGCTGGTTTCACTATTGAGTCTGGAACAGATATTGAACGCAAAGTGCGATGAACAGCGGCATGTCATTGGCAATTAGGCAGCGGCGATGCCATAATCAGGTAACGCACCCAAGAGCAAGACTTAAACGTCTGCGCTCTGCAAGCACTCTTACGAATCGAGCTCGATTCTGAATTATTCAGCACGGTACCCAAAGGAGATGAAGGAGGGAATACGACCACCGGCAAAAAAGGGAGAATGAAGAGACTATAAAAGAGATGAAGGGCAAAGGTCGGAGACTGCGAGACAAAGCAGAGCTTGGAGCCAGGACAAGGCGAAGAGATGAAGGGAGGCGTTTGTTTTCTCGGCACGGGGCAGAATTTGAGATTAAATCTTGCGTTTTGAAGCAAAATAGTGCTTCAATCAAGAGTTGGTCTTTTCTAGACCAGAAAGACAGTGGAAAGAAGTGAGAATTAATCTTGCCGACTGTTGTAACTTCCAATCAGACAAATGTAAGAAGTTGACATTCTGAAAGTGATAAAACTACATTGATAAAGTAGTAAAACGAAAGAATCCGTGGTTGTTGAAGGGTTATTACACTAGCTACTGCACTGTGACCGGGACGGCTGAAAACCTGTTTGGGGCCTCACCTTCCATCTGCTCTCTGTAAAAGACCTGCACCTTATCGTGAGTGGTGTGCTGCCATTCCGTTAACCTTTCAGCCCGAGTCAGCTTTTTTTTTCCATACTTGCTGACGACTCACCACTTTCTCTTTCAATTTTTGTGATCGTCTGTCAATCCTTCCTTTTCCTGGCGCTTTCGTTTTCCTCTCCCTCCACTCTCTCGATACCGTCCCTCCTCAGCCAGGGTTGCTATGGTGATGTGAGATTTTTTTTTTTTTTTTTTTAAACTGGGAGCTTCTTCCAGTGTTCTCTCTCCTTTGAGATTTTCTTTTGTCTTTTTTTTTTTTTTTTCGACTGGCTGTTTTCTTATGTAGAGAATGCAGCCATTGTTTAGCCTCGGAGGTGCCGAGGTGTTTCAGCTGCCTTGTGTTTATTAGCTGTCTCTCTCGGAAAGAGCCCGGGGGTGGATGTGTTTGGTTATGGGCAAAGACAGGTGCTTTTCTTTTCTGCCATCACCTCAGCACATTTCACTTTTTCCTTAATATCATCACATGTTCCTGCCAGTTTTTGTGCCCTCTGATAGCCGTTCTGTTGCTTCACCTGTCCTCGCTTATTCTTCTCTCCCTCCATCATTTCTCTATTCCTCTCTCTCTCCTCTTCACTCTCTTGTCTAGTTTGACTCTCCTCATCCACCCACCAAATGCTGGCTTACTCTTTTGTAAATGTGTGTATAATCCACAGAAGTGCATTGGTTTTGTGCGTTTGTGTCCATCATTTTTTTTTTTGTTTTTCTTTGTGTGCACACCAGGGAGGCAATGTCGAGGCAGTGAGGAGGAAAAAGAGAACGCAATCTAAGAAAGTGGAAAATGTTGAGGAAGACGGGGAAACCCCATCTTGGGAGAAACAAAAAAAGGAAAACATCAACAATCAAAAAGTGGAGAAACCAGGTTTTGCACGGAGTGGCTGAAATGAACCGAAGTGAGCAGGAGTCATGTGAGATGAGATTAAAGATGGAAACAAAGTCGTTCCCTTTGGGGGGGATTTTAGAAGCAGCACAATTAATTTTACAGCGAGGCAACGGCAGAATAAAATGATCCCAATCACAGATGCAGGAAATAAAAAAGCCATAAAATAAGCCGTAAACAGTCTTACTGTAAGGGTAAGAACTGAGCGAAAGAGTTTTGGATTACTCACATTTAGTAGCTATTTGGTACAAAGCGAAAATTTGATAGGGACGTTTATTAGCCTTTTACACCATTTAGATTTGCTATCTGAAAAACAGCAACACTTCAAATTGAGGACAGCCAGCGAGTGGTACGTTCGATTTACTGACGTCAGTGTTCCCTTCAAAGTAAATTAATACAAGAAAAGATCCACATCGATACGCTCCAAAATGTCACAAATGTCCAACAACAAAGAGGAAAATGATGGTGGGAAAGTAGTTAACCCTTCAAATGGCTGCCACTGAATGTCTAAAATTAACTTTTTTAGATAAGATAAGACTTAATTTATCTCACACTCCCAATGGAATTCCCAATATCGTAGCAGTAATAACAGACTATAATAGTTTCACATGTTTGTAAGGTTTTAAATAAATACCAATAAAAGCCTTTCATATCAAATAAGATGAAACATTTCAAAAAGTTACTAAGTGGCTTTGTTTAACATTTAACTATATACATTTCATTTCCCCAATAAATGGCGAAAGCATCTGCAAAGTAAACACATAGACGATAAAATGCCAGTCACTCATAGAAGGTTACAAATGCAAATTTTTGGTCATTTCTTGCATTTCTGCCGCTTCTATCAGCAATTCCTCTGCAGTTTAACACATTGCTCATTGATTTCAGCATGCTTGGAACATTTGCTGGATATTTGAATGAGCACAAAGGCATTTAAAAAGAACCAAAGCTGCCATGGCGATGGATGTATGCGAGGAAAGAAGGCTTCACCCTGCTCTCAGGTAGTCTTACAGCACTCAGGTGTTCAGTCAGTTTTTAGAAGAATCATATTGGATTCTGTGTGTGGGACTCGCGTGTCAACATTGGAATTGTACGCTTGCGTCGTGAAGTTAAAAAAAAACCGATACGTAATAATCTCTCCTCTCGCTATATTTATCTCAGCTGTCCGCACAGCGGAGAGCAAAAACAAGAAAGGCCTTTGCCCGGCAGACAAACACTCTCCTGTCATGCACGCACACACAGATACCCAATAGCAGACTAGCCTCTTTTCAATGTATCTTCTTATCAAAGTGTTCGTATTTCTTGTGTGTGTAAATGCAAACCAGGACTGAGCAATGTGAGATTAGCAGGTGTGGAACAGGTCTGTCTTTTTATTTATTTATTATTTTTGTCTTGCATCAGCTCATTCGGCAACACAACAGCCCTTTAACCCCCCTGCGAGGCCTGAGTCGGCAACTTCACTGTCAATGAGGTTGAAGAATATTAGAACACACGAGTGGGCGGATGGTGTATGTATATATTTATGTGTATGTGTATATGGGGGGGGGTGCTTCATGAAATATGCATTGTTGTCATGCAAGTGTAGGAATGATTGAGTGCACGTTTCATGGGGTTGCTATAGCTATGTGTTTAATTTTCTGTTAATCAGAAATGTCTTTTTCTCTGGTGATAATTATTTACGATTCATAATTCTACCACCTGCAGGCATGCATGCGTGCTATTTTGCGCTAGCTCCCAACACACACTCTCGAAAGCAGCGCAGCAGCAACATACGCCTCGGCATCTGTTTTCCCATGAGTGATGGCTCATGGAAGATGGATTATAAAAAAAGAAAAAAAATAAGAAGGTAGAGATAATAGGAAGAGCTTCAGGTTAAATGAGCGGGTTGGCTCGTGTTAAATGCGTGGCTGCACTGTCATTTTAACGAATTAAATCTTCCAGGGGAATGCCACTCAAGCCGCCTCTGGTCCTACGTCTTGGCAAAGCCCAAAATGTGAAAAAAGAATTTTTGTGAAGATGCAGTAAGAAACATGTGCATAGATGCAACATTTTTTTCAAGTGTGGCGTAGTGATCATTCTCAAAAAAGAAGTGCTGCTGAATCGGTTTAAGGGTTGAATGAACCCTAAGCCTTACCACATAACATTTCAAGGGAAAACGCGTCATCTTTTTCGTTTTTGTTTCTGAAAACGTTCGCATTTACATGGTAATGTAGTGCCACCTTGGGAGCTGTTTTCAACATGTTGTATTTTTAGTGGCTCACAGCCTCGTTGTCATGCATGCGGACATGCAAAACTCAACAAAATATTACATTTTCACTTGAAAGCATTTGTGAAAACAAAGCCTCAGTGTGTTGGTGGTGTTGATTGTGGGTTCACTGTATTGATTGACCCGGTTTTATGGTCGTAGGATGTTCAGCCTGCGGATTGAGGTTATGGCTTTCCAAGATTGTGTGAGCAGACATGTTATCTTCACTTTTTGCATTCACGGGCATTTGTGAGCAGGTGTTGAGCGCATTCATACCAGTGGCCAGAAATTAGCAGTTTCGCTGTAAAATGAGTGTTTTTGAGCAACAAAAGCGACTTGGGTTTCTTTTTACAGCTGGAAACACATTTTGACCTTTGTGAACTGTACTCTAAAGTTGTTGTAAATATTGAATTCCAGGAGTAGAAGATCTATCTTGGTACTTTTGAATAAATTAACAGTTGAAAGGAGGCAATGGGCCAGCTTAGACTTCTGTAATCTCTGGTGTGTGTGTGTGTGTGTGTGTGCGTGTGTGTGTGTGCGTGTGTGTGTGTGTGTGCGTGTGTGCGTGCGTGCGTGCGTGCGTGCGAGATGGATGGCCTATGTGAGGGGATGCCATCATTTACTGCCACTGAAATTCTGACACATCTCTGCTGTCCCACTGACAAACTGGCCTGGACTCTTCTGTACGGATGAGTAACAATGTAGTCTATTCACTTCTTTCGCGTGCGTGCGTGCATGTGTGTACGCGTCTTCTGAAATGTGTGTACACGGAGGAGTGCGTGTCATGTGTGTGCCTTGTCTTTATAACCCTGCCTCCCGTGTGAAATGATAGTTTGTCTGCGAGGCGGGTTTTGCCTTGCTAAGTATACCTGAGGGAACCGAGCACCATGTAGCCTCGCTTTATCATAGCTGACATGCTACTATATGTGCTGGGGGGCAGTGTGTGTGTGTGTTTGTGTATGGCCTCAGTCGACACTCGGCTCGCTCTCCCGGCTCAGCCAGCCACCGGTTCAACAGAGTCATCTGTCACACTTACCTACACATGGACACTCACTCCCACAACATGCAAACACCCTGCACACATATAAAGAACACACATGCCACTATCAGCTGTAAATATTCAAATATACTGTAGACTTGCAACCACTTCAGATTGTAGCATTAGATCACAAACACACTCAAACATACTTACCTCAGCTCAGTGGGGTCACTGATCACCTTTTGAACTGATAGAAGGATTATATTTCAGATTATTTACTATAATCTGAAAGTAGCAGTGTTTCCGAAAAGTTGCATTTGCATGGTGAAGTGGAAGTCGGAACATTTTCAAAAGCTTCTGCCCAGGGAGCTGTTTTAAAAAAATGTTGCACCCAAAATGCAACAAAAGTTGTGTAAATGGAGCCTGGAATTCCCTGGTTGCTGTTTGAAAGCAGAATTTTTTTGTGCTACATCTGGACCATGATGTCCAACGATCTATAGTACACTCTGCCAGTCAATAGGCCACTTTCAAAAAAATTCTACCTCACAGTATGTGTCACATTATTGTGACATTTTTCTTTCGCATTATATCAAACTTAACAGGGTCACCACTGACACTTTAGAATTGGACTAAACTTGCCTCCGGCTTTTCACGCAGCATGAAGCGGCGTTATGCAACAACCTGCAGAAAAAACCCCATAAAAGACTTCCGTTCCCAGCCTCAGCGAGTCATAATCCAGCACGGGGCTGTGGCTTTAATAGCCGTCTCTGTCAGGTTATAAGCTTCGCCCAACGCCAACGACGGGGAGTCTCACGCTGGCCAGAGAGGCGAAGGAATATACAAATTAATGGAATGAAGCTGGAACCAGACTGATTAGATCCCCTTTGCTTCATTTAGCCCTGAGGAATAGTGGAAACACCAGAATCACTTTGTTGTTGTTGCAGCACAGCCAAGAATTGACCTTCGATTTTAGCATATGGCGTTGAGAGCTTGAGCCGTCAACGCTGATGTTGCTCACCTGTTCAGAGGTCAGACGTATTTACTGATATCTGGGCGTGATTTGATCAAGTTGTGCATGAGACATGGAAGAGAAAAGCTAAAATGAAGCGTACCAATAAGAATGAGGAGAGGCCCATGTAAGGGAAAGAGACTGGCAGAGCCCTCGTTTAAAGCAAGCGAACAGGTTTTACAACCGGCTGAGGAATGCAGACATAAATCGGCTCTTTATTGTTTTACATGGGGGCAGCGGTGAGCTACCTGCAGTGACTGCTTCCATCCGACCACATTTCGGAAATATAACATGAAACGCAACCTCCCTCCGACTCGGTTTCTCCTGCCCTTTCGGTCACCTGGTCACATTTGGGCTCATCCCCAACTTCTCCTCGTCCATAACAGGAAGTGTGACTTTCATTTCCTGTCCCACAGAGAAGTCGCGGGAGGTCAGAGGGGATGATGGGGTGTACAAAGCACCGGAGACCAGGGTTCACTCCCAGGTTCAGAGCAACAAAACAGACAGTTAGATGATGATCATTACACAGGAAGACCTGTTATCTTCATTTTGTACACTATCCATATCATTAGGAAATCAACTGTATTTGCTGTAGTCTCCTACCAAGCAGAAGTGTGTGTATTTTGGTGGCATTAATTATTTACATACAGTGTAGGATGAGTTTATGGATTGGCAGAAATATGATAAGTTAATTTATTAAAATATCTTGCAATACTTTGAGCAGATCCACAACGTTTTGAGAAGAAAACCTGAGGGAAATCAACCCATCAGGTATTTTACATGTTTTCACAATAAGATGTATGTCCTTATGAAGGGGAATATTATTCAAATACATGTACAACACCTTTGCCAACATCATTAGGTGTCATGATCCTCAAAGGATTCTTATTGAGTTTCTGTACCGAAGCAGGATCTTTTTTTCACTTGAGTCTCTTGCCATGCTTTTGGTCCCTCAAATCTTTCCAATCACCAATCACTGGAAAGCACAGCTAGCAACAACTCAGAGGGTACCAGTGATGGCGAAGCGTGCAGATTGACAGGTTGAAGGTGGTGGTTGGACCCCCATACTGCTGCTCTGTCCTCTTTATCCACAATTTAGCCCGATACAGCATGCTTTTTGAGTGAAACCGTGGGTGAAAGCTTGAATATGGAGAAGGGTATTTCCATGTTTATTGGCTGCTACTGCGGTGACTTCTCAGCAGATTCATTTGAAAGTGTGTTAGGTTTAACCTAAGGACCAGGGGTGCCTAAAACTGTTCTCAGAGAGCCCCTGTCCTGCAAGTTTTAGCTGTCTCTGTTGCTTCAACACACCTGAATTTAATGAGTCTGTCTTCACTAAGCACTTAACAAAGCCCAGTTATGAGCCTGCCAATGCAATCAGGTGTGTTGAAGCACGGAGGCAGCTAAAACGCCCTCTATATAGATATTTTGCATCAGTTGCACTTGTTATACTTAGGATTTTGCGTCCAATGAGTGTAACTTCATATGTTATATACAATCAACATATAATTATACATTGAAACCTGATAGTAAACTTGTTTTGTTATGGGCTGTTTCAACAACAAACTATACGAAAACGATTAATTGTGCACATTTGAGAACACAAGTTAAACTGAAAATTGAGAACGCTCTACAATTCAAGCAATAAGTTAAGACATGCATATTCAGTCCATACACTGGAGCTCATGTAAACATGGGTGGGGACTATGGAACTCATGGATTCATACATAGTTTGTCCCCAATCAAAGACTTTATATCCACATAAAAATCAAGTGCGAGCTAACCAGATGATAGATGTTTTTTTTGGAAAGCTCAATCAGATGACCTTAATAAAGAAGCTATAAGACCATGTCTTTGACGTCTGATTTGCCACATGCTGATGGACACAGTCACTCTCACCATACAAAACTCAGGCATCTTCAAAGAAATGGAAAGTTACTTGGACCTCAGATTTCAAATTCCTTCTACCCCCCCACAAATCAGACCAAAATGCAGTTCTTCATAGACTGGGAGTCGTGAAATGATTTCATCTTCTTTGTGAATCTATCAGACGGGTGCTGCTTGGCCGAGGTTGCATCCTGTGTGTTGATACACTTCCTGGTTGACCGGTGGGGGCGGCTGCTCTTTGTCTGGGGCCAGCTCTGCATTAGATCACATTGCTTTTATTATGAGAGTCGAAGCAGTGTGTGTGTGTGCGTGTGTGTGCGTGCGTGCGTGTGTGCGTGCGTGCGTGCGTGCGTGCGTGTGTGTGTGTGTGTGTGTGTGTGTGTGTGTGTGTGTGTGTGTGTGTGTGTGTGTGTGTGTGTACACGTACCTATTGTATGGGTACTCATGCCACCTCCACCCCTCTGCCTCGCTCTCTTTGCTCCCCCTTTAACCGACTTTAATTCACCGTCCACCAGTACTCTCACCCTCCCCTACCATCCAAATCTTCTTCACTCCTCTTTCATCTCACTCGCCGCACTTCCCCTCGGTTCCTCTTTTTATTCCCCTCCCTCACATTCTCCACACTTCCCCTTCTCTCTCTTCTCAGCGCTTCTCCGGCTGTGCAGGAATTTTCTCCTCGACTCCCGTCCGCTAATCAGCTCCCTCCTGAGCCCGTCACCTCTCTCCTTCCCTTTTATCCTCCACACCTTCCACCACTCCATTCTCCCTCCTTCCTCTCACTCCGTGTTGATGTGCTTCATTTCCTAAATTTTCTTTCCTTTTTTACGACACAACTCTGCAGCCTTTTCCTCTCTCCTCACTTGCTTTTCCTGTAGCCGTTCCCTCTCATTTTCTCCCATCACACCGCCGTTATCTGGTGATTTGCTCGCCTCTCAAGCCTCCCCGACTCAACGCGTCCCTCCCCTCTCCCGTGCCTGTGTCTTTTATAGGAACTGGTGGGAGGCTGCAGTGGTCCATGTTGAGTTATGGTTTGTTTTGATGTGCTGGTATAGATGGAGAAGGAGGCTCAAGGACCAGGGGCACTGGGAGACCGGGAGAGGGGAGGGGTGAAGAAGCACAAAAACAGACAAGAATAGATGAGGAGGAGGAGTGATCAAGAGTGATGGCTCGCTCTGTTTTTACCTCCGGATTCATCCTCAGGACCACTGAAATAAAAACGTGAGCGAAGGAACATGCCCGAAGGACTGAAGAGTAAAAGGAGGTAGCAGCCTAAGTTGAGGGGAAACCCCCCCGGAAAAGGGTCCCACTTAGCGTGAGAATCATGTTAAAGCAACATGTCTGAGCATTCTAAACATGTTTTGTTCCTCAGATTTCTAAGAAAACATATCAACTTCTCTCCTTCTTTAGGTATTTATTCATTCACAGCAGTTGAAATGTCTGGATTCTGAGATCAGAGCAACAACAACAGACTCGCAGCTTTTGATCAGGGAACAGTCTATAGCTGAGGGATGTAGTTCAGCCCGCAAGTCCCTCCGAAATGAGGGAGAAAATAGCTTGTTTACCACCACTATCTGTTTGACGGTTTTTGATCGGGGACCCTCAAACAGCAGGACAGAACAGTTGGTGCCAACCATTCTAAAAATGATCCATAATGGTTGTTTGATCTGCCAATGTACTAGTTGAGGTTATGTGGGTGGCGCTGGATGAAAGAAGCAGACACAGACGCATAGAAGTAGAAATTCAAATATTTAGTAGTCGTATACTGCTTTTACTCTGGCTCATTTTGTCAACCGGGATGTTTTTCAACCCCAAGATTGTTGGTTCAATTTGGGTTCTTGATCGATTTTTACTATGTTTCCATGTGCCGAAGTGCCAATTGGCTGCGGAGTGAGCTCACACAGGTTGATGTCTTTGTGCTTTGCGATTTGTCCTTTCAAACAACAGTGCTCTTTCTCTTCGTGGACCAAATTGTATCCAGGTTGTGTTGCTTTTAGTCTATTTCTTTTCTTTGATTTTTTTTTGTGCTTTTGCCTCAGACTTCTGGTCTGTTGCCACCATGTATGATGTAATGTTGAAATAAAGACATGAAATATGATCTGTTGCCAACACAATCCAGTGGGCCAAGCAGTCTGGCTCTGTCTGGCTGGTGAATGCACGGTGCAAGGAAAATCATTTATTACATTTTTGTTAGTATTTCGAGATCCGTATATTGTAAATGTTGTCACAATGACATTGAATTTGCAATATGTCGTGCAGCCCTGAATGTAAGGCTACACGGAAATATTGAAGATGACACAAACTAAAATACTTGGTTGAAAGAAGCCACATTCTTGATAGAACATCACTATTGCCTCTTGATTTGTTACTACCAGTGATACCCTCAATGCCATCTTGTATACGTTTGTAGTGCAACAGCTTATTGAACAAATATCATCTTTATAAGGTTGTTCGACCCAAACTCATGCTCTTTGCTCAGCCGTCTCCCTCTTATGTGGACGAATTGCATAAAATCCGCTTGTTTTGATGAATTGTCAAATAGGTTTTTTCGTGAAAAAAGGCTGCAGTATAAGTCAAAGCACCAAAGTCACTCAAAATGCAACTTTTTTGAAAATGGATTCTCAAGTGGAACTTCCAAAATGCTCCGACACCATTTCCCTGTAAGTGAGGAAGAGTGGAACTTTTCTGAAGTGCCGCTACTGTGCATGTGCACCATGTCCGCAGTAACAAGTTTTTCTGCACATGCAGGGATAGATGGACAATAACAATAATGGGAGCCTCCAGAGTGTCACGACTTCTTTACAGAATACACTGAGGTAACCAGATCCATTTAATATATATACATGTATCCCATATATATATATATATATATATATATATATAGAAAAACAGAGCAAGTATTTTCTCCTTTCTGAATGCAATACGCAATGAATCACCTTTTGTTTCTATGTTGCTTTGGTTGTAATTGCCATCACCACTAGAAGGCATTATAACACTTACCTTCTGACTCCAGGTGATCCTCATTTACAGGTCAGATACAAGCAGACAGCGTCCGTCAAATTGTCAGGTAATCTAGTGGGATGGCAATTTGCCAGTAGAATCCCCCTGATTTTATCAGAGTTAAATTCACTGACTGTGGCCATTTTAATCCATAAAGACGGTGGTCTACATCCAGTATCCTTTTCCCCCACTCATTCCCAGGACACTGGAATATATCTTCAAGGACGGAAATAACTAAGCTCATTCTCCTTCTAAGCCAGAGGAGTGCTGGAGCACACTGAGTCACTAACTTCATTAGGCTTTTACTGACACAATCCACCAGGCCCGGATTGCGCTGGGCAATTAATACAAGTGTTGATGGCATTCCGCGAGCATCAACATTTTTTTGGCGTGATCGTTCTGGAGGCTTTACCGGCGGATGGTCAGTCAGCCAAGAACAAAAATCTGGCTTTGTTTTGTGCATTTTGTCATTTCCATTTTTTTTTTCTTTTTCTCATGAAACAGTACTGTTTGAACTCTGTCCTTTTAGCTTTTTGAAGCTGTAAAAATCATTTCCAACTGCGTTCTTTTTCTTCGTTAATTAACTCAGTATGTGGAAGCTCCTTGTTACTTTCAGCCTTGCCGATCTGCAAGAGTCATTTATTTCTATTTAGGGGACATACGGTCAATATTATGACATATTTTCTCTTAAATAGGACATTATATACTCTTTCCATCTGCTTTTTTTCCCCCCTTTGCTTTCCATTTTTTTGATGTACAGTACTCCTTCCTTCTCCTTGTTAACCCCTTGTCCTCCTTCAGACTCCTCTCTTGGGTTTTAAGTGACTCTTTCTTTTCCCCTCTCCCACTCTATTCAACACAACTTTTTCTTACATTTTTGGAAGCCACATTGCAGCGATTTGCACCATCTTGATCAAAGCGGAGTCGCCCAGTTCAGCCGCACTCCCGTCTCCCTTAAGAGGGTCAATTGAATCATTGCCGCTCTCTTTCATCCTCCGATCCGCCCACCTCATTTCCGTCTGTCCGTCTTGTTGTCTGCAAATTTACATCTCTCCGCTCGTCTTGGCCCTTTCACTGGCTCTGTTCTCACTCGCTCAGCTGAGTAAACAGCAGCGTTCTTGCTGGATTCATTTTGACGTCACAGAGCTGTCCCAGAACCTCCATTCCCCCCTTTTTTCCCCAAGAGACCGCTGCGCTGAGAAGAGGCCGGCGAAGATGATGCCCCCCCCCCACCCCCCTCCTCCTTCTACGGGAACCATGGCTGCCCACGCAAAACTTAAACGGACAGTCTTTCAAATAAAGTCCTGTTGCTGAGGTGCCAGAAGAAGTAATATGCTGAAGTTGAATGTGAAAAAGAAGGCCACAGTCACTGGTGACACAGTAATCCAGGGCTGTTCAATTGCAAATTCAGTCCATCGAGATTTTCAGACTAAGTTTATGAGCTGGAGGAGGAAAATATTTCAAAGGAAACACAAATAGCTGTTACAATTAATCACACATTCCATGTTTATTAACATAATGCCACATCAAGAAGTACATAAAACAATTTTTTTATAGCTGTTCCCGAACCAAACCAACATTTTGGCCAGGCCAACATGGGCAATTTCCAGGATGCTTAAGAAACAATGTAGCGAATATTAATTAAATCCTTTGTGTCTCCACTTTTAGTCATTGCTGACGGTGCATTAAAAGAGGAACTGTGTCTAACTAACTAGCAAAACTTTTGAAGTATGGCGCATTCATTCCTGGAAGAACAATGGGGTCGAGTTTTCATATTGCAGTATAAACCTTGAAAATATCTTTACTTTTACATTAGGAGGTATTTTCTTCAAAAAGAACTCAAATGGAGATCATGGAACTTTGAACGTTTGAATTTTTACTAACAAGGCTGCAGGACCCAATCTTCCATTCTTCTGATGTCAAACCTGAATGCCGGACCAGTTGAAATGATGAAAAACTGAAAATACTCCAAAGTCTTCTCTCAGGCCCTGTGTCCATAATGTTGTCAAGTGAAAAAGAAAAACTCGCTTTGTGTTTTGTGGGTCCACTTGGAATCTAATCGTGCTTGGAGCCACTGAACGTGCAACTTTTTGAAAATAGGTAGAACATTTTAGAAACGCTCTCATTTGGGTCCGTTGGTTTTGGCCCAGCTGTTGCATATTTGACACTGTTGATCCAGACAACATGTGTATGTTGAGTTGTCATGGTCTCATAGCAGTGCTATCTCCTGGCTGCCGCTGCTGTTTATCTCCTCTAATTGCGAGGCGGCCTCAACTCCAGCCTCCTTCAGTCCCAGACACACGGCAACTGACCAGGCTCGAGTGGATTCGCAACAGCATTGATAACATGCACACAATCACAAACACGCACAAAGGAGTTCACGTATTTGCGTGCACAGACACACTCTGACGGAGTTGCGCTTCAGTGGACGGGAGGCTAATAAACTAACCACCTGCTGTCTGAATGAGAGCGGGTCTGTCTGCATCCATATGTGTCCATGATGAGTGAAGTGGGGTTGACGTTCAGTCCTAATCAGTGGCCGCTCTCTTCTAATGTCCCCTCCAAGCAGCAAGCCACATCTCCACAACAAACAACACAGTCTTTTCACCAACCACATAAATACAGAGTGGACCTCTTCATCATCAAAACCTGTATGTTTAATTCAAGCAGCCTCATGAGAAGATTGTAATGCGGCTTCAAATCAGCTTGAGCAGTATTTATATGGTTATTTATGCAGCTGCTGTTGTCTTCATCGCAATCCAATATTTGAGATGAGGAAGCTATGAATCTTTAAGCGATCTAAGATATAGAGCAGTATTGAATATGTTGTCTTTTTTATTACGTTTTTATTAAGTTTCTCACCCAACTACAATTAATATATACATGCGTGTGATTGTTCCAGGTGCATCAAATGACTAAACAAGCCTTATCAGGGGATATTAGTAGGTGAAAAAACACCCCCCAAGTAAGATTACCAAAAACGACGAAAAGATCTTTGCAAACATTTTTTAAAGCATACTGTGATTATTTGTTCTTCAGCAATGCAAGAGGGTTTATTTTATGACTGGCTTGTACATTAGTTCCTCGTGGCAAATGACTGGTCCATGCATGATTAAATAAAATCATACATGGGCCTTAATCAGCCATATTGGCATTCAGTTTGCTGACCAATAGTGCCTTTATCAGTCCGTGTGTTGGCATTCAGTCAGCTTCATAATTGAGTCACGTCCGGATTCAGTTGGCTTGTCACTGGTGTTGGTCATGTTGGCATTCATTCAGGCTACCAATTACCAATTTAATCAATCATTGACAATGGGATTCAGTTAGCTGACCAATGGTGAATGGGACCAATTATTTGTCTGGCATTCAGTTTGCTGACTGAAGGTGCCTTCATCAGTCAGTCCAGAGAGTGTTCAGTTGTCATGCCAAAGTTGCCTGTATTAGTCAGTGGTTTGGCATTCAGTCACATCCTTAATTGTGCCTTCATCAGTCAGCCATGATGGGTCATGATGGCACTCATTCAGCTTACCAATAGTGTTTTCATCAATCAGAGATAATGGGAAACAGTCAGTTGACCAATAGTGAATGGAGCAGTTATTTGTGTGCTATTAATTTAGCCCACCAATGATAACTTCATCAGTCAGTCATGTTGGCAATCAGTCAGCTTTTCTATTGTGCGTTCATTAGTCAATTGTGTTGGCGTTCAGTCAGCTTGCCCATGGTGCATTCATCAATATGTCACATGGCTTTTGATACTGGTTTAACTTTGATCACTTGGTCATTGTTGCAACAACCCATGTGATCTATTCAAGTGATTGGACTGTGTCATGTTCTCATTAACAATGTGCTCACTATTTATTTCCTTTTACCTTTAAAACAAATTGAAGGAGTTAAAAAACAAAGATGGAAAATCTTTCACAAGTTTGACCAGAATTCATCAAAAGTACCTCTCGAAACTTCACACATCGAGAAAGCTCCAACAGCGGTTATTTTAGTTCCCTTTCCAGTGTTTGGAGAAGATGGAGAGAGGATACCTCTGGGTCAAAACCACATTAGATAATCCCTGAAGCAGACCCAAACTGAAACAATAACAGAGCTATCATCACCTAAACTGTTTGCTACACACAAAGTGCGCACGCATACACATGCCCCAGCGATTCACGTCCCCGTGGAGTCAGATCAGTGTGGGAATGTGTGTGCCAGCACCCAGCGTCTTGTGCCGTGTTGATGTTGTGATTACAGGGGGTGTTTAAGGTTGAGGATGACTCATTTGACACACACACACACACACACACATGCACGCACACACACACACAGTGCACCCACAATAATCTAGATAAAGATCATCACTCACTCGCCCTCTCCTTCCTCCCTCTTGTCCTTTGACAATGCTTACAGCTCACCAGGATTTATGCTCACCATTTCACTGGGTTTAAACATCTTTACATAAACGCTTTAATCCTAAACACTGTGTGGGGAGAAAAAGGAAAAAAAGAACAGAGCAGTAATGGCAACGAGTCAAATTAATTGAAATTGTTATCTGAGCCAGCTTTAAAGTGGTGTTTTATCTCAGTGCCGTATGTACATTTCATTAGCACAGGCTAAACTTGTGACTTGCTGGAGGGCAAATCTGGATCGGAGCAGAAAGCAACCCATTCTGTTTTTGTCCCCACCCGGCTGCTTTGTTTGGTTTTTGATTCTGGGAGGGATATTACTCACCGACTTGTCTAAACTCTGTCGGATGACGGTGCTCAAGAAGACACTGTGTGAGGTGTCTCTCCAGTTTATCCCAGGCTCTTTTGTTTTTAATGGCTTTCACTCCTTAAAATCATGTTCATGTAGACAAGTATACACCCTCGCCTCAGGTAAAGTAATTGATTTTAACAAACAAAAAAAAAAAAGATTTCTCTTCTGCTTTCTGTGCATTTCTGAACCAATGTTCAGTGGTTCTTGTCGTCACATGTGACATGATGGCTCGCTTTAGCTCATTCACGCAATAGCTGGACTGGTGAAAGTTGTAATGCAGCGTAAAAAATTTATTAGGCTGGGTGTATAAGATTAGCTGCTACTGCTTTTAGTACTAGTTCACATCTATTGCAGCACACTTTAGGCCATGCTGATTCCATGGTATAGTGTCCTGAACAGGTGGTGCAAACAACTTATTGTCTTGAAGAGGTAATTATTAAGGCCTCATTTACAGACCAATGTTTCCAATAAATATGTCAAGTTTTGGCCTTTTCATATCTTAAATTGCAATAGTTTGAAAATGACGTCCGTCAATGCGAAAACAGGAGAAACGCATAAACCGATGCCCACTCGATGCCCACTCAGTGCCCGGCCACGAGCGGGCGCTGGTGGATGTTTTGGAAATGAAACCACATCTGTGATGCACACAGAGAACAATATGCTCTAAACATTAACAATGGCAAGTATATGATAATATTATGCCACTCTGGATGCCGCCACTGTCACTATTGCTTTCCTAGTGTTTCAGGAAAGTTATGTTTTCCCCCATTTCTATGGAAATTGAATCGTAGTGTTTTCAACAAGTTCCAACTGAGTTTTCAAAAAGTTGCATTGTCAGTGGCTGTAAACAGACACCCAAAACGCGATGATTTTCTAGGTCCCCCCCCCCCCCCCCCCATTTTCAGGCCCAGGATGCGGACTGAACCCCATCCTTGATGACACGACGGTACTCCAGTGTGAGGGCCAAACCGTGAGTCGACGATTGTAAGCCTTCTGTTCAGAATGTCAAACTTTCCGCCCTATTCTGATTCTGCAGCTGAAATTTGGAGGCCAAGCTCGTAAAAGTTAAGCCGCTGAGCTTTAAATCAACCTCTTCAGAGCCAAACACTCGGCAGGGAGAGTAAATATGGAGGAACCGGAGAGGAGGATGATAGACAGCCTGGTAGACAGATGCAGGGAATGCGCCACTGAGCTCCAAACAGTGGGAAACTCCTGAGGGAGAGATTTGTTCCGCACTCTTCGGCTGCGCTTCACTGTCCCCCTGGTTCGCGCTCCTTCTCGAGTCTATTTTTACCCCCCCGCCCACCCCCGTTTTTCAATGTTTTGACTTTCCTGGTTGCTCAGATTTGTTTGGATCTCTCGGTGCTATATGTTGCTAGTGTCAAAGGCTTGCGATGGACAGAGTGCATACTCTCGCCAAGAGTGAACCGACAACACCGGCTATATGTGTGTGTGGGGTGGGCTTGGAGGCTTTTTTTTTTTTTTTTTTTCGAGTGAAGCACTGAAGGAAAAACAGGAGAGACGGAGAGCTGGCTTCTCTCCAAGTTCACAAGACAATTTTACCATCTACTTGTTGACAGAGACTCTCAAGGCACCCTGGGGAGTAGATGTTGGCGAAAATCCCTGAAGTCTTCAGTAATCTTGCCAGTCGGTGAAAATTCAGTAATCTCCCTTTTCGGGTGACGGCCATTTTTAAGGCTTCTGTCTTCATGGTGGCTTTGCGGCATAGTCCCAGCTGATTAACATGTTGTTGGTGGCTGTGGCCTTGTCTCTGTGCTCTACGGAAGCCACTGTACAAAGACAAGACAGAAAATTGGCTGATATATGACTTCGGAGACCTGCGATGGGTTAGAATGCGGGGCTTTTATTGCATGTTGTGAATACAGTGCATATGGTTCTGATTTTGGCTGCGTTTTTTTTTTTTAACTCTTGCGGGCTGGAGCACAGACACTAAGCCACACACAGTGAAATACACTTCAAGAAAAAGCTGAAATGCAAATGCGGAGCACGTCTTTGCAGCATGCCTTATGCACTGATCCCTGGCCTTTGCCATTTTGACCTCACTATAGGTTTTTCCTGAAAACTGCTCTTGCAGTTAATTGCCAGTCATGGTCAATGTGCCCTTATTGAGCTACCTTGATTATATATCCTGTACTGGTCATGGCCTCATTACTTTAATCAGCCTACATTGACAACTATGCACTAACGCCAGGGCGCTCTGATCTACACACAACTCTCAAAGGTTCTGATAGATCATGATTATTATGGTTTGATAACAGGAAGTATACATGTAATTCCTCGCAAGGTTTTTTTTGCATGTGTTGCTGTTTGTCTATGCTCGGTCTATTGTATTACATTTTTTTTTTCAACCTTAACAACTCCTCCACAAAGAGTTATGTGTGTCCATAAACTAGCAGATGCATTAATAGCTTTTTGGCAGTGGAGAATGGATCATTCTGCCATGTTGGGATTAAGTTTTACTGATGTTTTTCTAAGTGTGCTGCCAACCTTTTAAAAAGTCTTTGTTTCTCTGACGCCTGTGGTTAAGATATAATATAATGGGTGATTAAAAAATGTGGCAAAGGCAAATCAAGCGTTCTAAGGTTTGGTTAGAGTTAAATAACTAAAGTTCGAAACATTTTGGGATAATGCAATCAAATATAGTTATTAAACTGTGCTATTAGTACATTAAAAGCTAGAGAAATTGTTCAGTGAAATGTTGTAGCCCACTGATCCTTTACTGTTATATGTAATCTAGAGTATCTATAGATAAAAAGACTTTCTATGACATCCAGCAAACCAAAGCTTACCAGACAGCAACTGTTTCATAGTGTATGGTTAGCGTGGCGAAGGTCTAGTTTATCTACGGCAGGTGTTTGAAAGCATTGTGACAAAGACATTTCTATCTACTTTCCACCAAACGAAATTAGTTTGAAGCCACAAAACACAATTACCCAGACATTTTGTTTCTTGCATATCTTAGCTTGGTCTTTTTCTATCAATATTAGCATTTTTGGCTTTTTTCAATATGTAGCTACTTTTATTGGTTTCAACTTTTTTTTTTTACCCTTTTTGTTTAGTTTTAGTAAAAAAAATGTATACATATGTCTTGGTTGTTTTGCTTTTGATATTTTGTTGGAATTTTTAAAAAAAACTTTTTTTAACCATTTTATCACTTTGTTATTGCATCCATTTTCATAGTTGTTGTTTTTTAGCTATTCTAGTTCATTTATGATTGTTGGAAAGTGAACAAAAATATGACTTTCAACCCTGAATGAAAGTTTTAATCCGAGACTGCTTTTGTTTGGATTTAACTGCAGTTCGCTTATTAAAAAGTGCATTTGGTGACTCAACATTTATGACCGGAAGTCAAAGGCAGTGTGCAATTGACATTGTTCAATGTGACACGTACTTGGGGAACTACATGGTATTGAATCCTTATTTGATATACATTTCATATTTGTGATATTGTTTATTTAGATTTAATGTGATGAAAGCTGCAAAGAGCCACCACGGAGGGGCTAAAGAGCCACATACATACGGCTCCAGAGTCAGTTCGACATCGGCCGACCCACCAGAACCACCCGTAACTCTGCAAACCTCTTTTCTACCTCACTACGTGAAGGGCACAGTGCCTTCTGCATCAACTCTCTGTATTTGCATTGAATGTAAACTGCGAGCTGTGGAATCGTCCAATATGGATGTAATATGAAGCGATGCAGGACCTTTTGGCAGGCGTAATGCTATTGGCTTTGGCTTTACCTTTGACCGCTGGGATGGAGAATCAATTTCAGTTTCCATCTGACATACAATATTTTGCGAGAATCCGCATGGATCCCTGCATGTTTATCAAAGAAACGATGCATGTTTTCATGGCTTAAAATTCTAGTTTGACAGCGTGAGTAACTCTCCAAGCTCATCTTGCGCTGACACACAATTAGAAAAAAATCACAGCAGCTCCCAAAGTCGTCACTATTGGAATAAAAAGCAGTCAATGGCAAGAGGGATTGCATGTCTTTAAAGTTATGGTGCTGTGGGGAGCGGTGGCTTTAAGACGATGGCAGAGACACTGCATTCACAGCATGCGACGCCAAGCCGCAAACACTTCACACAAAACAAAATCCTGAACTTGAGCAGCAGCTGTTGTGAGAACGAGGAGCAAATGGTACGCACACACGTCAGCTGTGCAGTTTGATAACTTCCACCAACTTGTGTAAAAAACGGTCCCCACAACCCCGATAAAGTACATTAATCATTAAGAACAACCAGGGAATACATGATTAATTCTATATAGTGTTTTACATAACAATCTCAAATTCTCATGTTAGTAGAATATGCTTGGAATGAATTAAATCCTCACAGTGAAATAAAGAAATCAAGTTTGAATGAATGAGATCACTGGGGAAAACTAACATCCGCATGGGCCAACGTCAACAACATCCACCTCATATTAAATATTTAGTGAGAAAAAATATATTTAAATGTCTGTGCTGCATTGGTATGTAATCCAAAGTGCTAAATTGATGGCATGAATAAATGATTGGTAGCTAAAAGTAGTCAGGCATTAGATGGTGAAGGATCAATTGTTATAGCCAGGTTACCATACCAACAAGTTCTATCGCAAAAAAAACATGTTGGAAAAAGATTACAGGCGTTATGAATGTACATTTAAACGTGTAACATCAAGATGATCCCCAGGTTGACGGCGTGCTTTGGGGTATTTGAGGCAGTGAATTCTGGATGCAAAATATCGGTTAGACTTTGACTGGATGGAAGTTTCAAGAGGTTCC
This sequence comes from Blennius ocellaris, assembly GCF_963422515.1. NCBI lineage: Eukaryota > Metazoa > Chordata > Actinopteri > Blenniiformes > Blenniidae > Blennius > Blennius ocellaris. Next base: position 8,705,200 of record NC_137670.1, on the reverse strand, counting down.
TATTGGAGAAGAAAAATTGGCAGCCCCTGATGTACCACATGATCTCGCCTCACCAGCACACTCAGGAGAAAGTTCAGCTGTTGGTGAAGTACTTGGTACCACCTCTCTGAAAACAACAGTGGGAGGTAACTAGGTCAACAATAAACACGCAGACAAACACCTTACCCCATGAATTATTCATGTCTGGCTCTCATATTAAAAAGGAAAGTTTTTTTGTTTTTTGTTTTGTTTACTTGACACCTGATTAACCACAGTGGGGTTGAGTTATTGGCAGGGAGAAGCTGTCGCACGCATTTAATAACGTCTCGCAGAGCAACTTTCCCCAATGGGTTTGACCTTTTTCACACTTCCTGTCAATTCTGAAACTCCAACTGCTGCAACCACAGTTGTTAAAGGTTTTTTTTTTGTTTTTTTTCTGGACTTCACAACACTTCTCATTTGTTCAAGTTGGGAGATGGCCTCCCAAATGTTGAATGGTGAAATAATTTGGGAATTATTGTAGAACCCTTGATTATAGCGATCATGATACATTTTCGCAGAAGGCAGACTCCAAGAGAAAATCAGGTGATTAACTTTGCATTAGTGGCCAAGCTGAGGCTACTGGAACAGTTAAATGTGTAGACATTTGCCCAAGAAATTGCTCTTTATATACAACCATGATGAAACCTGAGTTGGTCGGTTGTTTCTGGAACTCTATTTTTTTTTTTTTTTTTTTTTTAAGTTGAGGAAGGTGGAAATTGGCAGATTTAACGGTTTGCAGACATTGACCACGCTTGATATGGGTTTTCGGGTTCTTAAATGTCCCTAATACTAAGTTGGAGGACTTTTACGGGTCTAAATAAATACTTAAGAGAACCACCAAAGTGGACTTTGTTGGCCAAATGTACTTCGTTTTTAGGAAAATCATCCTAAATGTGGCAGTGTTTTCATGTCTTGCAGTTTAATGAACTGAAGCCTTTGTTGTTAAGCAGCTCGATGTTCATTAAGGGAACTGTTTATGTTCAAGGGTAATGTCAGTACAACAGACCACAGTGGGAGCTGCACGGAAAGTCCTATCCCTACCTGCCCCTGCATCGAAAACCAAGCCTTTGTCCCTGCTTCACCGCAAATTATCTTTACGACCATCACTCGCCTTTATTCTCCTTTGTATTCCTCTCATTCTCTTGCTGTTTCTCACTCCACCATTGTGTACCATCTCCCCGATTCTTCCCTCATCCTCCCTCAACTTTTCTTATTTGCTCTCCTCTTTCCGATCTTGTTGTGCCGACCCTTCTCTTCATGTTTAATGGGCGCTTTAAAAGCTTTCAAAAGCTAAAGAACCATCCAACACGGCTGCTCAAGTAACATCCCGATAACAAACCTTGACTCAAGAAAATCCCTTTAAAAAGTGGTGGAATTAGTTTAACCCCCGGGCAGAATTCTCATTTGCTGGAAGAAAATAGATGACTTTTAAAACTCGCTGTGCTAAAATAAACGTTGTATAAGATGCATATTATTCCCAGTAGGAGGCTGCCGCATACATGGCAACTCGTTGTTCTGGCTTCAAACAAGCGTGCATGAGTGGTTTTGTCGGTGCGGGTGGCGGCAATAAAACACGGCAGTTGTGTATTTTGTTTGGTACTTCTTTTTTTTTTTAGCAGACGAGGTTGAAGGGAAAATCGGATGAATAAATAGCTGTTAGTAAAAATGCTGGTGTGGTCGGATGGTCAATGGAGGTATTTTTTTTTCTGCTTTGTAATTTCTCTTTTGTTTTTCAGCGGGTAACAAACAACAACAACAGAGCTCCGGGCTATGTTCAAGAGTTCTGTCCTCACGTTCTTCAGCCCTGCATATTTTAGCATGTGTATGAATCTCCTGATTTTTAATGGCCCTAATTGGCAGGAGCGCATCACGCTGGAGTGCTTTAATCTCATATGCGTCGTGGTCTGTCCTTACTTGGAGAACCAAAACAAACGAATCGGTACTCGGCTTGCTAAAGTAGTGTGAAAAACATATGCTTTGGAAAAAGTACAAATAATGATCACCTAGCTTTTGAATAGATTAGAAATACTTTATTAATCCCAAATTGGATGTGGCTGGAAGGCGTAGTCTCCATCCATTGACTCTTCTGCATGTGGACAGGTGGAGATGGGGAACCTGCAAACTTTCGATTGAAAGACTCCCGTTCTACTCACCGAGCAACAGCTACAGAAGGATTTTGAGTCACAAAGAGATTAAGTCGTCATACCATGTTTTTTGATTGATTCTCATGTTTTAATATCAATATTTTACATTGTAGTTACTGTTTTTCAGATCGACATGTATTTTTCCATGTAGTTATTATAGTATCTTGGCCTCATTTCCTGTTAGTTGGTACAACTAACAATTAATTTTAAGTGTATTGTGCAGCTCTTGATAATGCTACACAGTGAGGTATACATATTATATCTCCATGTGGGATTGTTGGCACGTTCTTTTTTCTTCGATTTCTGTTTTTGTCAAATTTACCTGATTTTGAAGATTTTCTTCCAGTTGGAGCTCAGCATCTCTGACGTACCTGCCGCTTCCTATAAAATGTCTCGCTTCCACTCTGCTCCCATGCACAGTATGTATGTGTGAGTGTGAAGCCCAGGTGAGGCTGAGGGAAGTGAGACCATTAGCGTGATCACACCATGGCAGAAACTCTTCCCTTTGGGGCAGACAAAGTGTCATGCTCTTTCCCGAAGTTTTCCCAAAAAGTCTTTAGATTTGTTAAGCTTTGTTTTATTGGTTTATTTCCAATTCTTTGTTGGCTCTGTGCCACATCCCTCCAGAGAGATCAATAATTCATCTCACTTCACCTTCATGTTGAAGTGAATGAACGGGGAGTGGTGGCTGAAGTCTGGCACTGCTGACCCCTCACTGTTAACCAATTGACAATTCACTAACCTGCTGGGTCAGGGTCACAACTCGCGACTCGTGTCAAACGCGAGGGCATACTGGCAGCCCATATGGTGCATGAATCATGGATCCAGGCGGGCAGAATATAGGACAGAGTGATGGGTCACGTTGCATCACTGCTGTGAGATCTGCTTATGCACAGCGGAGGGAGACGGCGTGGGAGGCAAGCCACGCTGGTGCATGGAGGAAAAAGGTATATAGTTGAATATGCTTGGCTGCAGAAAACATGAACCTGTCTGCATGTATAAGAAGGAGGTTTCCATGTCAAAGGCAATGTATGCGTCCGAAACATGAAAAGTACATGACAGAGGTTTCTCTGTGAAGTGTCCAAGTGAACCCGTCATGGTTCAACTCTGCAGTTTGATGTAAATCCAACCGGGTAGAATAGAGCCCCAGCTACTTATTCCTGCTGTAAGAAGGCTTTATCCAAAGCGACGAGGACGCATTTTTGAGGTCGCGCCTGCTGGAAAATACTCAAAGACGCCTGTTCTCGTCTAATTGCTGCTTCCCGAAATGCTGCTCACTGACAGTTTTACACCGAGTTTGACAAAAGCGGCAGGAAGACGGTAGGAAGTGAAGTATGTAGAGGGTGAGAAGAAAGACAGGGTGGGAGGAAAATAGGAGAGAAAAAAAAGGTGAGGCTGAGTTGCACAGACTGAACGTCAATATTGTTTCCTTTCAGGAAGTGCTGCCAGTTGCAGTTTTCCCTCAGAACCTCCTGGCGGTTTAGCATCACCTCCAGTATCAAGAACGCTGCAGTGGCCTCCCACACAAAATATTCTGCTTTTATGCAGTCGTCTCATTAATCCTCGGGTTTTATACGAAAGCTTCCTCCGTGGAGTCCTCCTTGTTCACAACATTGATTAGGATGTCCACGAGATTTCTTCTTTTGTGGTGATCAACTGAATTGCATCAAAAATAAGTGAGTTCACACCCACAACGCCTCTCAGGGGTCTGAAGCAAAAGGTTTTTTTTTATGCATCTCATCAATAAAAATCTGAACATTTCTCTCTCTCTCTCTCTCTCTCTCTCTATATATATATATATATATATATATATATATATATATATATATATATATATATATACACGCACATATATTGGCTTAAATAAAATAGATTTTAGTGGAAAAGTGGAAGCCACCAATCATACCGATCAAAACCACTTTGAATCCCGAATGGTTAACAGGGAGATGACAAAATCTCACTGTGACAAATTCTTCTTTTTTCTTTGGGGCTTTCTTCACTCATGGCATGTCCAATTCCATTTTAGAAGTTTTCTAAGAATTTTAGAGAAATTTAGAAGATTTTAGAAGAATTAAAACACCAAAATGTTAAGAGATTAAAAGTAACTTTTCACAAAGAAAAAGTAATGTATTTCAGCTAAATGATTTTATGAAGACTTTTCCTGCTTTTCCCCGACAATAACATTAAGCAAATCCACACTTTTGATTGAACTTCAGCTGGATTATACAGCAACGCGGTGGTCTTCAAAATTAGCCGCAACACACTGATTGGTTCACTATGAGAATTCCACTCTCCATTTTTTGCATTAGTCCTTCAAAGACTGCTAAAGATTTGAGGATTTTTTGAGGATTTGCTGCACTAGGCCAAAGAAATAGTCCCACACTGACTCCCCTATAAAACCGCAAGTAGTTCTATTTATGCTCGACTTTATGTATCTCTCAACAGACCACATCTATTTATTTTTATTGATGAGCCATCAGGGAAGTTGTTGTGGGGTTTCCTTTTTCCTTTTGAAAAAAAAAGCCGTGTCAACTGTTGGTAAAGCGAAATGACTTAAATGGACAGATATGTGAGTAAAGAAGGACCTTGTGCATGGTGTAAAACACACACTGATCTTTTTCTCTCAACACATGTTAATGGTTTCTCATCTCATGGTACGATAGCCCTTAAGATATTGCAGTACAAAGTCTTGATTTGCAGCAATGGACGCATGCAAGCTTTTTATGCTCTCAAATGAAAGTTTTGAGGAAAGCTTTACGGAGATGTGGCATTAGAGTGTTGGCTTTGTGTACTGGTTCTGGCCTCAGGACAGTCGCAACACATTTGTCACACTCCATTTGGCCTTCATCGACTCATGAATAACGACTTAATCTGGCCACCGGTTGCAGAGTTTCAACCAGCCTGAGATCGCATGCAGCTTCTGTGGGGACTGTGGCTTCCCCGATGGGGGGGCTTCTACCTGAAAACCTCCCATTCTGACGGACAACGCGAAGCCCTCTTTGTTGGGTACTTAGAGAATGAAATCAGATCAGTGAGGGAGATTTTTGTGGGTGGTTGCGCTGCTGTGAATATTTGCTTGCATACTTTTATTGAAAGAACAAACAGTACTGAGGAAAGCTCCCATTTCTGTGGTTTATGAATCATATACTGATCTTCATTACAAGCCTCAGCAACTAAAGACAGACTTATGTTTTCATTTTACTTCAATCCAAACACTTTTTACAGGATTTTTTTTCCCCTCCCCTTTTATCTGTTGCATGCCTCAAAATGCCAGCCACTCTGAAGCTTGGAGCCAAATAAATATATGTTTTTTAATGATTGTTGTTTACCCGTCATCAAGAATATTAGTGACAAATTGCAACATTATGGCATGCACACAGATCCTGTTTATTTGAGAAAAGGCTGAAATTCCAGGAGTGATTTGACTGACATGAGCAGTGTTCAGAGTCACTGCCAACTTACTCACGCTTGATGGATGCTGGAAATATGGTATTGAGCTCGCCGTGATGTGTGGATGGGGTTGTCAGTCATGATAACTTCACAATGGGTTTGAAGGGCCTCTGTTCAAAAGACGGAGATATTTTGTGTTGCAGTGGCAATATCTTTGATTGTGAGAGTTTACCCGGTAAAGGGACTGTGAAAAAATCCGCAGAAAGAAGACAAAAGGAGCTTCTATTATGCAAAGGCCTGCTAAAAAATAAAGAAATTGCTCTAATGGAGGAGGAGGAGTGGTAGTTTTGCAGCGATAGTGGCTGATTATCTTAATTATGCTCAGTCCCTTGAGATGCATTAAAGTTTATGTAAACAGCAGCACAGGGAATGGCCGTCTGTTCCCTCCCGCTTATCTTCCACCTACTACATCTTCAGCCTATGTTTTCCTCAGCCAGTTGTTTAATTTGTCCTCTTTTCCTCTACAAATCAGATTTTGTCTGTTCACGTCGACATGGCTCATTTGAATGAGCGTGTCTGCAAACCTTATAAACCTCGAGGAGGTATTTGATTGATGTTGACAGACTGCCACAGCCTCACATAGTTCAACCAGGCATCTGCTCTCATGACCAGAAGCTCAAGCCACTTTAGAAGTACCGATAATGGCTCCTACATAGTATCTATGAATAAACCCCAAAGTTGCTTACCTTCATTCTGTGTGTTTTGTCTTCTTGAGTTTGAAAATTTAGTTTTTTCACTGCATTGAAAAACAATTACATATTTGAAGATGCACAGTCTATGGTTTATTTTTCTGGATCTCCTGAGTTTACTACTGAAGAACACTTCGAGCTATAGAGGTGTGAACAGCAACATGGGTAATCCTCCAAGGTAATTTGGACTACATGGTAGCTTAACTGTACATCCGACAGGACTTAGTAGACAGAATTCTCAAAATCCCCTCAAAAACATGTGACGGCTATAGTTAAAAATCGAGATTAAAAACAATACTGGACTGGGTGTCAAGGTGTGTTGACTCATGAGGGGGTGCAGGTACAGTGTTGACCATAGAAATCCAGTGTTTTGAAAGGCTTCAACCTGTGTCTAATCTCAATTTTGGTTCATGTATGGATTTACCCAAGTTCTACACCATCTGCCTTGCTGCTGCCCTTGTCTGTTCCTGGGTGACTGGATTTAAGGAAAACTTAAAATCAAACATTTATCCAAGCAATGATAATAGCTACAATACAATTTGGACATCCAAGCACCCGGCGAATTATCGTGTGGTTGGCAAGCAGAGTAGCGACTTTCTTATTTCCAAAGGCAAACACTCCTTAGCTAATTGGCTCACGTTGATTTGTTTCACATGAAAACTGGCCATTTATGAATGATTTATGTGCCGACTTTATGAACCCTGCTTTGTGTCCTTCACATCGGGATGTGTGATTGTCATACTTTCCATCTTTTTCAGATTAGCATTCTGGTTCTGACCGTATGACGAGATGGCCGAAGTTTGCCAAGTTTGTGGACGCACTTTGCAAATGCTTGTGTGTGCGCGTGCGTGCCTGTCAGTATTGATGTTTTTTTTTCTATTCCCAAAGTTTCATTACCCACATTTGTGGCTCGGAAGATGATCTCAGTGTTGCGTGCCTCCGTGGCCTCGTGTTGCTGTTGACTGTGTGGGTGTTTGGAGCCGGCATGCGGCAGGTTTCGTGGGCCAGCATGTTGCGGTGCAGCGTGGCCTTCCTCCCAGGCCCTGTGGCTGTTGAACTTTTATGGAGAGTCAAGCGCTGCACAGACCTTTCAGTCTACTTGGCACACATCACAAACACACACACACACACACACACACACACACACAAATACACACAAACGCACATCAGCAGCAGTGGCCCAGCCTTCATTAGAAGTGCTACCAGTAGCCAAGCCTGGAGGTCAGCACTTCAAAGAGTGCTCTCTCTCTCTCTCTCTCTCTCTCTCTCTCTCTCTCTCTCTCTCTCTCTCTCTCTCTCTCTCTCTCTCTCTCTCTCTCTCATATTTAGGGGCTTGTTTTCTTCTTCCATCCCTCCATAATTCTCTTCATAATTACTCTTTTCTTCTTCTATCATTTCTTTCTTGTTTATGTTTCAAACCTGAGGGAAAAACGCTTATAATTTGCTCCGTGTGATCTTTTAAAGGAACACTCCAATGAAATCTCCCCTTTGTGTTAAAAATGCTCACCTGGATTTACTTTGTGGGCTTTAAATGTAGCCCCCAAAACTTTGTAGTTTGTCCCTTTTGTTTGGCTCAGCAGCTGCAGGGGGATTGGACTTGTCACCGTTGCTGCCTGATTTACGCCAAAAACTGGCACAACCGATTCCCTTGCTCATTCTCATAAAATAGATGGACGCTTTGTGAGCTTGTCAATATTTGGACTTTTATTCAAAATAATGCATTTTCTTTCTTCCATCCACTCTTGCGGTATTACTGAATGTAGGCCACACAGCAGCTCTGCTGTATTGGCACAAACCTGAGACCTGAGAGATGCTTTGCCAGCATGATATTACCTCTGAATGGACCACCGAATACAACAATTTATTGTTTTCTTTGATGTCACTTTTGAGTCACTTTGGAAGCAAAATGGTCTTGTTCACTGCAGCATGGTAGAGTCGCAATTTCTGCTGGGTTTTGTTTTTTTAACCAAAATTAATTGTGATGAATGTGTGTGTATGTCTTTGTTGGCACTATGGCTGCCTTAGTAGCTGAACAGGTGTCCTCTGCCAATTGTTGGGTTTGACTCTTGTTTCCAGACAGACAACTGTAATGAGGTCCTCGCCGTCTATTAGCACAGTAGCACATCAAGGAAGATGATGAAGCTCATGCTCACTTTGACCTCATGAGGCAGGGAAACGAGACAGCAGCACTGCAGAATAAAGGAAATGGAGCAGTAAGCCAGACAAATTAATGCAATAATCTTCTCAATAACAATTAACCTGTGGCTGTAGTAACATGTCAGTACAGCCTACTACTCCAGCTACCAGAAAATCTATGGTTTGAATCTCGAGTAGCATCCAGTGAAGGGCTTCAGGCCCCAATGCTATGACGGCCACCCTCAACCATGAGTGAATATGAGAAAAATTGAGCCATACTGGCTACGATGTTGCCTGGGTCAACAAGATCTGCAAGATTGAACCAATCTGATGACAGAGAGACTATATGCAGAGATAACCTACAATCAATGCTTAGAAGAATCGTGTAGCACAGTGTTCCAATATTTGTAACCACCACCTTCTACTATCACCTCGTACTATCACCCCCAGAGTCTGAAATTGGTTACCAAGCTCAAGTAGGACGATTAAGAGCAAACTGGACAACAAATCCGATGAATACCAAAACTGAGTTGTAAAGTACCTTCAGACAATCTGATAGAAGATGTAAATACTGCCATGAACACAATACCTACAACAAACATCACCAAAAATAACAACGTGATAGACAATACAGCAACAGTACTTCTCGAGGAGCTTGAGTACAAGATGTACAAGTTACGTTAGAACCAGTCAAAAGTTACAGTTCTTCGATTAAAAGTTCACAAGCAGAATATTTTTTTTATAAACAGCAAGCAGTTAGCTTCTGTTTTCAGCCTTTATGTGCTGTGCTTGGAAGCTGGATGCTTTGGTGTTGATGTTGCAGCGGCACTCTCTCCAAGTGTCACGATATCCTTCAGTGAACAAAACAACACGGCGAACAGAGTTTTCTCTCATTCGTCTCCTTTCATAATCTGAGTTGTGTTTTCCCCGGCAGCTCAACTTTCAGCAAGCAGGGCTCAGAAAACAAAGGTCTGACCCCTCATATCTCATTCTGAGGGATGCAGTTGGGTAACCGAGCCTCACTTGGCTGCAGCCCAGATCCCAGATATTGATCGATCTACCCCCAACTCCACGCAGGGTTGTTTCTGGGGAAATACAACTCTACAGACAAGAGCCCTCCACAACAGTCTTAAGTGCAATTGGGCTGATTTTCCCCAGGAGCCCCTGGACTGGTGTGCAGATTATAGTTGTCATGATTCAGCATACTTCTGATGGACACCCGTGACCGGTTCCCACAGCGATGAATCACGCCTGCGCATGATAACGAGCTTGGCAGGGCGAAACCGGTGGCGGCGGCTCAGGAGCTCCGTGTTCAAATGTTTCCATGAGCAGACCAGAGCTGAAATTAAATGCATTAAATGGATGTGTCAGTGGAATTAGATCTTTCACTCAGTTTTTTTCTCTCTTTCTCCCTGTGCGATAGCGATGATGGTTCCATGTTTAGCGAGTCCACCATGTGGTCGCCAGCTGTGTGTATTTCTTGTCAGCGTTTCTTCAGCCAGAGGCAAAAAAAAAAATTACAAAAAAGAAACTGCCTGGTTGTGACTCAGGGAGACCCCAGATGAGAGTGTCTGCACATGTTTTCTGAGCGTAGGTGTATCTAATAGGGGGCAACCCTGTGATATGGTGCAGCTTTCAATACAGGAAACACTGCCTGCTTGTTTTCCTTGCAGTTTCTGTCCCTTCTTACCTGGCATTAACATTTGTCTTTTCAAACGTTTCCTTTTTTTTTTGCTCTCTTGCTCCCTGACACACACCGTCAGGTATTATTAGTTCTGCTAATCTTGCAGAATATTTAGTTGAACACTGTTAGTGAGAAAAGGGGCAGAAAATGGCTCCCAATTAGCTCAACTTTGAAAGTTTGCCCACCATTTTTTTTTTTTTTTTTTATTTCTTGGGAGAACGTTCCCTCGTGCAGCCCCCAGCTAGGTGTGTGTGTGTGTGTGTGTGTGTGTGTGTGTGTGTGTGTGTGTGTGTGTGTGTGTGTGTGTGTGTGTGTGTGTGTGTGTGTGTGTGTGTGTGTCATGTGCTTGAGGGTCTGGCACCGAGATGGCCAATTAAAACCGGTGCCGGCAGCAAAGGACCAATAGGAGCGGGCGCCAATGCACTTCCCCGCCGTCGACGTGGTAACGCAAACCAGATGCATGCAGGCAAGTTAGTGTGTACGTTAGTGTGTATTCGTGTCTGTGGGAGTCTACTGTATGTGTTTGTGGAAATGGTTCTTTGCTGATACACACTTTCTTGCCTACAATGAAATTCTTTACCTTTTTGGAGAGGGGAGTTGCGGAGTTTGCAGTTTTTAGTTGTGAGGGAAGCTCAGGGTGGTGCAAAAATGTGGTGGCGCAAAAGAGATACTGCTTATGTCATAATGGCCACAAAAATATAAACTGAAAACTCAATGAGCACTGCTGGGAAATTTGAGCCAAGCGAAAAAGAGAACACCATCCTGGCATGGAACGATAATGTCTCGCATGCTAATGTCTCGTGTTGAGTTTGTGAAGCTCTCAGTTCTTTCTCCTTTCATGCACTCAAATAATTTTTGAATTATAAACAGAGGACCGGATCGCAAAAACCCAGCCTAGGCTCATGTTGCATCTTTCCATGTACTCAGCGCAGTATAGAGGGAAGACATCCAAAAGAGGCCGCATTGGCATCATTTGTACCATCAGCCATTGAGTCCTAGCCCAGTGCAATAAGAACACATGTGGCATGAATACACTTCTGGAATTGACAGAACGGACTGTGGCCAAACAATTCTCGCTGGAGTACCAGTCTGCCCTGGATTCAGTTTTCTAAATCTATTTGCCAGTCATGTGCTCTGAATGCTTCTGGTTATATAAATTCTGTCAGCTTCTAATTTGGTGCACGTTCAAGTGAAGGCTTCGGACTCGCCAGTAAAAGGAGCAGGTTTTCTGCATGAGAATAGATACGAGTGGATGCCCCCTTAACTGTCGCTCTCTAATGGAGCTGAGGTACCAAGTATGGCTGCCATCTTGGATGAGGATCTGCTTTTTCTGTATTAACACTGCATACTGTGTCCGGCGTCCAGTTTTCATATCTGTGTGTAGAAGTCTTTAAAGATGTAGACTGTTCAAATGCATATAAATTATACAATAAGCAATGCCTGCAAAGCTATCAGATCTTGGTAGATAATTCAGAATTAAGCATTAAACATTTTTTTTGCAAATGAAATAGTGCAATAATTATTCTAATGCCTCAAAATGTAAATGTTTTGAGTATTTTGGGGTTAAGTGGTTGATCATCTCACTCATATTGTAATAGATGCTATTTATTTAGTTGTTGATGCAGCATACACAAAGATCCAAGATATTTGTTTTTTTTTTAGTCTGGATAAAACAAGCAAAACTGAACAAATAAATAAATAAATAAATAAATAAAACCTTCCTGAGATATTATTTTATTAAAGATGACTATGCCTCCTCTGAAATGGCACAGCTGGATGTAGAAAGTTCCAGCTTTCATGTTGTTTTCCCACTCAGCTGTCTTGCTTCTTTTCTAGCTCTGCTAAAAAAAAAGTATCAGATTCCCTCGAGAATCCCCCGAATCAATCGGTGTATGTGCTTGTTAGTTGAAACTTAAATTGTGATAAAATGACGAGGTAACTTTCTGACTGACTGCAGTGATCTTCCTCTGATCAATGGCTTCAGGAGGTAAGAAGCAGTGGAGGAAGTCATAGGTCGCGCAAGCAGCTGAAGGAATTCAGGGAATTAAGCAAGCTACCAATCCTGCGTAGTCGCATGGAGACGATGATGCACACAGGGATGGACAGAAAGAGACAGGCGTTGAAAAGAAGGGAGAGGGATAAATGGAGATGGCGATGGAAAGTGACAGTCAGACGAAGGGGCGGAGGGATGTCAGACTTTGTCGTCTTGTCTAGCGGTGACTGGATTTGAGAAACAAACTCGCGCTTTCTGAACTAAAAAGGTCTTCATACACAAGCCAACGGGTTTGCTATGACCTCTTGGTTGGGCACGAGCTTGTGTGCACCTATGGAAGTGAATCTGCATCACTGACCATTTTTACCATCCAGTTTTTTTTTTTAATATACTTCAAGAGTGGTGGCCATCTGTCTCTCACATTATAGTAGATTAGATATTGATCCCGGTGTGCCATAATTCCATCAAGGTCTATAATGTGATATTGACTTGGTATCAGGATCCCTTGTGGCTTCAATATTTGTGTGTTTCCGTGCAAACACTTTATACTTGCGCAACTTCAATAGCCCAACCTTCGGTGTGGGAGTGCTCATCAAAGTGTGGACGTTCCTTTTTTCTCTAGGAAATTCAGTCCTACTTTTCAATGAGTACCCTGTAAATAGTCTTTTGTTTTTTTGCTTGATATCCATTCATTGTGATGTTGAAGGACTTTGAATCTCCATCTGGTAGAGTTTCTCATCTTGGAATCCTCTCACATGTCCTGTAACCCTCATAGTAATAAGAAATGACAGTCTTAAATTTATTATCGCCTGGTTTTTCAGATCTGAGACTGTTTTTCAACTTCTGTTGTTGGTTTTAAGCTTATTTTTAAAAAGACAAAACGTTAGAAAAATGGGTTACATTCTCTTGCCATCCCACAATCCCGCGCTGCAGCCTCCTCCACTCATCTCATTTGCAGGCGCAGTTTCGGTTTCCTTCGAGCCCGACGGTAAATCCCAAAGCTTAAAGGGAATCCTCCGTTAATTAGGATTCACCTTGTGCAAGGCCAACTATTTTTTCTTCTTCTGAAAAACCTGGCGCGCTGCTGTGGAAACAAAATACTCATCAAGTTAATGGAACAAAGGGATATTTCAAATCTCCAAGCACACTTTTATGCCCAGTGAGTGGAAGGAGGGTGAGGAGCGCCTCATGTTTCAATACCTGCTGCCTCCATATCGTTCCAGGTCGCTGCCCACACATGTCCACTGATTCTGTTGAAAAGAAACAAGACTGATCCTAGTGGTGCACATAAATGACACCGTGCAATCCATAAGTCTTTGAGTTGGGCTTTTGGCTCTATTGAAACCACCCTAACGGCATATGGACGAGTCATCGATCTCACCAGGATAATTTAGAAGGCTGACCATGAGGCGATAAGTAGGTCTGTACGCATGTTTGGTGTTTTGGAAGCATTGCTGCAGACACATATAGTAGTCGTTTACTTCCTAAAATAACCACATTGCTGCACAGATCCGCAATCGATGCTGCACCTTTTTGAATGAGAGAATTAAAGCACTTCTTCTTAACCAGAGGAAATAGCAGAGAGATGAAGTGTGTGATAGTGATACAAAAAAAAAGAAAATGGACTGGCAGTTTAATGAGAAGCCTGGATCAGATGCAAATGGCAATTGATTAGAGCAACATACGTGTCAGGAGATACTTTCCTCCAACAGTACGGTGTGTTTGTGTGCATGTGTTCACTGGTTGCCGTTGGTGTTTTGGTCTACTGGCTTGTCTCAGTGTTCTTTGCTTGTCACGGTATGAGCAAACTCCTCATATGCTTTTCATCCGTGCTGACTGATTGATGACATTTGTGCTAGAATAAAAAAAATGTGCCTCTTTAATCAAAATCATTTAAAAAGAATGGCAGTGAATTCATTTTGTAAATATGTTGGCAGTTAGTTTGGGTGCTGTGACAAAAGGCTATAACCCTGACGTCACCTTTGTTGCTACTGCAACTAAATCAACTTTTTTTTCCCCCTCTGTAACAAAGTTATCATACTAAGTCAGTGTGCACATGCACAAAATGCATAAATTGCCAGTAATTAAGGTTTAACACGGAAGGGTTGAATAATATATAGCTAATTTGTCACCACCGTGATATTAACATTCAGAATATACATTTGCAAAAGACTGAACTATAATAAATTAGGTTTCCACTGTGCATTCATACTCTGCATGTGAACTTATTTGTTTATTAGTTTGAACCCTACTGCCCTAGGAATTGTAGTTAACTTAATTATTTCAACTACACATTGTACCTGGTAGTAAAAGGCAAGAAGTTCAATGCACATAAATCATCAACGTAATAAAAACCACAGCCATCAAATGTCTGTTTTTAAGGGGGAGAGAGAAGGAGTTTTTAGGAGCAGAAGCATTTGTGATCAAAATTCAAACTCAAGAAGAGAAACAACACTGTTTTCTGGAAGTACAAGACCCAAAGCACAACAACTATGAATCTAATATTTTGATTGCATTTCAATGCATTTCATATTATGGATGTAAATAACGATCATGCAACAATAATACACACACATTAAAAAACAACAACAAAATTTTTTTCTGTGAAAAAATGACAATAGTCTATTTAACACAATGAGCATAACACCAGCATTGGCTTTAAAGTTGCAATATGTGAATATACATCGTCACCTTTGTGCTTTAGGTGGTAGTAGTGAGTCACTCGTACTCAGGTCTGGTTTATACAAATGTTTCAAGTGAAAAAGCATTGTTTCTGTGTTTTTGTTTCAGGGATGTTTTTGCGTTTATGCAACAAAGATTTGAATACGATGTCCGTTTTCACAGAAACAGAAGAAAGGCTGAATTTGATGTCGTCGGCATACAAGGCTGCTAGTGGGTGCTGTTGTTTGTTTTTGTTATGAAAACGGGGGCCTCAGTTTGTCTTTGGTAATTATTAAAATTACTTAGCTCTCCAGCCTCTGTTGTGTTTGCAAATCAATCCCCCCCTCTTTTTCTAAGTGGACTGAAGGAAGACAAGATCCTGGATTAACAAGACTGAACAGGCACAACACACTTCATGACTGTTGTTTTCACTTATTACCACACTTTTAAAAGTTCATATGAAACACTGTGTATTATACTAAATAATATATAGAGTGTCTTTATGGAGCATCGAGTGTGGATTACTATCCTCATTCGAAGCTATCAGTGTTTCCTCCTCTAAAAGCCAGGAGTCCTTTAAAAGTTAACAAAGTGGCCTTCAGCTTGCATTTGCGGACGGATCACTCATTAGGAGCTCCATTAGCATCGTGTGTTGTGTGATCCCAGTGAATTAGGTGCAATCAAGCCGTCTCACTGATGCTAATCTGAAACAACTTAATGGGGTTAGCCTAGCTGCTGCCGGCACTCCAATTAAGAGCCGTGTGAGTCACTTTAACAGCCCTCATTTAAAAAAACCAAAAACAAAACAAAGGAAATCCGCACTTCTGGCATATGGCCGCTGGAAAACAGAGAACACGTATGACGTGTATGTTATGTTAGATTGCTCTTTATTGCTTGCGTTGTCTGGGAGTTGCACTGTTGCCAAACAAGCTGTTCACATGTCCTGATTTCAACTGTTGTGTTTTTAAAAAGACTGAGGCCACCAGATATTTGAATGCCCAGACAGGAATGAAAATAATGAATTATTGTTTCCAGACGTGTTTTCAATTCATGGAATGTTTTTTTTTTTTTTTTATTCAACTTGTGAAACTTTTATTCATTAGAATTGGGACGTTTCCTGATTTAGTTTGTACTGTCATTCTAGCCTCAAGTTCACCCTTAGTTTCCTCTGATAGGCACATTTCATGTTGATATGTGACATTAAGAGCTTGTAATTTGGCACTTTCTTCACCACCTTCCATGTTGAAGCTACTAATGTTCAGTACTTGGCAAAATGATCACATACGTAAATATATGCAAACACATTCTGAAAGTTGCAGTTTCCAACTCTTGATACCTCGAAAATCTTTTATTCTCATCACCAGTATCTCTAACTATAGAACTATGGTAAATTATGTGGGAAAGCTTAATTCGTCCTGTGGATACTCATGAATAAAATCGAGTAGTGGGCAACAATTGTTATTGCACATTAAAAAAAGCACATTAAAAAGCCAGTGTACTTTAAGCATCACTTTATCTCAATAAGCAGATAATTATTGTCGAAAACATTGTTTGCCATGTAAAAGCAGACAAGTTTGAGACAACAACCTGATTAGAGTTAGCAATTAAAGTTAGGGAGTGTCGAAGAAAGAAACCTCAAGCTTTTCTATATCATGAAGTTTGTGCATGGATTACTTCATGTATAGAATTAGTGTTCATGCATTTCACTGGTAGAGCTTCAATACCCTCAGATGGGAATGACTTTATAATTATAGTAGAATATACTATACTAAACAAACTTTGGAAACAGTTTCCAATCTGTCATGCTAAGATGACTGCCTATTTAGCAATCGCATTCATTGCATGTTTTTCCTGACTGAGCACATTTTCCCACCTTAACTAGCCCCCTTGCACAATGCTCTGTGGCTAAATAGCCTAATAATACTTCCCCTTGTCATGCATGAGAGGACGCTGAGATCCTTGCACATCAACATGCACATGCAACCTTCCAAATAATAACTTGACGCTACAATTCTCTTGTTCTGTTGTAGGACATTAATGGCGATTAGCCAACTGCTGGTATTTACTCAGCACCCATTAGAGCTGATTGTTAGCCTGTGCGGCTAATTAGCATCCCCCAGCTGGCTGTTTCACTCTGTTATTAAGGCACTCCTATCCACCAGCTAGCAAATGTTTCTGTAATGTGCCTCTGACCCCCCTGACTTGCACGTTTAGCTCCGAGGATTATAGCACCGCTGCTAAATGATGTTTCACACACGCCTGGAGACTGTACTTTCAGGGTTGTTTGTGATCAGTGTCGGGAAACACAGATTTGTCCATCCATTGAAGGTGAGGCTTTAAACTCAACAAGAGAGGGAGCAGTGACAAATTAGTTTGAGATCCAGGTGTCCAGTGCCACCCACACCAGCTCTGATGGCGCTCGTGACTATTGTTGACCGTCCTAACAGGTGCCAGGACCGCGCATCTCGGAGCCTCACTTTGTGAAGCAGATCAAACTGATGCAAATCCAACAGGTGGTGGGCAGTTTGGGTAATAACAGCCATGCAGAGAATAGATGTGCGATGGAAAACAACTGGAATAAAAAGGTCCCCCCTCTCTCTTTCAAAAGAATGGGAGGATGTCCATTACTGTGTTGGGACAAGAGACTCATTTCACCTGAAATGCAGATAAATCACATCTAGAGACTGCTGAAGACTACCATCGGGCCATTGAAGCATGACTCAGCCTTGTTCTATTGGCATATTAAAAGTGAAGACTGCATAGATAATGAATCACGTGATCTGAATCTATCATGGAGTTTTATCTTGTTCTTGTCTATTTAAAAATGGAATGTTCTTGGTTAAAAAAAACAAACAAACAACTAAACTAAATGAAAAAAAAAAAAAATTGGCTCCCTGAGGTTTGTCAGTGCTGCAGAAGAAAACAGATCCACTGTGCTGTAATTGTGGTGAAGATCTCCCTTGCTGTTTGCCCCCACCTCACTCAGCTCTCGCTGGCCTCTTTGTTTTGGTGTGAAAGGCACATTGTTTGGGCCGCATGCACCTGGGGAGGGACCGGCCACTTCACACAGCACAGCCCGGCTACCCCAGAGAGAAGCCTGCTCCTCGTCCTTCCCGTACCTTTTATTTCCCTGCTCCCTTGTTTACCGACAAGCCTCGCCCTGTTCTGTCTTCTGATCTCGTACTCCACCCCCATGTTCTCCTCTGGCTCCTTTCTATGTTCTACATTTATCATTTTCAGCCAGCACATATTCAATGCCACTGCGGATGATGTGACTTGGCATCCGGTGCCCTTCCTGGTGCAGTTTGAGCTCAAAGGCCTTGTTCAGGGACCCATAGCAGTGCTCCATACAGGATACCTTTATTGCTTTCTCAACAGCCTATGTAAACAGTGTCGACACAATCTGCGCTGTCATGTTTTTACAACCTTTAGTGATTGCAGTAATCGTGACGGGAGTAATGGAGAGACTCGGTGGGGGTAGTTGATGGTATATAAAGAGTGACCTGGTTGTTCAGCGGGGGTAAATTCGCATTCATGTCAGTTGTTAGATGTGTATGAAGCTTTCTGTTCATATTCTGCGTTCAGTCAGTTTGTATTTATGTCTACTGCATGCTATCGGATACGGGCCAATGTGGCAGTGTTAAGAATGAAGAGAAGAGAACACTGGCTTTGATTGTTGAAGATGAGGGCTATCTCAGCTAGCAATATCCATCCATCCATCTTCTCACTGTGTGATTTTTGGTCTGCTGGCGCAGTTTATACTTGGTACATTAAATACTATTGTGGAGAGGGATTCATCCTAAAAGCAAATATACTTTATGGATACATAACAATATCAAAAATGCTGACATGCCAAAACAAAAAGAGATTTGGTCTCCACTGAATCTTTAAGATTCCTTTGCTTTTGACATGCACGCAGTTGAGTGGATAAAATGGCAAACTCTTCATTCGGGTAGTGTGAGGTTGAATCTTCAAGGACTACATCAAATTAATGTTGAATGTATGCCTGAAGCCCGGCGTCATGGTCCCTCGGTTCTCTCTACTTCCTCTGCTCTCTCTGCAGAGCTGCAATGTTTCATGCACACAGACCTTATTGATATTTGACCTGTCCCCTAATTGCCAGCGCCTTCTTTTGTGTTGTAGTGAAATATGCGCTGCTCCATTTGTTGCTTCTGGTAAATGTGAATTGCATGAGCTGATTATGCTGCAGTTTGCCTCACAGTAAGCACAGGGTTAAATTACTGTATATATCAACATGTTTTATTGCTTGGGATGGCAACTCTGGAGAAATAATTGAGCGTATGCTCGATTTTGAAAGTATTCATCCATAAAAAGGCCAGCCTCCAGCCTTCCCGCCCGCTCTCTCTGTTGTCGCCATTATTGGAAAGTCATGCTTGTGTTGCCTGGTTGAACTCATGCATTCACCACACTCCTTTTCATTTTCTAATTCCACTTGTTCCAGCTATTCTTCCGGAGAGCCCTTATATAGAGATTACACACACAGAGTAGGACAGGCCGCAGGCCATCCAATCATATTATGAGTGAAAATTGAATAATTTGACCATTTTAAAGCTGTAGCATTTAACTTATTATTATGTGAATATAAATGGAAGGGAAAGGACACACATATTGTTATTATTTTTATTTAACTGACTTTTGATTAACCTTATTTCCAGGAACTGTATTGTTCAACATTGCTCAAATATACTGCCACACAACATCAGATGTTTGTAATTTGACACCAACCTCATTTCATTTGAAGTGCTGCTTGACCTCAGACAGTTGTCTTTGACGCGTACATCAAAGTAGACCATATTTTCTTCTTTACAACAAAGGGGAAAGTTTGTTCAAAATGCTTGCAAATAAAATTAATCTGCACAACATAAAATATTTGAAATTTGACATCAACCTTATTACATTTTCAGGTTCTGTTGTACATTAGTGTAGCCATAAATGTTCCTTTTTAACCAAAGAATCGATTAGTCAGTCCTTACAATTGGCTGTTATACTAAGCTTTGACTATATATTTATACATTTTGAGGCTTTAGTAAGTGAAAATGAAAACTTTTGTTGCATTTAGGTTGTCCATTTACACAACAACGGTGCTCGGAGTCACAGGAAACAGAACTTTTTGAACTTTTCAAAAATGCTCCGAATCTGTATGGTGGCAATGGAGGTGAACACAACTCATTAAAAATGCTCCGTCTTTGTGAAAACAGAAGAAACACAACTTAAAAAAAAAAAAAGCTGCTACTGCACATGCTCATCATGGCCTTTGTAAGGCGTTCTTCTGCACATGTGTAAGTCGATCAACACTTTGCTGTGTAAATGTGAAACTTTTTCTTAAACAAAAATGCAACAATAATGTATTGTCATTTTAAACATCCTGTAAACCAGGTCTTATATACATCTCGTTATAAACATTTTTCTCTGGTGACTGCAGAATATTAGTATAGTTTATTTTGAGCAAACATGTTTTTATCATAGACACTATCATGTGTTGGTATCATCCTCCACCAACAACATTCTGCACAAGTACCAGTTTTCCTATGTATGCATTTCACATTTTCCTTTTTTACCTATCTATCAGCCCATCCCTCAAGAGTGTGTTTTGAGGCTCCTTTTCTTGTTTGTTTCCCATTGTTTAGATTTTTCTCTGTCGCTGATTTTTTCCCCAATCCATCTTTCTTTCCATCCACTTCTTTTGTTTTTTCCCCTGGCGCTCGCTGGTGTTCCCTCATTACAGGGGCTTGCCGTCGGCTACTTGCCGCTGCACTGCTCCGAGAGGGCTGCACGAGGATTAGATGTGTGTGCGTGTTGGTTGTTAAAAAAAAAAAAAAAACTCAAAAAGACGTCTGTGTATTTGACTTTTTTGTTGCTTAGTTGGCTGGAAAAAAAGAAAAAAAAGACTAATCTCGCATTACTTCCAGCCCTTTACAGATTTCTGTGTCTTGTAAGTAGATGCATTAGGAAGAGATTTGTCTTAACTCAAGAAGAGGATGCTCTTAGAGAAACGCTACCTCCTAAGTAAGAGCATACGGCCCATCTAGGCATAACTATTATTAAATCCCGTCTCGCTTATGGAAAAAGGCTTTCCGATTAGTTAAATTAAGAGAGAATGAGGCCAATCAAAGCACTATGAGCTGCTTTAAAGACATGCCATTGGTCAAACATCCAATTTTGAGACACACGATATTCCTGCTTGCATCTCTGCCTGTGTGTATGTGTGTAATCACAGCCATATGTGTACACATTCCTGTACTGTACATAACATCAACATGCACACGATGCCCCAAACACAAACGATGCCGGCTCCCGTCGCGATAGAAACCGGAAACCAGGCCAATGAGACGGGGGGGCTGCCTTCTCAGGAGGGTAAACATTTTCTTTGTTGCCATGGAGGCATGGACACCGATCGCCTACCTCATATTCGTTTGGACCTTTTCTGCCACTTTAAAAGGGGGAAAAAAAAAAAAATCTCCATAAGCTGTGTTGCTTGAGGTAACTTATCGGTGCCAGCGACAAATTTACGGTGCTAACAATGTGGTTTGTTTTTTAGGGTGGGGGTAGAGACACTGGTCGACTGCACATGTTCTGCTGGCGGTTGTGGTTTGAAGTGGTTCGGATGATGCCTCGGTATTGGCGTGTAGGACTGTGGGGGTTGGGGGCGAGGGGGGATAGGTTATTTCAGGTTGCTGCTCACTAACTTGTTTGTTCTCGCTATGTGTTTTTTTTTTTTTTTGCAGCACGCTTTGACTTCATGACAAAGACATTACCAGCACAGTGGGCGAAGGCTGTCAAAAGGAGCTTATAAGCTCCAAGATTTAAATTTGCTGTTTTTGCAGTTGCTAGTCCTTCTTAGAGATCTCCTTTTTTTTTTTCTCCCTTCCTTTCTTACCCCTTTCTGGTGTTGGAGGGGGGCCAACAACAACACAGACCTGGGATTTTTATATAGCTACAGAGAAAAGTTTGGAGTCATCCAACACTTAATATCCACAAGGCGTTCTTTGAGATTGGCAAAGCTTTGAGAGTCATCAGAGGTTTATGGGCTCTTTCTCTCTCCCTCTCCCTCTCCCTCTCTTCTGCACTCCTCCTTCCCTACCTCGCTCTCCCTTTCTGAGAAGCAGTTGGAGCCTATAGCCATGGCTTATTTGCTTTGTATAATAGGGCTGCTCGGTGCCAGAGGATCGGCTTGGCTGGGAGGGCAGACCGAAGGAGGGAAGAAAGACGAGTCAAGGGAGGGAGACAAAAGCAAAGAGTTCTGCACTGTAAGGGCTGCTGTGCTGGGCCCTCGGTTTTTAAAGTCTCTATTACTGAGGATACATGCAGTGGTCACCAGCCAAGTGGAGACGTAAAGATGCTGCAAGCATCTGCAAGCAGACAAAAAAAGAGAACTCATCAGATATTACACCTCTCTCTTTACCCAACCGTAATTCACTATGTATACAATGGTGTTTCTCACATTGTTCAGATGAAAATATATTCATAAAGTCTTAAAGCTTGTCCCCACAAGGTAAACCATCCAATTTGAGGCTTGAGGCTTGGTTTTTAGTTTGGGTTTCAGTTGGAAGCACACAGCGGTTACGGTTTGGGTTGGGTTTGTCTGCAGGGAATAAGGTTACGTCCTTCATAGTGACAAAACCGACTTTTCTCAGGATGGGATTCAAAAACTGTCCCTCACTACTGATTACAGTGTTGTTCTCCAGTTAATGTTAGCTTGATGTCCCCACACGATGGCAACGTGTGGCTCGTCTTTATGTCATGCCATGGCACTGTGACAATCCAGGATTGAGATAGTGGCTGTAAAGTATTGAATTAAAGAGGAAACATCAAAATAGATAAATTAGGGTTATTTGTGTGAATGTATTAATTGGTATATCAAAGGCTTTGTCCTTTCTGGATATTGAGCTGAACACAGACAATTATTGAACTTAGTGGTTGCTTTGGTAACAGAAGATTAATTGGCCAATTTTGCTATTGAATTAATCATCTAATCAAAAGAGATTTTCTCGTGTTAATTATTTCCCATGTTGTCTAACTGAAAATCTCCCCACCAGCACAATCAACCCTTAGCATGCGGCTATGAGCAGACATTTTCTTAAATGTGGAATTTGCTGTTAATGGAACATTTAATTTGAAATCCAGAAACCTTTGGGTTGTTGTCCAACCATTGTCTGTGTTGCATAAACTATGTTTCTCCAACCCCGGCTTTGATTGCCGGCTGAGAGATGAGCCATGGAAAAGACAAAAAAAGGTCAAAAGTTTTTTTCCAAAATATAATCTGAAGTTTCAGCTGCAGCCATAGATGCATGTATTTGGCTATGGTTCATCTAGCAATGCATGAAACAGAAAGTCTTCTCCTAAACCAATAACACATGGAGCCCTGGATTGTTCATCAGTGATTTAGTTCTTAAATCCATTTGATGAAGAATGCAGTAGTGTATGATTGAAAACCTCTGGGATTAGTTTAATGGTAGAACCATGCTGTGGTAGGAAATGTATAGTATCCAAACTTCAAATGAGATTTAGTCATGGTTTGTGTGCTTTTATTAGAGGCAAACAATCCATTCATCTTCTTAACCAACTTCTTAAAGAGTGAAAGCCAAGAGGACCGTATTCCCCACGTCTTACTCTGCCTAATCCCAGTGTATCAACTGGAAGATTATGTAACCTCACCAGCAGGTCCTGACCTCAGAGGACCTCAACAAAATTGTCCTCTTCCAGTTGGCTGTGCCAGGGCAACTTTTCATGGTACACCCTGTGTTTTGGAGTTTAGGCAGCTCAGAGTCTTTGTGACACGCCATAAAGAGTCTACCTCTCTACACTGAGCAAAGTGAGAACAAGTTATTACTAAATTTAATATACTGCTCAACTTTTCAAGTTGATTTTATCACGTCTAATAAAAACAAACATCACTATCTCTACCAGCGTCTACAGTTTTGAGAAATGACTCCCCGTGATTCATAAGCCAATTAGCCTGCACCTCAATCGTTACCATCTCAAAAAAAACACAGACTGGGATGCTATGATTGGTGACTTTGAATGAAACATTTTAGTGCACTTTATAGATCACTATACACTTTTTACGTCAGCGAGAACAGGCTGTTCTGTGCCCCTTTTACATGTTGAGAAGACACAATTACAGACAGAAAAATGCGTCCTTCAATGAGAGATATGACTCTTGTCCCTGAGCAAAGTAGTGTAAAATGTATTATTGGAACGTCTTTTGAAAAACAGCAGTACAAAGTACTTAGAAAATGCTATATTTTGCCCAAACACACCTATCTCGAGGTCTACCAAACTTTCTGCCGAGCAATAATCCACAAAATGAAACATGAATACTCATTCACACTGTAACATGTTTGAGGGAAGTTTAACTTTGCAAATAGAAAAAAAAAAAGGTTTAAAAACTTGGTTTAAAGGTGTTTTGAGGTTGTTTTTAGTACACATGCTAAAGCTAAGTCAACAATCAGAAATACTTGACATCTTTACCAAAATCACCTAAAGAAGAAACTGTCCAATATTGACCATGAGAAAACTCATGGAATTATTGTTTATCCAACCATCTTGAATAGCTCTTTTCCTCAAACCTTCTTTTCTCTCGTAGTTTCCAGCATTTGAGACTCCACTTAGCTTTTTATTAGCTTCCTCTCGTGTGCGTGTCATCACTGAACAGCCTATTGCCCCTCTTATTAGCGCTGATTGCAAATGAGCTTTTTCCGAATGCTCAAAATATTTGACCTGTACCTTTGGCACATGAATATCCTATGTTTATAAAAAGGTTTTGCGTGCCTCCATGTATACTGCGTGAGTTCGTGCAGACTAAAGTAGCGTGCCTCAGCAAACTTCCCTGCTATTAGACTGTTGTTCTGTTCCGGGACGAGATTAGCCGCCATGATAAAACTGACCTCCTGTAATCATGCTGATTTTGGCACTCCGATAATTTTTTCTACCATTATGCCCCCCCCCCCTCCTTTTTTTTTTTTGCACAGGCATCATTTCCACTCCTTGTTTAACATTATTTCTCTTTGATTTGTTATTTTGTTGATGTCATGCGTTAGCTGGCCTCTTGCTAACCCACTAAGGTGTGTTTCCTTCGTTTTCTCCCTGCAAGATTAAGAGCCTATTTGTTTGCCGTGGCATTTAAATAGATTTCCTTACACACTCATAAATGGGTGTGTGTGTGTGTGTGTGCGTGCGTGTGCGTGTGCATTCGCTATTAATTCTCCTGAATGGAAGGAGAGCCCTAAATAGTTCTGCTTGTGAATGAAATGGTAGTGGTAGCAGCCACCTGGTGGAAAGAGAGACACAGAAAAAGACAGAACGAGGGAGCCTGTGCTTAATTAATGAGAGGAACACTGCCTGACCCATTGCCCTCTCTTAACTCAGTTTGATGCAAGGTTTTCCTGCAGATGCACCATTGAGTGGAAAATTGGACTTTAAATGTAACTGCAACCTGCAGCCATTGGTGGTCTGATGGTATCTCTACGTGTGTGTGTCTGTGTGTGTGTTAGGTGAAAATCACTCTGCAGAGGATGCCTCACATTGCCTTCAGATCAATTATTCATTTCCCATCTCCACCTTCCCACCCTGTTTATTTTGCTCTTCTCTCACCTTTACAATTCTGTTTTCTTTGGATAGTTCTTTTATTTTGTTGCTTTAAAAAAAACAAAAACATATTTCCTCCACTTTTGGCCCTGTTTACACAACATTTTCAAGTGGGAATGCAAAACTTTCATTGCGTTGCGTTGATGGACAATAACAACAATGGTAATCTCCAAGTTGTCATGACACCCAGTCCATAGTCTCCTGGGACTTGGTAGTTTTATAGTTGAGTGAACGGAATAGCAATTGAACTTTGTCGTCTGTCGATATAAATGTACTTGTCATTGTTAATGTTAATAGCATATGGGCCTAAGTCAATCATTACACTGAGCAGCACAACTCTGTTCAAATAATCTGTTGCAGCAAAATTGGAATTACGTTCGGTAACAGTCAAACTTGCTGAAAGTTCTACTTTTCCCTGAAGCCACCACAAAGTATACTCAAATACTCGCTTTCAGGAAATTGTACACCGGAGATGACACCTTACGGTTTGCATGCGACGAGAAAGATAATTGGTGCCATATTGGACAGACTTCAGTCAAAGATCTAACAGGCTTCTTATTTCTATACTGCACACGCTGCCTTTTCCTCTGATCTGTTTAAGCACCGGTAAACGCACGCACACCTGCTGCATATGTGTCAATTAGGATGGCATATATAATGCTGCATCCTATCTGACAGACAAACATCCTCTAATTCCGAGTACTGAGAGGACTTCCTGGCTGCAGGTGGTTTTGATATGTGTGGGAGGCAGCGTGTCTGTGTTGCCTTATGTGTGTCCATGCTGTTCTGTTCTTATGTGAATTGTTTGGCTTACATAACTTTATTCTAGCCAAAGCAAGTCAGACAAGCAACAGCACAGTCGTTCTGATACGTCTGTCTATTGCTAATGTTTCTATACAGAATGTTGTAGATCATGTGAGGGCCACGTGAATTGGATTAATTGAGTGGAAATGCGATGCATTGTCAACACTATCTAGTCAACTCAAGCTCCATCTCATTGGCCAAATATGTTGACAACAAGAGCACGAATGCATCGTACATGGAAACCTGATTTATTGCCGTTCATGTACAATTTCTGATGCCATTCTAGATAAGACATTAGTGGTCTGACTTGGAGTTGAAATGGAATTTACGTCTTTGTAAACTGACTATGTGGCTAATAAGAACCGCTTGCTGTCATTCACTTGTGATGACACAGTTAAAATGGTGTGAAAGGAGGATACATTTCATTGTGTGTTGGTGGGATGATTTGTTGTGTGTTTTCTTTATTGTTATGAATAGTTATTGAGCTCTAAAACTTCTATTATTGTTCTTTTGTATGTCACAGATCACTTCGAAGCAACTCTGAGCCTCTAAGGTGTTAATGATTTAAGTACTGTTACCATGCAGCTACTCCCACCAGTTCGTACAATCCTTCTCAAAGTCCTGTGATTGCTTCTGAAGATGGCCGCTACACTGCAGAATGGACATTTCGGTGCTATAACCCAAGCGGCATGTGAGACGTTACTGTGCCTGTTGAAACCTGCTGACTTGACGGTCTTGGATGAGTGCAGAGGAGCCTTTTGACTGGGCAAATAATGTACCTCATAAAGCCGTGCTGCAAAGATTAGCATATTTGAAGCAGGAGCTTCTGTGCCAGTATGCGCAGGAATGTAGTACAGTAGTCTTCATTTCTGTGACTGTAGTGGGGACAGGCGCACTTTGGAAGGTTTATCAATGAATCTCAGGAGTGTGAGATCTCTGGTTCACCTTCTGTCTCTTGATTCTATTCAAATGTTGGCATTTATTAGGATAGTCGTGACATATTTTGAGTCTTATAGTCTCTCGTCAGCACAAGATCAACTCCGGTCATGCTTTGCGTGTCTCATCGTGTCGGACACCCGTGACCCTCCAGCTTGTCAAGTCCAATGTTGACTGAGCGAGAGACGGATTGTGCTCACAATCCTAACTCCATAGTAACAGTTGGTTCAGGAGTGTCAAAGAAGATTCTTTTTTTTCTACACGGGCAGGAACAAATAAATATCACAAACTTTCAGTCTTCTTCCCTCAAACTTATGATTATGATCTGTAGCTGCTACAATCCAGCCCCCCCCCTCATCCCCAAAATACCTCAACTGCAGATACCACGGCAATAGAGATGTGACTTCACAATACCTCCCAATGAAAGCCAGCGTTGCTAAGCAACTCTCCGACCGCAGTGGCAAGATACAGGGGTGTTCCCTGGCTGATGAGAGAGAGATGTGTGTTTTTCAGCATGTTGGTGTGGACGGACAGTTTGTGCGTCGGTCTCCCGGGGAAACCTCTGCCTCCGCTGCCTCATTTTTTTTTGCATACATTTCCTGTATGGAATTCGCCAAATTCAGCAGGTTTCTGAGGTGACTCGCAGGTGAAACTACACATCTGCAAGAGCACATTTTGGAAAGAAGAGTTTTTTTGAAAATCGACAAGGCTTGTGTTGTCAGCTTTTTCTGTCCCCACACACACACACACACACACACACACACACACACACACACACACACACACACACACACACACACACACACACACACACACAAATCAATCTCTTTCCCCCTCCGAAGGATCCCCATTGTGCAAATACAATAGACGGTGTACTGTAATGCATCCATATTCATAAGAACGGACCTTGTGACAAAGTCAGAGCATGGGATGAATTTATCAATAATGTAGGTTTGTGTAAAAGTTCACCTTTGTTGGCTTTCTGTTGGTAGAGTCAGGTAAAACCTAGATGAGTGATGGGGAAGGTGTATTTTTTAAGAACGTCCAACAGTGGATAGACCTGTGTTCGAGAAATACCTCCTTATCGTGTGACATCTTTCCTCCACATACTCTTCTATTTCCCAGCACTCTATTCATCCCCCCCCCCCCCCTCATCTTTTCAGCCCCAGCCTCTTGTATGGCAGTCACTGATACAGCCACTAAACCCCCCCCCCCCCCCCCCCCCCCCCCCCCCCTCCACCGCAACAACCTGCTAACTCTCCAGCTCCTGACTCAGGCAGCTGATAAGCCGTGTCAGCAAGGGGTCGAGTTATTCAGTTGTTATAAGAGCAGGATTTTCGACGACACTTGGTTGTGTCGTGGCAAGCCTTTTTTTTTTTCCTTAGCTGGTGTTGCGCTCAGGAACACAAATTATGAACTCAGTGCTCATCCTGACTGGTGCCTCTTTGTTTGAAGGCAGTATTGACAATTGTAACAGAGCGTGAGGCTATTCATCTTCCCTTTAGTCTCAAAACTGTTTATATGCAGAACAAGCCAAAACTGTACCAACAATAAAATCAGTGGAGAGGTTCTTTAAACTTTTCTGACCGTCTACTTGACAATTTAAGTTTTATATCACCTGTCTTATCTGCTATTCAGAATAGTCCTGTCTTTCATATCTAGATTTGGAAGTTTGAAACAGCCCTTGAAAAACAATGTTGTTTTATAATCTGGTTGCATTTCTTCCTGCAAGATTTAGAAAAAGCAGACACAAATGTAGAGGTCTGAATGTGCACTCATGCATGAGCATACATGCACACTCTCCTGCACAATGACAGTGACGTATTGCATGTTATAAAGGGCTGTGGCAGTCACCTTCAATATTTCATGAATATCCTCCCTCTTTCTGTTCTCTCCTACTTTTTTTTTTTTCCCATTTTATTGTTATGTTCAGCAGTCTTCCTACAAAAAAAGAGATTTTATTTTAGTCAATCTCCTCCCAGAAAGTAGCTGGTTTAAGTCAAAAGTCAAAAGTGTGCAGAGATGGAGGAAAGTGATCAGAGAGGGGGGAACTGAAGAAAACTTTGAAAGGTTTGGAGAGAGGAGAGACTGATGGAAGATGAGGAGTGAAGGTGATGCGGCGCCAGCTGTCGGAACAGAGTAAAACCTCACTTTTTACCCCTCAGACTGCCTTCCTTCCTGTTGTGCACACCGTCACATGTAATGTTTTCACTTTGTAAAAAGTTTGCTCTCGGGAGAGAAATCCTCATTCCACTCCAGGGGAAAACAAAAAAAAAAAAGAAGTGGTTGGCATGATCGGTAAAAACAATAACAAAAACAAAACAAAACAAAAAAACAAGGTTTGTCAAGTTGCAATGCTATTGAAGATGAGTCTATAGTGTCAGCATTTCTCTTCACAAATAAACGTTTTTTAATCCCCCCCCCCCCCCTAGTTAGTTACTGTCCTCACACCTGAAAACTTTCAATGTCTGTTGCACCATCAGATTGACTGTCGGCTGAATATAAGGTTGCAGATTTGGGGAGATGAAGTGGTGCGTACATCTGGCAAGACTGCCGTACCTCAAGACAAAATGACAACATCAATTAATTTGATGAAAGTACCAAATATAACAACTGCAAGATTCTGAATGACCTGAGGACTCTTGTTTTTAGAACGAAATGGGTTTTGATGAAAAGAAAAATAACGGTTGTGAAGGCGGCATCAAGAGTGGCCATTGACATTTAATGAGTGAGGTTTGTTTTGACTGAGCCCAATATCAGTGCCAACCTGAAAGCATTGTGCCTAAAACCAAAACTGTAATTCCATTTGGTCTTGGAAGGTGATATCGGATATATGTTGACCTTCCAAGTTTTCTGCAGGTGTTCACGCCATTCCTTTACAACACAAAAGTGCATTTTGGTGGCAGTTAAATGTTTTTCAATTGGAAGGGGTATTTTATTTTGAAGGACATGTTGCTCTGGTCTTGTTCCTGTCTGTGTGTGTGTGACTTCTTGGCTGGTGCGAGCTGCTCGGTGTCGCTTGACGTCTGTTGGCTGCAGGAAGTGGGCAAAATTGACTCACTGCATAACTTGAGTGCTCTGCAAGTAAAACGTAGCATGGCGTATCCAGTGGAATAACAGCCATTTACTAGACTTGGGACGATTCAGAGTGCCTGGCGGGGCACAGCCATAACGCGTCTAATGAAATATAGGCTTCAGGAGTAGTTTCAGTCTTGTAGTTCCTGGTTGGTAGCTTTTCTATTCTTATCTATTAAAAATAATTATTTGTACGTGAATCCCTTTGTCAAACTCATTCTTTATCCCTACTTTTCCCGCGTCCGGTTCCTCTTGGCCACTTTTTTCTGCTGTTCCAGTCCAGGTTGCATTACGCTGCATAGTATGTGCCGATGGCAGCTTTTATTGTGGTGGCACAAACTGTCACTGCATTGTGACGACTGGTTGAATGCCATCACCTTGGTCTCACTTCCAGCCCAGTTTAGCTTTCCAGCAGCTTTTCAGAGCCAGGACACCTCATCGCTCACCGGGGCGAGACTCGGTGCCTCTTGTGTTCAAAACTTCAGGGAAGAGTGAGTTTTAGTCAAGAAAATGTGCCTTTGCACAGGCTCCGTGAGGATCCTCATTGCTTTGATCTAAATTCCTTTCATGAAGATAATGGGGAGCTGCGAAGCCGCAGTTTCACCGGGTTGCGTCAAGCTGACAGTCTCGGCTATGTACTGTACAAAGTAAGCAATGTTCATGCTGCTTTAACTTGGGCTCACACATGTCGTTGAATTCCAAAGACTGTTTTTATGGGAACAGGACGGAACTATTGTTGGATTTTGTAGCATCATGAGTATGTCTTGCATTATGAAATTGATGATAATGTATGTTCGGTGAAGCCGTCAAATAATTTTGCTGTCTAGAACCAGGCAATGCTCTGCTGTCAAATTATATCTCAAAGGTGCTACATGAGCAGGCACTTAATATAGGACATTTAATAACTTACCGATTGAGACAATCATGTATATAGATCAATTTGCCCTTATTGATTTGCATATTTTAGTTGTAGTTTAGTGCCACTGCTTGTGTGAATGGTTCGGGCTTGCATGTTGTTTGTGAACACTGACGCACGGTTTCAAGTGAAAGACACATTGTTTTTGCGCTTTTCTCCCGTTTCCATGGAGTTGGTGCATTTTTAAAAAGCTCCACCATGGGACAGATTTTCCAAAAAAGTTGCGTTTTCGGTGGCTCCAACCACCAAAATGCGAAACAATTTTAGTTTAGAAACATTGTGCATACCGGACCACATTTAAACACAAGCTTGGCTTTTTTTTAAATTTTTATTTCAAACATTTTTATGATCTCAATGTTTTTCGTCTGCTTGTGTGGATTTACTTCAGGAAATGTGGCTTCCTCTTACAATACAAACACAAACTTGTGAACCTTACAATGAAGCGGGAATTGAAGATGAATACATGGATGTATAATGAGTTTTGTTCCTGTATAGCCTCAAAAATGGAACAGATTTTTTCGTTCGATTTATATCACATTTTATTGATTGATAGAGAACAAAATGAATTAGTTTGATACTTACTGACTCGTGGAGTGAGAAAGTGTCACTAAATATGAACTTTACCTAATGTTTTTTTCTGGACTGCACACTAGAAACCACTAAGTTATTGTACATTTTGACATAATGTCTTATTTAAGCTCACATTTCAGAAGTCCTCTTCTTTTGTTGGTGATATTTGTAGATAATTGCGTGCTGGTTCCGTCGTATAACCTTTATTCGAGATATACATAGGGCATTACAGTATGCTCTAATTTGAGTGCATAGACTTGGTGTTTTGCATTGCTTCACCAGAAATGAATGTGTGCAGATAGCCTCATATCTGAAGCAGCTCAGTGCAGAACCATAACATCCCACGTTTCCCTCGGTGATGGACGTGAATCCAGAGACGGGAGGCACAGAAGGAGTTCGGATGCAGAGCCACGTCTTACACAAGTCATAGTAAACACAATGAATGATATCTATTCAGAGAGGCTCATCTGTATCGATTGCCCTCGGACTGTGCGTGCGCCTCATCTCTCGCTGGTGAGGTTTTATTTCCCTGCTCTCATGAAAGAAAGACGAGCATGCGAAGAACTGGAAACTTCTTTTATAGAAAACTTTTATACATAGGATATTCTAGGATATTTTGTTATTTTGTCACTTCTTGTACGTTGTGTTAAATCACAAATGAGTAGAGTCAGACTGATTAGGCACGAAGGGAGACACAGGGCTGAGATGTTCTCCCTTTATTAGACAGGAAGAAAGGGGTTTAAAATGTGCGCGCACGTGAGAAAACATGCCGGGGTACGGAACCCACGAGAGGGGGGGGGGCGTGGAACTCTTTCCGAGGTGTTGATGAGGTTGATAATTTTGCCTCTGTCAGATGAAAGCGGCACCGCGTTGCGTTTCCGTGCGTCTGCGGCACGGAGCTTCTTGTTTCAGAGCTTTGACAGAGCATATCCCTGTGTATCTTTCCTCTAATTGAATCCATCCCTCAGGGCGTCACCGCCTGTTTATATGCTGACGCCATGAAGGTGTGTGTGCGCGTGTGTGTGCGTTCACACTGAAGGCAAACACTCCTTATTGTTTAATTATAGCACACCAGCTGGTGAGGCAGAGGAAGGGAATGAGGGCAGCGGAGGAAGAGTTATTGATTAAATTAGTCAGATTATTCATATTTAATGTTTTGCTTTGTCTCAGTCTCTCTACCAAGCTCCGTCCTCTGCCGTTGCATTGATGCCTTTTTGAGTAAAAAAGCGCTTTTCATTCTGGAATCAGACCTTCACTACTTAGACTTGCTTGCTTTTCACATTGGTGTCTTTTACAAACTTAGCAAAGCACTCAAAAAGAGCAAATATTACATTTACTTTCACTCTTTTTCAGGCATTCACAGGCTGTAGTACAGTAGTGTAGTCCCAAGGTATAAACAGTTATACCCACTTATTTTTCAGTCACCATTGTGTACTGTCACTTCAAAATCCCCCATGATGCACCACTCAGCAGTATCTACAATCCAGATAGCCTTTTTTTTTTTTTTTTTTCCAGACAATGATGAAGCCCACCCTACTCTGCCTCTGATTGTGTAATCCTCACTACATTCACTGATTTCATTGGATAGCGTCTATGTTTATCATGCAGCATGAGGCCGCACAAGCCTCGAGACAACTTTTCTGAAATGCTGCTACTGTGCATGCATACCACGGCCGCACTATATATGTAGTTCGTCTGCACATGAGCAATCAGATTGACGTTAACGATGTCTGCCTTCAGAGTGGCATTACTCCCAGTTTAATTTGGTGTACCTTGGTATTCCTTGGGTTCCCTTTGCTCAACGTGCCTACAAGGGCTCAAATGTAAAATGTGTGGTGCCCTCTAGTGGTGAGAGCAATTATAATGAAAGCAATACAGAAACACGTAAGTAAAACAGGGATTTTTAGTGAAAAACTTAACCATCATCTTCCACTAAACCAGTGCTTCTCAAATGGTGGCGAGCCCCCCTGGGGGGGTGTGGTGGGGTGTCAGGGGGGGGCGTGAGGCAGGCGCAACTTTCAGTATTAGTGTCTTTATTCATGCTTGAACGATAAAAAAAGGGCCTCCAGCTCATTTTATTGATTTATTTTGATAATCAGGCCATTGTATGCAGAATGCTGGTGCCAGAAAATCATACAGTGGTTTATACAGATAAATAAATAAATATTATCAGGTTCTCAATGGTAGTACAATTAGGGGGGGGGGCCTGAAAAAAATGTTGTCCTCTAGGGGGAGCATGACAGAAAATAATTGAGAACCACTGCACTAAACCAATGAATTCTGCTATGACAGGGTCTTTTTGAAATACCAGTCTATTGAACCATTATTGAATGAGACTATTGAGGGCTGGAAGTCATGCATGTACAAAATGATGAGAAGCTAAGCATAGCCTTTTAAGGTTAGATTGCCATTTAATCAATAGGCCTGCCAGTTTAAGGTCTCAAATGTCGTCCAACTAAAACTTAACTGTGCTTATTGGTTATCAGGACTGCAAAGTAGTTGCTTTGGTAAATAACAGACCACACAACAGCCTCAGCAAGCCGTTCTACCCAGACGCTAATGGTACACCAAACGCTGGTATTTATGGAGACAGTTCTCTGTGATGACT
This sequence comes from Blennius ocellaris, assembly GCF_963422515.1. NCBI lineage: Eukaryota > Metazoa > Chordata > Actinopteri > Blenniiformes > Blenniidae > Blennius > Blennius ocellaris. The sequence continues at coordinate 8,670,905 of NC_137670.1, read as the reverse complement.
GGTTTCCCTTCCAATGGGAGAAAACGCACAGTGCTAAAAGTTTTATCCAGAGATCTGAACAACTGTTGACACTTCTTGGTGTTCAGACTCCTCTTCTACTTAGATGTCTGACTTCTGTCTACCTGCCATGGGATGCATCGCATATCTTGTCCAAGGTCTTTAATATTGGTCTGACTTCTAATCTGCACACACCCCAAGACAGAGTGTTCTCAAACTTCACTGCAAATATACTTCTCGGATAAATTATTCCATTGTCTTCGCTGCATTTGACATTAATATTTAATACCACACTTGTGTTCTCATATAGCTTATAGCGTTGCACGTTCTCGAACCCATCACAGATAATAATACTTAAACCGAAGAGAGCTTACAGAGCCTCAAAAATAATTGGACTGCCAAGACATCATTTGACAGCCTTTTATGCTATAGGAGACAAGATCATTTCAATCCGAAACACCTCTGCTACTGTTATTCTTCACTGTAAGAATGAGATGCTGAGGGGAAAAAAGTTTCATCAAACTAACAATCACGTAGTGACTGAAAAGAACCTGGGTTGACTCGCCTCTGATCGTTCTACACTGATTCCTGCAAACAGGGTTCATATCGGGGGTTTTGTTTCTTAACTTCTCTTGTTTTGATTATACATTGTCTTGGTTGTGTTTTCTGAAAGTTTTCATGCTGACCTGTTCAGAGTAAGCAACATTTTCTTTAATGAGGAGAACTTCTGATTTCATTATGCCTTAGACAACGGTTGATTCAACAGGTTTTTTTTGTTGTTGTTTTGTTTTGGGTTTTTGTTAAGGATTTTTATTGTAAAATCAAAGTTTCGCTTCTAAATTAGGAGGAGGATAATTACCACACACTGATACACACTGCGTTTGGAACTCTCTGCTGTGGTATGACAACAAATTATCTTGTTAAAAAAATGTTTTAGGCTGTAATTTATTCATATTTAGGTCTGCTCATTATCCTTATTCTTGTTCAAACGCAGCTAAATTTGTCCGTCCCGGGACTTTGAGCAAACCAGGAGTTTAGAGTTGGACTGTTTTCTGTGAAAGTTTGAGAAAATTAGCAGACAGTGGCTTTGTGCGGCAGTTGGAAATGTTTTAATAATTCAGTGATGACTATGGTGTTGCACAAGATTTTGTAGGAGTGATACAATTACTTCATTGATTGTTGTTTGCTTGTCTCTTTCGTGTTGAAAACTGCAGGGACAGGAAGTTGTACTGAAATAGTTTTTTTTTTTTCCCAGGCTGGTCATTGATACAGTGTGTCTTCAACCACAATAACAACAATGGTGGCCTCCAGAGTGTCATGGAGCCCAGTTCATATTCTCCTGGGCCTTGGTAGTTTTATAGTTCCGTCTTTCGTTAGAGCAATCCATTTCTGTCGTCTGTCCATACGAATGTCTGTGTACCCACCCTTGATAATGTTTATAGCGTATTGTTCTCTGTCCACATGTTTGTGTAGTTTCATTGCAAAAATAAACAGCGCCAACTAGTGGGCCAACAAGAAAAGACACAGTACATTGTTTTCAGCAGTTCTGCCATTTCTGTGTAAACGGACATTGTTTTCAAAATCAACGTCTTCCTGGAATTAAAACGCAAAGACAATGCCATTTCCAAAATTGTTGCAAAATTGCCTAACTAAAGCTACCAGGGCTACCAGGAGTCATGGGTTTGAACCAGTTAAAATGGCTATAATTGATTATTAATATCTATCCTAATCTACCCTATCATCCAAAATTACTTTCACCATTTAAGGGCAAGATGGATCTTTTTGTCTCACTGTTAACTAATAATCCTTATCAGCCAATATCAATTGCCACAGAACTCGGTTAAAAATATACTTTGCATACATCTCCACATTGGTTTTGTCGTAATAACTACAGCCACAAAGACATCCTAGCACCTGGCTTTCAACAGTGGAGATGTTCTTACACTTTTTTGCTGGTGTTCGCAGCCCAAATCAACTAAATTATATAAATATGACATATGTTATCCGACTTAATTCCAAGGGAACGGCGACATAAACCTCTGTAATAATCCGCATTAGGAGCATCATCCTCCTCAGGTGTGTGATTATTTGTGGGCCCGATGGAGCCCAATAATGAAGTGTAATTGTGCTGAGCTGCAGTGACACTGTTTCACCCCAGTTAAGGCTGACAATATTAGTACACACTCAACCCGTGGAGCTCATTATTTTTAATCAGCCCCACCTCCTCTGTCCTTCACTGCCAGCATTTGTCTGCGCCGCCGTCTCGTGTCAACAGCAGTGCAAGCTGCTCCCTAAAAAACTCGCCGTGCCGCCACTTCCAAAACTCCAGGTCCGCGTGACTTGAGTTTTTGTTTCCTGTTTAATGATCTCTGTACCAACTGATCTTTTTTAATTGCATCCCTTTGGACTCCCCAGAACTTTCTATGCATCCTCCTGTGTGTGGCATAATCGCACGCTGCCCTCCCAGATGAAGCCATCATTATCCAGCCAACGCTACGGAGGTTGCTTTAGGTCGTACGCTCAAACATCTATTCAGTGCTCCTCTTCGGTGATTTAAGGTTACTGAATGACTCAATGGGGGCAGTGCCAATGTACTCACCAGGTATCTAAAGTTTATAAGGTTTTCTACACGCTGTGAACGATGATACAGAGAAACAGTGTAAAAAGGATGGCGTTTCTAATGCGACGTTGCCTTAAAGGTCAGCACTGCTGAGAGTTAGCATCTGGTTGGCGGTGTGATCTTGCTTAAGTTGTAGTATATGCTCTGGGTCCCAGCTGATTTACTCATAGTCATAGTGAATGAAACTGCTGATGGGGAGCGTTGTAAAGTAGAAACCTGCAAAGGTCCTCACTATACTCTCCATTTACCTGATCATCAGTCTGATATGACTTAACCGTACGCAGTTTTGAACTTACAGATATGTCATGGGGCCAATGTGGTCCCCCCCAGTTTGACTAATTAAATTTTGCAGCAGTCTAAATTAGATTTAGTGTTTGAGGAACATCTTAATTTTTGTAATGTAATTTTTAATGTAATTCTTTTTTACCTTCACAGCAAACATCTGTGCGTTCTTGGAGTTACATGATTACCTTCTGATTTTGCTTGAGTTTGACGGAAATCTAACAACGCAATTCATGTAGATTCAGATCACAGCCGATAGATTTTACTGCAGGCTTTGTATCCGATACGTTTTGAGATGTTTTTCTACCGTCTGTCTCGACAGTTACATCACACTGTCTGCTTTGAAGCCGACACTAGCGGCGCCTGTTCTCAACAGCACAAAAGAGAGAAGTTTAGGAAAAATATGTAGTTTGTGGTTCATCTGATTGTCACTTTTTTTTTTTTTTTTTTTGTGGGTTCCACGCCAGCACCCAGCTGCATTATGGGTCGGGCGAATGAATGAGCGGGGGGCGGGTAATGCGATAGACTTCGGATGAGTCATTTGTCCATGCGGCTACACACACACACACACACACACACACACACACACACACACACACACACACACACACACACACACACACACACACACACACACACACACACACACACACACACACGCACACACACACAAAGCCGTCTATTCCATCTAATATTGTTAACCAGGCTGGACACAGGTTGCTGATTACAGGTGCAGCAGTTTTCTACAACATGTGCAGGTTTGTTGAATTGGTTTGTGTATTATTGATTCAACTTTGATTAATGTTTAGTCATATCATAGCCCCTTGTTAGATCAATGTTTAACCAAACCCAGAGATCTTCGTCTGTCTTGACCGAAAGCAACATTATTGCTGACCCCCCCAAAAAAAAAAACGACCAATGGCTTTCACGCATTGTCAAAGTTCTTTCTGGTTCCCTAGTGTTATGGTGGAGAATTACTTTATGGCATTTACAGTGTCGATACAGGACTTCAAGGGGTGAAGGGACTGCGTAGACCCTGCATGCTGCCCTCATTATTGACCCAGTAGTATATGTTACTCCAATCCTCTCTGTTTTCCCACAAATGGCTCTGTTGTGTTTTGTTATATATGTATGGTTTCTTTTGATGCACCTACGAAGCTCCCCTGTGAGCAACTGGATCCTTCGTCCAACCTGGAGTTCAAACAGATCATTAGTGAACAGGGTGAGAGATTAAGATGGCCACCAGTGAGGCTCTTTCCACTGTTTCCAGTTTGTCTCCCTCCGTTCCGATGAAGGAGATAAATGTGCATCGCTTATCCAGAAGAGTTTAGGTAATGAGGTCACCGGAGGAAGAAATCTCATGAATTTGTGTTTTTGTTTTTGTTTGTGTATCACTTGTGTTCCTTGACTCAATTCCTGCACGTGGTTCGAGCGAGCGTCCATGCTGGTGATCCTGCTGAACTGTGTGACACTGGGAATGTTCCATCCCTGTGAGGACATGAAGTGTGACTCGGACCGGTGCAAGATCCTACAGGTAAGACTTGGTTTTTCATTTTTATTCCGCTAAAGTGCAATGTTTGGAGGGACAGGGGTAAGTTCTTACCTCAGCTGAGTTATTTCTATAGCAATGATGGTGTGCAATGATGTGTATAAATGTATTATTGCTATTTTGTAATACATCCGCTGACTTTTCAGCAGTCTTTTAGCCAGTCTTATGACTCACTCAAGTTTTTTTGAAGATGGAAATGGCTCTATAATCTAGAGGTTAGAACTTCTTGAAAGGAAAACAATTGTGTGCAGTAATGAGAAGTAGCAACAAAACAGACTCAATGAACTTCCAGCATGCAGATGCAGCAAACAGCTCTGAGAAACGGAAGCTAATCTTTATTCAAATGTATTGCTAGGTAATCACAGGTACCATGCTAATGATATTTAAAGTAGGACATATTATGTTATTTTCAGGAAGAATAAGTTCGTTTAGAAGTTTTGGATTTCGGATTTTTCAGCAGATTTGTCACACGCAAACAAAACAACAAGCTACAAGTGGAGCAAACACTTTTGGGATATTTCAATGTATTTTTAACTACTTAACATTTTAAAAGTGTTGAAATTGCACAGTATTCCCTTATGAAAGTTCAACTTTCTCAAGTGTTGGACATCCAATTACGCTGTAAGGGACCCTTGTTCTATTCGATGAGGTATTCCTGGTAACATTGTGGCAGAATCTCACAGGATTGCTATAAACCTTGTGGAAGCCTTCCTCCTGGAAACATCAACCCCGTGTTCACATTTTGAACCAGTGCGTTAAACTCTTCACCTATTATTTTGCATTCAATTAAGTTCATATCGCCTTCAGTTTGTTCTTAACTTTTTTGCTTTCTTCTTTTCAGGCAAGTAGGTTTGTACGCCATACCTTTTGGCATTTTTCAACGTTGTTCTTCCATCTTGATCGAAAATGTCTTTTAGTGGTGGTGTATGACGTGTTCAGCTGATGAAATGACACGTCATCCACATGAAGACATTTCTGATGAAGACTTAACACCGTCGAAACATGTCAAAAGGTGTGTTGCAAAGACCTACTTGCCTGAAATAAACACCTCTAACCTCATGATGCGAACCCTTTATAGGGCGAAAACTTAAGTTCTTTTAAAGGATGTTTCTCTGTGTCAATTCAATATAAAGTAGCACCGTGAGACACCATATATATCCACACACCATTTAAAAAAGGATTCTGTCACTAAGACAAGGCCTCATTTACACTGTCGGATGTCATTGTAATGAAATGAAGGGTTAACTAAGTGCAAAGCAGGAGCAACACTTTCCATACTTCTGTGACTTCTGTGATACCTATAAAACAGCCACTTGGTGAACGTGAGGATGTTTCACTTCTTAAATGTAGTTGGTTTGCGGCTTGTTTGCAGTTTTTCACCAAGAGTTGGCTTCAACACAGAGCCTGGTCTGGGATGTGTTTCCTGTAGGGAAACATGGACTGTTGAGGTGTGTGTAAGATAAAGCAGCTGACATTTACAACAAGGAGGCTGGAAGAGAAAAAAAACTTCACTTGGAGCTTTGAATTATTCAGTATTCTACTTTTTTGAATGCATGTTGAAGTGGAGAGTGTGTGAAGCTCTTTGTAGCACTATTGAAGCATTATTGTGTTTTTGTGTTTGGTTAGGTTTTTGTGTTTGGTTGTTTTTATAAATGTTGTCTTTGTGGTAGTTTTATGCCTCCATGTGGAAATTCATTGTGTGAATCTCTTGCAGCACATCTTTTTGGTATCTTTTTTTTTTTTTTTTTACCATTTTGAGTTTCTCTGGTTTCTTTATGCCTATTTGAGGTTGTTTTTTGCTTCTTTGTCACAATCCTGATAGCAATCTAATGTATTTTTCTAATGATTTTGTGGGATTATGTGGTTATATCATGTTCCTTTATTCTGTGTTGTCGTTTGTGTACATTTTCCATCTTTTTTGCTATTTTGTGCTTCCATTGGTGTAAACCTTATGGCATTAGATGTAATTCCATATTCAGTATGATTGTGTTTTGGTAAAATCGATCAATGGGAGACATTCTGTATGTGGTTGTTTGGCTTTGCTGGACTGGCCCTTAGGGTGTCATTTGTCACTTATCAAGTGTCTGATTTAGGGAAGGGAAAAAACCCAAAACATTGTCGTTGGCACTTTAAACACAGCAAAATATTGTTATTCCACAAAAGGGGTGGCTTACAATTCAAATATTACATCGAAGTTCCAGTAACTTGTAGTCCCTCATGAAGTTCCTGGCTATAGTTTAGCTATCGAGAAAAGTCTTTTAGAGATGTCCCGACGAAGGAGAGAAAACACAAAATGACGAAATGTCTGAATGCGATCATTTATTCTCCTTGGTGTTTATTGAACATGACATATACAGCGGTGTCAGATAAACAGGGAGCAATACCGTCGCAGATGATAACAGTGGTTATTGATCAATGTGCAGAAAGCACTAGACATTAGAGCAAAACCGACAAAATGAAACAGCGTTTTGATAAAAAATCTCCGAAAGATTGAGAGGAATCATGTTTTCATATGAATCTGGACCTTTCTGCCTCCGTTTGCCTCATCGGAGATTGAAAGTAAACAACAACACCGCGCGGAGGCGTTAACATTAATTTACCGACCTCCTTTAACCTGGAGAATCCTAATGGAGGAGTCCTGTTGTTCTCGCTGAGCGTAGAAAATTTTTTTTTTTTTGTTCGGTGTCGAACGAGGGAATGAAGCGAGGTGAGCAGATCTGAGAGGATAATGTGGCTGCAAAGTGGCTCCAAATAGATAGAATCAGAAGTAAGTCATCTTATGTTCTTTTCCACTGACTCAGACAAACTCAGCGGTTCGACTCCGCAGTTCAGAAAAATAGATAGAGATGCAGAAGGGAAGAAGGAAGAGAAAAAGAAGGGGTATTGCAGGGAAGCTCAATAAAGGATTGAAGTGAAAGGAATTTATAGAAAAGGGAGGGAGGGAAAAGGGGAAAAAAAACAAAGGGAATGTTAGAGAAGAGAAGGAAAGAAAAGAGATGCAACAGAAAGAATGAAAAAGAAAATGATTACGAAGAATTAAAAAGCTTGAAAAAATCCTTCTCGTGCACGCACATAACTTTTTACTATGACAAGCGCTGTCGCCGTATTCCAGAAACAAAAGTAAAATAATTTTTTCCTTCCTTTTCATGGAGTCGGAGCGTTTTTTTTTAATGCGTTTTCAAAAAGAGCTGTTGTGCAAACACTGAAGACACCGAAAGTGTTTTCAAAGGGCAGAAAGATGGCGATTTAACTGGAAAGGACATAGAAGGGAAACTTGTTAAAGGAAAGGATGTTTATGAAAGGGTCGGGAGAAAAGACAAATTGGAAGTTGAAGTAAATTGACCGTGTTGGATGGGTGGAAAGATGATAGACCAAACCGATGTGGTGAAAAGAAATTGAAGCGAAGAAAAGATGAGGACATGGATCCAAGAGAGAAACTGGAAAGTACTGAAATTAAATGAATAGGAAGAAGGGCAAAAATGAAATTAGGGTAAGGAATGAAGACCTGAGTTGGTGTCAGGGAAGGACAGATAACAGGGAAAAGAGATATAAAATTTTAGAATAATAAATATAAAGGGAATGAACAGAAGGAAGAAAGATAATGGGATGAAACAGAACATGGAAGAAATAAACAGAGACCAGAAAACAGGAGGAATGTATGAGAAAATGGGACAAACAGAATAGAGAAGGTCAATACTATCGTAGGAAGATGAAATAGAAAACACGAGAAGCCAGTGGATGACCTGTGATGATAGGTGTTGGATGAGCAGAAGATGACAGGCGACGGAGAAGACGAGAAGGAAACACAAGGAGCGGGAGGAGTGACGGTTGCCTCACCGGCCCCTCCTTCCTGCCCTTCAGCTCCAGGATACAGGAAGTAATTGAATTCGCTGGGTCTACTCTCTGGATGGCAGCCGCCCCGGAGGTTTGCTCTTATTAATTCCTCGCTTCTCCCATTTCCATCTCCTCCCATCATGCGAGGAGATGTAGGAGGCCCGTGACACGCCACGCTTTGATTGGCTCGCAGACGTACGTACGCTCCAGTTTTTCTTTACCGCTCACGTCTGTTTACTCGCTCACACTCTCACGTTCCCGACACGTTGCTGCCTCGGCCCCACTTTCATCCTTCTCTTTTTCTAACCCGGGGCGTGACTTGACATTGCAGCCTCCTGGAGGAACGATGAGGTTTTTATATTATCTCTGGAGCGAGAAACAAGCTTTCAGTACGCAGCTTGGATACCGATATATCGCAGAGTCAAAGTTTAACACCATGGTGTAACTGTGACTGTTAAAAAACAGCTTTTTACGAAGAATACCTTAACATTTTGTCTCAATGTGAAAGTAAATGTTTCCTTTTGCAACTTGGTTTGCTAAATCATGATATGGAATTACTTTTTAAAAATTAAACTGGACCGACAAGACACGTCAATTAACTGGAAATTTGAGATTGTGGGCACATTGGGGTTTGGTATCTTCACCTTGATAAAAACAAGAACTGATTGGAAGCGATTAAATTATTTGATTAATCTTTTTTTTTTAATGTTGCAGACATTATGAACTTGCCTCAGAGTCTAATTTATTCCATTGCCATATTTGCCCCTTTCGAGCAGAACAGCTTTAATATCTGATCGGCCTCCAATATTGAGCGTGGCTGTGTTTTCAATAGGGATTTAATGGCTTTTGGTCTTTTTCAAGGTTTCTCCACAAGATTCTTTTTCCATTAAACACAATATACTTTCACCTCTGGAGGCTTTAAGACCCACCCACTCTTTTTCTTTTACTTAAAGATGGCTAAAGAAGATGTCCTTCCTATTCAACATAATTACAAGCAAAGCACTAGTCTTTCCATCTTCCATATAAATCCGAGCAGAGGTCATTGGACAAGCAGCATGGTATGTTTTGCAAGTCTTGTGTGATAAAATAAGTAAATGCCAATTTTGTGATCTTAATAATCATCTCGACTTGAGCTTAAACATCCACCGCTTGAGTTTTTGCTACCACATTGTGCCAGATGGTGCCACAGTATTTAGAAAATCTTTTGTTAACCGTCATTTTTTTTCAGCATTTGAGAGGCCAAAGTACTTTCTCACATTTGTTGTTGTCAAAAACTGAAGTGATTTTGGTGGAAGTAGTTTAAGATGCAAATGGTTTTCAGTTGGTTTGTTTTTTTACTCGCATTGCTTACAAGTTTGAGTCAAGGGAGATTTTTCCCACTGCTTGTTGCATTAGTTCCTTCAGACTTTGTTAGGCTCCTCATAATAGGATTTAAATCACCGGTAAATTGCGGTCATGCTCATGCATACAAAATGTGATTTAAAAAATAAACAACAACTTGGCTTTGGTAAGGAGACTCTTAATTTCGTACCTAATAATTTCTCACTTCTCACCTCCCTCACCAAAGACGTGCTGCCATAGCATGATAATTCCACCTCCATGCTTTGCTGTAGGGACAGAATGATTTGTAGAGTTTGCCCAATGCTGCCCATAGCTTATTCACAAAACTTTTTTTTTTTCCCCTTTTACACCCTTGGTTTTTTATAATCTTGTCTGAGTTTAGTCAGCTTACCCTGCATTGACATGACCTTTGTCTTTCTCCTAATCCTTTGATGTGGTGCTTCTGAAATGGTCATCCACGAAATGCAGATGCAAACACTGTTACAGTCACAATTCCTTCCGGTGCAGCATTAAAGCACTTGTGCTTCACGGTTACATGTGTCAGTGCCTCAGCTCTCAGATCAGCGTTGCGCTTAAGGCAGCCAAGCTTGCAGGAGGACTAATGAGGGAGCTTAGCCGGGCGTCTCTGTGACTTTGCGCTCAGATGCAGGCTAAACGAGCTCTCATCTACTGACACAGCTAATGTCTGCTTTAATGATCACAGGCCACGGTGTGACTCCAGGGCCGGAGGAATGATGACCCCTATTCATTGTGCCAGCTCTTGAAAGGTTGCTAATATTTACAATTTGTTTTATTGAGGCTTGAAGGTCACTTCAGATACATTCGTTCTCAGCTGCATCAGTACATGGGTGATTTTTATCGATATTGTAATTATGACATTTTACCTTGTGTTTTCTTTACTTCTTCGGGCTCCCCTTGTTACTACCAGTAATATTCTGATGGGCTGAGGTACAGCAATTTTGCTTTAGTATTTATATGGCATTTATTGACATTAAGACTTTACATCTACCTTTTCAATTATCCACAACATGGTTTTCATTCAAATTGAAATCCAACCGATGTCAGTTTTATTCAGTCAGAGGTGAAATTAACTTGAATACTATGAAGAAAAATGCTCACATTGATTGTCCCATGACCTTTCTTTCTGCACTAACAGCCTTAATGTTGGATATGGAGCTCAATTTGTTAAATCCGACTTGTTCAAAGTTTCATTAATGGCCTCCAGACAACCTGATCACCCAAATTGTGGCAAGGTTTTTAACAGTTGTTTGATTTGTATTTGATATTTCTAATAGCAAAATGGCAAACAGCTTTGCTTTTTTTTTGTTCTGACACATCCCTTTTCGAGCACTTCTTCCCAGTTGGTAAACAAACTTGAACTGACTTGAGAACAACATCAGAGAGAGCTTCCGCTCAAAGAGGAAAGTAAGCTACGCGTGCAGATCCTACTAAATCAGCAGTTGCAAAGAAATGTCAAACTTTGTCTACAGCAGCTCCAATGTTCATGATTGTGTTCGTTTCTCCCTGGAGGATGGATTTAAATACTAAACCTCCATCAACCTCGACCACCACCCACTGCTGCTGTTTAAACCAATACAATGGCAGCTCTGGATGACAAAGAGAAAAAAAAAAGACAGACATTTGAGGACATGGTAGCCACAGGTTTGGATTTTTACACTAAGCTGGTGGCACAGTCTCATGGGCTTTGTCGCTGGTTTGCACTTTGACGAGAACAGACAATGCTGTTTTTTTAAACATGACTTCACCCTGGCTCCTGTGAATAGCAGTAAATGAGTGGACTGACTTCCCCTCACAATATTATCTCCTTCCACCTGTGAAGAGTGGATCTCCGCTGAATGGTAGATTACCTTTCGCTTGCCTCATTGTCCTCAGCATGCACCGGTACGTGAGGTCTGCCCACCTGCGCCTTGGCTTGCACGTGTTTACGATTAAAATAGCTGACCTCAGTGATAATGGCATTGTGACAGGCAGAATTAGCATACATAGTGGCTGAGGTTTATTTTTGGGCAGGTGGGCCGGGGAGGAGTGTTTTCACTGAATTGATGGCACCAGTTTCACCTAAAAATCGAAGATGATATGAATACTCTATATATGTCTCTACTTCCCATCCTTGCCTGTCTATTAAGGTGCCCTTTGATAAGTGCAGCTATGAGCAGGGCAGCCGTCAGGGAGATGCAACATTCTTTTGGACGGCATTCGGGCATTGTTATCTTAGTTCTGAGAGGCATTTTGTCTGTTGGCTTTATATAAAACCTTCATCCAACTGTAAAGACTGAGAAGATTTAAGGCACTAAAAGTGCGGGATTCCTCCTGTGTTCGCTCTTTGACAGGTATTTCCTGCAAATGCAGGTGGTGATGTGCTCCCTTTGCTGGCAGAAGCATTACTGATGCATAAATACTTGGTTTGCTGCGAGATTCCGCTATGGAAGTTGCCATTGCACCAGGGGTAGATGAGATGAAATAAATACTAGCATCGCTTTTAAATTTTTTTTGTATATTTTCTTTTCAGTATGCACTTTTATTCACAATTACCACTACAATTTAACTCCGTTAAATGTATTCAGATTTTGTTAATGTATGCAATTGTTTTGGATCGTATGATTGTATTTCCAGACTTAATTTGTAAACAATAAAAACAAACAAACATTTCAATTTCATCATTGGTGTACATAACTACACGTTCTCAGTACTGTTTCCTTCCTCTGAGCAATTCAGAAGCATGTCTGCTTGACTTGACAGTTTGAATTAGAGACCGAGACAGATCTAATTTAATTTCTATGTAAGATTTATGCAAATGTACGATCGCTGAAACAGTCATTATTATTCATTCAGCTTTTGTAATATCAGTACGACAGGTGCTTATATTGCAGTCGTATCAAAATTGGTGGATTAGTTCTTGAATGCGCGTGTGATTTATGCGGTGTTGATACTTTATGTAGTGACAGTAATTTCGAACTCTGTGGGAACATAAAGTGAGTTATATAAAAACTGTCTGTCAAGGTATTCCTGACATAACTTAATAATGATATGATAGTGAGAGAAATGTGATTGTGAAATTAATTTGATCACGCAACTTTGGTTGCGTCTTCATCTTCGAAAAAGCATGCAATCCAGGGATAATAATTGAGAATGTCACAAACATTATGAATGGACTTTACGTTTGTAATGTGTTTTTACACAATACCTAATTCACACATGGAGTCCAAAGGACATTGACATGGCATTCGCAACGTCTGCTTTCCAAGGACAATAGTGTTCATCCAATGAAGTTTTGACTTGGGATTGCATTTGATGTATGTAGCTTTTCCATAGATTGGAAATGCTAGATTAGAGATTGTTTTAAATTCAAAGGGAAATTGAAATCGTCATCATTGGTTTTACAAGACCATCCAAATGTAACACAGCTATTCGATCATTGGATAAACTTGTGGTTAAGGTGAGCACTGTAGCAGATACCAATGAGTATGTAGTAGTAGTGAGTTGATATTGACGGTCTTCTATCTTCTAATCTGTTGTGATGATTTTCTGATTATTTACACGAAGAGGCCCACTTGCAATCATACACAGAAACACATGTTGAATATTACATTCTTGCTGAGGAATGCATCTGATCTGCGCGAGCCAGCCGCTCGTTGTCAGCGGCCGCCGTGCAAGCCGCACACTTTTGGCGCCAAGTCGTATCTAAACGACCGCTTTGCTGCTTGACGACCCGCAAGAGAGTGGCGTCGAGTCATTAGGGAGTGTTTTAAGTGCACTCAGCGACAGCGATTAAGTGCACTCAAAACAAAAAAAAGCTCAGTTCGGTAAGGTGACGAGAAGGCGTGTGATGTTGGCACCCGCTCGACGTGTTGACGATGGCACGCAGAGCAGATCGCTGTGCACGCCGACGTCAGCCTGGACACGTGTGTTTACTCTTGTTCTCAGGCAATGCGAGAAGCAACATAGGCGAACACATAGACACACATGCATGGGGCAAACAAATTGGCATGTTTTGTCACCGTTTAGGTGAAGTTCACACCAGAAAGAATGTTGAGAGAGGAAACGCATAAAGATGTAGCTGCACACACAAGGACTGTTTGAAGTTATTACACATAAATAAAAGCAATTTCTTTCCACAAACTCACAAACAAAAGCAAGGCAATCGCATAGTATGGGCGCTGTATGAATGCCCCACCAAACCGTGGGAGAGAGAGATGAGAAGACTGAGATGAGGGAGACGCAAGCCGAGAGTAGATGGCAAGCGTACGAAGATGAGGACGAATGCCCGTAGCTCGCATCCAAGATGGAATCCCATCCAGATACTTCCGTGGGTGTACAAGATAAGAAAGACATGATACCAAAAAAGATAGTTGGTTAGATACACAGTGGATAGGTGGTTAGGCACACATATAACCGTGTTGTTTTGTTCTCGTTACTATTCTCATTCAGCATGTGTATTCTTCGTGGTGACTTTTCCTGCCAGTATTCTTCATGATGACATTATGTCAGATATTGTATAAATGTTTATCATCGCTCATAAATTAACCTTTTATTAAGACACTGTGGGGACATTGGATTTGTATGGTATTAACACAGAATTGGCGCTCTCCTTGGGTAGTTTTCTTGCGAAAATATCATCTCAACAGCTCAGTTAAAGATAAAGGTTAAGCTCACCTGGACCAGATGAACTGATTACATTAGAATAGTCAAAGGTTAAGTTCTCATTAGTTTCATGTGTTGTTTATGCCATATGTTCAGAGGAACTTCAGGGGAATCTTTTGTGGCATATATGCAGAAGCAATTTGTTGTTCCAGAATGGGTTCGTATGTTCATAAGTACACATTATAAATATCTGGAAAGCCACAAAATGTATTCAAATTTCATTTTAAAGATAAGGTGGCAGTTTTTCCATTGAAACAAAGTGGAAAGGTAAGGCTCACCTGGACCTGACAAACCTGGATAATCAGTCAGGTCTCACCAAAGTGCGAACACTGCGAAGCTACAAACAGGTGATAAAACAACCAGAACTGCACTGAAGTCATGAAACATTTATTAAACAGGTGTTAAGAAAATATGATACAGCTCACCCAGACCGCTTCTGAATTGGAGAGTCGTGGTTACATTTATTTACAGTCTATTTTGTTTCTACTCACCAAAAACAGTGAAAGCTGTCCTATTTTTTAATGTACTATTTCACCAAAGCCTCATGGGATTTATTTTTATTATATCAGATAATTCTTTCACTTCATGCATTCCTTATCCTAATATATATGCATTGCATTTTATTTATTTATCCCTGTATCTGGGCAGACATTGCTGTGTGTTCCAGCTTTGCTGGTTAGAGGCATACAACTGCAATGCACCATTTCAAGCTCTTCGCCGGCACAAAACGTTATAAGAGAAATGGGAGTTAAGACAGGTCACAATAGAAACAACCTCGTCACTCATAAAATAATTTATTGTGCGTGATGTAAATGGCCTATATGAGGATAAAGATTGGTGTAATATGTTTGCATTTTGTTTAATGATTGCTGCTTGATAGTAATTAATCTCATGCCCAACATTTATGGAATGAAGCTTTTTACAAGCATCATTCCGTCATAAACAGGTTTACAATGATGTCTGCTGCACAGGATGTAAAAGCATTCCCATATCTGGCAGCAGCAACACTGGCTTGTTTGGAATAAATATAGAAGGATAAGGAGCGCTACCTGCCGCCTACATAAAACCAGAAGACAAAGACTTTACAGTGAAGCCAGCACTGTTTCATCGGCAGATGATTTCTGGGAGATGCAGCAAACACATTACGTAATACACAGAAAACCTGAATGAAAAGCTGGCTCTCCTTTAAACTGTTTTTCCTTTTCTTTTAGTTATGATGTGGCCATCAAGCACATTGAATATTGCATAACTGCACTTTTTAAGATCTTACTCCCAGCTTAGTTGAACCGCAGCAGTTTGCCTCCTTTTGCACATTCACCCTTATGAACCGTTTTAGAGTCACCACACATTCCCCCGCCGTCGTTTTGTTGGCCCATTTCACACTTGTGCGACTGTCACGCCAAACGAAAGAGGATTTTCCGAGGCTTGTCTGAACTGGGATTAAGTGGGATTTTTTTAAAACTATTATTATATTTTTCAGAGCACGGAAAACTCGTGTTAATCATCTCATTCTGCCATGAAAGCATACACATGAAGTGTGCACACGTTGACATTTCAGTAAATATCCAGCTTCATAGGTACCCTCGGAGATTTCCATCTTCAACTGTGATTGATGCGGTGCCTGTTTTGCTGTTTGTTTGGCCATCAAATCTAATCCATTTTCACCTGGATCATGCAACATGTTTCACGCTCCACTGATGTGTGACACAACTTTCGGGGGAATCAATATCCCCATTACAGAGTCTGTGTTGCTATTTGTAGCTCCCTTGGTACGCTCCGATGGGAAGGCCTCGGGCCAACATGTCAGTTGACTTTGATGAAATCCAAGTCCTGGCTGTATGTAAAGTTGGAGCATGTGTTTGCATGTTTGGATCAAGAGTATGAGGGATTGTTGAGGTGGTTGACATTTACTCTGTCGATTTATTCCAGTCCATGAATTATTTATTTTAGCCCATCAAAGCATAATAATCCCATGTTGTGCAATAAGTCCAAGGTTATGCTGATTTACCAAAGTAGTAAATCCACCTGTTTAATAGTGTGTTAGCGCCTGAGGGTGTCCTGTGATTCCAAATACCATTAATTAACAAAAGACCCTTTAAGCTTTTAAAATGTGAGGTGGACCATCCATGAATTGGATTTGGATGCTCTACCAGACTATGATTTATTGATCAGGCAACACCTTTCAACGCCTGTAATTCAAGGAAACGTCTGATGTATTAGTGCTTATATGTTGTTTCTCTCAAAGTAGCATCCACATGACTGCTACAGCCCAACATTCCCATCAGAGCTACATCTTCTTTAGGGTCTCTTCTTCACATATCGCCCCTCTGGAGCACATGTGTCTCAACCGGCCTTCTTCATTTCATCATGGTCCTGTTGGAACATCGAACACACTCATTGTTGGAGGTTAGTTGGTGGACAGCATGGCCATTTAGCTTGTGCAACAAGCTGGGTTTGCTCAGGCATTTGAATATCTTCCTTATGTTTAGTCTATTTCTGCGCGGGCTTGATCCTGAGAGCGAAAGAGAGAGAGAGAGTACAATCAACCCAATGATGGTGTACTTAAAACCAGATGCAAACAATGTCATGAGTTCTAAGTGGCTGGATGGGGTGCAGTCCTCTCTCCTCAACATCTAGGCTTCAAAACAAGACTTGCATCCAGCAATTTAAATACAGAAATTGCAAAAGGTGTGATTACCCATTCCTCCAGTCTTATTCTGTCGCATGACCTCCTACCCTCTGGCATTGTGTCCATACAGTTGGTCTGTCCCGTAACCGAGCGCAGATGTTTTGGTGTGTTTAAAAGGACATGGTCAGTGTTGCTAACACTTCCAGGTATGAACCCTTAGTTCGATTCCTGTAAAATATAAAATGTGTCTTGACTGCTGATGACATCTGACTGTTTCCTTCTTCTGCCTTTAATAGGTAACAACCATTCCAGACTGGTGTGAAGCCAAAATACATTTTATTTTCAGAGACGCTCTGTTGTCAAATCATAGTTATTGTTACCTCCTCCTTTGTCCTACTCTATGTTTGGTCAGTATGTTTATTCACATTCTGGTAGACTGAATGCCAATGTTTTATTCCAACACATTGGACATATGGAACTACAAAGGTGTTTATAGTCGCCAAAGCACAGATCTGCATAACCTTTGCCCACATCACTCGTCATTGTTATTGATGTTATGGCAGGTCAGTTTATATGTACACCTCTATGTGACAGTCGAGGTATCGTCCCCATCACTCAAGATACCCAAGTGACTTTTTCACATCATGATCACGGCAGGCATGCAGGCTTTAGTTAATGCAAAATAGTTGAGTAATTACTCCCCAGCAGAGACTAGAAAAATAGCTGCTTCTCAAACTGAAAGAGCAGAGCGAGAATGATGGAGTGACAAAGGAGCGAGCAATGCAGTCATTTAAGGCTCAGCATGGCGGTAAACATCTCTGCTATTCTCCATTTCACACAAGGCTTGTTTTCTTCCAGTTATGCATCTTTGGCTGTAACATCTGTCAATAGTTCAGCTTCCTTGTTATTTCCCCCCCCCCCCCCCCCCCCCCCAACAGCCTGTTGTTGCGCCGCGATCTGTCATGCATGGGGTATTGTGGAAAATAAAAAAAATTGGATGGCTCAGGAGGAGCACAACAGAGCTTCTATCGCCGCATAGTCCTTCACACCTTTTTTTTTTTGTTTGTTTGTTTGGATGTCCTTTTCAATTACGTTCCTAATTTAATCTTCAGGCTTGAAATATGCCGTTTGTAAATCATCTGAGGTCTGCCTGGGTGGAAATTTGAATCTCATTAGATCCACTCCAAATGTTGTATGTTTTCACAGATCAATCTGGTTTTCCAAGTTTGGGGGGGAAAGTTGTTTTCAGATGCTGCTGTTGGTTGAAGCAATTATCCATGTGTACGTTACTGTGGGAAATGTGGGGAAACCAGTCTGCCAAGTAAACAAATCACTTTCTTCTGTCAGCCAAATTTCTGCACCTGCTTCAAATGGTAGACATCATTGGTTGTTATTGTTCTCATAGATGTTTTAAAGCCAGCATCCACCTCCTACTGGACAGAATATCTGTGCATAATCTGTGTATCATTTGACAACAGTCACCCATGGGTTTATTTGACCACGGTTGGTTAGTTGGAGGACAATGACAATATTGGAAGCATCAGTGTCATTTATGTCATCAATCATGTTGCAACACTGATTATAAAAATCGATTTCCTATGGCAAAGTCCTCAGTTTGGTTTTCATTCTTTCTATTTTGATGCCACTGTAAGGACCATAACCACTATCAGCCACCATAACCCTTAATATCACCACTGTAAGTACATTTCCATTTAAAACAATCGTTAGACCACTGACAGGAGCAATTAATAACACCGATTGTCACAACACCTGTTAGTAAGTCAGATCTATTAGGCAACAAGTCAGCATTAAGCCCTAAAAGTTTGGAATTTGCAAACATCCATACCGAAGTGTGATGGCGACATTACTTGTCAAGAGACCCTTCAGAACTGCAGCTCTGGGAGCATATTCCCAATCTGCAGAGCTCTGTTAACCACTGACAGTGGTCCAAGGAAGGGAAAAGCAGTGAACCAGTGATGGGGTCATGGGTGTCCAAGGCTCATTGATGCAGGTGGGGACTGACGGATGGCCTGTGTGCTAAGATTTCACAGACAAGTAGCTCAAACTGCAGTTGATGCTGGTTCTGACAGTAAGGTGTCCCGAGAGCATCAGAGGTTGTATAAGGTTACAAAAGGAAAGCAGGTGATCATAATCTTTTGGCTGACACATGTGTATGGAACTGACATAAAGAAACAATAGATTTTCAATTGGCCAACCAGAAATTTCCTGCTGATGTTTTTATTTTTGTTTATATTTTTAGTGATTTCAAGGAAGTATATCTAAGCTATGCCAGCTTTTCATTCATTTAAGTTCATTTGACCTTTTTTTCAGCTACTCAAGCCATATTACTATTTGTGTTTTAACTTCCTAGAGAGTTTTCATGATTTTGTTTTGTTGTTCCTGTTTTTCCTTCTACAATTGGAACATCCAAACCCCTCTCTTGTGAAATGGTAAAACGACTTCACTTTCATTGTTGTTGTAATAGGCTGAACAAAATAAAGCTGCCTTGCTAATAGAAAACTGAAGCCGAGGGACCATATTGGTATTTGGATGTTTCTCGATTCAAACAATTACAACATTACAATATGTCTTGTTCTTATTGAATCATCATGGTTGATGAGATGAAACGTCGGATCCAGAATTCAGTCAATTTGGATTAAATTTAGTTGAAAACATCCTCCCATCCTTTTTTTTAATTTTATTTGCCTCACTAAACAAGCTGCTCTGAGGCTCTTCTGCCTCTTTGGAGTCAATGAATGGTGTGTAAAACATCTGGAGTGATGTGTGGTCAGTATTAGGGAATTAACCCCGGGCAGCTGTTTGCTCCACAATTTGACTGCCTGCTACGTTTGTCCGTCCTGGAAATGGCAGCACAAACTCGCCACGTGTTGAGTAGTATCTTTTAAGCTTGTGCTTTCCTTGGCAACACGATTTCCATCCAAAGAGGGTACAGGGGTGAAAAGTGTCAGTTGTAAGCACACTCTGAGATGCACACATTCCCGTGTGAACCTCATTGTTTCACTTACAGTGAACTACGGAGCAGAGATGAGCTAGCTTCTTCTCAAGCTAACAGGATTTGATGTATTTATACATTTCTGTGTTCATGTTGAGAGTGACTCATCTGTCAGTGGGTGTCCTTTGCCTTCATCTCCTTCCAGAATTTTCCCTTTTTACTTTGAGTAGCATTCTTTTCCCGCCCCATCTCCAAGTCCTCCACCTCATTTATTTATTGATTTTTAATATTTTAAGAATTGAGGTTATCTTCTTTTAATTCCCTCCAACTCCTGTTCTCGTTCTTGCCCTTGTTTTTTTTGTTTTTGTTTTATTCTTCTTCCTTTTCGGGTTTCTGATAATGATTTGAACAACTTCTGCAGACAGACAATAATGAGGTCAGGAATACTTATTAGTACAGGGAACACTTTGTTCCAGGTTGTTCCGTTATTTGCTCTGAATTGCCTGCCATTTGTAACTTCAATTTTTCTTAAGACACCAAAGTGGCAAAATCACCATTAGGTTTGAGGTCACAGTGTCTGGCGAGCTGAAATGTCCTCAAGCAACACGCTCCGCCGAGGAGCTGTAATCCATTATTTTTCCTCATCAACCACATGGAGTCTGACCTCCTGACAATGGGGCGAAGAGAAAAGAGGATTCCTCTGCAGGAATTAATAAAATATCACAGTGCTGGCAAAGGTTCTCAGTGGGTTATTTTTAAACCTCAAATATGTTATATGACTAATGCTAGACCCTCAGTCTGGTGTTGGTGTCGGTTCCTGCAATAACAAGGAATTTGCAATGAAGAAGTACAAATCTTTCTTTGCTGAGATTCTGTTCAGTCGGTGTGACTTTGTGGTTTATGTCCTGCTGACTGAGTAAGCAACATCTGTGAATGCAGAAAACAGGCTCATACACACTCATCCCAAATACAGTAGCTGAGAAAATCCATTTAGGCCCCGTGTACGTAATGTTTAAAATGGAAATTCATAGTCTTTGCGTTTTCATTTCAGAAAGATTTCGTGTTTACACGGCAGCGTTTTGAAAATTATGTCCATTTACAAGAAAATGGCACAATCACTGAAAACGATGTCGCTAACACGCCACGGGTTGGCACTATAGGTTGCTTTTCCGATTAAACGCACACACATGCACAGAACAATACTCTGTAAACATTAACAATGACGAGTACACAGACATTCGTATTGACAGACAACCAAGTTGGATTGCTAAAACTGGTGACTCTCATTTATAAAACTACCAAGGACAATATGTACTAGGAGTGATGGCACTCTGGAGGCCGCCATTGTTGTTATGGTCAGTCTACTTTAATTGGTTAGTGCTGTGAAACTAAATACATTTTTGTCACATATACTCTATGCCACAACAAAGTAAAACATTGAAATATATATTAACATGACACAAACTTAATTTTGTAATATGGTCTCGACAACACAAAATGCTGTGATGTGGACACCAAGTTCTTGGAGGTAGAAGGTGCAATTTTACCAGTCCGGCTCAGTCAACATGAAACTTGGCTGTATGTGGCCCCTGAACTGAAATGTGTTTGACGTCCTGGCTACAGATTTTTGTTTTGATTGTTGACAATGTGGATTGTTAACACATCCACATTGATGAAATATAAAGCTTCA
Source organism: Blennius ocellaris (assembly GCF_963422515.1). NCBI lineage: Eukaryota > Metazoa > Chordata > Actinopteri > Blenniiformes > Blenniidae > Blennius > Blennius ocellaris. The sequence goes on along the minus strand of NC_137670.1, from coordinate 8,649,348 downwards.
TGATCCTCATTTTCTCACACCTTTGCATTGTGAGCAGTAACCTCATCATATTTTGTGTGTCCTGTCTCTACCCAGGACTTCGATGACTTCATCTTTGCATTCTTTGCCATTGAGATGGTGATCAAGATGGTGGCTCTGGGGATCTTTGGCAAGAAGTGTTACCTTGGAGACACGTGGAACCGCTTGGACTTCTTTATAGTGCTCGCCGGGTAAGTTGCACTGTTATGCACAAAGTTCGGGCTGAAAACACAACTATTATATGGAAACGCCAAGTCTCGCATGCATTGGATTTGATGAGATCAGGGAGGGTGGATGGTAATCTTGAGAATAAAATAGATACGTTTTACCAGATATACGAAACTTAGTAGTTTAGATATAAACCTTGAACGTGGTAGAGGGAGCTTTATAAGCAGCATCCTGCTGCTTGCTCGTGGGCTTCATTGGATTTGCCTTTGATGCACTTCACCCTCAGTGCCCCGAAAATGGATTTTCGCTGGAAATTAGTAGCAAGTACTCTCTTAAGTGCTCAGAATCTTATCAAAATGAATCAGGAGCGTGAGATTAGACTTTTTTTTTTCTTTTTTTTTCCTAAAGCACTGCATAGTGGACATCTTCCTGTTTGCAGAAATCCGTCATCTCTGCAGACAGAGAATGCAGACTGTGCATGCAACTGGGGGAACGTGCTATTTAGTGACATGAACATACACCCTAAACAATGCGCACTCTGTATAATTTGACTACACATGTTACAGTATGCTCCCTGCTGCTTTTTGCTCTGACATTTTCATAACACTATACCTCCCCCCCCACACACACACACACACCACCACCCACCCCTGGCTGGTTTTTAATGCCATCCTTCTACCACAGCTTCTGTTGTCCGTCGGTTTGAAAGAGGCATGTTTCTGCTGTGTATGTGTATATACGTGTGTGTTACTGTGTATGCATGCATGTGTGCCCATGTGTCCTTCAACAGCGGACATGAAGGTACCTATCACTCTGACACTATTTTGAAAAATTCCACTTTCGTTAATTCCCTCAGCATCTCCTAAACTTTTAGCATCATTGTGGAAAAAGCTGCTTCCCGGTTGGTCGTTCAGACTCAGGGAGCAGCTGATCCAGTGTGGGAGTGTCAGGAGGAACTTGATGGAAAATTTCTGTGTCTGATACTCTGGGCCTTATCTGCTCAGCGATTAGACGGTCGATAAAAGGAGCTTAAGCTACAGAAACCTATCTGTAGGGCACATACTGTAGCAGGGAAGGATCGTACCCTAAGGAATCAGCTCAAATGTGGCCATGTGTGGAAAAAAAAAGAATCCAGATTAATCTTACAAAGTTGTCCATACGTACAGTATACAAAAAGATGGGTTTGTTACTTTTTAATTCTAAATAATATCCAATCAGAAATTAATGTTTCAATAGTTTTGTTTTCTGCACATCTATAGATTGATCTGATGTTTAGTTATCAATATCAAAAGAATATGATTATGCAAATTATATAAACAATTTTATTTGATGTTTGCAGCACCTCAAAACTACGGGAGCTGTTTTAAACAGAGGCTGCAGAGATAATTGATCCTCATCATGTACCACCAGTTGTAAATTCATTCACTCAAATAAGTTCATAAATAGGTCATACATAAAATAATTTGTTATTATCTTATTTGATATTTCAATATGTGCTGTAATATACGATATGTATATAAAAAAGCTTGGATAGATTCCAATATTCATTCGTCTCGACATCAGCCACAGTACGTTTTGTTGATGTACTTAGGCCGTACATACCTCGACCTCGATAAGATTTTTTGGAAGAAACTTAACACTTCCATCCCTGTTAGCCCGTTCTGTGTAAGTGTGAATGAAATGAAAAAATGAAATAGAACTGCAGATATTCCTGGCTTGCTGTATTTATGCGCGATAAAGAGATGTTGCAGCTTGTTCGGATGAGTGTCACTGTTTGTTATAATGTTACGGCTGTGTGCAGTGTGGCTGAGGCTGGCAAAAAAAATGTATAAAAAGCTTTAACTAATTGAGTGGACATCCAGTTTTGGGCCTGGTGGTGGTATTTAGCTTAACATTTCTCAAGATTGTCTTTGAATTGCTCAGGTTGTGTGAGGAAAGACGTTTGGTGCAAAACTTGTCGAATCAAAATGAGGATCATATGATCTGTGTCGGAGATGCTGTAAGGGAGCAGCTGAGATTTACTCTACAATGGTGTTGAGTAAACATGGTGCATTTAAAACCTCCTACATCAAATCCTCCTACATCTGTGTGGAGTTTGCATATTCTCCCTCTGCACGCGTGGGTTTCCTCAAAGAACTGGGGTTTCCTCACGCAGTGCAAAAAGCATGTGAGTTCAATTGGTCTGCAATGGCCCATGGGTGTGTGCGGTTGAGGCTATTGTTTCTTTTTAAATGACAAATAAGTTGGGAAAAGATGGTTTTGACTTTGCTGCCATGTTTCAAGTGCATCTGCAGTCTTAGTCAGAACCTCGGCCGGCCGCCCGATGGTTTCTGGAAGATGGAATCCCTGTGTTTCCTCCAGAAACCATGGGACAGTGGGAGGCTGTGGGAATGTGAATGAGTGAGGCAAGACAATTTAAAACTTAATATTGTACTTTTTAATTTGCCATTAGAATATTGTGATTTAAGTTGCATCAATTTTTTTTTCTCTGAAATTATTTAATTTATATTTCTCCTGAGTGATTCCACCTTTAGTTGACACTTTGTTAATGAGTTTACATGTTATTAGGACAGCCTGAGAAACAAACCCACACTGGAGGTCACATTTTTCTGTGTTTTCATGTTCTTTTTTTCAACACACAAACACAGTATGGTGTGCTTCCAGACATACGGAGACAATAGTAACCAGGGTAACGGCTGCTTGTTCGAGCATTTGATATATGCTGGCAACAGTTGTTAAGTCTTTGGAGGAAGGCGCTTGATGAACTGTTTGTTTCTCTCTGAGACGATAATTACAGCTAAGCTGCTTTTTTCAGCAGGTCTGAGCGTTCCCTATCTCTCTCGCTCTCTCTCTCTCTCTCTGTCTCTCTCTCTCTCCCTCTCCCTCCCCCCCCCCCCTCTCTCCTAATCACCTCGCTGTCAGGAGGGTATGATGGAGCAACGGCTGCACCGAGCAGGTGGATGCTGCAGGAGCAGAGAGAGCATGCGATACATGTTTGGCAGCATTTGCATTAGAAAGAAAAAAAATGGGCAGATAGTTGTGTTCTTTCGGGGTAAAACAAAATGATTTTTTTTTTTATGAGCTTAAATGCAGCAATATTGAAACTCAGTCTTGGCAAATGTAATTTTAATGTGACTGAAATATCTTTTCACTGTATCAAATTTGTTTGTCTTATACATTCCACTGCTAATGCTCAGTGCCCTGAAATGACTTGTGTTGGGATTGTGGCTTTTCTCAATGATAAATGTGTGTTTATGAAACAGATGCTTTTGTCAAAATTGGACAACTCGTCCAAAAATGGTCATGAAAACAAAGCAAGAGTTTACCACTGTGTGTTATGAAGTAATTCCCTTCAATGAAATGAAGGGGACTGAGATCACAGCATCTCAGGATAAATAATAATGTCTTGGCCAGAGTGACTACCTGGGCACTGCAAGCAGCCACTGCTATTGTTCCCAGCAAGTTATTATATACATTTTTGAGTTGAATGTGGTTGTGCATTGCTTTTAAAGTCTTGATCTTGTTTCGGTCTTTGGATGCTCAGGTTTTGGTCTTCACTCGGTAGCGGCGACTTAAGATTTTGGTCCTGGCTTGGAATTTTGATGATTCAGTCTCAGCCTCTTAAATTTATTGTCTTTTATGGGTGTTGGGGTTCTTTGGGCTTATACTACCTTTAATGATACCTTCTTGTTCCCTTGTATTTACTGTACTATCTGCTGTCACTTTACTATCAACTCACAATCAGGTTTCCATACCATTCTGATTGAGTCAGCGTTGCATCTCAACATTGCATTTTTAGGACAATTGCAATGCAAAATTGATTACCATCACCATGGCAACAACCGAGTGAAATGTGCGTTAAAGGGGTCATATTATGCAAAATTAACTTCCTAATGGTTTTTCAACAGTAATATGTGTCCCCATACCTGGGAATGACACCTCAGAAGTGAAGAAAGTCTGTCATCTCTCTCCCTGGCTTTTAACATTTTAAAAAGGTGTATGCTCCAACGAGTGAATCAGAAATCAAATCCTATATAGTGTCATCTTTGGTTTAGCCAATCGCAATCAAGGTAGACCCTCCCTTTGACCATCCCACAAATGGGCAGTTCTGCTCTGGCACATGGCACCACAAGAGGAAGTACTTCCTTCTCTTCCCAATACGGGCATGTGTGGGCGGAGCCTGTCCAGCTCACACAGGCACGGCAGATTCTGAATGCAGCTCATATGATCCAATGTTCAAATGGAGGAAATGCTGGATTTACAACATTTTTGGAACGATGAGACTCATTTGAAAGTGTTGAAAAGTAGTATAATATGACCCTTTTAAAACAATTATTTTGACAAACTGAGTCAAACTGTTTTCATGTCTTACACGTATCAACAGTGAGAATTGTTGCCACAATATTGTTGCTGTAATAGCTGAGGTCTAGTACCCCTATAATATAATTTTCTGTCTTCAGAAGACTGATTATGGTCTACAGAGGTGACTGAGGGGTGGGATCTTTGCCACCCATTCCCCGATATATTGAACAGATTAAAATGATTTCAGAGCAACAACGGACACAACACTGATCATTCAGCAGGGTTGATACCAGGGTGGCCGGACAAACCTGCAGATAGGAGGGAAAAATAATCTTATTTGTGGCTGATTGTAAACAAACTAACTTGCAATTCAGTCCTCGGTTTGAGATTAAGTGACCTGTTAAGAGACCGTTTTCATTTATTTTCTGAATTTACTCATCGACTGATGCAGCGGAGCCACGATCGATCAGCGAGGGAGCCTCAGTAGCAGAGAGCAGCAGCACTCACCATATCAGACAGGCTATCCTCTCCACAGTACATCAATCCGACTTTACTCTGCGGCTGTGATTCTTCTCAGAGAGATGCAGTAGGGGACAAGGGGGAAGGGTAGTAGATTGACAGAGCAAGGCAGGGGAAGAAGGAGGTCGATTACCTCATTGGCCTCATTTCGGTTTTTAATTTGCGCCACTGTTTGTGCAGAGACAGAGTAGTTGAAAATCCCAATATTGGTTGTTTGGGTCAGGTTTGATCAATTAGATTTACATGACACTTTGATATCAATGTATAAATCATTAACTTGTTCACTCATAAACAGTGTGTACCTAGCTCCAATTAAGCTGGTTCCTTAAGCAGTCCCATCTCATGTGAGTATTTATTCTGACTTTTGAGATAAAGACTTTTAATTATCCACTGTGGTCCACTGCAGTAATTGTTGCCATCATGCCATATACAAGTGCAACATGCTTGGAGTACATGTAATCACTGCCTTTATCTAACACAGCTAATCTGTCATTTTTCACCTTTGGCACAGCAATAATTATACGTCTTTGAAATCATGTCTGGAAAAATCTGTTACGTATATGTTCAAGTAGATCTATAAAAAGTTGCCCACTTTGTCTGTCTAATCTTTTTAATAGTTATTTACATTATAAAATGCATTTCATGGGGGGGGGGGGGCGGCTAATGAGACTGTATCCATATTCCGAAGGCCTGCGCAAACAGATGGAACCCCACTGTCCTAAATGACCTCAACCTTTTAGTTAGTTCTTAAAATAATAGAATATTTAAGTATTCACTCCTGTTTTTTGCCCTGTGTGAACAAAGGTGAAGAAAAATAATGCCAAAAATAATGAATGTCTGTTGTTGAGAAGTTCAAATCAATCACTCTGTGCCAGATTCCTAAATTCCACTGATTCCCTGAAGGTGTTCGCTTCCTCTCGCTTCGAGGCCAAAGTCAAGACGTTATAGTATAGTAGCTGTCTTAATTACATCCCCAATCATTTATTGTAATTAACATTGGGTGCCACTGTTAACCCCTATGGTAAATGAATAAAAGGAAGTTTAACACCTTTAACTGGTTTTAAATATTTAGTGGACGCTCTTGAGTTTCAGCCCCACGACTGAGTCACACTAAAAGAGGTAAGAGAGAAGCCCAGAACCCAATCCCGAGCGGCGTCTCCTTTCTTCTCTTTATGACTTATTGATGACACTTTGGCTCGGCTCCAGCACGGAGTGGGAGACAGCGGGAAGACGAAAGAATGTGAGGATGGAAGAGGAAAAGACAAAGCAGACAGAGAGAGAGAGAGAGAGAGAGGGAGAGGGAGGTGGCTCAAGATGTCTAGAAGAAGAACTGACAGAGACAAAGCGGGAAGAGGTGGAGGGGGAAGGCGAGACGGGGGTTGAAAGAGGTCGGAGGAAAGTGGTGGCAAGGTGAAGGAAGGGAATGATGAAAAACGCTGATGTTTTCAAGTTAAGATGTCTTTGAGTCAAGCTCATTTGCTTTCATGGGAAAGTGCGTGGAGTAAATCAATATCAATCTCTTTTGTGTGTTAAGTATACAGCCATGGGAAGTGTCACACCATGTGACATTGCTTTGGCCGACAGTGGACTTAGTTCGGTTATAGTGCAATTCAGAACAAATTAGGACCTGCTGAGCTGCTAATCTATCGGAGTGAAGAACCGCAAGCATTTATTACTGCTGATATGATGAAAAGTCCTATCATTGAGCATTTCTTGTTACAATATGTAGAATAGTCAATTGGTTTCCTTCATTGCTTTGTGTCCCCAGATTACATGCAATGCATACAACACTTAAATGGCTGAACCCATTTGATTTGGGTAAATTACCGGGATCAAACGCAATCGGTGTCTTGCAGCAGTTCACTGCTTGCTGAGGGAACGCAAAGAATTACCCGATAGGAGACCTATTTAGTAAGCAGTGAAGAGAAATGTGTCTGAATGCAGTGATTCGAGGGGTGGCCCTGCCAGCTGGAGAGAACTAAGGAACATTATCCAGAGAGGTAGCTGATTCTGTTTTTTTTTTAACCTGGAAGAGAATAATATATATGAATTATAGTAAGCCAATATTGGCACTGGTGATGGTGTCTCCACTTGACCTCAGTAAAATGGTTCAAAAACCAAGTCAATGACATCAATATTTTTACACAAACATAAATCATGCCCATAAAGCTAACCTCCATATCAAGAAACTATAAGCCCTGGTTTTGGATAGAGAGCTTCATAGTTATACAGAGACATAAATCCTAAACATGTAGCTATAACCACATCCTGTGACTATCTGATTCCCAACCAAATGGATAATTTAAAAGAATGGACTATAGCCCCGCTAAAACTACAGTAATCAGAAAGTACAGTGTATGATGCCCTCTAGTGGCTGTAGTAGTAAAAACAACAACAATGTGGAGAGCCAATAAAGGATGCACAAAGAGGGAATCCCATATCTAGTTGGGATAGGTTGAAGGGTGGGAATTTTGTTTGTAAAGCTAATTTTCAAACCGTTTTTGAATCTTACAGTAACACAATCTAATTTTACATGAAGTTAGTAGAATAGATTAAAAAAAAATGAAAATATGTTCGGTACTCAAACAAAACTGAGTAACACATCAGCTACACATTTAGCATTTTTCCATTTAATTAATTAATTTAATATTTATATTGGTGGTAAAAAGTCAATTGTGTATGATTTCTATTATTGACATGATTGTTGTTGTTGTTGTGAACACAATGGTGTGGGTCACCTGTCATTGGTTTTCTACTTTATATATATATTCTACAATATTTGTGTGGATTGGTTGTCCGTGTCCTTTTATAAGTAAATAGGAAGTGGACATTCTCCAAGGTGAGAGCCATCAACACATTGCCAATTAGACTGATTATGCGTGTGGCAACAGGACAAAGGAGGTGTAAATAATTTCAACAAAACTCCCTCCTATGGTTCTCCTCAACTCTCCGGCAGTTTCCTGTAAAGCCACATTCTGTGCAGTTGTATAGATTTATGCGTTAAACAAACTCAGAGACACCACATTAATTAAAAAACATGGCAAGGCCTTTCCCTGATAAATATTAATCATGACAAAATGAACAAGTAAGGGTATTTCAATGTGAAGCACTTTTAATGTGAGAGCGATGGAGGAAGTGTTACACTCCAAAGGAGAAAACGAGAGGACAAAGGCAAGGATGCAGCATGCATGAACAATGATGGCCATCTAATAAAGCAGCTGGTAGCAGGTGTCGTCGCCTGTGTTTCCTTGTGAGCTTGCTTCTGTATTTTCCTGTCCAGGGTGAACTTATCCACCTGGCCTCTGTTCCATTAACTTGATTATTCTCCCCCTTTACAAAAAGGGCAACAGATCGGCAACAGATTATCAGCCAGAAGGAGAGCTAAGGAGGTAGATACCAGAGAGGTAAACCCCCCCCCCCAAAAAAAAAAAAAGATGCTGGAGGTGTTTAAAAGCTTTGCATAGCAGGGATGAATCTGCAAGCAAGACTGCAACTCCATTACCAGTCCCTTTGTTTATGCAGTAATACAGGAGAGCATCCTGCAGCCTCTGTTGATTCACCTTGTGTTTTCCAAATTAAGCTCTGCTTTCATTAGTCACTGGTGGGAAAACCCTCCCTGTGCACACTGGGGTAATACTCTGCGAGTGAAGTGGAAAATCTGGTTCCGAACAACACTGAGCAAGTATTCATCAAAGCAACATACACACTTATCAAATGGTTACAAATAGCTTGTGCCTCTTTAAAGCAGCCGGTAATAAGCGTTACCTTGAAACAACGGTTTTAAACTCTGAAAGTAATTGAGGTCCTGTTTGCATGACAGCGGTGCTTGGATCCACCAAAAATGAAACAGGACATGACTCCCAGGCAACGTTTACACATAGCTGGATATTTACAAAAAACGGATATTTCAAAAATAACATTGTTCATGCCAAATCATTTAAAAAGAAAAAAAAAAACACACACACTTAAACAAATGCCCATAAAAACCTTCTATAGGGCTGCTATGAGCATGCCAAACCTATAGTCGGCAGTGTAACAAAAAGCATAAAGACTCTGCTCCTCAACATAATACAGCATTTTATGATTGCGAAAGATATTGTTTTAAAATATTGCCGTGTAAACATGAAACTCTTCCTGAAATGAAAATGTAAAAGCCATGCTTAAAAACTCTCTCCTTGTAGATTATCAGTTAAGAGAAACAAAGTAGCAGAGCAGTTTCCAAAGTAGCAAAATGAGCCACCGAACAATAAAACACTTTTATTCTTTTATATATATTTATACCTTCACTTGGTTTAAATAAATGAGCTGCTGATTGACTACAGGTGGGCGGGGTGTCAGCAGGATACCGAGCTCTGCCGCTATCAAAAAATAACACACTTGTAATTTTGTGATAACACTGGGGAAAACCCTGCAGGCATGAAGCGGTTCACGAAGGAAGTGGTTTGTCGCCGTAGAGTCAGTGTAACCTGAGAATGGCTGCATTGAATTGGGACTGTTTTACATGCAGGGAAAACAGCACGACTGTCACATTTCTAAAATATTTCGGTACAACTAAGTAATTGTTCCTGGAGGGAGTTTTAGCGAGTGCTTTTTTTCTGATGTATATTATTCCATTGTCTTATTTTCATCTCTTGTTTATCGTGCCGGCTTTGATTGAGTTTCCGCCCGTCGCCCATCGGGTTTGTACCAAAACAAGGCAACGAGTTAGATCTCCAATTTTAGACTTTCTGACTCCAAAGCATCACAATTAGCGCACATTCTCCTCTGCTTCTGCGGTTGAGGTCTGCTGTTTGAAGGCAAGCATGTGAATCTGAGACGGCTCATCAGTCATGAGCCAGGACTGTGAAGTTGGTTAACATTTGGGTTAGATAAGCAGCCGCGTGGGCTGGTGGCAGAAAGTGTTGATGATGAAAGGGTTTCAGTCTGATTCAGCACGAAAACCTTCCATCTGTCTGTTCCCTGGAGTTTTTCCTCTTCTCCTCGCGTCGCCTTAATGATACTACATGCCGTCATCTTCTCATCGTCGTCAGTCGCACATGCTTCAAATTGAACTGCAGACATCGCCCCGGCACATGAGGGGTTTGTTAGAGCGGCTTCGTCTGTGCACATATGCATGCACATGTGCCTCCAACACACTGAGAGCCACCCATCAGTCATAAGTCACTCGATGAGGGACATCCAGTGTGACAGCTTGCTTGTCACTGAAGTGGGGGCGAATAAAGCCAACAATATGTGACAACGGCAGTATCAGAGGAGAGCACCGGTTAGGTTACGAAATGCAAATGGCAGCACAGGATGTGACGAGCGAGTGAAGTAAAGCAGCATAATCCAATAATCCAGCGGCGGGAGTCGTTATCGCTCCGCAGGTGAAGCTGTATATTGAATGTTGCTCAATCAATGCAGTGCTGCAAGTGAAAAACAGAAACGGCTCCCAAAAACCCTGAAGATGATTTAAATGCATTATTCAGTATTTCATGAATGAGGACTTTGTCTCCAGGGTTGCTTTCTATGCAAGTGTTTAATAAGACAAAATAGCCTTCAACGCAATTCAAAAAATTAGATTTTGCATAGAATTAATTTCAGTTATTTACCTACTCTTTGTGGAAATAAAAATCACATTGAATTTATCATAGATTAATTTATATGAGAGAGATTGATTTAAAAACAAAACAACAACAACAAAAATAAATAAAAACAAAACCGTTTCCAAACAAATCAAGCAAAGGTAATCAAAGAAGGGCAATTCAAAAGCAGGTCATAAACAAATGCAGCCGGTAAACTAGAAGACACGCTGGATGACTCCACACAAGGCCCTGTTTATGCCACAATGGTTCAGGTGAAAATGCGTACGTTTTTGCATTTTCGTTTGGAGTTGGGATTGCTCCACTTGAGATCAAATTTGGCGTTTTGATTGTGCACTGATCACAAAACAGTTGCAACCCCTATGGTAATAAGACAAATGGTTATTATCAGCTTTGTGCAGGAAGTGATCAATGAGTCTTGTTGTGAACACGCATTGTGTTTGCGGTTTGCACGTATCTGGCTGCCAGGATAACTTTACGTAAAACATTTCACAATCCCAAAAGCCATTCCTCAAAGTGCCGCGCAGCGCCCCGGGTAGCCTCATCAGTTATTCAGCGAGTGTACTTTCGACATTATTTATCACGGAATTTTCCTCGCTGATAAAACAAACTCCCTTGGCCTCATATCGAGCATGCATGAGCACCTAGGAGGTCTCTATCAGAATTCGTCAATTCCCATTCGGCTTTTCTCAGCCTATCCATCACGATTTGCATAGAAATACTCGGATGAAAACCCTGCCGGGCAAAATGATGAAGCAATAAACATCGGTGAGGGCTCCTTTCTTATCTGCCTCGCCATTGATTTCAGCCTGATTGAGCCGTTCAGCCCATCTCCGTGGTCGTCTGCTCTTTCTTTATTCAAGCTGTCAGGTTGGAGAGGCGGGACTTCTCAACTATCAGGTGCGGGAGCATCAGTGACCCGGACAGAAGTCATCAGACCCACTGATAAAGATTAGGCAAGGACAGGACGGGCACGACATTCCTCACCGCCATTACATTCCTGAGCTGCCTCGCAGGCTTTTCCTATTATAGCTCTTCCTGGGTGGCATTATGTTCAGACCGTGTGTGTCTGCTTCAAGCTTTTGTTTTCATAAAGCTCGACACATGTACTTATACTTATCCCTCACGCACCTGCTATGATAAGATAGGGCAAACTCAGAAACAAGCTATCTTGATATTCAGAGAAGTGTGTGTGTGTGTGTGTGTGTGTGTGTGTGTGTGTGTGTGTGTGTGTGTGTGTGTGTGTGTGTGTGTGTGTGTGTGTGTGTGTGTGTGTGTGTGTGTGTGTGTGTGTGTGTGTGTGTGTGTACTTCCCTTGTTTTTGATGCAGGACAACATGAATCCCATTACTTGTACGCGTTTGTCCTTGTAAGGACGCCTCTCGTTCGGGAATTCTCCTCACGCAAACTCCCCTCCAAGGTTGGGCCTTCCCTGTCCTCTTCTGATTTGTATTTCTTCCTCTTCCTCCTCCTCCTCCCCCTCTTACTCTTCTTCATCAGCCTCCTCTGTTCCCCTCTCTTTACCCGTATCGATATCGTGGGTCCTGGCACGGACTTTGGCGAAAAAAGACCAAAAAAAAGCACACAGTTTCCTGCAGTTTCCATCAGTTTGTTTGATACACTCCATTTCTCCTCAGCTGTTTCCTCATTCCAGATGAGAAGAGATGGGTCAGCTTTCAGAGCGCGTACCAAAACCTCTCATCTGGCTCTCATCAGGGGCAGCAAGTGTTTTTGCATGGACTATTTTTTAACAGGCATCATTCATCATCCGCTTTTAAGTTTGTTTATGTAACTCTGTCCAACGAAAAATTACCCCAATATTTGGATTACATTGCTCTGAGGATTAATAGCTTGTCTGTGGTACTCAGACATGACTTCTCCCTTTGGTATTCTTATATCATTACTATATATTCCCCATAGGGATTTAACACTGTCATTGTGGCCGGTTACTTTTGTATTGTCTATCGGTTGAACCCACGTCATTAGATTCTATTGCTCCTTTTTAATTTTACCTTATGGTTTAGTCTGATTGCTCTTCATACATTCTTTTGTATGATTTAATTTGAATTATATGTAGAAATGGATGTATTTGTCCAGTCAATACAGCTTGATTGATTGATTGATTTCCAAAATGTAAAAAAAAATTAGATGACAATACATGGGTCAGCCAGATTAAACTTAAACACTGTTGTATTGATACAATCGGTTTACTTACTGTGTTATTGGTTTCCTGAAACTTGAGTGCCAATTTGGAGGCTTGGAATAACACTAGATTTAAGTGTTATTCTGTTGTTATTTTTTTTTATAGTGATGCATTATTTTTCTGAAGTCTATAGACCACAGATGTCAAACACATTTTAGTTCAAGGGCCACATACAGCCAAATTTCATCTTGAGTGGGCTGGATCAGTGTTATAGTGCCATAATAGCCTTTGAGTTTAAACTTGAAAATGTATCTTTGTTGTGCCACAGAGTAAATGTGACAAAAATGTCTAGTTTCACACAAAAAAACTTTCTTCAGACAATGAATACAACCTCAACATAAAGTTGATTTTAATGATACTTTCTTGTACAAAATGCAGTGAGATGTCCAGAAAACGTATCCGAAAGCTGTTGATTTATGTAAAAAATTGTATTTACACTGCGTTGTTACGCTACGTTTTAAAAATGATGTCCATTTATACGGAGATGGCAGAAACAACTTCCTGTTTTAAAACCTGCCATGGTCACAACATTCTGAAAAATTCAGAAAACCCCTGTCGGGCCTCTCAAAAGTCCGTTTTCAGTTTGTCATTTTTGGTAACCATACAAGCTTGGAAGTACTGGTGATTATACACTGTTGGAAACGAAGTTCAAAATACCATATTTTCTGTCTGTTAATTGGTCCCACTCAATCCTAAGCATTAGATCCTTCTTGGAATATTTCCTTTCCTGCCTCCACCGTGCCAACTGCGGTTACTTGAGAGTGATTTTCCAGTGCTCAATCAAGCTCCCTACAGAGCTACAGTAGATATTATTGAACCAGTTTCACAGATGGAATAACCATCTGCATAACTCCCAAATTGACTTTGACAGGTAATATAGGCAGAGTGCTACTTTAATCCCATTTATTCCCTCCTCTTAATATATGATGTCACCCATATTGCACCATTTTCAGTGAAGTACTAGGTGCCTTTTCCCCCCACCCGAAGTCACTTTCTCTTAAAACTGCCAGTTAATTCTCTTTGACTTGAATGGCCACGGCGGCCATGACAGTACATTACACAGCTGTCGGTGGGATGCGCCGGTTTCCAGGGACTGGGAGATACTTTTACCCTCGCGTCTCTCTGCTGGTAGTTAGGAGGGCATCTCAGGGCTGTTCCCTTAACTGCTCACCCATTTACCTTCTCTTACAGGCCTGCAAGCCATCTGTCAGCTCTAAGTGTGCTTGTACATACACGAGTACACGAAAGAGTGTGTGCACTCCAGTTTTAGAGCCGCCTCGGTGTAACAAGCCAGAAAAGGCTGCGTCCTGGGACGTCTTAAAGCATTAAAGGGGAGCATTCATAGTGTCATTAAGGGGGTTTCTTGCACTTAAAGTGACACACACGCACACGCACACGCACACACACACACACACACACACACACACACACACACACACACACACACACACACACACACACACACACACACACACACACACACAGAGTCCAACATGTGTTGTGAATTTGTCAGACAGACAGACTTGGAGTCGGTTCGAGGAGGGAATTCCTTCATCTGCACGCTCCTTCAAGCTGCACATGTGCTCAGCATCTGCTACACACACACACACACACACACACACACACACACACACACACACACACACACACACACACACACACACACACACACGCACACACACAAGCAAGGGAGAACAAGAAAGGATGATGATAAACACTTGATCAAGGGACAAGAAAAACGTTTTCTCAGGCATACTACGATGTCATTCTGTCTCCTCTATAGCCCTTCCGGTCCTTGAAACCTCTCGTCGCAGCCTGAAAGAGCCTTGGAAAGCTCCATTAGAGGCTGTTCAGCACCGTCTCAAGGTTACAAGGCAGCCTGATCCGATGGCGTTTCTTTATGTGCCGTGAATGCCACATCGCATCCGCTCTTGACGTCTCTCAAAGGAGACGCACGATTGCGCCCCATCTCCTTTGAGGGTTGATGGCGCGCACGGATTCGGGCGCGTAAACATTGCATGCATTCCACGGCCCATGCACAAGCACAAACAGACACAAGCAGCTGCAGTTTTTAGGAGTGTTTTTTTTAATTTTATATTTTATATTTTTTAGAACTGTCTTGGTCATTCAGTTGCACACCAGTGAGCAGCGCATCGTTTGCGAGGACACATGCATTGCCATCTTCTCTGAAGGCAAGCATGTAAATGTGGTTTAGAACTCTAGAAGATTAATTACCACTTTCCCATTATTCAGAGCGCAGGAGCATGTAATACATGCAACATATAATTGGCTCCATAATGTTGCCTTTACTTTTTCTGTGTTTGTATTCCCAGTTGACCGAGCAGGTTCCGCTGCGCGAGCTGTGGAAGCTACGAGTGCTTTTGGTTCATTATTTACACCGATTTTTTTCTGTCTCCCCCTCCATATGTTCCAGGATGTTGGAGTACTCGCTGAACCTGCAGAACGTCAGCTTTTCAGCTGTGAGGACGGTTCGCGTGCTGAGACCACTGAGAGCCATCAACCGAGTGCCAAGTGAGTGCAGACGGACCGACCGCTTACATTTCAGCTCCCTAACTACATCTCCATGGATGGTCTGTCCTCTAATGTCACAACAGTTTTGACTTTCTCTCAAAAGAAACGCACTTATTTTGTTCAAAAGCCAAATTGCGGCTGCGGAGTTATTGAGGTTCATGAGTGATGATTTTCAAAAAGAGATGTAGCGGTGCATGTTGGGGATACTAATGGAGTGTATTTTGCACAAATTAAATGCAATTACAGTACATTTCCGTCGCGCCAAATACAACACATTCATTTCAAGGCACTATTACAGAGAAAATCCAACAATGAGCAAGCAGAGAAGATGGCGGAAAGGAAAAACTCTTTTATAACAGGAAGAAATCCGAAGATCCAGACTCAGAAGGAGAGACTTTCTGTAGAACCAGACTTGTGGGGAGGGATTAATAACATTCATGCATCATTGTGGTCGCCCTTATTTGTGTCCCTTTAGTGCAAAATGGCAATTATTGATGTTTCACATTGATCGGTAATTAACAGAGCCATTCGAACCACTTTATCTTCTTTCGAAAAGTTGAGCAAGCAGCATTTATCTGCCCTGATGGTTATTCAGTGACTTACAGTTAGCCTTTTTATTGCTTTTATCACTCTTGAATATCCTGAACATCATTAACACCCATTTACATGTGGACTTTATGAAGATTTTGCTGCCTTGTTAGTGAAGGCATCCCCCATGTTGTTCAAGATCCATATAGACAACAATGATATAGAAATGGATTGAAAACAAACTTGAAATCTTGACGTGAATTACATTTTGAGCTGTCTTGGAGATTTCTAATTATTTTCAACATCAAATCATGCCAAAACACCCCAAAAGCTATTATGAATAGTTCCGAAACTTTTGATTAATCCAAACTTATCGACTCATCAATGAAAATTCAAGGCTGCCGTTTTGCATGCTAGTTGTTGGGTGTATCAGTGTGTGGACATTGCTTCTATCAAATATGAAGCAGTCAGAGATAATACATTCAGAGATACTGAATCATGGAACTTCACAAGAACATGTAAAAGGGCAAACTGAGGCACCTGTACGGATGGAGTCATCAGCGCTCGTACATCACAATAGCAGCAGTTGCTCTTGTCAAGAAATCTCTCAGAAGCTTCAGGTTTCACACGCAAAAGAATCTTCCCGGCACTGACATTTAATAACTCATCTGATTGGCCAGCGAGTAATATCTCGCTTGTCATGATTAATTGGGCTTGGAAGATATTAGCTGTATAATTTTACCTTATCTTATATCGGACTTCCGCTCTGCCCCTCCTGTAATGGCACTTGCTATAATTGGTGATCATGCAGGTGGACTGAATTCCTCCACATCAGCAGAATGTAGGTCATAGTCGAGTGCGAGCCGTCGGGGGAACGCTGCCTGGACTATGTCTTAGTGTTTTTGGCTTGCCCGAGTATAGTCTAACTTTGGACCCAGACAGATTTATATGCAATTTTCCAACTCACCGGCTTTTATTAAAGGACTGGAGCTCTTAGCTACACTTGTTCATTTGCAGACACACCTATCATCCAACTTCAGTCCCGCCCTGCCTCGCTCACACGTACACATTATCCCAACCCCGCTAAAGTTTCTTACTCTGCGTCTTCCTTTGGTCTCTATTAGAGTTTAATCATTGCAGATTGACTCTCCACGGCACACATTAACACGTAAATAAATCACAAGCATTTCTCCACCAACTGGATCGCTGCCTTGTCCGTCACCTCGAAACCTCCACCTGCAAGGTTGGAGTTTGAATCTAGATCCTAATGTCATTCGCTACTCAAGTCGCGATCGCAAAGTCTGTGTGTTTGTGTGTGTGAGAGTGTGTATGTCTTTGTGTACATGCACCATGTTCACCCCCTGTGTAGATGCATGAATGGGACATCAAGCCCCTTTTTAATCCTTCTATTTTTCCATAATCTTGCCGCTCTTGTCAATCAGAGCCATCGCAGGGTTCTGCCGCCACTCATTACGCTGAGGTGGGCTGCCATGCAGGAAAAACTTGCTCATTAGGCGGCCGAGCATTCCATATCCTCATCACTGGACAAATCGAGGCTTCAGTGTGCGGGTGATTCGGTTTGAGTTTGGGTCCTGTGGGGAAAATGTCATTGGGTTGAGTAGTGGCAGACATGGTAGCGATGGCGGGGGTCCCCGTGGCTTTGGCGTGGCTGACATCTATCTTCTGACCCCCCCGACCCCCCTGCCTCCTGCTCCTTTTAGGCCTCAGCAGCCTAATCACGCCCCGTGGAGAAGGCTGTGGCATTCATCACGGCTGTGGGTGGAGATGATTGTTGTGTAGCTATTTTCAGTCGCACTTATCGGAACGATAGGGTGCTGATGTTGTGAGTTTGTTTTCGACATGTTTGACTGGATTTATGGCAAAACGTGAGGGGCTTTTTCCCCTCTACTCA
The DNA here is from genome assembly GCF_963422515.1 of Blennius ocellaris. NCBI lineage: Eukaryota > Metazoa > Chordata > Actinopteri > Blenniiformes > Blenniidae > Blennius > Blennius ocellaris. Next base: position 8,631,585 of record NC_137670.1, on the reverse strand, counting down.
TGTTTTTTTCTTTACTATGTTGTCCCATTAAGCTTAGCTGGGAGGAAACAAGTTGGGACAAAAAAAGGGCAAAGCTGCAGTTTGCCCTTTAAAGTTCACCAAGTAGAAAAAGAGAATTAGCCTGCCTAATTGGTTGCAAAAGAGGTGCAGTACAAGAACACATTTGAAAAGTCCTCTGTGCAGCAGCAACATCGGAATGAAGCGCAGCTTATTCTGACGTGATATGAGCATCTTTAATTTATACTTTGCACTTCAGACCTTGGTTCACATGTACCCCTTGAGTCTGTGTCTGTGCAGTCGTCACAATATACACGCGAGCACCATTTGCTGCTGCAGCTTGATATTGTTATGAATCATTGCGTAACAATCGCCTGATTGCCGTTACTTGATATGGCCACATTTTCTTTGCATAATTGTTGGAATAGATTCTGTTCATCTGTTAAAAATCAGCCAAAATGTCACAAAAAATGTCATGGTCTGGCAATATTTCCACAAAGTTTTTCCACCATCTGAAGTTCTGACCAGCACACTTTCATAATAGATATCGTTTTAGAGGTGCATTTTCATCAAAAATGTCCAAACGTGTCACGAGTCCAGTTTGACTCACTGGCTGTGTAATATTGGGTTATGCAGCTTTCATTTATTTATATTTATTGTAATAATTCATGTGCCTTCCCAGATTTGTGGAACATCTGGTGGCAGCTTGTTAGATGTTAATACAGCCTCTTTGCACACGGGCCAATCTCATGTTGACATAGCTTTCAGTATATTTCCTCTGTAACTTAATTTCTAACCATGTCACCATCCAAACCAAGGTGTTCTAATCCGGCTTGAATGGGGATTTAAGAGCCACATAGTACAGGCATTGATGGGAATGTTAATGATCCTGAGTGATGAGCCAGCATTTGGGGTTCAGGTGTTGAGCAGCTGAACACTTTGCAGGTTGACAGGGAGCCAGTTGGCACATTAGCAGCAATCACTGTAATGCAATGAGCATTCACGTCATGTAATGGAGCTGTTGTCGGAAGGAGATTTTACAGTGCGGGCCACCGTGATGTGAACAAATCAAACAATCAAGATGTATAGATAAACCTCGCAGACAGATCATCGATTCTAAGTATTGTTACTCATTCAAAAGTAATTTATGAGAAATGCACCATTACATATCCAGGACACTGAGCTGTGTTTCAACACAAGCCCTAAATGTGATCCATTAAATCAGATATTTCCGCAGTCGAAATATATTAGCACCACGAGGAAACAGAGCCAAGTCTGACGTGTCACTAAAGATGCAGACGAGACAGCAACTGCACACCTCAGCTGATGGACGGCGAAGATTAAATGGCTTATGCCGGTGCGCGAGTCAGCAGCTTTCACCGGATATGTCAGTCCAATGGCGGTTGGAACTTTCCATTTCATGCAGCTAATTTGAATTTCTCAATGTGTTTGTCCACTGTTGCCCCTCCAAAAAAAAATGTAAATGAGGACTGCCCAGCTGATGTACACGACTGCTGATTACTTCCCGACCCTCCTCCTTTCCCTTCATATCGAGCTCCTTTGTAATAGAAACCTATATTACCTTCATCAACACACACATGCTCGCATTAAGGAACACATTATTTCTGCGCCAGCCTCCACATCCTGGGCTCTGGCACTGATTGATGCACTCACATGGCACTCCTGTCAGTAGAAGTGACAGTTACATTTCTCAGGCTTGATCCACGGGCTGCCAACACACCCCTCCCCACAATCACAAATAATTCAAGAAAGAAGAAATCTCACTGTGCCACCACCACATCGCCACCCACTGTCTGACCACCTGATTGGTTATTAGCCTCACGTCTACCTTCAGCGCCGAGCACTGCGGGGGGGGACCTCGTGACCCAAAGTCTGTCTTTGTGTTCACCAAGGCATACATGACGACTTGTGACAAGCCTCTGAGGTGGTTGTAATATTCAAAGGGTAAATCCAGGCAGTACATGTCGTCATGAAAGATAAAGGAGGCCCCCACTTGCTGGCACCTCTGTTTTTTCAAATTAAACTCTCTTCACAAATAAATGGTAATACAACAACTTTGTTTCAAATCAAAATATATATATTTTTTTTAATTGTCAAAAGTTCCTGAAAAATAATCTCAGAAGCGACATACTTTACAACATACTTTGTGTCTGACTCCCATCGTGATTTGTTCAACCATGTTACGTTTGGAGGTGTACTTTCTGCAACAGCGGGTTCGGGGCTTGTTTACACAAGAACGACTGACTGGAAAGAAAGTCACAGCAACGTTTTTAAGTGAAAATGGAAACATTCTGTTGTGTTTTGGAGGTCAATTGCTCGGAGCCACTTAATCGCAACTTTTTGAAAACCCTCCCACTCCGTTCTTTGTGTAGACAGCAGAAAACACAACTATTTTGAAGTCATTTCAGAGGGCATTTCTTTGAGAATACATGATATAATATGTGTGCCATCAACCTTAGGTAGCCTTCAGCGCAAACTGTGCTGCTTCTAAGTATTAAAAACCTGCATATTTTAACATTTCAAACACGCCGTCAGTAAATCCTACAATTGAACCTAATGCGGCTCCTACACTATTTAAACAGAATTGCTTTAATGGATTTTGCTTCAGTCCTTCAGGCAGTAAACCAAGAATACCAAGTTCAGAATGCTGAGATGTCGTTCTTTTTTTTTTTTTTTTGCCTCGTGTATGTCAATGTGAAGGTGATGCAATACAATTAAAAATAAAATAACCTTTTGGGTCCTTCAAGCTACTGTTCTACATTTAAATCTCCATCCAACAGACAGTGTTTTTGGAATTGGAAAGTGGTTTGCAATGACGGAGGATCATCCGCCAAAGTGCCTTGTTTATATGTGGCGGTCTCACCAGCCAACTCTTATTGTAATTCGTTATACGGTGGCTGGCTGGGCTTGTAATGCTCTTTCTCACTCTGGTCATCATCACCAACAGCTGGAGTTATGGAGGAATTCCTAAAAATAAAGGTCAGTCTGGGAGACGTGGGGAGCGCCTTTCAGCATGAGAAAACAAGCAGTGCAGCTTTTTTTTATTTTTCTCATGGAGAAAATGCCTCCTGTTGATGTCAACCGGGTAAGAGGCTACAACTTAATAGCAGGAAGTCTGCTGGAGGAAGAGAGCATATAGAAATTCAAGGGAACTAAATGTTTGGCTGCCGTTTGGGGGAATTAAAATGCAGGATGTCAACTTGAAGTCTCAAAAGCTCTTGGCATCGGTCTCCATTTTAAGTTAAGGCACTGATTACGCAGATAAAGATGATCAACAAAAGCAGCAGATGGCTTTATGTGTATTCCTACAAAAATCATATGTTTTAACTCATGGAAACCAATGTGTTGGCAGTGTACATTTTCTGATTTCATAGACACAACAAATACTAAGATATATGAAGCAAAACTGGCAATTCTTTCAATTGATCACTGTGTTGAACTCTATTGTGATAATCATACATTGAAAATACTGACAAAGGACACAGTTTTACTGCTTGCCATCAAAATGAGTTCACAGTTGGTTTAGTCCAAATTCCTTCATTATATGTAATATTTGATATATGCTTCTAAATACAAGATACTGGCGCTTTAGTGGTTTACAACATCCAAACAAAATAACCAGCCTTTAGTTGACTTTTTGTACTATACCTTTATCTAATAACTATTGTTCAAATCTGAGATGCAATTCTCTATTTCTATGCCATATTTGTATGATATAACTTGTGCATTTTTTACATCTGACCAAATGATTTTAATGAAACACATGCCAGACTGCTGCTATGAAGTCAATTATGCAACCTAATTCCCACAACCATGTTGGGTGCTGCATGTGGATGTATCTTTACCAACTGTCATCTTCCATTTAAAATGTAGAAAGTAGTCAAAGCACTCATTAGAATTTCTCTGTTACGAGCATCAAGTGTGATAAACTGTGAGGCCGCAGAGGATGGATAGCTGGAAGGTGGACTCAAGACGCTGCCAATGGTGGAACAGGCGTTCATTTTATTGAAGCATGAAAAATCCCAAAATCTAAGTCAAAAAGTCAGAAACTCAAAATAATACAAAAAACAAAGCATGAATCATGACATACTGTGCTTCTAAATGTGCCACACCCTGTGTTTGGTCAGATTATCACTCTTTTGGTAGTGGGATTAGACCGATAAAACAGAAAAATATGTTCACCTGCAACAATTTAACATTAACGTGAACCAATATTTTCCTCAAAATCCATCCAAAAGAATCACTGAGACAACCAAGCTTGGCTACTATTCATCTCAGCAAACGCTCCAGCTCTGCACTCGATCTGCTACCAGGAGATGGAATGGGGGCATAGAAGGTTAACCAGAGGGTTGATATCGACTGTGTAACTTATCAGTGAGTGCAGGTCTATCTAACGATAGGAAATTGGACAGGATCCCACGAGTTTAGAGACTAGTGATGACGGTAGAGCACCATGAATGGTACGCAGACGGAAAGATAATTGGTCAGATGCATTAGAGCCGTGGTAAAAAAAAAAAAAAAGCCTGACAGTGGAGGAAAGCAGAGGTAAGGAAAACAAGGGTGTAACAGCAGAACACATGAAGAAATAAACCTACACCAAAGCTTGTTGGATATCATTGTAAACTGAAGCAACTATTCATTGGCAATTGGAGAACTAGTTGAAGAAGCTGCTGCGGCAGAGTCTAGGGCAAAGGTGTTGCCATGCCACACGCTTTCAAACAAATCATTAGACTGATGAAAATGTTGGCTCTGTGAGTATGACACATTTGATTAAAGCAGTGTTGATTGATAAACCCAAGGCAGCTGTCAATAGGTGATTATCACAAGACACACACACACACACACACACACACACACACACACACACACACACACACACACACACACACACACACACACACACACACACACACACACACACACACACACACACTTCTCTGTTTTAACAAGACAGTGCCCATAATAGCCCTCGCACGCTTGCTGATTGTTTAGCTGTGCCATGTGACCTTTTCCTGGAGCCTTATCAAACTGACCCCCCCCCCCCCCCTCCCCCCCCCCCCCCACACACACACACACACACACACACACACACACACAAAAGCAGCACTCGCATATTCCTTCACTGTTTTACTTGTTCTCAGACCCGCAACGCACATGCATTGTTTTATTTCTGCTCATCCATATCAGTATCACACGGCGATTTGCACTAGACTCTACGCTTTGTTGGGTTCAGTGTTCGAACTTTTGCCCAGCTATGCCTTGAAGGCAACAAAACACAACATCCTCTTCAAGTCTCACCGCCCCCTACGCACTCTTGCCCTTGTCCTTTCTACGCCACATTGTTTCTCAAGCTGCAGAACTGTAGTTAAAAGAACTGCGGAGAATGTCCCAGGTCCCATTCTTCTCTAAGCTGTTGGATTCCAAAGCAAAAGCCTGAGTCACCCCTTGAATTCTGCTAATACCAAGATGTGGAGACAAGACAGGGAGCTGCGAAGAGCCAGGGGACACGTTTATGACCCACGAGGCTTCTCTTTTTGCAAGGGTAGCAGGAGAAAAAACGTCCAGAAAACATTAGGAAGAGCTTTGAAGAGTACGTTGTTTGCCAGAATGTTGTTACCCTTCACCATCAAACCATTCATTGAATGACATTTCAAATCCCAATGTCACAAAAATGCCCGAGTGTTTTCTTCAAGTGAGATTTTCTAAGATGGAATTCAGGTCTTAAAGTAAGGAACTGTAGGGTAGAGCTTTGTAAAAGTAGCAAAGTTGTGCCTGGTAAGGCAAATAGATTTAGTCAATGAAATTGATAAATATTTACCTCCTAATACTTGACAATGTTTTGGTTGCGAGCTAAGGTGTCATTCGGGCAGTTCAGGCCCAAACTGATGAATTAAGTCATTACATTTGCAAGAATCTAAGCTCCGTATTTGTCAAAGCTGATTCATAATTAAGTCCTGAGACCACATTGGTGATTTGCAATCTTGTGCACGAAAAGTCATGACAATAGAATACTAATGGTTTCTCAGTCTTCTGGCCCCTTATGTATCTGTGTTTGGATCACATGGCCGGTTCACTCTGAGGGTTTGAGCAATCTCGGTGATGTCTTGTCATCTCCCTCTGGAGTCTCTGACAAGCAGCTCGTTACCATCCACTCCGATAAAATCGGGGGAGACGCAGGTGTACTCTCTCGTCTCCAAAAGCCCATTAGTTCACAGTACACGGATTACAAAGCTGGCCGGGCCGGGGCCGGTCCTGGACAAGAGAGCATAGGAAACAGACCTAATCTGCCTGCTAACAGATGGCTCCCCGATCGCACACAGCAACCCGCCTGCCAGCCATGTTGGACTGGAGTGGCCGCCCACGGTGAGGTTGGAGAGGGCGCACAGGCAGAGGAGGCGATGATTGTTATTGAATATGAAATGTCGATCGCTTGGAATGAGCACGTTATTCGGGTCGAGGGAGGGGGGCTCGGATGGATTGATTCTCTTATCTGAGAGATAAAAAGAGGTTCTTTTAAAGATATTCATGTTTGTCTGCGCTGCTGAATGAAAATGTGTCCTTGTGTGCAGCGCCTGTCTCGATGATGTATTGTTTGATGCAGCGTTGGATAACTGAAGATAATGCTCAGACAAAAACAAATTTTGGCGACCACAAATATAGTACACCTTTTTTACCCTCCATTTAATGACTTCCAGTCTGACAACACTCGAGTTCCTGATATTCCTTTTTTTTTTCCCACTCCTCATTATGTAATGAGGTACAATAAATGAGAATATGAAAATTAGATCCAAACTTTTGCACCTTTAAAAAAATGTAGTTCTACATAATCATGTAACTGGGCATTCAAATGTTGTACTCAAATGACTGACCTGTTTATTTGGAAATTTGGTCCCAAACTTTGTTTTCTTCTTTGACTCTATAGTCTCCAAAAAATAAAATGTATCACCATTCAGAGCCAAGAAACCAACAGATTTGAACAAGAAACTGAAAGAAAAACACATTTTCACACTCACAGGCAAGTAAAAACTCTGGCAGCCAAGCCTCTATTTCAAAACCAAAATAAATTAGGTGTAGGGAAAGATCATACTTGGCTCCAGTGACTGCATTAGATAAATAAGTAATGTTATTTCACTTAAGTTTGCAGCTCATTAATAAGTGTATCAGTCATATTTTAATCATGTTTAGCAGGTAACCTCACTGCTGTGTGAGCCCCGAAGGTGGTTTAGCATGTAGCACAGATAAGATTTTCCGCGATGCCCCTGAACACATCACTCCTGCTGTTAAAACGATTAAAACCAGACCAACATTGCAGTCTGGACACAAACTTTATTTTATTGCCGAAACAGTTCAGCTAAATGTATTTCTGAAAACATTTGAAGTGAGAATTAAGCTGTGCAGTCGAAAAACTAAAACGCCGCTTCACAGAAGTGTGCCTGTTGTGAGGGGGTGTGGTCTGCAAGTTCACCCAGCTTCTCCGAGGATGAACTCTCTAGCCGAACAAAACTTTTTTTATCAGTAGCTGGCTGACGTTTGCAGCCGGACTTTCTTTTTGTTCTTGTGGGAGTATGCAGGGGCCTTTACTTTTCAGCATCAGTTGATGCTGGCTGGGCACTACTACCACCTTAACTGGGGTAATACTGTTTTAATTGGTTCATTGCAGTTGTAATTACCCTCAAAATATCTATCCTTTAACTAAAATTGTGGAGGCTGGAACATATGCCAACCAGGAAAGGGTCAAAATTCGGTATTTTTTCAGATGTCATCAGTCCATTACATACATTTAGTCCAGCCATACACACACATGCAGTTACGGCCAATTTAAAGTCCTCAATTAGCAAACAATCACATATTTGGTAGGTGAGAGGAAGCTGTAATAGGTGGAGAAAAGAATTGCAGTGTGAATATGCAAAGCCCGACATAAAAAAGCCACGATTTGCTCACATTTTTGCGAATGACAACTTCAGGCCATTTGTCCACTTGAAAACTGAGTCTCAAGACTCCACTTATTAATACATCCGCAAATTGAGCCGAACGTCTTAGTGCTGTCAAATCAGTCAGAACATTTTTCATGATCAGGATAATGAGGACTGTCACACTTGGTGCTCTTGTAACTTAATTTTCCCTGTCTGCATGGGTGCAGCCTGTCGGAGGTGTGCCACATAAAGCGCTGTATTCTATCTTCGCGAGTCAACTCTAATCCCAGCTGCCGCTAGCGTCTCAGACACAGCTCAGCCCGTTACGCCCTGAGCCCAATCCCAGGAAAAGGAGGCTCCCTGATTACCTCGTGTGACCCAAGGGGGTTGAAATGTTGCTCATGCATCTCCTCCACAAGGTATGAGCCTTTTTTCGTGTTCAGTAACAGCGAGCGATGTCAGGACTTTGTATCGTCTGGGCGATAATTTCAAACAAGGCCAAATTTCACCACATGGTTTCACTTTTACTTCCATGCACTGGATGGCTTTTAAAGAGCCGTAATCGGTTGTTTTTCCTAGCACAGCTCTGGATAACTTCATCACAGTGTGCTGGGGGGGAGCTGTACGGAGGTGTTTTCTACGAGGCCTCCGTTTATCTGCTGTGCTTGTACAGACTGGGAAACTCTTTTTGAACCCAGAGCATAATGTGATGCTCATTACACAAATTGGAAGAATTCTGACACGGCACCAACAAATGTCACTCAAGAGTTTTTTGTTTTTTGGGGATTTATTTTCCCTCTGCTGCTGTCACATTCATATATCCAGCTCGCTTTTCGTGCCTCTTGGATCTCTTCTTTTCAGGGGAGGGCGGCTGCGATAAACACACAACCAAAACAGATGCATTCTATCATCACCTGTCGCTCATCCTCCCGTCCTTTGGTAGTACCTCTTCCCTCCTGCTCCCTTCATCACCCACCATCGTCTGCCTCTCCCGGCTGTATTTGTCTCATTTGTTCTCCAGATCAGAATGAGTTTGTGAACACCTTCTGTTATTTGTTTTTTTTCCCCCCTCAATCTGTGAAGCATTTCACGACATCGGTGCCCACCCACATGAGGAAAAAATTCACTCGGAAGCTAAGTTCCTAATGCAATTTGGTGTGCCACACCCCAGATGGTGCAATATACATGAAATGTGTTTTGAATGAAGCACAAACCTTCCTTGTTGACTTTAAGAACATTTTTACCATTATTTAAAGTGACAATTCCAAACAAAACAGTATTTCAGTGGGGGCCACTGAACACTTTACTGTTCAACAATGTGCCTTAAATAATGCTTTAAAGTTTAAACAATCCATGATTTCCGTAAAAAGATTAACTGGGATAAAGAAAGAAGTTAAATTAATTCAATTTTTAATGGTTAGAATATTCTAAATGTGCATTTTCATACATTCATTTGATCAAATCCATCTATCAATAATGAACTCTTAAGCTTTTGCTCATCCACTTTTGACTTTGTTGAATTGAACCGAAACATTTAATGATTACTTTCATGCTTTGCGAGGAAATACCCAAGGTTACAACATTCATTCAAATGCCACTTCAATGCATCCCCAGACACTGTTCATTCTTCCAAAGTTTAGACTCACTAACTCACTTAAAATCAACCGAAAATAGTAGTACTTGGCTTGTGGAAAACCATGTCGAAAATTGTTTCATTGAATTCAGCAGAAGAGAGCGTAGACCAAAATTTCACAAGGCTCACTTTTGTGAAAACATTTTGCCGACCCAGCTTCTTCTTTTTAAATAAAAATGCATAACTGTTAACCACAAGTAATCCCAATGACGCACAGAAACATCAGTGCTTGCTCAACAGCCCAACACTGCCACTTTTCTCATTACATACAATCTTGTATACAATCCACATTTGCTCGAGTTATCAGGGGTTTTTTTCCCGGTTTTTTTGTTTTTTTTCTTTTGGGGGTGGGGTTGCACTGATCTCTGGCCTCCCCGGTTTGTCTCCACCAAGAGCAGTGATTGCCCTCCTGCCTGCTCCTCCCACATGGTAAACATTTGAGATTATGATCACCAAGTCACTGTTCATTGATTGCTGACATTTGAGTGGCTCTGTCCACTGATTGCATCCAGCATGTCCCTCATGTGTCTGAGTCTAAAGTGTTAGTGTTATACATTAGAACACTATATTTTGAGAAGACCAAAAAATGTTCTGTACTTTTTACTGCAAAAAAAACAAACAAAAAACACACATAAAAACAAATTGTCTGAGATTTGGATTTATCTAATTATGACCACTTACTTTGCCAATATTGACATTGCTATTGTGACAGTAATATCAGCTTTAGTGACAATGCTGCATGTGGGCTGAGTTTAGTCTACAAGGCAACATTGACAGTACTCGGTCAAGTTTGTTCTTAGGCTTGGTTACATTAGGAAAATAACGTTTGTTTATGTCTATGAGGAACGCGGGTTCTCGAGTGGGGAGATTTTAAAATGCCGGATTGGCTTTAAAGTGCATTTGCAGAAAACGATGATGTCAGGGCCAACGTGGCGATATAACTCAATGATGCTAGTCAATTGGCACTAAGATTAGGCTTAGGTAAGTTGAACAATGATGACATTTATTGCCTCAGTAATCGTGAAACGGTCTCCTGCAAAATTGCTGAAAGCTGTGTTCTCATTTGCTCTGTAATGTGTGTGTGTTCAATGAAGATCTAACGCTACCTGGATAGTTTTCAGCGTGTTGATCGTATCTGTTGGGATTGATGAGGGGAATGGGGTTATGGATCTTTGGGTCGGATCAACTGCAACACCGTGGTTCCGAGATGTCCCGGTCGTCTCTTGGTCTGACTCGCCACTGAACCCAGCTCGCTTCAGATTCAAATCTCTCCACACATCTCTATGCCAGAAAAAACAAAACAAAACAAAACAATCAGAACATGAAGCTCACAACAGATGTGTTTCCTCATGCTTGTTTCCAGCTCGTTACGCATTTTGAGCTCGTTCCACATGCCTTCTCATATAATGACTTCAGGAAGTATTAGAAGCGTGAAATTCAGCCATACAGAGTGGCTTCGCTCCCTCTGGTCTGTCGGGATATTACACCCCCTATATCAGTTCGATAGGATTTAGTAACTACATGTTTCACATGAGTTGCACCTACATCTGTAATGTTCTTTCCCTGGTGTGAGTGACTAAAGGAAAAGCCCGATAACGTCTTTTGTTTTTACTTGGAAGTAAAGCATGAATTCCTTGTCATTGATGATAACTTACTAACTTGCTGTTTATTAAGTGTTCTGCTTCCCTTCATTACTTGTGACAAATTGAAATCAATTGTGACTTCCCACCATTGAAAAGTGCCGTGCAGTACACTGGTATGCAAATTGATACAAGTCATTTCCAATTGCATAACTGGTAGCTATTGTAATATGAAGGAAATGTTCCCCAGAGTTTTCTAATCTTTCTAATCTTTTAGTGACCACTTCACCCGGCGATCCTGAACTGCACTCCAACTTAAATGAGGGCCGTGAAAACCCCTCAGTGGGGCACAAGCCGACATCCTCATAGGGGAAAATTATGCTTTTGATGCTCTGCAAAATTGTACTCTTTGAGCTTCTACAAAGAAGTCACATCAAACTGAGCCTCTAGCTTTGGACTGCCGAGCCTGTTTGCCTCACACTCAGTCAGGTCATGGATTTGCATAGCACACACCAGGCAAACTCCATTTTTTAATTTATTTATTTATTTTAAATCAGAAGGAAAAATAATGACCACCAGGTCTTTTTAAACTCTCTCAAAGGAACAAAGATAGCTTTTGATTCCCTATGTCTCGGTTTATTTAATCCTCTTTCTCTGTGTGACCATTCGTGCCTGACCAAGCGTCCCTCTTGCAGTTTGCTCATTTTCTTGGTCTCCCAGATGGGGGTTCGACGTGACGCCAATGGTTCCCCAGAAAACCCCCGAATCAAAAGATGAGACTTATTACAGATCATTTAAAACACTGTAAAGTGCAGATGGAGTGAGAGAGAAAGAAGCAACGATCTGACAGAGAGCGAGAATGAGGCAGAGGAGCAATGGCACGAGCAAGTGGACGGATGGATGTTGGATGGGTGGATGTAGATGGAGAGATCTGGATGGATGGATAGCCAAAAAGCAATGTGAATATAAGTCTAAAATCTGTGCTGCAACAAGCAGAGGAACGCAGCCAGATTTAGCAGAGGGAGCGTGTAGGCGGTAGGAAGTGTGTGTTGTCAGAAAGTTGAGGGAACACTGTCCAGAGCAGACAGAATCAAAGATGTACTGCTTGAAAGGCGGAAAAAAAACTTTTTTTTTTTTTTCTTACCGTGGCTTTAATTCAGAACACACGGCGGGAGTCTTGCCGACACCTCTCACCAACTGTGAAGAAATCACTGTACTTCCGTTTGACTCAGGAATCTCGTGTCTCCAACCAAATGTATTTTTCATCATCTCATTCATGCACAAAATGATGTTGATAAGCACACTGACACGGTACACAACAAACAGGCTTTTTGTTGCTGGTACTGAAACTCCTTTGACTTGCAGTGTCGACTGCGTAAGCATTTTATGCAGCTGCATCAGACTCATCGTCTGGGGTTGTATTTCTTACATATCATAAATCACAAATGTTGAGTTGATTAGTGCCACTTGCAACCAGCAAAAATAATCCCACAGAAATATGCCACTGATTATGTTGACTTGTTATATATGTGCACCACTTTGAAAAGGCTTTTCTGAGTTTTTTTTTTTTCTTCCATTGGCAGATGCCACTGTCATGCGTCTGCAGTGATGTGTCAATTTAGGTTTTATTTCAATGGTTTGCCACTGATTTCCCACTGGCACTTGGCTAATTTTTCACTCACGTAATGCCTTTACTAATTTGCACATGTCATTATTTTAATCCACATGTCATGGCTGTGCTGCATTTGGCTCATCAGTGATTTTGTAATGCCACATGCTTCTTCCACACAGGTATTTTGGTTGTGCGCCAATCTGGTTAAAGTGCCATATGTGTACTTCCCTAACAATCTTTATCAGAGCTCATGTGCTAATGGTGTTTACAACAGCCTGCCACGTCATTGTGTCACTTTTGAATGGCTTCACCAGTATCACAGTACATGCAAACTCATGGTATACAATTTTGCTGACTTTCTGATTTGCAGCTTTTTATTAACTATGTGGTTCTTACAAACTTGATTATTTATTTGCATTTAATTGTGAATATGGCATCAGAGTTGTATATCAATATGGACATATATCAAATAGCTGGTACTGATTGTGGATTTGAACCCCCACCACTTTGTTGGCAAGTTGATCATGTTCATTTCTAAGAACCTGGCCGCCGGCAGACACTTCCCTTGACAAATTGATACACCGAATCACTTATGTGTGTTAAGAGCCAGGCCCAGTTTTGTTTACAAGTTACCCACAGCCCTGCTCTTCATCTGCTAATGAAGAATGACCATGTTTTGGCAGACCTTCATTAAGCTGTGCTTGAGAGATATAAAACATGAAACACAAAGAGGCTATAATTACAAGAGAGTGGCATGTAGAAGGGTTTTATTTGAAATGTTTATCATTATCATTTCATTTTTATTAAACTGTAAAACAAGTTGGCAAGTGTACTTGATCAAATTAATGAAACATTACATTGCTATTAATGTGTTACAGTGGGTGGACGGAAAAAAAATGGTTGAAATCTGTGAATAACTTGACCAGTCTATTGATTAAAACTGTACATTTTGGCCCCTATGATGTATTCTGCAGTACTTCATGTACTTTATTTTTCAATTCAAATGGCAGAGAGTAACCAGTCCACACAATGCATGTAAACTTAAAGGTTTTGACAGGGTCCTTGTTTCTTGTTTCAGGTATGCGTATCCTAGTGACACTTCTGCTGGACACCCTGCCTATGCTGGGTAATGTGCTGCTGCTCTGCTTCTTCGTCTTCTTCATATTTGGCATCGTGGGTGTCCAGCTCTGGGCCGGCCTTCTCCGAAACCGCTGCTTTGTCGAAGACAACTTCTCCTTGTGAGTCCATGTACTTTGTATTTCTTCCACCATAGGAGTTTCAGTGTGTATGATTGTGTAGGGTGGATTTAAGACAGAATATGAAAATGTGACAAGGACCTCAGTTGACCAAGTACATAGTTTTTGCACATATGCACCTTTTATAGGAATACTCCAGTGTCAACCCAACTTTCAAAGGGAACAAAGTCAGTATACGACAGTTCATTGATGACAATTCTGCAAAACGTATGCACTCACACACCGCAGTCAAAAAGTTCTAGGCCCATGAACATTTCCAATCATATTTTAGCGCTCACTATCACATTCAATAACTGTCTTGTTTAAACGTGGCCCGAGCATAATTTTTTCCATACGCGTCCAATGGTCTATTCTTCAAGCATGCCAAGCACCCTCTGCAACATCGACTTCATCAATATGGTGACACTCCGTGTTGAATTCCTTTTCAGAAACATGGCGTCATTTTTCGGAGCCAACTCCTTCGACTGTTTGGGTCAGGGTTTGTGGTGTGACTGGAAAATCTGTGTCTAGCCATTGCACTTTGGTTGGAGCACCGAAGTGCAATTGTATCACAGTTCATGTTTCTGAGCAGATGTCACTGGAGGCTACAGGAGGGCTTGATAACACTTGAATTCATCAGAAGAAATGCATCAATCTCCAAGTATATGATAGCGATGCTTCCGGTTGCAGTGCTGATGTGCTTTTTTTTTAACTTTGGGTACAATCATTCATGACAACATCACCAATATCTCAGCTCGGCTCTTGTGTTGTGTCCACTACTCTTAAGAAATTAGTTTAAAAAAAAAAAATCTATGTTCTCTTTGGAATTGTAACTATTGGCTTGGTGATGTGGCGGTCCTTTTTCAAAGATGTGGAGTGTGCAAATAAAGAACAAACCTCACTCGTTGAAAAAATATGATATTTTGCATTGGGTGCAAAAATGCAGAAACAACAGTCAATTTATTTTTTTCAAGTTTATTTATTTATTTATTTTAAATGTTAACGCAACTCTTGCCTGTATGAAATATATAATTAGTTTATATTATTAAGTCTTTATATTCATTTGTCGTTTTCATAACATTTTGCATACAACAAATTTGTCTTTTAAAGAATAAATGTTTGAGTTTAAACACATTTAATAATGTTCTAAGATTTTTGTTTAAAACCTACAAGAATTTTATTCATTTGTTATTTTTTTTTAAATTGTGAACTGGTAAAAGGTAATGGCAATGTTCTTAATAGTGCAACACAATTTAAATAAATCTAGACATTTTTCTATGGTTTGAGTTTCTTTCACAATTTGATTCTCAAAATGTTTGGGCCCAACCACGACTTAGGATTACTGTTCCATTCCTAGTAGCAATAGACAGCAACCAGAAATTCCACCTCATCAGAACAATGACTTTCCACATAAAGTGCTTTTATCGCCTAATGATGCAGATCCTCGTCCTCAACAAATCCTATTGATCTTTTGACTTCCTCACAGCAACAGGATTTATTACTTTATTATTTTATTAACACAGCTATGACAAATAACACACATAAGATTATATACAGGTCAACGGGAGGTCAAGGTAAATTCAGGGGAGTGAACCCTGACCCCGAGCCAGAAAATCAATGAGGTTCGCGATTATGGAGTCTCATCACAGTGATGAATGGGGCAGAGACAGGCCCCAGAATAATGAGAAAGACCCTGTGTGGCCAGTGGTATATAGAAAACGGGCACCCATGACTTATTCATGTTCCCCGTTGTCATACTGGCTTCATTACTCTCTATAGGATTTATGACACCTCACAGCTGTAATTTCAGTTCATGCATAATGGCTTTGGTGAACGCGCATATTTTTCGTGATGCTCGTCAATTTTTCAGACTTGTCTCAGAACGTCCGTACCTCTGAATTAGATGAATGGCGTACAAGCTCTGTCCAAAGATATGATCATATCTGTTTTAGTGTCGCCAGCTATTTCTCTCCAACTTACATTACCGATGTATAATTCAGTGCCTCAGCAACAGCTGTTAACTTTTCACTGGGATGACAGTGAGCCCTTTATTGAAAATATCAAGAATATTAGACAGTAGCCAATGGGACCAACATCCATCGTGGCATACATTATCAAGGTGTGATAAATCAAACACACTCAGCTTTTTCCGACCGGTGAGTGCTCTTGTAGATCATCTCCAAGTGTGAAATAGCTTTTAACAACATATATAAAAGAGAGTGTGAAGTGGTCCTGAAGTGGGACGAGTCTGGTCCCCTTAAAATATGTGATGCTACATTGGGGGGGGGGGACATACAAAAAACTCCAGCTGTGCACATAGATGGAAACGCCAGATATTACGCAATCAGCAGACACGCACTGGTTATTCCAGATGGGGGAGAGTGCTCTGCGGCAGATTTGCCAAAAGGTGTTCCAGCAGGCAAATACGTTCATGAATCTAAATCTCTCAGTGCATGCAGGGGTCTCCCTTAGTATTTTGGCTCTCGATATCTTCACACAATTACAGCTGCCTTCAATGATGAGTTTCCACTATCTGTTGGTGATGACCAGTAAAATCAGGTGCTGGTTTTTTTGTTTTTGTTTTTTTAACATCAGACAACTGTACAGCAATGCACAGTGTTTAATGGTGCTCTATAAATAGATTTGATCTATATTTACATGAGAATGCAAAATTCTCATATGTCCGCCTAAATCCAAAGGTAGGATTAGAAGGTCAAAGAAAAATTGTGATCTATTTTTTGTGGTTCAACCCGTCAACAGAAGCAGACTGTTATGGAACAATTACCAGACAAAGAAAGTTCCCTGACGCAAGATGCAAACTCCCCTTTCTTTTTGGAACGAAACAAAATAGGTCACTTTTCCAATCCAAAGTAATTTTGAGCCAGATGGGGTTTTTTTAGTGGCTTTAAAATTGTACTATAAATAATGTGATTGTGAATTGTTTGCTTTTTCTAGTACCAAAAATGGCTGAATTTAGCGAAACCTAATAATGCATGTGCTTCACTATGACATACTGCCAACCACAGGCAATTTGGTAGTACTTTCCAGTTTGAAGATTTTTCCCATCAGTTGGCAGAACACCTTAAGGTCTTGGACTAACAATTTTTTTTGTTCTCTTCCTCAATCAAGTCCTCTTTCTGTGGAGCTTGGAAAATACTACCACACTGAAAACGACGATGAGAATCCCTTCATCTGCTCGCAACCCCGCGAGAATGGCATGAGGGACTGTGGCTCCATTCCGAAGCTGTACGAGGAAGGGGTCCTGCAGTGCAACCTGGACATGTACTCCTACAACAGCACCGACAACACCACCTGCGTCAACTGGAACCAGTACTACACCAACTGCTCCGCTGGTTCTATCAACCCTTTCAAGGGAGCCATCAATTTTGACAATATCTGCTTTGCCTGGATAGCCATCTTTCAGGTTGGTCACACTGACTGTGAGCGACATGCAAAAAGATGTTAGATTGCATGACAGTAGATTGAATCAAGTTTTTTTTGGGAAAGAGAGAGGAGAACAAACAATAAGGCTTAACTCATGCACAATCCTGTGATGCAAAATACAGTCGTAAAATGAGAGAGGGATCGTAATTGCCCCAGCGACTGTTGCATCAAAGAAATAGAGCTTACGGGATTAGCAGGTCAACGCTGTCACACCAGCAGAATAGAGGCTCATTTTTTCCACACCATTTGTTTGCAATCTTCACATCATTTTTTCAAATGCCTTTTGTTGGGAGTCTTCATTCATCGCTGTCATAGCTCAGGGGGGTAATTTTAGACAAAGAAAGCCAGATTGGGGATGAGTTCTCCCATAAGTCTAGCTTCTGCTCCGGTTAGCCTGTGTGGGCTAAAGCAGACAAGAGGAATGTTGGGGATTAGTCTTCTGCTGAGCTCTGATATTCTGAACACCCTCTTTTACATCCCATTTTTAATCTTACTCGGCTAAGCTCTTTTTTTTTCTATTCTCTGATCTGTCCTTTTTGTCTTACTGTACTTAATGTCTGTTTTTAGGTGATTACTCTGGAAGGCTGGGTGGACATTATGTACTTTGTGATGGATGCGCACTCCTTCTACAACTTCATCTACTTCATCCTACTCATCATTGTAAGTGCCACTTCATGGTGCTAACCACCGGGTCGATACAATGGTGGGACATGGCGTGTGAATGTCCTTTAAGAGTGTGTGAATAACGGTATAGTCAACCTTTTCTTTTTTGTCCTTAGATCGGCTCCTTTTTCATGATCAACCTGTGCCTGGTTGTCATTGCAACTCAATTCTCTGAGACCAAACAGAGGGAGAGTCAGCTCATGAAGGAGCAGCGGGTGCGTTTCATGTCCAATGCCAGCACTCTGGCCTCCCTCTCCGAACCGGGCTCCTGCTACGACGAGTTGCTCAAATACCTGGTGCACGTCATTCGTAAGGGGGCCAGACAGGTGGCTCATGTCTGCAGGTTCTTGGCTCGTCGTGCAGGTCTGAATATTGCCGCATCGCCCCCGGCGTCGGATCCCCAACGCAGCCAGAGCCAGAGGAGGAGGAGGAAGTCCTCCCGGCAGGGGTCTGTGTCAACTCATCACATGGTGCACCATCACCACCATCACCACCATCACTACCATCTCGGGAATGGTAGTGTGAGAGGGGCAGGGAGTATCAGATGCCTTGAGGGGAGGGATGTCGAAGTGGGGGCTCTTAACAACAATGGAGGAACTGTCGTGGCAACCACTGCCACTGGGCATCTGGCTTTGGCTCCACCATCTTCTATAGCAGTAGCAACATCCGACGCAAACCTCGCAACTCTGTCGAATCCTGCTGCAGGAGCAGATTCATCTTCAGTACACAGCATTTTAAATACAGAAATCCTTCGTTGTACTCCTTCGCCCACCAATCCCGGCTCTTACTCACTGGTCCCAGCAGCTGCGTCCAGGGTCATGAAGAGGAACTCAGTCCCCTTTGCTGCCCCAGGGCCCAAAAACTACCCCACCCTCCAGGCTCGAGCCTTGGCAGAATCCAGACGGGGAAGCGTTGCAACCAGCACCCTTTCAAGTATGAACTTCAACCTGAATCTCAATATCCCCCCTGTGCCCCTGGAGAGACGGCCATCCAGTCTCGTGGACACGCACAATACAGGTAAGACTCACAGCAAACAATCAATACTGTGCTCACCAACATCGTGAATGCAATCAAAGGCTTGAAAACCTCTTGATTATTTTTATGACTTGCAATGTTTTGTACTAGTTGTGTCAGGTTATTTGCTTCACTAATCTGTTTAAAGGCTGGAAAGCAAACCAGAGTTTGAATAATGAGAATATCTTATTCACTTAGGTTTGATTTCCATATTGATGCTGAAGCAAATGAAGTGACACTTCAGTGAAAGTGCTTCTTTTTTGTCCAATCACTTATTTGGCACAGCATGGAATCAATCTTTTGTGATGGAGCTTTAAACTTATAACGTAGGACATAGCAGGACTTTCTCTGCATGACGGACAGAGCACTAATTACAGTCAATAAACGTTAATCCCTAATGACTGAGCTTCAGCCAGCACTGTTTACCTCTGGCCAACTTCTGAGAGGCAATAAGCTCAGCAGAATTAATGCCCGGTTTGTTCAGGTTGTACAGGGCGGGGAGGAGTTGGCCAGCAGCCAGACAGGCCTCAGCGCAGAGACGGAGACGAGATGAGACGAGACATTAGCCAAACTTTACATACACTCTGCCCATCAACGTCACACACTCCATCACTCATGCACACTTCTAAAAATGTCCGTTTTCGTAACAGATAATCTATGTTCTATTAGATTTGACATTTATTTGCAATTTATCACAATTCTGCCGTGTTGTACCTTTTCTGCTGTGTCAGTTGCTCACTCTGACCTCCCTGACTCGTCTGCAGCTCAGCTCTCCCGCCAGCTGTCGGCCCGCGAACTCAGCACCACCAGCAGCGCCATGGACACCGCCACATTTACGTTGGACCCAGAGAACTGCCCCTACTGCGCAAAGGCCCTGGCCAACGAGTCAGAGGGCGGCACAGACGGCAACGAGACGCCCGGCGACTCGGACAGCGAAGGCGTGTATGAATTCACCCAGGACCTCCACCACAGGGACCGCAGGGACAGCAGGCAGCCCAGGAGGAAGCACCGGAGGCTGGGCAAGACTGCAGCGAAGGTGGTTCACTTCTGGAGGCTTGTGTGTGACACTTTCCGTAAAATCGTGGACAGCAAGTACTTTGGCCGCGGGATTATGATCGCCATCCTCATCAACACCATGAGCATGGGAATCGAGTACCATGAGCAGGTTAGTGTGCATATGTTATACTTTGATAGCAATTTGAATGCCACACAGGAGGAACAAACTGTCAATTTATGATAGACGGAAAGATGATGCCCAATGAAACTTACATGTCCTCTGTGCTATTGTTTAAGCAGACAATGCTCCCACAGGCCCAACTGGAATTCCTGATGTGTCTCTCTGGTCTATTGTTTACACAAGCATGCTTGCTGCTATGTGAGAGGGAAATCAGACAGAGAGGGAGTACAAAAAAAAAAAAAACAGTACAGAAAGACAGGTGGGGAAGGCCTGGCGACGTCTCACTGATGTTCTCGTTCTTCCATTATCAATTTGTTTTGGAGTTCTGTGATTTGTTCTCTTTGACCCTATTTACACCTGGTATTGATATGCAATCCAACCTGCATTGAATACGCTTGCCTGGGATTCTAAAAACACACATTTGGTGTAAATGCATGTAGCATGATGAGAAAAGATCGGGAGATGGCGTGAAAATTGGTGCAATTAGGTTCTCAGCATAGTGAATATGTTACATTGTCATCCATGCTCACCTTCTCCTGCTACCTCGAGCTGTTTGTCTTTTAAATGGCTGTTGAAAAGCACAGTTTGTACAGTAGTGTTACTCTTGTTCATGTGGAAAGAAGTATTTGTTGACAGCGTCATTGAGCTAAATTGCTATTTGTCAAGCAACGCTTGCGATGAATTTCAAGGGCCAATGGGCAGGATAAAACAGTATAATCTCTTCTGTCCATTTTGTTCTAGAGTTAATGTTCCTTAGCTTTGAAAAGTTGTGAAGAGTTTTAGAGTATTAGAACAGTGTTATAGTAAAATCACTTAAATGTTGCTGGTCACCTTAATGCAGGACACCAATTTACTTATAAAATATATTTTTCCTCACCACATGGAAGCAATTGGGACCAAATTATATTATGGGACCAAAGACATGTGACACATTATATTTGGTCAATGATCAGATGTGAATCAATTTTTCTAACCTCTGCAATTCACTGGGCACAGGTTTCTCATATGATTATTTGCTATGCTGTTTTCTTCTACCTCCAGCATGGCCGCATATCCCATGGGGACGATTTCACAGTGGTAATTGACTATTTTGAGTCACTAATGCAGTTATTTCCCCTCGCTTTTACATTTTTACCATGAGCACAGAGCCTACGTATCCTCAACAGTGGTCCTATGTACGACTTCCTGCATGGCTCAATCTGCTCTCTGCAATCTGGCTTGACTCAATGCAGCGTGAGTTAAAAATAAACAACAGTCACATTTTTTTGCTGAGTCACTTCTGGAATGTTTCTGTAACACTCTGCATCTGGTGAAATTAAAAACACTTGAGTGAAGTGACCCCCAAGAGGCATCATCCAGAATCCAGAGTGCAATCCAGCCAAATCGAATGTGTTCAATGATGATCTTCATTACCATGTTGTAGCTGATCCCAAACGTGCGTCGTCACCAAAACATGCTGGATCGATTCAACCGTGATAACAGATCTGTCAACATACGACAGTTTTTACAATGTATTGATGTGAAACATTAGTTTGGAGAAAAGTCAGGATGAGTCAAATGCATTTGTACTCTCTCGAGTCTTTTTCGGGCAGTTAAGGTGTAATGAACCTGATGGGCATTTACAGAAGTTTGAGATCTTCATGAAGGAGATACATGAGAGTTCCCAAACAATTGATGATTGGTTGTTTTGTTTGGCACAGCACGACCTCTGGGAAGATTAGATATCATTCCGTCCTTGATGAGCCTCCTTCTTACTCTGCTACAGACAATTAAGTGGAGAAACTCTTACCTTGAGAGTCTCCGAAACGTGGAATCCAAGTATGTCGCAATCTTAGAAACCTCTGGCATAAAAAAAAAAAGGTTGCCAGTGAACGTAACACAAGCCCCAGTTATGTTTCCTACTAATGGTATTTGGCAAAGCAAAAGACTAGTATATTCAGCTTGTGAGACACAGGGCTATTGTTGCTGAAGGGTTTCAGGATAGTTTGCCTGAAATGCCCTTTCCTTACATCTTGTTGAGTCAGATGCCCCGGTGAATTCCCTCCAACGTTCACGACATAACTTTTTATTAGTGCTAATATCCAAAATGTGGGCTGTTTTGTTCTCTCTCTGATGTTGTCATCATTATTTCTTTGTTTTACAAAGAACATAAAAAGGGTTTGCCAAGCTCAGGTTTCAATGTCAAGGTACACGTTGTCTTTGATTCTATTGTCTTGGGTGATGTTTTTGGCAAAGTGCGATTCCACGTAAAGTTATATAACTCCTACAAAATAGGTGACACAAGCATTGTGTGTGTGGTGGTGTGTGTGTGTGTGTGTGTGTGTGTGTGTGTGTGTGTGTGTGTGTGTGTGTGTGTGTGTGTGTGTGTGTGTGTGTGTGTGTGTGTGTGTGTGTGTGTGTGTGTGTGTGTGTGTAGTAGGATTAAACCCAGCCAGGTTTTACGGGGTTACTTTTGGTCCCTGACCCAGTGCCTATAAACATATCCAGATGCCAACATGCTCAACACACAAACACTCACAGACACACATTCTCACTTGGAGGGAGGAGGGTTTGCAGCTTTCCACTTTCCACCTTTCTTCTTTTTCCCCCAAAAGATTTTCCCCAAGCATTCTTGTATTTCCTTAGACTTTTACCATTCGCTAGTTTCTTTTCTTTATGTCTAACCCGGCCCCAGTTTGCACAACATTGTCGAGCGAAAATGTAAAACTTGTTGCAGTTTGGTATCTGTTTACATAACAAAAGTACTCAGAAGTCACTGGAAACGCAGCTTTTTGAAAACAGCTGTCAAAGTGGAACTTTTCTGACTGCATCTCCAAGGAAACGGGGCAAAACACAACTTTGTGTGGATTGTGGAAAACGAGACTTTAGTAAAACTCTTCTGCTGTTCACCGCCATGGTGAATAGTTGTTCTGCACATGCGCAAGTACATGGACAATAACAACAATGGTGGTCTCCAGAGTGGCATGACACTGAATCGATATACTTCAGTGTAACCCTAAATACGAATCTAACTTTGTCATCTGTCCATACAAATGACAATAATACAAATGGGGGGTTTTGCATATTGTGCTGTGTTTTGTGTGTGTTTTCATCGTTAAAAGAATCAAAAGCGTCCACGAGTTGCCATACATGCTAAGTACATCATTTTCAGCGTTTCTGCCTTCTCCGTGAAAAAAGACGTTGTTTTCAAAACTTTGCCCACCAGAAGCAAAACTTTTCTGAAACGAAAATGTGAAAATGAGGCATTTTCACTTGAAACGTTGGGTAACTGGAGCCTCAGTTACTCATCTCCCTCTACACACCCTTTCCACTCTCACCTCCCTCTCTCTCTCCTCGGCTCTTGGCCCTCATTTTTAAGTGCCTGTATCCCTCCAGTCTCCAGACAGGCTGCCGAAAACTTCAGTGAGACGCTTCATTGATTCCAAGCCCATCGACATCCAATAGACACAAGGATCACTAAGCCTCTGATGTCTCTGTAACTCGGCCCATATGGAGCAGGGGCAGGGATTTAGTTTCCATACATTTCCTCGCCAAGTTTTATCTGAGAGTTTTGCACAAAGTATGTCCCCTTTTTCAATGTCACTCTTATACTGTAGTAAAAATATTTTAAAGAAAAGAAGTCAAAAAGGCTGAAAGTAGCAATCATAGTCATGCCCTGTCTAAAGCTCTTTTTGATGCTGCCTGGAAGATGTTATATGGTGCCCGGTCAAAAACCAACCGCGCCTTTGTCCTCAGGACTCAAACAGTTACTAGTTACCTCTCTTCAAAGTATTGATATAACGTCTTACTGACCATAAAAACTATCAAGTTATTATAGTAACTGTAACGTAAAATGTAGCTTTCTCAAATAAGCCTGATTTAATCCTGTGCAGATAGCTCTATTATTGTTGCGTTGCTATGATACTTTAGATGAGCTGTCAGCACCCCGGGGATCAGTTTCACACGATGTAATTTTCTCCACATTTCTGATGTTTGTAATTTTCAAAAATAAAAAAGAATTTATGAAAACTAAGCACAGAGCGCAGCTAAGAGAAATTCCCAACATGTAGGTTTTATGGAGGTAACATAATGCATAACATGTACTTTGGATACAGCGTGCTATATTATCATATAATGCACTTGAATGTGTTTCATGTAGTTGCCAGAAAAACTGAGTGTCCAGGATTAGCGATGCATTCTTCCTTTAATAAACACGAGTTGAGAAAATTCACAACTGTAAGGCCCTGTGTCCATGATAAAAGTCAGCTCTATAGCACGTTGCAACCAACACTATTGGTGTTACATGACTACTGTTAAAAGCAAAGAAAATATTTTGGTGAGATAACCTTCGTACTGAAGCATCTGTATTCCTGCAGTATGTCTTCATATAAACTTTAGATTCGCGTATAGCACTACTCCACTTCCTTCTGTACATTCTTATTGTGAGTTTTTCTCCCAAGCCGACACTAAAGAGAAAACTTACTGCACTGCATCTTGTTGGTTATCTTGCCTTGACGTATATCTTTTAAAAAATGTATATAAAAGCCTTCCGAGCTGCTGTGAGCTTAGAGTTTTCACTCTGAAATATGTTGTTTGCTTGTTTAACGGGCTACTGAGCATCTCTACAGAGTATACAAAGTTTTCCTGATCCATAGTGACACGTTAGCCTCATACATCGACCATGTTTAAATGGAAAAAATAAAAAGATGCTCCATATGGATGAATTGTAAGCTTACAAACATATTGAATGCAATATAGCAGCCTTAGCTGTGCTAATTAGATCCTTTCATCGATGTAGTGCCAGAATCAGCTTTTCATGAGGGACAGAATGTGTTGGTAGCTTCAATTTTGCGATCGGAACATATATGGCACTGTAACACACGCTGTCTTCATCCTGTTTTCCTGGTTGTAAAAACAACGCGACACAGACCCCCCCCCCCCCCCCAAAAAAAAAAAAAAAACATTCTGCCAGTTAGAAATATTAACTATAATGCTCGGCGTTTTGTTGTTCATTCATCATCCATCGTTCCATCGGTCTTGTGCTGCGGATGTATCGCCAAATTGTCATAATCGTTGCCATAACCTATAATCTGGATCCGCCTCTGACGGATCGAGTTGAAAAGCTCATGCGACTCATCTGCTGAATTGGAGTCAGTGTCGGTGTTCAGTGTGACAGCCTATTGATCAAGATGACCTGTTTTCTAACCCCCCTCCTGCTCTTGTGTGCAGACCACACACACACACACACACACACACGTAGTGGATCGGGCATTATGTATCATTCAGCTGCAAATCAGGTTGCGCAGCTCTGACTGCGTCTCGAGCAAGACTTTATGAAGATATAAACAACCTCTCCGATGAATAATTGACGAGGAGACAAACACCCACAAAGTAGACTCTTTACTCAAAGTGAATCAAACTAAAAGCACAACCTATTTGTAAAGACCAATCACCATCTCTGCTGGAAATAATTACTCTTAATGTGCTTATCCATCATGAATGAAGGTAATTATCAAAAGAATGGGTCTATCTGCAGCTAAATGTTTGAATTTGTGTTGATTGCGCTAAAGGTTGTAAGTGATTCTTTAAGATACGTGAACGCATATTTTGCAACATGAAGACATTTCACAGCTCATCAATCCTTTTAAGTTTTTACCAGTCATGCAAGTAACTGGTAAAGAAAAAAAAAAAGAAAAGGCGGAGTAGGGGGTCATGGGTAGAGATGCATATCCAAACAGAGCTAAAAGAGGAGTAACTATTGAACTGACTTTTGTAAGGTATAGACAAAAACATTACTCTAAATGAAAACTACTGCCAACTTCCACCCTCACAGTGACTCAGCTTGCCTTTTTTGGTTCTTCATTAGGTGAATATTTTGGATGGTACAGGAGTCTTGGCACTATTTTTGCTACAATTTCGTCTCGGCGCAGGGTTCCAGCAAACTCGGCCTAACCCAAACTAATGGGTGACCCGAAAACACAGCAAACTACTGGCCATTCATCATTGTAAGATGAACTTATGCTCTCACGTTGCGTTTGTGCGAAGGAGACTTTCCCAAATTCTACTGTCTGTTTGAGGCATAATATATAGAAAAACAAGCTGCCGTCACCGTTTCCTGGAATACAACTCGTCTTCATGTCGTGACAAAAAGAAACACACACCGAGAATCAATAGCAGCTCCCTTTGATAACACAATTCATCTTATTTTAAACAGTATTGCATTGAGAACAAACTTCACTGAAGTTAGTATTTATTCATTGGAAATACAGAAGCGCATTTTAACTCTGGTGACCATATTCCAATTTCCAAAGAGGACATTTAACCTTAAAAATGATTAAAAGATACTCAAAGATGTCTGAGCATTCCAATGTATTGGATGTATACCTCCTCTGTATTAATAGGAAATAATAAACTGCGTTTAACCAACCACACAAATTCAAATTGGCTTCCTGGAGGCGAGATTTTATTTGATCTAAAATGATCTACCATCAATCAAAGATATACAAATGACTTAGAACTTTCTAGAATGAAGTATTAATAGAAATAATCGCTTGTCTTTCTAGAAAAAGAAATCACAACACGTTGCTATGCACACAGATGTTGTTTTCCATTTGCTGCCATATCGTTGCAAATATTTTCTGAAACTGGTGACTATGTAAATAAATTCAAATGTATATATATTTATTTATTTTATTTTTTTACTGTTTTGTGGATAGCAGGCATTCTCGTGTTCATTTTGAACAGGTCACTATAGGAAAAAGGCCAGAAATGTGTTTACATCAGCTCGACTCTTCTGCACAAAATAAATTAAGGCCCCTATTCATTCTTCATCTTTTCATCACAGAATATTTACTTGTTTCTGTGATTAAATACGAAGACGTATTTCGTTCGGCGGTGAGTCAAGAGCTGTAAATTCTGGTCGGGCAATAATGACTATTGACTATTTTTTTCTCGAGACTTCAAGCAGGAAGACGGCTTGCGCTGCACTCCACGTATACATACTGACCTCTCACATAAATAAACTGGCCTCTTGAGTATACGAGCCACTACAGATGCTGTATATCCGCACGTGTCCTTCAGACGAAGACATGTTGCCGTTCAATCTGGAGCTACGGGGCCTCAACCCCCTCCGTCCGTGACACATAACAGAGACCCCCAATCTGCTTTATGTCTCTTCAACACACACTTACAGTTCCACGTGTTCGCTTTCTGAGAGGGACCAGCTCGACAGACGCTAACTTGTTGCTTAGACGGGGGGGATAAAAGCTGATCAAACAGTGTTGGATGGAGATGAGATGAGCGCGTGGACTCGGGAGGTGATGATGTAGGAGGAGGTGGAGGAGCGGAGAGTAAGGAGAGGGTGTCTGCTTTATATCCCCGTGCAGTTTAAGACCGTTACCATTTATGGCGGAGCTGATGGAATAGTTGCTGGTCTGCCAACTATGTGTCACGGCCCATAGTCTATTTACTCGGGAAGGTCAATCTCTCTGTCTCTCTCTCTCTCTCTCTCTGTCTCTCTATCTCTCTCTCTCTCTGTCTCTCTCTCTTTTCCCCTGGTCTTTATGGCCACAGAGGCAGCCCATCATTCTCCTTAGCTTGTCCTGTCACTCTGTGCTCCCTTGATGAATGACCCTGTTGCCAAAAGAGTTTGAGAACAAGTCAAGATGCACCTAAAAGATTCAAGCGTCCAGGGAGTAACCGGGTGAAACTCATGGCTTCCTGTTCTTTGGAAGGGGATTAGCCCAACCGTTGTAGTGGAAGCTTCTGATTACTGAATACTGATTCGGCGTGTGCAGCTATTACACAAGAACAAAGTCACCTTTGGGTAGCCCACGTTACATTTCCCACAGGCGACGCTTTGACTTTTAATAACCCCAAAAGCAATTCCCTTGAATACGACCGTGCACACACACAGCCACTGTTTGAACTTGTGAGTGCGAAGGAATGGCGGTGCGTGACGGCTTTCGCTCGCAGCGCGTGCATTCGATGTGTTTCTTTCTCACTTCCTGGCTGAGTACAAAGAGGAGCACATAGGATACTGTCGAGACAAGAGCAGGAGGTTGAAGCGGAATCTGGAATTCCACTCGCCGCATTTATGAATGTTCAAAAGCTGAAAAGTTGCAATTTGCTCATTGAAGAAAGTGCCATTGGCCTTGGTTTCAGATTAAAAGAATGCGAGTGCAGCTTAGCTTTGGGTTTTCAGAGAGATGGGAAACTGAGGGACAAGATGGATGTAGGCTAACATAAAAGTTGACTCAGAACACACAGTACAGTAGAACCATGTATGGCTGAGGATGTGAATTCTCCTCATCTTCTTTCATGCTTTTGATGGGTGACACGATTAACACCCATCATCTCTTTATGAGTGACAATTGAGTCAGAGCCTCTCTTTAACTGCATCTCTAGATAGAGGTTCCCCGTCTGTATCGGTCAGTAACGATCAAGAGTAGTGATGATGGCCAAAGCGCATCATGTTTTGCAGTCAGCTGGACCGAATTTAACATGGTGCCAGCCATAATTCCTTTGGCCACTCGGTGGCCCATTACTGCCCAATTAATGATAAAACCATGGAAATGGATTATTGCAGCCTTCATCGATAAATTCTCCCTATTTAAAGGAAGTTAAAAGCATGTTAATTAATTTTCTAAATTAATTAAGTTCATTTCAACTTTACTTATCCAGCACCAAATACTTAGTGATTTCTAAGTGCTGTTTACAGAGAGAAACCAACAAACCCACACCAGCAAACATAAGCAACTGTGGAAAGGAAAAACTCCCTTGAGCTTAAAGAAACCTTTGCAAGAACCAGCCTTAGAGGTTGTGGCTTTCTGAGTTTTGTATTTTCTTTTGGAGTGGTTTGAATAAAAACTATTCTCTGAAGCAGCACAACTGAGCTTAAAGAATCCGTCTTCAGGATCGCTGGAACACACGTCATCAGAAGATGGCCTCTTAATCTAAAAAAAAGCTTAAAACATAACTTACATTCACTAAAATGTATAATGCACTGTACTGCATGCAACCATCAGACAGGGATCACTATGTTTTGTTGAGCGCTTTGATTCCTGGTTCAATTAAGTTCATTATACTTTATAGTTTATAAGTATTTCCTGATTTCTTCCCTTCAGGCAAGTGGGCTTCTGCAGGAAACCTTTGATATGTTTGGACTGGATTCTCCCGACTTCTATGATGTTTCTGAAGAATCCATTCGAAACAGATTTATGGTTTGCTGAAAATGCCACCTTGCCTAAAGAGAGAGAGAAAAAAAAATAAAAATCTTTGATTTCTGTATCTCGCACACGCTGTGGTTCTTATTGCTGTGATTCTTATTGCTGTGATTCAGATTTTGGTCTTCGTCTTATTTTGCCTTTAAATAATTATAATCTAAGACATGTCTCTTTTCTATAGCTGTTGGTTGACAATACAACATGAGGATGCATTATTTGCTTCTTTGCCACCAAAAGACCCTCCTGCCATTCTTCCTGCTCCAACCTCAAACAATATTTATTCAGCTTTTTTCCTGCGCTGCCGGAAGAATTTGATGTTGGCATCTGAAGACCCTGGCCTCCCTCCAAGGCAAGCCAAAGAAAAATGTTTTATTCTAAATTGTCCAATGGTGAAACGGAGAAGGCAGAGCAACAGATCCTAATCCCGGTTTAACGAATGGGGGCTGCTCAAACGAGTGAAATCAATGAAGTGATCAAATGAGTGATTCAGTTATTTCGTGGTTCACTGGGATGTCAAATAACATGCTGCCTGTATTTAGTGAGTTCTCGTCTCTGGCTCCGGAGCTGCAGTCGCCTCTCCATCCCTTCCACATTGTCCCTGTAATATCTGGATGCTGCTTTGTGTTTGCTTGCCTTGGAGAGCAGCTGCTTAGGCAGAAAATGTTTACAGTTTGATCAAGTATTGTCGGGGTGTGAGGATGATGAGGTGAAAAAGCAAACAGGAATGTTTGTACTTATATAAATTAAGAAGATGGCACGTAAAAAGCAACAATAGGTTAAAAAAATCACATCGAAACAACAGATGTGCAGAAGGAGGCAAACGGCCAGGAGTCTTTTCATCAGTTTCCTGTTGATAAGAAAACAGTCTGGAACTTAAAATAAAAGTACAGGCAACCATCAGGGAATTAAATCAGCATAAATTACTGATAGAGGTGTAAATTCAAATGATAAACAACATTTGTTTTGGCAAAGAATATCTTCTTTCATAGTCTTTCATATGAAAATTTGAGATTGGATTCCTGCTGGGCAGTTTAAGCATCCAATAAGAACCTGTTTTTTTTTGTTTTGTTTTTTTTGTCGTTCTTTTTTTGAGAATATACTCACAAATTGATACAAATCCTAAACATCTTATGTGAAATATGTTTTTGTTCATTTTTTGAATGAACCCATACAATGAAAACATCCCTCCTCTACCTCCATCAAAAAATGACCCCCTTAATGTTTGCATTTATTATTTGGACTACATAGATGCAGTGTCTCATCTGCTTTTGTCCCTCAGCAGTAGAATGACCTACCATTACCTGCCGATGAGTTGTTTACAAAGAAGTATTTTGTTTTGCAGTTCTACTGCATAATGTTCTCCAAATTGGTTTGGGTTTAAAATGCGTTTTCCCATGTCATTCTCCCCGTGTACCTTTTTACTTTATTATTGTTCAAGTGCCAGTATGGACTTCCTAATGAATCAGATGTCCTCATCGTTGTTATTAGATCAGAAGAAAAATCAGTCTGGGGTGTATCGGATTAATGCTGGAAATGTATTCTGTTGTCGCGTATCCAACAGAATACTCTAATCAACACGCACGCACACACACACACACACACACACACACACACACACACACACACACACACACACACACACACACACACACACACACACACACACACACACACACACACACACACTGTTCTTTATGTCTTATTGAGACATTACATTGACATACAGATTGCGGACGTCCCTAACTCGAACCATAAACCACGTCTCCATCTCAAAATATATTGAATTCCCTTCTGGTGACCTCTTTTTTTTTTTTTTCCCAAGGGTGACATGAGTTCTCCTGAGTTACTGTGTAATCAGGTTAAGATCCTCACCAGTATGGGACAACACACAGACACACACCAGCGATAGATGACCACCTATCGAATGAATATGTTCTGTCAGCTTTTACATGAAACCCTATCCTGAAAGAAGAGTGATGAGCCTCAGCTGACATAAATCCTTAAACTAAATGTAACATGAGGCCTAAAATCATGACCGTACTTTCAGAAGTATGACTAATATGAAGACCTGTGTTGTGTTCCCACCCAGTTGACCATGTTGATCTCCACAAATCTGGACACTACACTCTTGCCCCCACAGCATTTAAAAGTGAAAATGCACGTTTTTTTTGCATTTTCCTTTCATAAACTTTTTTTGCAAAGTTTTGAAAATGATGCCCGTTTACACTGAATTTGCGGAAACACTGAAAAAATGTAGCGTGCATGTCAGGCCACCAGTTGGCGCTGGTGTTTGTTTTTGTAATGAAATTGCACACACACGTGCGTAGAGAACAATATATTCTACAAGCGTAGTAGCATCCTTTACATGGAGTTGGAGCATTTTCAAAAAGTAAAATTTTCAGCCCAAAATGCTCTCAAAGTTTTTCCTTTTCACTTGAAAATATTTTCATGTACTCTTGGCCTAGATCAGACACACATAAATTCATCTTGCATCTCTTGTGAGTTTATGTTTTCCTGTTTCATCCACCTTATGGACAATTTTTGAGACTGTAGTTGTCAAGACCAATCACTGGTAAAATACATTTTTGATCCTCACCAACACTTTCACCATTAAAACCAAGAGCTTCAGCATAATCTTAGCCCAGATACTGAGTTAGGTCAATGTTTCACCTCCATCGTCAGTCCCCACAAGTGTAGTGTTCATCCAAGTTTAAGACAGTTTAACCCTGACCACAATGTAGGTCAGTCAAGGACATATTGTCTTGAATCCCTTGCAAGGACCGTCCATTCATAAAGTGCATTTCCTTTGCCAGTATTCTAAGCTTAACCACTATAATTAAGTGCCCAAACTCAACCATGAAACCATGATCATAACTCTAACCTATACTTAATTTGAAACCTCCGCCCTACAAGCATGTTCTTGAAGCCATCAATGACATTTCAGCATTTTGGCAAATCTGACCTTCTAAGTAGAGCACGCGTGCATATTTTAGACCTCACAGAGGCAATAAAACAAGGACACACACCGGCAGACACCGTGCTGCATCATTGACAGTCTGGAGTGCAGCATCCCGTTTAGATTAGATCACATCAGATTAGATGACATTACATTAGCACTAACCAGATTACACTATTCCTCATCTAACACACTCCACCTCCCTAATGCTCCCACAGCCTCATTACCCAAGAAACAGCCATCAAAGGAAGCAATCAAAAAGAAAAAAAAAAAAAAGTGTAGTGTCTTTCTCACATACACTCTCATGCATGTGGATGGATTAAACTCCCTGTAGGTAGCGCACAACACAGCGGCCATTTGTCTTTTTCGACCTTCCTTCCGTTTGATGAGGTAATGGCTGCAAAACTTTGGCCACACGATCAAACGTTTGTGTTATGTTTTTTTTTTTTTTTTTTGGTTGGTTGGTTGTTGTTGTACTTTTAAAGTTCTTGTCTGTTCTGTGTGCGAGAACTGGATTTTTACGGCCTGGTTCTTTTGTGGTAATCTTGCATGATGTCTAAGGAATGTCTAATGTACAACCTGGAACAATAGCAAAGCAGCAACAGTGGAGGAAAAATAATGATCCCAACCTCAATCTTAAAGCCAGATGTCTACAGTCCAAGTCTCACCTCATAAAGAAAAGTACTTCTTGTTCTGGCTTATCAACCGCATCAGTTACAGACCTGGGTATGTGTGTGTGTATGTGTGCTTCTACGAGGTCTGTGTGTGCACAGTAAATTCTGCATACATGTTCATGAGTGTGTGGAAGTGGAGGTCACCTGTATTTTGAATAAGAGATTCTATCAAGAAGATGCAAAACAAGTCCACAGTGGCACAAAGAGATCACAATGAGGCCTTGCTTATATGACAACGTTTTCAAGTGTTCAAGCATTTTGTTAATGCTTGGACTCTGTCTCAATGAAAACGGGGACTCGCTACTTTTTGAAAACGCTCTTACTCTTACTCCATCTCCACAACAATTTATCATAAAACGTCTAAAATCAGCTGCATGAAACACAAATATGTGACAAGTGTATTGTTCCTTTATCGATACTGTTGGCAGAACATAAATTCCAGACATGCGTTGCTGAACAGCTCACAGTGGTGGTGATAAGAATAGATATCTAACCTAACATACTCAAACTGATCGGCTTATTGATGTTACTTTTGTCGCACTTTTACATGAACACTTATGTGTGTGTATATACGTGCTTGTTTCAGTGTAACTGCATGCAAGGTTATTCATGTGAAGGAACACACACGACAATGTGTGTTTGTTTACCCTTTGAGCTTCCCTTAATCTTTGCGCAAGCGCTTCTTGCACACATCAAGGATTTGCTGCCGCCGGCGCATTCATCTGCACACAGATGAATGTGCACAATGGAACGATTGGATCAAACGGACAGGTTCATCCCGTTGTCTGAGAGCCCGGCAAGAGACATATGAGAGACACAATGACAGGAGATGAAATAGAGGAGCAGCGTCTGTGGTGGGAGGTGAACAGTATGAAATTCAGCTTTTCATATTGTTAGAGAACTCTTTGTACACATAGCGCCATTGCAATTCAGCTTTAAACTCTTTAAATCCATGGCTCCTTTCTGAAAGAAATGCGATGTACCACTTTCATACAACTCCAGCCGCAAATCAAGATGAGCCTCTGATGTGTAATCTGCTTGTCCTCAAATCACACTGGAGCACTGCTAACCCCCCCCAAAACCAGCAACCACACGAGTCCCCAATTATTTCCTCATTTAATTAGTTGCTATTTCAGTTGACCGCTTATCTTAGAATAGCAGTGGCAGCAAATGTGAACTGCCCCAAGTTGCATATCCTCACAAAAACTTACTGTGCATTGGCATGGCGCGGGGTTTTAATGCTAATATGCTGTGATGTGGAACTATGAGATACTGGGAACAAAACGGAATGGGATGCAACTAAAAGGAAATGTACTTTTAAAAACACTAATGAATATTTTTGGGGGGGATTTAAACGAAGATTATATGGGAGATCTTACATGGGAATATAATTTTGTATTCTGGAAAGAAGTGTGAAAATGCTCAAAATCGGACACAAAATAACCCCAAAAAAATGACAAAAAAAATGATCTCATAGGGACTCACATTTGGGGAAATTGGGGAGGTTAGAACTTGACCATACAGAGTGGTGAAAGTACCAAACTCTGTTGCAAAAACTATGAGACAAATTTGAAGTATAGAACAGAAAACAACCTGTATATCATGTGTTCTCCATACAATGAGTGCAGGCAAAAATAAATCACCAACCGAAACCAAAAAAAGAGACACGGGACAGAATACACATGTTACTGTGATGAGCAGTTTTTTTTTTGTTTTGTTTTTTTTTTAGTTTCTTAAGATATTTTTCACATCATACATATAAGCATTATATTTGCACAAGAAGAGCTATGTGTTTTAATGTTTATGTATTTTATGCATCTCAACAGTTTCTTAGAAATTGAAAAACATGAGTCCGTCACTGAACTTGAAATATCTACTTTCATGTATCATGACAATATTGAAGGCCATAGTGGTGCCCTTTACATCTCTGTAAATGCCCAGGGGCATTTTCTTCCCTCATAATCTTCCACCAGTCCTTGCTTGTAATAACAGCACTGCTGAAATATCTTCTATTTACATTGTCCTTGCTCTCGACCTCTTGCTATCGCTCCATTTATGACGCTAATGGAATTAACATAATGCTTCTATAGGGGGGGGGGGGGGGTGCATTTCACTCCAATCCAGATACTTTTAAGTCATCTGACGCTGGAGGCTTTTAAAAGTTGAGTGCCGGTTTTATAGCGGGACCTCAGTTCATATTTTTCTCGATGTGGCGATCACGTAAATACGACCTCTGACACACAGTAAACCTTGCTCAATGTTCCTGTGTAGGGGTTTCATGGGCCGTGGGCAAAAATATAAACATTGGTGCTGATATATACTTAAAGACCAAGGAGGATGAAGGGGTCCACCGGGGCCCACAGATTTTCTGTTCACCTCGAGGTACCTCGCATTTTAATCCGGCCCTGTCTGCTCGGGTAGCTTCGAGCCCTGAGTTATGGTGCAATATTCGGCCTCGGTGTTGTCGGCCTCTTGTCTCTGCCTTTGGGCCTCGTGGTAAAATTCAAGTCTCGTGGGAATGATGACTTAACAACACGCAACCAGTTGTAAGCGTCCGCTTGTTTAAAGTGACTCAAGCTGTCAGGAGCCTCCGACTGAAGTCTGCCGTTGATGGCAGTTGGCTTTGACTACTTTTGTTTCATGTACTGAGCGAATGACCTATTTTGGCTTTCAGGTTAAAAATGAAATTCTGTAAGCCTCCTGATCTTATATAAGATTTTTTTAGTTTGTATTAGCTGAAGTTGAAAAGGAATTCAACACCAGGCTGAGTGGTTCCCTGCTCTATGTGGTCAAGTCTGCTTCATTTCCAACCAGCTGAAGCCTTTTAGACTGAAATATGTTGGTTTTTTTGGACAGATCTTACTGTCGGAACACTTTGCCGAGTATCAAAGGGGTAACATTTTATTCGTTGAGTTTTTATATTCAGTAAAGTGAAAAAATATTGTAGTTTAATTTTCTTTTCAAATTTAAACCTGTAGTTAATCCTTCTGTTTGGCCCATTTTCCCGAGTTTTGTTTTATCCCATATAATCAACTCGAAATGATATTGATGATTCCATATTATGTGCATTACAAATCATAACATTCGTAGCATTTATAGAATTAAAAGAAAGGAGGGCTGTTGTGATTATTTGCATGTTTTTCATCAGTTTCACCTTTCTTTCTTTTCTAATCTTGAACACACCTTGAACGAATATTTCTTTACTTGTAGAGGTTTTTCACTCGACGTTTTCACAGTAATTGGGTGGTAATTTTTACTGGATACTGGTCCAGCAATTATTACTGGACCGAAGGACATTGTACTTGACCGATGTAAAGTTTGACGAAAATATTTTTTTTATATGAGGCTGTAACAAACTCATCTCCACAGGAAGGTATGAATGTATGACTGTATTCTCTCAAAATGTAACTTGAAGTTAGGATAAGGTCAGTAGGACCATTTAGCTTTCATCTTCTCCCTACCTGTTGGCAGTGTAACAGGTTCTACCTGTGACAGTATTTCATTTAAACCAGCCGGCACTGTTGCTTCAGGGCTTGAGACAATGCAGCGCCATAACACAGCATAGGGACCCGTTACTCAGCCGGAGATGCTAATCTCTGTATTCCTTTCTGTGTGTATCCTTGCTGGTGTTGACTAATTGCCGCTTTAAACAGTGAAGGTGTGTAGTGATTAGTGGCAGCCCACCAAGACAGGCTTTAATGACACACACTGTGTTTACATTACATTGCATTACCTCTCGGGTCAGCCCGGGGATAGAGCTGTTTCTGGACGCCGACTCCATCTATACACACACACACACACACACACACACACACACACACACACACACACACACACACACACACACACACACACACACACAGAATGATGTAAGTGTAAAATACACAGTTGCACATACAGGTTTATGATGGAGAAGATTGAAAACCACATCAGACCTTCAACACCGTCAATCTTCTCCGCCCAGCCACTGTACTGCATGTGTGTGTTACACATTGTTCACTTTGTATAAACTGTTCATTGCACAGGGATGAAAGGCCTGGCGAAGCCTGTCTTGTAGACACAAAACAGCACTCCCAGCGGCTCTTCTTCTCCTCACCGATAATTATAGTCGCTCTCTACAGAAGTCCGATTTACATGCCGTGTCGAATTTTAACGCACGGCGCCTTTTATCCTTTTGCTTGAGCTTTTATGTCTGCTTGTTCTTACTGCCCGTTTCTCTCTACACACACCATGTGTATTGATGCCTCGTGCTCATGTCCCAAAGTGGACGTTGATCCTGGTGTCCTTACGAACATCTACCAGTGCGAGTCCATACAGTCGCTGGGCTGTTTGCTTCTGCTGTCAACATGCGCTAACGACTGTTTTCTGTTTTCTCTCTCCAGCCTGAAGAGTTGACCAACGCCCTGGAAATCAGTAACATCGTGTTCACCAGCCTGTTCGCACTGGAGATGTTGCTCAAGGTTTTGGTTTATGGACCCTTTGGTTACATCAAGAACCCCTACAATATCTTTGACGGTATAATCGTGGTCATCAGGTAAGAGAACCCGTGTCGAACTCAGTCTTACATGACAAGTGAAATTGATTGCATCAAAATCCCTTTGTA
The DNA here is from genome assembly GCF_963422515.1 of Blennius ocellaris. NCBI lineage: Eukaryota > Metazoa > Chordata > Actinopteri > Blenniiformes > Blenniidae > Blennius > Blennius ocellaris. The sequence goes on along the minus strand of NC_137670.1, from coordinate 8,593,860 downwards.
ATAATGATGACAATGCCATGCTGGGATTTCAACCGAAATAATGTGTCCAGCTAAGGGAATTTCAGCCATATACAAAAAGTCCAGCCTTATTCCCTCAGAGGAGTGCAATTAAAGGTTTACTCCTGTTCTTGGGATCCTTGTTTTGCAAAGTGTACCTGTTGTACTGGACTCCATGCACTATTTAGCTACATTTCAAATACTTTATTGCATTTCTCAAACTGAAGCATAATTGTAGTGCCTTGTTTTTGAAGTGGACCCCCTTGAGGAAGTACTGTGCTTGTAGAAAAGTAATTTATGAACATAAATAAGTGTCATGACGCACCCTGGTACAAACTTGTTGATTGCGTTTATGGCACTCGGTAGCTTACTGATGATCTAAGGACTGAAATGACTGTCAGTTTTAGAAAAATTATGATACGGTCTTAGACTATAATTATGCCGTTGGACTTCTGCCCCTGGGAACACATTGTGTTTACAAAGAGTAAAAATGGACATGGAGCAAGCAGCAGGGCGTCATGACTGAACCTTAAACAATACTCATCTGAAATGATATATCACTACAGTATATAATGACGCTTAATATATCACTGTTTTAATAGTATAATAAAACATAATGTTTAAAATCATTATGGGTGAACAGTACACTTTTAGATTGTCTTTTTTTTCTTCACAGTGTGTGGGAGATTGTAGGTCAGCAGGGCGGCGGCCTGTCGGTTCTGAGGACCTTCCGGCTGATGAGGGTGCTGAAGCTTGTCCGCTTCATGCCGGCCCTGCAGAGGCAGCTGGTGGTGCTGATGAAGACCATGGACAACGTGGCCACTTTCTGCATGCTGCTCATGCTTTTCATCTTCATCTTCAGGTAGGTGGATGACAAAGGAGCGAGCTGGAACACGGTCTCAATCATGTGTTATTTGTTCATCCAAACCACCAGTGTCAGATTGGTTCATATTGTGTTCAGTCAGCAATCACTGACAAATATGGAGATAGACAGCATCGAAATAATTTGGTAAATCGATGCATGGCAACTTGATCTGAAAAAACAAATATTAAATTAGTGATTCTAGTTCTTTTCCCCATGGGTACACTCTGTTATAGTCACCCACAAGGGTCATCAGAAGGCAAAAGCTGCAACACAGAAAAGCTAATGACAACAGGGAACCAATTATAAAACATGAACACAAAAGCAACAACATACGTGAAAGCTGCAAAACATACAAAAGTCACAACATAAATGCAAAAGCCATTGCCCAAATAAGGAACACCAACAACACAAAAATGCAAATATTACAACACAATAATAAAATCTACAACAGGAATAACAAAAAACAACACCTCAGACCGATACAAAATTCCAGAACGCAAAAGCCACAAAGAAGCAAAACCTTTAAGGCACAAACAAAGGCCACGATGCACTCACTAAAGACACAATCTAAATGACATTGTCACAAAACAAAATCATCCCACACAAAAGCCAAATCAACACGAATACAAAGGCTGCAGCGCAAGTAAAAAAGGAAAAAAAAATGCATATATCTTGATGATTTTGTGTTTCTGTTGTAAAGTTTTTTTTATTTGTGCCAGTGATCATTCCCTCTATTCAACACCAGCGCAACACTGCAGTGTAACATTAAAGGCAAAAGAGATGAGCAGCTGAAAAATCACACAGCGTGTTTCCATGCTCACAGCACATCTGAGCAATAAACCGCCCCGTCTCAGCTGTTTTGTGTGGATATGTGTTTGCATGTATGTGTACACACACACATACACAAAATTCCAATGGCCTTGTATATGCCTGGATAAACAGGGCTTGATTTGAGTGAAGAGTTGCCAAGTTGACGCGGTGGAGGTCTGTTCATTGATCCCTCAGCTCCAGTTGAGCTTTGGCGTCTGCGGTTCTGACTGAAAGGCAGAAGGCAGTGCAGACACACTGCTGAGACCTAATAATAACACCCCCTTGATTGTCTGCCCAATGCATCATAGACTTTTATTATGTCCCCCATCTTCCTGCCAGTCAATCTATCTTATACTGACACTGTATACAATCCTCCAGTGCGCCCGATGCTAAAACCAGAGCTTAGTTGAGACAATGTGTTGCAGAGCTCCTCGTTCTCCTGAAGGGGTTATGTTACAACTCTGTCTTCACGTCCAGACTCATTATGATTATGAAATTTAGATGATATGCTTAATGATAATAATGCATAGCTCGTGTGGATGAGTCTGCATATGCTATCGCTGAGATTTAATTTCTCAGCTTTTCAGCAGAATGTAAAGATCACATATGTAAAGATCGCTGCAGATAAAACTGTTGATTTAATGTCCATATATATTGCGTTATTGATTATTAATGAATGTTTGTGGAATAGTAGATTTACGTTCTAGAGCTGTAGTACTCAGACAAATCTCTTATCTGTTAAAAGCCTCTATTTCTTTGCACGCTAAAACAACGGAAAGAAAAATATGTCTAAACGGAAGTGCCTTTTAAAGTAATTATTTTGGAAAATAAACGTTTTGTTAAAAAATAGAGTTGGTGAAGCTGACCATTATCCTATTTCTATATTGAGAGCAGAGCAGAAGACAGCCACACAATGTGGAAACATTACGACATTTTTGATTAGATCATCCATTGGAGAACAATACGCTACGAACAATATCAAGTATATGGATATTGTAAGGATGGATAAGGATGTTGGATTGTATTACGATGAGTCTCAGCTATAGAACTACCAAGTCCCAAGACAATATGGAGTGGGAGCCACTTCTCAATTTCCAAAACTTTAAAAATTATTTTCACCCAGATAAGGTGACTTTGGGCGCTCTCCATGGTGCTGATGTCAACCTGCTGCACTCATTTTTTTAATGTTTTTTTTTTTTTTTTTCCAGATGCTTCATCAAAATGCACAATGAACCAAGAGTAAAGAAACTCCGTAGATTATTTCTTTGTTGGGGCAATGTCTTTCAATATTTAATCTACCTTTTAAAAAAACGTATTTTCCTTTTCAAATGGGGACATGCATTTGCACGATGAGTATTGCAGCTGTTGTGCTCAAACATACGGTTACATTTCTATGAATACATCTATTTCAGCCATTGTATCATATTGCATTGTATGTGTTTTCTTTCTCAAGCGGCAATTGTTGAGAAAATGAAAACCATGTTTTTTTCTGAAAATATTGGTCATTTATTTGTACAGTATCCAACGGGTAGGCCTGGTGTAAACATTTATTCCTCCGTTTCCTGTTTGTTTTCTCCACTCTCTACTCTGTCAGCATCCTGGGGATGCATCTGTTTGGCTGTAAGTTTGGATCGGAGAGAGACGGGGACACACTCCCAGACAGGAAGAACTTTGACTCTCTACTCTGGGCCATCGTGACAGTCTTCCAGGTGAGCTCCAGACTCACTTTCTGCTCTCTGTTGAATATTCCCGCTACTGGAGCTATGGCTTTATGCAAAACTCCAGTCAATTATGTTTGTCTGCTGTCTGGAAGCTTTAAGTTCCTCAGTGATCATACGGTACCCACTTGAACGCCCTCAAGCCACTCTCCTAAGACCTTCCTGCTTCATTGGTGAAGATTGAACCCGTCGCCGTTCTGAGCGCAACAAGACAATTTCCTCCTTGAATAAATAAAATATATCAGATCGAATTTTCTCCTCCACTCTGCGGTCCATTCTCTCTCTCCCTCCCAGGCTAGCCTCAATTATCCTCCCTCGTGTTCTTCCAATCGCCAATTTGCATTTTCTAGCATCAGCCATTGGTTAAGTGGGCGAGTCTCATGCATCATGGCACCTTGCATCTATGATTCAACTAAAACTCCCTCCGTGTGGTACAAAGCATATATCACTCCCAATATAGCAACCATTTATTATTCAGCTCAACATCTGATAAGGGAATATGTAGACAGTCTGCACATCTTTCATATGGCAGATTGTTTAATTGCTCAGTCGATGTGTTACTCCTTCACATTGAAAGTAGCTATTGAAGATGATGTAGGCATTTGTTTAGGATGTCCCCTGGTTACCTCCCTTTAGAAATATCCAAGTCACGTTCTACCGGGTAGAGGCCCTGAGGTTAGTCGAGAAACCATTTTTACAGTCTAGTGTCCATTTTTTTTTTCATTTTGAACATGAAGCTGAAAGGCGCTAAAAAACATATCTAAGCTGTGAATATCTTTCAGTGCTTTTAAGTTCCTGTGCTGCCCAGCAATCTTACTTACAATCTTTGACCTTTCCTCTCGCTCAGATTCTGACCCAGGAGGATTGGAACAAGGTGTTATACAACGGCATGGCGTCCACCACTCCCGTTGCTGCCCTCTACTTCATCGCCCTCATGACATTCGGCAATTACGTGCTCTTCAACTTGCTGGTGGCCATCTTGGTTGAGGGCTTCCAGACGGAGGTACAATGTTGCTTTTTCAGAAGGGCTGCGTTTGGTTGCTTTCTCGAAATGTTTTTCTCCCTACAACCACTTGAATGGAAGGAATCTGTCGTTTGGAAAAGATCTTTTCATGTAATTCGCTTCCAGGTTTTTCACAGTGACGGGCTCATTCCTTCAACACTAAATGATGGGTGTTCCCACCCTGGCTGACTCATAGATCCATAAACTATGTAGCCATTAACCTATATCTTCTCTTGCACTCTTTGCAACAGGGTATGTCAGGACATGATCACATATATTTTCTCCCCCTCTTCATCATCACTGTCCTTTTGCCATCAGCCTTTTTCTCCTCCCACACTTTCCCCACTATCTCAGCAGTCATCTTCATTATTGTTCTGCTGATTTGCCAATGCCATAAAAGACATCAGAGGAAAACTATGCGCGCTAGGCGAGACCGTGCATCGGCCCACATCACCCAAATCCCTGGCTTCATCATGCATGGATGCGCTCTTTTCCGAGCTTCGACTCTCAATCTTTCCCCTCCTCGGCACACGTTTTTACATGCCGTAAAGCAAAAGTGATATGGTATCCGTTGCTGCGTCGATGCTTTTGAGGCAGAAAAGAGCAAGAGACTGCAAAAAGAGAGGAGACTGTGGATTGATGGTTGGCTCTTTGCAACCAGGGTAACAGTTTCAGGGCGAACAGGAATTGAATAAGTTGAAACTCAATGATTTTTTTTTAAACAGTTTTACAGTTTGAGTAACTGAGAGAAAGGAATATAGGCTGAGAGCAGATGGAGCAGGTAAATCACATAAGCATCCAGTCGACCAGCGCCTGTCTTCTTGTCTCCTCCTCTCTCTCTCGTTCTTTAAGAGGTTGACAGCACCCGCTCTTTGATCTCAGACGCTCTTTAGCTCTCCAGCTGAGAGGACAGAGAATAGATGAGGGATAGGCGGAGAGAAAGGGTGACGGGCTTATAAAATATGGATTAATTGGAATGGGCCTCTCTCTTGCGACTGTGTTACCTGCATTTGCCCAAACTTCACGAGTTGAAAGCTCCTCACAAGTGGCTTCCAACCATGTTCTGTGTGGTCTGTTTACTTCAACACAACTGAATCTAAAGATTGTGACATTGCAAAGCTCCGGAGAGAACCCTATAAGGAGCGCTTGCATCAAGTTAGTCCATTGAATTAGAGAGACATCAAAAACATGCAGGGCAGGGGTTTTCCAGGGGTATTGATGGACACCTTCGCTCTACACGAAGGCCAAGTTGAGAATTAGAACATTATTCTTGAAATTGGACAGGCTTCAAATATTTCCCTAATGGAAAATGGCGAATGGCACAGAAGCCACCTTCCAGTTTCTCTTCTGCATGTCTTCAGTCACCTGGACACACTTGTCTGACTTGACCACTGGTCTTATGTCCCAATATAAAATCTTCACACACACTTTTGGCAAGAGCAATTTCATTGGTGGTTTAAGCGTAATTCTTTGCCTTGTGTCGTGTACCTCTGCTTCCGCACTGTGGTAAGTCGAGCCTCAGTTCCTGTAATACGCATTTCTTGTGGCAGCAGGTTATTAGCCTTTCGCCCAAAACAATGCAAATATTGTTGGAATGTATAGGTTTTAATTGACCCGGAAGAGTAAAGAAAAATCAATTAGTACAGCTCAAATATGTACACACGCATCCTTATTGATGCTAACAACAATTCCCTTGTGCCTATCTTTTTGTTCTCCCTCTGCCTTTGTGTATTATCACAGAGCTGTCGGTTTAATTCTTCTTCCTGCACTATGCTCACCCTCCCTCTTTTCACTTTTACATCCTTTTCTGCACACGGTAAGTTTATTTTTAGTCGGCCAAACTTTTCCTGCGTCAGGGTTGCCTGGTAACGGGCACTTGAATGACGTGAGCCAAACCAGGAGAGATGGTGCCAAGACACAGAAACACACAACCCAGTATAAAAAAACCCATTATGTTAATAGTGGGAAACAGTGGGAAAATCACCATCATACCAGTTTTGTTTTTAGTTTAGTTTTTAGTTTTTTTTTTTGCTTTGATTTTCTTGACTTAACTCCTTCCTCCATCCTCAACATTTCCCCCCCGCATGTCTTCTCTCCTCGTATTGACTCTCCCCCCTCGTTGTGTCTCTTTGTCAGGTTGTGACAGTGTGTCCGTGTGACCGAATCCAATATCCGCTGCAGAGAGTGCAAGCAGAGCCATTTGTCTCTTTACGGAGACCTTTTAACAGAAGAGAAACACAAGATGTTCCTCTTTTTTATTGCACCTCTCAGCATGACAATAAACATGCGCTTCACACCCACAGCACATGCCGACATGCGTCACACGCAGACGAATGCTTCCATGTCCCGACGAGTCATGAAATATAGACATGTGTGTATATACATGTTGAGATCATCTGCTCTCGAGACGAACAATAAGATGCAAAACGTGGCTGTGCTGCACTTTTACTCCTCCGCTGTCCTGACTTCTTGATGCTCTCAGCTCATCCAGGTTGCTGAAGTGCACATGTGCAGCACGTGACTGCACACTGTGATCCAGGACAGCCGCTTTGATATGTTTTTGTTGCATGTCGAAAGTTCCAGGAAGAAGAAGAAAAAAAAGAAAAAAAAAAGAAAAGATGTTCCAACAGGCTGAATGTCCTTTAACTTCTCCTTTCTGCTCTTGTCTACTCGCTGTGGTTCCACCTCTGAACCTTCCTGTGCCTCCGTCTCTCCCGCGTGTGCCTCCTTCCTCCTCCTCCTCCTCCTGTCCGGCTGCACCGATCACTTCCTGCTAATAGGAAGTGTCCAAGCGGGAGGACTTGCATGTCCAGCTGAGCCTAATTCAGCTGCCTGTAGAGTCAGGGGTATGTACAGCACTGCAGCTCTGCCTTCCCCTCCCCTCCCCTCCCGACCCCCGTCCTTTTAATTGACAAACCGCCCTCCCCCACCCACCCCTCAGGCCCTTCCACCCCTCCCCCCTTCCCCATAGAGGCTTCACAGTGATGTCATAGATCTCTCAGTGGCCACAACTTGGAGATGGAGTGCAGACATACTGCTCGCTGATGGCAGTTTTCCTGTACTAACATTTGAGTTTTGGTTACGGAACAGCTTGATACTTAGGTGAATGATTACTTCCAGCGCTACATGTTTAACCAAATAGGAAAACCCACCTATTTTTAGACTTTTCTCCTGGAGTTGAGTGGATAGATTGTAAAACTGTTGAGATCTGTGCTGCTGCCAGTCCAATCCCATAGAGTAACAAATCACAAGCTTTTCCAGGGCTGGGATGAAGTTAATTGTCCCTGGAGGGAATTACAAGTACAAGATGTAAAAGATGAGCAACTGCATTTAGAAATATTTGACTCTTTGATAGGAAGAGAAACATTTGGCATTTTCCAAGGAACGTTTAATTTGGAAATGTTTCCTTCAAGTGGCATACACTTTGCTTCATCCCACCAGTCCTGGCTCCTGAAGGCTAGGGCCCCATTTATACGACAACATTTCAAGTGAAAACGCATCATTTTGTTTTTGGAAAGTTTCATGCTGACACAACATTTTGATAATGATGTCCGATTCCATGCAAACTGCAGAAATATTAAAAAACAATGCCAAGCCATGAGTTGGCGCTGTACACTGGTATTCAGATGGATAGATGCAAAACGCAAAAAAAAAAAAAGTTTTCCTTTTACACTTGAAATTGTTGTCAAAAATGCTGATTTTCGAAAGTTACTCTGGAGAGTCGACAAATGATGTAATGTCCCAGATCTCAACCAACACACATCTGTTTGGATGGCTTTTCCACCACCTATCAAGCAGGTTCCTTCAAATGGAGTACAGAAATGAACAGTACAGGGTATCAATTTACAAAACATCTCCAATGTGGCCGCCAGAGGATGTGTCACATCGTCTGAGGGCCCCTCTATCTAACCTGCTTACCGCATGATGCCCGCGCTGCTGACACTAACCAGAGCCGTCGGGTGGCTGATCGGGCGAGCCAATGGAAATGTATGAACACTTGCACCGCTATGCTGTGTTTGTGTGTTTTTGTATTCTTTTTGTCTTCTCTGAAAGAGTGAGCACCATGTCAGAGCACATACTGAAAGCTCACCTCCACCCTTATCCACCGATCTTTGTTTTTCAGAGTGAGAATGACGCACCAGCGCTCCCATCGGTCCTCCAAAAACCTCTTGCAGTGTCTATGTAAACTGGTTGAAAGATGATGTGGAGCGAACAATAGAGAGGAAGAGGAATAGAGGCTGAAGGTTTAGATATTGAAATTGTTTAGATAAAACCAAAAGACTATAGGAGATATAAGTTTCTTCTGGAAGGACTTCACTCTCTTAATATGACTCAGGTTTAAAAAGTCAATCAAGCTTTCAGAAAGCAAATTGTAGTCTCCTATACATTAAAGGAAATCAAACTCAGCCAGCATTATTCTAAATGTTCCAGGTCTTTCTGTCTACTTGTAGCTGTCTTCTGAAGATGGGCCCGAACATTATCAGGAGACTTTGTATGGAAGCTACTGAAGAAAGTCTAACCTATTTATCTTTTGTCTTCTATGACATTACTCCATATTTTACATACTCTCCACTATATATTATGTCTTTTTGCCTTTATTAATTCAACAACATTAGTTTTCTCTTTTTTATAAACCTATATAGAAATTTAAACTCATAAGTTAAATAATATCTGGTTGTGAAGTGATGAGATTTTGAGCAAAAAGTCACATTTTGAGTAGAAAAGTCCATTTTAACAATTTGACAAAAATAAGAAAAATATTCTTAACCATCATGAAACATTTATTACTTTGTTAAATTCTAACATTGTGCATAAGTCCAGATTTAAAAAGTAAAAGCTTTTATGAAAACAAAAACCCTCATCGTTTTTTGCGTTTTTCAGAAAGGTTTGGCGCAGTGTTCTGAAAATGATGTCTGTTTATGTGGAAATTAACAAAGACGGGAGCATTTTTTTTTTTTCTGTTCCCCTCTCTTAACTTTCCTACATTTGTGTATTTAAATGAACATCATTAAGGCCTTGGTGGTACGTCTGAGCTTTGCTCGAATAAATCCAATCCTGGCCTTAAATAGAGCAGGAAGACACACACATACACTCACACATAAACAATTAATCCACTTCCTCCCATCAACAGCCCCCATCAGAATCCCATTTTTACCCTTTCTGAAGCAGTGTAATTGAGACCCCCCCCCCCCATTGGTATCTATTATTGTCTGGCTATCAGCAGCAGGCCTGGTCTGGCCCATCTCCTGCTCTCCGCCATCATGCCCAAATTGGGGTGGCAGAGTGTAAACAAGCTATCCAAACAACTATTTCAGGACACGGGATTTCCCTCGAGTCCGTCGCTTCCTCTTTCCTTCAAAGCTAATAACTCCACCTTTACTTTCTCCAGCGCTGCCTCCATCATTTAGTGCTTGACAAAGGATCAAAATTATGGTCAACAGCAGCTTATCAAACATTCCAAGTCCTATATATAGTTCTTTAGTTACTCCTACTTCATGGTGGGGACAATCTTTATGCAACTCCTTCCAAATAAGAGTTTTCTGAAACCTCAAAACATGTTTATCCTTTGATAAATGAAGATTAAACTCAAGTTGTACTTATAGGCCCCGTTTACAAAACAAGCTCAAGGTTTTACATGACCACGGTGCTCGGAGTCACTGAAGATGCAGCTTTTTAAAAACAGCTCCAATGGTGGAACTTTTTTGAAAATGCTTCCTCTCCATGGAAACTCAGGAAAGGAGATTTTGGCTCAATTTCACTTATTATTTTTTGGCAATTTTGAGTAATTTTCGAGCCATCAGATAATCGTCTTTTGAAAAATTGTCTGGTGTCAAAACGAAGTGACTGTACAGCTGTGGTTTGCAGACATTTGGTCTCACTTCATGTATGAATAAGTAAAATCTCCAAAACAAAGAGTGACAGAGACCTTTGCCTTCTCTATTGATTCATTACTGTGAAATACATGTTGTCCAGACTTTTTCTTTTAAGATGTCTTTCCTGAAGGACTAATACTTAGTTATTGACAGCCCCAGAAGAAGTAGTACAAATCAAAAATGGGGCTATAATGCAAAAAGACAAGACTGAGATTAGACATAGGGCAGAGAAAGACGGCTACAGGGAAAGATCAGAGGAAATCAGGCTCTTCTCTGAGCGAGGTTAATCTCTCACTTACAGTCTGGCGCCTTTTTATTGACTTTACTTCACCTCGCCCCGACATCTGGACGACCACAGATACCCGAGATGCACCTCGGACAATCAGTGGATTAAAGCTGAACAGATTGTTGGTCTTTTGACATGATGGGTCAGATCTGCACAGGTTGAACTATTCTACTGACTGCCAGTGCCACCTGTCGACGAATCATAAATGGTAACATGGCTACAAATGCTGACAAAAGCTGCTGTAAATACAAGCCTTTCTTGACTTTCTTGCTAGACTTATATCATCATTGGTGAAGTGTGGTGAGCATTCACTGCAGGTAAGTCACAGAGGCCCCGGTTACATGATGACGGTGCTCCGAGCAACTGAAATCATTTTGAAAATGTTTCTCAAAGAAACGGTGCTCCAGTTTGTATGGGATTATGTGAAGGGGGATTATCCCATCCTAAATGTCTTTAGGATAAAATTGACTTTTTCAATAACCTGCATATAATTTACCAAACTTCCATATTTAAATGAGTCTTGTGTTGAGGTAGCCATTTGTCTGATCTGTTATCAAACACCTGAAAATGCACCATTCATTATTTAGATGTTTTGCAGAAATCTACACTGGTAATCTCTTTTCTTTGAGACTAGAATATCTGTTTTATGTCTGTCAGGGGTCTCCAGTGCTTCATGCTTCCGGCGCTGAGCAAAGATTTTTAAGTCGGAATGAAGCACTCGGACAAACACACTGGAATGTGATGAATAACAGCCACGAGGGGCTCCAAGTAGCCCTTGAGTTGATTGGCCTGCCGGTTCATTAGCATCCACTCTCCTTAGATCATTTTGGCATACTCCACTAGGTCAAGGCAAATCAGTCTGGGGCATGCAGAGTGGCTTTAATAGGGAAAAAAAAGATGCAAATTGGTGTCTCAGAGATGTCATACTCGACACACAACGCAGTAAACAAACAATTCATTCACGCCCACTTTGTCTTTCTCAAAGACTCATGGGGAGTATCGAGAAAGTAATTTGTTAGTTCAAGAGGAGGTGCATGGTGATTAGGTCCTGAGGCTTTTGCGCGCACTGTTTATTCACTTTGCTCGCACGCAGGCCCGACTCGCTGGGACAGCGTTCTATTAATCCCGCTTCCACCTGGCACCCTCGCACACATTAATGGGGGCTGCAGGCTTTGGCAAAGTGCAACAAATACAGGCGGAAACTCTGGGGCTCACTGCAGTGTGTTAATAAGCCGAAAGCAGCGTGAAGTGGAGGTTTGAAAAGAGTAATTAGGAGCTCATGAGAAGTTTGTGAAATACTGTGTGAGGATCGCTGGAGGAATATGGAATTGTGGCTCATTTCGACGTACCTCTCTGGGACCACGATGGAGAAAAAGGCAAACAAATAAGAATTGACAGACATCGTGCTTGGTCGGCGATCTGCAGCAGAAAGAGCAACATGAGTCGTGTGTGAAAATCTGAGACCCGAGTAAACCACATAGAAGCTCCGTCTAAGCAACGTTTCAAGCTTCAACATTTTTGTGTTTTCACTTCAGAAATGTTTCACGTAATACACACCGATGTTATGATAACAATCTCGGTACACTATACACATTAAAAATGGCAGGTACAGGGAATATAAAACTATCAAGTCCCATGAGAATATGGACTGAGAGTTAAGACACATTGAAGGCCACCATTTAAAAAAAATTTTTTATTGCCCATCTACTCACAGTAGCAGTGTTTCAGAAAAGTTGTGTTTTTGAGTATAGCATTTTCCCAAAAATTGTGATTTCCCCCAGTTTCCACAGAGAGTTGCAGCATTTTCCCGGAAGTTCCACCTTGGGAGCCATTTTCAAAAAGTTGCATTTTCAGTCGCTCCAAGTGCCATTGACGTGTAAATGGACACCCACAATGCGACAAAAACAAGACATTTAAAAAAGCATACAAACTGAGCAGAATGAGCAAGGTCTCCTGGACAAAGTCCCAGTTGTGTTACAGTTTCTCAGTAAACCCTCTCAGTTCTCTTTGCATGACAACACTCTACATTGCTAAGCTGCCTCGCCCTCACTCCCAAACCTGTGAAACTGTGGATGTAGAGGTAACTCACACCATAACTGACCTGCTTACAGGAGCCAGAGGTTGCCTCTAGTGACCGATCCACGGTCCAATCCAAATCAGTGCCAATGGTAGATGTAGGTACACAGGGATCTGTGTTTAGAGGCAACTTCAGCCCACCTGCTTTCTCTTAACTCAACTGAGAAGAAGATATTTTCACAGGTGTGGTTTTTTTGTGTGTGTGTGTGTGTGTGTAACACTTTGCGTGTGCGTGTGTTCCTTTTGTGTGCGTGTCAAGGGTGACGCTTCTAAATCAGGTTCGGAGATCGATTCCTTCGCACGAAGTATGGAGGACGTCAACGGCAGCAAGAAGGATCTATCAGCCTCTGCAGGTGAGGCGTGTGCAAACACAAACTGATCCAACTGGAAGAATCCGGAGGCCTAAACTCAGCATTTGATTGCAAACACAAGCTTGATCCATCTCTATTTGAACAGTTAACTGTTGGTGTTCCCTCTATAATCTTCGGTAGATCCCACCTGGATACACACTGTGTTGCATTTCTTAAAAAAAAAAAAAAATGCAAGTAATTGTCTGCAATACAGCAACAAGCTATCCCTCAGGCATTTAAAAAGTGCCCAGTGCAAACATTCTCCGACCTGCTCTCCGCCTGTGGTCTGAGCCTCTGTTTTTTTTTTTTTTTTTTTTTCCCGGCCCTCCTTTGGTTTCCAACCACACTTGGCGGGCACGTGTCTGGATGTCTCCAAGTGCAGCATCAAACCAGTACCAGCAGCCTCATCCATAATTCCTCATACGCCAGTTCCCATCCCCTTTAATTACCATTCGCGCAGACTGAAAGCCCCACTGGAAACACTACTATATGGAGTACAACTCCCAGATGTACTGTATCACCTCCCTTTCAGCGCCTTCTGATGCTCTGTCTAAAACTGCTTACATCGCTGGAAGAGCCAAATATACATCTTCTAGGCCCCGCGTAAAGGTTAGAAGACGGAGGAATTAGCGTTATTAAAGCCGCATTCCCATCCGCGTGTCATGTATTTGTGTTGCTGCCAAACATAATATTCGCTCCTACGCATCCCATAAGATTAACGCCCTGCTGAAATATTAATGTCGTTCAATACCAGTATGAGGCATCCATTTTTAAGTACTGCAATCTGAAGGCAATACTCCATGTGCTACTTCCTTCTGTTGTTTTCCCTTTGTCGTCTGTCAGCCTAATTATCCATTTGCAATCAACTTTTTTTTTTGTCACATCCACCCTGTCTCTCCACTCACTTTTTTCACGATACGTTTTGAGTCTTAAGCCATCATTATTTCAATCTTGTTTTCTCACAGATCAACAACCTGTACACGTAGGCCAAAGGCGTTTGGGGTTTTTTTTGGCACACACGCCACAATCTCATTAATGTTGATATTTCTAGAATGACTTGAGGCATTTTTTTTCCAATGTTGACATTAATGAAGACTTGAACTCACATATTAGGTAATTAGCAATGGTCAAAATGGCCTCATTCATTTTGGGGAAAGTGATATTTTACTAATATTTTGAATACATCTGGGACTTTTCATCTTGGGAAATTTGATAGCTTTGCTCCTCAATATTAAAAGTGTGTTGCGTTATGGTAAATGGACTTAGACACATTCAGTAAGCGAAACCTTTGAGAGACTGTGAACCTCAGATTAAAGGGCAACTCAGTCCATCAATTGAACCACAGCTGCCCCCAGTTCAGGTCAAAGTCAATCTGATGTCATGACTATGTTGGATTACTTTTTTGTTGGTTTTTGGGTGTACTTATGTTCCCATGTAGGCATGGAAATCTTATTCAAGCAAACCTAAATCTCAAGAATACTTTGAGGCTTTTCAGATTAACTGATCTTGGAGGCTGGAGATTAAGTTTCGTGACCCCAAAAGTTGTTTTTGGCATATTTATGAATACTTTAAATAAATGGCTTGACATTTCGCACATTATAATTCACTTAATGAGCTTCATGAGTTATTCAGTGTCATAGAGACAACATCGGCTACATCATCATCATCACCATCATCATCCTCATCCTCATCATCCTCATAATGTCCTTATTTGAAAGCAGTTTTATTGGAGTGTTGCAATTAGTATCCAATTTCAATTTCTCTGATATTTGATCCAAATTTGGCCAAATCATTTGCCATCTGCATACAAATGCCAAGTGACAGTATCTTAGGAAAACCTAATATAATATAACTTAAATATTTGAATTAATTTCACATCTTTACATTGATTAAAATAGGAACTGGTCTGGTCAGTTGAACTCAGATTCTCAGTAATATCTTCAGATGGTAACATTGAGTAATTTTTCTTAAATTTTTCAAAAGGTTTCCCCTTTATTTTATCTCAGCCTGGATACCTTCACAGTCAGCTGCACCTTCACAGGTCGACTGATATATGAAAACTCTCCAAGGACTAATACAATTCTCTATCCCTCTTTCCTTTACTAGTAGTGCCTGTAAATGGTCATGTGGACCTGAAGACAAGCCTCACTCCACCGCTGATCACTCACACTGCTGCCACCCCGATGCCAGTGCCAAAGTTGCCCGTGGCAGGCGACCCCATCTTGGGTTACGAGTCCCGTCGAGGCAGCAACGTCTCCATAGACCCAGCCTGCTATGACAAATCACCGGTTGGTACTCTTATTATTATTCAGATTTACAACCCCAGAGCATGTGGCAGTTCTCTTGTGCAACTACAGTTCCCCCAGAGTGCCAGTCTGAAGTCATTGTAAGTGTCCTGCTGATCCATGGAGGTCGTAATGACTGATGGTGATTAATGTGGTGTGTAGTTTGTCAGCGTACTTAACTGCTGCCACTGCCACATTTATTTGACAAACTGATGAGCACGACTTTAGAGACTAAGTGCAGGATCCTGCATCTGCTCCTGCCTGACAGCATGGATCTCACTTTGTATAGCGTGTCTTGTTTTTCTGCAGAGCAAAGATACAAAACATTCTCACCGCACAGATTGCCAACATTTCTCCCCTCATTTTCCAATCAATCTGTTCTCCACATTATTAACCCACTCTAGACCAGTGTACGCAGCTCTTCTCCGTATGCTCCGTGGAGCACTGGGAGCGGCCGGACGAGTCGTAGGTCCAGCTGGAACAGCCTGGGCCGGGTCCCATCCCACAAACGGCAAAAGCGGCAGTCCGGAGAGCGGCGGTCTCTTCTGTCCGGGGATGGCGGCTCGAGCTCAGAGGAAGGAGAAGGTGGCGGCGAAGAGGGAGAGGGTTTAATGGAGGAGGACGATGCATCCTTGGCCAGGACTGACTCCATGTCCCAGTCTCAAGGAGGGCCCAGACACAGGAGAATGGAGTCGGTAGAGACTCGCAGCTCGATGGATTTGCACCCAGATACCCTGCTGCAGGTAGATTCAGTGTACAAACAACCCACCAAGTACCAACATGGCAAAAAATAACACCTCGCTTTTATTATAAAAGCAACGCTTTTATTTTTAGATGGGTTCAAAACTGAAGAACAGGTTGTTCTCCACTTAACACGCCTCACAGCAATTTGATTTGATCTTTGTTAAAAATCTGAGTTTCTTGAGAGAATATATTCACTGCATCCACTAGAAATCTTCACGACTGTTCATTTTGATGTGTTTGGATTAGTTTTAATCACCTCAAACCTAATGCAGAACGCCATTTGTATACATGGACCAGGGAATTATAGTGCTGCTCAACTAAATAATCTCTGAGAATGTTGTAAATTGCACGGAACCTTGGACATTAAACATATGGTATTCTCTAATATCAAGAATAATTATAGCTGAAGCAGTGTGATGAGGCAAAGGAGAGAAAGAGTCAGGTGGTGGAAGAACACGATTGAAAAAGTCACAAGAAAAAATAAACTGAATGTTAAAAGCTGGTGTAAATCCTAAGTTTACCCCTCATTGAATGTATGTTTTGGTTGGTAACAAACTATTCTTGGTGCACAAACCAGATAAGTTTGACAAGATGTTTGGTTGTTACCCTTTCAATGTAAATAGATGGACACATGTCTCACGAGATCGATATGGCCAATTGAAAAGCAAATAACGTAATCGAGTAAAAGGTAGCCAACTTTATCAAATGGGAGGAAACTTGGATTTGTATTTTGTAACTAGTACATCCAACCAACCAATGGAATTGATAACCTACAAAAGGTGGTTTCTGTGACTTTACTCAACATGTCCCGCCCCCCTGTCCTGTGTAGGTGCCCGATCTTTACCGCTCAGCCAGCATGCACAGCTCTCGGCCACCCTCGCTGGGCCATCTACGGCCCCCCAGCGACTGCAATGGGAAGGGATCTCCCTCAGCCCTGGGTCCAACGCACGTGTCGCTGGAAGAAAACACTGAAGACGAGAATGTCGAAGAGGAAGCGAACCTGGTCCGTGGAAAAAAACCTTTCTAGAATGAAATCACAAAAACTATTCCTTTTCATTTGAAATGTTGCCGTGCAAATCGAGTCTTGGACAATAGAACAATTCATGAGAGTACTATGAGAAATCTTCAATGCGCTATTTTGTTTGTTTTGTTTTTACCCTGTGCAGGGTCGTGTTGCCAGGCTGTTCCACTGGCTGGAGAAGAAACAGCCTGAGTGGTGTCGAGAGAGAGATACCTGGTCACTCTACCTCTTCCCTCCAGAATCAAGGTAACATCCACGCTTCTGATCATGTCCATTTTTCTGCCTGTTTGCTGGGTAAGTTATTTTTGGTGCAGAGCCCGACAAAGTTTTCTTGTTTCAAAAGAGAAAATGCTTACGAACAGCTTCCTACAGTTGTCGCTGTACGAAAGAGGCCGATCTCCCTTCTTGACAGCGAGAGGGTTCTTACCATTGCCTGTGACTGACATCACATAATGCTGACAGTAATGGCAAAGTGTTTTTGGCTTCAGTGTGAGCGCAGCAATTTTATTCCCCTTCCTATATCAACTCTCAACCCTCCTCCTCCTTTCACACTTCAGAAGTGTCTTTTGTCTGCACATTTCTGCCGTGTCAGGGGAGAGTGAGCGGGAGCAGAGGGAGGAAGGGAGTTTCTTCCACTGAGTGCTGGTGTGTTATCTCTGCCACGTGCCTCCCCACCCCGTCCTCATCCTTCGCTCCTTCTCTCCGCCTTTAGGGCTTTGATCCACGTATCTTTGCGCTCTGTGTGCCGGATACAGCCGCCGAGGCCAAAACAAGCAATATGCTCAGCTTAAAACGTGCTAATTTGATGTCGACTATCAATCTGATCAGGCAGTAGCAGGAGCCAACACTAGTGTCATGACATAGCCGTCACAACTTGGGGCAACGCTTGTAAGTCAATGATGTTGGCAGCAGCAGAGAAAAGCTTTAAAGACTGAGTTAAAAAGTGGTCAACTGTTTCATAAACTTCATTATCATAAGTTTCCCTTGGAGTTCATAGAAAATACTCTGTGTATAATATAAAAGTGGCTTTTCTGCATTCCTTCCTTTAGGCTCCAGTACACTAGTGTAGAGTGGACCAATCACAGCCCTTGTGGTCTGCGCACTTCCCCTTGCGTTCTGTGTGACCTTTGACGCCTATTTAGAAATTGTTGTGCACGTCGGGCGACAGAGAGACTCTGTGGAGGTGATTCGATGCAATGCAAAGCATTTGCCTCTCATTTGCACGTAGAGTATAAATTAGGCTTCAGGGCCAAAGTCAGTCCAAAAGTGGTCGATACTGCGGGGTCCCGCTAATTCATATCCTGATGATCATTGCAGTTCTATCGAAAATCCACTGGCAAGAAGCGTGAAAGTCTTGTGGCCAGGAATATTTCTTAAGAGCTTTCGATTTCCTGACCATTTGAGTTTGTGGAATTGTGGAAAAAGTCCTTTACAACTCGGCGGAAACCTTGAAAACAATTTCAATGGCATGGGTGTATATTGCTGGTTCAGTTGCCCACTTAATTTTTTTTATGCAATACTTGATTAAACTCTGTGCTTTCCAGTGGTATTGTTGGTTTCTGGGGCAAAGTGTTCTCAAAATAGTGTTCTTATATCCATTTTAATAGCATAGTAACAGTAGCAGTAAACTAACTTCAGTTGATCCACAATTATTTTGGATCAACTGAAGTTAGACACCTTAGCTAGTGACATGATTACACTCCAATGTCAGTCGTGAAAATACCTGAAAAAAAGTTTAAAGCATAAAATGCACTGTCACATCAAAGTTTCGGGCTATTTTTTGAATGTCATTTAATTTAATTGAAAGGCAGCCAATATCTCAATCAGTGGGGGTATTTTATCTGTTTGTCATTATAAAAGGTGCAGTCAACCTGAGCGTTAGCCCTTTTCAAAGTGCTGGATGGTTTCTCTCTTTGCTGGCCCGACTACATCATTTGGAACAAAGGTTAATAGCAAAAGCTCCCTATAGTTACTGTCAGAGTATTAAGAAAACTGAAGGCGCACAGCTCAAACGGGACTTCAGCCAGCTTTCAGTCGCAGCAGGCTGCGGGGTCTGCTCGTTGCCGAGAGTGACACCGAGGACACAGACTCTGCGTGGCGCCTATTCTGGCCTCGAACTGCCACAGATGCCGGCCCATGCTCACAATCACATCAAGAGACAGCCGCTCGGTGGGGGTTCCCCGGGGCTCCGGCGGATTTCACACGGACCTGACTTCACCTCAACCTGCCTTTTGTGCTTTCTGATGTTAGTGCTGCTTCTGCGGGGGGGGGGGGGGGGGGTTATTAAAATGTTTTAATGAACCACAGAGTGGGCCGACATACCGCGATGCGATCGACAGGATTAAACGTGTTTGCCACAAGAAAGATCCGAGTAAGGAACTCCGTGTGCCAACAATTGTAGTCAAGAAACTGCAGGTTGATCCCTCGTATTGAAATTATACGTTTCTATCTTGGCTGGTAGTGGAAAGAGTCACTTTAAGACTCATTCAACACACTCCCTGAGTTTAGGTTTTTTTTTCTGATGTTGGAGTTCCTTTAAGGTTCAGTAAGAGTCACAGTCTGCACTGCCTTTGGGAGGAAAATACAAATATAAGGATAATTTGGTGAGTCTTGTGATGTCCTGTAGTACCAAAGCATGATGTGGCAAGTTGCTTTAACATCTTGTCTGTCCCCAGCCTGACATAAATATGAAAAACAGATCAGCTGCTGCTGGCAGGTGGATTGGATTTTCTGACACATATCTGAGAAACAAAGATGTCTTACATTTTTCCCAACACTATAATTTTCATGTAAATAGTAATTAGTAACTTCCTCAATAAAATAAATAAAGTAAGTGACAACATATAAGCATTCATGTAAGGTCACATTTACTTGAAAACATATAGTTATTGTGTTTTTGTTTAAGGAAAGTTTTGTATTTACCGGCCAGATTTGGAGAATGACTTTACAATGAGACAACAGAAAGACTGAAAACAATGTCGTTTTCATGTTGGGTCATGTTTTTGCGCCATCGTTCGTTTTTGTTATGAAACCACATGATATAAACCTTAACAGTGGCGGGAATAAAGACAATGGTATGGACGGATAACGAAGTTTGACCGCTATTACAGTGACTCAACTAGAAAATCTGGACTCGGAGTCATGACATTCTGGAGGCCGCCATTGTTATTGTCCATCGACTCAAACATGTGCAGAAGAGCTATCTACAAACGCCGCGTTGCTCATGTGCAGTTGCAGCATTTTTGAAAAGTTGTGTTTTCGTCAATTTCCACAGGGAGCCTTTTAAAAATGTTCTCCTTGGGAGCCGTCTTTAAGAGAAAATGCATTTTTAGTTACTCCAGGCACCATTATAATGTACACCAACTGCCAAAAATAACAAAACTTTTCTGTGTTCACTTTAACAGTGGTTTGGATGCATGGTAGAAAAGCTGAACTAATTGGCTGACGATACATTTATTTGTCCATTGGAAGTCACTGATTGCACAAGTGTTGAAATTCAATTGTCGTTGATTATGAAGACAAATATTTAAAATGTATTTGGAGACATATTGTTTCTCTGTGCCCATAGCTAAGTACATACTTTTATATATATTAATGTGACCTCTGTTCAAAACGTCCAGTGTGTGTACGTTTTTTGTGACATTTTGAAAGCTGAGAACAAACTACAATCAATATTGAAGTCAATTGTGTCAGCTGTCATTTTGAATCAGCTGAAGTTTTGAGATTTGAAAGGTCAGTAAATATCATCAGACGGGGGAGAAACCTCAAAACACCTGTCAAAAACTTTTTCATTGAGATGTCAGAGAGTTTTTTTTCCGTTCCATATTTTTGACAGGATGCTTGCGCTGACATTTTTCCCATGAGTTGTGTTTTCTTTTGTGAGTGTGTGTGTGACTGTGTGTACTTGTTTCATGGGACCATTTGATCTTGACATCAAGGTTTCCGTCCAGACTTCAGACCTTCAAACCTCATGTGGTAGAGTGTCTGAAACCAGAGTGTCCTTCTGCTCAGCGGCTCTCTACAATGTATGAACAAGCATGGGCAAATAAACAATACCAATTCAACAAGTGTTGACAGAATAATATTCATATTGACAAATATAACTAAAAATCCAGATTTGAGCCTCTTTGTATTGGCCCCAATGCTGTACACTTACACTGATATGAGCCCTCAAAGCTGATGCACAGTGTAATCTCTTATGCTGCTATATATAATAGGCATTCCCCTTCTTTTCTCTCTTTTTTCTGTGTTGTCAGGACCTGAAAGCCTGTAAACTTTTTCATGTCAAGTAATGAAAGTCAGGCGTATTTAATGACTTCTAAATCGACGGTGGTTTTATTGAAGAGTTAGTTAGACAAGCACTCTCAAATTGACCAAGTTTGGGTTGTACTTGTAAAGTGTCCTTGTGCAGAATGTGATATTTTTGGAGTTTTTATAGAAAGTCCCCCCCCCCTCCCATTTCATGCCACTTTTATTGTACTCCCACTTTGCTGGAGATTGGCTTGAAATGTGGTTCAACATAGGGAGAGCTGGGAAAAGATTAACCTTTGCTGCAAATCATATTACAAAAATTTGAAGTTTGCTAAAATAAGCTTGAATTTACTATATTCAATGGGTTTGACTCAATTGAACAAGTGCTATTTGTCTGTCGCATACATCCAGGGGGAGGGGTTTCAGGCATGTGGCACCTTAGGAATGAATGATAAAACTTTGATTTCAGTAGTTGGCCATTGTTTTAAATTAAATGCTGTTCGTTGGTGTTGGTTTGTGCAAATGGTACTAATATGCCAGCTATGCAACCCATGGTGTGTTTTTTAACTGTTTCCATGGAGACAGAGACGGAGCGTTTTCAAAATATTTCAGTTCTTCCAAGCATCATTGTCATTTAAACAGACACCCAAAAGGCCCTGTCTGCACGACAATTTCATGTAACTTCATCATTTTTGGGCAATCCTCCATATGACATGATGTTTTAAAAGCGTCGCTTTGGGAACGCGCTTCGAAGGGAAAACATTTGAAAACGCCGCCTCATGTGCCTTCTCAGGTCTCCCTGTAATGAAAATGCATGTTTTCGTTTTCTCCATCAGGTTTCGGAGCATTTGCAATAAGATCATCAACCACAAGATGTTCGACCACATTGTGTTGATCATCATCTTCCTCAACTGCATCACTATCGCGATGGAGAGGCCTCGCATTGATCCCAGCAGTGCTGTAAGTTTACAAAAGAGACATATATAGTGTTTATTGTGCAGCCATCCTAAACAGAAGGCGTCAAGAACAAATGTGATATATAATATGTAGATCTATGCACAACAGCCAACATCAAATTAGCTTCTTCAGGTTTCAGACTTTCCTATTGGGGAGTCTACATATTGGTGACATTTTTTGACCTAGTTTAGCAGCATGGCTTTGTTGAAGGTTGCAGGTTCAATTCTCATCCAAAATTCCCTTTTACCAATGCACTAACACCAGTACACCAGAAGGGACAGTAATATTCACTGAATATCAAAGTTGATGTTTTCTTTGTAATTCCATGGGCTTGACTTTACCTTCTGCCCTTTTTTGTCCGTGAGATGTTTGACACTTGACTACTATTGATGGACTGAAAATGTGAAATTGGAACTTAATGGATCGGGTTGTATGGAAATGCATTACATACTACAAGGCCAGAATTGAATTTCATATTATGAAACTGAACTTTTATTACTTTCACAAACTGTGAAAATGAGGAGAGGGGATTGCTTGTGATTGCTTGTACATTTTATTAAGGAGTGAAAACAGCGTGAAGTAAATTTTAACATTTGTTTGAAATAGGAACAATACATGCTCCGAGGTATGGATGGTACTGCCATGAAAGAATGGCACAAACTGAACATTTGGACAAGAATTTACCCACATCTGGAGTGAGAACTCTGTAAATCAAAAAGGACCAGAGGAAGACCAACTCAAAGAAAGGCATAATACAGCATATGGCCATGTAGATCATTGAGATGTGTGCGTTATAAGCCTTGAACAAACTCTGTATGAGCTCCGTCTAAAACATCCAGACAAGGTAGACATAAAGGAAGTACCCGTCGGCAGCAACGGCCTCGATGGCTGCTCAAACAAACACGGACTCTGGGACACAACCGAGTCACTCCCTCTGCAGAGCAATGAAGCAGAAAGTTGTGTTAGCAGGGAAGCCCTCGTGTTTGACTGTGAGCCAGTAGCTGTGGGTAATGTGTGCCATACCCCTGCTATCTGCTGCACTGCATCGACACCCTCACCTCCTCTGCTTAATGCACCATTCCCTGGCATGATGCCTCACAGCAGCACAAACACGTCTGTCTGTATCCTCTTCCTTCTTCCAGATCCAGCAGCCTCTTGTCCGCTCCATGCGTAGACACAATAATTATCCCAGTTTGAGATTATTATTTTTTTTCTTTCCCCTCTCTCCTATTCTTTTTGTATTAACATGCGTATTCCACGGACAGGCCTAATTGCGGATGGTTGTCGCCGGAACGTTCTGTTCTGCAATCGGAGCATGGATGAAATGTAATTGTAATTGATTCTATTATCTCTGCGCTGTTTTACTTGGCTAATGTCCAGGAAAGGAGGGGCTTAATAATTAGAGGCTGTACGTGGTGTGCATGTCTCAGAATTGATTTCTCACCTCTGCACACACGTATCGAGTCCTGATGCATGCTACGAGTCTGCTCGATGGTAAACGCCGGCCCACTTACTAGTCTAATATTAGGCTTTGTTTACAATGTTATTTCAACTGAAAACACATCATTTTTGTGGTTTTGTTTCAGAAAAGTTTCAAATGTATTCATCAACATTTTAAAAACGATGTCCATTTCCAAGGAAATGGGTGAAATGCAAAAAATTATGCCGTTAGCAATGACTTGATACCATTGTCTGTTTTGGGAATAGAACCACACACAGACACTGTAAACATGAACATGACAAAGTTAGATTGTTACTACAGTGACTCAACTATAAAACGACTAAACGGACAATATGAACCGGGAGTCATAAGACTTGATGCCAGCATTGTTGTTGTTGTCCATTCTACTTGCGCATGTTCAGAAGAACTACGTACAGTAGCAGCAAGTGGGAATGGTTTTAAAAAGTTGCATTCTCCCCTGTTCACATGGCAACGGAGTCTGTGCAATTGTGAATAGTTCCACCTTTCATTGATTCCCACTTTGCTCTGTATATAACAACCAGTTGAATTCCTCATCCCTCGGCAACTCTATTACCCACCTCTGCAACGAGCTGACAAAACACACACTTTAAATAGAGACATAGTCATTGTCACGGATATAAAGCGTTTCAGTCATAACATTTTAGTGTGGAATGTGGGCTGAATAATTAGTTTATTGTCCTGGAAGTTATGTCAGGCACTTTGAATTTGGCTGGCCGTTGCCTGGCTGTTTTGGTTTGGTTTGCTGGACGTTGCCTGGATACCGCCGCCCTTTAGCTCGGTGGAAATGATAGAGGATGATTATACCACCTATTATGATTTATTACTTGTAATTGAGCCCGGGGACAGTGCATCACCGTCTAAAGCTCCAAATTGAATTATAGCAGCATCGGGAGTGTAAAGTATGGTCGATCTTGTGTTTCCCGCGACAAGATCAAAAGACAACGCCACACCCGGGGTGCCGATGAGAGTCTGCAAGAGGTGTGGGTTGACTCTGTTTTCTGTCAAGGAAGACACAGACACCCCTCAAGTATCCCGGAAATCCCACAGGAGTGGTATGCCATGTAAATCACTGACTGGACGTGTTTAGTGCCGGGTTTAGTTGTTTTCACAGGAGTGCAACTGAGCAAAGTGCCTCTCGGTTTAAGTCATCGCTCTGGCCTCCGGTGTAGCGTTCAGAGTTACTTCAAACCAGGCCAGACTCTTCGGGATGATTTGCTTGCGGTTCTACCCCGAGTCGTGGTCAGGTTGGGAAGATGCCAACAAAACCCCCACCATCGCGAGAGCTGAGGAATGAGCGGCAGCGGGGAAATGTTTTTTACTTTCGGAGAGAGAGGGTCTGGATTCTTGTCACAAACTGTTAGAAACTGTTTTTCTTTTAGCCTTCAGCTAAAAATATACAAGAGCGTTTAAGAAAAGCAGCCACAGCACACAAAAAGAGAAATTTGCTTTGGCCAATAAAATGCCGTCATCACTTAAGACACTGGCTGGAAGAGAACCACTTTGACAAATTCTTTCATTGATTCTCTTTATTTCTCAGTTTCAGGGTGATTTGTTATTTTTGCATTTAACTCAATCAAGTATATATATGAAGAAAATCAAACTACACTTGGTATTTTCCTGATGGAAAGACATAATTACAGCTATATTTCTACCACCCGAGGGAAAGAGCTGAGCTAATTCTCAGTTATGTATCATTACATTTTTGATAACAGTTACTCTGAATTTATCTCAAATCTACCTTTTTATGAAATAAGAAATGAAAACTGAAAGAAACGAAAAATTTCTCTGATACTTTCTTGCTAAACTTGATTCATGCATACAGTGCAAAGTCTGCTCACAATTTGTTTTATTTGTCCTTCAATCTAATTACACACTAACATGTTTATGAGAACAACTTGTCCATTTTGCAAGCTAGTTGTAAAAGCAAACACTACAACATGAATCTCTAATGCAAAACATGTAATAATAAAATTTCCCAGATTTTTCTTGTCCATAACTTTGCATATTTTGACACTTAGAAAGCCAAATATTTAGATTTTTATTTTTATTTTTTTACATGAATACCAGCATCTTTTTCAGTGTATCTAAACATATATCATTTCCATCGATGTTTTCATCAAACGCAAAAGTTTTGTAGTATGAAAATGCATAAATGGATCGGGCAACGGGAACGGCTGCTGGCATTTATAAACCGTCTTTAACAGTACTCTTCCCAGTGATGTCACGCCCGACATTCCCAGAGACTTTGCAAAAATCGCCGTAGGACTGTCATCTCTGTTTATATATACAGTAAGAGTGTGTGTGCGTGTGTTTCTCGGAACATGTGCAATGGCAGTCACGGGCCGTGGGAACGGCCGCCTCATACACACTCGCAGAGACATTGGGCGGCGAGGCAGGGTCGCGTCTCCTCAGACGGTGGGGAAGGAGGGTAAATAAGCAGTCGGTGAAGTGTTCTTATTCTTGCTAAGCTGCTTATTTTGTTTCCTCCGGTTCTTGTTTAGCTCAGAAAACAGGCTCCCGAACTGTCCTGTGTGTGTACACACACACACACACACGCACACACACAGAGCTGTGACGCCTCGGGCGGAAAGGGGGGGTGGATCGCAGTGAAGCAAATGACGGAGGTCCAACAGGCTGGATTTGATGCTTCTGCGTTGCATCATGAAATTATGGGGCTTGTTTTCAAAACTGAAGAAAATCCAAAGGGTTTCATGCCAGAAACCCCAATTTGAAGCTTTTTGATTTTGATTCCCTAAAACAGTAATTCACTACCGACGATCCCGGACCCTCATGATGGAGGCTTTGGAGATGACACGGAGGGTCTTAGGCTTTTATTTGAGTTTATCAAGATTAGATTTGAACATGCTTAAGATAACTAAAATTAGACTCTCCATAGACTTTAAGCACACCTTGGAGAGTCATATCTGGCTTCAGTGTAATATTTTGGCACATCAGATGTTGGTTGGGTGGTCTGCAGCCTTTCTAAGAGGATTACTTTGTGATTCGGTTACTGATTCCTGGTTCAGAGTGGTAGACTCAGAACAAAATGCTTCACTTGTTCATGTTTTCAATTTGATCTGTTTGAGTGTCCTATAAAGGCTTAATATCATTCAGTATACTTTTGTTCAGCTTTAGTTCACCCCCATAGGAAATCATAAAGTGTTATGTTGGAGCTTTTTTCATACCAGTGCAACAGGAAAATACAATTTTAAAGCCTTAATAGCAAATTATCTGCCTCGTTTAAATACTTCATGCAGTACTAATAAAGAGCAAACTTTTATAATTGCCTGCCAGCAATCATTAGAGAGTGCAATAGGATGTGTTTGTACAACATGTTTTCACATAGTGTATGAGTAACTCATACATAATTCAGCTCTACTTTGCATCCGTTTGGAAGCAGACAACAAACTCAAGGATGCTTTTTAAATGAAAATTGTATTTTAACTCACGTAGTCTCTTTTCTGTTTTTTTTTTTTTATTTGGTCTTACAGGAGCGGATCTTTCTGACTTTGTCCAACTACATCTTCACAGCGATCTTCGTGACTGAGATGACCGTCAAGGTGAGAAAATGTCCACAGGCTGCCGATTCAAATGTCAGTTTAAAGGTCAGTTTCGTATTTTCTATCAGTCTGATGGATATGGGTCAGTTGGCCGCAACAACATTTGCAGAAGCAGAGGGTGTTTACAGTGACCTCGAGTGGCTGCACAGCATGTGACAGCAGCAGTGCATTTTGCACGTTTTTGGTCCTGTTTACACAACATTTTCAAGTGAAAACAGAAAACTTACATTGCATTGTTGCATTGTTGTATAAATGAGGCCTTCTGGAACATTATTTTTGCTCCACGTCCTTTTCAGGGCTCCGTATGCATGTAAACATTCCTCTTCGAAAGTAGTCTGCATCTGTCGTCATGCTTCTTGTTCATCTCAGCACATTTGTTACAGTTTGTCATTTTACAACAACAAGAACAAAGAAGTGAGACTAAGATGTACAGATTATTGAGCATCTTCCTGTACAAACTGTAATCTAATTACCAGCACATATGTGCTCGTTTCATGGTTACATTTTAATCAAAAAAACTTAAAAAGGTTGCGTACTTCTGAATCTGTTGAATCACTGAACATTAGTGTGAATTATTTCTTTTTATGAAGAAAATCTAAAAGTCAGAAGTTCAGGCTCCTCTCTTGTGATTAATACTTGATTTCCTCCGAGTACAACAAATATACGCTGAAGGGGTTTGTTTGTGTTAATGGATAAGAAAAAAATTGAGGGAAAGATTTCCTGCAATTTGAATATGCAAATTGAAAAAGTTATCTGAAAAATGATCCTGCACATTTGCCTATTAGGATAATATTGGCTGCGGCTCTATTTATGTGTCACTTTTACTGCTGTGTTGTGCCAACTAATTGACAATATTTATATTGCTGTGAATTGAAAAACTTCTGAATCAAAAGGATTTGTCATTCATTGGACAAACCTGTTCAGAAGTAAAAGGAGATTAAAAACAAAACGTGGAACCCTGTCCTCTCTGATCACCCTAGGAGCAGGTGTAGCAAGGATTCACAGGCTTGTTTTAAGGCACCATTAACATGACCGTTGTTGTGTGAACAGACACCCAAAACAACACAAAAGTTTTGCATTTTTCTTGAAAATGTTGCGTAAACGAGGCTTAAGACTGAAGTGGATGGACCTCGCATGAATTCCCAGAAGACAAACAAGTTAAAAGCTTCAATCTGGCGTCCTGGTGTTTTGATAATGGGTTGCTGAATACTACTAAGTCACCCATAAGAAAATGTACTTTGTCATGCAATCCTTCATGAAGTCATCCTGAACGTCTGTTTTCCTTCACTCACCTGACATCCGTTCTTGTGCTGCAGAATATTTGGCAGGTCATGACTTTCCTGAAAAAAAAAAAAAATCCGGCTGCCTATTGTCAAACAAGCTATTTGTCTCACTGCTCGTTTGTCAAGATGCTCTCAATGCAAAAAAACATAAAATGAAAAATCAGCATGAGAATGGCGAACCCAAACCAGACACCGCTCAGCTCCAAAGCCGAAGAAAAAAATAAAGTCTACCTGATACCCACCAGCCCGAAGCCCCCTCTCGTCCCCGACATCCAGAAAGAAAGCAGAGCATTACAACAAGAGAATCAGATGAGGGGACGTTTCATAATGCTCAGAAGACTCTCTTAACCGTTTCCAAAGGGGCCCCAGCACCAAGTAGAGGTCTGTGCTGATATGGGACTGAAGGCAGAGGGTACGGAGGTTCACCACTGTCACTCATTCAAAGCCTCTGCTTATGAACATAGCGCCTCTCCACTCACACACACACACACACACGCACGCACGCACGCACACACATCCGTTGTGAATACCCAAGGAATTCTTTGTGTACAGTGCAGCAACACACCAGTGATGACACTAAACATCAAGAAGAAGGGAAAGTTTCTGACAACAAGTTCTAATGCCACTGCGACAGTGTGTTATTTGTAATGAATTACTTGCTGAAACAAAGAGACCCACAGTGGTCCAGGGTCAAGGGTTTTGATCAGTGTCCTACAGTGGCGACCTGTGGGACCTCTGATCCCAATTCCTCTTCTCTACATTCTAAGTCGCCAATTTCCTTTTAAAGACAAACCCAATCCATTCATCTTCTGGACCATTTTATCTAAATAAGAATCGTTGGAGAGCGAAAGTCAACCATGAAGCTAAAGCAATGTCAAATACTGTAGTTGCACAATAACAGACACGGTGTCAAGTAATCCTATTGACAAGCTTGTTTTTGCATCGGTGAATGAAGTTTTGTTGATGTCGAAGAAATATTCACGGTGCAGTCAGTACCTCTTTCTTTAATGAACCTCAAAATCTTTTCTTGAAACAATTAAATCAATCGTAGAGTTCTTGTAGTGGGATTCGGCTTTGTTTCTTACCAGGGCATCATTTCCTTGTGGGTTTGAAGAGTGTGGCACGTTCGAGGAGGAGGCCACCTGGTACTACTCTGACTAAAGGGACTATGGCGTTTCTTGTGATTCACTCATGTAACATTAACAGCATCAGAGAATCTCTTTATTTCTTTCTTTATTTTTACAACAGGTTTCCTGACTCATTGTTGTAAGACTGATTATTCTGATTAAGTGTAAGAATAAATGTCAAGTCTCACAGAAGTTCTTTGTTTTGCTAAATTCTGCCAAATATTTATTATCTGGAGAGATAAAAGGTTGTTTCATTTAACTTTTCGTATCCCAAAGGAACTGACTCAGCTAGGAAATGTTTATTCAGGTGGAGGATTTTCAAAAAGAGCCCGGGGCTAAAGGCATAATTCACCCAAACAGGAGCTAAAATTAGCAATTGGCAATTTATGAGCACAAAAACAAGAAACAGATTTATGTATCCGGACGAACTAACGTTTTTCTTCCGATTTGTGACCCTGGACTTAAATCCTACCTTCACAAAGTTTACCCCACCAACTGTTTAACGTGGTATATTGGTTCCGATCAGAATTATGATAGATTTTTAGCCACAATTAATGATCCTCTGCAGTCATTATTTAAATGTTTATGGAGTTGTTGAGTGTATTCCCCTGTTATTAAATAAAGGGAGATCAGCTACTTGCAAAAATCTCAAAATAGACAATAAAAGGTCATTTAATTACTAAATAATGTGCATAATTTGATTACCTCTTTAGTATTTCTTCTTTAGTATGTCTTCCAACACTGTTGCAGGCGTAGAGCACTTGTGATTTGACGCCAGCATCGTGAAAAGCAACTGGTGACATAAGAAAGTTGGTGGTTAAATCGTGCAAATTAAAAGTAACTTTCTGAATCCTCTGTTAATACCTGAAATGAGTCAGGGACTTAAACATATGGCTATCCTTATTTTTTCATGAATTGTTTATTCTGAAAATGAGAATGCAGAATAGTACAAAAGGCTGCCATGTTGGTGAGGTGATGTCGGCTGGTCGTTGAAACTTAAAAACTTTTAACTACTTCTGCGTTTCATGCTATAAGATAATTGCCATTGTGGGCCTTTTCACATAATGCAGTAATTAAAAATATACCTTAAAATGCAAATTTTGACCTCCTGTTGTTTCAAACAACTGCAGTATAAAGTCTGTCTGTCCTTATATTTTGAGAAATCTCTTTGATGACTCTCTTTACATCTTATACATACAGAGCAGATGCTGTTATACACTGATTAGCATCAACTAATTTGGATTATCTTCTTCACTTCTCTGCTGTTGCTGTTGAAGGGAAAAAAAATGCTTGCTTCATTTAATAAGTATGTACTTCCTTCTCTGTTATGTTCCAGAAGGCAAATTGATTTACCGGCAGCAGAAATGATGAGTGGTACCTATAGAACTGGAAATGGGGCTTGGAAAGCATGCAGCTTTTATGATATCTTGCTGCTAAGTAAACAATCACTCTATGGAGTCAATAAAGCTGGGCATGTGGGATGTGAAGCATCTATTCTTAATAATACAGAAGTGGCTTAATATTGATGCTTTTTGTGTCTTTTTTTTCAGTCTACTACTTTTAAAGAGAGTCCTCTTAAGCAATATCCAGGCCGTGGGAGTTTGTGTACATGCTGCATCACTAATAAACACTGACACAACAATCCCTTGTGTCTCCTTTTTCCAGATTGTGGCTTTGGGCTGGTGCTTTGGGGACAAATCCTACCTGAGGAGCAGCTGGAACATCCTGGATGGGATGCTGGTGATGATATCCGTCATTGACATCTTGGTCTCGCTGATATCCAACTCCGGGACAAAGATCCTGGGCATGCTACGAGTGCTGAGGCTGCTGAGGACTCTGAGGCCACTCCGGTGAGTGGCTTCACCCCCCCCCCCCCCCCCCCCCCCCCCCCCCCAGCCCCACCCACCCAATGCATAGTGCTGTATTATTGTAGTGTTGTTGTGACGCATTAGCTGAGCTGTCAGCACTGTGTCAGTCAGACTAATGACTGATTCACTCATTATTGTTGACATGGTTTGAGGACAGGACTCGAGTGCACAACTCAGAGGCAGAGTATGTTTGGGGCTTTATTTGTGTTTGGAAGCGAACAGGATTCAACATACTAAAGTACAAACAAGGATTTCACGAGAGGATTTATCAAGAAATGAGTGAATGAGGTCAAAACAGAAGACACTAAGCATGACGAGACATTGGAAAGTGGACCAACTTACACACTGTAACTGACATGAGAGCAGACAGGACGTATACAGAGCACGATGACATGCATGTCAGTACTACCAGTAGGACACCTAGGGGGCGTGACAAGATGTGATCCGAAACAAGAAGACCAGCAGCGACAAGAAGAAATAAGAACCTCAACATTAGAAAACATAGCTAGTCTTGACTTAACTTGGATTTGATCATTAAAATATAACACAAATAGGACTAAAATCCACAATTGGAAAAACAATATGAAATAAAACAGGACTTTTATAATTTGATGAATATGACATCATCAACTATTCCTGACAATATTTAGCTCAAGTTTCATTCTTCCACTCAGATGGAGAAGGATGATGTATAATCCTAATATATTAAGAGAAAAGTTGACATCATCAAACAGCTCTTAAAGGCAAGCCAACATTAACTCAAAGTCGAAGATGCTAATCGAAGGTATTGTGCAAAAAACGCTAAATGTTAGGCTTCATTTATATGACAGCATTTCAAGTGAAAGCACATTGTTGTCTTCATGTCTTCGTGTTCGCTTTGGCTAACACTGAAGCGAGGACTTATTCAATGGGACAAACACAGAGAGACACAACTCTTATACAGTTTTTTTTTCTCTTCAATAAAAATCATGAGGAAGCTTCATTAATTGCAACTGGAATACTAATCTCATAGTAATTAGCACATTACCCCCAAAAAAGAGTGTTATTGAAGTAATGTGTTACTTCATAATGCATCATTTACAAAACTGGGCACAAATATACAGTCTGTGGATGTTTGGTTTAGGGTTTGGAACAAACTGGGCTCTCTCTCTCTCTCTCTCGCTCGCTCTCGCTCTCTCTCTCTCTCTCGCTCTCGCTCTCTCTCACCATTCACATGTGCCACTTTTTGAAAGTTTGGGGGAAATGTGTGTATGTTTGTGTTTTTGTGTTGAGGCATTTTTTTTTTCAGATTGCATTCATACACAAGTTGCACACAATTGCACAGGCTTGTTTATTTGAGTGGAAATAAAGCGGAAATCACCAATTTGGAGGCTGTTTGTGGACTCGCATCTCAAACTATTTGTGCGTGCGAGAGACAAAACTGTCTTTTTGTGGTGTATAAATCATATTTAGTGTGTGTGTGTGTGTGCGTGTGCGTGTGTGTGTGTCTGTGTGTGTGTGCGAGGCTTCACGCTTGAATTGGCCAGCAGTCGTCTGCTCTCTATCTCTTCTCAAGAGGGGGAGTTCTCCATGCTTTGCCCCCGTCTTGAATATTTATTTCAATTCTCAAGAGGAGCAGAAAACAATACATCCTGCCAAATTTACCCACTGATCTCTGCTGGTCTCTTTCTTCTTGCGACTTTCACCTTTGACTTCAAAGTGAAATCGTCTGCAGAAGATCCTTTTGCTCCGACAGTGTGTGACTTTCTTCTCTGATTCGTACTATAAATGCTTCGTTTGCCTCTGCATGTTGGCAGGAAGTCAACATACCTTGTATTTGTGTATATTTTCATCATGTTGCAGCCCTCAGAATCAAGTTGGCTTGTGGCTGTTTTTTCATCATGTTAATAGTTGTCAGTAAATGAGTTTATTGAAGTGGTTTTGCTGAAACGCTCGCAATCGTCAATTAATATTTAGGAAGGGTTTTCATGGTTTGTCTGCAAAGATTCTCAACGCATTTGTTTTTCTTTATTGCTGGAGGTATTTTTGACAAATGTCCTGTTTAAGCAATAGTGTTTTCAAGTGTTTTTTCCGCGACAAAGGTCCTCAGAAAAACTGCACACGTAACTTTTTGCAAACACCTCCTAAGGTGGAACTTTTCCAAAACGCTTCGACTCCATCTGTGTTTAAACGGGGTGAAACACAACCCTTATGAAACACCGCTACTGCAGATTTGCACTCCGGATTTAGTAAATAGTTCTCATACACAACAAAAATGATTGCCTCCAGAGTGTCATGACTCCCAGTCCACATTCTCCTGCTCGTAACACAACATATGACCTCCTAACTTTGTTTCAGCATTGCTATGATGCTCCATTATTAAAAAAAAAAAAATGGTGTGCTTATTACTGTTAAGTGAAATGTTAATGTGACATTAAAGAATGAACTTACTGTCAAACAAGATGCTTCCCAATTAGATCTGCTGCAACTGTGACAAAGTGGATACTTGAGCGGAGTCCCTGGCTATCACCGTCTGAATCCTGTCTTTAAGTCAGTCCGCAAAGCACCCTGCCTTGTTTAATCCCCGGAGGGCAGCAAGGCTGCGGCTGTATTAATGTCGAGTAGGCGAGGTTTTAAAGTCAGATTAGAAAATATGAAGTAATTACAGGAGGAAATTGGACAAATTTCAAGTGGAGGGGAAAGATTCTCGGGAGCAAAGGGCAAGCATTTCACTCGGGAGCGACGTCCTCAGTTTGTGAGAGATGCAAAATGGCAGGGGGAGAAACAGGATTAGGAAGACAAGGCAGAGACTGAAGGATGGTGAAACAGAGGAGGATGGGAAAAGAAAGAGGAAGAGAAAGATCCGAGCCGGAGGAGCTCGCCTGTCTTCTCCGCTGAGGCTGCAACACGAGTTACGGGAAGGCAATCCGGTACAATCATTTTAAAGATGGTTATTAACTTTTAATCCAAGAGGAGAAGCGCAGCTTTTAAAGGCTTTAACATTTTAAGCTTTAACTTTACTGCTTTGGGTATATTGTACATCTCAATTTTAGTGCACTGCAGGTGCTTAAAACCTTGCCAAAGATAATTGGGTGCAGTCTACACTGAGTGGAATGTCTGCCTGGCAGACGACGACATTTATTTAATTTTTTTTAAGCTTGGGGTGGGTCCATTTGACAGGATTGCACAGGGGAGTTTTTTTGACTTAATCAGCAAGAATATGAGTTTGCTTATTTCAGTTAAATGCTGGAACTATCAAATAATGCATACAGTGAATGTGTAAGAGCTGAATTAGCCTTCATTTTATATCCGAAAGCACATAAACATGTTGGGATACTTCCCAGGATTTTGTCTTGAATTTAAAGTTTTGCTCACATGCTAAATATGGATGGACGGATGGATGGAGGGATGGAAAATGAACTCAGTTCTTTCACTTGGTACCTTAGAAAGTCAACTGAAAGAACAAAAGATGAAAAATGAGTCGTACCAACACTCGGAAACCAATCAAGAGAGGAGAGCAATGTTTTAGCAGATGAAAAAATGTCAGTGGTGGCACACTTTGCTTCCCTCTGCAAAGCTCCAGAAAGTTAGTATTAAACCTACCACCGGCCCGACACAGCTTTGTCACGCATAAAGCCTCCCAATTCAATTGTAGCAGAATCCCGCTTGCTGTCAGTGTTTGAATTAAATATGAGCTTGTCTGTGTTGTCCCCTCGGGCGGCGCGGTGCGCGTGGAGTTCACACAGGCTGCGTCGGAACTGCTGACGCCGATATGGGAATAGTAATCAATCACCAATCACTTGTGTGCTCGCAGGCTGAAATCCGTGGCAGCTCGTCATCCGGGCAATCGGGTTTTGAGCAGCAGATGTCTACACGTGTAACGCGTGTTATAGCAACAAGCGAGGAGATTATTCTCACGATGTGTGTATTTGTGTGACACAGTCTGTTGCTATTTGTTCCTCATTAGAGATATTAATGACGGTATTTCATCACACGGGGAAAAATGGGGTCTGTGTGGGTGCAGGAAAGAGTGTGTGGGTGACAAAATGATTCATTAGCTTTGTTTAGGGGGCAGTTGCACAAATACGAGCTTCTGCAGCCATTCATCAAAACCCACAACCTGAACCAAGGGTTGGCCTCAGGGAGGGCCCACGACTTACCACTCTGTGTCACCAAATGGCACTTTTATGTCAGCCAACTACCACCTACACGTCATCAACAGCCCTTCGACAACCCAGAAACCCCACTAGCTCGCTCTCTCTCTCTCTCCCCCCCAACTCAGCGTGTCTATTAATTATAGCTGCCACACACCCCACCGTGCCTTAGTGCTGGCGGTGTGATCTAAAGGGCTTTGGCCAACAGGTTCTTTTACCGATAAGCCTCCGCTGAGGCTGACCTCAGATCAATGCCTGAGCTCATGTATCTTTGGATTGTTTGTCTTTTCCATTTTTCACCACTTTTTTTTTTTTCAGTTATCGTTATCATTTCCAATGGCAACCTGTTTAATGTAGCATGTACTTACCAGAGCCACTAGGAGACTGTGCTAATGTTGGCGTCAAAATATGTAGAAGCATATTGCTGCCATGGCACAAACACATTGGCATTATGTCATGCAGTAGCACAGTATGATGTCGTAATTGACACACTAAAACCAGATACAAAGCGGTAATGCTTTTTAAAAGTTAATTCTAACCACTTTGATTGTCCCTGACATAACATCTTAATGTCGTAAGATAAGCTATTTAACAGTGCTTTTCCATTTTATAATGAAACTTTGATACGATGGTAGCAAATACTGCTAGTTTACAATAGCACATTTGTCATCAGTCTGAAATTTGCATTATAGTGAGCTCAGCAATTTTTTATTTAATTTTTTTTAACAAACTGAATCTTCCAATACAAAAATTTATTTATATCAGCACTTTTTTGTTTCAGAACAGTTGTGTTTTCCCACATTTCCATGCAGGCAGAGTTGGAGTGTTTCGGAAAAGTTCTACCTTGGGAGCCGATTTCAAAAAAAATAAAATTCTGTGACTCCAACGTCGTCGTCGTGTAAACAAACCCCCAAAACACAATGAGAGTTTTCTGTTTTTACTTGAAAATGTTGTGTTATGAAATCCTGCAATTTTTTTTTGTCACAAACAAACTGACTCATAGGACCAGCTTGTGGTGTAAAGTTGTATTAAAAGTCAGCAAATCATTATGTTTGGGGCTTTTGCATGCAAACCTCTGTAGATATTGCTGCAGTGTAATACATATACTTTGCACTTAAGTTCTGGCTGTTGATTGATCATTTGATATGTTGCTATTTTGTGTTTTTGCAAAATTCAATTACTCCTTACACCAATTATTTTATTTGGCTGCTGTTGTCTGCCTTTGTAGGACAGAGATGTAGGCTGGGGAATGGGAGCACACAAATACATTTATACAGCTAGGTAGAGCGAGAAACAAAGTTTATGAAAGAAAAAAAAAAAGCAAGCATATAGAAGTCACCTCATTTCCTATTCCCTCTGTGTTCCTGCAGCTCATCAGCCCATCCCTCCTCCCTGGATCCCCCCATCTCTATTGCTCTGCGTTGCTTAATTACACCCAGTGTTTCACTGTGGGAACACTCCTCCCACTTATTGCCCTACTTGTTTTTCTCCGTCCCTCGGCGTGAGGGATACGCCGGCGCCGCGTGCGTGCAGGTGTTGAGCATCGCCGTATGCTTCTCGTCGCTCTCTTTGTGCAGCACACAAAACAAGGACACGCTGGGAGGCGCAATGAATTTATGCATGGTGTTAGATTAAAAGAAGCGAGAGCAAACTTTTCCCACTGGCTTTCTCCATCCAGCCTCATGCTTGTCTTTATTTTCTGTTGTATGCAAATAAACAGTGCGGGACGAGAGCCCGTCGCAGTGTGCATCATCCATGTACGGCATCATCAGGGCCATATTGACTTCAAACAGGAGGCTCATCTCTTTCGTTCGCCACCCTATTAAGACTTTTCACTTCAGCACATTTGTCACAGCGTCAGCTGGAAAGGCGATCACCGCGGTGAGCGGTAAAAGGGTTTCCCCTTAGGTTTTCATATGCAAAGCACCTATAAGAAGAGACACTTTTTTTTTTTTTTTTTTTTACAATTGGCAGGCAGTTTGAGTACAGTGCATATAATGTTGTTCTGCCCTTCTCAAAAGTTTCCTAGCACACTGTATCTCATTTCTCTCATGCCGAGTCGGGATGTTTGATGTAGTTTCAGAATTCCTGACAATTTTCACGTTATTGTTAAACATTGTTTGGAATCATCTTGTCCGCTGCTTGTTAAAGTTTTTCAATTGAAAATATAGTTGTTGTTTTTACACACACACACACACACACACACACACACACACACACACACACACACACACATACATAGTTTACAATTGTTGCATTGCATGTTAAATAGCTGTAAGCTGACAAAGTTAATCATTAGGTCGGTAAAATTGTGTCTCCAAAGGATCGCAGCCTTACATTGGAGTTGACTGCCTCAGTGACTGGAGTTGAGCTAAATCCATTGGCCAAATCCAAGTTGCAGATTCAACATAGGACTAACAATCCCGTTCCATAAAACACTTCTATTAAGAAAATATCAACAGGAAACGAACACGCCTGAGTGCAACAGGCTTCTTGGCCCAGAACAGACAAGAATTGGAATTCTTTGTTTCGTGTTGCATTCATGGACATGACTGAGGGAATATTGTGTTCGTCTACCTGAGATTCACTTGAATTTGACCATTTTATCCCTTTAATTATTTATTTTTTTACAGAATGAGCATTATTCACCAATTTGTGCAGTGTTCATTCACACACTAACACGCCATTGTTTGATGGCCAGCGTGCAGCGGGTTCACTCACCAGCATGTGCTTCACTGTCTTGCTTAAGGACACTTCCACATACGGAAAGGGTGGGTTGGGGAATGGACTTGCTTCTCCACCTACTGAACTGCAGCCTTTGAAGGATTTTTGCACTTTATGTGCTGCACTGTGAGAGAGTCTGCTGGTTGGGAATGCTGTGTCAGCTGTTCTCTAGTACGTCGTCTGCTTTCTTTCTTTCATTGCTTTTGATTCTTCTTTGCTTTTTAGCTGATCCCTTCAGGGTTCACCACAGTGGATTATCTCCCTTCATCAGAAATCATTGGCCAACAGTAGTCCAATTTATATTTAGCATCCTGTTGGTCAACAGCACCTTCAACAATGAGTTTTATGCCAGATGCATTTCCTGGTACAACCCCATCTATCTGTACAGGCTTGGGACTGGCAGCAGTGTCCTTCCAATGGCTGTTTTCTCTTTAATCACCAAGGTATAATATCATAAGAAGTAGTGTATTAAATATAGTGTCATGGTTCGATTGATACATTTTATAAATCTTATGAATCTTAAAAGCCCAGAAAGAATAAACATGGCATGTGAAGTATGGAATTAATGAGCTTCTCTTTCATCTCCATCTTTGTTTTTGAATAAGTAGCAACTATATCCTCATAGTCTTGCTGTATATGAGTGCCTGAATGAGAGCGCTCAGATGCAGCACTTGAACACCAGTGCCCTCAAAAGGCCAGGAGCGGAATCACAACCCAACACATCTTTCAGAGGAGAATCAAAAGTAGTGCGATGAGCTGCAGACTGATGAGTGTGTCGCCTCGGGCACGGCGTCCTCTGATCAGGGCTATCGATCAGTGCAGTCTTGGTCAGGTTCGGATCCTCATTATCTCGTCTTCTCTTAATGTGCTATTGACTCTTCCTTCACTCAGCTGTCCACTCACGGGAAAACATACAGTGCAGGCAAACAGGGTTCGACAAAGGAGGGGCAGATCAACACCTCAGCCAGCTCTTTTTATACTCACCATTGTTCTTTCAGGGTGTTTATGGTCACATCGTATACATCACATAGTTCTTACTCCAAAACTGGGTTGGAAGTGTTTTCTGTTGCATGGGGATCAATGTGTTGTGTTGAGAAGTGCTGAGAAGTTTACCCCTCAGGAGAAGCGCAGCTGCAGCGTAGCGCCGGGTGCCATGCTGGCACTAATTAAACATCCTCATCAGTCCATTGGCTTAATCGGACGTGTCTGTTTGCTCAACTGCAGGACTGCTGGGATGCAGAAAGAGGTGCGAAAGAGCTCGTTTTCAAAGAGAAGCGAGAGGGAATGAAAGTTGATTCATTTCAAAGCCAGCAAGCAGTCTTTAGGTGAAAAAAGTCAAATGAGAGACAAAGATGGGAAATTTAAAGAGGGTAGGCCAGGAAAAACAAATGTGTGTGAATGTGTGAGGGCCTGGAGGCGTGTTGTGCAAGGGTGGTTGAGGAGGAGGTTGCGGCTTGGAACGCTTGCAGGCATCCCTCCTCCATCTGGTCGGAGCTGCGCAGTCAGTGTTTCCCCATGAACACACATACACACACAAAGCCTTGCTGCGCTCTCTTTGTGGGGGGGCTTCCCATACACACAATGCAATTCATAACCCATCACCCTTACATGATCTGAACTAAAAGGCTGTTCTAACCCTGATCTGAACTCCAGCCCTCCCAAATCAAACTCCCAAAGTTACATTGTGGACCCCTAATGGTATGTTGGTGGTAAGCCACAAAAGGAAATATGTTCTATTCACCACGAATAACATTGATGAATAAGCTTTATACACATAAATAAGACAATCATGATGGGAGATGATAAAACATAGAACCATCTACATAATTGTGCAGAGATATGAATACATATGTTGATCCATGTAGGTCATTTATTACATTTACCCGTGTCTTTGTCTTTAACCATGCGCTGCATATTTACCAAATTCTCTTCACTTACCTGCTCCACCCACCTTCCCCAAACGCCATCATCTTCCCGTACCCAATCTCTCTCTCATCTATAATCTTGACCATGTTCTTATTTTTTTCCCAACCTCAAAGATAATAGTTTTGTATGGAGGACTTAAACCCTGTGAACATGTATTACATGGAGAGGTCCCTGTCCCCAAAGAATCAGCATTTCAGAAAAGTTGTTTTTCCTTGTTAACAGGGAGACACGGTGACTCTCCTCACCGTTGTTGTGTAAATGAACACCCAGCAACACAACAAAAGAAAAGCAAAAAGAAGACACCACCCACACATTGCATTGACCCAGCTTTCATTCTGTGTTGTAGCGTGATCAGCCGAGCGCCGGGGCTGAAGCTGGTGGTGGAGACTCTGATGTCGTCGCTGAAGCCCATCGGCAACATCGTGGTCATCTGCTGTGCCTTCTTCATTATCTTCGGCATCTTGGGCGTCCAGGTGAGAGCAGGAGTTCAGGGAGAGGGTGTTGTGGATGGAAGTAATGGGAAACTGTGGGAAAAGAAAAAAAAAAATCTTGGTTTGACGTGTGGCACATGACCTTTCAAGCTTCTCTCTCTCTCTTTTGTCCTTCCTTGTTGACACATGGATCATGAAATGCTCGCAGAAAGTGTGTTATTCCCATATGGGATCCACATATTGTAAGTCATGCACCAGGGACACCGACACGCGCTCATCTGGTTGCAATAGAAATTTTATGGCTACTGGCCCATTGACCAATATATAGCAATGAGCTGTGTTTATCAGTCATCAGTATATTTATGTCCATAAACCATCTGTCATGAAGGAGTGTCAGGAAGAGTTAATGACCATGATGATACTTTCTAACTGTGACTGCAATAAGTACTTGGCTTTGGTACAATTCCTAGTTATGTCCTTCTCGAAGAAGTTCAGTTTCCAGTAGTTTGTTTCTTCAGTAAATTCAACTTTAATGTGAAATCAAAAATAGTTTCAAACCACAGTCACATGGTCCTACCCTGAGGTTACCAGAAAGATAGTGAAGCTGACAACAACATGTAGACCAAAATTTAGTTGAGTTGTCGGATAAGCATGACACAATCAATACTAAAAACCTGTTGCAATAATGAGGTTGAAAGAGGCTGCTGTGACCAGATGAAGACAATTCATTCAAGAATTATGGCAGTTACACAAAGCCAAATGGTATTCATCCACACTCAAATCATTTATAAAATAGATACAGGCCAGATTTAGGCTGTATGGACTTTTACCTGTTTGAGCTGATGAAGGACGGGATGATGCTTTATTTGCTGTAAGGTCACAGGTTCAGAAGGAAAGTCGAGAGTTTCTCCATACTTCATTTGATGCTTGTGTTCATGTAAAGACACTGTAAATAATAAGTTCAAGTTCAATAATAGATGTGTGTGTCTGGCTTGAATTTTGATCTGTTGATCAAAACTGTTTTTACTTTAACTATCCTTGGTTATCAAGTCATCCCTGCTAAATCTCTCTTAGAATAAGGCTGTATTTTAGTGTACCATACTGTATGTCACGTTATCAATTATTGTGCCGAAAGGAAACAATGTGGACTTGAGCAATTTTAACTTATAGGGGGAAAAAATAAATTTTGGATTACTATTAACTAATTAACACAAAGACAATCTCCAAAATACAATTTGTTTTTTGTACTACAAGCATATAAACAAGTATTTGTACAAGGTTCAAGGAAAGCTACCTTGAAAAGTTACTAACCTTCAGCAAGAATGCATTGAGTTTGGTTTTCAGTTATCTTTATAATCATTCCTATTATTCATAGTGATACTTTTCACCAAAAATAGCCTGATTATTACCTTTCTAAAATTTTAGGACATGGCCGGGCCATGTCCTGGGCGAGATAAATATTTCAACTTGTCTTTGATTTATTTGAGTAAAAACCCAAGGTGACGTTGGTGCCAATACAGTATGAATGATCATGAATAAATAAGCACATTCTCAATGTCAGAAGAACGTTTTGCAACTGGAGCCAAGGCAATTTCTTCTCAGGTCCGAACTCACTTGGACTGATTTTATATATTTTTGCCCCGAAGCCAAAAAAGCAAGCAGCATAATTTAGCGTAATGATTTCCTTTGAAGGTTCATGCACGTGTGTTTCTCCACAGCTTTTCAAAGGGAAGTTCTTCGTTTGTCAAGGAGAAGATGTGAGGAACGTCACCAACAAGTCGGACTGCTTGCAAGCGAGTTACAGATGGGTCAGGCACAAGTACAACTTTGACAACCTGGGACAGGTGAGACCTTTAGGAACTTCAGATTCTTGTTTGAACGAGCGATGCTTTCATTGAAGTGCTGGATTGGTTTATTTTTTCATTCTCTCTTACAGGCGTTGATGTCGCTCTTTGTTCTGGCATCAAAAGATGGCTGGGTGGACATTATGTACGATGGACTTGATGCTGTAGGAGTTGATCAACAGGTAAATACATTCAATAACACTTACAAAAGGTTTGCTCATATTATGAAAAGTCACAGAGAGATCAGTCACAAATTAAAATGCCTCATAATGAAGACAACCCTGTTTTATCCTTTTCAGCCAGTTATGAACTACAACCCCTGGATGCTGCTCTACTTCATCTCCTTCCTCCTGATCGTGGCCTTTTTCGTGCTCAACATGTTCGTGGGCGTGGTGGTAGAGAACTTCCACAAGTGTCGGCGCCACCAGGAGGCCGAGGAGGCCAAACGCAGGGAGGAGAAGAGACTGAAACGCATGGAGAAAAAGAGACGGAGTAAGGAGAAGGAGCTGACTGGTCGGTAGTCTTTCCACATCTTTCTGAGTCCTGCTTGATTTGAGCTTGAGCCTTTTTTTAAATATAATTTATTTTTTCTTTTTGCTTTTTTAATTTGGTTTGGCCGAGCCCGGAAGAACGCAATTAGTGAGCTAGTACCAATTATAGTTGCTCCTCTGCGGTAGAACCCTGCTTTTCCCATCGATATATTCTCTTACTTTTTTTTTTTTGGTTTTGTTTTACTTGTGAGCCTTGGGGCTTGATTTTGTTACATCTGGTGGTCACCTGCTCTGACTCTGCAGACTCTTCCGAGCTGTTGAAGCTCTTCTTCAACCCCGGCATCAAATTGAGCCAAGCTGG
The DNA here is from genome assembly GCF_963422515.1 of Blennius ocellaris. Classification (NCBI taxonomy): domain Eukaryota; kingdom Metazoa; phylum Chordata; class Actinopteri; order Blenniiformes; family Blenniidae; genus Blennius; species Blennius ocellaris. Next base: position 8,550,393 of record NC_137670.1, on the reverse strand, counting down.
ATGTTGAGAAAAGCTCCCGTGATCAGCTGGGTTTGCCGAGTAAGGACAGCTGAGTGCGAGAGTCCCCCCCCCCTTTTTTTCCCTCCTCCCTTACCTTGCCTGGTCTACCGTAGACGCCGTGCTTGGGGATGGCCCCTTGGAGCATGCCCAGTGAGTGCGGGGCTTGCATGGTGGTGGGCACACAGAGCCAGAGGGAGGGGGAGTTGTTGATCATTTTATCGCCCTGATCGAATAAAGGACATGACCCCCCTCCCTTCCTCTCTTTTTGCATGTGGTTTACTACAGCCGCGGGGGCAGGGATAGACCCTTAATCTGGAAGGAAAGGGGGGAGACTTTACCCGTAGCCATGATCAGAGATCACTCCGGGTGAGAATCGTAGGAGTCAGTGCTAAATCCCTGCCTGTAGCATCCCCCCCTCCGGCTGTATAGGAGTTGATGACAATCTGCCTGATTTGTTGTTTATTTTTTTAATTCTTTCCACTGCCTCCTATCCTCCCAAAGTACCAATGCTAGCATCTGCTAGTTTTTTTTTGAGAATTTGGTACCTATAATTCAAGTATTATACAATTTCATTGGAAAAAGGCACTCTGTTCTTGATGTTTTGTAGGAGGAGCAGTGGACACCATTTCTTAACGCTAAAAAAAGGGGGATAAAATGTCAATTTTCTTTTTCATAACCGGAATGTTTCCGTCAACTTCTTGAGAAATACAGATGGAATTTGAAATTCTTTCACAGGAGATGTCTACCAACAGTATTTGCCCATTTGAAAGAACTTCCCCTGACCCGATCACGCACAGTTGACCAGTACACACTTTATATGTCAAAATGCTCCGTGACCCTCCCAACTTTCATATTTCTTGTTTCGTTTTCCCATTTTTGCTTTTTTACCCCCAAAGGCCTTTTTATTTTTTTAGCAGAAACACTTATTTCAAACCCACAGTGCCCAAATGGGTGAGATGTTGGTTCATGGACCACATGGGAACGCGACGCGACAACACCGTGGCTCATAGAAACAGGCAAACCACAGGTCAATAGGTTGTGCTGCGTTTAGAGGTTCATAGTTTTGCGACTCCTGGTTGTTGCAGATGCAGAGAGCAAAAGTGTTAATCCAAAGGAACTGGACTCAGAATCACTGGAAAGACAAAACATAGGAACACAAAAACCGGCTTAAATCTCTCACTGCTTCCTTCTGGCCTTACTCCATCCCTCTTTCCCTCTTTCTTTCTCTTTGACTCTGCTGTTTCCAACTCTCAGCCATCCTTCCCTTTCTTGCTTTCTTCTGCTTCTCTCTGACTAACACGGTCTCATTCCTCTAGATTTAATGGTTCCAGGGGTGAGTTGGGCCCTCTCTGACGGCACACTGAAAGGTACAGAGTTTCTAGCATGTTCTGTGTGTCCCTTCTTTTAAAACCCCTACGCCACCACCACCGAACCACGACCACCCACATTGGTGGCTAGGGTTTTTCTCTCAGTTCTCTGATTCACGGGAGGTAGGGCCCCATCCCGCGTTCCCGCCCCCCTGCCTCTCTCCCATCAGCCCAACCCCCCAGTCAGCTGGACATGCTGTTACCTGTTTTTTTTATGTCGTGGCTTTGTCTTTCACAGCTCTTCCACTTCGTCCGCGATCCATCCACTGTTCACAGCACTGCACCGCTGCGATACCACCACCAACACCCACATGAAAGAAGACGACTCTGGTTTAATTCATATGTCAAGGCCATAAAAATGGAGATTGAGTGACGTGGAAAATGTTTACCGGGCGGCAACAATTGTTGCTCTCTCCAAAATGTCCAGCACCAGGGAAACTGCAGGCCATATGAGGAAATCTATGACAAGCTGACATCATATTTTGCAACGCATGTCCAAACAGATGTTCACAGAGGTCATAATAATGACATTCCTCTACAATTTAATCATATACATGTTAAATAATTTTAGGAAAAGAACATCAGGCCTCTTTAAACTTAAAAAGAATTTGTGTTTTGTAATCTTCTCTCACTGCTCTTACTGTCGATCAGAACCACATTAGAGTGCGTTATTGGGTTGTACAAGGGGCATCGTATTGAATGATTCTCACAGTAGGCAACGTTCGCTCATGGCATCCTTCATTAAAGGTCAGTAGCCTTCATTAGAGAGCATTGGACCACAAAAATTCAATCATGAACATTCGGCTATTTTACCACCAAGTTCGTGCTCGGCTTAAAAGCTTTATTCAAGACCCCCAGTGCCAAGATATGCGAATGTGATCATTATAAATTAAATTGTGACAACCTTTGAAAGAATATCCAGCAAACTTTTTTTTCAACTTACATCGCACCACAATATTGTTCCGCTGGGGGGCTTTAAATTGTTCTCTTGGCGGGAAAACTGTCTTTTTGTGGTATATCAGATTTGAAAGTTATTAAATCATGACCTAAAATAGAATTAAAACTTTCTCTATGTGCTTGAAAGTATTTGGAGCTAATGGCTGATTCACTCCAACAATACAGAGTACAAAGGTCGCAGCAAGTGTGGATTGTCATGAAGCAATACCCTGCAGCAGTTGGCTCTTTTTGGCAGTAAAGGTCATCTCAGGGCTTTCGGACGACTGTTTCTCTGGCACACACCGGCGATTTGTCAGATGTAGTTTCCATGGCGATCGGCTGTAAGCGTTGTGATGATAGATAAGGGATTCTCAGGTGTTTCATTGTTTGGTTTACGCACATTTTACCAAGTGAGTCGCTGTTAAATAAAGCTACGTACGTTCCTTGACGGTCCGCTGGGCCTGCGTTGGGTTTGTTTTCTTGCCTCCGTGCACGCCCACGTGTTTGTACTCAAGGGTTTTGGGCAGCAGATGGCTACAGAACAGGTTGTAAAATATGCAGGCAAAGCGATCTGATCATCCTCAGAGCTCCCCTTCTTCCACTCAAATCTGGATGTCTCTGTTAAGAGCGAAAGGAGGACGCCCCCCCACCCTCCACCCCGATATACTCAGCCCTGTGTTGGTCTTCTGCAATATTTTCCCTCTGGTCAGGAGGGCCTGCGGTATTTTTATATTGTTTACCCTAAGGTAATTTCAGAACTGTTGACATCAAACATACTATACGGTTCTCATAGAGGTGTGTGTGTGTGTGTGTGTGTGTGTGTGTGTGTGTGTGTGTGTGTGTGTGTGTGTGTGTGTGTGTGTGTGTGTGTGTGTGTGTGTGTGTGTGTGTGTGTGTGTGTGTGTGTGTGTGTGTGTGTGTGTGTGTGTGTGTGTGTGTGTGTGTGTGTGGGGTAAAGTGATACGAAAAGGGGAAACAGTACAGCTGATGTAATAGAGCATTAAGATTTTGGCTTATATGATAAATAAAAATGAAGTTTTGGCTTCAGTATCCATGTACGGAGATACTGCCAACATTTGTTTGTTTTTTTTCAAGAGTTTGAGGCTTCATATTAAATTTCAAGATTAAAAAACAAACTGTTTTACTTCAAGGGCGTCAAATACATTTTTGTTCACGAGCCACATGCAACCCAATTTGATCTCGAGTGGCCAATTGGAAAAATTGTGCCATGATAACCTTCAAATTTAAACTTTAAAGTTTTTCTTTGTTGTAGCACAGAGTATATGTGATGAAAAGGTTTCTATTTTCACAAAACCTAATCATTATTACCAACAATTACTACAATCTCAACATAAAACCAATTTTAATGATACCTTCAAATGTAAAATTCAGTGAAATGTCCCCCCAAAAAAGGTCTCCTATAGCTGTTGCATTATGGATGTTTTTCCAAGCTCACCCTTACAGCATGGCATTTGAGCAATAAAGTAGCTTTCATGTGAATATCCTAACTCAGGTGTCAGTATTGTGTTGTGTACGCTACTCTACTTGGAATTTTGTTAAAAAAAATTATGTTTTCTTTGAAATTTGTAGTATTTGCTTGGGTGTTTTGGCGGGCTGGATTAGAGCCACTTGTGGGCCGGTTTTGGCCCACCGGCCTTATGTTTGACGCCCCTGGTTTACTTGATCAGGCTGGCGACAAATTCCAAACTTCTTTTCCTATAGTGGAGGATCAGTTTTATGTTTTATGGTACTATTGTTAGGTTACACCAGTTGATTTGAAAGTAGGGCCACCAGAGAGCTTCAAGCGGGGAACCACAACAGGAGAAATCTGTGAAATTTGTAACAAGGTTAAAATACCATTGCAAAAAAAAACCACCCTGCATAAGTTTAGTATATAGGACCTTTATAAATTGCAGCGGATCAAAAGCATTTAGAGAAGATTCATAACTTTTATGAATCTTAGTCCTGCGTGTACTCAATGCCAACCAAGCAGTCAAAGACATCCATGAGTCTTGATCGCCCTCAGGGTCATGGGAACACACCTCTCTCGTTGTAGTTGACTTGTTATGTGGAGTCATGCATTCTCGCAACCAGGGGTGACAGACACATCAGGAGGGGCAACAGCGCACTGCACATGATGTCTGATGCAAACTATACAGCGGCTCCACATTATTTCCTGCCTGCTCGAGTCTCGGCGAGCTATCACAGAGATGGCATCCTGGATATTTTGACAAACAGCCGCTCGTTTTTAGGGTAATGATGCTCGGAGTGTTTCAGCACTGCTCCATGTGGCTGTCGGCTGCTGTGTGGAGAAGGAGCAATTTGCACTAAAGTAGCTGCACTTATTCAGAAGTGTTTCACTCGCCCCCCAAAAAAAGAAAAGAAATCTCCATATATCCTTGTAAGCTTTATAATACAATCAGCATTTAGAACATGGAGCTTTTTGAGGTAAGGTGCCATTATCAAGTTAAAGAATGCATGACAAATTTCGAAATCCAAACCAAAAAAAGGGACTGATCATGAGAGTTTCCAAAAGGTTCACTTCATTTACCTAACAAACATAGAAACCCACAGGAATAAACACCCATTTTGTAAACTTGTAATGACACAAAACAATTTAATTGTCCAGGTCATGACGGAGTTTATAATGCAGCCCAGTAATCTAAAAGTCCTGTCCCCCCCCCAAGTTTACACCGAGACATAAACAGCCACCCAAAACACAACAGTTTTCCTGTTTTCACTTGAAAACATTGTATAAACGAGTCCTAAAAGAGCCTTTTTGGTGTGAATTGTATGTGTTCATCCTGAGTGTGCTTGTCTTTGGTCCTCCTATGTGTTGTGTATCTTGAGGAATATTCTCTGACTGAACCAGCCGCAGTAGTAAGTGTTTGCATGAATTATTGTGTGTCTTTCTTTGTGTTAGCCCTGTGATGGATTAACAATCTGTTCAATGTGGACCCAAGGGCAACACAATATAATGCAGATTAATCATTATTGCAATATCAATATTTGTGATATATGCATATTGAAAAAGACTGACTGAAATGCAATAAATTATGTTTTCATCCATTGCATGTCAACACATTTGGGTAATCGGATTGTGCTCTTCAGCATTAAATGCTCACCCACACTGTAATTGCAAGATTTACATGCGTTGACATGGTGAAAGGTAAAGAGATAAGGGGTTTGTAATTAACTGGGTCATCTGTCCATACAACGTGTACTCACCGTTTTTAATGCTGATAGCATATTGTTCTCTGTGCGCAAACCGCAAAACTTTTCTGAATTGAAAATGTAAAAAAAAACAGTGATTTTCACTTTAAATATTTTGGGGCGAGTCGTGGTTGTGACAGAGCACTCACAGATTCTTGCTGGTGCTAACAGGTCCGCCTGCAGAGGATTCTTCTTGGTGGCCAAGTTCGAAGTCAGAAATGGAAAAGCATAAAAATCAAGTAAAAAAGATTTTTTTTTAAAAAGAAAAAAGATTGAGAAACATTGCTGTGTGGAAACTATGGCCCAGCAAAAAGCAAAGTTTATTGTTCTTATGAAAAACATACCTCAAAGCACAAAGACACCAACATTATCTACTTAAACCTTTGTACTCATAATGAAATATATCAGTCTTGGAGTATTATCACATGATCACCTAATATCTTGTAGCCTTAATGTTCTCTGGATTATATATCCTGGACTAGTTCAGTCAAATGTGGCCGTTCAGATATTTATTATTTAAGTATTTTTCTCCAGCACTTTTTCTTGTTGATTTCTTTCTTCGGAGTTTGTGTAGCTGTTTACATTTTGTTAAAGCAGCAGGATTCAGTGCTACTTTTATATTTTTTGTGGGAGGCGGTACAAAAGTTGCTGGACTGGATAGATTGAGGGCAAACAAAAATACAACATGGACACCTGGAATTTTGGTTTATATGTTTGATTACATCTTGAGTTTGTTTTGCTTCGAGATTATGATTGGCCCTTTCCATGTTAAACCTCATCAGCCTTTCAATCCCATCAAATGAAAAAGTTGCATCACCATGACTAAGAAACAAAATAAACTATAATTCTGTGGTTCAGGTTTCTGCGTCAAAAACTTGCAAGAGTGTTGAAATCTGCAGACTTCGACCCAAACACTGGGTTTTACTTGTTTGGTTTATAAAAAGCGGTTTGCTCTTTGATGAGTGTTGAAAGGCGGCTTCTGTTGCTGCTAAACACCTGCACATCCAAAACTTGATGAAAAGCAAATGAGAAACGATGTTCAGAACTTCTCCTCATTTCTGTATTTGACCTTTGTCTCATTATTTTGTATGAGTTTGTAAGCGTGTCTCACTTGGAGTCCTCCTGTAAGTCGGTCCGTAGGAATCTGTGGCGAAGCCACGTTAACAGATGGCGGTTGACTTCCCGAACAGGCTGAACAGATCAACACTTTATCCCAAGCAGCTCTGGCTGGGTCAGCCCCCACATGAATTCACTCTGTCATAACACTCTGTCATCATATCTCACCCCAAACAGTCATCTCATCAAGGGATACAAGTGCAGGGCAACACGATACAGATACACGGCCGACACAAATCTGGCTTCCTGTATTACACCAGTCATATTTCACATCTTCCACATCTTGTTTGTTAGTTCCAGCAGCTGTCCCCCGCAATGAAACTTTGTTCCACCTCTGTTGGTGGTCTGGTGTCCCTGTTATTCAAGAGCTGATTGCCAGTAGTTCCAGACAAAGTGGTTAAAAAAAAAAAAAACTGGTCGCTTGTACTGTTTCATTTTCCAACGCAGTTCACGCCGGACTCGCCGTGATTCCCGCTGCTCTTGGTAAATCGGCCTCCCACTCAACAACAGCTCTGCTGTTTATCCACTGACTTCTGTGTTTCTATCGAGATGAGACTGCCGAGGACGACACTTGAAGCACAAATGAAGCACAAATGTGAGGCACAGGTATTAAAATGTTTTAGCCACTTCCGTCCGAGGGATGTGTGTGAACAGCCATTAAAACTGTTCAAAGTCTGCCCCCTAACTAGTTGGCACCAGAAATAATAGTTATGTTAGTTCAATCAGGTCAACTGGAGTTGGTCATATGTCTTGGAAGACCCTCTGCCTCTTATCCAAGTGGCTTAAGCTGTTACCTTGACTAGGCTAGCTAGTCTGACCAGTGGAGGGCACTATCCCTGGGTGGCCGATGGCCAACATGATCGACACGGCAAAATCAATTGGCTGTGTAAGAAGATGGGCTCTGACCACAAAGCTATTTTGTTTCCAGTGCGGTAGATGCTGTAAGAATTATAATCATTATTCCTTGGGAACATTGCTGATAGACTGTCTTGGCAATTGCAAATTTAACAACAAACCCAATGCAGAAGAGTAATGCTCAGCAGACATTCAGAGATGGAGAAATTTACCTTTTTATTGAAGGCACAAAAATATCGAGTGATGAATTTAAAGAGCCTAATTGAAAGACTGCAAAGTGTCAACAGTGGTTTCTTTTTATACAACACTCAAAAATGTTTTTTAATTTACTACAGTTTATATTTGTTTATAGATGTAATATTTCTGAATCCAGTCACATATATGTCTCTCTTTTCTATCTAAATGCAAATCAAAGCCTGATAAGTGATGAAAAGCTGTTTGAATTTGAGACAGTCGCCCTGATTAAACCCCAGAGGACTATTCCAGCCCCACATTGAGGCCTCGGTGAATTCCACGTCTTTATTTCCCCTCATTTCTTTATGACAATTTAATATCCTCAGATGCAAGTCAGATTTACTTTGAGGTTCACAAAGTTTTTCAACCTTTTGAACCCATTCCAAGTCCCCTCAAGGATATGTAAATCTTTTGCCAAAACCAAGACATAAAGACTCAAAATAAGTATCTTTATCTCAAAATAAAACCGAAGAAAGCAAGCTTAGCGCTCTGTGGGATTTTGAGCCAGCAGCTGATGTGGACAATATGCCCGTTGTATTGTTCATGTTGATTCATAAATCCTTGTCACCTTGATATGGGTAAACAAAGTCAGTTCTTATGTTGCAATGTTAATCTGTGCTGTCAGTACATGGCCAATAGTCGACAACAACAACAACGCGAGGATAACAAGTTCATCCCCTCACATGTCGGTTCCTCTTGTTCCACCTAAAACACACACACACACACACACACACACATTGACATCAAAAAACGTAAATGTGGGTACATGCAAAGCAGCTTCACATTCCATGAATAGCTTTTTCTTCATCTATTAGCTTAATGCACATGCACACACACACGCACGCACGCACGCACACACACACACACACGCACACGCACACGCACACGCACACACACACACAAAAGACAGCCAGTGCCAATCCCGAGCTCTATCTGGGTCAGCGCTAACAGAGATGGATCTAACAGAAGTTTCACATTGCCCCTCTTTCTTTCTTATTCCTCTGCTGGAGAAATGTAATTAATAACAGTGAGTCTTCAGGGAGCCGGTGACTGAGAGGGGGAGGGCGAATGGGAAGTCTCGGAGGGGGGGAGGAAGGAAGTGAGATGGTGAAGTACCCTGGCACCATGTTTTTGAGGCAAATCTCTGGGGGGTAAAAGTTGGATGGCACAAGCTGTGCATTGTTGAATGCGATGAATGCATTTAAACCTTTCTGTGTTGCCAGAACCAGTGACACAACTGTTCAGGGCCGTGTCAGTAGATCAGGCTTTGCTTATTGTTGCGTAGCTCCTGATGCCAAATGTCAGCGTTTACGTGTAATCAATAATCAATAAATCTTTAATTGTAATTACTGAGACAAAAATAAGCTGAATAGCTATCACCAGTTACCGTAGCATGCCCTCATCAACATGAATGAGTCTGAACCAAAACAGCTGTTGTCGGTTGAACAATGTAAAATGCGCTCAATTGGATTTAAGCAGCAGTAAAGATTTTACTGAAAGTTGTCACACTTTGAAAGTCACACTTGGACAGCTAAGGCAGTCGCAACATTTGTACATCAACAGGAGTGAACTTTTGTAGTTTTTTCAGCGTAGTTATAATCTAGTTGATAATTTTTATAGACATTTACTTCATTTTATAGAAGTATTATGGCCTCACTTACACCACATTGTTTCAAGTGAAAACGGAACATTTTGAAAACGATGTCCATTTTACCTGGAAATGGCAGAAAGCAATGTAGTTTTCATATTGTTACACTGTTACAATGCTGTTAGTTGTTTTTCTAATGAAACAACACACACACTGTGGCTCTGAGCACCGTGTAAACAGACACCCAAAACGCAACAAAAGTTGGCAATAGATACCCAGTTGTCCCCAACTGTTTTGCACCATGGATCTTTTTTAAACAATATATTTTTGCCGTGGACCAACATGATGGTGTCTGAAAAGGCCTTAATGAGGGCTTATTGATGTATGCTTATACTGCTTTAATGTACATTTTCAAAGTAACACCTTTTTTTTTCACTCTTTCCGGCTCAGTACCAAATGAACCTCAGACCGGTACTGGTCCTTGGCCCGTGATTGGTGACCCTTGGTCCACAAGGTGGATCGATGATGTGTTCCCAGCTCAGAAGTGGAAGATTGTCCAAACAAAAGCTTTGTCATATCCTCTTTGCCTCAATCAAGCAAGTCAGTCACATATTATATTAATGTTGCTTCGCTCAGTGGCACATGAAGCTAATTTGCCTTCCGGAAACATTAAATAAATTAACTCATTTACAAACCCGGTGCTACGAATTACTAATGACGGACATGTAGTGAATATATGACAAGGGAAGTCACTGCATTGTTGGCATTGTTGGCATGCCCAAGAAGGAAAATCAAAAATAATATAAAGAGTAATAAGGCTCATTAATTTCCACAGCAGGCATGACTTTAACATTAATCAGTACTTTAACTGCAGTGACAGAACATACTGTAATTAGTCTGACTGAAAAGCTGTAATTTGTGAAAGTGAAAAAGCGGAAAAGAAAGAAAAAAAAACCTGAACAACATTCTCTATGAATGTTTTATGTTGGAAACTTTCTCTATGAATATTTCATCTGCTGAAATGTCAAGAAGGGAGCAGCGTGGAGCATAGTGGCAGACAGCCTCGGATTGTAGCACAGCCCTCCTGTACTGAATGTGGTGATGAAAGAGACACGAGGACGACTCTGAATTTTTCTTTTCTTATTTCTCCAAGGCAGAGTGCAGTTCTTTATGCAGAGGGCCAAACCCACAAAGCTCTGTCTTAAGAACAAGTCCGGGGGCTTGTGCTGTTCAGAAAGTGAAAAAGTCCCCTCAATGAGAACTGTTCATACACTTCATTGGTTTTCAGTGGCTTTGTGAAACTCTCTGCTGGGTTCACAGTCCATGTCATTTGCCGCTCATTACCTTATCTGCACAAATATTGACAAAACAAACAAAGGATTGGATTTACACAGTGCAAAGCAGCATCTCTGGCAGTGTGAATTTGTCTGCAAGTTTCAGAATACAGGTGTGACTAAACTATACCAAATGTTTTCGTGGTAAAGTGGTTTGGCACATTGGAGATGTGTTACTAGATTGAAGCAACAGAAAGTGATTGATTGATGAAAGTAAGGCGCCTGTGACATGTGCATCAGTGAACAATCTGTGATTCATAATTCCGAATTTGTATTCCAAATACAGATGATATGGCTCCATTTTTTAATACATGGCGAAGCGGCTCAGAACATAAAGGGAAATGCACAGATGAAGAGGGCAGTGATTGGTCTACTCTCATGTCATGGGGCTTTGTTCAAGAGTTGCACCCGTCGTCCTAAAAGTCTGGCTGTGGTGCCGCCTACAAGGCTTTGCACTCTTCCCATAAGCTGGACAACACTCTGTGGGTAGCTCGCTTGCACCAGAAGCTAAAATATGTTGCATCACCAGATCCTTATGTCAAATTGCTCACTATGGCCACAAATGCACAACCAGGTTATGTAGTTTCACGACCAATTGTTATGGTGGTGAACTAATTTGCAGCACATTTACTGTAGATGCAGTGGTATACGGCGGCCTTAGAAGTCTAGAAATCAAACTGAAGGCATTTTTGATAACAAGTAGTTTTGACTCACCAGATGTTGTATTTCAATTTGTTTCGGGGGCATCAGTGACCAGCATACTAAACAGTTAGTGTGGTGATGGAAAAGAACATTGCTTGGCTTAAGATACCAAAAGTTGTGACTAGACTCCCCTCCTCTAAGTCAACTATGTCATGAACAATTAGAGTGCAAAATGCCAAGCAACCCTTTTAAAGCCTGTATTTCCACTTCAGCACTTTAGATGTTTCACTTGTTGATTTGCTGTAAGTCCTGTGTCAGTACAAAGCCATCTTGTAATCTTTTTTTAGCAAATTTCAGGGGTTAACTAGGTCAAGTACTTTGGAAATATTCTACCACTTTTCATGCTCGAATGGAACAAATGTGTTTGTATAGTCACAATGATTTATTAATGCTCTGTCTGTGTTTTACAGCTGTCGGTGGAGTGGTGTTACTCAAAAGTGTTTCATGAATGTCTAGTAGATGGGAAAAAGTATCATAATAGGTACCAATTAAACGTGCAACCAGACGGTACTCCTACTGAGTTATTTTCAAGCTGTTGCTCCCGGTTGAGGAAGGCGTTCAGAACACTGTGTCACTCTGCTCTTTAAACAAGCTTTTCATCGGTCTGTACCTCGCTGTCACTGTTATCCCTGCTGCTCCGCCCTTCATCCACTCTGTCCAATCACAAGCCTCCACCATTCAGCGCCCACACCCATTTCAATTGGTCCATCCTGCTCAAGTATGACTCAGAAAGATGTGTAAGTCTGCCATGTGAACCAGCAAAAGTTTGTGTTTGTGTGTTTGTGAGTCACAATGAGAGCGGTTGCCTGGTCATTTTGAATGATTGTCATGTTTAATTGTTCTGTTGCCTCTTTTTTTGTTCTGGACTCCTCAACTTGCTCTGCTGACCGTCTTTGCTGTTCTGCACTTGAGATCTCATTTTTTTTTTATGCCTCTGTTTCCTATATCTGTGTCTCTTTCTGTCTTTACCTTCAATATTAAAGCCAGCAGAGCATTCGGGAATTCCAGTTAAACCTTCTTTTATATTGTATTGGTTTACACTAATTGTTCACTTTGACAATTGTTTCCTTTATTTTGTTTTTTAGACTCAGTGTTTGCCGGATTTCAAAAATTTGGACACCTTGTACCACAACAGTGAAGGTCGACACGTTTTACCTGGCAGACATTGAGTCTCGAGGTTTTACTACTGAACCATTTACCACCAAGGACAGGGACATAAAAGCAGCCGCCGCACCCAACCAAGCTACTGCCTCAGAAATGTGAAAAATATAAGTGTTTCTCACTGACATTTATCTTATTTCCATATAGAGTTGTAACCTTTACAATGCACTGTCGCTGCTTTTACATCCCGTGCCCTGCTCTTCTCATTCACACACTCATTCTTTTGTGGTCTAGCGTTAAGTTTGTCCCTGTCCCCTTCCACTCATCTGTCAACCTCATCTACCCCTATCTACTCCTCTTACCCCGATACACCGATCGGCCGTCAACCTCTGACGGGAACCCGTTCCACCCACCCAGCCTTCGCTCCCATTCAGGGCAGATCCAGCAAAGCCATTGCGCCGATAAATCAAAGCCATAGCAGCGTTTACTGACTCATTGCCAAACTTCCGTTCCCTCGGAGTCTCTGGCACTTCATCTTTGTCCACCTCACAACCAATAGAAACCTTCGCGTGATCACCGCATTTCTGAACAGCTTAAAGGTTTCCTCTTGGTTCCAGCCCCATACTCAACATATCCAGTCCAACTCAACATGTCCTCACCCACACGGCCACAGTATTTGCCCATAGTGCTGTGCTGTGATATTCTTACTCATTGGTCCACCCAACCAAAGGACCCTTCTTGTGTCTGTATTTCCCAAAAAAGACCGCCTCGGAAATGTAATCCTTATGTTTTTGAGCGTGGCCACGTCCTAAAGCAACTCCCAGGCTGTATCCTCAGCTCTTAACACCGCTTGTCGCTTCAGGGCGGTGGAGAGTTCGAGCAGGTGTACTGGACGAGCAGGTGAGTAAAAACAAGAGTCACCTAAAGAGGAAAGAAGGCTCTTGGAGTTGTTTTCGGACAGGGAATACTTCTGTTTTCTTTTTTCTTTCTTTCTTTCAAACATCTCCTGGTTCTTCTAATAGTGATTTTCCTTCTTGTCTATTAGACCTTTGGGGCAGATTTTCACCAGAGAGGAGCTTTTGATCTCATCAATCTATGAAGTCATTCACTTAAAGCTCTGGAGCCGAATGTCCGCAGGATGTGGCTGCTACGCTTTACGGTTGAGCTGCGGCTCAGTCACGCCGCGGTCGCGGCTTTAAGTGTCCACAGGAAATATTTCAACAAATACATACTTGCAGCTCTTTTTCGTTGTGGCAACAGATGCCGTGTGGCTGTACTTCAATTACTGGATGGCCTCCAAGGCTGCATAGCGTGAATGCTGTGGCCTACATTGGTAACACTTTAGAAAAAAACTCAGATTTTTTTTCTCCCAGTTTTTCAAACCCTTCCTCACTAAACCACCGTTTTGTCCCTCGGTTAGTGCACAGTTATTGTCAGGACCTGTGTGGCATTAGGAAAATAGCCTTTTGTCATCTCCTGGGATCTTTGGATTTAAATGTCAGTAATTATCTAGTAATTATATAAATAAAACATTTTTTTATAGCACCACAGCTCAGCAGCTTGAGAGATTGACTTAGAATATAGTTTTATAGGCCATGACTCTTACTGGTTTTTATCCAGGTCAGGAATGTGATATGGTCACCTGCCTCAAAGTCAAAGTAAATTAGCGGCAGCAGCAGTAGTATTGGCTTAATTCACACCTCCTGTTTTTGCTTTTAAAAAAAGAGGGGCAAGTTTGATGCTTAGTGGAGTATGATTTATTCTAATCAATGAGCTGGTGGATATTAATCATTTCTATAGCCATGACTGAGATAGTTAATGCACCCCGGATAACGAAGACATACTGTACAGATGTCAACCCAACATCGACCCGGTAAACTGATTTCCGAGACCAAAATGAAGAATTTTCCACTTTTATGCAAACAACCTAAAATACCAATTACATGAACTATAGAGTGTGATTGTAGTTACAGTATATAACGGATATGATGAGATCTAAGTTCCTCCGAATAACTGCCCCAGATGGTTTGTTGAATGTACTCAAGAGTGAGGTCAAAAAGAAATGTGGGGTTGTGAAGAGGATTGCTCTGAACCCTGAGTGCATTGGCGCCCATCCTTGTTCAGCTCAGAGCGGAGGCTGCACCCACCGCATCAGTGAAGGACGAGCGAGAACACGGGACATGTGCAAAAGTCATACATTGGACAGTTTACTATCTAACGAGGTAAAAAAAAAGAAAAAAGACTAAATACAGGAACAGCTATGCCTCATTAAAAGTAGCTTTCTATTCTTTTCTCTCTGGAGAACAGGAAAGAGCAGTGAAAGTCAGAGCAGGAGGGTGTGAGTCGGCTTGCAAAACTTTCACCGTTGCTTACCTCACTTCGTTTGCTCTCTGCTCCTCAAGAGACCAGCTGAGCTTTAGCCAAAAGGTTTCTGTCTCTCATTCGTTTCCCTTATCCCCTTATCTCCTGTTCCATCTTGGCCTTTTTGCCCCATCCATAATATCAAGGCCATTAAGTACTTGCGTCCTGAGATTAGTTTTGAGCTATAGTATTCTTGATGCTCGGCGTGTTTGGAACAATGTTTTTCCTGGATATACTGAGCAAAGGTAAATAGGACAGTAGACCTACTAAATGAGGAGGACAAA
This sequence comes from Blennius ocellaris, assembly GCF_963422515.1. Lineage (NCBI taxonomy): Eukaryota > Metazoa > Chordata > Actinopteri > Blenniiformes > Blenniidae > Blennius > Blennius ocellaris. The sequence goes on along the minus strand of NC_137670.1, from coordinate 8,535,302 downwards.
AACATGAAACCAGCCGTCCATCTGCTTTTTCCGCTGTGCACCTGCAGACAGTATGTGGAGCAAGTAAAATGAATGTTTGCTCATCCAGTAGTGATGGAGGAGTTTGTAAAATATGAACTCCCAGTGAATGAACCAAGCTGTTCCACCCCCATAAGAGTTGTAGCAAACTTATTCACTCAAAGCATGCTTGATCACTGTCTGCACCAATTGCTGCCTCGTTTATAAAGAAAAAAACCTGCAGCTGATGAGATGAAAAAATGTTGGCGAGGGAGGTGGCGTCGAGTCCCGGGTTGCACAAAACCTAAAGCAGGTGACAGAAAAAGTGTTTGTGCCCTGTTTTAATTACATTCATATGAAAGGGCAGACCACCAAAAACAGTGGTATTTGCCTGCCGGGGTTTAATGGTGGTAACATTCCAACATGGGTCACCCCTCTGTTTAGCTCCAACCAACAATATTCTGGCTCGTCTCCCCTTTCAACAATGTCAATAATTAGCAGCAGGTGAAAAATGAGCTCTCAGCAAAGATGAACCTGAAAGCCAATGTAAAATAATTAACTTGAAGGGATTGGGTGGCACGAGGATCCCTGCCAAAGCTCGGCGACTCGTCATTACACACCACAAGGCAACGGAGTAGCTTTGCATCAGAGGGAGACCTAATTTCCTCATGATCCCAGTTTGTATCATATCTTACTCAGGGATCCCTTTTTTAATTTGTTGTGGATGCAGGTCAGCATTTCTTCTCAGCCAACCACAATGTATTTCTGACTGTGCACATGTTCACAGCAGTATTCTAAACAAGCATTCTGACAAGCTTCCATGCCCACTGAATAATACCAGTTGGTGGGAAAGTATTAAAGATGATTTAATATGTATATTTCAAAAAAAACGTTTTACTATAGTGGCCGAATGGCCCATATCAGAGTCCCTTTATGCATCCTCTATCCCAAAATAATCACTGTTTTTGGTAGTTTCCTTTTAAACTCCCTTTTTAAAAAACATTTTTGTTTCTTCAATAGCCATCACCCATGAAGCTTCAACTTGAATACTGTGCAATTCTTCTAGTGTAAATGTTTTGATATGCTGTTTTTCTCCCATTCTTTACATTTTATAGGAACAGCAAACAAAATGACATAAACATTTTTAGTGGTATTTCTGTAATGCCTTTAGTGGGACCACTTATGAAAAGCAAAATATTTCACTCAAAACTGGAATCTGAGACATGAAAATCAATTTTCTTCACAGCTATATTGTGTTGTTGCGACACCATCTCAGATTAGATCGAAAAGGCAATGGCACGAGCAAAGGCCTTGTGTTTGTATAAGTTCCGCGGCAACAACAGGTTCTCCTATACTGCAGATTGCAATTGCTCAAATAGTGCCAATAAATGGGGCAAAGCCCGACTCTCTTTCACTTTCCTAATTTATTACAGTGATATATAATTATTGTGGAGAGGGAAGCGTATTGGTGACTGATTGCCTTTGAGAAAAACAAATAACAAAAAGAAAAGTCTTTAATTAAGTGAGCAAAGACAATCAGTATTAATGAGGCAACTTCAGGGCAGCTTGTATTGGCTTTTGACTGACTGCTGGAAATATTAAACAAAACCATGAACATACTGCACCGATTTGAAAAATTGTACAACATCACCATTAATATTAGTCTGTGCTCCATATTTAGAGCAAACTTGCGCTTGAAAAGCCTGATTTCATAAAGGTATCCCAGAAGATGGAGAGTGTACATATATTCTGAACTCTGCTTGCTCAGCTTTACTGTTTTCCTCCTTGATCTATGAGCGAAGTTCCTCAGACTCGATGGGGAACCCAGTAGACTTAGGCAAACAAGCCCGCCTCCCACGGGGATCCTTCCAGCGCAGCACACCTGTGCTAATTGTGCAAAGAGGGAGCGCCCGCGACACCCAAAGGACTCCCCGCCTTTTCTGCGTGCTCGTGATTCCCTCTCCCTTATCTAGTCGTGTGACCTAGAGCTTCTCCTTCACTGATGCAGCGATGAGGTGATAGATGGCGCAAGCTTTCCTTTCTCTCCCGACTCATCCATCCTTCCATCCTCCCTGGACGGTGGGGATGAGTGATGGATGAGGATGGAAAACTCTTCCTCGTCACGTCCCTTATCCTGAGAGGAGTGGACAAGATAAGGAGAGGCCGAGTCACGTGACAAACAGAGAGGAATGGGGGGGAGATCTCCAGACCAAAACACATCCCAACAGCCTGGCTAGACCGTAACAAGCAATGCTGTTTATCTTCCATCACAGTCGCCCCGGGGAGAGTTAATTTGAGTAATTGTTGATTAGAGGAGATTTGATTCGATTGGTCGTGACTGCAGACCACAGGAGTGCCTGGCTGGAGTCTCTCTCTCACTCAATCTATGTCCATTACTTGATTGGCCTTCACAGTATTATTATAATAATTTTTTATTTATTTATTTATTTTTATAATCTATTCCCATCTCTCTACATAAGCTCTTCTTTTTGATGTGAGACAAACATCCTGACTAACTTTGACACATTCACACTGTACTAATCACCTTTCGTCGTTTCCAGGCTTCACTGGTTCCAGTCTTCAACACAGCCGGTCTACTGTGTGGCGTCCAGTATATTGCCTCATGTCTCACTTTTTGAACACCCCCCCCCCTCCTCCTCCTCCTCCTTTTCCTCAATCAACCCCTTGCTTCCCCACCCCAAACCCCCCCACTCTTTCCCACTTCCAACAGAAGCTCAGAGTAAGCCTTACTACTCAGATTACTCTCCCACACGCCTGCTCATCCACAAGATGTGCACCAGCCATTACCTGGACCTGTTCATCACTATCGTGATAGGACTCAACGTCATCACCATGTCCATGGAGCATTACCAGCAGCCCAAGGTCAGATGTGAGGGAGATGATGGGGAATCGGGGAAATGATGAGCTCTTTCATTTCAGTGCCAGTTGGGCTTCGTCATTAATCCTCAATAATAGGGTATTTTCACTGAATCATTGTAATTGTGTGATGACTTAGTTACTGTGTATCTATACGAGATACAGCTATTGCTGGTGATCTGCAGTCTGGCTTCCAATCCATGTTCACCCTACCACAAATAAAGTTTTAAAAACCGTTGGCTGATAAAAGCCTCATGTGGCGAAACATCACTATCTACATTGGCCTTTAAAAATTAATGTTATTGGAATTTGCGTCTAATCTTCCGGGAACATGAAGTTCATAGCTTCAGACAGTGTCAGGTATACAAACAGCGCCAGTGATAGTAAAATATCAATAATCGTAAAAATTAACCTTTCAAAACAGCCCTTCCAGGTATTCAAACGAGGACTAGGAACGGATCGGGTCAACAGAAAATGTTAGATATGGACTGTAAAAGTCTGGCAAGGACCGCAATGATGAACTATAAAAGGGAGGTCGAAACAATAAATAAAGAAAACCATTGCTCAATCAATAGAATGGAAGAAAACACATTAAAAAGATTTTTAAATAATGCTCCAGACAGCCGAGGTAATGCTATCCGGTGGTACCACAAATCTCAACCATCTGTTTTCACCCAAAAGGTAATTATATGTATCCAAAGTATCGCTGAGGTCTTGTATGGAAACTTTGAATTTATTGCCTGTATCGCTATCTCCATCATTCGGCCAAGCCAGCTGGGATTTGTCCTCCACTCATGATTGAAATATTTCATAACACTTTATGTGTCATATTGTTGGCCACCTGCTTGATCAGTAGAGTCATAACAAAGGGGAAAGGAAGTGCACTCAGTAATTTTATTTAACAAGAAAACAACAAAACTGAAGGCAGTGTCAACGGGCATAAGGAGGTAAAGATAATCTGACAAAGAGGTAGGGATGATGGCTACGCAAGACACTGTTTACACAACATTTTCAATATAACACAGCAAACTTTCGTTGCTCCTTGGGTGTCCATTGACATAACAACGGTGCTGTGAGCAGCCGAGAACACACTGTTTCTAACTATAGTATATATACTATGCTGTTTTCTGCCGTTTCCATGTAAATTAACATCATTTTCAAAGCTTTGCCGTGTAAACACAGAACATTTCTCAGACAAAAACACAAAACATAAAATGATGTGTCTTAAAACGGCATTGTGCAAATGGAGCCTAATTGATGAGCAGATTGTATTAAAACATGCAAGATGAGATGAAAACATGTATAATCATTTGGATTCAGCTTATTCACTGATGGTCGATAGATTTAATCAACTTGTGTATTAAATTGCATTTACTCAGTTAAATAAGATTTCCATGGATAGCAGATAAAGCGTGTTTGACAAAATGATAGTTACTACTCCCTATTTTTTTTTAGAACGTCATTCAGTCAATAATAAAACATACTCGACAGACAGGTTTAGTAATTAGGAGATCGATCACTTGAGCAAAGAAATCCATTAAATACATGAATTAGAACAAAAATGACCTGTTAAAAATGACAAAGACAAAATTTCCTGGTTTCCAGTTCTCAAAATGTTTAAGCAGATTGATTAATTATTGCCAATTATCTGAAAATATTGACTAAAATTAGGTTGTTTGGCATACAGCGTTTTATGTTGCGTTAACTAAGTTTTCTTGGTAAAATAGTCATTACATCTAGTAAGATTGGTGGCTTCATCTCGAAGTGGAGTTAATGGGTTGAGTGTCTGAAAAGAGCGTTATTCATAAGAACAGAAGGCTGTTGGGCACAATTCCATATTTTTATGTCAAATTTATAATAGGATGTCTTCATGTTCCATGTAAAATCACTAGATTGTGAGGATATAAGACAAAGTTGTTGGGGGGGGTAGGAGAAGAGTGATCTGAAGCCAAGCAAAAGATTGTCGGATATTAAAGCATAGTAGCATATAGTGGGTAAAATAGAACAGAACTTGTAGGTTGTATAAAAAAAAAAGAAAAAAAAGAAGAGAGGTTTAGTAAAACAGAGCCTGTAAATAGAACAAGTTGTTTTCAAGAATAAAATGACATTTTGGAACTTTCTATTGACTTTCTTGCATGAAATATATCGGTACAATGAGTGAAACAAGAATAAACGGGTGTATGGATCAGATATTAATGTCTGCAGTTAAGTTGTAAAAACACAATGGTGGCACGGCAAAACATTTCATGAACTCAAACTAACTGTTGGTCGACCACCAGTCAGGATTTACTGAAATCCCTGTTGACATCCAGTTCTTGCTGTGTCTGTCGAGTAAAGGTCAGTTTTTACATGCAGATGGGCACTGCGAACTCTCCCTTAGGCAAAAATGGACACTCTAATTCTAATGGCCTTTTCATGGGGAACGAGGCACTGAGGGGCGGAGCGGGGGGGGTGATGTCACGGATCTATTAATGGAATGGCTAATTCTGGAGAAAAGGGGGAGAGAGTTTGCCAAACGGATTCGTGGTATTTTGTTCTAAGGGTTGAAAATGCATGAAAACTACTTATGGCACTGTTAAAAGTATCTACGACGAGAAGCAGTTAAGTGTAGCGAAGCCAAAGTTGAGTGAGTTTTTCCCTTTTGAAATATGAAAAAAGATAGCAACATGCTGAGATCATTTCATTGGCTTTTGTTCTGTGCAGCCTCAGCATATTTTAATAAATGACTGCTGTTGAAAGCCGCAGCTCACTTTGGTGGAGCCACAGAAAATATAATGCCGGGTTTACGAACTTGTTAAGATGGATCCGTCTCCAGTTTATGAATCTTTAACATTTTTTTTTTTTTCACTCCTCCGCCAGGAGCTGGACGAGGCGCTGAAGATCTGCAACTACATCTTCACTCTCATTTTCGTTCTGGAGTCCGTCTTCAAGCTGGTGGCTTTTGGCTTCCGACGCTTCTTCAAGGACAAGTCAGTGTTTTGAAGCGCTGCTGCACTCCCACCAAAAAGTTACATAACCACCTTTTCCAAAACGTCTCCGGTACAAATCAGCCCAGAGACCCAGAATAAGCACTTACCTCCCAGTTTAGGGTTTTGACATTTCGGTGGACGTGATATTCTAATAGATTGGTGGTTAAAGGTACCGTTCCTTAACCTCTGAGTCATGTGGAAAATGTGAGGCAGCGTTCGTAGAGCTTTAAATGAGCTCTTTCGAAGGTGCTCCAGTGAACGGTTCTCAGCGAGGCCTGTATGAATACAAACGGCCTCGTTAAACACCCATAAAACACGACTGCCTCAGATGATTTCATAGCTCTGAAATCCCTGGCTTCCTGCTCAAAACCACACAGCAATACACAAACACAATCACGGCAGCACACTTGTATGGCAACACGTATCACAAGATGCACAACTTCTCACATAAGCTCAGTGCAGGCATCGGGGTTTTGGACAAAAACAGACCACCGAGGACTCAAAGATGCCCATTGATTTTGCCAGAATGGACCAATATAATTTTGTGGGGGATTTGGCAATACTCGCTCCTTCTGAACAAATATGAAAATATAGAAGGTTATTGTCTCACATTGCTTGATAGGAATACAGGGCAAAAAAATCAGAGGTCCAGAGAAACCTGCACATTGAGGAGAAACCATGGAACCAGATTATCACGACCACCCACCACAGTCTTAAGTTTTTACTTGTTCATTCTGTTCCAAACATTTCGCTCAGCCCACATTTATTGCTCAGCAACTGGAAAATTCATCTGGTCCCAACATTTTGATGTGGAACTGAACGTATCCAACTTTACAAGAGATCTCTCTTTATGATATTTCTAAAATAAGATGTTACCAATCTAATGAGAGTCGATAACCATTTATGACTTCCCTTTTTTCTTTTCCTTGTAATGTCAAACAATTTGTCATGTAATTTGCCAAATAGATGTTTGAAATGACTCATTTCCTTGTAGGATTAGAGCTGAATCAGCTCCCTGAAGTGTTAGATATCTTTTCATAACAACATAAACAACGTATATATTCTGATTACTTTATGTTCTGGGCTATTGAGCACACCCGAATAGGAACTGCACCCGCAAAATTTTATCTGCCTGTGATTCTGAGGAGGAAGATTCCTCAGCTACAGAGTTCAGCAGGTCGGTTTTATGTGATGCACCTGAACCCATCACTGACGGCCGTCAGCTGCTGGAGCTCCGGACCATGGAAAGCAGCACAAGACGAGGTCACGAAAAGCAGAAAACAGCATGTATCTACATGCAGAAGCAGAATCTGGTGGAATGAAGCATGTTAACCCGTAAAAATTCATAAATTAGCTGCATTTTTGTATAATCCACAGGGTTCAAAGCGTGTGAAAAGTAGCAGCTTATAGTCCGGAAATCACAGTGTGATGTCATTTGGCCTTCCATGCAAAGACATTCAAGTAATTCTTTATGTTATAATTTGCAAAGTACAATATCATATTTTTTACATTCAATCTCAATACGTGTCTATTCAATGTGTCGTGCAATAAACTTGCACAAAAAGCAATACTTACTATGTATGCAGTGCATCACAAATTCCTTATAATGTATTCCTCCACAAGATTTTACTAAGCAGTTTGTTCAAATATAATTTTCCCATAACATTCACAAATCATCCATAAATGTATGCTAAGACTTTATTTATAGTAATGCGTTTTTAATGCTTCGGAATATATAAAGATATCTGCTCACTAAAAACGTGATTCCAGTATGTCATAAAAAAAAACCTTGGAACCTGTTTTTTTCCATTAGTTTTAAGAAATTATGGAAATGTATGTATATTTAATGATGCAGATTCCTCATTTAATGTGGAATATTAATATATTTCAAACTGAACTTTGAATGCAAAACACTGATTTCTCAATGTAAATGTTCTGCTCCGGAGTTTCCTGGATAATATTTGCTGGATACATTTGTTCAAAGTCAATTTTTAGATGGTCAGATTTGTGATTCACTTCTGACTCAAGTCCAAGTCATACAACTGCAGTTCACGTGTGTCCAGAAGGAAATGACTCCTGGAGAAGAAATGGATGATTTGTTTGGATCCGTTTCTACAACCTGTCCCGTTTATCAACAGGAAATACTTGATGTGAGTTTCTGTCAAAGACCGATGGATTCATTCTCTGTGTGTGTGTATGTGTGTGTAGGTGGAACCAGCTGGATCTGGCTATTGTGTTGCTGTCCATCATGGGCATCACTCTGGAGGAGATCGAGGTCAACGCTTCGCTGCCCATCAATCCCACCATCATCCGCATCATGAGAGTGCTCAGGATCGCACGAGGTAAGATCACGCCCGTCCCAGCCCGGCCTGCCCTCTGCTTTCGCTTCTCTCCAAGGGGCGATCCAGATGCGCTGCCATCTTTCTTTCTTTTTTTTTCATGCCGCAGCAGCTTTAAGACGTAAAACAGCTTCATCCCCGGGACTCCCCGCTTTGTCACTTTTTGGGGTGCAGTGCATCTCGGCAGGTGGTTCAGGCGGAGTGTGAGTTGACCAGATGGCGCCAGGGAAGTCAGTCAGCTGATGGCGACGGTGCTGAGAGCGGAAATGTTGAGATGGAGTGAGAAGGAAGTGAGGTGCAGGAAGATATGGGAAGGCAAGACACTTTAGTAAGTGAATTAAGCTGAGAAAAAAAAAACTGGGACTAGACGAGAGTGTGTGTGGGGGGGGGGGGGCAACTGAAAGGAAGCGGGCAGGGATGATGAATCCCCTCTGACCTGAAAATAGATTACAAGGAGATGGAAGGAAGTCGGAAAGGGGGGCAATTGATGGGAGGAGGTGCAGAATAAGGAAGTTGAGGACAGTAGGTGAGGGACAGATTTTGGCCAAGTGAAGAGGGGCGAAAAATTGCTTGAGCCTTTGGCGCTAGTTGCTGTCCAGGTAATAAAAGATAGGAGAGAAGGGAGGATTAAGTGAAAACTGAAAACTTTTATTGCGTTTTGTCTGTTTACACGACAACGGTGCTCGGAGCCACTGAAACCACAACTTTTTGAAAACAAATAGTTCTTTTGCACGTTTCATTGTAAACAACCGTGAGGGGAGCCTCATCTCCTGCCTGTGATTACCAGACATGTCATAAAAGGAGTAAACATGGAAGTCAGACTCGATTATCGTCACACAGCCGACTGCAAGCATCTTTCCTGTGTGCGGATCGCATGTGTCTCTCTATGATGCGACTGAGCTGTCTCCCCTGCGGCGACATGCCTCCCAGATTCACGCTGAATGTAGATTTGATACAACCAGATTACATTTGCACAGTGTTGCCATGCTAATCCCATGTTAATTCCTCGCACAATCTTTTTTTTTTTTGGGGGGGGGGGTTGGTGCCAATTAGATGTATCGGGATGATTGGAAGCTTATGAAGAGATCAACATGTGAAAATTAGAAGATTCTGACACAATAAAAATGCAAAAAGGGAATCGTCATTGTATACGAAGCAGTTGTGTTTTACTAATAACAGTCAGTAAAAAATACCAAGTAGGATAAAAATGCTCTAAATAAACACCGATAATTAAACAGACATGACGAGTTAAACTTTTCGTACAGTTTGATCAGTTGAAGAAACAACAACCCTTACTACTTATTAACTTTAAAGCCGAATAATTTTCCGACTCCATCTTCGTGGAAAATACCACATTTTTCTGAAACACTGCTACTTACGCATGAGCGCTATGGCCGGAGTAAATAGTTTTCCTGCACATGTGCGAGTAGATGGACAATAACCACAATAGTGACCTCCGTAGTCTTTACCTGCCTTTAAATCTGCTCACACAAAATAGAGTTGTGAATTTGTATTTTGTACTTTTGCTTTTCTTATTTTTCCCATTGAAACTATTTAATACAAAATATTATTGATGAGAAATTGCTGCCACCTTCACCTCAGACTGATTTGAAATGTCAATTACCTTGGCCTGCGGCATGCACTCCTTTTCTTTCCCTCTCCAGTTCTCCAAACAGTTTTCCAAGAAATTGACCTGCTCTCTGTACATTCTTTTAACCCTCCCAACCACTTTCACTGTCGCCATTTCATTGTCTTTATATAAAGTTTGAGTCTAAAATGTTGTGTCCTATGAAAACTCATTTGTATTCCCAAGTATGAAGGAAAAGTTCAAGAGGTGAAGAATTTGACACTAATGTTTAATTTGCATGCGCGTGGTTGTTCAAACACTTGTTGCGTCGGCCCCTTTCTGTATGTAGATTAGACATCGTCCTCGAGCGTGGCGCCATCGTAACTGTGTTGGCACCTGATTGACATAACAGCAACTTCCGTGAGTCACGAGGCTGCGACCTCAATCACGCCGCCTCAGAGCCTAATGTTCTATAATATAAGCAAGTCTGTGTCTGCACTCACGCAGCAGGTTTAGACACTCGGTGAAGAAAATGTTGTGTCCTTTCAATTTCACACAAGCCGTGATGGCACAAGTCCCCGTTCGGTTATGTAAGACTTGAAAAATGTTAATATTGGTGAGGCACTTTTTTTGTGTGTGTTTTCATTCTCTCTCTGTATGTTCGTGTGTCCGCAGTGCTGAAGCTTTTGAAGATGGCTGTAGGAATGAGAGCTTTGCTGGATACTGTTATGCAAGCCCTGCCTCAGGTACACACTCGACTCAATAACATCCACTGAATAATCACTCTAGAATATTCTATGCTTTTTATGCCTCCTTGATGGTTGTCGCTCCAGCCGAATTATGTCTCGTGGTAGTTATTATATCTTTGATAAAAGTGGTTACAAATAGATTTTAGACTAAAGGATGAACTGATTAGACCAGAGGTCTGCTACCTGTATGACTGAAAGAACCATTTTTGTTACTTTTCACCAAATAAAATTTAACTGGAGCCACAAAACAAAAACTAACCTTTAAAATTATGTTAACACAGATTATATCATTTCTAGTTTTGATATACATACTAAAACTGTATCTTATGTTGCATTTATGAATATTCATTCTGATTGTGGAATGGTAAACGTTTCATTACACATTGTGTTACATTAAATTGTTTGTCACTGAGATGTTGACGGGGAAATAGGAGTGCTTGAAGGATGGGAGTGTTTACTTCCTCCTACTCCTTTTCATTCATATAAATGTAGAATAAGTTGTTTGTTTGTTTTTGCTTTATTCATTTAAATGTTTCTTTTTTCTTTCATTCTTTTTTTGATTTGTATGTTTGAAATGAAAGATTCATTCATTCAATACATTTGACTGGTTTTTGTACTGAATTTTAGCATTTTCACCCTTTTTTCCTACATTTTTAGGCACTTTTTTTTTCCTTGTAGAAATTCTAGTAACTAGAGTGTTTTTTCTTAAGCTGTTTTAGAATTGTTTCTCTTCTTGTGGTTTTACCTTTATTTTGTATAGTTGTTTTCCCTTGTTGCTTCTTTTTAGCCGAGCGTCAAGAGTCCTTTTAAAAGGGCTGAAGAGCCACGTGTGGCCTCGGGCCCCCTGGTCTAGGGTTTGGGGATCAGAGCTGAAAGGCCATATATTCAATTCTTACAATTGCAGTTTACCAGAAAGGTCCTGAAAGTGTTGAACAATCCTCCATAGTTAAATTTTTTTTGAGTGGTGTCTTTTCATTCTAATCAAATATTTTGATTTTATTAGAGCAAAGTCAAAGGTCAGGTCCAACATGATGTCTCTTCTGTCTTTTGTAACACAGCAGGAATGTTTTGCAAGAGATGAACTGATTAGTCTTTCAGTTCTGAATTTTGTAGTGTTTAATGCTGGTGTTGTAGTGTTTTGCACTTCCAGGCCGCCGTAGATTATACATAATAATGTAAAGGTCAAGCTTATTTCTACAAAAAGTACATGTTTTCACTAAATACTGAATGGGTCTGGACAGACACTGATGTACACTTCACTGTTTGGCAGAAGCATACAACTGTGAGGTGATACATCTATTTCTTCACAGATTTCACATCCCAACCCACCCAGCCAAAGCCAAAGCTGACCCTGAAATTACATCCCAGGAGCATTTCGTTTATAGTCCATGTTCTACCCTTTAGTGTGAGTTGTCTCCCATGAGCTTTCTGCTCCACTCTGGAGGCCCTTATTTGCATTATCCGCCATCCTGCAGAGGCTGAAGAGAGAATGTACGGTAGTTGGAGGATTTGTTTTTGAAGAGAGTTGGGTGGATTTGTGGGTGATAGAATTTCAATAAATTCTAAAATGTTTGAATAGACTCTTGATGAAATGCAATCTCCTATGTTCTCTCATATTATTTGACGACACCTCTGTTGTTGCTTGGGCGGTATCCATGGTATTGCATGGTAATCTCTCCTCCAGCTTGTCACAAGTGCTCTCGGGGGTGTGAGCAGGTTGCAACACGTTGATTAGCATTGAGTGCCGAAAACCCGACGATTTATCATGACCAAAACCCACCTCTATGCACGAAGTCCTTTCATATCTCTGGTTTTTGCTTTCTTGCGTTATAATCTGCATGGAAAAAACTGTACAAAAGATGGTTGAAGGTGCCAAGTACCAATGTATCGCCTTCTGTGACTTGGCCCAACGGATGTTGCATTAAATTGCACTGTATATCCACTATTGCATACGCAATAGAGTGGATACAACATTTCTTTTCTTTGAAACAAGAATTCTGTTTCAAATTTGAACCAGAGTCTGGGATGCTTGACACAGTGCTTGTACTGGACTCCAGGGATTTGGTTAAGGTTAACTGCTTCTAGAGGGTTCCCTCAGGAATAAAAGTTTATGTGACAGTTCTGTTTCTGCATTCCCACTACCAAAGGGTGCTCTGAAATGATGTAACTCAATGCAAGTATACAAAATATGTTTTTTTGAAGAGTTTCTTCTTGTTAAACTTGTGCCTCCAGTCTGTTATTTACATGTCCGTAAATTGTCATATGGAAACATGAAAAGAGGAACCGTGGGTATATAACTAGAGCATGTTTGTCAACTTTGCCAGTTAAGAAATCCTCTTTCAAGTTTTTTTTTTTTTTCCATGGGATTGTGAACATGGTAATTACTTTGCTGCATTCATGTTTAATAATAAGTCGGGACTAATGTAATGTAAGACTAGTTTTAGGGTAGATTTAGACTAGTTTAAAGCTTAATGCCTAGAACATTTTAAAGTCATCACATGACATTTGTGCTTGTCCTTTAATGACTGATGTAAAGAATATGAATAAGTAAAAGTTTGGCTTCGACATTGTTCAGCAAAAAAGACTGAACACAATTTGTCAGTATTTGGTTTTTAAATAGACAAATGCACAGGTAACTATTATAAATTGTGCATCCTATTTCTCGATCTGCACTATCCAAAAGTGGACTAACCTGGTACTGGAGTGGTTCTGCGGTCATTTGCCACAGCTTGCACTTTCTACTGTCTCTCAACTGTCTATTTGTTTTTCCTTTCCCTGGAGTTATCTGTTTGTTGTTTCCCCCTCACGGGATTATTTTTTGCCTGGGACTGGCTCTGTTCCCACTAATCCCCTTCTCTTTCCTCTCTGCAGGTGGGCAATCTGGGTCTTCTCTTCATGCTCCTCTTCTTCATCTTTGCAGCGCTTGGAGTGGAACTATTTGGCGACCTGAGTAAGAACTGCTCCACTGTGTAAACAGGCAGAGATCCGTAGTTGCACATGGAGTTCTGGCCAAGCTTGGCCATGCAACAAGTGTTTAATTCTCCCCTCTGTGGATTCTGTCTAGCTGATCCTAATTGTTTTCTAGAATGCTTTGTTAAAAAGCTGTATTGATCTGTCTAATTGTGTCTTACAGCTTTCAGAGTGATAGAAATGTATCACAGTAATAATCGTTTTATTGTGCAGCCAGACGAAAAGCCACCAGTGTTGCTATCTTTCTATTTTAATATCTCTCTTTCGCTGTCTGGCTATCCCTTCTACCCCCCCCCCCCCCCGTTGTCTAATCAGTTTGCGACGAGCTCCACCCGTGCGAAGGTCTGGGTCGTTATGCTACATTCAGAAACTTTGGGATGGCGTTTCTGCTGCTCTTCAGGGTTTCTACCGGCGACAACTGGAACGGTATAATGAAGGTGAATCTCGCTCTGTAGACGAGATCCCAAACATGCACAAGAGATGCTTCTCTGTTGTCTCTGGGTTCAAGTTCACCCAGTATGCCTTTTAAGCCTGTTTGTATCAGATCATCAGACATTAAATGTAAATGTGAAGCCCACGCAGTTGTTGTGTGAGCGTTTGAGAACAATAAAATAATACAAGTCAGGAGGTTTTTGTTGGAAGAACTACTGATGTTAAAAACTTAGGCCTACAATTGTATCTTTAACAATATTTACTTGGCATCATGACACTCTCGAGGCCGCAATTGTTGTTATTGTCCATGGACAAGAAGAAGCATTGCAGCAAAGTTGCGTTTTCCCTTGTTGACATGGTTTTAAAAAATATACGTTTTTAGCTGCTCCGAGCACTGTTGCCTTGGAAACAGAAACACAAAGCGCAACAAAATTCTTCCAATTTTCACTTGAGAACTTTGGGTAAATGGGACATTGATAAAGCACAGCTCGTGAAAGTTCTGACTGAAATCGTTCCTTTTTTTTCCCCCTAAAAAATGCCTGCTGAGTTCTTCTGTGGACCTGTGAGGTACAAAATGCAAAGCAAATGGCATTGACTTCAATTGTGAAAGAATGATAATTGGATTTGTAATTATGACAATACCTGCAGTCATTGTACACTGAAGACACGTTTTTTTTTTTTGTCCCACATCTACCTGCTGCATCAAGCTCCTTGTTTCTTTCCTGAACAAGCTGTGTAAGCTGCAGCTTTCCCCCTTTGATGTAGTGGGAAACAATCAGTACATATCAGATTTTGCCACAAAAGAACAAGTTAGAAGTGCTTAAAAGAGAGTACTGCTACTCATGGTCTTACCCAGATCAGCTAAAGCTTCAACTGACATGCTAAAATTGGCCTCTCGTTGTCTCTCCAGGACACACTGCGGGACTGCGCCCAAGACACCAGCACCTGCTACAACACTGTGGTTTCCCCCATCTACTTTGTATCCTTCGTCTTGACTGCCCAGTTTGTCCTGGTCAACGTGGTGATCGCTGTCCTGATGAAGCACCTGGAGGAAAGCAACAAGGAGGCCAAGGAGGAGGCAGAGTTGGAGGCGGAGTTACAACTGGAGCTGCAGATGGATGCCGGGGACTTGGCAGCCAGGTCGCCCCAGCTAAACCCTCTGGCGCTGGGCATGGACCGATCAAGTTCAGGGGGGTCCCCTTGGAGGTCCACTGGCGGAGGGGACATTGAGCAGGAAAGGGGTGGTCCTATGGACTCGCCCACTGCTGACATCACAAGAGACTCTGTAAACATCAGAGCAGAACCCCCCTCGTATTTGGAGCCACAGCTGGAGGTAAATCATCTCATAGCTTCTACGGCATGTGTGTGGGTTTCATGTCAGAAGGGGATTTCTGTTAGTGAGTTTTTATTTCTAGCCAAAGTTTTGTCACTAAGCTGTTTGTGTTTGTGAATAATGGTAGGACTGAGGGATTTTACTGACCTCTTGATACTTCCAATCACTTCACGTACCATATATATGACTTAATAGTCCCTGAGAAAGACCATAATCACATTGTTGTGAGGTTCACATTCATATTACTGCACAGAACAACAGGTTAATGTCTAGGTCAGATTGTTAAACTCTCGGGGGTCCGAGTGGCCTCCTGGATGACATGACAGATGTTCCAAGGTCCTGTCTGGCAAGGGGTCAAGCTGTGATGCCACTCGGATGACCCCGATGTCTCTAGTCATTAGTCCAGACTCCAGTCTAAGCTATTACTTAGCTCTCCAGTTCATGCTGAGGATTGCGGAGCGCACCAGATGATATCCAAAATAATAGATTTCTTCCTTCCTGCACTGTCCCTCTATAATAACTGCAGTCCATATGTAAATAAACTAACCCAGACATGACTATATTAGGCTGTATTCACAAGACAGTCTGGCATAAATGCAGTATATATACTGTATATGTGGTTGCATTTAAGTTAGGAAGGTTTGTAAGTAGTATCATTATATAAACTTCCAGGTCATGATACAGAAAATCTATCCCTTCAAAAATACTTTATGGTAATTCTTTATCCTCTGAGACCCATACTGACCCACATTAGGATGGTTTACAGTCGGTATGCATTTGTGGCCCTGTGCTTGTGTGTGTATCTATGTGTGTGCATCTGTGTGCGTGGCTGGTCCCTGTAGAGGACATGCCAGTCATAGACAGGTCACAGTGCCATGGGAAAGCTGGACAGCGGGGTCTTGTTGTTCACTCAGACAGCTATTTCCAGACGGCGGGGAACTTTCGGGGGATAGGAAATAGAGGTCTCCCTATCGTTCCTTTTCCCCGCTAAAATGTTATCCGTCTTTCAAAAAACATGGGACGTTCAAACCAAGCTCTTCACCAACTACATGGATGTGCTGAAGTGCTGTAGTGCCCCCTTGTGGGCAAAAACGGAAACAAATTTTGAGCTTTGGAGTTGAATGGTCGATTAATTTGGATCTGTAACGCATATCTGTTTGGGTCTACCTTATCGACTGTGTTTTTCCCCCCCTTCTTTCTTTTCTGATTCATCCTTTCCACATCTTTTTGTCTCTTTGTTTTAACTTTTTCCTGTCCTTTTCCTTTGTCCTTGCCTCCCACCCCCGCCCCCTTTTTTATTTTGCTCTTCCCATCTCTTTCTTTATCTTTTTTTCTCCAAATCATCCAAGTTTGTCAGCGAAGAGCTCTGTTTGACTCGGTGTCCCTGGTCATCCAGGGTTCAATGGAGGGGGAGTTGAGTTTGATGGACAACCTGTCCGGCTCTATCTGCCACTACTACGCGCTGCCCCCCAAGCCCAGCAAGCACAAGCACCGACAAGAAGGTCAATAATCTGCAGAAACACCTGCTGTTGGTTCACTTCCATTTCATGCCTCCCAGTGGTTTTTATCATGTAGGGCTGCAATAACAACCTTTTCCAAACAAGGAATAATTGTTATTCTTTTCTATGTCCCAGCAGGTTTTTGAAAGGCTCAGGTCACCCACTTTGGCATTTATAATGGATATAACTCAGTTAACCTGCATTTTAATAGGACAGGAAAAGAATTTTGACCAAAATTGTACTACCTGATTATAGATTGTGGAAATAATCACTGAAGTAGGTGTAGGTAGAAAGAAGACCGCTTCAACAGTAGAATGATGTTACAAGCTATTTGAATGGCAAAAGAGTTTGAATCGGCACATGTAATTTCAGGCCTGCATTGCGAACAAAATGTCTGCAAAGCTTTTTAATTACATCTAAAGGCATGCGGGTGTGATGTGCAGCAAATAAATATAGAGCAGCCCTACAGCCATGGCCATTTCTATATTGGCATTCCCCCCCACATTGAACATTTTTCACCTTTTAACCAGCACTGCAGCACACCCCAGTGCAGTAAATCGCATCCCACCTCTTTCATTCATTTAAACTCATTCATGCTCTGCAGGTTTGTTTTGTTAGTCTGATTAAGCAGACACTGTTTAGAGTTTCGCTCCATTCCCCCTGCACAAATCGCTGTCAGTGTTTGTGTGTCTGTACGTGGGCGTGTGGTACATCCGTGTGTTCATGTATTGGATGATTACGTACTCTGCCTGGCACCCCCAGAAGAGTGATAATCCACCTAAAGCGTTCCTGAAGCATGCACATCACGCCTCTGCACATGAGTCTGCTGGAGGGAACAGCTAAATCTATTAAGCTATAGATCTCTGAATCACTGGATAATTGCAGCGGAAGGAAAAGTTTGCACAATTACATTAGCATTGCAAAAAAAAAAGAAAACATCTTCTAAAAGCTTTAAATGTGCTGGAGATGTCAGTGGCAGACACCATGGGCCACCTCTCTTATTCTCATGCATTAGCAGAAATAATGTCAAAGGGGTTTTAATCCCTGTATTTTAATGCACTCGGATGTCAGGATGAGTTTCCCCTTTTATACCACTGCTAGGCTGAATGTGTACCAGCAAAACAGCTTAAAAAAACAAACTTCAAGATTACAGCAAGACTCTGACGCCATGATAACACTTATGCTAATAGTAAACCTTCTTCAATAACACATTACATGGTTTAAAGCTATATTGCCGTAGTTGTATTTGTTGTTTTAATTTAGGCCCTGTTTATACAAAGATCTAGATGCAGCAGGTAGACATGGCTGGGAGCACGAAAAAATACAAAATAATCTGAATGTAGTCGCACATCCACAGAGTGGATTTATTGTCACCATAGTATCACCTTATGCTATGCCTAATTATGGCCCCATTTACAAGTGAAAACAGAAAACTTTAATTGCATTTTGGGGTCAGTTTACACAACAATAATGCTGGAGCCACTAAATATGCACATTTTGGAAAGTTTTTGAACCTTTTGAAATGCTCTGTCTCCATAGAAATGGGGGGAAACACAACTTTTTGAAAACACTCCAATAAGCAACTTTTCTGAAATACTGCTGCTGTACATGCGCACCATGGTTGTACTTAATAGGTCTTCTGAACAAGCGCAAATGGACAATCACAACGATGTCCCACTAATGGCCCAACATGAAAACTGCATAATTTTTTTTAGCATTTCTGCTGTTTCTGTGTAAATGTAAATGTGTTTTCAAAAATGTTAAGTGTCACAGCGAAACCTTTTCTGAAACAAAAACGGAAAAATTATGCTTTTTCACTTAAAAAGTCGTCACATACATTTTTGGCCTTAGTTGGGAGGACTGCTTACCAAACCACAAGAATGTGCTTTACACATGCATGTCCATGGTTAACTGGTATTTAACCAGAAATCGCACGGAACAGTAAAACTCTGATAACATCAGTTTGAAATCAGTAAAAGCGCAGCAGCTATGATTGGATCCACATAAAAACTATTACTTTAAAATTTGTTCGATATTATCGACTGCCCAGTAAAAGAAAGTCAAAGCAGTCTGAATTCTAGTTCTGTTTTACTTTCATAGCACCTTTTATTGTTCAATCTCAAGGTCAAAACCTCAAAATTAGAAGAAAACCCCCCCCCCACCAACTGAACCAAGTAGTATTAAAATATTAAACTTATAGTATTAAAATTCAACTTATGTCCTTTCCGTGTTCTTGTTTGTTTCTGTGAATCTGAGTGTGATAATCTCATCATTTCTAGCTTCTGCTTAGAATAATGTGCCTGTATGCACTTTATGTGTGTGTCTGTGTTTGTGGTCACACTTTCACTGTAAAATTAAATATCAATGCAGATTCAAGAGTGTAAATGAGACGGGAAAAGTTGTCCAACATGTTGTATTCTTGTTGGTGTTTTTCTTTGTTCCATACTTCCAGTTTATACTTGTTGTTTCCAACATATATTTTCCTGTGAACCACAGGGTTTTTGTGCAACGTCCTCTTGTTTGTGTGCTGCACGGAGTGCTTGTGTTTTCTCTGCTCACCAGCGCTTGTCTCTTCCTGCCTAGATCCCTCTAGCGGAGATGGAAGCTCTGTCTCTGGCCTCTGAGAAATCCTGGTCCCTAGCTCTGACAGACGACTCGGCCCCCGACGATTTTAACCCCCTCTTTCTAAGCAGCCTGGAATGCAATGTACTGACAGTTGCTCACTTTCTCTTTCTCCATCTCTCTACCTCCCCCCCCCCCCCCCTGCAGTAGTGCGTACTGTCGTTTTCCCTGGGCACTTCTAAAGCCACCGGCACCCCTTCACCTCTGCTACGCTCAAACTGTGACTTATTAGTAGGCCCAGTGATAATGTGCAGTGAAAAGCAGTGAACTGTGAACTCGTCCCCTCAAAGTATACTTGATTTAAGTGAATATTTACTTGACTCAAATGTGTGTCTCATTGATCTGTCTTCTCTTGAGAAAACTAAGTTAACCAGTTGGTTTGAGTGATCCGAGCATGTACACAGTGATGCAATATGAATGTCAAAGATATTTTTTACTTGCAACAAGGAAATCAATGACTCAAGACTTTGGTGTTCTTTGTCATCGCGCACTGTGACTTTTAATCTATATGACAATGAGCCTCCTACGTCAATGAGGCTCTGACGTCAATGTGAAAATAAATTGAACGTCAACTTCTTGTCATACGATGATTAACCACCAGTTTGGCTCATTACTGCTTGTAAGAATCCTCATCAAAAGGAGTCAATGTTACCTCGGGATTTGAAACAACTTCTAGCCGGTTGGATCGGTGATTTCTTTGCATGGAGGCCAACAAAAAGCTTTGTGCTTGAAAGAACTGAAAGACATGGAGTGAAGAGGCAGAGGTGTGCAAGTGGCTTTAAAAGGCCCTGGTGAATCTAACTATGTGTCCACCCAATTTTTCTTCTCATTCCACCTTTCCAGCCTGGTGTGTGTAACTTTCCAGTCCAGTCCAGTAGAGTAGTGCGCCTCCTCGCCTGCCAGTTTGCAGTCTTCTCCCCTTTTTTTACTACTCTCTTCCTGTACTTCTTTCTCCTTCTTCTTTCTCTTAAGTTTTCTGTTGTTTTACCTTTGTGCTTTACACGTGGGTCCGCGTCTCTTTTTGACAGTCCTTTCCTGTCAAGTCTTCCTCTGTGTCCAGTCCGTCCTCCAGTGTGTCGTAGTTTTGGCTCGACTCAGATATGTGATGTGTTTGGAGGTTGGTTGTTGAAGTGTGTTTAAGAGCTCTAGCAGCTCGGTGATGAGTGGTTTTGTAGTGGGCGGGGTCCAGCTGCAGGACACTGTCCTCACTGATACACAATCACGGAGCAAGTTTCAAGATTGTGGGAGGGGGCAGGGTTACAATAAAAAAATTGGGGGGGGGGGGGGGGGGGGGGGGGAATTGGACAGCTTTCCGTGATCTGTGGCAGCTCTGTACCAGTCAACGTGCAAAGATCCCGTCTATGTATGCTGATGATCACTGCCTCTTTGTTCACGTTTGAGAGATGTGTGTCAGATAGAGTGTGACAGTGACTGTGTTTTTAAAACATCGGCCCAGGACCTTACTGTTCCAATGGGACCCTCACGCTCCTCTCTTCCTCCCACCACCTCAACCTGCAGCCAGAGCAGCTCGGCCCCGAGGAGCCACTGGAGGTCAACCTGCTGACCGTCAGGAAGCCCGCAGTGGGACGCACGCACTCCCTACCCAACGACAGCTACATGTTTCTTCCGCCGCAGCCATTCGGCCCCATGTGTGCGGCTCCAACTCAGCTTTTAGCACAGTCACAGGGGCCCCAGCACATACTTGGTACCCACAGGGCCCCGTCAGGTAACAACGGACATTTGGTTTTTAATACCTATCTTCTGTTACAATCCCAAACTGCTAATGTCAGAGCAGGAACTGTGAAGATCTTTTTATTTAAATGTAGTCATGTAACTCTCAGGGGTTAAGAAGTCACAAGTCCAAACAAAAAAATGGACTTTAGCATTCATGTTGTAGCATTTATATTTATACTTGTACCATAAAGATGAGTATTCTCAATATTCTCAACATAATACAAAAGGTGGTGCCTTGTCATGGACTGGAAATCATCTCAGGGTGTACCCATTCTTAAATGAGATCAATTGAAGCACCTCACAACTATGAATTGAATCAAGAAGAAGTATAGAAGATGGACAGATTGATGACAAATAACTGGTTTAATTGTCAAAGAGGTTTTAAGATTTGAAAAACAAATAATCCGGACGCAAACACCCAAATATTTGAACGTTTGTATGTTTTTGTCACTCATGTAACAACATGGACTCGATGACACTTCTGAAAACCATTGTCTGTTAACGTGTTCAACACTGCAGATGTACATACAACCCAAACAAGCAACAACATACAGGAAGGGATCATGTGGAAAAAAAATATTAAAAAAGTAAATTATTCTATGTAATACAACGAGACAAATACATTATTGCAACATCGGTTCAGCATTAAAGCAATCCGTGTTCTTCTTGAAGTTTCATGTTACCGGATTTCATATTTCAACTTACCTTCAACTAAAAGAACCCAGGTGTTAATAGGAGCAACCTGCCATCTGTAATCCGACAGAGGAACAACACCCATAAAAGAATAACAAGTATACAATAACATGTCACACTTCACTTTTATAACCTGGTTTCCTGAGGCCTCAAACTTTTCTAGAGTCATGTAAGAGGAGCTGAAGCATCAGCAGCAGTAAACAGGCTTCTGATTTCAATCAGTCTCTCTGTTTGTTGGAGGTTTAACAACTCTGTTGCGTCTCTGTTTTCCTCGTCTTTTCTCAGGCTCCAGCAGCTCGGTGCGCTCGCAGCCTGAGGAGCTCACCCAGCAGCTGACCGTCCCCACAGACCTCTTCAGACCCATCAGTCCCCACAGCCACTCAGACTCAGAGAGCATACCTCGGCAGCCGCCACCGAGACGCACGCACACGTTCAGCCGCACGCTCCGCAGACAGGTGACAGTCCCACACTGATGCTTCTCGTCCTTTTTCCCATGGAACTGAGGCACACGTTCACGTTTTCAAGTGAAAACTGAAAAGTTTGAGAGTGTTTTTGGTGTCCGTTTACACAATAACGGTGCTCGAAGACTCAGATTTTTTAAAACGCTCTGACGCCGTCTCCGTAAACGAGGGCGAAATGTTTTTTTGTTTGTGGCAAATGCTATGCTGATCTTTGAAAGGACTCCTCATGTCCTTTCAAGCACAGTATTGCCACCACTAATAGCCATCTTGTTGTTTCTTCTTAAGTTTTATTTGTAAATTGATGAGAGTCATATAAAAATTGCTACATTATTTTGTTAAACATTATTTGGTATAGTTTGTCCTGTTTTCCTTCCGCTTGTTTCAACAGTGTATTTCACATCTTCAAAAAACAAAATAAGCTCATTGCTTTTTAGTATTAATAACAAAATACTCTTTTTTTCCAGTTAATACAGCATTGTTTAGTCGGACTGAATAGCTCAATAGCATGTAGTGAGTCTTGCACAGAAAGCCAGTGAGAAATTCATATACAAGCTTCTTTTCTATCATGTGTAAGCATATCATTCTTTATTTTTACAATCACCTTAAATTATTGAAATATCTTTGAATTACACTCTGTGGGGGTGGAGGTTGGTATTATTGTCCTAAAAAGTGTATAAAAAGCTTTGATCAGCTATTGTTTATGAAGATGTCACTGAACTGAATGCACAGGCTTTATCCACCAGGTGGCGCCTCAAGTTGAATTTTTGTTTTTTATAGGATCCACAAGCTGCCTTTTCACTTACTTATGAATCTTAATATTAGAGCATTCATTGCATATAATAGGAGCAACTGCTTGAGTTAACCAAGATAAATGACAATTTATGATGTGTCTTACATTAGATTTAGAATGATTACAGGGTCATCCCCACCAGGCAGAGTGTTTTACACTCCTCCGCCAATAAAATAGGTACACATGTCCTGTTTGAAGTGATCCGCACAACAGCTGCCATAAATTCTGCCTTGACAGATGTGATCATGCTATTTGTTCGCTCATTAGAGAGTTTTTCAGGTTGTAGTTTGCATTCCACCCCACTCATGTCTCATTGAGTTAAGTCTTGGTCATGAGTGGGCAGCAGTTTTGATAACAGCAAAAAAGACATCCAGTGCAATATATATAAATAATTCTAGTCAAGTTAATGATGCAAATTTGCTTGTTGTGGTGCAGCTGAATACCATTACTATTACTTTGGTAAGAAGCACAAATTAAGCACTTTTGACACATTAGTGTGGGTGACTCATGTTAGAAATAATAAGACACTCTGTGAGAAAGCCAGAGAAACATCAACAAATTGTTTTTAAGCCTGTTGAAGATTTTTGTTTAATTCATAAATAAAAATCACAGACACTACCGTCACTGAGCAGTTTTCCACAGCCTCTTTTCCACTAAAGCCCTGCTTACGTGACGTTTCAAGTGAAAATGCATCGTTTACATGGCAACGTTTTGAAAACATCATCAGTTTACACGGAAATAAGATAAACATTGAAAACGATGAATTTAACACCAGGCCAGTTTTTGGTTCTTGTAATGAAACCATGTGCACACATGCGTGCAGAGGACAATAACCTGTAAATAAACAATAACAATGGTGAATACACGGCTGTCATATGCAGTCGTAGCGTTTTCTAAAAGTTGCATTTTCAGTGGCTGCAAGCACCGTTGTGTGAATGAACATCCAAAACGCAACAAAAAATGTTGTCATGTGAATGGGACCAATCAAGGTCCGTGAGTTGAACAAATATTACAGGCAATCTATGGTTTTCTTTTACCCTCACCTGTTTGCAACCGGAAACAATTTCTCTTTAACGCAGTGACACTTTCCTTTTTCCCCCCCAAAGAGAAGTGTTGAACTTACATAATGAATTTACATAACCATTGGTTGGAAGTGTTTTGTCTCGCACTTCCTAAACCGTTTCGCTCTCCTCCCTCTTTTCTCTCTTCATCTCTTCCTGCCTTTACCATTGATTTGATCGATGCTGCAACAACATTTGTCACCCAAAAGCCGCCCGATCCCGAGCTCCTGCTCAAACACAGACACTCCTGTTTCTGAAACCAGTGCTCACCAGCCACCCCGATACCACTGGACTCCGTGATCATCTTCAAACTGACACACACACACACACACACACAAACTTCCTTCATCTTTCCTTCATTCACCCATCTCCAGCTAACCATCAGCCACAGACAGTCTCTTAACGATCCAACTTTTTACCTACTGATGGAAAGCTGTACGTAGCTGTAATGCACCAATTACCCACAGTGCATTGCACTCAATATCTATAAATACAACAACCTATTTAACTCAGGGGATTGTTAATATTTTGGCAATTTTTTTCTACTCATGCTGTCTTGTGCACCAGAGACCTTTTTGCTGAGGCGGTGCGAACCTGCTGACAGTGCTTCAGGTACTTGAGTCAGTTTTGCTTAATAACAAAGACAGGATACTCCTACAGGGTGGTTATTTTTTTGTATCCTTCCATCTGGTGTGCACTCCTGAGGTTTCTTACCTGCTTGTTGAATCGCTGTGGCTGGTGATTGGCCTCCGGCCTGCCTGACTGCCTGGGGATGTCTCTCGCCACCAGGGGGCTCTGTGGTCACACCGACCAGGCTGCCTCCTCAGTATTCACTCATAAATCCAAACACCACTCTAAGCTCCAAAACTCTACCATGCATGACCCCCTCGTTTCCTCATCTCCCTCGATTGGACATCTTATTCCGACAGACACCTGATTCCAACACAGCTAAATGCTCAAAGAGTTCATGTGAGGGATGAGAAAAAGTGCTCATCTTAGAGATCACTGTGCTTACTAACACCTTCCTCTCCTACAGTGGCTTCATGTATGGTTCCCCCTCGGCCTGTTGGCCTCACACCCTGTACGCTGGTCTGTTCCGGGGGGGGGGACGCTCCGAGGGTCATGTGGTCTGACTCCGAGTTTACTGTGTCAGCCAGAAGTCGATCAGCTGAGAATTTCCCTTTTTATGCCCCTTGTCTCTTGGAAATACAATGAGATGATGATGTAACATGAAACTACTCAATGAGAAAGTAATAGTATTAAGCAACCTACAACCAGAAATCTGCAATAAGTCAAATTAGTTGTTGTCTGTTGTTGTTTTTTTCAATTGTGGTTTTGAATTCCCAGACATTTTTACAGAAATTTGTTTTGAAATATGCATTTTGACGCAAATTCTATTAAGAAAACAAATTTCATTAACAATTCATAATAAATAATAGGAAAAAAAATAAGAAATTAATAAAAAATCTCAAAAACTTTATGGTAAAACTACTTCAAAAACATGTAACTAACTACAAGTTACAAGCTTTTAACCAAACAAGTTAAAAGAAGAAAAAAGAAATCTATTCAGATGCATGAATATGTAGAGAGCCACAAAAGCGAAACTGTTGTGGAGTGGGTCAGCATTATATCCACCGAAGGCCCTCTTTAAAACCGAATCAATAACAGTTTAAGGGGAAGCTTTATTTAGAACACTGCCTCCAATCGGTTTTGTCACAGGTGAAGAGCTGCATTGTCGTATTTGCTCTTTTCCAAACTCCCGCGCTCCGTTGACTTTGATGTCACTTCACCAAAGTCACACGATAAAGCAAACAAACGGATTGAGCAGCGGTCGACCAGCAGTTCCTCTGTGCTGCCACGTCAAATTACAGATTTTGTCAGAGGGGTCTGCAGTTTGACGGCTTTGAAGAGAGCAACCCGACTGTTTTGGTGTCTCCCCGTTGTAGAGGACCATCTTAGGTCGGTATTGATTTTCTGATTTTTCGAAGTGGGCCTTATTTAAAGGAAGCTAAAATCAGTTCATACAGCTGACCCAGTCCTCTGCACTATATGTCCGACTCTCTCTCTCAAAAAAGGGAGCTCTCAGTACCTCAGACAACCCCACTGACTCGCATTATCTTATTTTTCTTTTGCCCTTCAGCTGACGGATGTGAGAACATCAAATGCTGCGAGAACATCAATCTGCTTGTGGCCCAATAATAATTTTAGTCCAAATTGAATTTATAATGCCATCTCTGTTTTATTGAAAGGAGCTTGCAGGCGTTGATTACCCAGCCCCTCCCTGTCAAACTTTAGTTTTGAATACTGAGCATGCCCCGGAATTACCTTTTAGTTTTCAGAAAGTAGCTCCGAGTTCAACTCCGCATTGAGACGACTGTGAGAACTTGCTGGCTCCACTGTGAACTTTGACTCAAACTGCTACGTCTCATCGTCATCACCTCACACTAACTAGTCTCCTCCCTTTTCATCTTCTCTGATTCCCCGGCCTTCCCCTTCCTCCCCATTGCTCATCTACCTCTGTCCCCCGCTCCTCCCCTTCTCCAGGCTGCAGTGTCTACTGATTCTCAGGAGGCCCTCTGTTCGGACGGAGCGGAGAGCACTGAAGGACTTGTGAATGTGGCCTCTCTGGGCCTCCCTCCGTCCCCCACCTCCTCCTCTTCCTCCTCCTCCTCCGCCTCCCCCTCCCCCTCCAGCTCCCAGCATCATCACCCCCACCACCTCCACCTCCACCGTCATCAGCAGCCCGCGCTCTGCCTGGTCCCCGCCACACCCGGCGCCTCCCCGAAACCCTCCCCGCGCCCCGGCAGCGTGCACACCCAGCACCACGACCATCACTGCCTCATCTCCCCCTCCGAGCCCCCTCCGCCATTACCAGCTAGGTCACACCAGCAGGAGGAGGCTTGCGAGGACCGAGAGGTGTCCCTCATCACACGGGCCGGGTTGGTGGGCAGCGACGACATCACGACGGAGGACAGCAGCAGCAGCGGCGGCAATGGGGGCTACGGTAGCTACGCGGGCTGCCCCGAGAGCCGGAGTCCGTGCGCGAGGCAGCTGAAGAGGTTCCACAGCGCTGAAACGCAGGGGCGCAGTACCCTCCTGCCTCGTCCCCGCCCTTACTCCTGGCTGGACGACCCACGGCGCCACTCCGTGGAGGTGTGCCCCTCAACGGACTCCAGCCCCCAGCGCAGCACCGCCTCCACCTCCTCTGGATTCGTGTCCCGGGCCGACAGCCTGCAGATCTCCGGCCAGATCCCCACCCAGACCTCGCTGCCCTCGCCCCGACGCAAGAAGAAGATGAGCCCGCCCTGCATATCAGTGGATCCGCCCGACGGGACGGAGCCACAGTCCGGCCTCTACCCGAGCCTGGGCGGGCTCGGAGGGATGGGGCTGGCAGGATTGGGGATGCCCCCTCCTCTGCCCAGCAGAGACACCTGCCTGAGGAGGAGGGCGCCCTCCAGTGACTCCAAGGACTCATTCGACCTGGGAGTTGGTGAGGGATTGGGGCAGGAAGGAGGCTCTCCTAACTCCGGCGCCAACCCTAAGTTATTGACTCTTCCCAGTTTTTCCTTTGAGAAGACGAGCTCTGAGCACTGAACACTGACCCTTGACGGACACAACCCCCCCACACACAAACAAACACATACATAAACAGCTAGACAAACCGTCCACACACCTACACACACACACACACACACACACACACACACACACACACACACACACACACACACACACACACACGATGCACTCTGTGTATCTGTGATGGTGATAGTTCTAGTAATAATGCTGTAGAAAGTAATAATGGTAAAACTACAACAAACAGTGAAAACATCCTTGGTTCCATGAGGAGTGCAGTACTGTAGTAGTGTGACCATCTCTCGTCTTTGTATTGTTACTGCCAAAATTACCAGAGAAGAAGTGATCCCACAAACATTTTTCTTCCACCAACGGCCACACGACACTGGCTACGGTTCGAGCCTCCCCGCCCCCGACACATATGGAGGGAACATCAGCACCTGGGATTTGGCGCCCTCTGTGGCTACCACCGGAACTGGTGCTTGCACTGGGTGGACCTGGTCGGTGGGAGGCAAAAAGCAATATGAACGTTTTAGAGACACTATTTTCTTAAATTATTGGGCCGTAGTGTTTGTACAGGATGTTGTTTTTAATTTCATTCAATTGTTATTTTCATGTCTCTTTTGTGACTTTTTTTTGTGTCAAAAATGGTTTGTCTTTGTCTTTCTTTTTCACTGTAGGATATTTCTAGCTTTCTTGGTTTACTGAGAAAAGTGAACGTTTTTCAAAGTGCTGAAAACCATGTATTTGTAGGAATAATATATAAATATATAAATATATATATATAAAAAAATGAGTCATTAAACTGAGCTTGGATTTTTAAGCACACACATTAGATTGTGGTGATTTCATTGTTTGAAGGAAGAAATGTTATTTCTATGCTTCAGTTCACTCAAATGTTACACAATTTGATGAGATGAAGAGATAACTGAGTTTCACATTGATGATCGTTGTGTTAAGTTAAATCTTAAATCTGGCAAACAGTAAGAAAGCCTAATAGTAAGAAAGTCATCAACACCTTTGGTAAGTACAATTTAAAAAAAAAAGGTTTGTTAGAATTTATGTTGAAAAATGATTAAAGAGGAAAACAATGTTTAGATTATGTTGGGTATTACCTTATATCAGATAGTCAAAAACATTTTGTTCCAGGGGCTCAATTTCATCTGGAGTGGACCAGACCAGTAAAACAGTGCCATAATGACCGATAAAAGTTCAACTTTGAAGTTTGTTTTGGTTGTGGTGCCAAGTATACGTGATGAAAATACAGATATTTTCACAAAACCAAACAATGACTACAATCTCTACAATCTCAACATAAAGCCAATTTTAATGAAACATAGAGCAAAATACAAAGAAATGTCAAGAAAGCTTCTGCTGTAACTGTTGCATTATGCATGCAGGCTTTGAGACTCCATGTGTCATTGACATTTTTAGAGTTTGCTTGGTGGTTTAGTCGACCAGATTGGAGCCTCTTGCCGGTCGGTTTTAGTCCACGGGCCTGATGTTTAACGCCCCTGTGTGTCATTGGCTGCTCTAAATAAAATAACAGGCATGTTGTTTCTTCCTGAAAACCAGCCAACCCAGACCAAGTGGGACGTTTGAAGCAGACATGGGACCTGACAGCCAATTTCTAAACATTTGTTTCCCAGGTAATGGTAGTGGTTGTCATTTTAAGCACATTTGAATCAGATTAATATACAAACAGGCCTCTTTGAAGGTTTTTATTGCATAGTCTATGATAAACTTTTAAAGATGCTGTGTCAATCCTCATGCTTGATTTGTGTCACTGATTGGGGCTGGATTGAACCATAAGTGCCTTTGGATCTTAATCTATTCACTGGGCATATGTTGTTGTAGGGATCATTTCAGGCTACATTTTTTAAAGTGGGAAAATCGGATAATATAGCACAATTATAATCTGCCTATGTTCTCTTTTCTTTCTCAACCTTAAAAAAAAAAGATGTCTTTGGGCCCGTATGCCTTCCCAACAGGTTCGGTGGCATTGTCTCCAGGTCTCGAAGCCACACCTCCGCCTCATCATAACTGGGATTATTATTCCTGTACATGTTTTACATAATGGCTTCATCTTTAATCCTCAAGGACTAAACAAAGATCTTTCTTGGAGAATTTCTGACAATATGTATCTTTGAAGACATTAAAGTACACACAATGAAACACCTTTTCAAAAAGAAAATAAGCTAAACAAAAAAATTCTACATTTTAACAGTATGAACAAGGATGATTACAATTGGTAGCTCTATAGACTTCCAAGTCTTATACCTTCTCCAACAGACATAGTTCCAGTGACGTGTTCCTTGTCAAAGCCACACAGTGGAGTTCGAGTTACTCCGTCTGGTTTGGGTTGAGCTTGCTGTGTAGAGTTTATCTGGTTGTTCTTTGGGTTCTCTCGTTACTCCCAGAGATCAAAAACAATCTAAATTGTTACGAAATGTGTGTTTTTTTGAGTTTGCCTTTGACTGCTGACCGGTCCAAAGTGCTCCCTGCCTTTCTTCAGCTGGAATCGGCTGGAATGACAATAAAGATGGGTGGTCTCCATATCAAACATCCACAAAGGTCTTCCTCTGGTCATTCTCGCCTCTGCATTGTTCGCCATGTGATAGACTTCCTTCAGGTAAGTGAAGAAAGACAGCATCTCATCTTTTCAGTATTGTACAAGTCAGAATACAGCGCAAAGCCTTTATCCCCTAACAATAACAGATTTCTATCATGGTGAGAAAGTGATTGTAAACCATAGGACTTCTGAAATGGAACAATCACTTTTGCAATAACTTATATATGTGTTTTCAAAGCCCACCTTCCTTTATCATTGTATTTCATACAAAAAAGAGGAAATGATTGGAAATATGCTCCAAAGATGGAAGTAACCATTTGATGGCTTATTCTGTCTATAAATGGACTTCCTTAGCTTTTAGTCCAACCAAAGGTTCACCTGTTATTTTGTAAGAAGTGTAAAAGTTAAAGTGATTGTCTTGTGCAGGTAAAACTTGGATTGGGGCTGAGGTAGAAGAAGCAGTTGTGCTGCGCTAAATGTACTCCACAGGTACAACAAAAAGCTTTTAGAGAGCCCAATAGGTCTAAAATATCCACCCAGAACTTCCTTTATTAATATTCCTATATTTACACGTAAACATTCGGAAAATGATGTCCGTTTATATGGAAACGGAAGAAATATTGAAAATGCTGTAGACAAAAATAACGGCGAGTACACAAATGTTTGTATGGACAGACAACGAAGTTGGGTTACTATTGAGAGAGACTCAACACTAAAACTAGTAAGTCCCAGGAGAATATGGACTGGGAGTCATGACATGCCTGTTTCAGAAAAGACCATTTCCAGAGCATTTTCAGAAAGTCCCACCTTGGGAGCTATGTTTTTGCAACAACTTGCATTTTCATTATTCACATTTACATTAGTCATGTAAAAGGACTGCCAAAATTCTAGTGAAGTTTTTTTTGTTCTTACTCAAAATCACTGTCATATTAATGGGACCTAATTCCTTTACTGTAAAATGGCCTGATTTCCTTAAAAAAACGAAGCTGGAGACATTGAGGGTCATTTACACAACAATGATCAAATGAAAAATCCTGTTATTGCATTTTCATTTCAAAAAAGTTTTCTGTTCAGGCAACAATTTCTCGCACACAAATCTCAGAACTTTTGTGTATTCTGGGATCGAAAAAGGTTTATATGTCATTGGACTAGTTGGTGCTGTGATGAGATGAGCTGAGCCTTTATTCATGGCCACAGTGGAGAATGTCAGTGTTGTCAGTGGCAGTACACGCAGAGATAGACACATATCAAACAGAAACATTTATTTATAAGAAACAGTGCAAACACAAGTATGAAAAAAAAAAAAATACACAGAAAAAGAGAATATAACAATCTGCGTTAAAAAACCATGCCTAAGTAAAAGTGCAAATTCAACATGTCTTTGTAATGATGCAAATAACCAGTAAACTGTGAATAAATATTTCTGAATATGGATAAGTGTATTGTTTGTTATTAGATGCATGTATTTCTTTTTTGAATTGGACTCAGTGGTAGATGTGAAAAATGTGTCTGGCGATGATGGCAATGTATGTACACTTTGTTGAAGAAGCAGTCCTAATAATAGTGAAAAAAATAATATATTTTATTTATAACATGCACTCTGAAAGTGCTACAAGCAAATGAACAGATACAATATCTTAAAGGTAAATTTAAAAAATGTAAGGATTGTTGAGTTCAACACTAAGAAAAAGCTTTTGCAAAAGGTAGGTTTTAATCTTTTTTGAACATATATGGGCAGTAGGGATCGTGTACAGCACTCCTGCTCTTTTCCAAAGATTTGCATATTTCGACAGGTTTCAAAAAGTTCCTGTTTTCAGTGGCTCCAAATGCTGTTGGCATGTAAACAATCAGCCAAAATGCAATAAAGGTTTGCCATTTTCAGTTAAAAATGTCGTGTGAACGTCGCCTTCCCGCTTTTCAAGGAACCTTGGAAAACATGTCGACTTTAAGGACCTTATGTCGAGTCTTTTGCATGTTGGAAACCTCCCCAATGTCCAAAAATATGATCACTCCCAGTGAACAGGCTGCTGACCAGCAGCCATTACCACGGCAGTGTGCCGTCGATAAATCAGCCCTGACAGATTTCCAGTGAGCAGCGGCGGCGGAGCTGCAGATCAGTGAGACTTGTGACACATGAGAATCTCCCCAACAGCTGTGAACAGCGTGCTGCACTGTCACTAATGTAAAACTTAGGATTTGATCTTGTTTTATTCGACTCTGTCCACCGTGACGTAACGGTGATATAATAATGCTGCGCTAAATTTGTACTTTACAGCCCGACATGGTCAGCCAGGTGAACGCCGCGAGTATTAATCATCTAACTTCAGGATCACACTTCCGACATTTCTAACTTAGCTGCACCTTTTGTCACTTGGCAGACATCAAAATGAGCTTAGAGAGGTTCAGTTGATTAAAAAAACATTCAAAGTGAGTTCAATCTTCACCTTGAGGTGAAAAACTGCTATTTTCTCCCCGATTTACTGCCCAGTTGTATAATCGCATAGTTGTACAGCAACAACGGTGATGTAACACAATGAGCTTTTGCAGTGTGTGCCGAGACCAGCGCTGCGACATGATTTAAGAGGAGACAAATGTGGCTGCAGCTTAAAATATCTCTTCTGCTTTTAGTTCAAGTGATATTCAAACACAAACACCAACAGAGAATGTGAATAATGAGCCAGTAAATAGTGACTGAGCCACGTTCTGCTGCTTCATGCATTCAGTTCACCGAAAACCTGAGATCAGCTTTCGTTTTGACGCGTGAAGTCATGAGTTTTGTTTCGGTTTATTCGGGGTTCAAAAGGTTGAAGTGGTTCAAAAATGTGTAAATGTGCCCAAAAAATGTCTGAAACTACATCAGGATAAACATCTTGAATGTTGACGTATTGACATGTGTATATTTGCTTTGACATTCGTTTCTCAACATGTCTTTTTTTAAGTACACCATATGTACATTAAAACATGTAAACATTTTGGATCTTGACATTTTGACTGCACATGCTTAAACAATAAAAAGAAGAAAATTGCAGATGTCAAACACACTTTAGTTCATGGGCCACATACATACCTGAGTGCCTCCCTGCAGATGTGAGACTGTAGAACAAGCTGCTCTCAGTATTGAGTCATAATTCTATCTCGACTGGGCTGGATCATAAAAGAAATAGCACTTTTACCTAAAAATACAAACAATACAGATTTTTTTTTTTCTTGGAAATTAGCCTTTGTTATCTACCAGGTTCCAATATAAATAAGATTAACAAAATGTAAACATCACAAGACAGGTCAACGTTATCTTATATTTGTGTGAACATGGACATTTGATTATTTGCCATAGTACTTGCATGGTTATTGGTGTTTTGAGCCTAAACCTTAAATGCGTATGTTGATGATATGTGAACATCGTCATAGTGGAGCCTTTCTGTTGAGAAAAAAAAAGGGTGACATTAACAACCAACATAAATGCATCAATCAGCAGCATAGATGATTGAAAGAGTGCAAGTTGAAGTAATGACACAATGAATCATGGAGCAAATTTATTCATAAGTTTCCACTGCTCTTGGTTCTTCTAATCCGCAGATGTTTCATGGTGATTTATCGTCTCTTCTTTCACATATGACCATTAAAAAATGGTTTTATTCTTTGTATTCAACTAATTATCTGTAGGCGTCCCACAGGGGTTGTTTCTTGGCCCACTGCTCAAACGCGAGTGTTGGCCAAATATTTGATTGCATAGGACTTGCACCCCTACATTTCTTCACTCAGTCAATTAATTTTTTTGAATCTTCAGTACTTATTTGGCCATTCGTGGTTATCATAGAAAAGAAAATTCACTTACGTCTTCAATCTCACCTCATAAATTACAGACACCCTGACATGAGAACAGCATTTCAAAAAGGTTACATTAACATGGAGTTCTCATACATAGAGGGGAGAATAATCACAGTAGTCAAAGTCACTCTTCTGGCTTCACATTTGACTGAGAAATCACAATCATTTTCTAATTTTACTATCTTAAAGCGAGAAAGGTCAGTTCCTCAGAAGAGTTTTTTTACTCAGACACAACGTCCTCATGAGACCCACACCACAGACATCCTTTTGGCTTCATACAAACTCGTATAAAAGATCTATTGGAGGAATGTTTATTTTCTGTTTACATGCTCTCTGTCACATTCTAGTTCATTTATACCTTGCAAGCTGAACTTGGGGTTTGGTTTACACGGATCTGTCTGTCGCTGGTATATTTGTATTTTTTTGCAATTTCGCTATGTGTATTCCTTATATCTCTGTAATGCAAAGTGACTGAATCTTTTTAATGGTGGTGTACATTTAGTTTCAGTAATGCAACACATGCTCTGTAAATAAAGCAGCCTCACCTTGCGATGTTGAGCCTTGATATGTGCCTTTAAAGAGAAAGCACAATGTCCTTTTGCGGGTTGCAGTTGCATAAATTTAAGGGGGAAAATTGGTGTTAAAACACTGGCTTCTTCACATTTTGTGTTCTTTTCCCATCTTTAAAATGTTTTTTTTTTTTTGCTCTTCCTCACTATGCCTTGTTACTTTCTTTGAATTACAGACTTCATCAGTTCACCTGCTGAGGAACTGGATCCCTCTGGGCCATCGACCATGTCGCTACCTAATCACATCAATCCCACACATCCAGATTTATTTCCTCTTCAAACTTGATTTGATTTCTGAAGCAACAAGTGTCCAGACACCCCCTGACTTCCACCTGTGATGTTGTGTGTTATGCGTGTACTACGTATACAAAAACACTGCAACTCATTCTGGACCAAGTAGGAGTGATGGTTAATTTGATTAAAAAATTGCATTCAATGTCTTTGCAATTTTATGAAGACTATGTAATATCCTCCTGAATGAACCTCTGCTGTCATGCTAAGCAACCCTGACGTATTCACATGTTATGTTGAGGCATTTTTTTACACGGGAAAGTTCTGCTGGAAGCCGTTTGTCTTGCTTTAAAATGTGAGACACAACACAGAATTCTATATATCTATAAAGTAGCCAGCTGCGGAAATGCTTCTCCCCACAATAACAACAGCGAAAAAAATTCCAGGCCCTGGGTTTCTGTGTTTTCAGAGGCGTTTTGTGTTTAATCGGCTAACATTTTAACAAAGATGTCCATTTTCACGCAAACTGGCAGAAACATTGAAAACAATGTAGTTAGCATGCCAGGCCACAAGTTGATGCTGTTTGCTTGTTTTTTGTAACAAAACCACACACACACACATGCACGCAGAGAACAATACTTTTTTATACATTAATAAACATTAAGAATTGTGAGTATGCAGCCATCCGTGAGGAGAGACGACAAATTTGGATTCCGTGTGACTCTGTTATCAAACTACCAAGTCTCAGGAGAATATGGATGGTGAGTCAAAGATAATTGGGGCATTATTGTAGCAACACTATTTGTCAATGCGTACAAGCAAATGTGAAAAGTTGTTTACCCTGCTGAGCAGCAGGGGCCATCAACAAAGTAAGATGTGTATGAAAAAGTCCACAGAAGATCAAGCCAACTGTTAAACATTTACAGAGATATTTCAGTTTGATCCAAAGCTAAGAAAAGAATGGACATGGTCACATTATTAAAGGCTGCCCATCTGTCTGCTGCAGTAAAATGAATGGTCAAAGAGCTGAACAGCTGGAATACATCAGTGCTGCTACATTTTAGGCCAAGTAAAGCTGTATGGCTTTCAAAGAACATCTACGTCTTTGAGGCATGGGTGTTCCTCATCTACAATAGAAAGGAAGACTGTGAGATGTTCAAAAGTATTTAAGCATGTAAAGATGCCTGTTTAAATGCACGAGAACTTAAAAGGACTGTCGCAGCCATTTTATTTGTGTTTGCATATGAATGAGTAGGAGCGCATTCTCACAATGCTGGACACTGACTCAAGACTGTCCAGTGAATATCTTTTGAAGATGTGCTCATGTGAATGGGTGGTAAAAGTGTTTTTTTAGCCCCAAATATTAGTCAGCGTGTTTTGTTTTTCAGCCGTTTTCAGGAGCAATATGTTTTACTGTTGTTCACACACAAGATTTCGGTGGGATTATTTTTCTTTCAGTAAGTGTCAAGAATTTACATCCAAAGACTTGCAGAACACTGAAATCAGCATGTGCAGGTACAATCCCTGTACTCAGCAAATACCAACAACAAGGAGTTAATATTTTTCTGCACTTGATAGCTCTACAAGATCTTTGAAATCATGTACACCCAAATGCTTGTCGGATCAAATCTTTTAGTGGGATTGCAATACATAATTTTTTTACCTTTTGATGTGCTGTTGATCAGTGAATGAAACAACCAAATAATGTTCCTTGTAAGTTGACAATTGCCTCAAGACATTCGGTATGAATGTTGTAATTCTCCCTGGTATTAGAAAATGCACCAAACTTACACAGATCTTCCAAATGTGATAATACCAGAAACGTGTACGATAATGTATGAGGGGAAGACTAGAGCATATTCTGGCTAACAAGTCAATATAGGCGGGTGTATTGAAAGAAATACCTTTATTTATTGACAAAACCAGACAAATACACACTTATGTCTCACATACTTTCAAACATGATGAAACCATTAAGCTCCAACCTTTATTTTAACTTGCTTTTGGATCACCTACTGTGTCTTCTTTCACCTGTCTTTATCTTTTTATATTTCCTCATTTCATTCTTTCTTGTCTGACAGCAGGATACGCAAGCTGGTGGGGAATCCTCTCAACTCTTGTACCACGTTTGTTTTTGAATGCTGCTGGGGTGCTTCCGGAGCTGAATTTCCTTGTCGACATCGAATGTCTCATTTCCATGTACCCTTTAGATAATCAGCCCTGCGCTGCACCCTGTGAACGCACAGAACAACGCTCCATCAGAACCCAATTACGATAACAGTCTCTCTGCTGGTCAGGAGGGATGGCAATTAGTGACGCGCATGGATCAACACATGGACAAACACATTGCTGAAGGGCATCGACAGAAGGCCCTGTTTACTGGCATTGGTGGTTGTTTTTGAAGGGAACCCCTCTGGGACATGAGCCACAGAAAGAGCATGACCAGAGCATTTGCCATGTCAAAATAAGACTTAGAAATATACAGTGGCGTCTATTTACACAAAGCTAGGGCCAGAAAGCCTACTCATTCACAAAAGTACTAAATTCCACAATACGAGCATTTAATAAAAATTTCAGATCAATTATATACTATATATAGAGTGATGTCACAACAAGTAATACAACTTTAGGAGACATTAGTTTTGTTTTGATTTCCACTATTTAATTCAAATAATCCAATAATACATCACAAACACAATTTCTTTAGAAAATATAATATTACACATAAATATTTCATTTCATTCCATCTGGAATAACTCATCTGATCATAATGATCATCTTAAATGATGAATCATTTCACAGTTATTTGTAATTTAATCTGAGTGTCAGGAAACCCCACGCTAAACTTTCTCAGTTCCTCTCTGAGGAGCATCAACTTTTTTGCCTTTGTCTCGTACTGTTTTACCATCGATTCTCAAACAGGAGAACATATTTGAACTCACAGGGGGGAAACTGTTGAAATCTTTCATCTGAAATAAGTTTATTATTGATGTGGGAGCATGCGGAGTCTCGAGGTAGAGAGGAAATGGATGTGAACCTCTGACTTTTTGAGGGTTCACTGTGGGGTCAGGACGGTGTCGGTGTGGTTGAATGCTCTGTGGAGTCACTGGTGACTGTTTCTGAGCTGTTTCTGTCATATTGATTCATAACAAGGTGGCACAGGCCAAAAGTAAAAGGAACGAAACCTGATCAATACGAATAGATCTGGCAATGAAAGGCAGAACAGTAAATGGACTTGATAAACTACTGTTCCTGCTCTGCATAAGCTAATTTACTGAATTTGATTACGAGTCGGTTGCTAGTAATTCAAACTGCACTCCTGGAACACACCAAGCTGTTTGACACAAACAATAAACAGCTTTATATTTGGCTTCACAAAATAGCTTTTTTTATCCTTCATGGAGTGTTCATTCGAACTCAATTTAACATAGTTCAATTAAGTTCATTTAGACTTTCGCTTGCATTTTCTATTTACTTCTTTTCAGGCAAATAGGTTTTTGGCAGCATTGCTTTGTCATGGAGATGAGAGAATCCAATCGAAATATGTCACAGGTATGTTGCAAAAGCCTGAAGAGAAGAAAAGAGGAGCATATATAATGTTGACCTATTTATTCCTTTTTACATTAAAAAGAAAAGTCATTTGTTTCTGTTAAATGGTGTAAAACTAACCAAAGTTACATTATATTGCATAATTTATGCATTAAAAAATGTCTAAATAGGATCAAATTCAGTCTGAGTCTATATTTTTTCACAGAAAATGGTGACATACCTTCACCAGGTAAAGTAATTCTTGGTGTCCTGTTAATTGGGCCTCAGTCAGGTTGAGATTTTATCAGTATCTGTATTAGGATGCAGATAAAAAACAAACAAAAAAAAAACGAACAAACAATAAGAACTAAGTGAAACCGCACTCTGTCAAACTGTTTCCTTTAAAAAATGTGATGAAAAAGACAATATGTACTATGCAATATTGACAAAGCTGCAAATCTCTTCCTTCTGACTTTCAGTTTCATATAAGCTTCAAAACATTATCTTCAGCCCATATCAGTTCTTTGTTCTCCATGCTGGACCAACGTTTTTTTGGGGG
Source organism: Blennius ocellaris (assembly GCF_963422515.1). Classification (NCBI taxonomy): domain Eukaryota; kingdom Metazoa; phylum Chordata; class Actinopteri; order Blenniiformes; family Blenniidae; genus Blennius; species Blennius ocellaris. The sequence goes on along the minus strand of NC_137670.1, from coordinate 8,496,346 downwards.
GTTTATTCGAGGGAAAACTTCTTATGTTTCATCATTGTGCTTAATGAGGAGAAAGCAACAGGGAGATCTACATAAAAATGCAAAGCTCTGCAAATCTGGACCAGCTTGTTGCTTTGTTGTGCAAATGGAATGATCTAAATTAGCTTTTACAAAAACAGTACCACAGGAGAGACTTCATTTGGAGGTCGACGCTGACGGAAAAAGAATGTTTTCTCTTACCGTGTCATGCAATGACACCAGTGCAGAGCCACGTGTGAGAGCAAAGTAGGTGTGCAAAGCCAGACTCACACAGAGACAGTTTCTCTACTTGTACCTGATAACAATCTTCCCTCAAGCCCACAGAGAAATAATGAGAGTTAGCTGGGAGTGCAGTGATTATATCATGAAATAATAATAATGGCATGGAAATATTTAAGAATCTGTACTTTTTCAGTACAAGAATAAACTATTCAGCAACTTTTTAATCAAGGTTGGAGGACGTGTAAAGGAAAAAAAGGTAAATAACTCTTATGGGTCATAAATAACCCAAAAGCCACTATTTAAAAATTGTAAATATCAGCTACAGCTGAATGCTCACAATCACATCGGTTAATTTAAATGACGATAACGATAATCAGTTTTGGGTCCTGTCAATCTGATGAAGAGCAAATCCACACAATCTGCAATGTTTTGCCAGTTGCATTCTCTGGCAGCTGCAGTGTGTTCTTGCTTTGGTCCTTCACGTATGAATTTTTTTTTTTTAATTTTGTTTATAAAATGTTACAAACGGATGTTATAGATGGATATGCTTTCACCTTTTGATGCCCGACTCGGCAATCACAAAATAGACTTTTGGAAATTGTGAACACATCAAACTGCCCTTGTATTAAGAGTAAACGAGAGGTTACATGTTGAGAGATGAGCAAAACTCAACAACATTGTCTCGATTGATAGACTTCAGAAGTTACCAAGCAACTGTATTGATCAGCAAACAGCAGCACATTTGGAATCGGTTTAGTCTGAGTGTTTTGTGTATTACATTTAGAGTCTGCAGAAAGCAGCGGGGAACCTCTGGAGACGAGCAGCAGCTGCAGTGTGCAGGATATGAGGGTAAAGTCCTAGTGATTAGTAAACAGCCTCTGGGCATAAAGTTTCCTTGCTGTTTTTATTAGTTAGCAGAACAGGATGAATAAGGACACCCTACGAGTAGTTGGTATTTCCTGAAAAACATCCAAAATGTGAGCTTATTTGAGATTTTGATAGCTTTTCTCTTTCCACCTCAAAATCTCCCTCCTCTTGTAGCTTTGAGCTGTAATGACTGAGTCGCTGAGTTGCTTGGACTGATTCGTTAACTTCATTATATTTCACAATTTTTTCCCCCCACTATGAAATGTTTTGATTGTTTTCTTGTACTCGAGATATTAATTGAATGACTGGGGAGCAGACCAGCATACGTATGCCTCCACTCTCGGGGTAAGTGTGTGGGAGTGACTGAAAAACAAGATTCCCTTTCGTGAGTGACTCATATAATTGAATTCAGTCAAAAGAATCGTGGCTCCCTTCATTCGTCTGAAAACAATCTAAGATGATTCTGTCGGGAATCTACAATCGGGCCACATAGTTATTATTGTTATTATTAGTTTTTCATATTCTTGTCATGTCTGTGTAGCCTCACAATGTTTCTGCGTTGTTGTTTCAGACAACTTTTGCGTTCACATGGCAAAGTTTTGAAAACGATGTTGGTTTACATGGAAATGGCAGAAGCACTGAAAACATGTAGTTGGCATGCCAGGCCACAAGTTGGTGCTGATGATGTTATTGTCTCTGTTCAGGTCAGCAATTTCTGCATTTTTGTTTAGAAAAGGTTTGCATTTGCCTGGCAATATTTAGAAAATTATGATTGCTTGCATGGAAATGGCTTAAATGCTGAAAACGATGTAGTTAGCATATTGGGCCAGGAGTTGATTGTTTTTGTAATGAAACCACACACATGCTTGCATAGAAAAATATTCTATAAATATTAACAAGGGAAGGTCCTGCTTCCATTGTTATGTTGATTTGTGCATTTATTTGGCTTTAAAGTGTCTTGTTGCATTTTGTTCCGATTAATCCCATTGTCTTTGGTGAATGAATGGATGGATGGATGGAGTTATGGCTTTCATTTAGCTCAGTATTATTATGTTGTAGAATGAACATCACAGCATTTTTGTCTTATAAACCCAGTTTAATGGTGAATTGACTTTTACATATATCATGTATTTACCACTTCAGCAGTATGAATGTCATCAACATAATTTGTCCCATAATCACATCAGTGGTGATGACTGGGTTGCAAAGTGTTTGTGCACCATCAAACCAACTTGACACAGAACAGAGGTCAGAGTTAAATTTCTGCCTGAACAACTTTCAAACTTCCACTTTTCGATTCTCATTCATATGAACTTTAGCTGTTCATTTTTTCCGTACTCCCCCCCCCCCCCCCTATTGTCTATCTCCCTCTGACAGGTTTCTCACAAAACCGCCTGAAAATTAAAGGATTTAGCTTTGTTGAGGTATTAAACTAAGCCAGACAGATCAGATGTAATAACCTGTGTTTGTTCAGCACATGAGCCAAGTCATTGAGATTCCCATCCGAGAGGCAGTACAAGACAAAGACAGCCTCCAAGAAAAATGCACTCCTAACGAGATTTTCAGTCTTTCTGAACTAGACGGATGTCATTGTCGGGCCTCCTATTACTGTAGCTTCCACGTCTCTATGTGAACTCATTAGAGAACATTCACATTAGTGAGTACAACTTGCATAAATGATTGCATAGATGCAGCAGATGTTTGTGTCATGTCATTCAGCCTTGATTAGGAAGTTATCAGTATATAATTCCCACACCTATTGGGAAGCAATTCTCCTTTAATTTGCCTGTAATCAACCAGTAATTTAATAAGCACGGACTTGGAGAAGAGCTACATGGTATTTTCAAGAATAGACTAAAATCCACTTGCTGTCTGATTAGAATTATCTGGGGACCGATGGTTTTCAGACCATCTTTCTGTACATGAATTGTTCATAGGCAAATTGCACGTTTATCACCAGCTGCATTGTGAAATCATTATCATTCATGATAAACCTTTTGATTCAATTGATAAATGTACGAATTGGAAATCATCCCAATCCCAATGAATAAAACCTATTGTTACGTTTTCTGTTCTGTGTAGATGGACTTTGATAGTGGTCTTTACACTGTTTGTCAAATTTAACCACCATTGGTAATTTGGTGCTTGACCTCCTTTAGAAGCAATTAGATTCCTCAGGGTGTCTCTCTTAAGTCAACCTTAGGAGAGATAGATGATACACTCAACAAACTGAGCCTCAGTTCCTCCTGCTCCGTGCTCTTGAATGCAGTAAGGTGGAAGAAATGAGACTGAAAGCCTTTTGTGATCAACTATTCAATAACAAAACTTGACATATATCATCTCTTCTTCCTTGTATACATATTAAAATGCATGATGGGAGATATCAAGGCCAGGTTTACAGATTTGAATCCCACAGCTGGTCATCACTGTGGATCCCTGAGCAAGATGCTTGACCATGAACTCCCCCGGGGCTGTGTCCTGGCAGCCCACTCTGAGACATTTTTTAAATAATCTTGAGAAACACTGTTGCTTTTCACATGCGTCATATTGACACCAACCTACAAAAACAGCAGTGGGGAAGGACATATTCATTTGCATACTCCCTTGCTGTGGATGGGAGAACTGAAAATTCTGATGCTGCCCAGTTGTCGATTTTCATCCGTGGAGTGGATCAAGTCTGCTGTGTAGCACAGCTTCAGGAAAAGCTGTATTTGTAGAAGTATCCAGATATTCCAAGAGGCTACGCATGTGTACTGTATGTGTACTGTAGAAGTATATCTTAACTTTTGGGAAATTACCTTGTGAACTGCAAACTTGTCAATGGTTCTTTTCTAAACAAAAGTTGCAGCTGTTGCATTTTGGTGATCTTTCAAAGCTATCAGATTCTCCACTTGCTTCATTTGTGTGTGGTATTTACAGCTTTCATTGCTCAAACAGTGTCCACCTGTGTATCATTATCTCACTCTTCTATTGTGCATAAATGCAATGCACATGTTTATACCATGCTAACTTTAGTTGCAGTTTGCTCAAGTCAAGTTTTGCTGGCCACTACTGCTGTTTTGACTTCTGAGTTTTTCCTCTGGTTCATGCATGTGGGTCAGCACTCTTGAGTCATGTTGCTCTCTGTCTTTGTCTGAGTTCCTCACAAATGACTAAACCCTTCACCTTCATAGAATGGAGGCACTCAGAAAAGAAAACTCATTTTTCTACGACGCTATGGACCATAAAGTTAAGGAAACACGCCGCTTGTCCCAATTGTCTTCTTTCATCAGCTGTGAAGGAGACCTTGACATATTGAAAACCCTTGACTTGTAGTTTCTGTCCCTCCCTGGAGGGAATGTGGCTTCCTCTCTGCAGTTACAGAACCTTGGTAAGGAAGTGCTGAATCCCAGACCAGCTGCCTCATGCTTGGCTGGAGGCCAGGACAGTGTGGTTTTGGGCCTGTGTGTAATGGAGCTAAAAAGGAAAACATTGAAAAGCTGCAGCATAAGCATCTGGATTCCACACATCACATCTGATGTCAGATGAAAAGGCCAGCGCTTAATATTAATGAGCGAAAAGTAACTGCAGAGTACACGCAGCTTGTTCAATTGTAGAATTGGTTGAAGAAATTGGGGAAACTATGTGATCAGAAAGAGCAATCTTTTAGTAGATAATCCAGTGCTCCCCTTGAAGTAAATCTGGAGAAATGCTTTTCATTCCTTGGTTTCATAAAACATGACAGTGAAACAACACAATAATGGACACACATATCCTCTCAAACAAAACCAAGAGCCTTTATGCAATGTTGGGTTTACCCTGCTAGGTGTAGATTCTGGAAAGTTTCTATTGCAACCTCAAGACTGAGGCCTGTGATCTCTGGCAGCCCACCAAGGAGGTCTTGGATCCCCAGATTGAGAAACAAAGCAGTAATTCATGTTTTTTTTTGTTTCAAATGACTGTCTTGCTTTGTGCCCTCTAAATAACCCCAGTAGGAAATTCTTGGAAAACTGTTGTGTGATTGCAGATTGTTTTTGTGCCGAAGGAAATATTGCTGTAATATTTGCCTTTACTAACATTTTTGAATGACAAACAAGAATAGCTTATTTTTCTGGGTTTGTGCCAGGTGTAACATGAAGGTTTGAAGTCTGAGAGACAATTCATGCCTATTCACTTTGATTTTACATTAGCTTTAACCTTTCTTCACTCCCTGCTATTTGAATAGAAAGGTTATTGCTCACTGAGACTCTTTCATATCGAAGCAATAAAGTTTGTCTACCGCAGCTTTACCCTGTTGGGCTGGCTTCCAGATGAATGACAAACGGCCGTCTCCTCAGAGAAGTTCAACATTTAATGCAGTTTTCTCAAAGACACTCTTCACTGAACTGCACTTTAAGAAAAAAAAAAAAAGCAGGCAGTTTATGCAATTAAAGCCCATTGAGTATCTTGAACAGTCCAAACAATCAAGACACAACATCTCTTATATTGCTAGATTGAAGAAGAAAAAAAGTGTACATTCAGAATTGGCTTGAAGTCATGTTGTCTTGTTTAAATGAGAAAAATGTATGCAAGAGTGAAAGAGCAGGTTTTGAGTTGTGTCCTTGTTTGAACTCATCGCGTTGCGTCCTGCAGGGGCCTTCGGTGGAGGGATCACAAACCTGCAGACAAAGGTGCAATTCTGAAATTGGAATCTATCCAAAGCTATGCAAGGTGACATGCATCAAACCAACCTCTATAATTATAAAAGTGATGTGTTTGGTGCCTGCAGTCCAAACTCCGCCCGCTATAGCCTGACCAAGAGCAAGTTCATCTGTCCTTGTGTATAACTCCTCACCTTAGGCTATTAAATTGTCAGCAAAGCCTTTCAACACCCTGAGGCACAATGCCCTCCGACACTCCATCTTTCATGGCCTCCCGTTAAGGTGTTGATGGGTTTAAAAGGAAAACAGCCTTTTTCGATCAGATTCTGTTATTTTTCTTGTTTATGCTATGTAACACATTGGATTTGGGTACATCTATCGATCCATTTTCCATTTTTTACGTTGTGCAGATCACTGGATTCAAACAACATTCTCTCAAATGAGATCTGCTTTGGTTTTTACAGATTCCCAAAGTATACAAGTTATGGTCTCGTGAGAGTCATATGGAGTTGGAGTCTATTACAGTCAACATCAGGGAAGCAAAGGGAAGAAGAGACCGTGAAGAAGATGTCAGGATGCTGACAGAAAAACGCAATCACTTTACCTTTGGCGAATGTGGAGTCAGACAATGATTGAACTATTTCTTTGGATTGTGGAATTAAGATGAAAAAAAAAGAAAAAAAAGCAAGCAGGCATAGATGGAAAATGTTAATTTATCACATAAAGGCCTCATCTGAAAACCAGGTCCTCTATAGTGTTGACGACTATGGCACCATAGAGCCCCAGAAGCCAGTAATCATGATCTTTCATAGTATATAAAAGTTGAAGTATGCTATACCCATGCCTTTTATTATAATTTCCTTATACGTCATTGGTATAAGCCTGCAATTTAGTTGTATTCTTGGTGAAATTCAAAGGTTTTGGTTATCTGTAAGCAGAGCTACAGTCCAAAAGAGCCTTTAAATAATTGTTTTCACTTTTGACGCATCATATTCAATACAAGCTTTGTCTTTCTGGGCATTCAGTGCACCTATCGAGAGAGGAGATTAATAATTGAGCTTACTGCAATGGAAAGTGTAGTTGAATAAGAGCTTTCTGCAGCTGCTGCTCCCGCTGTATGAATAGTAAAAGAGAAGACAGTTACCGTGCGCTGTGATATGCTGTCTTCAAGTATTGTGGAATTCTCGATGCCTTGACTTTTTTCAGGAGGCGTTTTTTTTTTTTTTTTTGTAGATTTGTTGACATCATTGTGTCGTTTCGTTGAAAATTAATCCAAATGTGCAATTTTAACTTCAGATCACCAATTTTCTCTATGTCACTGGTATACTACCCATGAGACCTCAGCAAATATGTTTGAAAAACCTTATTAAGTTGTCTTTTTTAAGAGTAGTAAAAGTTCTTTTTTAGTAAAGGCAGTAATTGGAAGCATCTCACTGTCATCACTGAATCATAATTACGCAGAACAAAGAGCTTTGTCGTCCCTCCATACAAATATCTGAGGAGTTGCCATTGCTAATGCTTATAGTGTGTAGTTCTCTGCGCATTTCATTCAAAAAACAGTCAACAGCGCCAACTCGTGGCCTGACGAGCTAAATACATCACACATACGGCAAACCCACAACTGAAGCTACTCGCTAACTAAAATTATTGGGAGTGCCATATTGACAATGTACTCTACATTTAAAAATGAACCACAAATGCAATAAAGAAAAGAGTCACAGTCCAAAGATTGTGTGCCACACTTTGGCCACGACGGCACTCATTACGTCTGTGCTCATGTGTGTCCCTGCCTCTCATTCACCAACTTCACCTCCCACTTCCTTCCTGTCATCTTCCTGCCTCATGGTCGTTCTTCACGTCCCCTCTGTTCCTTTTTCTGGATCATTCCGACCGCGCCCAGATGGTGGAGATAGCACTGCCACTGTTGCCCAGTAGATGAGATATGACTGTGAAACAGGCGCTATGAGTGGGCGGTAAACATCTCTGAGTATCTTTGTTGATCTATTCCAGTTGGGTCTGTTGTACGTGCAGCACAACGCTCGTCATGAACAGTATGAGATGTGACAAAACGTATTGCAGCTGGAGATGTGTGCCTGCTTCGTAAATCTGCTCTGATTCAGCCTCTTTAAGCACCGATGATGTGTTAATCATCTGACATTTGAAAACACTGCAATTCCAGTGCCTGCGCACTTTTGTATGTCTGGAAGAACATAATATTAAACATATTTACAATCTCCCATAAATTACAAGGCCATATTCAGTACATGACAAACAACCACACACTCGCACACATCCTCAGAGCCCCCCCCCCCCCCCCCCCCCCCCACACACACACACACACACTCTCAACAATCTTCTCCTGCCACTGTGTTGAAGCTGTGTCTCGCACAGCAGATTGAAGATTATGAGCAATCGGTTGACTTTCAGTGGCTTTTCATTAACCTTTTCACCTCAAGTTTTGTTTTTCTGTCTCCTCTCTTTTCTGGTTCACCCGACACCTTCATTCTTCTCTTCTCTTCTTCCTGTGTTTAAGCCAAACAAAAACAGACAAATCAGAATAGTAAAATACATTCCTTTTTGCGTTTCTGTTTCAGAAATATATTTTACACATTGCAGTGTTTTCACGAAAATGGCAGAAACACTAAAAACTATTTGGTTTACTTGTAGGGCCACTAGTGGGTGCTGCTGTTTGTTTTTGCAGAGACAACATTACACTATAAACATTAACAAAGTCACATTGAAAGTTTTCGGGTTTTCACCTGAACAACCTGTAAATGAGACCTTTGTCAGAATGGAATTCATTACTATTGATTGAGAAACAAAAAGAAAAATTGAAATGGTTGTCGAGTTACTGCACCCCAAATCTATGTATGTGTGTGCATGTGCGTGCATGGCTAGCCTTCTGAAAACAGTTCAAACAAAGTCTAATGGGAACCAGGAAGTTTTCCTTTTGTTTGAAAATCGGACCAAGCTTCGTAGCGACCGTCACAAACCAAAAAGAGAACTCACTGCAGAGAAATTGCCGCCATTGGGGACCTTTTACCGCAACTTCCGAGGGCACATTTATCAACTTGCTTCTTGACAAGAAAATCATCGAGACCACAACTCTGTAGAGAATTTTCCAGACTTGTTGCACTTAGAGGAGCTCAGGCTATCATACACAGCATCAGCCTTAGGGAACTGAGTCAGGCTTTCCAGAGGGGAAGTAAAAAGGGCATTGCACCCAAGGGAACTAGGACGAGCCCACGCTAATCCAGCGAGAGAGCTCTCATCAATGACGTGAGAAGAGCTGACACACTTGACACTTTGGAGGATTCCCCCCAGATCTTCATTAGAAAGAGGCAGCAACAACTCTGCATCAGAGATGAGATGAGCGCTTTCTGATATGTCTCTTCCCCTCACCCTGAGTGCTGATGAAAGCATCAGCTGTTTAGCAGGTTATCAAGTGAAGGTGAATATGGATACCACCAAAGTGCCAGCAAGTAATCTCGCTTCAACGTCTGCCTGCGCCGTCTCTCCCCCCGCGTTATTAACAGTCTCCCAAGCCGTTCGGGCCGACGGAGCGCCGGGACTGTGCAGCAGATACGCTCTGACAAATGTCATCCACTGTGCTCATTCCACTGTGTTGTGATAGAGCGGGCTGAGGAGATCCTGTGGGAGGATCCGGAGGTCCGTTTTGGTACAGTGACCACCACAGCCGTGTGGTCCCATGGAATATCTAAGAAAAATCCCACGCTCTTCAATGGGACTTGCACACACATCCTAATAGGTGTGTGTGTGTGTGTGTGTGTGTGTGTGTGTGTGTGTGTGTGTGTGTGTGTGTGTGTGTGAGTGTGTGCGTGTGTGTGTGTGTGTGTGTGTGTGTGTGTGTGTGTGTGTGTGTGTGTGTGTGTGTGCGCTTGCGTGTGTGTGTGTGTTCAAGGGAGGATTATCTTGAGAATTACAGATAGAGGACCAGTGTGTCTGTTGGGGAAAAGGATTCAGCCTCTGCCAGACAGTGACAACTAAAATGTGGAGAGTAAATTCCTTAATTAAATTGTTGCAGTGGTGGTGAAGATAACGTCCCACAAGTAAAATTGATTTTGAAGTGCAGCAGATATTTATAAGTATTGTTTGATAAAGATAAATCACTTCTGCAACTGTTATTGAGGACCACAAAGTCTCACGAAAATCAAGCCCAGTACTTTATTATTTCCATGAGATTTATTTTAGTCTTTATGAAGCCCTTATGAGTAAACTGAGTTACTGATATTTGACACTACAACAAATCAGTCGGAGGTAGAGTTTGTATGCACTTTTTCCTTGAGTATTTCTTCATGCAGTCTACTTGTAAGAAGTAGGAACGTCAATAAATTTGGCCAGATTTACTAATCAGGCCCTGTGTTCACGTTTCAAGGGGAAATTGTGTTTTTGTTACACGTCAGCATTTTGAAAAAGACAACTGATTGTTTTAGTGGGCTAAATTCTCAAATTTTGTTAAGAAACTGACTTATTCGAAAAAATACATTTGCACAAGTGATAACCTGGACGACCTCAGTAAGCCCCAATTTTGTTTTGTTATTAAGAGCAGAGACATTTTAAAGCAGGCCAACATGTTTGCCACAAAACACCTAAAAACAGATATCAAGAACAAAACATCAAATATGTTGTGTTCAAGGATTCATCTTTGATGTTACAACAATTTAATCCTTTATCCGATGAGGTTAATAGTGGTCATGCCATTTATATTTGTTGGTGAGAAACTTGGTTAAGGTTTCTGGGTTTTATATGAGGACCCTCACCTTTTGCTCAATGTCAGTTTTAATAGGTTCCAGACAAAATCTCCCTCCGTGGATTCTGTTGTGTAAACCAATGAATCATGGGGATACTCAGCTGGTAAAGTTTTGGTTTTCGATTACATCGCTCTCTGTCCATTTGTGGAAGTTTCCATCTTGGAGGAGGTGCCTTGCATGTCATCCACCGCCATTGTTGTTTCTGTAGGTAAATAGGTGAAGTAAACTTTCCATTTGCATTCTGCATGTGTATTTAAATAGTTGAGAAATGCTCTGCATATTTCCCCTCCAAGCTGAAATGTCAAATAGACCAGCAGCTTTGTACACTCAATTCTTCAGCAAGCTCCCTCTGGCAGCACAAATTGTCCAATGTTGCAGACTACTAAATAAAAATTTACTTGAACTGAATATATATTATCTTTCAGGTTTGTTGGAGGTTATCATCTGTTGAGGTTGCATTCAGTGTGGATACAGTCAGCTTGTCCAGAAATGTCTGGACGAGAGTACTGGGCTTCCAACTTTTGCGTTGACCTGATTGATGGCAGTTTGGAAATGACACAACACTGTTTGGCCCCGAGTGTTGACAGTGCGTCGGTAAATCTCACTACGAATAGGCATTACCTCACTGACAGCGGCTGCCTAATGTCGCTTACATGTCAGCGTCATCACCATCTTGAGTGGGTCTCTGCATCGCTTCCAGGTTTATCGAGAATGGAGGTCTTTACAATAATCGTTTTGAACAGATTTCATGAAATGTAGATGTAAAATTGATTTCACTTATAATTTCCACTGTTTTTGCAAGACCCAAATTGCTTTAGATTATAATCACAGACACGCAGACGCCAATGGAGACATAAGGCACTCAATCCACTCATTGGAGTGGAAATTTGGTGTTTCAGTGTTTTGCTAAAGGACATACTGACAAATGAAAAAGCGGAAGATGGAATATCGAACCTGCAACCTCCAATTGGGGAGATAACCCAATCTAGTAACAATGTTGGTTATGTTAGCTATTTAGGTGACAAACAGCTCTTTGTCAATTACCCTCAATGGAAATCGTGAAATGGATCCTCATCCAATATGGTGGCAATGCTGAAAATACAGTATCCTCTTATAACTCCGATCTGTCCAGACTAACTATTTGGCCAGTCATGCTCGTTATTGTGAGACCAACCTCACTGGTCAACCTCATGTCATGTGGGTTCATAAAAACAGTCACTCATGAAATGGTCAAATTATCACCCATTCAACCTTCTTTGATGTTGTTCATTTCAAATTACACTGAGGACCACCCAGCAACGTCGACTCGACTGTCAGCCAGTGCTTTGGGAAAAGGGAAGGAGCCATATCATCTGCTGTTGCAATTTTTAGGGTTGAAGTGTACAATTCTGAAAATGGCTTGTTATTCTTGTGTGGGCTTAAAGTCTGTTTAAAGTCTGCAGAACATCATATCTTCGGGCTGATTGGACATTTGCGTGTGTAGCTTGTGTACAGTCCCTTAAATGGTTACAAAACAAGAACAAGGACATTCTACAATCTCCATTACTGTGACCTCACGCCCAATTTTAACTTGGACTTCTTGCCAGTGGTTTTACCTAAGCTCAGAAAATCGTGAAAAGTTTTCCACCACACATTATATTTTTAATCACTCACAACTTCTTTGCTTCTTTGTTAACTCGCAAAGGTTGCTGAAAATTACACAAATTGCCTTTGTAATTTCCACAGCAGATACAAGTTTTCAATAAAGATATCCCCTAAAACTGGGAAGAAAATCAGGTTTTCATGTATTTATAGGCAGTGGTTTAACAGCAGGATGCCAGCATCACAGCTCGCTGGCAAGTGACCGTGATGAGGGTGTTTTTGTGGTCTGCACACAGCTATGTGTTTCGCTGAAACTCCGTCATCCAGCTGAGAAGTCCACAAATCAATTGTTGGTCTTTGGCTTCGATGCATCAGCTCCCCACTAGTTTCTCCCCACAGAGCTTTGCAGTACACATTATATCAAAGCTCCTCTTTGCTGTCCTTTCTGCATCAACTCACTCTGACAACTTTATCCTCACTTGTTTATTTCCTCAAAGGACAACACACATGGCAGAACTTACTCTGGCTGCCCGGCATAAAAACCGAAAGATTCCTCAAATTAAACCTGATATTAGGATCTTTTTATATTGGTATCATCTCTTTCAAGAAAGCAGCATTGCCTCAACCTGTGCCTGCTTTTATAACTCATCCCCTCATTGCTGCTTTGGAATCAAGAGCAGAGGAAGAATTATTCATCCTTGAGAAAAGAAAACTATGTGTACAATCCGTGAAGCAGACCTTAAGTTTCGATCTTAAGTTTTTTTTTTAGAATAACTGTAATCCTGAAGAAAACGTTTGAGTATCTCACAGGGCTGAAACGCTACATATGAATTCTTACAATTCAAAGAGAAAAATGCATAATTTGAGTGTTATTCTCTCAGGAAAGCCTGTGTTTACAGGCCAACGTTTTGTAAACGCAAATAGAGTGAGTGGGGTACCTTCCCATTACCAAATAAATTTGAATTGAATTGAAAAATTAATTGAACAACCAGTAAAGAAAGGGATTTCCACTTTGCACCAAGCTCGTGTAACCACAGGCGAGACAATGACCAGCTTCATTATAATAATCTTGTTACCTAGCAGCAGATTTTTCACTGAATATCTCCTCTCGTGGTCCTTCTGAACTTTTCGAGATGCTGTGTACCATAAAGATTTCGTGCTAAAAAAAACCAGCCATTCATTATACACTAGCGCCAACACTGCAAAGCCTTGCCAACTCATGAATGCTAAAAAGAGAATTTAAGTGTAATCCTTTACGTATTTTAATCATCTCAGCAAATATTGTATATAAATGGTCTTTCACGGGTCAAAATCTGCATATTTGGTGTGAAGATCACAGAGCAGAAATACAACTCACACAATGTTGTGGCTTGTCATTGCTCACTTTTTCCCTCATGGCTGGTTTGCAATTATTTGCTTTTTCAGATTACACTGGTCGCATTGGAATTTCCCACTGATTGGAAGCCAAATAAAACCATCTGTTTAGTTCAGTGGCTGTCTTTCCTCAACAATTATCGTCTCAGGGACACCTCGGAATGACTGCTGACTCAGCTGTGCCCACACAGACACAGACAGACACAGACACAGACACAGACAAACATGCACGCTCAAACTTATCCCTAGAATATGGACTGGGGGTTCATGACACTCCAGAGTTGTTGTTACTGTCCATCTACCCTAAGCACTGTTTACTCAGCTGTGGTGCGCCTGCACAGTAGCAGTGTTTCAGAAAAGTTGCTTTTTCACCTTGTTTTCATAGCCTCCTCACAACGTCTGACAAGTTCCTTCTGGAGAGCCGTTTTCAAAACGTGTTTTCAGTGGCTCTGATCATCGCTGTCATGTAAATTAAACCCTAAAATGCAATAGAAATTTTCCAGTTATACTTTTAGGGGGATTAGGGGGATTTTTACTAACACTAACTGACATAATCAGTGATGTTGATTGCTAATGCTATTTTTTTTAATGAATTAATTGCACTTAATTAGCTTTCCTTTGTATTTGAAATGCTGGAATGTTGAATTTGCAGAGCTTAAATATACAGCGTATCAAAAATATAATTCAATGCATTTCAGTCAGTCTTTTGCAATATGTACTTTGGGCATGTCTTCGTCGCACTAACTATAAATGTGTAATATATTCTGCAGAGCTATTTTCTATACACTCACACTTATCTAAACAGTCACTACATCCTGTCTCACCATGAAAATAACCCTGGTTACTTTATTCATCTTAAACTTCTATAATTTTTCTTGTAAGGACTTTTTGTTCTCGCAAAAGCACAACTTTACAATGGCAGATTTAGGTATAGCGATAGAAGCTGAAAAGCTGTTTGCAGATCGGACACAGCACATATCTGAGGATAAATAATCTTGTCTGGCTCTCACACTCCCCCTGTTATTGCTCATTGATGTTTTCTTTACATAACTTAAAAGGGCTCTTTGCAGAATCAGTCTACATGCTGGGCTGGGAATCCTATAGGAGACTGTAAAGCTGCTGGAAAGGCAACAAAAGGGGTCACAGAAAGGTAAAGGAGGAATAATGAGGGATGAGATTAGGCAGAACATGCTGGAAGTAACACGTGCTGCAAAGTCGAATGCTTTCACCGGATTAACTTACAATAGAAATAGACAGGCATGGGAGCTGTTGTAAGGTGTTTCAGATGCAATTCCATCTCACTTTGTAATCTGTTCTCACTTTTTTAAATAACCTCTTCCGTCATTTTGTAATGAAACAGGCATCCAGATGCCTGTATCGTTCACCAGCTCACCAAATAGAAAGCCAACAATTTGCTCTGCACAAAGAAGCAGATGTCCGAGACAAAAATAGCGATCCGTGTAGGAAATGTACAATGATTAAAAATATGGATGTACACACATCACTTGTTGCTATGAAATCTCCACCCATACTTCCATGCCAAGAACATTTTCTTCACTCTGTCCCATGGTTACATTACATACAGGTAATTATCTCAAATTAACATAGCCAGACGAGCTGCTAAATTTACATAACACCTGTAGCTAATTCAGAACACAAAGCCATTCAGGTAATTATAAGGTGAGGACGCCTCTGCCGGGCAGTCACATACTATTAAAACAACTAAAAAATGAGTGGACTGAGCAGTTTCACGTGATTATTTTTTCGATATGATTTCTCTCTGGTACTCCAAACATGTAATAATAGTGTTAAAGTGACAGCCACTGCCTTTCTAATTATTGGGTAAAATTATTTTGGGGCTACATGATAAATGCAGACACTGGTAAAGTCAATGCAAAACAAATATAGAGATTGGTTCCTATATAATGGACAGAAATGAGACAAAATTGCAATTTTAAGTTGTCAAAATAGCTTTTTATCCCTATTTTTCAAACCAAGGCGTCATGATGACCATGAACAAGACTTTTAACCTTTTGAGTTTTAAGGAGGTTTCAGAAAAGTTATCACAGGGATAAGTGGCTTGTGGCGGCCAAGCGTTCATAGCGACGTCGCTTTTTGATCCTTGGATGTCGGCTCTTCCCATCATTGTGAAGCAGCATTCACCAGGCAGTGGATTGCTCACCCACCCATTATGCAAACACACTGTTCCTGAGAAGCTTGGAGCTGATTATCATTGTACATCTTCAGGAATGACAGATTAAGACTGAATTTTGTTTGTGTGCCTGGGGGACCAAAACATGCTTTCATTTTTATCTTGAACAATTCCAGTGTACTGAATGAACTTCTGGTCTGGATGAACAAGATGTAATTTATTGAACAGGTTGCCTTCTGCTCACAATATAAACAGCTCCATTGTTTTAAAGTCACGTAACATCTTTGAAAACACACAAGAAGCCACAGTTGGTATTTGGTGATTTTAATATTTCACACATAAATCAGATTATCTTTCTGATGGTAATTTGGAAAATAAGTAAGTCATCTGAAACAAATAAGAGTGGCTCACAATGAAACCATTATTACCAACTACAATAGTGCATACTAAGTCCATCTATAGCTGTCAAAATAACCTTAAAATATCAATCTAAACCTCTGGAAATGTTCTGTGGTATCTAAAGGGTCCTTTAAATTTTGGAAGCTATGAGACATGGATTGATGTGGAGAATTGGGGACCCAAGTTAAAACCACAGATTATTGTTTTACTCTTTCCATTCCTGAGCCATTTGTTATTCTTTGTGTTTGGTGTTGAAGGAGGCTCCCTCCTGTCAAGGAATACCATACACATGATGATAACATGTGCATGAATGTGTTTTTATTTCTATACTTTAATTGCATTGTCGGCTTTTTTTAGGAGAAATGCTTAATTCATCATCTTAACAATCACAACCAAGCACAGTTTCAGCCCTGCAGTTAACATGAGGATACAACCTCCACACATGAATGCCTCAAGCCTTTAGAACCAAACTTGCAGTTTCTCACTGTGAGGAGAGAATACTAACCATATGGCCTCAACAGATAAACCGGATGGGCAAATTTGTAAATAGTCTTCTACATGTAAGATACAGCATTACCCTCAGTGTTTACGTGAGTGGAGAAGCCTTAGTTGGGCCAGTCAGATGAATTAATTGGTTTTTGAGAGAAACTCGGACCACCAGAATAGCTTTGTGTCCCTTTAGATAAACAGGCAGCACTTCACTTCACGGACATTGATTCCACCCAGATGTGTCTGCAGTCAGCGCCAGGCTCACCTACTGTTGTTTGCATCGGTTTGTCTTTCTTTCTTTCACATTTGTATTTTCACCGAAGCTCTATTTTGAGTAACATACACCTGGGCTAAATGACAAATGACCGAACGCCCTGGAATAACATATTGAGACAGTTTCAGATAAAATCTCGTTCTTGTGCATTTTCGTTCTATATTTTACCATCTGTCTGCAGTCCTTTCTTCTTCTCCCACAGAGGTTGTGACCCGAGACGTCTGGCTGTTTTAGCTGGCTGGAAAGGTTCTAAGTTTCCTCCACACTTCCTTTTTTGCTCCTTTAAAACTAGGACAAGGCAGGAAAAGAGAGAGGTCAGTCATCGTTACAACATTTGATTGACATCATGTTTTGGAGTGAGACAAAAAGAAAGTTCCAGGCTGAGCTTCAGAGCAGCGGTGTGATGTCAGGTTGGTTTAAAAAGCTGTGACCTGATTGTGAAATGGAAATGACAATTGAAAAGGTGAAAGGGAAGACACACAGAATCGATAAAACCTTTGCAACCCCAATAGCAACTCATCCTCAAACATGCCATCCTCGTCACATATGCAGCATTTATTACAAACATCAGCGTCATGAATAACCTTCTCTGAAATCTTACTCCAGTGATAATAATTTCACTTCATGCATTGTAACATATTTGTAAAGCCACTTTCAGGCAGGTTGGTGCAGCAGAAGACTAATGAGCAAATAAGAAGACAATATGGAACACTGCATTATAGAAAAACTCAACAAACAGTGATATATTTACACTTCATAATGTAATAAACTGTGGCTTTTCACGATAAATACCATTAATGCAATATGGAATAAATTCCTGGGCATTCGAGAATAAATTGTAATATATTGCAATGATTCCTATAAAATATGACTTTTATATTTTGTCTTTTTTCATAGAAATATAATAAGTTGCATTCAGTGATAACCAGTCAAGAATAATGTTAATTCGTAAAAAATCTATATAATCTGACTGTACATTGTTCAACTGGGGAGTGCGTTTAAAAAGATAAAGCAAGACCTTCATGTCTGAGCAGCTATAGGAGCGATTTTAACAGTTCTTGCCTTCTGAGGGCTTGAAGAGCCTCATCTGGCAAAGCAGCTTGGACCATAGCCACGGCATTAGCTTTGTGTGTGATCCAATCCTTGGCAACCACCGCTGGAACAACAGCCACCTATTCATGACCACAGAGGCAACCATTGCAGGACCTGAAGCCCCTGCTGTTAACCTGGACGCTGCCGCCACCACTATATTGGTCTCTGCTGCCACTTCTGTGATCCTACACATCAGGGTTCACAGCATCAGTAGTGATAGTTGCTTCAGCTGCAACACAAAGCAGTTCGGCAAGTCATCATAACACCAAAAGAGACTCTTGTTATATAAAATCAAAGACGCTTGAACTGATGTTTCCTTCTGAAAGCAATAAAAAAAAACATGTAATATCTTTTAAATTACTGTTTTTTCTTAACTGTAGGTGAAGTCATCACATCAAATTCCAAGCCCGTGACACAAGGCAGGCTCCTCTCCAGCTGTACACATGGTGCAAAGGTTCCTTGTTACTTTGGTGATCTAATAACCAGTTAATAGTGGAGAAAATAAAGAGGCTACACCCTTACACGCCACCATTTACCAGTGTAATTTTCAGTCAGAAGGTATTAAATTAATGTTTTCCAGTGAAATAGGAAACTTTTGTTGCATTTTGAACTTGTTCAAGCTAACTTAACTTAGTTTATTAAAAAAACTAAATCAGTTTTTTAATTTGACATCTTCTCAACTGTACACAGCAAGGGAACCAAATTACTCTTGTAACACATGCCTTTCTGCTCTGGAATCTCTAGAAAGGCTGAACATTTAAATCTATTGCCTTCTGACTTAAAGCTGCAGCCAAAGATAGTACTATCTAGACTTCTTTCCACGTAGTAAGTTAAAGTATCAACTTTGCAGTGTTTTAGAGGAATGACACATTTAAGCCTCCAATATTGATTTCACTATAGTATGGAAAAAAAGAAACAAAATCTGATTAAAGTCCAGTCTCCATTCAAACTTAATAAACTGAAACTGATTTTTTTGTGAATGTTATCTTTCTGTCCTTGTATGACTTTATTCTTTTGAATGTGGACCTTTTGAGAACAGCTCAGGTTTGGAATGCATGTCAATAAATGTCCTCACTTTAAAAGCTCCCACCAGTGATGAAGGGAGATGCAGAATCACTTTCTTATAAATAAACTAATGCAGATGATACTTGGAGCACTTTTTCCTTTGTATCATTTATATATCTGTGCAATTATCAGTTTCAGTTTCAACACACATCAACAGATTTCTTTGACTCGTGTATCTGAGTACTTCAGATTATATTATCCCTGTTGATTAGTTATCTGGCCTATAAATATGATGTCACAGGGCCCACCACGTTCAAACATTGGAGACTAATGTTGATAAGTATTACCATGGTAACCATAATCATTGTGATAACAGTAACATTGGATTGATGTATGCCATTCTGGTTAATACTAGGCTTCAATACGACTTTATTATTGTTGCAAGGCCAATGATTAATGTGGCCATTTTTACTCAAACCATTACCACTAAAACACTGATAACATTGTTACATAGCTTAGGCTTGAATGTGCTTGTGCAAAAATAATTAACAAAAGCGAAAATAAAAATAAAAGAGTCTTTTAGGGTGTCAGGGAGCGTGGGCAAGACAAGACGAACAAAGAAATACACAGGAGATAGACTGAGTGCTTAAATACACCTTTAGAGGAAGGGCTTATCGAGACGCAGGTGGAAACTCTGAAGGGATTATCAGAGAGGGAGTGGAGAAGAGCACACCAAGGTGGAGTCACAACAGATGAGGAGAAAGAGTGCACTTTCAAACAGATGAGAGTGGGGGAATCAGTCCAATGGTTTGCCCTGGGGGTGGGAGTGAATGCTTGGTAAAATGTTGGTACTAACCAAGAACACAACATCAGGAACCATAAACTCAGGGAACTATGAGGGATGATGAAGAAGGGAGACACATGGAATAACCATCAGAGAGGACCATAAATTGGGACCATTGTAGAGAAGATTAGGAAGGTGAATGTTTAAGTTGAGCACTTACATTTCAACCATGTGTTATGCTGCTCGGCTTTAAAATGTGAAAAGCTCTGTTTTCCCAAAAAACTTGAAGAGTAGCATGTAAAAGTCTTGTTCTTGCTCCCTCTTTGATTTCTCCTATGACCAGTGTTATTTACCTTTTGAAATATATTTCATGCCTCTCTGCATTGCCTTTGTTGTAATTGCCATTCTGTTTCAAGGCTCCTTTAAGCACAGGTTCAACCAATTGCCTCATGTGTAAGTTGTACACAGACATTGATATCTGCTATAAATGATCCTTCACTCTTCTGTTTATCCAGTTGATCCAAACCAGGGTTGCGGGCTGCTGTTGCCTCTGCCTGGTATCTCAGCTGGCTATAGTTGAAGGGAGTGTACCCCACTCACTCATCTCAAATCATATGTTTCGTACAATAACGCGCTCAGCATGAACTGATGAAACGACTGAAATTCAATTATGAAATGTCTTCCAAGACATACCAAGTCCAATTGACCTAATTCAGGCCCTGTTTATATGACATTGTTGTAATGAAACCAAACACGTACATGCAGAGAACAATAGGCTATTGACGATAACAATGGGAGTATATGGACATTATATGGACAAACAAAGAAATTGGATTGCTATTACGTGTGACAGTCCCAGGAGAACAACATAATAATCTGAAGCCCCCAGAACTGTACCTGCCATGACAATGTTGTAGTTGGAAAGATTTTTCATTTGGATTGTTCCCGGTGTGTCCCTGTTTTCGACACCAGCTGTCCAATGCATCAAATGCACTCTTATGGGATTTTGAAATGACATCTTCTGCTTGTTGTTTTCATACTAGCAGAGTGCAGGTGAATCTTGAATGAAGAAGGGCTTCATTTACGAACAAGTGAGTAAAATTAACACATTTTAATTTCCGCTTCTGGCTCCATCAGGAGCTGCTCAAATTTGTTTTTATCCACGTCTGACTAAAGTGCAGGTGCACATGCATAAAACAAGGTAATCATAGTGCGTTCTAACTTGCATTAACAACCAGTGTGCACCGGCATGAGGACAGATTATTGCACGAATAACATTCATACAAGGAAGCAATATGCATTTTTTTTCTTATACCAGCAAGGCAAGTACTTCACTAAAAAAGATAGAAAGTCCCCTGTTGGTTTTTGCATTAAAGTTCAGTAGCAGCTTCAGTTGTTGGATGAGATCGAAAAGAGGGTGGGTGCACTTGTGAGGCACCAGGAGGAGGTACTCGAGGTGAATGTCACGACTGAGACTCCAACGATATGTTTATCATCTTCATTCTTGACAGACACATTCTGAAGCATCATTTACACTGGAGGGTTTAGGCTCCTCGCCGTGCTCCCTCTCAGATTCAAACTTTGACTGCGCTCATCATGCTCTCTGTCACCTCTTGACTTTTTATTTATCAGGCTTCTGTTTAGGCTGGTAGTGTCAGGTATTAAGGCCCTTCAATATTAAAAAGTTTATTAAAATGCAGAAGTTAGAGGCTGCAATGTGATACAGTGTGTTGAGCCTGGTTCCAAGTCTTATAGCCTAATAAATACAAGTGATTATATTTGAATATGAAGAATTTGTTCTTTTTCTGAAGACCAGAGTTGAGAAAACACTTTTTAAAAATGTTGTCATTTAAACTGGGCCTAAAATAAACAGATACGAGAGCAGAAGACATCAGTTTTAATATCTAAAACATGTAGAACAACAGTGTAATAAAGCCTGTACAATATAGATACCACACAAGAACCAGACGAGCAAAAGCATAAGCAATGGACCATACACAATGAAAATCCAAGAGGATATTCTTGGTACCAGAAACACATAAGGGAGACGTCATAAAAACTTACGAGATAGAAACATAAAAACCAACGATGTTCACAGTGTTATAAGACATCTTTGCCTTTGTTTGTACAGTTATTTTCACTTCAGTTGACATTAGGGTTGCCTTTCTAGCTACGTTAATTTTATTATTTGTTTGAGGTTGTTGTAGACAAGCCGCCCGATGGTGAGATCTCTGGAGTTTATGCAAGTGAGTAAAATCATCGGGACACGAGTGTAGGTTCACACCATCGTCCTTCTGCAAGGATTGCTGCCTTGCACCAGAGGGGGATTATACTGCACCTTTAGAGTAATCTACTTCTCCACAAGTGGTCCCAGTTCTATCATACTCTTGAGTGATGGAGCCTTGGCTGCGGAAAATGCCTCGCTGGCCTTACAGATGAAACTGAGCTTGATGCTCATTTTGCAGTGACAGAGCTGCCCAGAAGGCTGGGACGGTACCTTTGAGCTTTGCATTCTTTACAGCAGGTTTGCCAGGATAAGAAAATGTTTTGCTTTCAATATAGATGCAGTGAGTCCCTACTTGCAAATAAAAACAGAGCAGAGGATGATGAAAACATGCTTTATCAAACTTGGTACCAAAACACACCTCAGTCATTATGTCGGACTTCAGTAATGGACTTACGGATGCTGAATTGAAAAAAACTATTGAACATTACTCACAATGACTCTGTCAGTGTGGACAGTTAAGACAGTTAAAGACCCAAAAGGTGTTAAAAATGACCAAATATACAGTGTTTTTTAGCAAGCTCATGTTATCTGCAGTAAAAAAGTTAAATATCAAGATGTTGGAATGATTTATGCCTCAATTATTAATCATCTTGCATGATACACGCATTCACAAGTGTAACTATTCTTGGTTATTTTGACTCCTGCTGCTTGCAAGACTACTGAATAGAATTATCATGAAATTATCATTATCAAGAGAAGACATTGATTTTGCTGACTCAAACCAACCAAAGGATAAGACCCATAAGCATAGTTATGAATTTTGTATTAGGTATTCCTCATGCGATACAATTGTATGATGTGAGCCGAGGGGGAAACTATTTGTTTTCTGTACCTTCATGTAGGCCAGAGTGCAGCAAATATGAAAGTAGCACATGTCAAAGAGTAGTTTGTAGCATTGCTGGCTCTTCCCTGAATGCATGAATAAAAAATGTATTGAAAAGGAGAAAAACACGGGGTCTGATTTCGAACTGTATAGTTCTGAAAGGAATTGTGCATTTAAGCAGGCTCACTTTAGCTCGGGTTAATTCTGCTACACCCGTATGTTTGACCCCTTTAATTTTAAGATTGACACACTGATGTGCCCAAAGGACACATCTGGTTATTAAAATGCACCAAACGCAGTTTGCAAATCCCAGTATACTAAGTTTTAAATGGGCAAGGATTGTTAAATGCTCCTCAGTGGACATGACATGGGTTTGAAAGTTTGTTTTTTTATGAAACATTCAATCAAACAGGCTCAACAAGCTATTGACTGTTTCACCCTTTATTGTGCAAATGATCAAATTTTCTAACTTTATTTATATACCGAGTAAAATTATTCTGTTGATTATGAGTTTCAAGTGTCCTTTTGTCAACTTACGGGATATGTTTAGCTAGAAAGCCAGTTTAAACCAATCTGAGACAGTATTGGGTATGTTATGTCTTTGCACAAAAAGATGCAGTCATGAAGCATGAGCTCAGTTAAAATCTGAATGGTCACAGTCTGTTCTTGCTCTCAATTCAGAAGTTCAGACTATTACTGCAACCACATCCTCGAAATCAATTCCATTTTCCAATACCGTCAAAACTCACAATTCCTATCCAATGTAGCCAAATACTGCTGCTCCTTTTTGCTTATGTCTCCATGTATTCTCATACAATCAGAATGTGGCGTGCAAACCCACCTCTTCTCCATCAGCAGTTTACTCAGACTTCAGCTGTCTACCTCAAACACTTTCCCGATTCCAGGTAGGTTCGTCTTTCGTGCGGGTTATTGCTGATGCTCCTCAGGGTCTGATCACAAAAACACAAACTGTAAGGAATATAAATAAATATTAGAGGTGGTTCAGCAGGGGTTACACGCAATAGCAATGCATTGTGACTTGATAAGGCTCATCCAAACTGATTGAAATAATCACACTTCTTTTAATCGGTTAACTATTCCTCTTCATCAATATTTTCCTTTCCTTTTTTTCCTTTTAAACATGCACAGGTTCCATCAGATTGATTAACAAAGTGTGACTGACAACACACTGCTGGAAAATAATAAACTTAAAATTCAATCCAATGATCTGGCAGCTTTATTTTCTCTTTGGAGTCATTAGAACCATTCCACTACCAACAATCTTCAGCGAGTACTTGTGCTGTTTTTATAGATGTTTTTTTTTAAATCAGATATATAGAAGCCAAGTGTTTTCATCATTAAAAACTTGATGAATCATGTGCCAGTGACGGTAAAATCACATAAAGTGCTCAGTTATTGCACAATTTGCATTCATCAAAATGATTATCACTTTTGTTGTAAGCCACAAATCAGACTTCTTATATCTACAATTGCACGAGAAAATTAATTGAAGTGGTTGTTGGCAGAACTGTTAGTTGAAATTCAGATGAACAAGATTTATTATTGGCCTGATACAAAGAGAAAGTTCTATCAGTTGGGCACAATTAATGCTGCCTGTTTTCATTGGGAGGTTTCCCAAGTTTCTTCCTTGTCTTCCCAATTCTGGCAAATGAGCTTCACTTTTTTTTTTTAATACCACTTGTTTGGTACATGTATTCCAAAGATACAGCAATATAACATGAAAAAAGCAAGTATATTGACAGTTGTCTACAATGACTTGCTGAGGCATTGAGCTTTTGCAGCTATTTGTAGTTTATACCTTTAGAATTTAGATGTTAGAGAACTTCTTCCCTTGCTGTTACTTTTAACAATTCTCTAAAGCACCATCAAATCTGTGAATAAACCAAAGAAACTGAAACCATCTTTGGGAGTCAGGGTAAATTGAGCAGGTGATAATCTGTAAGCGAAGTGTTTGTGGGTCTCTTCCTGGTTCCTGCGTTCAGGAAAGAAAAAGCTTCACCTTGAAGATAGTCGGTACTAATGACATTTTTTCAGCATACTGATGTATGAAATTACCAGCGAATGTGGGGCTCTGGGCTTTGAGAGCATGACAACGAATATAATCTGGACTGACAAGAGGAGAGAGAAGATGTAAGAATCTGAGAGGAACCGCGGCACGATATGGAGAAAAATCTGAGAAGTAAAAGAAGAAAACTGATAGAAGCATGTCATGATTCTTTTAATATTATCACTGTATCACAGTTCCCCAGACTCAACTGTGTTCAAGCTGTCTGTTGCATCCATGCCTGAGGGTTTATGAATATATAAAGTCCACATAAACAGAACAAACAAGAAGCCTCAGCAGTGAGGCAGTGCTGCTTGTAGCTTTGATATATGCAAAGCAAAGGTTCTCGCTGTTATGAATAGCGACATGTTAGAGCACTCTTTGCATATTCAGTTCACCTATAAAAGGTTTTCCACATCATCATTAATTCTACATTAGCTAAGGAAGAGGTGCAGTTAGTGGAACCTGCTGACCATAGATAGCTTGTGGATTTATAGCAAGTTAGATTTTGAAAAAACATCAGATAAGATTAAATTGAAGCTCAAAATTGAATTTCCAAGGCATTAATGACATATATTTGAAATTTCCACTATCCTGCCTTAATCCCAATAGATTATCAGATGTTTACTAATGTTTACTAATTTAATGTTTACTAATCATAATCATGTTTACTACTAACGTCAACTTACTAAACAACAGCTTTTTCATTTATTAGCCTTTTGGCCTTAAATCCTCTCATTAATCCGAGTCCTAATAAAAACAATCAAATATTCAATAATTATTAGGTTTTCAAATATTAAAAAGCAAGCTTGATTATGTGATGCTACATATTTTAATAAAAGAAAGGCAAAAATTACTTATTTCCATCTAGAAACTTTTTTTTTTCTAAATTAGAGTTGGATATGTCAAAGATGAACCGATTATTCTATTTTTGAGATGCATTTAATTTAAACTCTACAACCTGCTTGAGTTATTTCAGGAAAAAAATGTTGGCTCATTGATTCAATAAGTGTCTTCTTATTGGGGGGGGGGGGGGGGGGGGGTCTTCTTCCTAGGAATGGTATGGACCACCAAGTCTGTGGTCAGCGTAATCTGTTATGTAATCTCAGTTTGAAATCAGACAGAAATCAATAACACCCTCTTCTCTCTCTTACATAGAGCCACCATGTTGGGCGAGTCTAACTCACCCATTGGATTCCACACTGTGGTTGGGTTATTATTGGTGTAAACGAGCGGCTCCAGAGCAGTGGCACCTTGCCAACTCCCCTGCTGCTTCATCTCTTTGCTGTTTACTCTTCCTCGAACTCTCTGAAGTTGGACTGTCTTTCTCCGACTCCCCTGACACACTGTTGTCGGCAAAGGTGAAAAGGTGAAAAGTAAGCGAGAATGGAATATATGCTGTCAAACTATGACTCTTCCAAGATGTTATTATGCTAAAAATGGTATCATTTACATGTGAAAAGTTGCAGGCTTTACATTTTTGCCATCTTTTTATTTTTATTCAAGCAGGAATTCTTCAGATTTTCGTGAGGAAGGCTCACATTTAAAGTTCACAGTGAGTGCACATTCAACCCAGAAATCTTAAGATGATGTCTTCAAATTTCAAGGAGCAGAATGTACGTTTATTTATCTATTGTACACGGAGCATTGGGTACCACAAGCTAATTGGCACGTGGACTATATATGAAGGAACATTTCTTTGTTGGGCATGGGGTTTTTAATCGCTGAATCAGCTGTACGTATGGATGTGTGGGAAAGACAAGCATGAGTGTACTGGACACAGCCAGTTTTGGATATTAATAAAGGAGCAAGGTGATTAATCGCAATTAATCGTAAATTAGGATTAGGATAAGGATTAGGATTCTTGTGTTACTTTGAGATTCTCACCCTAACCCTAACCCTTTTTTCTGCTCTGATGTGTTTCAACTGTTTGGTCATCTTCAAATGGTGGCTGTGGTATCGAGTCTGTTGGTTCGACTGTGTCTGTAGCTCTCCTGTGTCTCTGTCTTCTGTGTGTTTGGACTTTCCGCGGTCCCGACATTATCTTCTGTTACCTCGCAGAGTTTGTAAACTGAATAGTGCCGTGAAGCAATTGACATGAATAAGGACTGAGGGCCAGAGTCGAACTCCACCATCGTCAAACTGCAGCTGGGCTGAAAGGTTTTGCTAAAGAGCAATGCACGAGACCTTAAAATGCTTTATGGAAACAGGATTCATTGTATTCAGAGCACGATCAGGCGAAACCAAAAGTGACCACACAATCAGATGATCAATACAAGAAGGCAGGGGGCCGCTGCAGCTCAGTTAGTTGGGTAGTCCGCCTTTCAATCGCCTTTGGATATTCGATCTCCGTTTTTCCATCTCCATGTGCAGTCCTCAGTTGCTTGTATTGCTGTCTGAGCTCCTTGCATGCCCATTGCCTTTTCAATATGAATGTGTGTTTGAATATGACAGCCCACATTGTACTATGTAGGTATAATTCATCAAACTCTTTTTATTGAAAGGTAGGATAAAAGCAACTTCATTGTCAATAGATGGTAGATGAAGAATACAATCCAAAATCTTGTTGAAGAACATTTCAACTCAAATCACATGCTAACATTCACCTAAATACTTTTGCATTAACTCGGCTTGTTAGAAATATTAAAAGTGCCTGAGGGACATTGTTTGACTTTACATTACACAAAGAGATAAAGAGAGGCTGACACCACTGTGGATTAGACCTCCAGAGAACCTGGAGACAAATACAATGAGTCATAATAATGTGTGTGATCCAAATATAAATGTGTTATGATTTCAGTCACTTCAAAGACTTTATCATCGAAATGGTTGAATTATTATAATTATCTCCTGTTCAAATAGCAAGAAGACATCATGGCCCAGTTCGAAGCTTTGCATTAGCTCTAATTGTACAGACACATAGGAACTGGATTCTAAGCTGAGCTCTTTTGCTTTTTGTCTGGAGACATTTTCAAAAGATTATGCAACGGGTTTCATGTATATTCGTAACACATATAGTATGTTTGATTCAAAATTAAACTATTACAAAACTTGGAGTCGAGGCAATAAGTACCTCTATCTCACAAACACATTTTGTATCACGTAATGTTCAGCAGCACTTTGAGCAGCACACAGCACTTTAAGATGACCCTATTCGCACATATAAGTGAAACTGCAAACAATTGTTCTTTTTAACTTATTTATTGAAACTTCTGTTGTCGTCCGTAGATCCGACCGGGTGCGTCCCCTGTCTGGCTGTGGTGGCAATGTGAGTTTTAATTTACTTTCTTTTACGTTCAGGCCAGTGTCTGGGATTCCCCTTGGAATGTAAACCCCTAAAGAAAGTACCAGGCTGAACCAAGAGGAGGAACAAGTGGAGGTTTTTAGGTTTATTTGTTATTATGGGCTTTCTTTTCATTAACTTAAGGTTATGGTTTAAATGCGTGTTCAAGGCTAGCTGATTCTTTTAGCTGTTGTTTTCAGAAAAATAAATGCAAAAAATAATACTTTTTTACTTGGAAAAAAATTCCCACACCATATAGAAGGCACAGAGAATGTAACACATTGCAAACGAGATTTTGTGGTACTTTAGGTTCTGACCATCTAAGGCTCTGCAGCTTAAATCCTGCAGTCGCAACATTGGAGCACCATTAGAATTCAACTTCTCAAATGCATACCGACCTTATCTTCACGAATGATCTTTGACTGTCGGACGACAATATATATAGCTGCACAGTGAAAGAAAACTAAGTTACAAATGAAACATCTGAAAGCCACAGACTGGCCTTTACGGCCACAGTTTACTGCACTTACAAAACGAATAAGGCTTTTATCTTGATGGAAAGCAGACTAGAGTATCTGGGAAAATCCATCTTTATTTCACCCTTGTGCCCTTTGTACGGTCAAGAGAAAACCCTTGAAAAAAACTCAAACATGAGTGTATTTTGATCATATGCAAATTTGATTATCATGGAAGAGTTATGTTTTTTTAATTTAGAAATATATCCATTCTGTCATGCCATGTTCCCATCTGTAATCATGTCTCATTTCTGATCTCTAAATGCATCAGGGTTGTGCACAATATCTGCTCTTAATGAATTATAATCGTGGTCAAACTCATCCCTGAAATTGGTTTGAAAATATCTGGTCATACAAGTTGGGAGGAATAAAGAAGATGCCAGGAAAGGAAGATAAGCCTACCTGTAGTCCGCATTGTGACTGCTCATTTAAAAGGAACCTGCTGCTGTTAATCTTCATATGGAGGAGCAATGAATCATGCAGCAATGGGCTGCAGATGTGTGTTGAAACACACAAGAGAACAAAACAATTTGTTGCATTTCACCATGTCCTGTCGCCAAACCCAAAAGAATGATGTAAGCACATGGTGAGCTGACAGACGTACTTTCAGATTGTGTGCGTGCATGGTGACGAGCTTTTATTGATACTGTTCCACGTCGGAGGACCGACTGTGATTGTCTGTCAGTATAATGAATGAGCTGTGATGCCTGCCCTTGCTGAAAAACCAGTCCTTATATAACTGCAAAGCTCTGACTTTTCCTTCAGGGTATTTTATTTGCAGTCACCTCTTTTCTTCTCTCCTTTGCTTGAAAGCAACTTTGATGTCGCCATTATGTGTGGAGTCAGATCTTTATCAAAAAGAGTAAACATATTTTGGGTCTTCACAAAAGAAACATTTTCCACTGCACTCACATATAAACCAATATATCTCTGATGATTTTCAATGGTATTTTTCATCAAAAACATTTGAGAATACCTTCAAATGTGTATTTAAATGGATCGTTGTGCATGAAGAAATTTATTTTAACTCTTCATTTGGGAACCGTTTGAAATATGTGGGAATTTCAACTATACAATATGCATATTTTTGAGACTTAAACATCCTGTTTTGTCATTTAAATATACAATATAATCTGCTGAATAATGTAAAAATCAATTGCTATAATATATATTCTTGCGAATTGTGGAAGGACTCATTAATTCAGACACCACCATTTGAGTCACAGTAGCTTACTTCATTAGTTGTGCTGGGGAAAGGGGAGGTGGTGCAAACAACCAACAAAACATTGCTGCCAAGACAAAAAACATCCTAAAAAGGTCTTAAAATCCAAACATTGAGAAAAGCCTGGAGCACAACTATAGAAATCTCTGGCCAAGTTTCCATGTAAATGTTTTTACAAAAACAGATATTTCCGCATCTACGTTTACAAAAAAGAAAATCTTCATTAACACAGACCCGCATACACACCTGATTCAACTACTATGAGCATGCCAAAACTGTAGGGGGCAGTGCAACGAAAAGCATGAAGACATAATAGTCAATCAGAATCCTTGGAAAAAAAACACAGAGTTTATCCAGATCTCCACTGTGGCCGGAGTTTTCAGGAATCATCATTTGTGGTGACACATTTATGTGTAAATTTAAGGCTGAAATGCAAACAGATATCACTGGGGTTTTTTTTAATACTCACATACGTGTAAATGTGGCCTCAGTCAAAGTCTCAAAATGACATAAACTACATGTAACCCATAACAATTCTAACATTAGAGAGCTCAAAATCCAGATTCCATTTGTCACAGAGGATCAAACATTTGTCTTCAACTTAAAGTCTGAGAAAATACATCACTTTCCTTTGCTTCAATCGAAAACATTTAGGAAGATCTATGATGGTTCAGATTACACCGTAGACAAGCAAATATTTAAGCTTTTAATCTCAATGTTGAGTCCAGTGGAGTTTGAAGGCTTAACTTATCCAATAGTATCTTATAGTGGTGGAGCCTATTCTCATCCCTTGATTTTTATGTTCTTCTACTCCGGTGACTGGAAAATATCAGGATGTAATCACATCTGTCTGCTTCTCGTCGTTGTCTTGTACACGCTTACTTTTCTTACATTTGGTTTCAAGTGTTTCTTGCGATCTTTTTTTTATACGCCTTCATTTTTCCTCCATCGTCTCCCTTTCTCAGCCCGGACAAATTCCATCTTTCCACAGAGACGCATTATGCATATTGGTTGCTCATACAGCATCAACTAGCATTGAAAAGGTACCCATCATCCCACACAGATGCCCCCCACACTCTCAATCAGTTGCACTTTGAAGATACATTTATACATCTGGTCAAATTGCCATTCACCGTTCGCTCAGGGCTAATATGATAAATTGTGTGATTTTCAGAGCTGCTGATTGATGTCGTTGCCCCTTAGCCACTGGTGTAGCGCTTAGAATTCTCAAAGAGGATATAGCTGCCGACACACGAAGGCGTCGCATTTACAGACATATGTAACACAGCTGCAACATTGGGAGGGATAATGTTCTACGTACTGTATGTGGTGTTTTTGAATGAATAAAAAAGTTAATTTCAGCCTTTGTGTTTGTGTCAATACTGGATGTGATTAATGTTCTTTTTCAAAGCTTCTCGCAATCATAGAAATCTGCTTAGTGCAGCTACGGTATGTCATTTGGGATTTCCATGGAAACAAAAATAAAATAAAAAAGGATCATGAACTGTTTCTCGTTCTGACATGGACTAGAATGAGGTTGTTGACACTTTCTCGGCTTGCAGCTCCTTTTAAAAAGACGATGTAAAAATATTCGACAATGAAAATAAATGATTAAGAGCATTGCTAGATATTTGATTGCTTTCTGTTTACAGCACACTCAAACTTTGGCTCTTTTGTTCCATCAATCATACCAACTTGTTGCACTTTGTTGCTTAATTTTCTCTTCCGCTATCCAATAACCCCAACTGCAAGAGCAGATAGTATCCCTCTTTTGAGTCTGATTCTGCAGGTTTCTTCCTGTTAAATCTGAGATGTTGTTTTTTTCCAGTGTTTCTTATACTTGTTTATGTGGAATAATTAAATTTTTTTCTCTGTAAAAGTGCCTTGGAATAACTGTTGTTTTTTGTTGGTTTTTTTTGCATGATGGAAATAAAACTGAGTAATTACATGATATTTGCAAATTTAACCAAACAA
This sequence comes from Blennius ocellaris, assembly GCF_963422515.1. Lineage (NCBI taxonomy): Eukaryota > Metazoa > Chordata > Actinopteri > Blenniiformes > Blenniidae > Blennius > Blennius ocellaris. The sequence continues at coordinate 8,464,529 of NC_137670.1, read as the reverse complement.
ATCTATTCAAAATCATCCTCTATATCTACTTGATCTTGGTTTTGAGTCCATAAATAACAGAAAATCACACACTTTCACATCTAAAGGTAGTTTACATTCAACAATTAATGTAACATGTCTTTGGATGTTTGAAGGAACCAGACACAGGCACATGAAGAAGAAAAACGTGCAAATTCCACACAGAATTTACAGTCTAGAGGCAAAAGTGCTATTGTGCACCCTGATTCCATGCACTGTGTTCAAAGAAATTACATTTATTCTGTGCATTTGGTAGACTTCACCCACACCTGCTGGCCAGAAAACTTCTGGCTCATTTGAATCTGTGTTATCAGATCATTATTTCAATTATCGATATCCTCACCCAGTGAGAACAGTGTACTGGTAAGCAATATATGTCAGATCTGTTCCACACCTCCATTGGTGCTCCAATCCACCTCTTCACTCTCTACATGGACGAGTGTGGGACAACACACCACATGGTGAAGTTTGCCGATGACGATGTGCTGCAGTATGATTATAGTGCAGATCACGAGCCTACACCGGAGGATTTTGGTTTTGAGAGGCGGTGACCTTTTTTTTTCCTCTTGCAGAAGTGGTAAATTTGAATTTGAATCCTCGGTGCCCCAGCGATGGTGTTGGGTCATCACAAATATTAGCTCATCACTCACGTTGGATAAGAACAACGTGAGTGAATTAACCAACACCAATATTTCCTAGGGAAGCGCTCCTCCTCTGGTGTCAGCAATACCATCCACACAACATTTTACACTTCATTTATTTTCAGTGTTTTAACGTTCTCCTGTTTCAGCTGGTTCAATTTGCCAACACTGCAAAATAAATTGCGACCCGTGAGGATCAACAGCATCGGCTCTATAACCTCTGGCCGCTCCCCGAAGGTCCCTGGTACAACTGTGTGAACAGCAGATCTGCAGGAAGGCCAGGAGCATCATCTTGGCAACTACATCCTAGTTTCCTCCGCCAATGTCCTGATGACGTCTACATTTCCCAGACTATCGCAAAAATGGAAGGGAAGCAACTTTTCCAATGGCAATGTGCCTCCTCAACACTTCTCTACCCATAGCATCACTCTAAATGACTGAAGATTTTTTCAGGACAAACAAGGTCACTGTACACAATGAACGTAGTAAAAGTCAAGATTTTTATCATTAAAAAAAAAAAAGAATTGAGGAGTTTGGCATGAATATGCTTGTTTAAAGAAATACGTTTCATAGTGGGATTTGAAAGTGTCCAGGGATTGGATGTTTTAGATGTGAGGTAGTAGAAAGGGTGGAAACATGGAGCTGAGTATCATCGGCATAGCAGGGAAAACGAATATTGTATTTCCAGAAACTAGGAAGGAGGAGGTGAATGATGAAGAGGATGGGGACGAGGACACAGCCCTGGGGGACACCAGAGGAGAGGCTATGTTGGATAGTCCAATGGATACTAATCAGTGGGGAAGATGGAGTTTCAAGAGGCAGTCACTCAGATCAAGAAAGAGGAGAATGGATAAACACTCAGTGTCAGCTTCAACTAGAAGGTCGTTGGTGACTGATGAGCGCCGTGTCTGTGCTGTGACGAGGACTGAAACCAGAGTGAATTTGAGATACCATAGTTCATTTTTTTCACAAGGCTTGTTGTTGTGCAATCTTTTAAACTGCCCTTCAGGGGTAAATACAACTCTTCTGATTCTAATTCTTAAAACTGTGAATTTGAAATGAACACAAAATCTTAGGAACCCTGCTTGTATGAATATCCTGGACTGAATGAATGTATTCATATCTTTTATTTACCTCTCTCTTCTAGCAATGTCTGCGCATTGAGCTGATTAGAGTGCCAGACAGGTGTGAAGTGTGAGAGGCTTTAGAGAAAATGTGGTTTTGGCAGTGATTACCATGGCTACAAAGCAACAAATGTCATACTACATAATTTGATTCGGTCCCACAGTGTTATCTTTGAGACTCAGTACTACAAGGGCGGATTTGTTTGATCGAAAACAAAGTGGATAATTTGTTACTATGAAGCTTCAGGGTGGACTGCTGCGTTTGACTCAGCTTTGGGCATCTTCTTCCTCAAAGCAGAGTCAGTGTTTGAAGTTTTGTCCAGCACTATGCTGGAGTCCGCTGTCTGGAGTATGACATCTGGAGAACAGCCGGGTTGTATTCACTGCATTCACACAGGCAGTTTGGGGTTCAGTGTCTTGCCCAAGGACACTTCAGCATGCGGATGGGCAGAGGTGGGAATTGAACCTGCAACCTGCAACCTCTCTACCAACCAAACCATGCCGCATGCCCATGTAATGAGCCCCAAGTTTCTCTCAATGGTGCACAAGCACTGTTCACGGCAGCTGTCAAAGTGGATAGTGAATGGCCAAATGGCTAAATGCTTTGTTATCCAAATCATTTTTAGGTGATGGCTTGTCTCTGTTTAAATTGTGTTTTTTTGGTGGCCTCATGCAGCCCTCAGCTATATATCCCTTAATTAAAGTAGGATGACCTCATGTAATCATTTTTGTAAGACATTATGAATCGCTTTCCAAAATCACATCAGTCGCAGACAAGGCCAGAATACATGATCATGAGTTACCTCAGATGTACTACACTGTCTGTAGTGGTTGGAAAGTTTAGTCCAAAAAGTTTTTTCTGCAATTGGGTAATACAGACAAATTCATCCTTAATTCCAACGTATCACCATAAGTTTGCATTTCTGACAACAAAAACAAACACAAAAATCCATAGAGGAGTCTATCACTGATCTTTGACTGTTCTTCTGAATAAAGTTGTGGTTTTGACTGTAAAATCAAACAGTTATGAACCAAATCTAGTAGAATTATAGATTTAAACAATACAGTCTCACTACATTCTGCATTACATCACTACCTTAAAGAGGTGACGGCTTATTAGTTGTTAGCTGCTGTGCTACTAAACATAGGGAAAATGGTAGAAATGGCTTCAACTTTCACCATCTTGTTTACCGTGTAATTAAAGCCCTGATCAGGCTGTAATCGCAGCTCTTCGGTGCTCTCTTGATCCCTTTTTCAGATAGCCTCTAATTTTATGAGCAGAACAACTAAACACACATTCTAGACTAAAGCAATACAATTCTTGTTGGGAAAAGACAATCATTACAGCCTCCAGGTATATTACTGACCTACAAAAACACTGAGAAGAAGGTTTTATGTTGCCCCTACTAATCTATTTTCAATAGAGTGCTCAGGAAATGCAGCTTGCTGTCCAACTGATGTCATTACATCCAGGAAAACCGGCTACGCTCTGATAGGACTGATTTGACATTTTATTTTACCATAAAGAAGCAACTGCTAGATAAATGTTTGCGCATGTCAAGCACAGTGTTATTGAAAAGCTGGTTAAAAGCAGTTTATCAGCTTGTTGAGAGGGCCCAAAGTATTGACTCCTGCCAGAGAGCAGCCCCGTGACTATAAAAGAGATTAAAAGGTGGCAGTCGTGTCGGCAGGAGCATGAAAGGCCAAATGCAACACGGGTAAATCATCATCAGTGTGGACAATAGAAACCTTGGTCCAGATAAGGTCATTCTCTCTGTAATTTGCATGTTCTTCCTGTGGTGAAGAAATTAAAGCAGCAGGTTGCTAGATCTTCACTGTTACAGTGAAGAGCTACAGAAATGGGGTACTTTTGGTTTAATTGTTTTCATCCACTGATCAACATATTTTTTATGCATAATGCATGATCAATATCTAAAAATAAAGATCTGAAACTGGACTATTTATGTCACCCTGAAAATTTCACACATAAAAAAAGAATCATCAAATAAATACACCAAACAGCCAAATTGGATTTGGCCGATAATGTTTTTTAGTCAGTGACAGCCCCAACAATTTGTTGTATGTAATTCGGAAGGCCCTGCTGTAAGAGGTTGTGATGCCTTCTTTTTTTCAGTACTGTAGCCACAACTATGGGCTTCTCTTCTTTGTCAACGGGCTTCTCAAAAACACTATATTTCAAGCGAATAACGTTGACAAAATATCTATGCTCTAACCCACATGGAAAGAACCTATACGAGGATAAATGCACATATATGAAACCTATATGCAGCATATATGCACATATATGCTGCATATATGCACATATATGACAATATATATGCTGCATATATGCACATAAATGCCACATATATGCACATATATGACAATATCAATGCACTTATTTTGTTTTATACTTTTTTTTATATACATGCTCATACATGTGCACATACATGCACGTGTATGTACATATATGCGCATATATGTACATAAAATATAGGGAAACGGACAATTTTATATATGTCACATATATTCAAAACCTATATCAAAACCTATATCAAAACCTATATTAAAACATATATGTTTATATAGGTTCTTTCCATGTGGGAATTTAGGCTCCAGAATTGAATCTCGCTGTACAAGTGAGAATGCCTCCATATAAATCCGATTAGATATCCTGCTACTGGTGCAGAAAACTCCTCAGTATCTTTATTGATATGTCTTTCTAAAGCCACGGTTGCATTATTTCACAACATGACATGTGCAAACAGACATACTGTGTACAATGCAAACATGATGGCTCTTGTCCAGTAAGCTGGTTAATCTTTTCCGGTGTACATGTGCCCTGTGGGCATATGAAGCAAATCTTAAAGAGAGATATTGCATTCTGAAATTGAAGCCCAAGTCCTTCATGTGGAAACAGCTCACTGAGCCTACAGAGAATATCGGCTACAAAGATTCTCAAGACCTATTGGACATTCTGTCCATCTGTGTGTGCATGAATGGGATGGAACTGTCATTGCTGTGTGCTTTATAAAGCCAGCAAAAGAATAGCAGATGGAGTCACTGACAATACAGCTCATTATGTAGAAAATAACTCATTTGGGTGAATTAATCCAGCCACATGCCAGATATAAACTCTCTGAGAACCTCAGTTTAATGTAATGTGTGAAATAAAAGTAAATAGTTACTTTTTAGAATGATTAGTTAGCAGCCAAATCGTGGTATAGTGGTCATCGCTTACTTACCTAATAGCAAGAAGCTTATGGATAAAAACCCAGGCCTTTCTGGGCGGAGTTTGCATGTTCTCTCTATATGTGGGTTTCCTCCCACTGACCAAAAACATATGTGCGGAAATACCAATAACACTAAAAATGCTGTAGTTAGTATAGCAGGTCACTAGTTGGTGCTCTGTTTTTGTAACACAACTTATTCGCCATCTCTTATGGTATCGTCACGAATACAGATGACGGTGCAGTAAATGTACACTTTGTTGGCGAAACACTGTTAAATTCAATAGATTGAACAATCCGTTGGGATCTAGCATTGTAAGTGCTCCCTATTCGCTATTTCCTGTGACTGTAGTGCACATGTGCATTACTGCACACTTCAGTAAAGTTGTGTCATCATGTTCACATGGAGATGGAGATCATTGAAAACATCGAGTTCTCGAAGGGTTTTTTACCAGAGGTGCCATGAAAACAGCATGCTATAAACATTAAAAATAGCAAGTAAATAGACCTTTATGGACAGCCGACCAAGTTGGAATACTATTCCAAGGTGACTAAACTATAAATCTAACAAGTCCCAAGAGAACATTGGCTGGGAGTCATGACACTCTGGAAGCTGCCATTGTTACTGTCCACCTACTCATCAATGTGCGGAAAAACTAGGACTGTCGTGGGCTTGCACAGTAGCAACATTTCAGAAAAGTTCAGTTTTCCCCCCATTTTCATAGAAATCCACAGAGTCGGAGCATTTTCAAAAAGTTCCACAGAGGGAGCTGTATTTAAGTTGCATTTGCCTTTCCTTTTTCACTTGATAATATGTAATAGTTGCAGCTCAATCATCCGCTCAATGTGTACTACCCAGTATTCATTCACATCCATCCACGTGCTGACATAGAGTTGAGAATCAATATTCTTGTCCAGTCCAAACCCAGCATGAAGGGAATATGTGAAACCTTTGAAGTGGGGTTGGATGAGATGGTTTCTTCACCGTGAAGGTATTGTGTGCAGGAGAAATGAGGGCGGAATTGTCCCCAGTTTTTCAAACCCATGAGGCTATGGAAGGCTTAACAATCTACTGCTTAACCCTTTAATAGAAGGCTCCATGTCAAAATCAATATTTCCTGAGAGAAGCGTACTTGGGATGGGAGGTTTGTAGCACTATGCCTCCCTGAACAAGAAGAATTTCTCCGGAGTTTAAAAAGGAATGAATAGTTATGCTTTAGTGCGGTTAATGCATATCTTCCATGTTTATGCTGGGAAGTTTCAAGTGAAAAAATGTTCAATGTTACTAGCTGTCTAGTGAAAGAAAAAACAACTCTTCACAACTTTAAAACTTCCATAACCCGAATAATGGGCTGTGAAGGCAAACTGCTCTCTAATGGCGCTGAGTAATGACAGAGAACTGTTTGACATTTAAGCAGCATCTTGTACAAGGATGGGAGGAATGAGGAACTGTACGTGAAGACGGATAGCGTGAATATGTCGCTTGAAATTAAGAATATCAGACTGCAATGGCTTGGTCCTGTCCTGTAGAATTTCAATGACAGGATACCTAAAGTTACTGTGAGATGGATTCCAACTGGAGGAAGAAAATGAGGCAAAACCACCAGGTGAACAACTATGAAGAAAGAACTGGAAGAGATAGGTCTCCTGGTCTAATTGGAGTCAATGTGTCCCCATCCACCGCATGTGATTCATCGACTTCAAATGCATTAAACAATCTTTGAAAAAACTCTCTAAACAATCTGCTTTGATTTTATGAAAGCACTTTCTCACTTTCGTCCATCATGTATGCCCACCTTTGTTCTATTCTCATAATGAAAGCATGCAATTTAGCCCTCTGCTTAATCAATGCATTGTCACTCGGTTGCCTCCTAGCAGCAAACAAAGGCCAAACACAATGTTTAGCTTGGATCAGTCCCTGTGGCAGCTGCCGATGTGTGATGGCTGCGCTTAGGCAATCTGCCGCAGCAGTGGGTAGGTGACACTGACCCTGGCGCTCATTCATTTGGAAATAATGGTCCGTAGATAAGTACCCATTTCAATAAATAGCCTGCGATGCCTTTTCTTTCACCTGCTGATTGATTTGTTGCAAATATTGGTTTGTGTCAGCAGGGTTGTTGTGACGGTGTGTCTTGAGTCACGGTATTGCAGTGCAGTCTCTGTTGCGTGGAAATAGATGGCACAGTGTAACCTCAGAGAGAGAGAGAGAGAGAGAGAGAGAGAGAGAGAGAGAGAGAGAGAGAGCACATTTCCTGCATACCTCTCTGTTGCCCGCGAGCTCAGTTTTCTCCTCCCTCCCATTTCGGGCTTCTGAGCGCGACAGGCTCACCAGCAGCGCCTTCCTCCCTCTCTTGCTCTCCCTTCTCTACCTCTGGCGCTCTCTCTCAGTCAGAGGGGATCCTCCGTAACAGCTGTAGCTCAGTGTGATCCTCACTTCTCATCTTTTCACTGACATCTTTTTTTCCTGTCTTTTTTCTCTCACTCTCTCTCTCTCTCTCCTCTGAATTGAGTTGGTCAGCTGCCGATATCATTGCTGACATTCAGTGTTTGGATGCTTACCTAGGCAGGAGAACTTTTCATGCTCCCGTCAGTGCACCTCTTTTGTTAATCCAGACACTTGGGATTGTGTTTGTCTTTCGGTTTAGAGATAAGTCAATGATGAAAGGTTTTTTTTTCTCATAGTGGATGATTCATCTTATCTTGTCTTCTTTCCACTTCTCAAGACTTCTGGGTGGTAGTTTTTTTCTTTCCCTTTTGTTCCACCTGTGCCTCTGAAGACTCTCCAGAGAGTTTTATGGAGTGTGAAATTTGCCCAGTAAGTGAGAAGTTTGGATGGAGCAGAGTGGGACAAAGCATGGCTGATGGGACGGCAGCTGAGTGTTGAAGCTTTCAGTCTAGGAAGGCAGTCCAGGTAAGTATCGGCATAATTCACCTAAATTACACATGGGATTTCATCCAAGAATGTGCATTTGAATGTGTGTGCTAAAGGGACTTATTGCGTCGTCAAAGCATGCCGGATAGGTATATTAGTGAGAGAGAAGGGAAATGTCATAGCAACACAGTCTGACTTCAACTCTGGTACCAGTGCTGTGTTAGACATGACTACGTCATGTTGGACGAATCAGTGGGTTCTGTCTGAATTTTGACAGCCGCACATTAGTCTAGATAAAGATGAAGAGTAAGACCCCTGTAACTTGGAAAAATGTTTTAATATCATTCAAACCTTTTATAAATTTTTTCCAGTCCTGCACGTTCCAAACAAATAAGTGAGATATCTTGGCTTGAATAGATCAATAATGTATCTTCAGGAAGATTCATGTATACAACATTGTTAGAATGCATCCTATACAAAAGCATAATTGGCAAGGCATTCACATAATCTATTAGAAAACAAGACTATCTCTCCCCATTCCAAATCAATAGTCTTAAAGTTTTAAGTGTTTTAGGGGCTTTCAAATCCTTGGAGAGCAGCTGGACACTTGTGTTTATGGGCTTAAAATGTGAGTAATATTGTCTGTATTACCTTGGAAATGAGGATGTAATACAATGATATTCAGAAATTATGTGATGATACTCTTCACTACCCAAAATGTAATATCTCGTGTACGGTCAGATGGGTTTTTCAAGCAGATGCACTTGAAAAAGAAACAAGTAGAATACAGAATGATTTTCTCTCCTGTAATATGGGCAGCGCAGCCACAGCCTAATCTGTATGATCAACAGGTTCAAAACATTTGCATCATCTCATTTCATGGCCAATATGGGGGAAAATAGTATACATAGGCTGCTTTCTAAGACATAGAATATCATAAAAGTTTCAAAGTTTTTAATTTCAATGCTGTGGTTAAAGTATGTGAATATAATGAGGGATTTCACCCTGCTCAGTTAGTCATGGTTAGAATTCCATCTCGGCAGTCGGAAGTACTTGAGAATGTGGCATGCAGATTTTGCAATTGACTAATAGAGACGGAGGCTGTAAGAAGCTTTGCATTGAAAGTAACTCATTAAGCCAATCTTTGATGACTTACTCCAACAAGGGGAATATAAACAGGACAGAATGTACCAGCGTAGTGTCTCCATTTGTATAATACCTACTCACTCAAACAATTGCCCAAGTTTCAGATAGAGATTATTGTTTAATGTCATAATTTCAGTAATTTCTGTTCCCACTCATCCAGGAATGACTACAGTGTCCATGGAACCTGTAGGAGTCCTAGTGGAAAGGGGCGCCAATGCCACGGACCCACCTCTGAGCTCCCATGAAGATACGGCCGCCACCTTCACCATCGGCACCATCCTCTCCATCATGTGCCTTGTGGGAGTCCTGGGGAACATCTACACCCTGGTGGTCATGTGTCACTCCATGAGGACGGCGGCCTCGATGTACATTTACATTATAAACTTGGCCCTGGCAGACCTGCTTTATCTTCTCACCATTCCCTTCGTGGTGTGCACGCACTTCCTCAAGGGATGGTACTTTGGGGACGCAGGGTGTCGGATTCTGATCAGCATGGACTTCCTCACCATGCACGCAAGCATCTTCACGCTGACAATCATGAGCACGGAGCGCTACTTTGCCGTGCTGAAGCCGCTCGACACCGTAAAGCGGTCAAAAAGCTACCGGAAGGCTATCGCCTTGCTGGTGTGGGCAGCCTCACTAATCCTCACCTTGCCAATGATTGTGAGGATTCAGCTCATGACGGTGGGCAACAAGGCCATGTGTCAGCCAACCCTGTCGCCATCCTCCTACAAGGTTTACATCTCTTTCCTGTTTTGCACTAGCATTGTTGCTCCGGGACTGATCATTGGCTATCTCTACATCCAGCTGGCACGCACTTATTGGATTTCACAGACAGAGACCTTCAAACAGACCAAGAAACTACCTAATCAAAAGGTCAGTGAATCACAGGATGGTATTTTTCATCACATGTGGTTATATTTCCCAACAGCTCACTCTCTTGTGGTGCTCCTTGTGTTTTACCACTCATCATCAACAATTTATGGGCTGAATTACTCTGTGTTTGCTCAGCCACTTATGATAACCCAGTTCCAAAACCAACACACTTTCTTGGCTGTAATCCTCAATATGATTCGTCAGTGCCCTCCTACAATTTTGCAAAATCTAAAATACTGTTGGCCGAAAGTGCTGAAGCCATTTTTTGAGAAAACTATTTGCTCAGTATTGAGGGATGATTGTGGTAAAGATATGGCAACGGTTTAGGGCTGCACAATTTGACCTCAAATCTAGATTGCGATATAATTTGAAGCATCGCAGTAATGATATATATTGTGATATATTCTTTTTAGAATGACTGTGGACATACTCACCAACCAGATATATTTCAACAAAATAAACACTCTTAAAAAAAAGTCTAGAATGCCATTTTAAGAACATTTATTATGCAAAAAAATTTTTTTTAAATTAAACATTTATGGTACTTGTATTATCAATCCACTGCTGATTCTTCTGTTTTCAGCTTTCCTGGTGTTAAACTGACACAATTGCCAAATTGTTACTGTCTAAATGCAAAACTTTTCTGAGCTGAAAATGCAAAATGACAATTTGTCATTCTGCCAAAATAGGCTTTTGTTATGCAACCCAACACATGTGTAACAAATTTGTTCTTTTGTTTATACCACGCTTAATGCTTTTTTCTGCTCTACGATTATCACAGTTATTGTGCGGTTTTATACCGTTGGTATTTCACATGACGACGTACTAGTATTAAAGTAATCGGCAAACAATTGAATCTTTTCTCAGCAGTTTGGTATACAATGCATAACAAAATATTCAACAAGCTGTTTTCATATGTCGGGACTAAACTTGGGGGAAGTGTTTGGTTCACTGTCACTTTCATGACCTTTCGCTCAGTCAGCAACTTGGCAGGGATGAAACCTGCTGCATCCATCAGGTCCACCTTCATGAATAGAAAGGAAGGTAAGCACAATCAGGGCAGAAGGAAGGGTCTTATCCTGTAACTAGCAGGTCCGTAATGTTCTTTTTGGCAGCTACTGTATCAGCTGTTTTGACCGGGCTTTCCCGACAACACTGTCATCGCCACCGATAAAGAGCTGCTATTCACGATAATGTAAGCGTGGTAAGTGTTCCGTCGTCACTGCTCTCTGCAGCAGGCTTTTTCTGATTCCCCCGTTCCCCCACTGCACACGCTGAGACCAAACTGGTTCCAATTTGCTTCATTGCAGGACTAAAGACGGATTCATTTTGTCTTATCAGTGTGATTAACTACACGGCAAATGCTTCCCTTACCTTGCCTGACAGGCTCTTTGTTAGGGCTTTAGAGAGAGATTAGAACTAAAAGAGAGAGTAGACTGGCTAACAACGAGAAGTGCTCCTACATGCTACAGAAATAATCCTCTCTGTCGTTATCATTGCTGTTTAACTGGGTTTGTGTGACAACAGTTGGCTTTCAAAATATGAGTCTCTCCTCAATAACATTTGTCCACTTGTGATACGACTTGGGATGAATATGTAACTGGGTTAGTATATTATCATTTGTGCTTTGGAATTTGTATAGTTCACCTTTTCTTCCAATTTTAATCAAATTCATCTGCAGTTAATACAAGTAGCTTTGTAGAAGTGGATCACTTGTTGAGCTTTTCATTTTGGGTATTTTTACCAGTTGTTTCTGGCTTTTTGCCACCAGTTATAACAATGCATTTAATTCATGAATGTCTTTCAAGACAGTCAAGGTCACTGTATAGTAATGAGATGAAATATAATCAACACAATCGAATGCAGCAGGGCTCCATCTGAATACAGAGTGCTTGAGAACATAATTAATTTAGATCTGAAATTCTAATCTTCCATTCATTTTTACTTTTGGCAATTTCATGGCTAGAATATCCCAACTCGGAGCTTGTGGAGGCTTTCGTAGTGGAGTTTCCATGTTCTCCATGCACATGCATTGCTGTTCCTGGTCTATAACAATCCCAAAATATACACAATGGGTGAATTAGTGTCTCTAATTTTACTTTCGGTGTGAAGAAAGGTACTGTCTGTTTGCATTTTCACCCGATGTGAGCTGGGATGGAAACAAGCTACCTGCCAGTAAATGGTAGCACTTGGTTTAGTAAATATCAAAGGTTAGATTCAGTTCTGATCATACCACCACATTCTGCTACTATATTACATTTAATAAGACCAAGTTTTGGCAAAAAGATGAGTCTGGACACTAAAGTGTGAAATCTATTTACTGTAACTTTGTCACAGTTTGTTCTCACCTCAAACAAAAAGAACACGTTTTATCATAATATGGATTTGCTGCAAAAGATGTACCAGTCAGGTTTGTTACTATGGTAATGCTAAAATATAGGTTTTGGCATTGAAATAATAGAATTTTTTCGAACGCGACGTATGTGGAAACATGAATGTTCTTTATATGCTTGTGTTGAATGGTTCCATCAGATGTTTCCAAAGCCGTGTGATTCTGCCCTCATGTGCGTTTTTTGTTGAATGCAAGATGTAACCAACATATGACTCATATACAGCAAATACAGAGATGTCTTTTAATTCTGTGGTGGTGTAGAGGTTAGAGAAACAGATTTACGATTAGAACTTTGCAGGTTTGAATCCCACTGCTGGCAGCTCTCTGTAGCAGCGCATTGCTCCTGCTATGTACAGTTAATCATAAATATGATCAGAATTGTTTAAATACAGAGAAGTAAATTACCTAAATTAGGAATCAATAAAGTATGGTTTCTGAAAATGTAGGGTGTTTTTTCTTATGAAACTATCTGTGATGGACTGGTGACTAGTCCAAGCTGTACCATGACTTCATCCAAGTCACATGTCATGAGCTCCAGTGACCCTAAATTGGATAAAGTGGTGTCAAATATGTATTTATAAATGCAATAAAAAAAAAAAATCACATTTTATATGGTCTGTTGGCAAAGTATATTTAATTAGTATGCAGTGAATGTAAACTGCAGAAGAAATAATTCAAAAGAAGTGGGTATGCTGAGACCACGGGGAGGGTCGATACCACTAAAAATTCTTCAGCATATTGCCCTGTACTTAACATACTAAAAAACTTAACGACCCTCTTGACCTGCTTTTTTTTAATCAGAATTATTGAATCAACGTTGTTTGAAAGTCATGGATTTTTCCATCAAGCCAATTCCTTAACCAGAAAAGTCATCCAATATGCACCAAGAGACTTTTCTTGTTCCTACATTATTCCCAACAGTGGTGAAATTTAAACCCATCTGTGGGGAAGAAATGCTCTGGGTTGTGTATTTTTCAGTTTTCATTAATTTAGATGGGGAAAAGAGACCAATCAAGTTGGATCAAACTGGATACTGACCAAACTGAAACCTAAAGAGTCCAGAATATAATTTCATGTTCTCCTTCCTCAAATCTATGAATCGTATCTCGACATGCTGAAGCTCTGTTGATGGTCAAGCTTTTGATCTAGTTTCTTGGGGATCTATATGAATACACCTGACGTATCATAAGGCACTCCCCGAAGTGAACTGCGTCTCATTAATACAGCCTTTCTACCTGTGGTCTTCCTTGTCCAGGTGCTCTACTTGATCTTCACCATTGTGCTCCTCTTCTGGGCGTGCTTCCTGCCTTTCTGGATCTGGCAACTGTGCCAGTTCCACCCCTTGCTGTCGCTCTCACCCAAAGCCAAGCGCAACATCAACTACCTGACCACATGCCTGACGTACTCCAACAGCTGCATCAATCCGTTCCTCTACACGCTGCTCACCAAGAACTACAAGGAGTACCTGAGGAAGCACAAGCGGTCGTGGTCGGCCGGCAACTACTTCAACCGGCGGAGTCGGTTCCAGCGCTCACCGCGGAGGTCACCATCGGCCAGCAGCCAGCAATGCACCGAGAGCTTCATGCTCACGCACACGGCCTCGTTGCGAGCGCATAACAGCAGCTTGTGAGGTAGGAATCAGCTCTTTAAGAATAACATTTGTGACTTGTTAGGATAAGTGAGACTCCCAAAATACAATCATCTTCCTACTGCTCTGAGAGCCAGAGGGGGGGGATTGAGACATTGTAGGAGTTTTCTATCACAGGAAGGTCTGGTTGTGATGGGTTCTGTGATAGCAGATGGTATTTATTTCTGCCCACCCCACGGAAACATGTCTGTTTGGGATTTCGACTTCCTGGTATGCAGTGTAAACATGTCCATATGGGACTGCTGGGGCCTGATGATATTTATGTGTGGATGTGAGTGAATTTCAATGGACATTCAGTTGAATGGAATACTCAGAAGGATCTGGATTCCTCTTGAGTCAATGTGTTTTCAATCTGGATGCTGGAAAAAAAAGTATTTACTTTTACTAAAATCCTATTTGTGACTATTATACCTCGATAATATGATTCTTTCTTTCATTTGTAGCTCAATATGTTTTTTTAAGGGGATTCTATAAAACTACCAAGTCCCAGGAGAACATGGACATGGAGTCATGACACTCACAAGGCCGCCATTGTTGTTGTCCATTTACTTGTGCAGAATTAGTTAATACAGGCATGGTGCGCATTCTCAGCCGCAGTGTTTATTAAAGTTGTGTTTTCTCCTCTTTCCTCGAAGAGTCGGAGCATTTGTAAAAGACTTAATCTATGTTGCTCTGTATATATTATGCTTTAATATGTGTTTCCTGCGCTTATTAAAAGGTTGAAAATGTAACTTGTGTGACAAAAGAGAAATACAGATCTGCTGTTTCCACCTGGTCAGCACTTGGTAATGGTGGTAATGTTTCTGCTAATGAAAGCTTGTATGATACCTTCATAATGGAGCAATTCATTCTGCATGCGGAGTCCTAACATTTGCGCCGCTTATGTGGATTTTCCAGCTTGACTTTCACACTCTGCTGCCTTGATTATTATTTCTTGTGGAATTTTCTAGTGCCTCAAGAAAGCTGTAAAGCTTGTGAATGAAACCTTACACTTTTTAGTAGCCCAAAGAAGTTTCTTGTCAGAGTTTCTTTTCATGGTCATTTGTCTACTGTAGGGGGGGGGGGGGGGGGTTCTGGCAGGCTTCCATAATTGAACTCAGTTTCTCTTAGCAATTGTCATCTTCCTCAAGTTGCGCCATTAAATCTCAGTGATTGAATGAGGATTCGTGTTCGGAATCTGCATGATTGTTTCTGAGTTTTTTCCCCAGGTGTCCCAGCGCTTGCACTACAAAGACTAGTCAGTGTGTAATTATTCACGCAGTCTGTGTGTCCCATATGTTCATACAGGGACTATAAATTTCGGTTGCAAATGTGCCTTGCAGAGGAAACTGGACGAATGAAGGAGAGCGTAGCAGTGGGGAATGGTAGATGGAACAGCAGAGCGACGACAGAAGAGGGTGAACAGGGGGTGGTGGGAAGGGGGTTGAGGGTGGGCAACACACACACACACACACACACACACACACACACACACACACACACACACACACACACAGGTTTCTGGTGTATAAATACTCCTCCGCTATGTGGCTCCAACCATAGTTTATAGAGTTGGCTACTACCTTCACCATATGTTTACCTTTTATTCCCATCAGATTGACAGAGAAACAATAATTTTATGTCTCACAATATTATCACTTCTTTTGTTTTCACAAGAGAATACATGGGGAAAGAAAGAAAAGAAAAGCCCAATATCTGGAAGAAACTATCTGACATTATTGTATGGTGTGTGTGCAAGTTACCTACTGAGACAGAGTAGTAACAGAGTGTCATATATTACGACACTACACTCAGCCTTGAAATACAATGTGTTGAGTGGCGGCTGCCATAATTCACAGGGGCAGAGAATATGGCTCCATATTTGTGCCTGCACACACCTGAACTCGCATAGCATCTGTCTCCAATATCTCCACACAATTTAACCAGGACCAGAAGTCTGTGTGTGCTGTAATGAAAAGGATTTATTTTTTCCAATGTTGCGTGGCACTGCAGTGCTGGCCAATACTTTAAAGTCCTGTATTTTCATATAAACAATAAATTTAGCCTAATCTTTGAGCACAAAATAGCAAAAACATATTGTAGCACAGAGTTCCTTAAGTCTCTGGATGTGCAGGGACTGTCGTGGCTGACTCGTCTCTGCAACATCGCGTGGCGGGTGGGGACAGTACCTCTGGACTGGCAGACCGGGGTGGTGGTCCCTCTCTTTAAGAAGGGGGATCGGAGGGTGTGTTCCAACTACAGAGGGATCACACTCCTCAGCCTCCCCGGGAAAGTCTATTCCAGGGTACTGGAGAGGAGGGTCCGGCCGTTAGTCGAACCTCGGATCCAAGAGGAACAATGCGGTTTTCGTCCTGGTCGTGGAACACTGGACCAGCTCTATACCCTCCGCCAGGTGCTTGAGGGTTCGTGGGAGTTCGCCCAACCAGTCCACATGTGTTTTGTGGATCTGGAGAAGGCGTTCGACCGCGTCCCCCGAGATGTCCTGTGGGGGGTGCTCCGGGAGTACGGAGTCCGAGGTCCCTTGTTGAGGGCTGTTCGGTCCTAGTATTCCCGGAGCAGGAGTCTGGTTCGCATTGCCGGCAGTAAGTCGGACCTGTTCCCTGTGCACGTTGGCCTCCGGCAGGGGTGTCCTTTGTCACCGGTTCTGTTCATCATATATATGGACAGAATTTCTAGGCACAGCCGGGGGCCGGAGGGGGTCCGGCTTGGGGACCACAGAATCTCATCTCTGCTATTTGCGGATGATGTGGTTCTGTTGGCCCCATCAAGCCTGGATCTCCAGCGTGCACTGACACGGTTCGCAGCCGAGTGTGAAGCAGCTGGGATGAGGATCAGCACCTCTAAATCCGAGGCCATGGTTCTCGACCGGAAAAAGGTGGCTTGCCCCCTCCAGGTCGGTGGAGTGCCCTTGTCCCAAGTGGAGGAGTTTAAGTATCTTGGGGTCTTGTTCACGAGTGGGGGAAAGATGGAGCGTGAGATCGACAGGCGGATCGGTGCAGCGTCTGCAGTTATGCGGACGTTGTATCGGTCCGTCGTGGTGAAGAAGGAGCTGAGCCAAAAAGCGAAGCTCTCGATTTACCGGTCGATCTTCGTTCCTACCCTCACCTATGGTCATGAACTATGGGTCATGGCCGAAAGAACGAGATCCCGGATACAAGCGGCTGAAATGAGCTTCCTCCGTAGGGTGGCTGGGCGTACCCTTAGAGATAGGGTGAGGAGCTCAGTCACCAGGGAGGAGCTCGGAGTAGAGCCGCTGCTCCTCCACATCGAGAGGAGCCAGCTGAGGTGGCTCGGGCATCTATTTCGGATGCCCCCCGGACGCCTCCCGAGGGAGGTGTTTCGGGCATGTCCCTCCGGTAGGAGGCCTCGGGGCAGACCCAGGACACGCTGGAGGGACTATGTCTCTCGGCTGGCCTGGGAACGCCTTGGGGTGCCACCGGAGGAGCTGGAGGAAGTGTCTGGGGCGAGGGAAGTCTGGGCAACTCTGCTCAGACTGCTGCCTCCGCGACCCGGCCCCGGATAAAGCGGTAGCCAATGGATGGATGGATGGATATTGTAGCATGGTTTGATTTATTATAGTTTTTTTGGACTTAATAATTTTTTTTTTTTTTTTTAAAGATTACTAACATACAAGTTCTTGCGAAACATATTTGGTTCGTGAAGCGTTTCAACACTAGTCCTTTTTATGGTGGTAGTCTTAGGCCGTGTTTACATGTTTTACATTTTTCAGTTTCAAATAGAAAGCATTCACCACATTTTGGGTGTCTGGGTGCTCGTCGTTGAAAATGCAACTTTTCGAAAACGGTTCCCAAGGTGGAACTTTTCAAAAACGCTCTGACTCCATGACAACAGGAGGAAGCAAAACTTTTTAGATCTGCTACAACTCTGGCTCCGTGTAGACGGAGGGAAATGCTTAATTAACAGTGCCAACTGGTGGCCTGGCATGCTTACTCCATAATTTTTAGCGTTTCTGCTGTTTCCGTGTAAACAGACATCATTTTTAAAATGCTGCTGTGTAAACACGAAACCTTTCTGAAATGAAAAAAAAAAAAAAAAAAGTGAAAACCTCAATATGCTGCAGAGATATCCTGCTGTGAACTGCTCTCGTCAATCTGAAGGTATCTCCTTCACACCGTGCCTCCACTCAACAATCACAGCCTCGCCTAAATGGGCTTTGATTTACACCAACAAGGGCGGCACCTTTAACACGCCGCTGACAACAAACAGTATGATCTTTTAATTGCGAAATTCAGAAACTTTTATCTGCTGTGGGGAAACAGCGTGGTTTTACACACTTAGCTTGCTCTCCAGTTGGAAAACTGTGTCATCTACTATTGCAAGAGCATACTCTGCAATAAAATGACCTGGGGGGTCAGCAGCAAGGATATCGCCGCATTATTTTAGTATAAAGCAATGATAGAATTGGCTCTGTCTAAAAAAAAAAATAAAAAAAATTGCTATCTCTATGATGAGTGTTTAGCTGACGGATACAACTGTATAAAAACCAGACCGAGGCTTATCTGTTCAGCGCATTTCACACATCAGCTAATCATTTGGGTTGCGCCTAAAGGCTGACTCACATTCTTGACTGCTGAAGAAAGGTGCCTACAAAGGAGACTGGAAAATCATTTTTGTAAAATATGAGCCAGTGGAAAACCAGTTTCTAACAATCATTCAAAATCTAACATCTTTCTTTCTTTATTGCTCTCCATGCTGATTTTTAATTGCCTTGAACTGAAGTTTTTTGTCAAACAGCCCCCTGACGTCGTCGCCGCCGCATGCTACGTTTTCCAATTCTGAAGTGCCGCCAAGCGGTTTCCCTCCATAAAATGTTCCTCGCGGTGACAGCCGCCTGGCAGCCACCGTGCCGGTGCCCCAGCTGCTAATGTGCGTCTATAGCATTGCGTTATTGGGCCTTGAGAAGAGCAGTCACAAGACTGAAAAAAACTATTGCAACAATAATAAAAAGAGGAAATGGCTGGAGCTCGGGGGATTTTTTTTCTTCTCTTTTTCCCATGGAAATCACGTACCACATAGCCTTGTTAAACAGGGCAGAGGTTTAATATGCATCACAACAGAAAGGACATATAGAATCTCCTTGACAGGCATAATTATTCTATGCGCCTATGCAACGATTCCCCATATACTCAGATCGGCGATCGGCAATCGCCCTCAATGTAGCGCTAATGCGTCCCAGGAAATTAACAAAGATAAGAGGGAAAGTGGACATGGGTTCAATTGCATTACCATTGTCTGTTCGCTTGGGGCAACTTCTCTGTCTGCACAATGCAACCCATGAGAGCAGGCTCACCATGGCTTCAGCTATTAAACACGGTCACACGCACAGTGTCATACATTATCCTATGTCCGTGATCCTATATGTACAGTAGCTTGTTCTGAATGTGCCATAATCTATCTTGAATTTTCATTGTTAGAATGGCAGCACTTAATATTTATCCTTTCCCTCCCTGATGAGGATGAAACTCATCAAGCAATTTTTCCTCATGCAACAGATTCTCAAGTCATATTTCTTTGTGACGGTTTCGCCTGAGCAGAAAAAAAGTGAATAATTCATTCGTAAAAGTAAACAAACACCTGAAAAGCCACTGATGTACATACCCCAATACATTATTCAGAGCCTTTAAAATGCTGTTTTTTGGGTTTTTTTTTAAATGGGTGAGAGCCTCATTTTCGCTACCTGGGGAGAATCCTCTAGTGCCTGTGGAACTGTTGAGGAGATATAACCAAGAATCTGAAGGTCAAACAGAAAAGGGGGATGGGGGTGCAAACCTAATACCGATAGTCCATTACTGTGCAACTCTAATCAGTAAATGCGCCACAAAAATGTCTTTCTCACTAATGGACAGCAAATTATGAGGAAGATCTTCTCGCGCAAGAATTTAGAGGAGTTGCAGCAACCAATTTAATGAAAATGACTTATTGTGTGTCTCTTAGTTGAATCAACATGACTCAGTCATGCCGATGAAAGCCATCAGGCTTGTAGGGCAGGGTTTTTAGGATTTTGAGTTTCCCTTCAACGGCCCGATTCCAGGTGTTCTTGGGTCGTCTTGGGTTGACTTCAAAGAACAGTCAAAAATCAATTTTTTGGGGGAGGGGAAATCTTCTTGTGAAATCCCAATGTTTTTATGTTTATGACATATATTTACAACCTTATGAGCTGTTATCTTCCCGTTAAAGCGTAAACAGATGTTTTATCTGGTTGAAACTGGCAAAAATTTCCATTTTGCTCATAAATGTTGGCCTCTGGGGGATATAAATCTAACTCGAAACGTGTTGTATCATGACGTGGTCAACAATCGTCAATGTTGCTATGTTTACATTGGGTTTTGGCATTTTTCGAAATGGCTAAGTAGCTTCTGAGTTAAATCCAGACCACTAATGTGTCAAAGAAAGTGTTTGTGTGGTGGCATACATCATCCAGGCTGTAAAATCTCTATTTGTTCATAGCATCTTCATGGCTCTAGTCATAAATTTCACACCATAAACTCCATGAATGATCAAACATGTGATGCGTTGACCGCTATTAGAGCCTCCCATGAAACAGTCATTCCCTAACAGCCCAGACATGATCCATCTTTAATTATAATTGCTTTAATCCTGCGTCTGGAGCCCGGCACGGCGGCCACACTTTAAAGCCATCCTCATCTGTCAAAGGCTGTACCACAGCACGTTATAGAGATATTGATAGACGACTCATTAACTCGGTTATCGTCTTCGAGCCCCCGTTTTTCTTTCTCTCTCCACATCAGCTGCTGGGTGCATTTGGTCTGAGGGTTGTTGCCGTTTGGCAGAGTCGAGCAGAGGTCACCTCTGAGAAGGTTGTTTCGGGAAAGCACACGCTTCTTTATTTTTTTGCCCCGTGTTGCTAAGAAGCCGCATCGATCTGCCAGTCATATATCTGAAAGCTGATTACATTGGCTAGGCTCATTTTGGGAATTGGAAATGGCTGTTCTTCCCTCGTCACAAGTGACAGGATGCTTTGCCTGTAATAGCTATTGGCCACATTGTCTGGGAATGCACGAGCTGTGATCGATACGCACCTTGACTCGCCCTCCTCGGCTGTTCGGCTGCATTATATAGGGACCGGGATTGATCGAGTGCCCCCTTATCTTTGCAGGGCTCCTGTTAAGGCTACAACCCTCATTTGGAGAGATCTCACTATAATGAAACATGGGCTTCATTGATGATTTGATGCACGTACATGTATTACCTCCACGCTTCTTTTCACCCACTTCATCTTGATTATCAGCAGTTTTTGCAGCACGTTGTTCTGTTTCTCTCACAGATTTTTAGTCAGGCCCCTCATGTGAAATAGGAATAAACACATATTAGACCACTTTTAAGTTAAAAAAACCACAGCAGTTAAAATGTGAAACTTTCATTCGGATATTGCTCTACCAATAGATATTTATCACAGAACAGCAATGAGTAACTAACTATTGAAGAAAATTCGAATTAAAGTCCCATTTTCATGACAATGGTACTCGGAGCCACTGAAACTTTTTTAAATTGTTTTGGGGAAAAAAAAACACTTCTCCCTTGAAACGGCAGAAGACGCAACTTTTGGAAAATGTTCCAACTCATGAATCTGCTTAAATCTGGCTTACATCTTGCAAATTGGAAGAGTCTCTTGTTTCGCTGTCCCCACAAACACATAAACTCTAATGTCAGGCATGGTGGGGGGGACCATCATCGTGTGTGACTCCTTTTTGCTAACAGGTTTGCAGATGTAGATCACATAAATGGATGCAACAAAATACAGAGAAATCTTGCTGTTGAGCAACCTGATTCAATTTGCAGAATTATGACTTTTGTGCAGTGTTTAGCAAAGTAAACCATCAGAAATTGGCGATAAATATACTCAGCTCAGTGACAGCAAGTGTCAGCTTTTCAAATTTTTGAGCTCTGAGCGCTTTACTTCGTTTTTGACAGGAGCTGCACTTCTCACATTTGAATGGCAGGTGAGATATCAGAGAATTGAAATTCACATACTGCATTTTTCTACATCCTGACACTTCACATATGGTTTATTCAGTACTTTTTTCCCCCACCACCTGTGATTATTTGTTGGGTTTCCAGTTGTAATTTATGGCTCAGTTCTGATGCAGCAGATCTGTTGGATTATGAGATAACAAGTCACACACATGTGAGAACCATACCACCCCCCCACCCCATCAGCCCCAGTTTATGGTTACTCAGACATGGTGCAATTTGTTACGGGAGCTGTTTTTAATAAACAGACCAAAATGGAATAAAAACAGATGAAAGCATTGACATCGACAAATGATAGAAATATTATTAGCCTAATCAGATCACAAAGCTGCAAACCTGGGTTAAATATTGAACAATTCACAATACTTGGAACTGAATACATAATTTTGAAATTGTTACATTGGTTCTAGAATTTTCTATTGGTTTGGCTCTGGTTTGCTCTTAAAATATGAATAACCACAAGGTAGCGGATATATCCTTCACCCTTTCAGCAAAAGGAGCATTTATTCTCCTCTACTATCTGAGCAAATTGAACACAGGCATAAGTGTGACATTTTGTTTCCATACATCATTCAAATCGTTATAGAAATTATTTGTTAAACTCTCACTTTCACATATTCCATATATATATATATATATATATATATATATATATATATATATATATATATGTGGAATTTGGCTCCCCGATTAGGGGAATCCAGCCAAATCTGCCAACACTGATGAGCACATACTGGCCGACAAAATCTAGACAAAACCGTGAGGGAAAGAAGAAGGAAGTTGAGAGAAAAAAGAGAGCACAGCTTTTAACATGTTGGTGCTTATTTGTGATGTGACATGTGTCAGTCACGTGTCAATGATGAGACAGTGGCATATTTGCGACTGGATTGTTCAGACGGTGGCTCCATTGAAAGACTTCAGATACATATCCAAATTAGTACCACATTTAAACGAGGCCTGGGTCAGGTGTGACAAAATTGGAAATGTTTACATGGTCATAAAAAATGGTCCGATATGGGTCACTTGTCAGCAGGAAATCAGAATTAAGTGGCATTGACCTGCAGTATGAATGAGGCCTAAGGTCTATCACCACTGACATTCTACTTCGATATCAAGTGCACACCGACCAATTGTTACAGAAACTGTTGTACCCTCAGCCTTGCCAATCATCCACGTTGGCCCGTTTTAAGTTCTGCTTTAAACTACTGAACGTCAATGAAATGTCACAGCATCAGGACTCCAATGGCAGAGAGAAAAACTTGTCAGACGTCTGATCCGAAGGCCTAGAGAGACGGCGTTTAGAATGATTGCTCACCATTTCAGAAGCACTTTAAGCTCCTCTTCTCACCTCGCTATAGGCAATGTACCTACACACCCTTGAGCGCTTCAGGAAACATACCCGTCTGCCGCTGGGAGGACGTCAATCGTCTGAAGGCAAAAAATGAGGGCTGATAAGGGCACAAGGAGAGGAAAAGATAGAACGGGTGAGAGGCTGGTATATATTTTAACAGAACTATAGGTGAGCTCTTTAATCCATTCTGCCCGTCCACCACGCAGGAGGAACAGACGAGGCAAGAAAAGATTTGGCGAGAAGATGAGAAAATAAATGGAATTTCTGTGTCAGTGAGGAATAGAGGTGTGCGTTTATGGTCCTCGCGTCCTCGGCTGCACACATGCTTGTAAATACTTATCCCCTGACCCTGGACTAAAGTGTCTGGCATCTGCACACGATTTGCCATCCTCATCAAGAGGGCCAATAAAACACTTACACAAGCACCATGGAGGCATTAACAAAAGTCGTCCATGTGCTAACTTCTATTTAATAACGGTCTCGTGGATTGAGCAGAGTCCTTTCCTTTCTGTTCCTGTTTCCTTTTAAGAATTGCGACGTTTGTGTGTTTCCCAACGCAATTCCATGCTCCGTGGCAGAAAAATCCAGAACTTTTAACAGGTTGCTGCTGCCTCTTCCTGCCTCTCTCATCTGTTAGCGGAATTTGCGAGGTGAACCGTGAAGAATCACGCTGCGGCACTGTCAATCAATGTGAATTATTTTTGAGCCTCATAACAGCAGTAAATGGAACTGCGGAGCCATCAGTTTTTTTCAGGTGCAGGCCGGTGTGTCCCGGGATGAGAGCTGACCTTGTAAAATGAGTGATATGCCTTTTAAAACAACTGAAATTGATTGATTGGGTAGAAGTAGCATTCCCCCAGCAGTAAACATTGGTAATGGTCGCTCTTCTATCAACCCGGCTGCAAAGTCGAAGCACAATGCTAAGTGATATTGCACAACCTCTTTTTCTGCCCCAACATTTCATTCATTTTGCCTACTGGACCTGATATAAAAGCAGCTTAAACATAATAAAACGGCTGTATATATTTTGAGTAATTCACTTTCTCGCTAACAAAATGATAAATAAAAAAATAAAACACAGTTGGGGATATTTAAAAATGTTACAGGTCAGAGAAACAAGGTAGAGATCTCTGAAATACAAATAAAATGCTGGAACAATAAAGACACAAAGCACTCATCATTCATCATCCAAGGTTTATTCGAGCACTACTCCTTGTGTTTAAAGTTTCCAGATCAGTACTGCTCAATTCTTCCAATTGATTATGAATGATAGATGAGCAGGACTGTCCTGTACCTCTCGAAGTCATTTGGCTCCCAAAGAGTTTAAGGTCAATCAGTCTGCTGCTGTCACACTGGTCAATGGTCGTACCGATCAGCCATCTGGTTCTCCAGGTTTCTTCTTCAGCCAGCAGTGTTTGGGTGTACACCCACAGCAACCTGCCCAAGATTTTCCAATCCACTGGGAGCAATTAGTTGTTCAGCGTCTTCCTCAAGGACACCTCGGAAAGGTGATGGGGATGGGAATGGGGATCGATGGGGTAGATTGCTGAGAAATAATCAAATGTCGGCTGTTTGGATGTTCGCTAAAGATTATGAACATTTCAATAACTTTTGTAAAAAATAATCTATACTTAATTTTTTTTTTTTTCTTAATCAAGTGACTTTTTATGTATTTTTTTTGTAGTGGGAAAGGTCACTTTATTTTGCCCTACGCTAATTCAAGCTTGAGGGTAGTTTGACTTTTGTTCGTGTCTGTTCAGATTACATTGATTTATGATGAAAACGCAGAGGTACAATATAAAGCTGCAAGGTAGTAATTCAAGCTTATGTATAGACGGCAGCTGCCCAACTCTTCAGGTTCCATAATTGTCTCCGCGAGTTGTGTGAGTTGTGTAAAAGGGCAAACCTGAGTCCTATTTCAAGGCAGACTTACTGACTTGTCAATGCAGGACAAGTGCCGGGGGGTAACTAATAACATTAACGATCTCCCTGTGCCCTTTTTGTCGCCCCTCTGCACCACAGCAGGACACTGGAGTTGGCTCACGCGAGTACAAGCAATATTAATGTTATTAGTTACACTTCTGCATTTCCTGCTGCGATGGCGGAAAAAGGTCGCCCTTGAAAAGGAAGTGAGTTCTCTCATTGCGAACTGTCCCTGAGTGCTACTTGACTTATCCCATAACTGGCACTGGACCAGGATTGTGATTTTTTTAAATGTATTATTTATTTATTTTTAAGATTTTTTATCCAAAGGTCATTTTAAAACAGTTGCATTATTTATTGCAGAAAGGTATTCATTGGGATCTGCAGCATTCAGTAGTAATAGCCTCCTCGAGGCCGGGCAGGGTGAAGACCGGATACCTTCATCCCTCAGCTGGACATTTGATCATGTATGTGAGACCGGGAAGACTCTAAATGAGGAGGATGCATTATTTAGCTCATCCTGAGACGAAGTCCTCCCTGTTTCCTTTCCCTGGACACCGGCGAATCCTTTTCACCCACCGCTGAGCCTGCAGTAAATCACATTTTACTGCTTCTTCACCCCACCTACGTGCTTTCCCTTTCTCCGCCTCCAGTCTCGGGAATCTCCATCTCCCTGTCCAAACACAGAAAATCAACCTCTGACTGACAGCGCGCAGAGTAACGATGCCAAGACCTTTAAAGCCAGTAACCATAGGAACAAAGAGACCAGCCCTCACTGTATGCCGACATCTACGTACATGTGTTTGTGTGTGGTTGTTTGCTGAGGGATCCACACTCTACAGGGGGCTAATCTAGTGCAATAAATCATGGACATAAAAAGCTGATACAATCAATTGCAGGTCTGGATGTATGCTCACAGAGCGCCCTGCGAGCGTGATCTGATTCTACCGCTTCATCTCTTTCTATCTCTCTCACCCAGTATGGTAAAAAGTATATGTAGACTGTTCCGCATCCAAATTTTATGCTTGACCGCTTTAAAGGTTTTGGGATTTAGAATGTACAAAACCAACATTTCCTATTGTTTCAACGAGAAATCACATCATTTTAGGATTTGTAGAATGTAACAAAATCTGAATTCGCAGTCACACTGTGCAAACTGGATTATATTAACTTGGTAGGACAAGAAGTTTGACTTCATGATGTTGCTCTCTACTGTCAACCGCTACGATGTGCTTCAGTACACAGGAATAACGTTTTCCAGTACGTCATCTATGTGCACGCCAAGTCCTTCAAAAAACTAATGACGGCTAACAGAAAGGAGCAGTTGCTCCAGTAGAATTTATGAGCAGAGTAAAAACTATGGAAAAAGATGGAGTATGCCTGCTCGGGATCTAAGAATTGTCGATCTACACAACGTTGCTTTGCTTTGATTGTCACGTCACTTTCTGTTGTTTGTTTTCACCTGTAGCTCGGAGCAGCAGCAGCGCAGATAATATACTTTCAGGTTGTTGACAATGGCTGTGTAAACCTGCCTCACTTTACAACAACAGAGTTTAAGCCAGATGAAATGCCATCTTTTCTCATCTTTCATCTGAGATGGCCTAAATTGCACAATGTATAGATTCTGTATATTGTCTTGAATTGCCAGTGGATTGCTCAGAATGCCAGGGTGTACACACCAATCTCAGTGGTAAGATGATTCCCTACAACTTTAACCCTAAAGCAGTGGTTGGCAACTGTCCCAGGAGTAGTAATTTTGTAGAAGATTTTGAAAATCTGAAGCACCTGTTTCACGGAGGCCTTTACGCCATCCATTGACTTGTCAGTAGCTCGCTCCTCCAAAACCACCTGTTCTGTTCTGTCCGGGATGCACAGGGTTTTAATCCGTTTTCCTCCATCTCAAAATTAGATCAAAATGTATATCCAAATATACTTGGATTATGGATTGACATCAGACATAAGAGTTATGGTTTATTGCTTAATTATCCCAAATCTAAGCCACCAACAATTTTTCTAACCCATTTTCTGAACTTTTTTCACCCTGATTGAGCGATATATACCTGCAAGGTTGTGTTGTGCTAAACATACAACCAGATGTTTTCTGGGAGATCAAAGAAATTGTGGGCTTTAGTGCTTGTGAACTGTCTGGACCAACGTCTGAAAACATTTACATGACGGAAACTCGTCACGACTCCTTTCCTCTCTGTGTGAAAGAAGAACAATTTAAACAGTGAAGATGAGCATCCACTTAGCAACACAAAGATGTTGTTAAGGCTCAGGCTCCCTGCCAGCAAGTAAAGTTTTCTTTCAGCGAACTGAGACGAGTGTTTCTTTGCAGACAAGGCCTTGTGAGGATCATTGTGGGTTATAGCACAAAGATGTTAACTGGCTCCTTTCAAGCCATGTAAAACAGCCCTGCATGAAAAGTTATTGACATTCCAACGCATTACTAAACCGTTTCTCGTTTAGTTTTTATAGCGCCACAAGCCTCACGTTACCATGTAACAACCAAAAATCTCTGCTTAGATACATGCCAGATAAGTCAGCGATAAGTCAGCAATCACAGAGGAAATTATTTTTAAACATTTTGGTTGAGATTCCCAGTTGAAATGGAGGAAAGCTTGTATCTAAAGATAAATACAGATAACGAGCTTCAGTCTATGCAATAATTATGAGAGAGAAAATGTACTTTTTTTTTCTTGATTACCTTTTTGCAAACCATCTCATCCAAATAATTTCCACCCAGTCCCTTACTGGAGTGACCTGTTGTCAACCTCCTGTTGTCGTCCTGATTTCTGACTCCCATGCTTCATCTGTCCTTTCCCTCCTCTCCCCCTTGTTGACCCCCATCCCATCATGCTGCTATCTAAAATAGTTGACTGTGCTGTAATCCCTCCCGTTAAGTGTTTGCCCCTCCAGACACTGGATGTAAATATAGCACTGACCTTGTTCTGTCGCCTTCGGTCAGCAAATAAAAGGATCAAGGAGTGATCCATCAAAGTGAAGCATTGAATATGTTTCCCGTGAGGAGATAATGGCCACAGTGTTTAGTGGAATTTAGAAGAGCTCTTTAAGGGTCAATGAGATGCCACAGCTTTCAATAAAAGCATTCCAGCTACTGTTTGTGTATGTGTGGAGTTGGTTTCTGTTTCCCCATTAGCTCCACTCGAGGTACAGAGCCAATACCCACTAACAAGTCCTCCCTCGCAGTAGAGCGTAGGTCAGGTTCCTACAACGACCTGGAAACTGCAGGTGAGGAGTCCAGCACTGCGACCTTGAGTTTTGCTGACTCATCAGCATCAGGGAATATTTGCTGACACCACAGCAGACAGGCTGCTGCTGCTGGCTTCCAATGTGGCCACAAATGTGAAATTTCAGTCGCGTCCCTGAACCACCCTGACTGCTGCCGACAGTGTTTGAGGAGTGCAGTGAGACTGGATCCTTCCAACTTCTGGACTGAATCCGCTCATAAGTGAGAAATTCAATGTGACATATTGGAACTTACATGACACTACCAAGATTTCAAATCTAAATGTTACTTGCTGCATGGACAGGTAATTTCATGAGTTTTAAGTCATTTTCTTCTCAAATTCATTGTTTAAATCTTATAAATGGGCTACCCTGAAGGCTGATGAGTAAAATTAAAGAGAAGATTTAATATGTGTAACATTATAAGTGCAACAAATTGCAGGTTACATAGTTTTATGTAATAAAAACAGATGAAGAATTTTTTATTCTAATAATGTTGCATAATCCGTACGTTGTACAGGTATGGTATAAAAGACACAAGGAAGAAAGTAAAAGCATAAAGTCACACACAAATACAAATGTTACAAAAAATATAAAAGCAGCAGCACAAACATAAAGTCATGACAAATATGGAAAGGAGAAAACACATTTTAAAAAAGCAACAACATAAATGTAAAAGTTGCGACGCAAACTCAAAAGCTGCAACCCAAATAAAAATGTTGTGAGACCAATAGAGGAGCAACAATAACAACAAAAGCAGAAAACACCAATATAAAGTCATAATACAAATTGGGAGAGCACAAGAAAAATACACAAATACAAAAGTAGCACACAACAGCAACAACACATGAAACGTAAGAACCTGATCATACTGGATGACACAACACGATTCCGTGCTTCACTGAGTTCTCACATGTCAACCCACTGGCCTTCTGAAAGTGTCGCTGACCTCACACAACCCCTCTTCAAAACGTTCACACTACTTCTGTACACCAGAGTTAACGCACACTTCCACCCCCGTCTGGCTACGTGAATAACAAGCCAACACTCCCCACTTCGCTAAGATCAAACGTCCACAATAAAAGTTTCACAAAGCATCGGCTCTCCGATCTTTTACAGAAGGAAGTGGAGGAAAAAGAACCCGAACAAGATTTTTCATGCTTGTCCGCAGTGTTTTTGTATTTTATTTCTTTGCAGATTTGATCTTTTATAGAGTCGTCGCTACATCATACAGCGTGACAAATCCCCCAGTGATTTATTCAGCAGGATCCTCGATCATTTATAAGTGCCTCTGTCATCATTCATATGAGCAGATTTTCAGTAAAAACCCTCGCAGCCAAAACCCTGCATCAATTTGTGTGCTCCCCGCGTGCCAGAATCAATGAGGACGCCAAGTCCCGTTGTGTATTTGCTGCTTTGCTGGGCCTGTTTAGGCTGGATGTGTTCCTCATTCACATCCCTAATTTATGTGTGACTCATTGTCTGAGTGTTTGAATAGATGTCGATGTCTCTCATTAGCAGAATAGACTCAATATGGAAAACAATGTGGTGCAACACATTTGCACAAAACTTCAACACTGTTGATTTATTATCTTTTTTCAAAATACATTTGTCCAGGCTCTGTAGTTTTCTTTTTCTTTTTTTGGGGGGGGACTTTTTAAAGTGTATTTCACACACTCTACTTAACAAATGTGAATTGTGGGAGCATATTAACTAATTTGTCTGAAAGGTTATCATTATATGTGTGTCTGGTTCCATTACAAAAAGAACCAACAGATTGAACATACTGATGCTGATGCGTCTAGTTTAAGTCTGTTTCATCACTCATGTACAAGGACATTGGGTAGATCTCATCCCAAAGGAAAAGTAACTTGGTTAAGTTTAAAACTATAGGTTGTTTTTTTTTTTTTTAAATCACATTTTCATCTCAATATGTATCCCTACATAATTATTGAATAGTAATTGCAATTGACAAGTGCCCCCAGGGCGTTGGGAATTAGTTTTATGTGATTTAATCCAGATGCTGGTTGCAGAGGGCTGAGGCACACCCAAAATTGAGGCTAAATAAAAAAAATTAAGAGGCTGTCAAGACCAAAACAGCTTAACGTTTTGATGGGGAACAGCTCTCCAATTTCATGGTTATCTGCCCTTTGTTTTTTTTTTTTAATCTGTCAGCCTGGATTTTCAGTTCAATAAGAGTATGCCTGCTCGCAAAGAAATCTAAATGGCAGCCGGTCAAGTTGAGAAGTTGAGATTCTTCGGTGCATACATGCGACCTGTGTTGATCCACTTATTTTTCACCTAGCAACAATGTTATAAGGAGGCATCCTCTGGGAACGCTAAATGTTTCTACAAAAGTTTAAGGCAATCAATCACTGTGATCGCTGAGGCTGATGGGGTCGAAAGACTCGCCAAGGTCGAGAGAAATCCAACCACCAATCCAACCTGGGTAATTAAACATTGTATGTGGTGGCTGTGTAGACAAAATAAAAGTTACAGGGGCTTCCAGTAGTGGACGGAGGAGTTGTGAGTTCCAGGACCGGCTTGGATGCCGTTGAAGTTTTCCTGCTGTGCTTTTCCCTCGTGGATGAACTAATCCCATGGACCTCATGCACACCAGCAAACACATACTCTACTTTACACTCGGGTGCTTTTGATTTCTTTTTTTTTTGGGGGGGGGGGGGCTCCAGAAACAGTGATAGATGAGGCTCCATCTAATCGGCAAGAAAACAAATGAAGTCTGAGGAGTCTGCAGCCCCTCATGTGGACCCTCATAAAACACTCTCACACTGAAAGCAGCCAGCTGAGTCAAGAGCGAAAGGCAGATGGAAAAAGTGGCGTGTGCAGAGGAAGGGTTGGTAATCGAGACATTTGAAGTTGTGACGGATAGAAATAAAACCGGCGACCGGAGAAATAAATGCCTGCGACCACTCAGAGATGCCAAGAAGCAGCGCCCACGGGGTTAGATCCCGGTGATTAATAATGCTGAATATTTTAATTAGTCTCCATCAGAGCCTGAGATTAAATGTCTCCTGCCAAAGGGTCTCTCGGACTAATTGTGCTATGAGATTTCTCTTGCTCCGAGAAGGCCACCGCAGCAATTAGTGTGTCATGTCCACAAATATAAATAGAGGAATTCCTCCGTGCACAGAACACAACACATTAAAAGACAGAAATCCCACACGTACCCAAAGTAATCTCAGATACTGCAGTGAAGAGCCCTGTGGGCTCAACACAGGGAGAAATCATTTTTGAACAGTAAATGTTTTGAATATAATGTCTGTTTCCTTGACAAACGTCAGAAACGCAATGAAAGCTTTTAATGTTCACATTGGAAACAGGGCGTCAGATGCACGTCCTGCAGGGTTGAGCTAGAGCAGGGGTCAGAAACCTTTAACGCTCAAAGAGCCATTTGGTCCTGGTTCCCACTGAACACTACACCCAGAGAGCGGCAGACATTTTATTTAGACACTCCCACCGGCAGACCATGCCAGGACGATACTACACACAAAACCTTCTTCACTGCTGGTTGCCAACTTACAACTAATAAACTAAACTACATGAACTAAGCAACAAAAACACAACACAACACAATTATTACAGACACTACAAACCTAATATAACCCCCAATAATTACATTTAAAACACGTCAAACAGAAACTGCCATAATGCATTGCAGCTATCAGCTCCTTTATTGATACACATTATTAAAATGCAAGATATATGTGGGAGATCTGGGATTTTTAGAACCATGAGTGTGAGTGGTGTGGCTTTCAATGTCCTTTAGTTGTTGTGTAATTCACTATAATTTGCCGTCACTCTCAACAAGTCCGCAATGAACCTCCCGGAATTGTCGGCGCTCCGCAGCGCAGCAGTTTTACTGTGAAAGGTACAGGAAGCTCCCAGCTTCAGATACCTGTTGAGTCGTGGAGCTGCGGCTCCGGCTGTCGTCGGTTGCCAACCCCTGATCTAGCGTTTGGTTGTTGGGATCAAAACAAGGCCAAGCCATGTCCAGCAATCTATTTCACTGAACTTGATAAATTAATTGCTGGAATTCACTCAACTGAAATCCATTTAGGTAAAAACTAACTCGACATATACAGCTGTCTATTCACTAGAGACAATCAACACAGGCAGAGCTAAACGTGAGCTTTTCTCCTTACTTTTAAATGTCATTTACATCTTTGAATAAGAATAATACCGATTTGCAAATGTCGCTCTATGTGATGTATAAGTGCAATTACTGAAACCTTTGAAGGACAATTCACACAGTTTGGTGGCAATTCGTCTTCTTGCAAAATTTGTTTCTCGATTAAAAAAACTGAGGAAGCAAAAAGGGACATTTTAAAACTTTTAATTGAGTGAGGAAGATTGAACCAGCAGTGTTACATATTTTCTCATGAAAAAAACTTATCAAACTTAAAAAAAAAAAAGAAGAAGCTATTAAAACATTACTACAGAAGGTATCATTGCAGATTGATGTGTGTGATCAATATAGCCCAACTTATTGCAACATTTTCCGTTCACTAAGCCTTCTTTAACGCAATATTCACAATGAAATGAACACCAAAAGTTTTAATAATGACAGTATCTCGGCGCTGGATTGGGAGATTTACATCTTTGGTGTGAATCAAAAGGTTTTTGGAATTGAGTGCGACAGACAGGATGGGAGAAGCAGAGCTACCACATCGTTGGGTTGGATCCAAGACTCACAGTCTCCGTGAAGCAAACAGTAACTTTCTGTGTTCTGAACCTGGATTCACTATTTGTCAAATCCATATGGAGACCGGGGTTCCCTCCTCCAGTCTCCATGTATCAAGTGGATTTCCATGGAGTCTGCTTAAAGGATTTGACAGGAAATTGCCCATAATGCATGGCAATATAGATGTGATAAAGTATGATAAAGATTTAAATACTTGTGAAAAGATATCTCTGGCCATGATTAGCTGAGAAGACATTGATATTATTTTTGGTTTGTGTTTAACATAGCTTCAGATATACAGAATATAGTTAGAATATTGCTATTTTAGCAGAGGTTATTCTGCAGATATAATGGATCTGTGCTTGTACTCGTGTGAATGGTTCAACATATGCTCGCTCACTAGTGAGCACCAGACATATTACTTAGTTAGTATTCATGTACAAGTTACTGTCTAACTGTACATTAACTAACACTACCAAACCTATCGATGTCCGTCAGACAGACACAGACATCCACACACACACTCTCACACACACACACCCAAACCTATGAAGAACTCAGGCTCACCAATTATCCTTTTGTACGTGTTTTGGGACTTTAGGGAAGAAACTGGGATACCTGGTTGAGAATATGCCATTTCTACACAGCAAGACGTAACCCAGGCTTATAATCATGATGAATGATTTTCTCTTTGAGACAAGAGTGCTAAACACTACATAATGCTACTATTCCCATTTAGTGTTTTGTGCCTGAAAAACATTTATGAAATAATTTCCAAGCACAATTCGAGATCACCTAGTTGACATAATCTAGTAGACAGAAAGGACGTCATGTAATTTCTTTTGCAGCATAAATGAAACAAGCATAGAGGAAGTGATTCAAAAGTGTATGTCACATTTGTAAATATTATCTTTAACCTGTTGCTTCAGAAATTGACTGGCAACGATGCAGCTTTCTAGAAATTTGTGGATCTCATTGGATCTTCAGTTCGGTCAGCAACGCTCCATCACTTGCTTCAAAGCAAATATATTTGCTTACTCTAAAAACAATCCAAAGACATTTGCTTACGTTCTCCAAAGTTTTATAAAAAAGAAGCCATCCATCTTTTAGTGAGTTTATTATTTTTCATCCGATAACATTTACTTGAGGGGGGGTCACTGCATTCAGAGGAAAGCCTGCATTTGAAGTGGACTGCCGCCGAAGGTATAATTTATACTATAACAGTCCAAAAGCATCAAAAGATCACGATGAAACCGGAAAAAAAACATATCGTGGTGAGAAGCCCTAATGAGTAATGATCCTTAACACTAATGCACTTCAGATCAAAGCTTAGAAACCACTGATTTCAAATTGTTTCAAGTAGAGATGGTACAAGTTAAGCCCTCTATGTGAAGTTATCAACACTTTTTACTTCCTCGAGTGACATTCAGCACAGACGGTGGGTTGTAAAGGACATTTCAAACTGCTCTCACCTGCTGAGTCAGCAGGGCCCCACAAAGTTCAAGTCCTTCAGAGATTAAAAGTCTTTATGAGGAACCTGATTGCAGCAATAACTCCCAGACACTGTGGATTACTGCAAATTTAGACCACGGCCCGGACAGGAACTTTGCATATACGTGCTCAGAAAATGTGTTGACGCGCAGCATGCCACATCTCAATTATCGACTTGCAGATGCTACATTATGGCGAGGCATTATTGTCGTGAACCCAGGCGAGCAGAAATCTCATAAACATCCCGCCAGTCTTCATCTCGCCAAGGTAAATAGATTACCCGTCTGAACCGAGTTGTGAATGGAGGCAGTTAGGCATGATGGGGGCATATGCTAACAGCGGACAGAGTCTATTGAAAGATTCAATGTGGGGGGGAGGGGGGGGGGGGGGCTGAGGCTGACGGGAGACAGATGCTGGGCTCATTACAGCCAGATCACACAGGGCGAAGGTTGGGCGGACATCACAGTTGGCTTAATAGGGAACTTTTCCCCGCTCCCCGTGGTGATACCGGCAAAACTGAGCCAAATCATGTAAACGAACAAGAACACACCGCAGATGCTCACCTCACCTTCAGGTATGCATGTTGTCCGTACGGAAATAGGGTTTAGGGTTCATCTTCAAAGTTCCCTTTGTAAGCGTCAAGAAATTTAAACTGTGTTTTCTTGCAAGATTTTCACTATAACATACATTATTTTGTTTGATATTAATTTAAGACCATTTTCAGAATTCAGCTTATTAAAATCATGGGCAAAACCAATGAAGGGCTTAACGTGTGACAAGGATACAAACCCTGGTTTATGTAGAGAAGGTGGACATTATCTCCATTGTTAAAAAGGTAACATTCAAGAGTCTTGTATAGTGTTTTGTCAATTTTCTTTTGACAACCTCTAAGTTCAATAACCATTCAATAGGTACAGCATATCGTAGTTTATCAGATTCTCTTGAAACCTTTCAGCAGTAATTGTAGAACAGGTGAATGAAAAAGTAGTCCCAGGCTGCCAGCAGCAATCACAGTAGGTTGATTAAATCCTCTGACTTCCTGAAGCACAGACGGTTATTTCCATGCCAATTGTTGAATGAGTAAAGTCGGGGCACACTTTGTACTGTGCTTACAGGAAGCAGAGAGATTCCAGTCAATATAAAATGAGGTTATCCGCATCTAGTTTCCTCTTTTTGTTCAGCACAATGATGTTACGAGCGAGGAGCAGTATTACCGTGTGCCATTTCCAACGAGAGCAAGGTCATCGCCAGCAAAGCCGTAATTAGCCAAACATTCCTGCCACAGTGCCGGATCATGTGAGATACACACCTCGCATATACCTCCTACGCAATTAATTTGAAATGCCATTGCTTCCTGTGGAATAAAAAGTCTCATTAATTCATATGCATGGAGCTTGTGAGCACCAGACATGCATCAGTTTAATTCCGTAAACCACAGTCATCTGCAGGGAGGGATGGTCCACACATGTGAATTTTCTTCTATAAGGACAAGTAAATGAGAGATTATTTACCTAATGACTCACTAAAAGAAAAAAGAAAAAAACATGAAGCAGCCTTACAAACAAATATGATGTGCTCCCGCGGCGATAAATGGAAAGCATGCAGAGTCTGCAGAAAACATATAGTTACTCTGATGTACGACCAAGTAAACACAGAGCATTAATGAAAAGGAGTCCGATAATAACAATGCAGGTAAATGCCGGAGGGATGTTGTGAGGAGCGTCTTAGCATTATACAATAATTACAACCTGTTGCAGGCCAATGAACGAAATGATAAACAAGTGGATACAATTACTTGAGAGGTCTCAGAGCTACACGTGTAGCTGGAATTGGTCACACGCTTTGTTCTTGAGTCGATGCAGTGAGTGGGGAAGGAGGCTTTGCACATGATGGGCTGCCAGATCACCGCATACGTGTTTATTGTGAAGCTAAACCCTCAAGACTGAGCAACATGAGCTTATTTTTCTCTGTTGGCACCAAGTCAGACCGCTACGTTGCTTCCTGTGATTCCTGTAGAGACTTCAGCGCTGGATCATCTGCAGCATAGAGGAATTTCTGCACAGTTGTTACAGCGGTCAAGTTCCCAGCCTCAAAACTGCAGTGATACAAATCATAAAGAGGAAATCTGCTTATGGCACATATACTACCCCATTTGAGCTCACTTAGGGAGTTGTAAAATAATAAATTATAAATAATAACAATTCAATGTTTTCCCAATTAATTTTAAATGCCAAAATTACAAGTAGAATTCAAAATAGTTCACTTTCAATTTGGACTGCAAGCTGTACTCGTGGCTCCTCTCTACTGGAGCCAATTGCTTGCCTTTTGACACACATGATCAACAAAATTCTCAACTTGGTGGTTTTATAGTTGAGAGTTTTCTGCAACACTTACAGATAACTAAATAGACTATAGAGCCATCAGTTGCAGACCTCTGATTCTGCATATTTGATATGATTTGACTTTTTTAAAGTTTGTATCCATTTTTATAATTTACTTCTAAACACCACTGATATTAAACACCCTCAATATTTGCCTTTAAAAATGTGGTTGTTTTTGCTTTTTACTGGGACTTACTATTGCTTACCAAGTGCCAAAAAAAGAATTTCATTGTTCCTGTGTTACATTGACAATAAAGATATTCTTTCTGCATCAATGTTATGACCCGCTGGTCCAAAAAACTCTTAATCAGGATTTATATACAGAAACAAAGAAGTATCACTCCTAAGGCCATATCGAAACAGTGACTTTTGACTCCTGTCTCAAGCAAACGAATTGGGGAAAAAACCCAACAATCTGGCTTTAAGCTTACGGGAGCACGACGTAATGGAAAATCCTCAACATCAGGCCCGGAAGCTTTGTTCCATTAGAAGCCATTCGCCGTCACACACTCAACCACTCATGGGTACAAACAAACAAACAAAAAAAAAAAAGAAGTGATGAAAGCCCATCTGTCACAGAGTAGAATAAAAGCCTGGAATGACATCTGACAGGAAACTAAAAGGCTATATTGGGAGCCTGTACATCACGGAGATGTGCGAACATGATGGAAGTCCCTCATTGTCTGCCAAGTTCAAAGATGCTTCCTCTGGAGCTCTTCAGTAATTGTCCACGTCTCATAATGTCTCACAGCTTGAGGGCAATCAAAATGAATAGCTTATTAATTCAATAAACAGAAGATATTTAGTCAGGATCAAATGCAAGTGGCTAAATTGGAATTGTGGCGCTGCCATCATTAAATCAACAATTAATCAGATTATCTTCAAGAATAATGACCACTTTCACAATTATTTTGTAATAGCAAAAATTCTTGGTTTTCTGTTTTATTGCTTGGCTGGGGCAATTTTTAATCAATCAATAAAGCAGCTTTCAACAAGCTGACAACAGGATTAAAATATGTCATGTAACTTTGGTTTAATAAGTATTATTTAGCTCCCAACCTTGGGCTCAGTTACCGCTTCTTTGAGGTTATCCTATAGATCTGATTGGCGCGAAGAGAGTCTTTACTCCAGTGTTTGCTCCTGTATCTTTTCTTGGAATAAAAACAATTGCTATCAGAGGAAATCATTCTCAAATGTTATGCAGAATCACACAATCCCATCTTGTTGAAATGGTGGCCAATGGTGGCCAGAGGAAACTTAAGTTTGCATCATTCATCAAGGAAGATAAAGTCGTCCAAAGCCGGGGCTCATTCGCCTTTGCCCAAGTGATTATCGAGTGGATACCAAAAGCCAAGAGAGATTCATGAAATGGAACACACACGCACGCACAAAAGAGTGAACGAGGGAGCAAAGAGGGAAAGCTGATAAAAAAGAGAGCTAATAAACCCAGTCTGAACCTTCAGGTCTCGTCTCAGGCAGATCAAGAACAGTTGTTCAACAGGTGTGGGAAAAGACTGATTTGTGGAGTGGACCGGGGAAAAAAAAAAGTTTTCCAGGTTTTGGACACAGCTGGCTGCTTTTCTTCAAGCAGGTTTAAAGGTTTGACTTAAGTTAATTAAAGCTTTCCAGGTGTGGACGGGGTAATTACCGCTCCAGGAATTTAAATCGGAATTTACACATCACACAACAAGATGAACTTAAGTGAACAAAAACACCCCACAACAATTCACTTGTGCTGTTTAAAATAGTTTTTCAGGCGTTCATTTAAATCCTATATGGTTAATAAACATATGTACATATTTCAACTCTTCAAAGTTTGTATTGTACACTCTTATGTGTCACTTACACATAATGAAATATGATGAAAAGCATTATACTGACCACGATCACGACAAATGTTGCTCTATGGCAGTTTAAGGAATCTTACAGTGCTCAGTTTAACGCAGGTGTCATTAAAAGACTCGGCTGAAACGATCGGCTCAATTTGCTGATTGCCTCTCAATCAAAATCAGGGCATCCGTAGTGTTTAGAGCTGCTTTGATAACCTGTGGTATGAGGCAGACCAGCGACATTTGAATGGTTTGACATAAAATGTAAATGCTGAGTTTTGAATTGGTATGAGCTGAAACGGGCAAGATGATGGTGAGAAACCATTCTGTAGGAATCCTCGTCAAGGTTTGCATGTCAAAACAGTGTTCCTGTTTTCAAAACACCAAAACAAAGTGGAGGAACGTTGAACCGGTACACGGGAACACGTGTAAAGATCAAAAGTGGCAGACGTTGACGAAGTGGTATTTCTATAGGATGAAGGACCAAAGGGTCGCCTCTCCCATGCAACGTCGAGAGCTTCTCTTTGACGAGTCCCTGGAGGAAAACAATGCTCAGCTCTGTCCTGTCTTCCTGTGACGCAGGCGTCATTGCAATACTCTTTCAATGGTATTTTTTTAAAAGAAAGCTTTTCCTGCAACCTCTCCTTAACTCTCTTTGTTCTCCTCTGCCAACGACGAGAACAAAAAAAAAAGCTGCGGAGTGACTCTCAGTAAAAGCATCCGGGGAGACGCAGACACATGGAGAGCTTCTTGTGATCTTGGCTGCTTTTAAAGAGAAGAGATGTGTGAATTACTGTATAATGCCCCTTTAGTTAGTGACTTAGAGTCTCGGGAGGCAGATGCAGCAGCACAAAGACGTAACCTCTTCATAACACTCCCCAGTACCTCAGGAAAAATACAACATGTAAAACTGCATTGTGAACTTTTGACATTGAAGTAACCAACTTTTTCATTCTAAGAATTAGTAATTGCTTCCCTAATTTGTAATTCCTGGTAGAATTCGAGCAGAGAGTTGTTCAAAGTTTATTAATAAAAGAACCATTTTTTCCTACTTTTGACAAAACTATTCGATGAAACATTTTTAAAATAGAGATAAAACGGCTTATGAATGTAATTACTATAGAGACTACATGAAAAACACGTGGTGTGCAAATCACAAGCTGCCACTGTTCCCATACTTTGTGGTCCTAAAGTCTATTTCCAAGAACCAATGCAGTGCTTTCACAGGTAATTAAAGTAAATGTCTTTTTTTAAGATAATTGAACCAGACAGACTAATGACCTGCTGAGCTTGTATCTTACGTCAAGAAACCCTGAACAGGATGGATGGAGGATGGATCCAAATGTGAATTGAAATTACATCTTTTTTTTCAAGGTTGAACAATAGATTATACCACATTGGTGATTTACTGTTGGTTCGATTTTGAAGGAAAATAAACATACTGAGTGATTATTTTGTATGTAGGTTACACAATTGTTATTTTGTTCTCCCAGAAAAATCCTGTCCCTTTGACAAATGTAGTTCAGGATCCTCTGCCCTAAAAGTACTTTAGATACTAGTTAAGTATAGAATGTATTTATTTTGGTTCATCAACAATATAACCAGCAAACAATCAAAATATAAACTTTTAAAATACGTCCAAGTCGCTTTGTAAAATGTTAACATTCGCACATTTTCTACAGCAATTTTAATAACCCCTAAAAATGCACAAAAAGTCTAACTGACGTGTGATGTGTGTTGTTGTTGTTGTCCGTGTGCGCACACACGCACACCCAGCAACATGATATCGACAGCCTCTCGTTATAAGCGGGTTGTGTGTACTGGGGTAATTGCATGTGTGGACGGGGTCTGCTGTGCTGCGAGTCCGAGATAAGAGCCAGGCTGGATAAGCTCGGCCAGAGCCGGAGCAAGCGGGGAGCAAGAGGCTGCGACAGCCACTGAACCAACAAGACTCGCTCACAGGGAGAACAAGCTGGAACGCCGGAACCTCTGCTTCGTTTTACCCGGACTGAATGCATGCGATGCGACTGGCGGTCACGTTAACTGAACATTTGTTGTTGATAAATCCTTTCAACAAAATGTGGATGTTGCCCATCCTGGGAAACAAATATTTTGCTGTGACTATCAATGGCGGTGGTGGTGGTGGTGGTGGTGGTTACTTGGAGTTGAATCTGGTCATGTAAATACTACAGTACGATTGGCTGACCCTATCGGATTGGAGAAAGTTTTACAATCCGATCAGTCCA
Organism: Blennius ocellaris; assembly: GCF_963422515.1. Classification (NCBI taxonomy): domain Eukaryota; kingdom Metazoa; phylum Chordata; class Actinopteri; order Blenniiformes; family Blenniidae; genus Blennius; species Blennius ocellaris. The sequence continues at coordinate 8,423,397 of NC_137670.1, read as the reverse complement.
TGTAAATGACGTGTTGGATTGCTTTGGGCTGTTGGAGCATTATGTGCACATTTGTTACACAATTCACAAATGTCACTTTTTTAAAATATATTGGCGTTGGAAAAGGACAACCGACCGATACGTTAGAAGATGCCTCTGCAATAGGACAACAATTTGGAGGGGTTTTTTGGCATGGAGATGGAACTTGATTAATCTAGTTGGCAAACCAGTACTAGATTCCAGGTAGACTCCATTCCATGTTGGCTCATGTCTTGACAAATGGCCAACATGTGCAAAGCATCATGCGATGGATCCATTGACCAAATCAGATGTAATTTTTTTAATTTTGGGGGGTATTTAACCTCACATTGACTTAATACATTGTTTCACGTAAACAGCACAATGTAAACTGATTAAATTACATTGATTATAACGTCATGAATGACAGGCAACAAGAAAGTAATGAGCTAAACTCTAATTAGGAACTCATTCTGGCCTTTTTCAGTTGGAAAGTGACACATTCTATAGTTCAACAAGCTGCCATCTGAGGTGAATGCTGTCCATTATGAGTGAAAACCAACTTAACAGGCCTGATATTCACACTATTACTCCATAACCCCCCCCCAATCTACCCTGTTTGGATTTATACCCCTCCGCAGCTAATGTGCGGTAAACATTGCTGACTCGACGGTAGTCAGACATTCCTTCCAGAACATCAAGTTTAATCCTGCAGTTCTTGTAAAGATGTGGCATGAAAGCTGAGGTGTGGGTTTGTGTTTCTAAACATGCTGACTGATTTACATTTACAGAGCGACCGGAAATGGTGGAAAAATCACTCTGAGGCAGCGAAGCCTTTGCTTCCTCGGTGTATCCAGCATGGCTCATTGCTTTGCGATGAGCTCCTGATCATGAGGCCCTGGCAGAGAGAAGGAAGAGGGAAGGAGAGGAAAGGTGCTTTGGCTGGCGATGAGAGGAACTAAACAGGATTCAGGATTGAGGAAAAGTGTGTGTGTGTGTGTGTGTGTGTGTGTGTGTGTGCGTGTGTGGGGGGGGGGGGGACCGGCAAGAAGCCAGACGCATAGTAGTGTGGAGTCAACAGTTGCCCAATGAACAGCTGGACTGAAGGCTAGGTCCAGCAAGCAGAATCAATTATGTTTATTTTCCTCCTCAACTCCGAGCTTTACTGACGAGGAAGAGAGTCAGCGGCCTAAACCCCCTCAAAGCTGTCCAACCTGTAGAGGATAACCGCACACAAACACACTTTCATCCTGGTGTGAGCATGTTATCGGCAAAATAGCCCCGGTGCTCGAGCCTCAACTCCTGCTGATGTAAGAAGTGAAGTGAGGATTCGTCTTTGTTACTTTTTTTTTATTTTGCCTGGTGGGATCTGACTTGAGTGAGATACGCTGTGACGGAAAGGAGGAGATAAAGGCCGTTTGAAGTTTGTGGTCTGCGAGCGAGTGAAGCAAGCATCAGACAGCTAGTCAGCAGTCTGTATCAGGGTTTCCCCAAGAGTATTACAAAATGGACCGCCACTGACCCAGAAAAACCCTGCTGGGCACAAGTTGTTTTTTTCTTCTTTTCAAATTAAATATTATGTAAATCTCATGAAATTTTCTCCTTGAACTTTTCTTCAAATTGTGATTCAGTCTGCATCTAACTTACTAGAATCAACAAATTTGATGTTTCTAACCAAAACATTGCAAAAATGATTCCAATTGTCCATGTATTTATTCGATCCATTAAACATACATAGTGCAGCTACAAAGCATGAACCCCAAAACAAAGGATCTGCAACCTTAATTTCTCCCCCATCGACCAAACAAAGTTTGTCTGAAGCAACAAAACATATTAATCTTCATAATTAAGATAACAATGTTTATTGATGTGTATTAAGCTTTGTTCTAATGGAAAAAAAATCTCATTATGAATTAATGAAATTGAACAACTTTAATTTGGAACTGTTAACAGTTTTTAACTGTCATTTCAGCTGCTTCTGACATTTTAACCATTTCACCCAATTCATCTTGTTTTTAAGGCCATTTTTTCCCCTTGTTTCAATATAGTTGTCTGTTTTCAGTAGTTTATGATGTTTTTGCTTTTTTTTTTTTATTATTATTCCGTGTTAACTCTTTTTATCAGTTTGAGCAATTTTAACAGTTTTACATGTGTCAGATTTCTTGCCATTCTCGCCGATTTATCCTTGAAACATCATGTTACCAGGGCCTGAAACCCATTCTTTCCTCCCGCCAAAAATCAAATCATCCATCCATCTTTTATGTCTATATTCAGACATTTTATGGATTGTGGGAGGAAGCTGGAGTGCCTGGAGATAACCCATGCAGAACAATCAGTGAACCTCGAAGGTTATCAGTGAGTTAAAAAGAAATATGCATAATGGCTCTTTCTCACTGCGTCATAAAAAGCACTAATTGGAAAAAAAACAAAACTGTGCAAACAATAAAACAAGGTGGTTTCATGATCTCCAGTGCAACCAATCAATAGAAATGCATGACTTTACCGGTTTACTTTTTACGGCAAGAAATAAAAATAAGCTCAACTGATCACCAAACCTCAACCCCCTTTTCCAACTTGGAATTTCCAGCTGAAAGAAGAATGTACAAATAGAAACACGTAATCTTCATTTAATTGAGAAAATTGTAATGTGTTTGAACTCAAAATGAGCACTTTATGTTCTTAATATCCTTCCTCCCCACTCTTTGAGGTCATAATAAGTTTGAAGTAATAAAATACACTCCGATTTAATATTATCATATCAAAGAGACACAACAAAACTATTATTCAGATGGCATTCATCCATTTTTAATACTTATATAAATTTTTGCAGTAATCGAACAAAAACAGCCCCTTTGATTAATGAAGCACTTCAACATAATGCAGTAATCGGCGACGTTCTTATTCAAATGTCACTTCAGTCAGAATCCTTGTGAAGGAGGAAAAAGGACAAACAACTCATCGAAACTCTTTGGTTTGAAATATGAAATGAGGTCGCGAGCGGACATGAAAGAAGAGATAATATTCACGGATGTGTTCGACTCAGATTTGGTCTGATTTGATTGATGCCGTGTATTCATTGCATTCACTGGATATGCTATAATTAGAGGCAGCAGCAGCGAGTGAATGGTGCGTGTGTAAATATGGAGGAGAAAAAAGATGAATGGAGAGTGGAGGAATGAATGAATCTGCATGTGACCCACTTCCATTTGGCGCAGGGGGAAGTTGTAATATGCAGATCTAATTGTGATGTGAGCCTTGAGAAGGCTTCTCAAGATGGGAGGTTAGTCTGCAGCCAAAAATGCCTTTAGAAAAAGAGTTGAGGGAGGAAAGTTTTCTTAAATTATGATTTCTTCTAATAGGATGGATGCACATTGTCGTCTTCTTGTATTGAGTCATTTATTCACACCCTATTTAGCTATTGCAGCGTACTTAAACGTCATCTGTATGTGATCTTTAGGGAGCATATAGCTATTCTTTATCACAAAATAATCATTTAGAAATTTTTGCAGGAAACAATTTCAGTACTGAAATAGAAAATTACTTTCTGATAGTACTTTTTAATATGTAATATGTAGCCTTTGGGTCACATCTGGCTTATGATGGGCTTGCTGTTGAGAAAGCGATGACTTAGTTGACAATTGGAGTAAATAATATGAGAAACCTTTACAATACAAAAAAAAAAAAACATTTTTTCTGACAGTGGTTTGGTTTGGATACAATATAATATTATAGAATGCAGAATCACCTTGGATCTACAGTTCTCAATATGGAAGAATGGGCCGATTTATTTCAAGGTTAATCCAAATTTACATAATATATTACATACATACATACTTTTGTGGCTGATTCACCAAGATCCTGGATATAATTTGCACTTTTTGCAGCTGATCAACTACAAATAAGACCTTGAGTGACATTGTGTACAAAGAGTAGTATTCATATGGGTTGTTTGAGTGCTTTAGAACACGATCTAATGGAAACTATACTTGTTTGCTTGCATTCGTTGTTCAGTTTTTGAATAGAGCTGAGCTCCTGCAAGTACTAAATGGAATGTCAGGCCATAAGGCTGGACATTTTGGTGGAGAAAGTTATCAGACATAATGGAAAGTATCTGTAAATACATCTGAATTCGGCAAAAAAGAAATTAATGCAACATGAAATGTGTTTTTTGAATGATTTTGAAAAATCAGAGACCAGATAAATAACTGCTTCTAGTGCAACCATGCAACATGTGTTACTTCCCCAGTAGTATATCAGCTTCCAAATGTTTGGGTCATATCAATATCAGGTTTAGTATTAAGGCCCCTTTACACGACGATGTTTCAGATAAAAACGCAGGTTTTGGGATTTTTTTCATTCAAGAAATGCTTTATGTATACACAGCAATGTTTTGACAATGATGTATATGGCATAAATGCTGAAAATTGAGGTAGTTATCATTCTAGTTGTTGCTTTTGTAATGAAACCACACACGCATGCGCGCAGAACTATACATAGAAACATTAACAATGATGAGTACACAGACATTTGTTAGGACAGACGACGACGAAGAAAGAAAAAAAAGAAGACGATGCAGTGTATTAAAGCGGGAAATTCTAGTTTCGGAAAAACTTTAGACATGGTTCTGTATCAAGAGATTATCTGTTTGTGAGGAAAAACTTTGTTTTTGGTAAAACAAAATCACACCTAAGGGTAACTGGCAGTAAAACTGAAGACACCGTGGAAACAGCTGATCCTTTAAGGAAATCCTGTTAAATGTGCCCTCTAAATGGCACTAGATTGGCTTCTTTGAGATTTCATTCTGTATATATTTAGGCCACTCAAACACAAAACGAAGCTGTGCCTGCTTTTCTATCTGTGCACAGGAACTGATAACTGCCTGTCTGCTATTTTTACTTGTCTTTTCCGAAGAGAACATGTTCTGCAAACAGTTGGGGAGTGTGTGCCGGGACGTTTTGTGTTCGGGGGATTTACAACCACAGTATTAATAGCAGCGCTCTGTCCCCTGCCTTCTTTGATAGGTACGACTGAGCTGAGGAAGCTGTCGGGAGGGAAGGACAAGAAAAAGCTGCCGTGGACGGACGCCAACCCCAACGTCCTCGCACAGCGGACGAGACAAGACAATATGTCGATACAAGTGGGCGCAGCGTTGTCGTACAAGCGCCAGTGGGGACTGATCGAAGGTCTGGCAGGGTGCTGCTGTTGGAGACTGTGTACATAACACGCCCCCTCATGTGTACATTTATCTCTCCCTGTGACACGTGGAGCAACGTCCTGCAAAGCTAATGGATGTGTTCACTCGACTCGTACTCCCCCCCCCACCCCCCCCTTCTTTTTGTGCCGGCCTGCATGCGATTCGTTCAGACTGTTAAATTTTGGTGACAGGAAGGTGCATGTGTACGCAACAAAGGAGCAATGTCGCCAACCCTCAAGGGATGCAAAGGCAATGGGATTGCAGCCCAAGGGGGCATCTGGGGCTCCTTTTAATAACACAGAAAAAAAACACACAAAAAAAACCCAAGTACATGACGGCTTCATCTACGGCGTTAAAGTATGTCGGGGAGTACAGTTATGTGCTTCTTTCACTGTAATGACACGGGAAACCCGACATCTTTCTCGTATCTAGATGTTAATGCGCCAGCAGGAGCTGGCTGGTGAAAATACATGTGCAATAGCAAAAAAGACAAAAGGGACCAAAAAGTAGCAAAACTAAAGATATCTGGGTATTTTGTGAAGTCTGGTTAAATTGAATTTGTGTCCCAGTTGACCGAGGAAGTTGGAAAACATTACGGCTGCTGACAAAGCTAACCTTGTTTGCGCTTTCTGGGTACAAACATGTCATGATCCATTTACAAGAACATCGTGATGTCACACCCACCGGGATGGCAGAGCATCTGAAATGGTCTAAAAACGTTACTCAACAAACAGCATCAGTCAAGTTTCTCAAAGTTAGCACTTTATAGTATCGTTTTTGCTGCTCAATTCAAAGTTCCAAGTTGGATTGTCTACGGTGTGTGGCCGAGGTCAAGCAAAATGTAACTTCATTAAAGAAGACCTACCAAGGTAGTCATGATTATTTAAATGACTATTTTCAAGGCTTATCCTCCCAATGGTCAACTGAAGAAACTAAAACACCCTCTTTTGGCAATTTAACAAAGAATTTCATTATATGGGATACAATCTTCTATTTTCAAATACAACTGTTGTTTCTTCATCACCAGTGACACAAATTTCCCAATTTTTGTCCCTAATATTTATTGATTACAACCAGATAATCTGCAATGCCAACACCAATAAAGTTTGGAATGATATGTTGAATACAAATAACTACAGGATTCAATGATGTGCACTTATAGTTCAAGCTTTTGTTGATGTTTTTTATGGTTTGATAAAATAGCAAAATGTCAAACATAGATATGTTTCTATGGTCCATTGTGAATAAAATAAATATGGGTTTATGAGAATTGCAAATCATTGTACCCTCTTTTTATGTTGTGCATTTCTCAAGGTGTAAAGTTTGAGTATTCAAAGTTGAATAGTGGTACACAGTGTGTATATGACATACATAATGCTAAGTAGTGATGCTACAAGCAAAGACAACACACAAGCTATGTATATATTGGCATGTTACTTTTCAGATGTCCTTACTAGTCTTAAATACCCAGTACAATTCTCACAATCTGACAAAACAACAGTACAAAAGTAGTTTGAATCACCTCTGAGTAACTATCTTTCCGGGTTGTGCAATACCACGTTGTGCCACAAGATGATGTATTGGGTGAGTGGAACATTTTGTTTCACGAGGACACAAAAAAAAATCAGCCAACGTGAGTTAACAAAACCAAAAAAATTGTATTGCTTGCTTCAAGAAATGTGTTTAAACTTAAAGACAGACTGGATATTACAGTAACTCAGCCACCACCCAACAAGCAAAAGTGGAATAGTGTACTGTATAATCCTTGGTTGTACCTACAAAAAAAAAAAAAAAAAAATCTCTGACGTGATTGTTTTTGTGTGGATTTTGTTCGCTTTGTTTCTCGTTTTCATGTCAGTGTCGGGAGAAGATGCTAGTGATAGCATTGTATTCACACTACCGACGTGAGAGTGGCACCAATCTTCTCCACCATCTCACTGGGCGTGAGAAAGCAAATAACTGCACTTCCTCAACATGTTTGAACTGTTCCTTTAAAAATCAAGACTATTTTCAAACACAAAAAGAAGAAAAGAAAACATGGCTCTCTCGCCAGCCTGACCTGGTCCTACTTTGGCTACCACAGCCATCAACAGTTTTTTCCATCTCGGACAATGTGTCAAACTCATGGATCGTCGTCAACCAAAGGCACAACTGCAGCTTCTTGGGCTTCTAAGGTCATGGTGCTGTTTTCTCTGTAAAAACACAGTCAGGCTGGGAACGTTCTGCCCTTTTCTCCCATTTCCCACAAAAAGACCAAAACCAACAAGTTTATGTTATGTCCTTTGTACAGTATCTTCAACACCAACAGTACCACAGAGCTTATGACATAGGATGACATTACCATTATTACAATAAGTATTGCTCATCCTACATCCTACTGCTACATCCTACTGTAAATACTCCCAACAGCTTTGACTTTCTCGGATTTAACACCTTTGATAAGCTTCGAGAAGCAACATAGACATAGACAGACATTCTAAAGAAAATGGAGATACAACAATAATCCTATAGAGGCTTCTACATTGCTGGTTTTGGTCTTTTCAGGTTTCCCCCTATGAATTATACTGAACATGTTTACAAATGTGTTTGGATTTCCTTGTCACAGCTTTTTTAGTGCTGCCACTTGGTGCTGTCGGCTTCTCCAAACGTACCGGCTACATGCTCGCGAAAACCCAAAGTGCGAGTTCTCTCAGGTGGGTGAGGCTCCTCCGAGGCCTCCGAAGGTCCTTTTATGACTTCCTCCTCCACTGTAAGACACACAGTGGAGTTGCAGGTAGGAGCTTTGGAATCTCTATTGATTTAATTCTTGCCGCAACAGGGGACAAGCTGCAAATATTGTCTGGCTAATGTATATTTAACCAGCGTATCCTCTGAGGAGAGCCCACCCTGAGGTTTTCAGGGAGGTTTTTCACAGCGCAAAAAAGTGAAGATAAAAAAATGCACACGGCTATCACGGTGGCATCTGAAGATGTAGCCTGCAGGCTTCTACACGTATGCATGCTGTATATAGACAGACGAGGAATCAATGCTGGCAATGCTGATGTACAGTGGAGCAAAGCCAGATTTCATCCCGTGAGACTGAGCCTGCCAAGTCATAAATAAAGCTATTTACCGGCTGCTAACTGAAGTACTCACTAACCAAAAAGCATGGCGAGATTCAGTTGCTCCCTATAGTCATGCAGCTCTGGCTTATTCAGAAAACAATGGGGGGAAAAAAAGTGCTAATCCAAGCATTGGATGACAACAGTGGACTATCTGGTCTTGCATTTCAAATGAGCTGGATCGAGTGAAGGTTTGACTTTTTGCCCGCACTTTTCCTGATGGAAAACCTGAACAGCTGATTCCGTCAGATCCTCATTATCATTCATGGCCACGCTTGAAGACTAGTTGTAAGACATTTTAAATCTCTATTGTAATGAAACACCAATCATAACTTCTGAATTGCTCATTTTGAACCGCCCGAGAGAACAGCTCAGTGAACTGTGGCAAGGACTTATTCCTATCAAATTGCATTTGAGTTAATGCCTCTTCTGTTACAGCTAAATCAATGTCTGCCCAAGATATTATAAATAAAGTGGCACTCCACCATTTTCATTCATCAAGATATTTTTTTTTGCCAAGATTCAATATGCTAAATCTTCCAGACTATATTAGTATTGCTGATTGCTTCACATGCTTCAACCACCAGGTGCGGACATTCCGTCGTACAATTTCCCATATTTAAAAAAAACAATTGCAAAACACTGCAAAAATGGTCTTCCCAGGGGGTTGCCAATGGCTTTTATTTAAAGCCATGTCAGCAACTACACCGATTTGATGTCAGTGGTATATCTGATCAGTAGTTGTTGCTTCTGTTGGAAATCCGAATAAGATTCCCAGGTGATTTTCATCAATGTTATCTCCACTTGGATTAAAATTTGTCTTGGAACGCTACAAATTGTGGGATCGATGAAGCAGAAACCAACAGAACTGGGGAATTTAGCTGTTTTACATGGTTTCTCATTTAGAGTACCACTATCCAAAAATAATATCAGTACTTTAGCACATCAGTGTAAAAATCAAGGTGTTTTTTTTTTTTTTTTTTACTTTTCTGTGTATGCTTTTGCTTTTACTGAAATGAGTGAGTAACAGCAGCAACATGAAAGGTCTCAACACAGGTCATGCATGATGGTCCACTATTCCACATGACATTTTAACGTAACCCAATGAAGATGCTCAATCTGTGTTTTAGTACTATTTTTAACAAATGCCAGTAAGATACAAGACATTTGTGATTCTTTAAAGCATTTTGCTTTAGGGAATAAATGGCGAAGCAAGACTATGGAGAATTGTAGTACAAAGCAGGATTTGGCTCATAGAGGTAACTTCTAAGTGAACTTTAGATTTTTATTATTACTATGATGGTTATTATGCATCACCATGGGAATGGTTTATGTTAAGGATAACATCTCAGAAATTACAAAAACAAACCGCACAAAATGTATATTTACATATAAATTAAGCCTTTAGAGCTCTTTGGAGTAGATTCTGGTGTCATTATAGTTATAGCTATAATCCCATTTAACCATTAACATAGTGAGTTTCTTCAGCATTCTTTAGGTCTTTGCCTGGATGATAAGCTTGTAATCGTTGTACGGAGTTTATAATGGTGTACAAGAACATCTGTAATTTTAGTATGCAGCAACACACAGAAAAACACTCAGTTCAGTTCCCAAGTTGAAAATCAGCGATTACTTATCTGATCTCTGGTTAAATAAGTCCAGAGAACAAAGAAATACCATAGGCATGATAATCCTGACTCTTGTTATAGCCCCGAATAGCAGAAGTTGTCTTAACTAGATTAGATGCTCATAAAAAGTGGTAATGAGACATGCATGTTAGGCACTCAGGACCATCTTCTTGAAACTGAGCTTGATCATAGGCAACCACTCTCTAGTATGTTGTGCGAGTCTCCTTCTGCTTAATTAGCTCATGTTTTGATGAAAAAATTGAACACACACAGTTAGATCATGGCTTCATCTGCTCTCGGCCTGTGCTGTATTTATATTTAATTGCGTTTTCCTCTCTGAGGGGAGGCCGCAAAACCTGGAACTGCAAAATGGTGCAAAACACGTGCTTTTATCTTCAGTCAATGGAAGACAGTGAGTGATGTAAATGATGTGCACACCCATTAAAGAAAGACTTTGACCTCTTTGTCTCTGTGTCCTTCATGAAATAAGTGGGGCTAATCTCTCTAATTAATTAGATTAATCATCCCTCATGTTTGGAGGTTACTGGAGGAAACATGTGCAACATGCCTAACACAGCCCTGGGGGAGTACAGATGAAAATGTGTCAGCTGGAACTTTCTAATTGACTTTTAAGGGTTGATGAGAATTTAACAGTGTGGTCGCTACAACAATATAGGTTCACAATGTCAATTTTCAGTCTGGATTTTTGCATGATCTCCCATAGGTTCTCAAGTTTTCTTCCACAATTAAAAATAAAAAGCGAATTATATTGACCACGAGGGCTGAAATCTTAGTAAAAGCATCAGGCACTTATGTTGAGAACAGCAACACCAGAACTTTGCGTGCAGCAGTCAGATTTCTTTCATAAAATGAAATAAAACAAAGCAGAAATTGCAGTTCAACTCTCCCTTATCTGTACGCCTCTCCCCAGCCTCAAACAACAGAAGTTCTCATTGCTCACACCTGTGTTTGTATGGGGAGAAGTTCTCTACCTGACCTACAGAGGATGCTGTTCTCAACCCAAGTGCTTCACACTGACCAAGATGCCAGCCTCACAGGTTGGTGTAAAGAGAGTGTTTAAAAATGGATGGATGGAAATATATACACCTGGCTGTATTTATAAGTGAACTATAATATGGATGCAAGAACATGAGTAAGCAAGGTTATCTATTTTGTTTTCTGTTTTATTTTCCTCTCTGAGATGTCTCTTTTATAAACCCTTCACCTCGAATAGAATTCGATGTTAATGTAAGTCTCTGCACACCTGACCACATCTATAGATCATGCATCCTTTTCAACAGCTGTGCTCTTTGGTGCATTTTCTTCTTCTTCTCAAAGCCTTGTTTTATCTCACAAACAGAATGTTAAATATGCAAGATGGAATGACAGCTAGACCCTTTGATTCAATACTGCTATCTTTGGCCAAACCTCAACTCTTTTAACCATCTAGAAAATGTGAAAGACGCAAGTAATAATTTATCATACTATATTGGCGGTTTGACAAAAACAGGCAGGTCTGATTGGGAACACCAGGGAGAAAAAACACCAGGCCCATTTCCCAGCATGGCTTTTCTTCTTTTCATTTTTGAGAATAAATCATGATGGGAAGAAGTACTCTGGGAATTTTTTTATGTCTATTAAAATGAAAAACATTGAGTAACGTTAGTAGTAGTACAGCACTGTATAGTGCACTGTGTAGAACGGCATGAACGATATTTCAGAGTTCCTGCCTGCAGCCTAAGGAAAGGTATTAGAAAGTCAGTCAACCAAAATGTATTACTTGCCATTAATAAACCATGTGCTGCTTGAAGGTTTGCGGGAGAGTCTAATAAGGTTCCAGCTCTTTGAAAGCACCTCATCTATCAGGTCACATCGGGTCAGATTTGGAAGCAAGTGCATCCTGCAGTACTTCTGTCCTCCCTGACAAAAGAGAGTTTGGCAAGAACAAAGTCCGTCCATCATCGCTCCAAATTATTTTCCGGCTTTGGCAGCCATGACAGAGACATGCTGCATAATCCAACTCATGCCGGTGCTTAGAAGAGATGATGAGCTTTGCTTGCATATATCCATGCCTTATCCCATCAACAGCTGTCAAGAAGTTAGATAGCTTCACACAGAAGACATTATAAAGACGCTGCTTTTTTTTTTTTTTAGATTGAAGCATGAGTGAGGACTCAGTGCTCCTTGGAGGGGGGTAAAAGTGTTCTGCAGGATAGAGCTTTTCCTCAGCTTTTAAATGAGGTATTACTTGTGTTGCTACGTGGACTACACAAGCGAGCTACAAACGTTTTTGTGGATTTTCTAGCCTGGGATCTATACGTTTAGTGACCTCCCCAAGATGACGGCGCTGTCGTCACGTCACAGGCGGCACCGTGAGGCGTCTGGTGTTTTATATCTATGGGTAAGACAACAAACACAATGTCAACAAAAAAGAAAATACACTTCTTCAGAATGTAAAAAGTGAACACAAAAACTATGCATTGGGATATGAATTTTGCTCATCTTATATATTGACATGTCCTTTGGTTTATCCATTGTTCTGAGCATTGCTCCTTTTTTGACATTGATATTTGGATTTGTATGCAAAGTGGAGCCTCATGTTAATAGGTTTATTAAAAATGTATACACTGTGCGAGTTCACTGTTTCAAAGTTTTTCAACAGAATAGAAAAAGACATTTGATTATAAGAGCTGAGCCCTTCTTTCAGGCCTGTCTCGACATAACAGCAACCCGGATTCTCCCCAAGATTTCATTCTCCTCAATGCATTTGTGTTATCAAAAAGAGACGATTGTAAATTATTAACTGTGTGAGCTGCACATCATAAACCTGAACATGTTGTACCTTTTGGGGATATATGAATAGAATAGCCATAAAAAAAACAAACATGGACATCATCCAAATCATTCTCAACTCCAAAACAGAAAGTGCTGAGTGCTCGTTCCCTCGCTTTGCTGACTGCAGTCTGAAATTACGTCTCCTAGAACGTCTTGCTGATCAGCATTTTCAGAGAGCACACTTTACAGGCAACAGCTGAAATACAGCAAAACATCGACGAACATCGTTGGATTCAGTGAGCGAGAGCTGCTTCGTTCCCTGCCTGATTCCACACCACCACATCCAGTGAGGTTTGCATTTCGCATCAGAACATAAAACAGATTAACAAGTTAACCCTCCAGCTTCATTCTCCCCAAAAGCACTGGTCTCAGATCAGTTCTGCCAGAGTTAATTCAACGCTGGTCAAATATAGCTGGGCACAATCAGTAAACATTGTGGACGTTGGTGTATTAGAAACCCTGATGGTCACATTTAGGAGAAAGGAGATAGGACAATAAATGTCCTCTTCTTCACTGCTATATCAGAAACATTTGATCAAGGCCTGACGCCCCAGGGCTGTTCACTTATCTAACATATTACTGGCATGTCATGTTTTTCCCCCCATTTACAGTTCAAGTAAAGAAGAATCTGTCATCAGTGAGATTTGAATGTTTGCTTCTATAACCTCTGGGCCATCACTGTAGTTCAAACACACAGTGTTACTATTGATCCAAAACGAATCAAAGGCCAAATATGCTACACCTGTAGAGCAGCTCAATGACTAAGTAAATTCAATTTCGAGGCAAAAATAACCACGTGAAAAGTAAATCCAAAATAATCAAATGCTTGATGCAGCAACTAGAGTTCGGTTGATGGATTGTGTCGTCGAACGATCTCAAGGTTGGGGTTTCGCCTTCAGCAAAGATGTTAAAAACCAAAGAGTACAGCTGCCTGAACACACTGCAATTGAACAGCAATGCCAACTTTGTATGTGTGAACCCAGTTTACCAGTGCTGATAGAAATAATTTTATTCCTGTTGAAACCTTAAACGCCGTTGGGACTAAAGTCCATCTGGTTATTTAACACAACAGACAATCGTTCCGAACACGGACAGGGATCCATTGACGGAGAAGAGTTCAGGTGAAGGAACTGTCAGACATTGTGGGAGCACTGGTTTGCCCTCATACACCTGTTACATCCTGGTTTATCTTATCTCCAGCCTCTTATATGTCAGACTGAATTATAATGCCCGTTTCCTCCTGAGTGTACAGTCCTATCTGGCACCGTTTATTCAGTACATAGTTGAATGTTGGCAAACACGAACATCTTGTAATCTTGAAAAAGCTGCTGCGAGATAAGTTAAATGGCAAATACCACTTGTACTGAGAAAATAATTAATCTTTGCCAAGTTAATAGAGGATGGCTGACATACACCATTGGTGAGTTTGTGGTGGTTTCACAGCTAAAGAATTCACTTGTCTGTGTGATGTGACGGCGAAATAAATGAGTTTTTCTGGCAGGTACCTTGAGTCAGACACAGTCGCCTTGGCTACAAATGCTGACTGATGAAAATAAAGCAGAGACCTAAAATAATATGATACAGGTGGACATAGATAGTCGGATGCATAGTTAATGAAACTCTGAGCATGCGTATATGCAGAAAATCCATTTTGCAAATCCAGCTGGTAGAGTTCCTACAATCATCTTCAAAGTTCTCTGCACTGGCAATCTTCTGTCCCTTATTTAGTGTCCATACCATCATTAAACTCCTCTCTGACTAAACATCCAATCAGTAATGAAGGAAATCGTATATAGTTCCACATACATATGGATAATATTGATGCTTTATCCATGACTGCAGCAAACATATCTTTCACACCATTTGAGTACCACACTGGGGACAGTGTGAAGAGTGACAGCACCAAAAGACTGTCCCTGCTTCACTTTGTGCTCTAAAGTTAACCTTTGTTCTAGTTTCAGGTGTTTAACTTATAGTTGAGGTTTACTTCATGGGCATCTGTCAATTTGACTCATTGCTTGCTCTGTTCTGACCAGTTTCCACGTCCCAGCTCTCATGAAGTACAATTATAGAATGATGATGCCAGCCCCATGCTTTGTTGTATTGCTGCAACAAGCCAGATGATGAAAAGAAAAATGTCCTGGACTACTTATGACCCAAGGAATCACATATCTCAGCATCTTTATCGAAGATTTCTGGATTTCAACTGAAATTAAAAATTTAACATAGTTTCCTTGACCAAATATTCTATCAAGTTCTCGAGTTCTCCCAAATGTCTTCACTTATTGAGGTCACTGGGCAGCTGGGAACACTCCAAGTGTGAAAGTGGTTTTACACCGTTGTTACACCCTGATCTGTGTCTTGCCCCAGTTTTATCTCAGTGGTCTTCAGGGACTTTACAGAGTTCACATAGGGCAAAAAACAAAAGTGTGAAATCCAGGGCATGGTTGTGTGCTACTGATGTTTTTTTTATCGCCATTGTCTTTATCCATTCACTACAGGGCATGTACTGACATATAAGGGAGATATTTCAATAAGTTAATGGGAATATAGCCATTTCATTATTCATAAAAAAAGAGCTAAATAGTCTATTTTAAATTAATGTCGATCAATTTACTATAGCGCTTTATCCTATGTAGTTTCGTGGGGTGTTGGAACCAAAGAACAGCAAACATTGTAGATATTTCCACTAATTATACTCTGTGCCATAATAAAGAAAAAATGTCAATATTTTACCTGTCCACTCATAATAAAAACAGGCTTTTTGTGGCCCCTTCACTAAAACGTGTTTGGCATCCCTGTTCTAGAGAGACCTTGAAATATAATTTTCCCACAAAGGTCCCATAGTTCTCAAATAAATAAGACCTAAATGAATAGTAGGAATATATAATTTGCTCAAATTTAAGCAAAACAGCAGGCTGCACTCCATCCATAAATCCATCCATGTCAACGCACACTCATTATTGAACGCTAAGTAACTCACTCCTCTGAGTGGAAACTGAACTCGAGTGCCTCGCAAGAAAGAAAAGATGAAGTTTTCAAGGGTGGTAAAAGCATCTAATCAGTATATGCTTCCTGCTCAGCTATTATAAGACTTGCAGACTCTTTCATACAAAACGAAGAGATGGAAGATAAATTTTTTTATCCTGATGTAACTTTCACACAGACACAGATGCAGCAGCAGTCCAGAATAATTGAGATGAAGTCCCAAGCAGAATCCAACAGCTTTGTTAAGGCATTATGTAGAGCTGATACAGGTTTCACATGTATACAGGATTGTTTGGTACCATAGTAAATTAAGCCAAAGACACCAGACATGCAACTGGTCATTGATGTTATCTATTAGAGATCAAGCACTTAACAGGGCAAGTTTGCTTTTAGCTCACGTGTCTAATTGACTTCTATAGGGTTGTGTAACACCACTAAGACTTGCTACACTGGGATTCTAAAAACACGTTCATCCCTGCTACACTTTTTAAGTGGTGTTAATGTACACTGCTTCCTTTCTAACACAGTTTGGCTGATTGATTTGACCCGTTTATGCAGATATTTTGCAGTCAGTGTTGTAGCAATGGTAGAGGCGGCTTCAATGCGCACCTCTTGGGGATTAATTATCGTACTTTCAAACTCCCCGGAGCTGAATTGCTGTGATGCGAGTCTAAATTCAGCTCCTTTTCTGAGTCGCAGCTCAGTCAAATCTGTGCACACAGGGTTTATATTTTTAGATTCAATAGGATTTCCACTTTGACTGTATCATTATTGCAGATGTGCAGTGAAAGTAAAGGGCAACAAGTTAGTGCAGAATTCACAAGACATACAGTAGTTGTGTTAACTGAAGGCTGGACGGTGGTCCCGTCTTACAAACCAGATACTTTAGCTCAAACTTGAGGGATGTTCATTTAATCAAATTGGAAACCCGGCCTCTCTACAAAATAAAGTTCCCCACTGTGGTGATCACTTATGGTCGTAATTCACCCAGTTACTGTGGGGTTGTGGGGAACTTTGTTTTGTAGAGAGGTGGGGTTTCCGAGCGGAAGTAGTTTTGTTGTTACACCGTGCGTGTACTCCGTTTGCGAGATGAGAGGAAAAAATGAGAGAAAAGAAAGGAACTTCAAACTTTATTTTCCATTCAAACACACCGCCTCCTACTCCCGTTCATCGGCTCTACACCACCACAACTTTATTTTGGACCAATTTATCAAGTATTTATGTTGGACTTATTTATTGAAGTATATCTATCTCTTATTTTATTTATTTCTTGTTTTCAAAAGATTGAGTGCAGTACAACAGTTTATTTTTTACTACTACATTACAAGATATTTTTTTATATTTAACAGGAGTCTTTTTTTTTTCAAACATGTTCAATAAATGCTGTTCCAAATTCAAAGACATAATCGTGTAAATAATCGTGATTAGGATTTTTTCCATAATCAAGCAGCCCTAACTGCAGTAGAAGTTAATGCTGGACCTGAGAAAGTTGAAGGAAAGACATTGAAATCTATTGGAGTTTGCAGAATACAGTGTTCTATTGTTGCAAACCAGACCTCTGCCCACCACTGAAGACACCAACAAGTTATCAACTTATAGGTAGACAGATTTCACAGAGCATGATATTGATTCTAGTTTTACAGTATATGGGTCAAACTCTTCAACTCAGTTTAGTGTGTCAGTGAAACTTTTTAACTTATCAGATACTCAATAATTACCTGTGGGTGAGCATCCAACTCACTGAATGGCTCCTTATAAACCAACTAGTGATGTTGATAGTGTTGCTTGCTGTACTGAAGAACAAGGCCTAAAACACACATTAAAGCTTCTGTTGTGTAATTAAACACTCTTATATTCCTATAATATTATATGCTCAAAAAGTATTCTGAGCATGCAATATGGCTTATTGTTTCAATAAGTTCCTGTTTAATTTCAAGTGTAACTTCACTATATTCTTCCATGATCGGTGCATTTGTTTTTAATCCTGCTTGTGGCAAAGCTCAGCCTCTCTGTTGTTTCCTAAATAAAAAAGCCTTTGTTTTTAAAAAGCATCCATAATTGGGATGCGATGGCCTTTGGTGAACTGAAGATTTATGGGAAATCACTAAC
This sequence comes from Blennius ocellaris, assembly GCF_963422515.1. Taxonomy (NCBI): domain Eukaryota; kingdom Metazoa; phylum Chordata; class Actinopteri; order Blenniiformes; family Blenniidae; genus Blennius; species Blennius ocellaris. Next base: position 8,405,545 of record NC_137670.1, on the reverse strand, counting down.
CAGGAAGGAAGTGGAGGTGAATGGGGTCACACTCAGGAAACCCCAGGAACGTATGACAAAAAAGCCCTATTTGGAAACCCAAAGGGCAAGAGAAAAGAGGGTCACCCCAAATTGAACTGGAAATGATCAACAGTACAATGGAAGGACATTGAAGGACATTCGTAGTGTATAGGAGAATCCCTGGAGAAATATCAGTCCTGAATGGTATGATTATGCCAACAAAGTATTACCAATACTCCAGTTGTAAGGAACTTATAAATCTAACTTTAATGGTATTTTGAGGTCAGGGTTCTTCTTCGAGACATTTTGAAGAAACTGTGTCCAAAATTCTTTCACCTCAGAAAACCCTAGTATTTAGCAAGCTTTGGTATAATCTAGTGCCAGCTGTCCCTGGATGTCTGCTTATGTCCACTTTGATTAGAAAAAAAGCCTCTTTGTGGGAGCGTCTTGGCAAGGCTTGCCAGCTCTTCATCAGCTGTCTCGGACAGATAGGGTTCCCAACCGGATATATAGTCTGGGCCTTGTTTTTTTTTCTCCCCGACACTCGCCACTTTAATGTCGACTTTGACACATTCCATGTCCTTAACCGAAAATCCACATTTTGGCCTCTGCCCCCGTCGTCCTCTCGCATCTTCTTGAAGTCATCCTATCCATACCCAGTGATTACATTTTCCTCCAGCTTTGCCACACTTCTCCTGGTTGTGCTGGATGTTTTGTTGGACCATCTGGTGTAAAAGAAGATGTGGAAATGTTAATGATCCTTTTTTAAGTGTACCTACTTCCCTCATTATCTTGTGTCTGTCAAAGTGAGAAGAAAAGTTATGGGCCTGATTCACTAACATCATGTATGAAGCTAGCTGAATTGCATTACCATGTGAATTGATTGTGCTTGTTTTGCAGGTTATTTACTGAGAAGAACGTTTTAGGTGGTATTTTTTACAAAGAGTCAAACAAGTCAAAAATAATGGGCGGGAATTCCTGTGTTCCATCCAAATACAAACAAGCTCTGCTCAAAGTGGCAAGATATTGTGACACTTGTCATCAGCTGGGTTTTTGACTGTTTGGGTGTTTGTGCACCACAATCCCCCTGAGGACATGTTCGACACTCCCGTCGGAAATCCTGCACACTGAGCATGCAGACCGAATTGATTTGATAGCCGAAAGTTTTTCAGACGACCCACTTTACGGTTCGCTGAAAGTTCACAATCGTCGCAAATAGTTCTTCAGCGCATGTGTAATTAATGAACGATAGCAACAATGGCGTCTCCAGAATGTCATGACTCCCAGTCCATATTGTCCTGGGACATGCCAGGAACTCACTAGAGCAAATCAAGACTTAAAACCATGTGGAAAGAGAAATGAGTTCATTTTTGAAGCAATCAGGTGTGGGGCACATCGAGGCACAAAAAGCACAAGACCACATACAGATAAATGAAGACAATGATCAGATAGAGAATACATGGTCACCCACCTAAGTGAAGTAAAGTGAACAGGACATCACTACACAAAAATAAAGCAAGAAGTACAGGGGCTATGACAGGAGATGATTACAAGAACAAAACAATCGAGGAACACATGAAACCAGATGTGAATACAGTCTCGGGGAAGACTTGAAACACAAGGAAGCAGCAATGGTATAAAACATGGGTATGGGTAAACAACAGTAACAAGAACCAAGCCCAGAAAAAAAAATTGCTTTACATTTAGATTCTCCCCAACACTGTTTATGCAACAGCACTAACAGCATTTTTTTTTTTTTTTTTTTATAAATAAATGTCTAAATGATCCTTGTAAATGAAAGAAAAAGCACTAAAATCTGATTCAAGGCCTATTTCGGCTTCATGATTTGTTGATGGTTTTCCAAAAGATCTCCTACATTTTGTTTCGGTTAGTTTTCTTTAGCCCACGGCCGTCAGCTGAAAAAGGATTAAGTCCAACTTGGGTGGGGGGGGACATCACGTCCACATCCTGTTTGGACAAGTCAGTGATGAACTGTTGCCGGGTGTCTGGTCCAGAGTCTGAACTGTCAATCTGAGCTACTCTCGTCCCCGTCCTGGGGGTCCAGTATTTCTGTGCAAGAAACACACTCAAGACAAGATGGTAACATCTGATTCTCTCATAAGGAGAACTGCTCCTTGTAGAAACAGCACTTTTAGGACGCAGCTGCTCTTTCATGGATGGGCAAATAGGGCAGCCTGAAGCTTAAATCCTTCTGCTTCTATTTTGGGTTTTTCATAGCATTGCAAAGGATAGAAAGATTGATGGAAGGAAACTTAATCGCCTCATCTCTGTGCAATGTGTTTGAAAACACAAATTTACACATCTATGTTAAATCCAACCTTTATTTAATCCCACACTTTGAAGACAAAAACTCTTTGTATTTGGTTTTTATTCTAATATCCGCATAACTATGGAAACTCCCTGTTTTTGATGAGAACTGTGATCTTTGAACTTCAACAAAATACTAAAGTAATTTTCAACCTTCACCAACTTTTCAAACTTCAGCCAATCACTGTGTCAATCAGTTCTCATTCAATCAACCTGTGAAGGCCCATGGTTTCGTTTCAGACATGATTTCTATTAAATGACATCTTACTGACTCTGAACCATTGTGATTCCTTAATTCCATTATTATTTGAATCCTTTCAGTGGGCTTTGATTACAAAAACCATGTAAGCATTTCATCAATGAGAGAGAAATCTCCAGTTATACAAAGGCCATACTATTTCATGAATGGTTGCCCTGTGTACAGGTCACAGAGGACTGATGTGCAGCGAGCAGCGCCGTGACTGTTTCAGCGCCTGTGCGGTTCATGATTCCCCGGAGAACGTCTGACTTGGATGTTTTCTTTCAGCGGCAGCAGCAGGAAACCTAATCGCTCACCGCCGAAGGAACAAAACCAGACGCATGTACCACACGCAAATACGCTTTTCAGAAGCACCTGGTACTTTTCAACTTCACTCTTGGATAAATGGGGTTTTTTGGGGAGTTTTTTTTTTTTTTTTTTTAAGTAACATTATCTTTGACCTTTGCCAGAGAATGCTTCCAGGCTTTTTAAACCCGACTTTAGATGGAAGGCACTGCGCTTCTGATGAATTTGCCAGCGGCGGCACATTTCTTTTGGCCAGCCCAAAGCTAAATGACAACTGTGACTTTTGAGTTTGAAATGAGTGCCACTGTTGATCTTTGCAAAACTTCTACAATTGAGCTCAGCGGGCCTCCCGGGTTTTAATCATGTGGAGGGAAACCTGCCTTCTCACCAGGTGACATCAGGCCATTTCCTTTTTTTGTTTTTAAAATTGGACTTTGTTGATGAGTAATGGCACAATCACTAAGTTTTCAGTCGGAACTCAGTCATCCTGCCCATGCAGAAGTTACAGGAACAAGTGAAGAGTTTACATAGTAATTTTAGACACGACAATGTGTCATTCAGCCCCTCAACCATAGTATTTATGCTGTTCAATGAAGTGAGGAATAAACCACGGGTTGACACAGCAACCCCTACACAAATGCATCTCTACCTACTTGGAGGCGGACGATGACAATTTTTTTTTTTTTTGGGGGGGGGGGGGGGGTCACCACAACTGTTGTTGAAGAGCCAAGGATCCTTGTTTCCTCCCACCCATTCACGCTTCACACCCATTCACATCTTCACCCCAATGGCCTCAGAACAGGTTGATGGAGTTACGATTCCCATCATACATGTACAGCCAACAAATCTGTAGGAAATGAGTGATGTTGCCATGTCAACATGGAACAAAGTGGAATTGTGCTGTGGAATCTCTAACACAAAGAAAAAAAGGTAGTTCTGACAGCAAAAGTATATTTTATTAAAACGATTTATGTATTACGGTTGATGATGGCATAATATGATGAACATGTTTTTGTATTGATGAGAATGTTTCTAGATACTGTATATATGATGCAAACCACACAGTCAAAAAGCAGGTTCTAACTGCAAATAGCAAATTGTACCTAATCCTTTCTATACAAGCAATATGTTGGGATAAATGCCGACATCTACACAGAAAATACATTGGATTTGTTAAAAATATGACTTGAAAATGTTCTAATTACACAATTTCAACTCTACATAAATTAGACAAGATGCAGTCATCTTTAAACAAAAAAACAAAATGGGTTTTATGTGTTGATTCCAAGGATAAGAGAATAGAGTTTCATATAATATTATATCCGTTTTCTAGGTCACTAAAGTGACATTCTTGTGACATTCAAAGTGACATTCTTGACTATAGCGGTTCCGCTATAGTCTTGTGTGCCTTTATAGACCACTTTTGAACTGGCAATCACTTCAAAATATACAACCCCTTTTGCAATATATTGGAGAGTGTCTCTTCAAATCCAATTCATCTTGTATAAATCGTAAATAGATTTCAATTCACAAAGCACTACCGACCGAGCTCCAGGCACCCCAATAAACAGGCAACATTTTGATTGGCAGATAGATGGATACAACAGTGAATGAAGAGGTAATGAAAAAAGAAAGCATACAAATTATAGACAGGCCTGTTTAAATCTAATAAAAAGTGCATATAGCATATAAGAGCGACGGGTACATTGGCAAATAAAAATTGCATTCATAAAATAGCAGCAGCAAACAAAAAGCTCTACAGAGTGTGATCAATAGTGTGACATTAGATCATAGTAGAAGATGAAATTGGTTTGAAGTGTTTAGTGCTGAAGAAGTTTGTTAGTTAAGCTTTTGGCCCGATTGACCAAAGAGAGGAATACTTGTCTTGGCATTTTGTATATTTGATCAGGTTGATTTTGACGGAGGGGACAGTAAATAGGGTCATTCTGGATGTGGTGAGTTATTGTTATAGATTAAACTGTCACTGAGGTTGAAACATGATAGGTGCGATTTTCAAGATGCGAAGGGGAAACTAACTTTTGTCTAACCAATGTTGGTAATGACTTAAGCCCGCTTCACATGACAATATTTTGTCGTGAAAATGGAAAATTTTGGATGAGAGTATATTCAAGATGCATTTTGATGCAAAATGGCCTTTCATTATTATGATATATTTTGCAGAAAAAAATTGGCCTTCCATTACAAAACACATATTGAATGCGACGAGCAGGTGCCTGATCAGTTAGCAAGAATAACTCACTCCCAGTCACCACCTGCGCCAAACTGCACTAGTGGTCTTTCATTTCTCTGTGAAAATCTTTGTTTGCTAACACCGGTGTGTGGATCCACTTGCATCCATGAAGTTTGTATACCAACTCCCAAGGTCGAACGTTTCTTTCACGTTTGTGGCTCCTATAAACAAACATGGCGGCCCGTAGTGGTATGACTTGCGGTCTGTATTCTTGTTTTATCGTCCATAGGTAGTTTCATAGTTGAGACTCACCCCTGATTAGCAAATGATTTGTCATCAGTTCATACAAATGTGGGGTTCTCTCGATTTTGTTCACATTTATAGGGGATTGTTTTCTGCACAGATGTCTGTGCGGTTTCATTACAAAAACAAGCAACAGGGCCCTCCCATGATCTGGCATCATACATTGTTGTCAGTGTGTCCGCTACTGCAGTGTAAACACACCACTTTTTTTCAATGGATTAGGTGTTAAACATTAGGCCCACGTTAAGGTTTCATGACTGCATTTAAATGCATGTGGCAGCTTCAACCTTCTGTATATGCATAAATAAATTGTTGAGCCCACTGCTGGGGTGGTCCTGCCTTCATCCTTTCATCCTCACTGCATTGTCCTTGGGGTGTGGGAAAAAAAAAAAAAATTGTCAGGTTCAAACTTACAGGAAGTTTTTTTTTTTTTTTTTAATATTCCATGACTGCCTTTGTTTCTCTTATGAAGTGTGGATTTTTTTTTCTAATCATGTGCTGCAGCACAATGTCACTTCATTAATTCACACAGCAGGACCCACGACCTCAAATTGCTCCCACAATCAGTCAGAAGCTCATTGGTTTTTCCTTTTTTTTTCGCGAGGGCTCCCTGTGCTTGGCAGACTCTTGCGAAGGATGGCATCAGATGAGAGCGTTTGTATTCATTATAACCTGCCTGCTTTGAAAGCTTTCCATGGTCCTGTACTCACGCTTGAACAGCTCAGCATATCAACTGTTTTCTGGACTGACACTTTCACACATGACCCCATACAAGGCGTTGTAATCAAATAACCGTGGCTGGGTTGATTACCACATCTCTGCCAGCTGTACAGCAATCTTTTCTCACAGTCACTGAGAAACGACACCAGTCTCTTTCTTTTGATTGAATCTGATCCAATTTTCACCTACCAAACCTTCAGACTTAAGTTTGATGTATTAGATTCTATGGAGAAACGGACTGTAACTTATTCCCTTATAAGAGCAACTATATCTTGTACTTTATGTTCGTACTCATGTTGGATTTTCCGTCAGTCTTCATGAACTTCAAACAGACCTCAGCCTCAGCAACACTTCCAGGTTCAAAACATAAATCACTCAGCTCTACATAAACATCCGTTTTATGATCAGTGGTGAAAAACCTTGAAGAGAAGAATATGAAGGAAAAAAAAATCACAATCAAGACTCACGCATGGGGGTGTTGCAGTGTTCTGTTTTCTTTTCAAATGCCTAACGTCTATTGGAAAACACAGCCTTGGCTCGACAGACAAAAGAATCACAGATCAATCCAACTTGATCATTTTTGCTTTGGGATCGTTAGAGACCTTCAGATTCAGAGTCTGGTTGATAACGTTTTTCAAGTAAAATTACCAGTGTAAAAATATACTCAGGCAAAAGTAAATAATAAAAGTAGCTCATATAAAAGGTACTATAGATTAAAAGTTGCTTAGTGACTTTTCTTGTTTCGTAAGAAATAAGATCCGTACCTCCGACAACCAGCTTTTAAAATGTACTTAAAAAAGTACCGATTTGATGCAAAAAAAAAATTTAATGGAATTCAACGTAATTGCATGTTAATGCAAGTAAAAACGCAGTCCAGACATCTTCCACAGAGAAATAACTATGACACTTTATCATCACTATAAGCAAACGCATATAAAAATCAACAAGATTAGTTTTTAGCTTCAAAATTAATGATACCGGCTATGCAGGAACGAATTCCTCCCAATCAAAAGTTTCAAGCTTGACAAATTTCATGAGGTTTTTTTTTCTGTCTTCTAACCTGAAACATTCCCTCCTGCCAATTACTCGTGGACACACCAATAGTAATGAGCCCCACATCTGAATTTAACAGAGAGCACCTGTTCAATGCCAATCTCCTGTTGTGCCACAAGCCAGATGAGGGAATGGAGACAACACAATTCAATTACCAGCCACCAACGACGCAGTTCTTTGTTTCCTCCTCAGGGAGCTCAACCGCCATTCCTAAATTGAGTCTGGTCATCGATCAATGAAGATTGGTGGAGCGAAAGCTTCACAACATGGATGTGCAAGCCCCCCCCCCCCCATCCAAAAAAGTCCACGAGCGGTTGGGGGACACTTTTATGTCGACATGAAGGAATATTGAACAAATCCAGCTGAATCAATGAAACCAAGAAAGAAGGACACATGCAGCAAAGTTCATCGTCAGAACTCACTAAATGTATTTAGTATAGTGGACAGTGTGCGAGGCCGTTTCTAGCTTTTTGAGGCTCTTAGTTTGTCAAACTATAATGGGGAGATTGATAATCCTCTCGATTTGCCTCTGATGACCTCACATATTAAAATTAAAGGGCTCATTTTGAGCACTATTTGTTGTGGAAATGGACTCCCAAAATGCAATGAAAGTTTTTCATTTTCACTTGAAAATACTGTGTAAACAGGGCTTTGGACATCTACAAAGGGAGTCCACAGCATTTATTAGAAAAGAAAGAAAGGTTGATACAAAGACATCAACATTACTACATCACTTACAATTATTCTTGAAGTTCTATATGTTGTCAGTCAGCAGTTTTGTCCACCACTGAATTAGCATTATTGGCCAATATTGCCCTCTTGAGCACATGCATTTTCTCCAATATATGACATTAAATCTCAAATATTTTCTCTAAAAAGACAACCAAACATTACATAATCATTTACAGCAGAGCTTGTTTGGCTGATTGATTGGCCATCTACAGAATCTCCTCATTCACTTTGTTTCGATCTTTAAAGAAGACCCCAGACTGGACATCTGAAATTAAACTTTAAACAATTGCCACAAATGAATATTTGATTGCCACAAGATAGTATTTGGTAATACTAATTTAAGGGCATAAAATAGTAGATGTTGGCCACAAAATATTAATTTCAGGCCACAGAATATTAATTTCAGATCACAATTTAAAGTTTGAGTTCAGATGTCATGTCTGGGGCTCTGTCCTTAAATGGCTTGTCCAGTTATTTTCCCAGATGTCACATAGCTGCCATCTCTAGTTTGTAATATCCCCATGTTGTGTTTCTTTTATTTAATTCGTTTATTAGCCATGACTCATAGTTGCTCAGCTGGAACTCTTTTTTTTCCAATTGATCTCTTGATGGTCTTGAAATACAAAATATTTAAGCTCACTTGTACCTCTTGCAGAGGTTTATGAAACTTGGAGGTTATTATTGGTTTCTAGCTGCTACTGTCTCCTCTGTGAGACACTTGTTGGTGTTGTTTTGCACAGACTGATGAGTTAATCTGTCTGCAATTTAGCCTTTCTCAGCCTGACAGCTTTCCCCTCACTCTGCACCAGGCTCTCCCTTACTGCTGCCTCCTCCTGCCTCACTACCTGCTCTTCAAAGGGCCTACAAATCAATGAGATTGGCCACAATTAACAAAGTAAAGGTTTCCTGTGTTGGAAAGCTCCTAACTATCTTATAAATGTTCGCCCAGAGCTGGACAGTGAGTCAACAGTTACTTTCTGTGTTGTTTTGTCACTTTGCGCCTTATTCTCTAAGATCCAGTGTGCAGCATGTTTACCTGCGTGCACCATTGAATAGATTGCAATTTTGTTTGAATAACAAGTAACATCAAAAGCTCAATTTTGAAAATTGGTGTTTTGCTTGGATTAGTCCATGTTTACAATAGAACGTTCTGCCGGGATCTACCATTCCTGCGTCCACTTGCTTGTGTTCGCTGTGGAGCGATCAGGGATCAGGGTATCAAACACATTTTAGTTCAGGGGCCACAGACGACACAGTTTCATCTTGACAAGGCCAGACCAGTGGAATAGTCTCGCAATAACAGTGCATTACACTTCACAACATTAAAGTATTTCTTTGTTGTGATGCAGAGTATATGTGATGATGATGTCTGTATTTTCACAAAACCAAACAAGAAGGCCGTTGCTCGGCTAATCCCCCGCCGGAGGGCTTTATATTTTCTCACAAAGCCAGCTCTAAGGCAGCACACTTGGTACACTAGAGGGTGTTCCATGGGTCCTAGTAGATAATTATGTAGAATCTGAAAGGTCTTCTTCATAAGCTATGTCAAATACGTCTCCAGAGCCCAAAAGGTGTTTTTATGCACTTAGTGACCCTGTGACCTGATATGCAAATTAGGTCATGGTCACCATGGTGCCCCTTCTCCCCAGGTGGAGTGTCCATGTGTGAAGTTTGGTGACTGTGGGCCCAGGAACTGCTGAGAAATGAGGAGAAATGTTTATATGAAAATACATGTATTTTTTACGGATCCCCTCTGGTGACATTGGTGAAAAAAAAATTCTTGTTTAATCGCGTGGCCACGCGTTATTAAGGCGTGGGAACGAGTTAAATAAGTCGTGGCCACGCGTTATTAAACTGCCGTCAAGTGAATTTTAACTGCGCTTTTATTAACACCTTTACGGTAAAACACAGGTCAACGTACGGCCGCAATGCTGACAGAAAGACAGATGGTCTGATTTCAAAATGCAATAAAACGGAATCCTTCATAGGTTTACACCCAATTTCACTTCAGCGCAATACTAGGCATACTCCTTTGTTACTACAAGAAATATGAAAGAACATTACTGTAGAAATTTGGAGAAAAGTACTCTTAAACTTGGATGTGTTGATCGAAAATGATGGTCTCATCTAATTTCAAACTGCAATAAAATGGAATCCTTAATAGGTTTATGCCTGATTCCACTTCAGGCAGTACTAGACATACTCCTTTACTACTGCAAGCAGCATCAAAGAATATCACTGTAGGAATTTGGAGAAAAGTACTTTTAAACTTGGAGCAAATTAATGAAGGCAAGACCATTATTTTCGACCAACAGATCCAAGTTTGACATTATTTTTCTCCAAATTTCTACAGTAATATTCTTTGATCTTACTGGTACTGGTAAAGGACTATATCTAGTATTGCACTGAAGTGAAATCAGGCATAAACCTATGAAGAATCTTTTTTAATTGGAATTTGAAAACAGGTGTGAGAAATCATTATTTTCGTTAATTTGCTCCAAGTTTAAGAGTACTTTACTCAAAATCCCTACAGTAATATTCTTCGATATTGCTTGCAGTAACAAAGGAGTATGTCTAGTATTGCCTTGAAGTGGAATCAGGCATAAACCTATGAAGGATTCCTTTTTATTGCATTTTGAAAACAGGCGAGAGATCATTATTTTCAACCAACAGATTCAAGTTTAAGAGTACTTTTCTCCAAATTCCTACAGTAATATTCTTTCATATTTCTTGTAGTAGCAAAGGAGTATGCCTAGTATTGCACTAATTTTTTTTTCACCAATGTCACCAGAGGGGCTCCGTAATTTTGCAACCATGACGAGCAAACTTCAGACCCTACCAATCTTCAAGGCCAAGGTCAAGGTCAGGTCACTTGGTATGCTGGAGGGTGTCCCCAGAGTACTAGTAGGTGTGTATAACATTTCAGAGCCCTAGCTCAAAAACCTAGGCCTCCAGAGCCCAAAATGTGTTTTTAAGCACTTCGTGACCCTGTGACCTACTTAATATGCAAATTAGGTCAAGGTCACCATAGTATCCCTTCCCCCTCTGAGATGTATCCACATGTGAAGTTTGGTCACTGTGGGCCCAGGGGTTGCCGAGATATAGGTAGCAACGTACGGACGGACGTACGGAGACTGTTTCAAGATCCCCCTTCGGGGCCTATCGGCTACGGCGGGGGATAACTATTACTATGGAATATGACTACCATCTCAACATAATGAAACTTTCTGATGCAAAATAACAGTGAAATGTCCAAAAGACATATCCAGCTTAATGACAATTGCACGTTATTACATCTTTGTTTTTGGTTTTCTTTCTTTGCTTATACAGTTTATCAATGTTTGCAAAAACAGTTGCAGTTAACCATTTAACCGGCTTTGTAAAATATTCATATATGAATTAAATTGTCATATAATACCCATCAGACACTAACTCCACATAATATTTAGGCCTACTTTGGTTGGATGGATGTCATAATGCTGACAGGGGCAGTGTGGTGCCAATAACAGTGACAATGTGACAAAACTGTGGCAACATGATGGACGTTGAGTCTGACTGACTTGCACAGCATCGCCTTCTGTCACTTTGCTCAAGCAACTTGTGTTCACTTGTGTTCTTGTGTTTAAAAAATTCTGCACATCCCTGACAGCCACAAGTTTCTTCTGATGAAAACACTTTGCTGAGCTCCCGACACTGGTGGCGCGTCGTGACCGAGGTGAGCGCCGTTCAAACAGGATGAAAGCACATCTGTCACAACTTCTCCCATGCTCACCTGTAATGTATGATAATGTATTCTCTCTGATCCCTTCAAGTTACCAGCGCTTACCTTTGTTTCTTTGAGGGTTTATCTTAGGTGCGCCAGGTGACTTGTTTCAAAGTTCTGCTCTGACTGCTGGTAATTTATTGCACGGGATCATAGGTCTGAGGGCGGTTTGTCAGTCGGTCCACCTTTTGGGTCTAAAATGAAACAACTCAACAATGAAACAGGATTAATTGCCAACAGTGTTCAAGACATACTGCAGTCCTGGTCTATTGTGATTACATCCCACAGATTTTGGCTCTCCATTGTCTTCTTTTGGAAGGACATACATGTCATTTCAAACATGTAATGAACACAGAAAACGTTTTTTTTTTCCGTCTGTCCAATGTCTGCAACATTACATTGACATTTTTTCTCAGTAATGTTATCAAGATGTACATTATGAGTCATGCTTTAAATTTGTGATGCAAAATAAAATGTGAGAGTTCATGAATGGACATTCCTTGTTGTGTGAAGTACTTTCCACCCACGCACACTCAGAGTTAAATTCACCCAAAAGGTCAAAGCAACACAACATCTATATAATTAACTCGGTCACTGTCTGTAATAAACACAATATGTATGTACCTGCACAACTCATAGTGTTTGGTTAGTTGTGAAGCTCTTGGGTCCCTACAGATGATTTCAACAATCCTATCAGTTCACTGTTTGGCACGAATTCAATAAACTTTGGGCTTCAAAATGTAGTTTGCTGTTGAAGCTGCTTATTACCACGTCAGTCGACATGATTGCACAAGAATGACGTCTCCTATCAATACCATGAACATGAGCCCTCGTCGTCATGGCTTTTGTGGGTTTGGAGATAAATCCTTGAAGTAAGTATTTGTTATTATCTACTAGTATTTAACGATAGCATTACACACGGCATGTACTAAATGTAACAATACAGGTCACAGCAGCAATCACAATTTTTTTTCTAACTTTATTTGTAGAACATTTTGAACATTATAGACAGACAGTGTGAAATACAACAGTGTGGGAAAAAAAACAGGCCAACAGGGTGGATAATGTCCAGACCTGCTAGAAATTCTTAGGGGCACCTGTAAAGTGAGCAATGCCAAAAATTGCAGATAAACTGTTTGGAGCAATAGACTAACCATATGAACTAATTAGTTTATCGAAATGGTCCCAGTTTAGCACAAGACCAGAACATATGTGCATGATTTGCGGGAGATAAATTGCACCTGCCACAGGAGTCGCAAACAGATGGAAAATATTTTTGCAAGTCTTGCATTTGTACAGTGAGTTCTGAGTAAGAGCTTACACTGAATTAGCCTGTTCCAGACACAGATTGATGACAAGGGAACCAGAGAAAGTGCAGATTCCAATTGTTGTGCCGTTAATTTGACAATGAGATGTTCCTCCCACCCGCTTCCAACAGTAGTGAGGGAAGATGTGGATACAGACCAGAGAGACCTATAAAACAGAGATGCATCCTTTAGCAGTTGGCTCTATGTTTGAAAGAGTGTCCGTCAAGGTTTCTGGAGGGCAATTTGGGAAATGGGGGAATAGTTTTTTGTTAACATCGTCATGAATCTGAATGAAATGGAAAAGATTTTGTTGTGGGGGGTTGTACTCACTTTGAAGTTGTGTAGAAGACGAAAAGGCCTTGTCAGTGTACATTTTGTTAACTGCTTTTATACCACTGTGATGCCAGACACGGAAAGCTGAATCAGATTTACTGGAGCTGGCTCTGGATTTGCTGTCTATTGAGGTCAGGGTAGATAGAACCAGATGGCCAAAAACCTTGACATTGTCTGAAGTTTATCGCAGTTTGTCTTTGGTTGCAAGACATTCACAATGTCTGTCCTTGAACTGGTCTCCCAGTGGAACGTAGGACCACCGATTCAGAGCCACAACCAAAGATTCAAGCCACGATTGCTATTTTTCATCAGCAATGGCAGAAAATTGTAGAAAGAAGAAACTGAAAACTTTAATTGCTGTCATTCTCTGATTCATCCAAGAGTTAAGGGTTCGACAACATGCAGAGCAATCCATTCAAGACTGGAAAATCCAATAGCCTTCATCACGCTAAAGTGTTGCTCACTAAGCATCCACCCAGACACCAAGCTGAGCTGGGGATCTTTAAGCAATCACACATCAGGACTGAGAGCCATCAAGAACATTGTCTGGTCCTTTCATGAACACCTCTGAGTCACCATTTCACATTTACTCTCTGTGAGCTTGACTCAGTGACAAACAAAAGGGGCTGAAGGCCTTTTTCACAGAGCACTCGGAGAAATCCCAAAAGAATCCCAAAGCTGCTATAATTGGAAACACAAGTCATGTAACGGGGGGGCGGGGGCAATCGTGACGTAAATTGAAAAGTCTCACTCATACGTTAAGTGGGTTTACAACAGTAGAAAAGCAATCTTGAAGATAAGTGGCAAGTGTGCGACATCACTATTTTCCAATTTCTTCATCACCGGAACACTTCTGAGAGCAATCTGCTGAAATAGCTTAAAAATCACAATCTTTCAACAAATCTTTTTGGAATGTTAGTCTTTCCTGTTCAACTGTCTGAATGATTTTCTGAAAGACTTCTTACTTTTATCATCTTTGGAAGAATACGCCCCATTGATTTGTTATCTTTTTCTTCTTCCACTCTTCACTTCCTCCATTATGTTATATGTTCCAACAGTTACTTAATATGTGCAGATCATTTGCCTGAATTTCTAGACTTATGGCGAATAAGTCTGATTGAAAAGAAGCACCGGGATCAATGGTGCAGGAATTAAGGGAAGGGAGGGAGTGCATAAAACCCACCACTCTGCCATCATTACACCCCTGTAGGCCTGGCTTTTGAAATCCAAAATGCTTTTGCAAAACAGCAGTAAGTGCCAGGACAGCCTTTATGTGTGCCCTGTAACAGCAAGCAAAGCAGCGAGAGAGCGTCTGAGGGCTCATGTAAGCCGATTAAAGGAGAGAGTCAAGTGCAACTGAAAAGGCAAAATATCACACGATACAAGCCTGATATATACTTAGCTTTTTTAAATGATGCACAAACAGCTCTGACAAGCTTAAACATGGACTTTTTGCCTCCAGAGGTACACAATGTTGTCTGGTACCAGCAGCAGAGCCTGCAATCCTGGAAATAATTAGTTGGGGTGGCGACGGAACAGCTTGGTTCCAGTCCATTGCCCAACAATGTGATAAGTTTATGGTTCATCCTCGTGTAAACCTGTCAGGAGGTAGTGACTATTACTGACCTTGAGAAACCCACATGCTTTGGAATTACAAAATATGTCTGGCTGACAAAAAAAATAAATCAATGCTGGATTTTTTTATTAATTTTTTTTTTAATTTCCAATCTTCTCAATTTAATGTCTGTTCTACATTCTGGAAGGTGTCCCATTATGGGTCTTTGACATATGGACAAAAAAGATTTCACACACACACACACACACACACACACACACACACACACACACACACACACACACACACACACACACACACACACACACACACACACAGAGGATGTCACACGGCTCCATTAGAATAATATTAAATGTGATACAATCAGAATAGTCTAGAAAAAGTGTTTTTTTGGTCATTTTTTAAATGCAGCTATTTCCAATCAAACATGAAGGAGATCGCAGTCAGAGCTAAATCAATACCAACTCACTCCCCGCAGTCCTCAGATTGAAATTTGTGGAAACCAGACAAACACGGAGGGGAACAGAAAAACAAACCTCAATCGAGAGATTCACAGGCTTTTTTTCTTGTAAACACTCTCGGATTGCATTACAGAAAGGTTGTGGGTCGCCGGTCCGATCTCAGATTTCCCAAAACATTACAATGAAACCAATTACAGCAGCCTTTAAAATGAAAGCAATCTCCTCTTGGAGAAAGTATTATATTATGGCTATCTTTGACATGCACTAACGTCATTCTGAATACCTCAGAGCAGGCAAAGTTTTGGTCACCCACCTTCAATTTCTGAATTCACTCAGACTTACAGTAAGCTCCGTTTGCATGACCTATATAATGTTTTCAAGTAAAAATAGAAAACCTTTGTTGCGTTTAGGGTGACAGTTAACACGACAACAGAGTTCGGAGCTACTGAAAATGCAACTTTTTGAAAACGGTCCAACTCCGTCTCCATGGAAACGGCTGAAAATGCAACTGGGGGGGGGGATCCCATATTTCCTCTTTTACCTCCTCCTTTCATCTCCACTCTGCTCCAAGTGATTCAGTAAATGCAGGCTTGGATTTACATGAGGTCTGTTCTCTTTCCATGCAGAAAAATAAAGGTGAGTGACCTTGTCCACCCCACTGTCAAACAACAGCTAATAATAACCTTCTTTGATGGAGGGTTGGCGGTAGAGGAGAATAATGTGAGCGCAGAGCAGTTTCAGGGAGATAAG
Source organism: Blennius ocellaris (assembly GCF_963422515.1). NCBI lineage: Eukaryota > Metazoa > Chordata > Actinopteri > Blenniiformes > Blenniidae > Blennius > Blennius ocellaris. The sequence continues at coordinate 8,389,484 of NC_137670.1, read as the reverse complement.
CCAAGAAATGCAATCAGCCTTGCTTCTAGCTTGAAAAGGGGTTAATGCCTCTCAAATTGCCAGATGATTGTTAAGTAGGGGGAGATCAGAACAGCAGAGAATGAATCAGAGTGTGAGACCGGTTAATCATGCAAATTGATGAATATTTCCCCATAATTAGAACAAATGCCCTCATTTTTAGTCATTATAGCTACGTCTATTACGATTTACTTCCTCTCTGACTGTGTGTAGTTGTGGCAGCTTTGCTGGAGTTTAATGAATCCAATAGAATTGATACTTGGACACATGCTGATGTGTACTACTCTCTTGCACAAGCTTTGATGAATGAATGTCTGCGCTGCTTACCAATGCAATCGTTCTTCTTATTACAAGCAGAACAAATACTTAAGTTGGCACTTGGCTGCAACTCGTCCATGTGGCATGGCTTAAAACCAAACTTCACATCTTCATTTAATGCTTAAAATAGGATTAGAATCTTTACAGAGGGAGCTTGACAGTTTAATTCAGTGAAAGAAAAACTTGAACAGAACCAAACTCAGAGGTGATCAGATATCTGCACCCAACCTGTTGGGATTAAAATGACTGTGAACTGAGAAAACAAGAAATTGGAGAAAGGATCAACATCAGAGGAGCCTGGCAGCCGAAAGCTCAGCTTCTATTTGGAGAAACTCTTGCGAGCTAATGTTTGAAAGTTTGTCACTTAACAGTTTGTTTGTAATGAAAAAAGGTATTCCCAAAAGAATATCTTTAGATATTATGGTAGCAATATTACATATAGCAGTGTACAGCTCTATAAAATAATATTTCTATTTTTAATGGTATCTATATTAGTGAGATATGTTATTAATTAAGAAATTGGTCAGTTTATATTAAACATATGCAAACAAAAACTCATGTGCACGTATCAAAATTTGAGGGAGTAGGTGTATGTAACGTACATATTTTGTAGTTGAATTTTGCAACTCTTCTGTGATGATCGAGATTATCTTCGATTATATTTAACTTCAGACTTGGTTGATAAAAGTAGCCCTGAAAGTCTAAACTGAGGGTAAACACGCACGCACGCACGCACGCACGCACGCACGCACGCACGCACGCACGCACGCACGCACGCACGCACGCACGCACGCACGCACGCACGCACACACACACACACACACACACACACACACACACACACACACACACACACACACACACACACACACTCATCTTGACACACACAAGCATTAGGCTTGCATGCAGAAATCCGATGTACACACACAAATCTGTTTACACACACAAAGTCAGAATTGCACAAACAAATCTGTGTATGCACAAATCTAATTATGCAGTTACACTTCTAATTAGAGCTAAACAAATATCATTAGACACACACACTCAGCTGTCCACACACATGCAGGTTATTTGGTTCATACATTTGGTTCACACAGTGAAGTCCAACTTGAGTCACATAAAAAAAAAAAAAAACAACCTCTTCAAGGGAATTTAGCCAGTGAAGTGTTTTCTATTATCAATCATTCTTTGGGAGTAAATGTTCACAATCTGAAGAGAAATGAGCAAAAACCTTCTGTGTATTCCATCACTGCATTCCTCAGCTACCAGCTCTGTTAATGCCCCGTGTCCCAGCATGATAGAAATGTTACTGTGCATGGTGTTGATTGTTCCACGCCCGTCCTGTAAAGCTTTTAACTCCTGCTAGTCTCCAAAACATGAATAACACTCAGCTGCCCACTGCAGCCAATCGCTGCTCTCCCGCTCTCTGAGCCGTCAAACTGAGGCCCCGTCTGCAAGCTCGTCACAGGTTATCGTGGTCGTGTGACTCATTCCTTGCCCTCACAGCTGGACGCAGACCTTCTATGATAACTGCGGGTCGCTGCTTAAAATAGTCGCGCTAATATCTCTGAGGGAGTATTTCTGTCTATCAGCACCTTATGGCTCCTCCTGACACTTCTCATCTTATCTGCAATGAGGAACTGATTCTGTCATTTCGTTTTTGTGATATAATTTTAGATACGTTTAATGATTACATGCCACATTATTTGCTTTTGTAAGAACCAGTGGCCCGGGAGTCATGTGACTCTTTGCGGTTTCCTCAAATGCATATGTCATGAAACACATTTTTCTTACTTTAATTCTATTGAACAAAAGATAATCTTACAGAGAATATTTTCTTGCAGCTTTAGATGATACATGGGACACAAATCATAGTTTTTAGACTAAAATACACATAATTTCCTCTCTGCCTTTCATCGCAAGTGATAAATGTTGAGTTTCTAACTGAAACTCTTGAAAAGCTAACTATGTATGCATCCAAATAAAGAAAAGATTTGAAGGGAAATAGAGGTTTTCCTTCAAACTGGAAAGATTAATTTGCTTTTACCGCCAACAATGTGATTTACCTGCACATATGATGTGTCTCCGCATATCAAATGCAACTCTTAACAATGTCCCAAAATGGACAAAACAGATGGCTGAAAAAGGAAAAAGCATTTCTGAGGAAGAGGCTGAGGTAGATTAATGAGTCAGCAAAGTAATAGATCATAATGGAGGAGAGTGTATGTTTCCCATAGTGTTTTATTGCACATATGTTCCTTCTCTCACCCAAACCTCAGACTTTTTTTCAAACTCATATTCAATCTATATGGTCACGGAGGTTGGCTGACTTTCAGGCAATCTACGTTCTGAATGCATTTTATTTCTACTTCAGTTAATGGACTGAATGCAAAGGGAAAAACTATATGCAGGTCACAAAAAAATACTCTGAGCTTAAAATAAATACAAGCATTGGCAAGCCTTCCCTGTACATCAAAGTCATCACAAGGTTGCGCTGTTGAAGGGTCCTATTTCAGAGTGGAGCTTGCAGCCAAATGTTTGTACTGGCCGAAACCAAAGAGCGGGCAGGTCAAGAAGAGTGAGCATCACGTCCGGGCAGACGGAATAAATGAGTCGCTGGTATTGAAACGCGAATGTTCATGTGGGCGTTACAGAACTCACTCAAGGACTCGAGGATTTGTAAATGTTGGAAAAGGGCATATTTTACAGTGAGTCAGTGGAAAGTCCAGTAGTCGTCGTGCTTTTGGAGAGTTATACTTTATTTTGTTCAAAAGTTGTTCGAAAGTTGGTGAGATATTTTAGTAATCTGATTTCTAAGTAGTTTGAACTGTGTTGACAGTATCTGACTACTGTTTTTCACCAGATTCCTCTTAAAATGTGTCCTATTAAATAATTTCATTATTGTTATCACCCAAATAAATTAAACTGTGCATAATTGCGTGTCAAAGAAAGAGGTAGGAAATAGAGTACTAGAGGCTAACTTAAACTGTGCCTCCCACAGCACCCACTAGTGGCTCTGCACGCTAACTACAATCTTTCCGGCGTTTTTTACATTTCTGTGTAAACAGACATTGTTTTCAAAATGCAAAACTTTTCTGAAACGAACAGGCAAAACGTTTTCTTTGTTGATACACACTTTTGATTTAGTGCATTTGCCTACCATGAAAAAGGAATATCAGGCGTCTCTAACCAATCGTGCAAAATACTTGGAAGAATTAATACGAGACTGTTACAAGACTATTGTACAACGAGCACAGGATTTGTGATGACATATTTTTTTGTGTTGACGCTGTGTTAGATCTTGCATTCTTTTCTGAGGCTCTTCTCTTGGAGCCTCGTTGACAGGGAGACAGCGTTTGCGAAAAGATCCACCTTGTGAGCTGTTTTGAAAAGGTTTTCAGAGGCACCGTTGTCGTATAAACGGATGAAGAAAATGCAACGAAAGTCTTTGTTTTCACATGAAAACGTTGATGTAGTAAACGGGGCCTTATACAGACAGTCCTTTGGGGCTCTGGGAGGCGTCGTCAGGAAATAGACTGACAGTTAAATGTAGATACTTTAGGACAAGTGTGTCGGGGAAACAGCGTGTAGGAAGCCATTTTGTATGTCTTAAGGCTTAAGGAGGAAAGTCGAAACTCTTTGGCAAATGCTGCACAAAGCACTCGGGGCCTAAACCAACCAAGATTCAAAACACTTCAGTTTAAAGACCTTAGAACCGCAGAAAAGAGTCCATGGAGGTCAGCCGTGGAGGAGAGAGAAAAGCAGGCAGCGATAAGGGAAAGAACCTGAGGTAAAGTGAAGTAGCGTGAGTTCAGGCGAAGGCCACGACAGGAGGACAAGTTGAAGGAGAAGACTGTGAGGATTTAGTGATTTCAAAAGGGCCGAGGACCGACGCCGCACCACAGGAATGGCAACGAGGCGCAAGGATTAACGACAGGCTTAACAATGTTGAAGCACGTGTCATTTACACCGTCTGTACATGATTTCCCGCGCTGCAGCCGCCAAGGTAATCAGAACTAATGTAGGGAATTAAGGCATTTGGCATGATACATCCATTTTAATCAGCGCCTGAATTTGCACTTTTCTCACGTTGGCTTCATACAAACTTCTAGTGAAAGATGACATGATAAGAGGGAATTCTCCAGGAAGAATCTAGTTTGCTTCTTTGTAAAATCCCAGAAGAAATTGTCCCACAGTGGCTCCTTAATGTAATGAGCAGGAGTCCACTTTATTTGCTGAGAGACTTTAAGTAATCCAGCAACAGTAAAGTGTAATAATTTCATCAGTGAATTCACCTTCAAATATTTGCTGTTAGAACTTCATGAAAAGCTGGTGTACAGTAAACACCTTTTCAATGTCAGTATATTGTAAATAATAATATGTTGGCCTTTCTTCAGTGCTTTCCATTGATTTTGAAAACAGTTTTATCTGTTTTGTTGCGGGAGTACGAGGTGATATGAACACTTTGAAGGATGAGTGACCATGTTTGCTAACATGTGAGGTAACAAATCTCTTCTGATGGTGAGAGAAAACCTTCTTAAACAAATGCAAATTGTGATATTTGGAGTATTTTCCAAGGAATAAACGGTTACAATTGGTTGGTACTTGGGTCGTTCTAGTGGCTTCTGCAATACATACAGTGCATGTCCTGAAATGATAATGATAATGATTCTATATCAGCACAGAACAGACACGTATATGACTATTTTAATTTTGGGGGGGAAAGCCTCAATCCATTCATCGTTGGAGCTGTGAAGTCTATCAGGGGGCAACACACACACACACACACACACACACACACACACACACACACACACACACACACACACACACACACACACACACACACACACACACACACACACACACACACACACACAATGACAGTTATGGACAATATGGAGTAAAAAATAACCTGGCAAGCATGACTTTATATTCTGGCTGAAGCTGATTTGCTCACATGGGCACAGAGGGAAAGAAGCTCCAAACACAACAGCCCCAGCAAGGAATCAAACCCTGGAATTTTTGTTGTTAAAAGCAGGAGTGCACACCACCACACCATCTTACAATTCCAGTTATCCGGCCTATTACGTGTTATTCATCCAAAGATAAATAGTATTTGTTGCAGTTTTGGAAATGACAGCTGCAGTTTCTGTTCTTTTCCTGTTGGAGAGAAATGATTTTGCTGTTGTTTTTCCTGTTTTGTTTTTTTCCCCACTAAAGCATCTTGAAACAATGGAGTGGGGGGGAAAGCACAATTTGACAGCTCAGACAAATGAAGGAAAAAGGATTCAAAAACAGATTGAAAACAACTATAAGAAGATTCTGTGAATAATTGAGAAGTGTGATATCAGACCTGATTCAGAAAATGCTGGTGTTAATATGGCGACGTTTTGAAAATGACATTGCAAATGACAAAGCATTCATTGAAGAGTTTTTACAATAAAATGGAATTAATGGCTACACTTTAATATCCTAAAATTGTTAGATTTTGCTCAAGCCGATACAAATAATTCAGCGAGGCTGTTATCTATTATGTAAATCCCCAATAATAGGGTTAGGGTTAACTCATGGGAACACATGTTTCATGCATATTCAAAACACACAGTGCATGAGATCAGTTGGGGCTTTGATAATAATCATATTAGATGTGCAGAATATTCTGTTTTAATGATGTTCTTCTGAGTGAATTGAGACACCCTTGAGTTTTACATCCCTTCATTTCCATTTGACTGATAATACAGATTTCATTCATTCATTTTAATATTATGAGTAACATTATAACCATTACATTTATTTGGAATATTTAAATTTATTATCACCTTGAATAAAACAAATTCTAAAGTTTTAATATTAACCTGCTTGAACTAGTGCATAGAATGTAAATACATGTATTTTAACACAAACGATGGATGTTGTTTTGATGAGCAGATTTTTGATGTTCTTATCTGTTCTAACAAAAGACAGGTAAATGTGGATAATTCACAGATGTCACAGTGGGAAAAAAAATGAAAGGGGGACTTGTGAATACATTATATAATGTTTGCATTAAGTCTTTTACAAAATAGATGCAGCTGGAGCAATAAAACTAGAAGCCATCTCAGCTGACTCCAGAGGATTAACTGACTTTACCTCCCTACGAAAGATACACGGAATAGCAATAACACATTTTCACGGAACTGAAGTTTTTTTTAAAATTTCCAATATGTTTTAATTACTTGCTACGACCACATACAGTTTGTCATTTATCACTGCGGTGCAGCGTTATGGATGCCGTCACAGAGGTCATTTCAAAAGAACAATAATCTGGAATTGGATTTTTATATTTTATACATTTCCGTGCCTGTTTCACCATTAATACGGTTCCGGACAATGATTTCCTTTCATGTTAAAGCAAACCTATTTTCAACACGTTCCCCAAGGCAGCCGGGAGAGAAACCCCTTTAATTAAGCCTGCTACTATCTTAGCTCCACAGACGAACCACTCCAGCTGCAGATTACCGAACCAGCCACCACCAGCGAGGCAAACCTGCCAGGTCATTTTGTCGCAGAGTTCGCCTTAGTAATGCAGGAAAAGTCAAGACGCAGAGATTGCAACAGCCAACAGGATATTATTCAAAGGAACTTGTGTGTTGCTAATGCTGTCATTTCAAGTTATCATCTGTTACCAGTCTGGTCATTCTCCTCTAATGTAAAACTCAACTTTATATTAATATTCATATGAAATAGGCCTGGTGACAGCGTGTTTGCCGTGGCATTGTTCTGCAGAAACTGCTTGCTTTTGTCATTATCCCCCTCACTCTGTTCCTGCATGATGTACTCTGTCGACCGGCCTGCCTGCAGACGTGTGGGTGCTAATGACTAGTTGTCACGGTTTTAACTTGACATTTGCTGTTGTACTGATGCAGACCGTCAAATGTAAGTTTTTCTTCTGTCGTACACCGGACAAATGACTTACTTTGACGTAGTTTCAACCCCCAAAGCCTGTCCCTCTGGAGTTTCTCATGGTCTGAGATTCAGTGCACGTTATTAAGAGTGTTGCATTTTCTGTGGCTGTTGTAGATTTTCACGTTAAAACACAATTCAGGTTGAGTTTGACCACCTTGCATCGCAGCTGTGTGTGTGTTAATGGGTGAACAGTATAAAGTGCTTTGAGAACGCTGAAGTGGTGAAAAAGCACGAAAACTGGACTGGAGATGTTTTGTGGCTTCCATTAATCTGGTGTAATGTCTAAAGGAAAATTAATGCAGCATGTATTATTTCAATCCTCCCCCAGAATACTGCATGATGATAATTAGCATTTATCCTGAGGGTCAACATGATATTTTTAATGGGTTTTTAAGGAGAATATTGTGAGAATTATTGCTTTAACAAGAAATCTGATGGTTTTAATGTTTAATCCATCAATAGCAAATGTAAATAAATACTTTCTGTGGAATTTTCAAGCTCTTGCATGTTCAGTATGTTGCAATATGGGATTCGACAGTGTTGGAAGATTGGCTTTTTAAGCTGAACATGAAGGTTTCACTTATGCTCTTCAACCCTCTGATGGCAGTTCGGCTTTAATTTATTCAGATTTTGTGGCTGTGGAATCATCATAGAAAAACTTCTGCCTTTCTAATGTCAACGTGTATTATCTGGCAGATATCAAAGGGAGCCCTGTGATAATATGCTTCAGAAGATCTCTGGGCAAAAAGCTACATTTCTCCACATATTGGTTGTGTTACACAGTTACGACTGAAAAGGATGCATATAGCAGCAAGTTATACCATTCAAATTAAAATTTTCCAACTTGGGAAATGTTGCCAGGGAAAATTAAGGCTCTGTTTACACAACAATGGAAAACTTTGATTGTGTTTTGAGTGTCCATTTACACGACAACGTTGCTCAGATCCTTTGATGTCGGCTCTTCCTGTCATTGTGAAGCAGAATTCAACAAGCGTTGGATTGTTCACCCACTAATAGGGAGCGTGAGCTGGGTTAGGCCGTCGTGAGACAGGTTAGTTTTACCCTATTGATGATGTGTTGTTGTGCCACTGAAAACACAAGGGAGTGTCCCGTAACAAGCAACCCAACTCCATCGTCTGTCCATAAAGAATGTCTGTGTGCTCATCATTGGTATTGTTATCTGGAGAAAACACAGGGGAAACAAGTGGGGTCACGAGACGAACTACAATGATGATCGAGCACGGAGACAAAAGGAAGAAGGGCTTAAATACACAAGGGAAGGGCAGACAGGTGATCGAAATCAACACTAATCAGACACACAGGGAAGTGAGAACAGGAAGGGAAAGTGAACAAAGACAGACGAGACAGACTTCAAAATAAAACAGGAAGACACAAACAGCTATGTGACGGATTTGTGCCATTTCCAGACATTGTTTTCGAAATGTTACTGTGTAAAGTGAAAACTTTTTTGAAACAAAAATGCAAAAGTGATGCATTCTTACTTGAAACGATGTGGTGCCTAAATCTGAACAGTGGGAAAACTGAACTTTCATTGGGAACTTTCATTTTTGAAAATCTTGAAGACAAATCTACAACATTTGATGTAACATTGTGCATGAACTCCTTAATAATGGACTTCATGATAACATCAGCTCATTGAACTGAGCCACACTGGTTTGCAGTAACGAGCAGGAAAACCAAAATATGTGAAAATGGTTCTCTTTACAAAAGATGATCCTTGTCTGGGCCTTAATGGATCATTTCAATAATATTTTAACATATCGCATGTTTTTCGTTTCCCCACCAAAAATGTGATCACTTTTTGGGCAAAAATGCTCTAAATAATCATTACGTCCTGATGCTTCGTGCCAGTCACTACACACCCGCCACATTCAATATTAAACTAAACGTTAAACACTGAATGTCTGGATGAAAACAGATAAGACAGCAGCAGGGAGGCCAAACTTCTCATCACAAATGTAATTTCGTAGGGATCATATATGCATTCATCTATAATTTACTGTGCTGCAGGAATGTCTCCACAGAGTGCAGGTGCGAGAGCCAACCTGTAATCACTGAACGTGTTAGCTGGCTCAGACACCGGCCCCACAGCCGTTCTCTGTGCCTCCCCCCAAAAAAACACACACACATCACACTCGCCGAATCATGTTTCTGGTATGTTCTTCCAGCCTTTTCTGAAAACCTAACTGTCATTTCAAGAGGATTGTTGCCGCACAATGGAAAGCACTTGTGATGTTTTTCATTTCCACCTCCTTACGCCTTGTAAACCTCAGTAGAAAGCCCAGAGTCACCACGCTGTTATTTCCTTCTATTACCAGGAGATATGTAAAAATATTCTTGTAAGGCTTTTGTTGTATTATTACTGAATGACACATCATAAAACTGTGACACTTATTGTGGAAAATTAATGTGAAGGTGAAGTTTTTGCAGCGATAATTATACAAGAGTCTGACACTGCAAATTCGAGTTTTCATGTGAACGTGCACTGATCCTGAAGGGAAACCACTGAGTGGGGTCTGTGATTGGTCCAGAACATAATGTAAGTAAACTGACACTATATCGAAGATGTTAAATTCAAGTGTGAATTACTCATTAGGACTAGAAAATAAACACTACCAATGAGGGTCATACAATGTGGTGAACAATCGTTCTACGCCGCCTAGCGTTTCTTCGCGGCACAGAGAAAGTTGATGCAGACCTTCCAGGGGTGAAGGGACTGTTCAGACGCTATTCGCTGCCCTTCGAGTACTATAGTCACAGTGGTATACTTAAGAAGGGGTAACACAGAGAAAATATCTTCAAATAAAATTAGCAATTGAAAGTTGTGGCGAGCCAGCTGTCGAAGTGTCTCATACCAGATTAACAGCAGCATCTCTGCTTTTTTTGCAACACCTGTTCAAAACAGACACAATCACAAATATCACAAATACTTCCAGACATTGTAATGAGCAGAAGCTCCTCCCAGGATTTTGAAAGCCCCTTCCGTATTTAGCACTTCTGTCAGATTCCATCTTCAGTCCTTCCTATTGATTGCTCAGTTGCCATGTACTCTATGTGTTTGGATTTTGGGACCATTTTTATACGTGCAAACTTTTAGTGTAGCAGGTCAAAAATCTCTACAATTCCTCCAGTTGATCTGAAGTTCATCAAAAATACCCATTACAGTTTTTACCTTGCCATCAGCAAGCAGAGGTCTAAAATTGCTCTGATGGGCTCGACACATCCCCAGTGGTATTAATTATAGTAGATTCATGGCCATAATGATCATTTTAAAAGCATCTCTTCCCGCCCCTCTGGGAAAACATGTCCATTTGATCAGTGACTGTTAAAGTCTGTGCTATTAATGGGATAGCCACTTACCGAATCTCAAAGAGACGTGAAGAAGGAAACAAGAAAGAATCTACTTTTGAATTCGAGTCACGACTATGCTGCGAATATTTGTGGAATAGCGCCGTCCAAAAAATGAGCAGCTGGTGTGATGAAAACGGGCACGAGAATCTCAGGGCCGAAGGTGTCAAGCTCAGACCTTCCCAGGGCTGTTAAGTTTAATGGGGTACATCACTGTGACTCATGTCTCCCACCTACGTATAAAAACTGAAATACAGCAAGTCGGAGCACCTGCAAGTTGTTGGAAGTAACACGTGACACAAAAAAAAAAAAGTGTGAACTTAAGGATGGCCTACTGTGGTTATAAAAAAATATATCAGCACAATGAAACTTGTTTCTCACAACTCAGCTCATAAAAAAAAGAAAAGATTGCAAAAGAAAATCACAAATTTAGAATAACAGTTCAAAGAATCTATAGTATTGCCATGACAACAATCACCATGTTACCATGACCGACCCTATATCATGGTCATATTCTATTCTGATGATGGACAGCTGTTAACTGTGATGGCGTCTCATCCATCAGATGAAATCGAGGCCCATGACGGGTCGTCTCGGTGAGATACTCATCAGTGTTTCTTGAAACCCAGAGGAGAAGATGAATCAGATGAGACCCAAAGCATTGAAGATGGAAGCAAATATAAAGATGCCAAAGATGAAATGGTAACTGCGTTTTCAAGCACAACTTCAAGAAAGGAGATGAGAGTCAGAAATTACTTTAAATTTCACCAGTTTGACTTTCGTCAAACCTATTTGTGCCGGTCACGGCAAAAATGGTCTCACCCATGTAATTACTCATCTTGTCATCTAAATTATAACTTCAACTTCATTTATTCTTGACTTCATTTTCATTTAGGATTCCCGGGGTGCTTTTGTCCGCCCTTGTTGAAGTCCCTTGTTTTTAAATTTGTCCTCTAATTTCTTCATCTGCTCCAGCAGCAATTACCTTAATATCTTTTTGCCAGCCTCCTCCTCTTATGTCTCTCAAAACTCATTTCCAGACGTCTATTTCAGGCCCGTGCAGCATTGCCTGGAGCTCTCGCTACGAGGTGAAGACAGGAAACCATTTTAAAGGGACACTTTTACAGATGTGGGAGACAGTGTGTCGATAGAATATAGTGGATATAGCCTACTGGTCATTGAAGGAAAAAAAAAAAAATCTTACTAGGCCCTTGCTGTTGATTTTAATTGTTGAATATGCCCGTCATTATACGACTGCACTCCTTGTAACTTGTGTAACTTTACAGAAGTTTGAATTTCAAGATTACATGTATGATTAAAGACGAAAATACATTAAATATATATATTACAGTTTATTTGAGCTTCACAGCTATCAAGAAAAAAACCCTTTTCTCTGCTTTTGGTTTTCTTGTGTTTAACACTGAAACCTGTTGAAATATTTAAATCCTATTAAAAGGATTTTAATTGAAAATATAAGAAACAAATATTAAGATATTCAAATATTTTACAGATCCATAATTCCTCTCAACGTTTTTAATTAAATCCAATATTTGTCCATTATGTGTGGTAACCATGCAGTATATGAGGACAGTGTTAGCAAGCCAGTCTTGATGCTCAGATATCCAAGACTGACTTTTATTGACAAAACTGCCACTTCCTCCGACCTTACCTGTTTTGGACATTGGCAGGTCAAGTGTCAGCCGTCAAGATGGAATCTTTAAATCCCCCGAAAAGGTACAGATCAGTCAAAGAAAAAATAAAAAGGGTTTATCTGCGGTGGTATTACATTTCCTACTAGCGTGATTCTAAGCATGATGCACACTTTGAATATTTCATCTCCAAGTTATTGGCTCGAGGATTTTGTTGCGTTATCAGATTTTATTTGGTTCTGCAGCATTGAAACGAAGATAAAACTGAAATAAATCATTCGACTGTTTCAGGCATTAGTTGTCTGAAACATCCGGATCAGTGGATGTTCATCTCTCTCGCTAAAGATACAGCCTACAAGCTACAATTGGCCTGGCATTTAGTCGATGATCCCCATGGAATTGACAAAAAAATATTGTGTGCTTTTCTTTAAGTGGTTATCTTTGCCTGTTATCAAGGTCTATCACAGCTGTCACCCTCAACTTGTATTCACGTCAGGGTTTTGGACGATATCAGAGAAGTACATCTCCTCTAAACATACAGATTGAGCTTCAGAGCACTTCACTCTCGTTAATTCTGCCAACAGATTCCTCACGTCGTCTTTAATAACAACTATAAGAAGAAATTAAATATGAACAGCCTCGGTAGAGATGATGGGTTTTTTTGGGGGTTTTTTTTTTTAACTGCACCTCGGCAGAATTTAAAAAAAGTAAATTCACCCCGAGGCCAGAGAATAATAAAATCCACTGCTTAGCTTTAAAATATGCAATCAAGGGGAAATCAGGGTATATAGTATGATAGGAAAGAACTATGAGAGAAGCACACACAGATGCAAACTGTAACGTGTCACATGCTTTCACTGCTCCATACATGTAGCATGTAAAATGTATATATGACATGAAGAACACAGTCCAACAGTGCACATATTGATTTTATTGTAATACATAAAAAAAAAAAAAAAGATTGATGCATTAGCAGTGGTTTCAAACCTTTTTCAGCCATATTTACCTCTAAGGAAAATTGCAGACCCATATTTTGGCCTTTTGTTTAACAATGAAGCCAAATGCAAACAAACGTAACAGAGGCATTAAGCTGTTTCACAGGTCGGCTCTTCTGTTAAGATTTTGTGATGATATAAACCAGATCAGAGACTCTCATGCGGAGATCAGACAGTCCAAGATCCAAAAAAATCATACTTTATTTATCACATTCAGGGGCAGAAGTACAACAGCCCGCATGCAAAAATCGAAATCCAAGAATCCACTCGACAATTTGGCATGCAACTGATGAGTGAATGAATGTCTAGATCTCTGTTTTATGATCTATTTTTTTCACTGGAGGATATGATTGCCATATAAAACTTTTCAAAGCTGCTGCTTTTATCGTGCGTCGCACCAAATACCCACAACTCTGGAACCACATGTGGCTCTTTAGCTGCTCTGTAGATGCTCCCTGCAACGTATGGAAGGCGATCTTCCGAAGCGACTTTTATCTTTCATATCGAGATGACAAATTTAGTTTTTCATGTAAAATCGCCTGCCTGCAGCCTATCACTGCAGGTGAGGAATGTCGATTTTCTCACTGTGTATCCTGGAAACCAAACTATGAATAAATACAAATCAAGAAATATTTGTTTTGTCTCCAATCTCTGTTGTTATGTAAATGTTCACCCGAAACACCACAAAAATTGGGTATTTTCACTTGTTGCCATTGTAAATGCAACTTTGGTTACGTGAAAATGTTCATGTGAAACTTTGGCTTCTACTTTGTATTAAACAGTTGATGTAAGTCAGCTCTACCCATTCTCATGGTTTTGAATACTAAATAAAATATATTTCTGTAACATCAGGTTCTCCTAAATAAGCAGAATAGTAGAATAATCTCTTCGCTTCTTCACAAAACGATATGCGACATATTGATGGCCGCCATTGTATTTCCACCTGAGTGGCTTTATTCCCAGTAGAACCGTTTCATTCTTTTCAATTTGCAGCTACAAGGTGCAGATTCTCGCCACCAGGTTGGAGAATTAAGTGTTTCCAGGAGTGAATTGGGTGGAAAGATATTTGTGATTGTGCTTAAACACATGAAATACGGGACAATCCCTCCCTCAGAGGTGTCTGTCAGGCTATTTGCAAATCCCGAAGGGGTCGGAAATCCACCACAGCAGGAGATTCAGGCATGGGCTCGAAAAGACATTTGACTGTCAGTGTGAATAATTGGATCCTCCAATTCAAAGATGTTAATCCTGTTTTTTTCATGTCTTAGTTAAGGAATATCACAGAAGAGGGAGTACTGCGGTACTTAACACCAGCTGTGATTGGGTCGCAGACGGCAGGTCGGCAAGCTGGTGCCAAAGACAATCACAGCGGTTACATTAAAGCCAGTTCAATGATTTGTTTTGTCTCATCGACACAAAATGATTGTTTCTCAACAACGTAATAGCACTCAAGCTCATCCCTTGTATATTAGAATGGAGCTCGCACATTACCATACGGCCCATTTGTTGAACAAGTTATACGACAGCATTATGCTTACTGGTATGAAACTGGCAGAATTAGATTTGTAGACGTCCAACATGTCAACAACATGAAGACAATTTCTTGAATCTGGAGGATCCTTCTTTTCTGTGTTTGTGCAAATGGGTTTACCCACCCACTGGCTTCACTGTGATCATTTCAAAAATTTGCCATCAATGAGGGTGTCTGCGGGGTTTCTTTGGATGCAATCTGGGGGAAAGACTATTTGACTGGAATGGGCTTCCGTAAGTACTAATTGCAAAAAGGTGGTTTGAGTCCTTTGGGGGGGGTCTTTCTGTTTCTCCAAGTAAATAGAACAGAGTGGATGGATGGATGGATGAACCCTTCTTTCTTGAAAACCCCCAAATCCTCAGCCCTCAACGACTTGAAGCATCCACGTTAGTTTGGACCAAAAAAACAAAACCTTTCTTTGTCGGCAGATAAAAGACAACAGTTATTGTAGTAGCACAGTGTAATTTACGGTGCTGAAGAAAGAACTCCGGATTTACTGCATCTTTGGAGAGAAAACAAGGGAACTGCCAGCAGAAAGTTATTGGGCTGAGGAGACTCCAGTGTGAGGCCATGACATCTGGAGAAGATTACACCAGCTCGCAGTCTGCTTTATTTCACCTCTTATTGATAATCTGTGACTTTCAGCCACCCTGCGGAATGAGGAGGCAGCCTGTAGATTCAACGTTCATTCTGTAGTATAATCCGGATTACATTTCATTAATCATAAATCCAAATATGAGAGACCTGGCTTTACTGTAGTCGTGCATATTATGTCAAGATGAACAGGAGCTCCTGGCAGCTACAGTAGGTGGGCCTGTGGTGAGAGAGTCGATACCGATCATTCGATACATCCCACCTGGCTTTAACTGAACTTTATAGTATTTTTTTTATAATGTCCCATTGGAAGTTTCCATAATTCTTTTTTTTTTTTCCCCAACTCAAAGTTTCAGAACTACTTCTACCGTTTGCTTTCATGACAGGGATTGAAGCAGTTTACGATTCCAGCCCTGCCTACTCATTTTGACATTTTAAAGCCGTTAAAAGCGATGTGCTCACCCCGATCAGACCTTCGCTAACGATGCCGTAAAGCTACAATGTGACATTCACTCATCTGTATGAAATATACCTGCATGTGTGCACACGTCTGCAATCCCTGGTCCAGTTCACAGACACTTCTCTCACCTGTAAACACATTTCGGGGAAAACACATTTCGTGAGCCAGCATGAATCCTGTGAAGACTAAAGTTGTGGCGTTGTCAAATTTGCTCGATACAGCTCAGTGCAGTTATGAAAGCTCGCCTCACACTGCAAATACAGAATAAGTTGTTGTTGTTTTTTTTAGATTGATGTACTTTGAAAGAAACTACATCAACATTGCCGTTCATATTTGCAGACAAGAATAATGAAGACAGATGAGAAGAGATAAATGTAATTTCTCAAGTCAAGCAGATGTTTTTGATGTTGGTTAAAGAAGTCCATAAAAGCATTCTTATCTATGAATTCATTACTGATGCTAGTTAAAAAAAATGTCTTGTTCAACTTTTTAAAAGGCTTTAATTTCAAAAATAGCACATTGTTAAAAATGCATTCATACAGCAGTCTAAGACTTTTCTTTTTTTCTTCTTCCTGCATCTCTAAATTAAAATTGGTTGGTTTCAGAAAAGTTTCGTGTTTACAAGGCAATGTTTTGAAAACGAAAACAGCAGAAACAGTAATATGGGATTGGTCTGCGGCTATGGAGTTGAAGACAAGGATTTGTCTCACTCTGTGATTGAATGTATTGGTTTTCTGCCATGTGATTGGTTGATGAACAACAGAATGCACAGAACAGACAGACATCTTACTAATCTGTTTTCTCAATTCTCTGCGCTGTCAGATGATCCTATTATTGCTCAGTAACATAAACACACATGTCAGACTGTACAAAAGCCAAGCTTGATATGAAGCATCCAGGTGAATTCTTGCATCGTGACGCATCTGTTGGAATGAAGTCATCTCATAGCTACATTTCGTTTGATTTCTGAAACCTAATATAGAAATCAGAAGTATCAGGCTAGTTAAATTTGCAGAGGATATAGAGGGCACTGTGCTGATGGCTGCACGCTCTCCTGCCTCAGTTATCGATCGTAGTGAGAATAAACGTATGCCTCAGCATCTGGTCCTAATTGAAAGGTGTGCGTGTGCATCCATGGTTCGCTAATGACGAGCCAATCACTCATTGCATGTGAAGAAGCCGAGGTTCCGCGAACCGTTGCCAAGGTTATCAACTGTGGGGAAGTAATGACGTTGGACGAGAGCATTCCTGAACATCAGAATGCTTCCAACAACCAGCTCCGGTAACAATCCCTCCTCTTCCTGTCTATTATTCTATCCTCCCCGGACGAATGCTAAATGTCAAATCTGTGGTTCCAAGCTTGCATTCGGAAGCTGTTGAGATCACTAATAAGGATGGCATTACAAATACAATGGGCGTTTTAATAGTCATCACAGAGATCTACGAGCAACCACTGGGTCTTGAGATGCACAACTGCATACAGCTCTTCTGAAAATGTCAGAAACAATCAGTGGTCTTAGACAGTGGCGGCGTCATCACTGGAGAAGTGAGTGAACTCTCAATTTTTGAACCTTCTTTTAAAACAGATCAAAAATGCTTTTTTTTTTATGTATTTCAGAAACAGTAGCCTGTAAGACGACTCTATTTAGTGAAAAACCATCCATTGTATTTGCCCATTGTCGCTTAATTTGATTAATTTATCAGTTGGTATTTGCCTTGCCATGACTCATGGCTGATTGGCTCATCAGCCAACATGAATTAATGTTAACCAATCAAATCAGCTATTTAGAGGTTGAATAAGGTGGGTCATAGCTTCATTGTCCAAGGGGGAAAAAATGGGCAATCCAACTCATAGATACTACTGAGTGGTGCAACAGTGTGGATTTGGAAGTGGGTGTCCGCAACACTGACTTAAAAAATAAGTACGTATACGATGCGTGTGTTGTGGAAACCTTTCTCAGTTATTCCCCACTGCTTATATTTCATTACTTTGGCTCATATGGAAAAGTCACCTGCTATGTATTCCTGCTTTTTTTCATGTTATTCAACTTCAGAATAGCCTCAACAGGCGTATATTTTCTCCTGCATCAGTCCTGCTCCATTCATTCCTCTCCATGACAGGGGAATTGAATAGTGATTAGACAGAAAGTCATCATATCTTTTTTGGGGTTTCTGTTCTGACAGGTATCAGCACTGTCAGAAATCCAGGCTGACACGATCCAGTCCTCTTGAGTGGGCAAAAGAGATACTTCCCTAAATTGCCTGGTTTCACTTCACAGTGTCACATTGAGCCTGCGCTCATTGTAATGATCCTAGTTCTCCTCAAAGTTTTAAAGTGCACCTTCGTCCTTGGTTTTCCAGAATTTTTTTCCACTGATGTGGATTCTTTTCTGCCTTGTTTCCTTTCTCAAAAACCTCCTTCTTTCCTGGAAGATGAGCAGCATTCCACATGCCGTGAACACCTGCAAATGCTGGCAAGACTTGAAGATTTGAATTTTCATCCAATTAGGTAGTCAGCAGTCAACAGGGGTTCTGAGTTCCCCCGACAGAACGGTTGGTAAATAGTCTTGTGTAATGTTGTCAGAAATTATTGACTCAGAGAGTGATGGCTCATCCTGAGAGCCACGACACACTCATTCATTCGTGTTTTGTGCTTCAAAAACAGTTTGTAGTTTTTGCCACAGTTATTAAACTAAAGTTAGGAGCGTCCAAACTCGATCAGCATGAATTTTTGATAGGATATATTGTAAATTGTATTGTATTGTATTGTATTTAATTATATTGTAATGAATAAATAAACATATGCTAGATCAGCAATGCCTCGGATTCAATATCTTTGCCTAGAATTTATCTAAACTTTTAACTGACCTGACAACAGATGCACCAACATATGGATTAGTCAACGTTGTTTACAGTGTGTTGTTCTCAGCTTGTAAATATGTGTGGTTTCATTCTAAAATCAAGCAACAGCACCCACGAGTGGCCCAACATGAAAACCACATTGTTTTAAATGGATGCTGTTGTCTAAACGTGAAACGTTTCTGAAATGAAAATGCATTAATCATGCATTTTCACTGGAAACGTTGTCGTGTAAATGGGGGTGCACCAAAGTTGTCGCCAGATCCTAGTGTCCGTCATTGGACAGGTATTGCTAAGTACTATAGCCAAGCCAGGAATACCGCATGAAACTTGTCATTAAATTGATAAGCTAGTAAATAATACCATTTGTCCTCAATGACAAACAGTGGTACTGCATGTATAAATTCAGATAGGAAAGAATATAATTAAGATAAATGTAGCTCAAGTGTTGGAACTTTTAATGACTTTTAATGTATGTTTTCACTCAGTTACTAATTTGTTCCATTTCACAATCACAACATTTAGCAACATTTCAGTCCAGATACCTGATGATCATGGAGCTAACCTTTCCTGTGGCTATAAGTGAGTCTGAGACACTACTTAGTCTTTTTATAGTTAGACTAATCAAGTTGTCTGTATGAAAGCAATTTCCACTCTGAGGACTTTCACGCAAAGCGCTGAGATTAAAATCTACTGGATGGCAATGGAGTGACTGACTCATAGCCTGACACAAATTAATTACATTAGGCGAGTTTAATCGTTGGCTTTATGAACACGGTTGAGAACATCACTTAAAGAAATATTTGGTATCCAAGAAACTGCTTGGTGAAAAAAGTGAAAGAATGACTATATAACCTTAACCTGTGATAACAAAGTGCTATTTAGATACCAGCATGACTAATGTTTTGAGACACTAAAATTGTGATATTCGGTGTAATTAACCGAAAATATGTTGTGCATCTCAACTTAAACTACACATTAAAAAACATTTGGCAGATTTCTTTCAGACACACATGTTCAATTCAATTCAATTTTAGTTTTACAACAGCAAATAAAACACAGGAATTTTGGCATTTTTCTCTGTAAAAATGTCTTGAAATTACTTTTTTTTCAAACCCAGGTCCTCCACACCAGCAGTGAAAACCCAATGCACCACCAGGGGCAACAACTGCAAATTTAAAGAATTTCTTATTTTTGTCACCCAACCAGAAGGCACAGTTTATATAAAGCCCGGAGGTATGACTACCTTGTAGGTGCAGATGTACCGTACTTTCATGCATACTTACATAGACTTCTACTTACAGTGCAGGTAATAGGTGCTCGTGGAGGATGCACTGAGTGCAAAGTAATGTCTAACATCCACCATCTAGAATATTAAAAAAAGACACAAAAATGGACTCCATCATACCAAAGATTCACAGTTTCCACCTTAATTTTCTCCCCGTCTTATCAGAAGTGACAGGAGGAACATCGGGGTGAGGAAAGTAGGTGGTGAGCTTTGCTCCTGTGAAGTTTTTATTCGCAGGGTTTCATCTTGACTCCCACACAACTCCTAACGTTTGCTCCTATGCTCCTGTTGTTAATTCAACAAGCGTTACATACATATAACTGTGCATGTGGATTATTGTTATTAATTGCTGGATGTTATCTAAGTGGCGTTCAGGAGAACCGAGTTTGTTCAGAAATAATGATTCCACATCACGCATGGGTGTTTACACCATTTGAAGCACTTTGTGTCGGTTGTCGTTGAAAGCATAAATGAGCATTTAGAGTCACTTGTTCTGGGCTAATTATAGGCAAAGGCATGGGAGACCTCACAATTTCATAATTGGAACTTGTACAGTGAGGATTACCAACAGTTTACTGGCAAAAACAATGATCTTGCATGCAAAATGCTTGCTAAATGTTTAAAAGACTTTTTCGAATATGTTCACAAAATATGATTTCTATGCATATCTACCTGTCAGAAAGTTAACCTGGGTTCAATCCCAGGCTGACACATTTCTGGTTAGGTTCAAGATACCCTGGCTTTCTCCCATAATCCAGAGAAAAGCTCATTGTTGATGACTGATTTTCTAAAGACAGATGAGATTCATCCCCTTTTGTTGTTGTTTCGAGATGAAGGATTAATTTATGCGCATGCAGGCAGTACCTCAATAAAAGGGATAGAACAGAGACAAAAATGCTGTCGTGACACAAGCGCTCGCATGAGAAAGTCTACAAAACGTGTCCAAATCATAGACGCAATTTGATTCTGGCTTTCATCATGGCTGGTCATTCATCTAAATTCATGAACATTTAAATCTGAATTGATATCCATTTGCAGGCGAATTTCATATCACTGTCATCTCTGTGATTAGAATTAGATGGTATCGGGTATCGTTCATGTATTCCAAATAGAACGTCCTGAGTTGAAGGTCCTTATTTCCCCTGATGCTTCTCTCATCACAAACGCTGCCTGTTTGATGGACCTCACTCATACGTTGTGTTTCCTGCTAAATGTGGCTGAATTTGACTCTTCTTTTTTGATTCCAACCCTGAAAGCCCTCGAAACAAACTATTTAGGAGTCAGATGTGCGCATGCGGAAGTCAGTATTTCTTTTGTATTTGAAAGCCTAATTTAGAAAGGCAGTCTGGAGTAACATTAATTTCTAAATATCTATGCTCACCTCTTCATTTGCATGCAAGGGGTCTCCTTGGGTTCTGCAGTTACCGGACATTTATTTGAGATGAAAGTGGCTTAAAAAAAAAAGCAATAGGGACGTGGGTGTGAGTGTGTGCATCAGGGAAGTAACCTGCCTTCACTTTGTGATCCGGAGTGGGATAAAACGGTATCAAAGATGAACGAGTGTCAAGGCTTGTAAACAAACATTAACTGAACCGTTGAAGTCAGGTTTGCAGAATATTTAAGAATAAATGTAATAGCTACTGGGCATTGTAGAGAAAATGGATGGGCTTCAACCAAACACTGAATTTGTCACCTTTCTACACACTTTTCGCTCTTGACATTATTTGCTCTCAATTGTTGAATCAGCCAAAGTGAAAAGGGCTGTTGAAGTCAGATGAAATGATGTCAGTTGATTTATCGAATACTGAAGATGCCACACGTGTAATTGAGTTGCACAGCAAGAAAATGGCGACGTACGAATGATGATGTACGAGTTTGAAAAGTTGGAAGAGTTCCCTCACTGCTGAAAGAAAACAACCTTGAAAGGGCTTGATGTGAAAAGAATGAGAAGGAGTCAAAAGCTTCCTGCACCCTGACACTTGAAACTGCAGTTGATGTAACTACTGTAAGCATTGAAAGCCTCTGAAGTGTCAGTTTATATAACGGTTGAGCTGTCATGTGAAAAGTGAACGTCAGAAGCATTTAAAATGTTGATTTGAGAATTAACTTGTCAACTGGAGGGGAACCGTTAAAAACCTTCCTGTCATGTTTGGGTCAGGAGATTAGGATAAGGACGCTGTTGTAGGAAAACAAGGTCGATATTTTATCTCAAAATGGAGAAACTAAAAATCTGAAGAATCACAGTTTTAGTGGAGGGAAGTCTACAAAAGGCGCAGGAGGACAGAGACACAGAAACGCAGTCATACTGATGACCAGAACACACAAGAAAAGCTTAGAATATATTAAAGCCACCAGATGACGACAATCACACAGTCAAACACAGGTGAAAGGTCAACTGAGGGCGTCCTGCACTATTGGAACATCTCGAGCAGAGGAACACCTGTCCTGGGGCATCAACACAGGAGTGGGAAAAGCTCAGTAATGCAAGCACTACCAGAGGCAACTGAGTGATGCCAGGATCCCAACACAGCTGATCGTGAACTTCTACAACTGTGCCATCGGCAGTGTGTTGACTTATGGATTTATGTGATTCTCCAGCTGCACTAAGGCTGAAAAGCAGATTACTGCTTCTTTATTGACACTTTCTACTACTACTGGTGCTTTATTGATAATTTTGAACTTCCACTGGTAGTCTATTGATACTTTATTTTACATTTTCACTGTAACTATTAACATTTACACATACATATTATTCTCTCTCTCTCTCTCTCTCTCTCTCTCTCCTCTCTCTCTCTCTCTCTCTCTCTCTCTCTCTCTCTCTCTCTCTCTCTCTCTCTCTCTCTCTCTCTCTCTCTCTCTCTCTCTCTCTCTCTCTCTCTCTCTCTCTCTCTCTCTCTCGCTCTCTCTCTCTCTCTCTCTCTCTCACACACACACACACACACACACACAAGTGGCAGTATGGAAGAGAAACTATCAACAGGAAGTGTTCGGGCACACTCAACATTTCCTCCAAAATGTTGTAGTATTTAATTAAAGCGGTGTGACTATTTACTATTCATCCCTGGTCTTTTCAGGAAAAGTTGATATAAGTAATGAAACTGGATGAACTATGTGTGGAAATATAGTTTACTTTAAATTGAGATTTATAGTACCCTCAGGGTCTGTAATTTCATCTTCTGAAAATTTTGTGCAAGTACATTGGTTTTTCTATTCTAGTGAAAACGTTAAATAACCATCTATTGAACAGAAATAGTTGGAGCACTTTCAAGCAAAAACTATTGATTCAGTGGCTTTATGAAATCCTTTAGAAATTACATGAAAGATAATACAAGAGGTAATGTTCCTTTTGGACATGATTCAAATAAATTGCAGGGTAAGCATGCAGAAAATATAAAGGATCGCTGACAGATTTACACCATGGAGCTGAGCAGTAGTACAGAAAAGCTGTAGCTCAATAAATCTAACAAGTTCACATCAACACGTCTCCTTTTTTTGTCTTCCTCTCCCCTCCTGTTCAGCTAAAACTGAGCTCCAGCAACCAACACCTCCAAATGACTCGGGACACAGTCTGTCCCGTGAAGCAGCACCACCATCCCCGAGGACATTTTGACCAAATGCCCTCCAAGAGAAGGCAAGGAACATCCATCATAGGGAGATTTCTGAATATACCGTCAAAATAACCAATAATGTGCCCATCAATCAAACCCAGGTGTACTTTCATCAGAAGCATTTCAGGTTCCCAAAATGAACCTGTCCAAGAATGACTGTTAACAAGGCACATTTATTCATCATTAATCTAAAAACATATAGAAATATTAGCATATCAATTAGTCCCAATAGCTATGTGGTCTCATTGAATCTTTTTTTTCCAAGGGCAGGAGATGTAATAATTGTCACCTCCATGGTTCAAAAGTCTATTTGGCTGTTCTACACAAAATAATGGAGGATCTGATTTTGTCTGTCTTGCTCCTCCAACTTGTGCTATGTATACGGTACTAAGCCCCAAGTTGCTCACAATGGAGGTCGTGGACCAAATATGGCAGCCATCATCATGTGCACTAAACCACTTTGAGATTGTTGAAGCGGTGAAAATATGTCATAACCGAAGTCCATTTGTCCACTTTATCAAATTTAGGGTCCCTGGATGTTGGCGTCAATCCCAGCTGGCTATGAATGAAGTCAGATTACATCCTGGGCAGATCGCCGGTCCATCATTGAGACAAACGCAGGAAAAGAGTGTTGCAACTTATACGCAACGCACCATATGAGAGTGAGGCATAGAGGCAAATAGAAACCATGAGTACAGGTGTGCAGAAACCATTTCAAGTCATTTGCAACTGGGAGTTTTCTCAGCCAGTCAGGTTAATTCATCTGAGCACTCAGGCTCCGGCTCAGACCCCCACATTTTCCTGATGTCAGTACTTAATCCTTCTAGTCATGCCCACATTTTGCCTATTGATCAAAGTGACTCTACCGATTGAGTAATTGATAAAGACGCAGAGCAGACTTGGCGAGCAGGTCGACAGATCGGGGCTTCAGAAGGTGATTAGTGACAGGGTGATTCAGTGAGATAAAGACAGTGGCGTTTGAGTCAATGAGAAGGCGGAGAGTTTTTCAGTGTTTTTCGGTGAGTGGAGGACGGCAGTCCACTCGGAGTGTAATGAAGCACAACAGGTGGGACTATTGGCTTCTTTCAAATTCCATACTTTAATTTTTGCCATGACTTGGCCCTTTGAAATGACTAATACTCTGAACCGCACTCTGTTTATGAAACGGTCCACCATGAACGCTCATTTGAAGTCAATAAGGCAGGCCTTTGCTGCTGTATCAAAGGCCTTCTGCTCAAAGCTCCAGAGCTCATTTGGCCTCGGCTTTTGATCAGCATGACCCACAAATACAACACTTAATAGGCTCGCCGGAGAAGCCCATGTATCGCTCGCTGTGAGATACACTTAGGTCTTCGACTATGTCCGATAATATGCTCTCTTGTATAATTTCCTTCATTTTTTATCCTGACAGATGATGTGGAAAAACAGGAACACACAGCGGCTGCTGGTGTCACGGATCATTACACGGCTAATATGCAGACCGAGAGAGAACCGAAGCACATGTTGATGGACAATAGAAGAAATACTTGCAGTTCTTAAAGAGTGACTGACGCATACCGGGCCTGAAAGGGAATTGAAATAACAAAAGATAAAGATATTCCAATATCAAAGGATCAGTGAGGCATTTAGTGAAACACGCGCTTTGAGATTAGAAACGACGCACAGAAGCCTCAGGGCTGTTCCCCATCCTCTTGCTTTACTCCCAAACTGTATTCCGTACTGGCAGGAAGCTGCGATAAACATCTCTCCTCAACCACCACGTCTATTCAATCATGACGTCAAACTGGACTCGTGTTTGTGAAGCGGCGTTGGGGGGGGGGGGGGGGTTGCCTTGGTAACCATAATACACAAAGCCATGTGGACTCCCCATCAATTGATGTTGTGTGTATGAGCGTTAATAAGAAATGACAGCGCTTCCTGACAACTATCTGTTAAATCAGATGGTGAAATGCTGTTTTATTACTTTTTCCATGTACTTGTATACATTTTGCACTTTGTGAACTGGGAAAAAAATTATAATCGGAGCCAACGATCTGTTTTGTTTGATTTCCTGTTATCATTTATTTTTAGGCAACCATTAAAAAAACCAACCAAAAAACACTGATACTTAACTGGTCTAGCATCATAACCTACCATCAACACTTAATTGTCAATTATTCAAATTTGTGTTATAAAAATATTTTATTCCAATTAAAATATTAAAATATTAAACATTTAACCTTAAGATAGTAGAGTACTAACACACCGGAAAAATGAAAAGTGGTACAAGTGAAAATTCCAAGAAGGAAAAATGTTTCTTGCTGAAATTCATGCATTGCATTCAAAAACAATGCATTCCAGTATTTACCTCACACAACAAAACATGCAGAGGTTTTTAATCCTCCTTTGTATTCAAAACAATAAATTCAATATCTAAAGTTTTTAATCTCACCTGTGCTTTGTGAACGATCTTTGCCGGTCTTCTTCTATGGTGTTAAATCACAGGCAACTCACATTATAAGCCATTATCGTCACTTGCTATAAAGACGGTGCAATAAGGCCACCATTGTTGTCTTATGTATAAATAGTAGCTATCATACTACACATCCATAATACATCTGTATTATACCTCACAATATAATGAATGTTCTGAATGATCGCAATCATGTACCTCAATCGAGATGAGAGCACCACGTGGTTTTTCGCAGGTGCAGCTTTTGTTCAGCTCCTCCCAGCAGATCTCATCAGCGTTCAGGTCAACAGGTTTGTGTTTGTCTGGGTCCCAGCAGCTCGTCTGTCTGTCATCCAGAAGTCCACAGCTGAAGCTGCTCCGACAACACGGGCTGATGGAAGCGCATTCGGCCGAGGAAACTGGCCCAGAATAAGTCGGAAGCTTCGTCTGAATGCATCGGTCACTCGTGAAAATAAACACTACTTCAAGGGAATCGAGGCGTTTCGGCTTCTGTTGTTTGTAGGTTTCACTGATACTCCACACATCGGGCCTGTGTTACAGTCAATTGAGCGCCGAGGCCCGCTGAGGTCAGGCTCAATGTTTCTGTACTTGTGCAGAAGTCTGGTAATCGCTGCTGACTTCCTCAAAGTTACTGAAGATTCATTTCCTTTTCTTCAGTTGGCAATGTCAGAAGTACAGAGACTGACTTAATGATGTATTTCATCAAGTTCTTAGACTGTCCATGACTTAGTCTGCCTGGAGTCCAGCCAATAACTCGTAGTATTAGCATACAAATTCCTATCAAGATACACTCATGTGTCTTTTGTTGGATCGATTCTCATGTTAAATTATTGATATTTGTTCATTATATAAACTTGTGTTGCACTGGATTGCATAACCCTCACACAACTGTATTATATTGTTGATGTACAACATTCCCAATAGTTTTATTTTATTTTACCCAGCTATAAAAGGAAATCAGTGTTATCACACCTCACTACTGGTTAACCTCAGTGTAGCTCACTCAGGAAATAGGCAGACAATAGAAACATTGACACCAGTGCAACTTTAACACCCAAAACGGCTTGATATTCTTAAGCATCACAATCCAAGTGACAATGGAGAGCTGTCTTTATGCAACTATTTACATGGCAACATTTTGAAAACATGTTAATTTACATTACATTTAATTATGTAATTTTCATATAGGGACACTAGTTGGCGCTGTTGGTTGTTTTTGCAATGAAACCAGATGCACTATAAACATCAATAATGGCGAGTACACAGACAGTCGTATGGACAGACAACCAAATTGGACTGTTACGGTGACTCTCAACTATAAAACTACCAAGTCCTGGAAGAATATGAACAAGGAGTCATGACGCTCTGGAAGCAAATGTTGTTCTAATTGTCCCTTTACTCGCTCGTTTCTTTTAAAAGTTTCCAATTTTGGAGCTGTATTAAAAAAAGTTTCAGTGGCTCCAAGCACCGGCGTTGTGTAAACAGACAGAATGAAATGGTTTTACTTAAAAAGTAATTTAAGAAAGGCCCTCGCATAGTTCTGGCACTTCGAGAGATTTTAAATGACAAAAAGCATCTTTGAACTAATCAATCGGTCAAAAAAGGCTGAAAATGTTCATGTTTACAAGTTCCTTCAATCACTGTAACATAAGTAGTGAAACTCTGATGCTTCTTGTAAAAACCCAGCATCTTTGTAATCACACCAAGTCGCACTCAGCACGACGCTCAGCTCGGTTTTGACAAACAACCTTCAGGGTATAAATGAAGCTCGTGCAAACATGCCAAGTTTTGCAATGATTAAGATTTGTAAAGCAGAACCAGGTCCATGTGCCACTTCATAAATTTTACAAAAAGACTGCTCCTGCATATTTTGGACTAGTTTTTGAAGTCTTACAAGTTTAATGCATCAGGAGGTCCAACGGCCTTATTGTGGTTTGCCACAGTTTTTTTTTCCACCCACAACTTTGTGTTATAAAACATAAAGTTACATTTGCACTAATTCTGTTTATGAGTGGCTGTAGCTTCTTGCAGAGTTCCTAATAAGAGTGTATGAAAAGGTTTGCCTGAAGCGATTGATCTGATTCTTTCTGTTTGTTTGTTTGTTGTTTTGCACGAATATACCAGATGTGAGACAGATGACAAATGCCTGATGGAAAAACTCACAATATTTGATGTTTATCAAGTAGATTGGCTGAAGTTTCCGTGCATCACAGTTAATAACACCTGCAGACTGCATGATCATGAGTCACTGGCAAACATCTGTCGCACACTGTAATGAAATTAAGCAATTTCCATACAAAGTTGTTGTTGTTTTCTTTTAAAGCTGTGTGAATCCCAAAGGTGTCATTAAATCACATAGAAGCACCCAACAGTCTCGTAATGATTGGCATGGTATTGATTAAAAAAAAACCTGGAAACTTTTTCACTTGAGTGAATTAAATCAGCAGTGACAAAGCGAGCCAGACCATTTAATATTTTAATGGAGCGACTCGACACTAAATCCAGTTTTACGGGGTGCATAAAAGAAATGAGTCACTTCAAAACATTACTACTATTGTGTGTTTTCTCAGAAAACTCTGACATTTTGACTTAAATAGCATTGATTAAAAATATGGTAGCTGACGCTTTGACATTGCTCCAGTGTGTGTGTGTGTGTGCGTGCGTGCATGCGTGCGTGCGTGTGTGTGTGTGTATTTTACTTAGAACTTTTCTCGTCCGAGCTGCCTTTGTACCCGTCACTGCTCTCCTTTCTCCCAGTACGGAGCCAGATGGCATAGCTAAAGTGCCAGCGTGCACACACACACACACACACACACACACACACACACCCACACACACACACACACACTGAAAGAAACCTCCAAGAGGACTGAATTGCCATCATGCTGTTTCTCGTCAGCCCATAATGCAAATAGACAGAAATTACATGCCATTTACTCATGTTGTTGGTTTAACTTTGTCAGGCAGATTTTGTGCAAATAGAGTCTTTTTCTTTTTTTAAACAATTGAAAGAAGCCCATTTTCTGCTTGAACACTCACTTCATTAATTTCCTCAATGGTTTAGTGCTGACTTCACCTCCTCGTTCAGAGGTGAACGCTGCTCTCCGACACGCCGTGGCTGTAGGTGGACGTGGATCTGGCACCCGTCGACCCAAATTGGGAATTGGTTTTCCGTCTGCGGAGAGGAGCTATAGCGTGGAATTATCTGTCCCGTCGCCTCGTTACATCCTGCCAAAGCCAGCTGGAGGAATTCAGGCTCTTTCTCTGCATTCCTTTTCCCCCTCTGAATCTCTATAAACCAAACAAAATGATGGAGTGTAGAAGGAAGTTCTGTCTTCACTTTGGGTTTGATTTAAGACTGAAGTAATAACCATGAATATACGATATGATCGGCTGGGGTAGAACTGTGTTGAAAGATGACAACACACTATCTGACCCCTGATATGTGAATACCATTAAGTGCCCTTTTTATAGTAACAGTAAGGAAAACAACCAAAATCACTCTTCATTACAATTTAATGGCTGCATAACAAATGCTGTGTCATTTTATTTGTTTAGTCTAAATTGATTTATATTTGCATGATGACGAGTGAGCAGTAATGGCTAATCCAGCTGTTTGTGTTAAATAATCTGCTATGAAACCATGCCCCATATCGAGGTCTCACATCTTAACATAAGTTTTGTTTTGTTTTTTGGTCGGGTCAGGGCATATCTGATTTTTTTTTTTTTTTTTTTTTTTTTTTTAGCTTAAGGGCTTCATGCACATCTTTTACGATTCCACACAACACAAAAAATCAGTAATTCCAGTTCACAATCTTAACTGCAACAGCAGCAACAAGGTTTACATTGACATTATAATATAACAATGATCACTGATGGTGATAACAGACAAAGGAAGACAAAACAAAAAAGAAAACCTCGGCGTGGCAGACTTCAAAGTGATATTTTGTGGAAAATGAGAATTGTATTTGAACAGCTTATTCGTTAAATACCTGTGCATAGATATTGATCATTGATATATATTTCTTATTTGTAATTAACTTAAGAGATGTACAGAAATGCTCATCCTCAATCAGGACCAACTTCAATGATGGAGTTGAGTTTTGAAATGTACATTTACGGATATGAAACTTCAAATTAAATAGTTTCTTTTCATTGATATAATAGTGTTATAATATAATATAATAATAGAATCAAAAATAACACAAGAAACAAAATGTGCAACATGATACACCGTCCATTAAAACATTGACAAAATGAAGACAATAACATCCCTGGTTTGAAATCACCGGTGCAGTGTTTTAAGAAGTCGTTTGAAAGGGAGAAAGTACCGTCACACTAGAATGAAATGCTCACTACTTGCACTCCTCGCCCTGCTTGACACAGATAAACGTTCAACACACAACAAAAAGAACTGAAGCTTTATGAGAGAGGAACGCCTTCCTCTGACTTTATAAAATACCTGTGTTTGGATTTCTGCATGTGTTTAGAGAGTGCTGCATGTTATGTACCTGCAATGAAACAATATCACAACTATCCCATCCACAATACTTTCATTCCCAAGAAATGCTATCTATGTATTATCTAAGTATCAACTTAATTTATTACATTTCAAATTTTTTATATAATACATTATTAAATTGGCAAGTGTTGACATAATTGGCTGTATTGTATTTTATAAAGGTTTTTGCATTATCAGCAAGTATAATGCTATTTGCATTTATTACATTATTTATTGGCATGAACTCACATAAACGGGAATGTGACTGAAATGATAGGAAATGATAGTGTAACTTACAACACACCATTACCAACCAATGAGTGCATAACAGCTCAAGATATAAAACAGAAAGCACCACAAACGAGCCACAGGAACACGTACGTTCAGGTTCGCGACCTCTTGTGTGCCACTCAGGAGAGAAAGTCGTGAGGGAAAATTAAAATCCTCACGCTTATTTGTGCAAATGTCCTCCATTTCTCCTTTCAAGTGGGGAGAACATTCACACGACAGACATCCAACGACGAGTGTAACTGCGGGGTGGGAAAACAATCCAATTGTGTGAAGGGTGAGAGCAGAGAGGATGTCATGTCTCGTGAGGAGTTCCAGTCGTGAACAGCGGTTGATTGTTGGAGGCTGAGGGATGACCTCTGCTCACCAATCTACACTTCAATAAAGAGGATTCACACGTTTTACGGCAATGCGAGATGGAATCTCTCAGAAAGCCTGTGAAAACACTGATACAGGAAGGATTTTCATGTTTGAGAGAGGGATGTTTGTCACAGCTATGGTCAATGTGGGTGAGTCAAAATGATTCCTGGTACTTCCTCGCTCTCATGGTAGCGAGAAGTTGAACTGTGTTCGGTCTGGCGTCCTAATGTATTGAACGTTTTCGTGAAAAAGCAAAGCGTGGACAGCACATTAGCAGAGCCACTCGAGGATACTCCTCATTTAATAGAGGAGGTAAAAGCGTTCAGGATACAATGGATATGGAGTAATTTGCTGTAAAAAGAAAGAAATAAGATGTATGGAGACGAGGACAACCTCTCTGGGAAAATATAAGCCGTTCTCGCTTGGTATTTTCCTTTTTTTTATTTAATTACATTTTAATTAAATTCATTTTTAAACTCATTTACCTTTAAATTTCTATCGCTGGACTGTTTATACTGTATGTGCAGCAGAATGTGAATAAACATCCTACATCATCCTGTATTTTATCAGCTATTTTTAAAGTAGATACTGGAAATAAACATAAAGCCCGCTGCAAACATCTATGGCAGCGTATTCACAAGGGGAGCCCCTTTCATCCCTTGAAAAAAGAAAGTTTTCTGGGGGGGGGGGGGTTCTCACCTCTGTGTGAACTGCACAAGTCTGTATACGCACATGCACATGGACGATCGGGCGTACGTGAGCGGGGCGGGCGATGAACTGCCTGTAGAGAGGAGGGGGTCCTCAGGTGAACAACCACCACCACCGCCCCCGCCCCCGAGTCTCTGGCAGGAGGGACGACGGAAACAGACACTGAGGAAGAAGAGAAGAACAGAGAAGGGGAATTAATGTTTGATGAAGGGATGTATAGAAAGGCACAGACTGAATCACAAGTGGGATTTTCTACTACTTTAATCATAAAAAAAAAAAAAAAACATATAGAAGCTCGCTGCATTGACAAATGGCGACAAAAAATAACTAAATGGGAAAGCATTCATTCTGGAAACAATGTCAGTCAGTAACTATAACAGCATTTTCAAAACATTACTGTGTAAACGCAAAACTTTTTCTGGCACGGAAACACATAAGAGATGCATTTTCACTTGAAAACGTGTTGCGTAAACAAGACCTAATAAATATACAAAGACGTAGCATGTCATGCAAGTACACAAAAGAGATAAACATAATATGATTATTGTTATTTTGGAAGACTTTGCAGCACACATGAAATATTAATTAATGGACTTTCCATAGATAAATGCATCTCAAAATGCTTAATAATTAAAAAAAGGAGAAAAAATATACAGTTAAATAGAAATTTTGTAACATCAGTTTAATATTAAAAGGGAGGACGCTCAAGAGTTTGCTTGAGGGAATAGTTTGGTGAGCATAAAAAAATGTTGACGGGCTAAATACTGAATGGATAACCTACTTGGGAATATTGAGCTATAAGGGGATCAAACGCTCGACATTACGCCAGACGTCATAATTCCACTGTCACTTCACGAGCCAAGATTGCAATACAAGTCAAAAACAGTCTGAGACGTTGCCTTTTTTACATCAGCTTCAGGATGGAACATGTGATGACAGGTTGTGTAATCATACTTACTGTAATCTGTAATCATGTCAGAATTTGATCTATGCAAATCAACACGGTTGTCGTCACGATTTAATCTGCCATCTCTTTAACTGACTGATGCTTTCCATACATCGGTGGAACTAATTGATTCATATCTTCGGGCTCGAAGCTCCATCATCACCATGTTCGCAGTCTGTTTTACGTGAGCGCTCAATGATTTCTTGAGTTCTTACTGCACCGATGGCATTCAGAGGCATATTTAATACGGGCGTCCATTTCATTTGCCATCACGGTCATAATTAAATCCAGGACTAGATTAGTGATTGGTAACTTAATCCACCGCCTCGCCTTGCATTAGTTGATATCACTGGTGTGCTGGAAGGGTCACCGAGCTCTTCTTTGATCCAACAAGACATACATTACTTGTCAGACGCGTATAATTACGTGTTAATTTGCAACGGGTCCATGGCTGGGATTAGTACTTATTGTAAAGATGAGCGTTGAGCTTTTCTCTGACCTTTTAGCCGCTTCAGTCCGGTCTGAGCCAGGAGTTAATGAAACGTGCCGGTCTCATCGGCGGGCTCCAGAGGTCAGCGACACAAGGGGAAAATGAACAACAGAGTGGCAGGAGGGACTTCGGTTCAAGACCTCAATTTCCACCGCTGAGAAGTCAACCTGGGGGGGGCCGACTGCCAGTTTATTGACTGGAAATGACAATTCAGCAAACGCCACAGAGCAGTGAAGTCATCCGGCCAAAGCAGTGGCCATATTGTTGACACATTGTTTATGGCGTTTCTCCAGGAGATAGATTGGATCTCTAATAGCAGCACACAAAGAGGCTTTATTGTCACTGCTGTTACAATTCAAAACAATCATTTGGTTGGTGCTTTCATCAGAAATAAGTGGAGGAAATTACAGAGTTGGAAAGTTTTTGTGTTGTCCCTGTTCAGAATTTTTTTTGTTTTGTTTAGTTTTAAGTTGTTTGGGCTGGAAACAGTGAGTCACACCTGGCAACCCTGGTGTTGTCTGGCATGTTATCCATATTTATTTCTGTAAACAGCGTGCTCCGCGTCATTTCACATCGTTTTCTGTGCAGGCGCTCTGGGGCCCAAAAACGTCAAGTGCGATCACGTTCAAACGGCAGTCGGATAGAGCTGGTGTTTAAAATGTAATGTGAATGATCACGCAGAAAAAAATCAGAATTAAGCACCAAGACTTGCAGTGTGAACGTAGCCTACAAGTTGGTCTCGTGAGCTCTACTGAGAACAGGCTCATTCTGTGTCTGGCTTCCCTAGGGTATACCTGATGATGAGGAGTGAAGGCATGCTAGCCCCTGGAACTAAAATCCTTCATGGTTCTTTTCCGTCAGACGAAGCCGTCATGATTGCAGAGGTCAAATTATACTACTGCAATCATTTGCCACAGTCATCAAACCATTCGATGACCCAATCTGTAACCTGCACGATCCATTATAGACACCATTTCTTGATTCAGGCTTCCTTGCTTAATTAGTTCTACATCTAAGCAACGCTACACTACCACCGAAAAATCGAAATATTCCATTTTCATGACTCGTGGCCAATTTTTCACACTGCGGGAACATGTGCTGTGTCGTGTGTGCTGAGAAAAGACAGCACTATAGCTCATTACACGTAATGCAAACAATCTCCTATTGGTCATGGAACGTAAAATTGAATTTGGGCTTGTGATTGCACTCAGCTCTGTTGATGGAATCTAATTTACAGTGCTTGTCAGTGGCGGTCACACGTCAGTTTTTATAATAAACCAGAGCCGCCACGCATCACCTGAAATAAGTTTTGCGATCAAGTGTCACTTTTACTATGGCAGCGATTAATGAAACCCCCACCTCATAAATACTGCATCCCCCTGAACGCAATGTTCCCCAACCTCAAAGTGTCCTCCGCAGCTCGGAAGGTCGCTTAAGTTCCATAACCCCATTTTCCCAGAGGAAATTGCAAATGATATACATGTTTCCACCGGCTTTGATTGTGTGAAGGTGAACACATGAAGTTAAACCGTTAATTGCTCTTGATGTCACCCTGCCATGGTCTTAAAATTAGGATGCAATGTAAGCTGAAAGATCCATCGCGGGATTAGGTATGCAAACCTTTCATCACTTTGATGATATCTAAGAATCAGAAAGCAGGGGAAACATGTTTGCATCTACATACTAATAATTATGATGGGACCCAAGACTTCTGGTTGTATTTTGTGTGGATTTGTCAGTAACTGAAGAACCGGTGCCTAAATTCAATGCTTGGGGTCCGTTGGCCTTTGTTTCCACATTTTCCCTTACACAATTGCTCATGTAGAATTGTTGGGTTTTCTCTGTTAGAAGTGCTTTGAAACCACTGTGTTTGTATTTGAATGGCAGTAATCCACCTCTGGAGCCCAGGCTTGAACCAGGGACTTTTCTCAGAGTGAGACCTTTTCTGTCACCACAAGCCAAGGAGATCATACACATGTTTGTATGTGCAGGATATGAAATCATACACTCATATTTGAGTGAATGGTTTAAACTGTTGTCCAACTCAGCATTCAAAAATATTATTTACTTTAGGTGATTATTATCATCACAAGCATGGGTGTAATGCATGTGGAAGATGGCAAAAGGTTGCTTTTTTTCTCTTGATGTGTCATTTCCTGCTGTCAGAATTGATTCCAGCCGAAAGGCCCCATTTCACCATAACATACTTTGACTGCCAATTACCTGCTCCATCACCCACTCAGCAGATGCACTCTGGAACAGGAAATTGATGGGAGAACTGGGTGAAAATGGCCGAGCTATTTTCGGCTACATGGCAGAGAAACGTTTGTTTCCCACCTTGAATGCCTGAACCTCGGATCGGTCGGGCCTGCGGACAAATTATCAGGAGAGATTTAGACATTTTGACTTTATCCTAACACTTTGAAGTGAAATGGCAGGAGTGCTAGACATGTAAGGTAGGTTCGTACGTTTTAGTTTTCCATCTGAATGCCCACCAACTGGGAACTTTCACAAGTACATTTGATTTTTCTGAATACAATAGCACACGTTCATCTGCATAAGAAATTATGCAATCTGGATATTTTAACATATGGTGCTAGCAAAGGACCAAAAACAACAGTTATCCAGTATATCTAGAACAGAGCACATTAATTTCATATATTTACAAAAAGAATTTCTGATTCTGTTTAAGTTGGAATTTGGTTTAAAAAAAACAAACAAAGTCCATTCATTGATTCATTCATCAAGATCTGATTAAAAATTTATACAATTTATCATAAAAATCCGATACATGATATTGACGTTGCAAGCAAAACCTAATAAACATGTTGACCTCTATAAGTGAAATGATCTGCAGATTGTTTTCAAGATACATTTGTAAGTTGTATTTTGTTTGAACACTGCCTAGGTTTTTTTTTTGTTTTTTAATCCTTTTCTTCTCTTCAGGCAAGTTGGCTTTTTCAACTTACCTCTGGCATGTTTCGAATGGATTCTCTTGTCTTCCAGTGGACGTGGATGATGTGTGTGTGTGGTTTTTTTTTTTATGAGCTGGTGACATTTCTGATAGTTCATAAGGTTAATTTCATTGATGACAGATCACCACTCAGACTCCTCAGTTCCTGACAGCTACTGTGACATAAAGTAATGGAGCTTGTATAATTCCTAGAGAAATGATTTATACTACAAGGAGACAGAAACTGACTCCTAAAGTGGGAATTCAGTTAATTGAGGCTGATGAAATCAAGTAACGGCAGAAAACTCCTGAAAGAACCACAATTTAGATTTAAGCGAACAAGGGGAGTAAGGTTTATAAATACGCCGTTTCACACAACAAGTGTCCAATTTCGACAGAGACGATGGGATAGGCATGTTCTTATAGAAACTGCTTTGTTTATCAACAATCCAATCTGGTTAGATTCTTCTCTTGAACTAATAAAAGAAACTTTTAGCATGTTCTGCTTGTGCCTGTGTGTTTTTTTTCTCAGGTACTGTTTCAACAATCCAAAGGGTAACTGGCGACTCTGTATATGTGAACATATGAAGACTGACACATACAGAATGGATTTTCCTTCAGATCCCTGCAACCTTAGCTTGGAAAAAGTGGTGTGGGGAGAAAGCCGCTCATTCTTTATTCAAACCACAGCTTCATTCAGACCAGCTTTTGGTCGATGTGGGCTAATGTTTTCACAATCCCTCACACTGACCCTGCAAAGAAAACAATTTGAGCAAAGGTTATCTAATTCTGACCAGGCCAGGGAACTATGACCAAGACTGGGGAAGGTTGTTTAAGAACTTGTCAGACATGTTTCCTTTATCTGTTTTATGTGGCTTTAGTATAGTAAGAATCCAAACCCACATGTTAATGTTAATCCAAATACATGTGTACTGGTGTGAATTAGGAAGATTGGCGATGTGTCATCCAAATGTTCCAAATGGTCTAAATTTTGCAACTAGACAGAAGAAATCAGATGAAATGTTGAAACTAAATCTCTCACGACTACGCACGAAACAGGATCCGCAATGAGACACAAAAACTGGCAATGCAATTGGTGGATGAAACTTATAGATAAACTAAGAATCAGTTCAGGAAGTCAATACGTTTGGATATGAACTGAGAAAAAAAAAGGTCATTTATCAGAGAAAAACAATTCTTAGAAGATCCATGGCATCAAATTGCAAATGAAAGAAAAACATAACATCTTGTGATTTGTAAGGTTCACCATCACCTATTATTTTCTTGTCCAAGCCAATTAGTCTAACACAAAACAAAGTGCTAAAAGCAACGCACTGCATCATTTTTACCTATTAATTCCAATTAAGATTAAAAGAATGTGTTTTGTCAAAGATAATGATTTATATTATCTGCCTTTGAAGCTATTTCACTTATATTCTTGCAGTTAAACTGCTCCCACAAAGAGGACCTGTGAGGCAACATGAGGCGTGAGTGAAGCACATTAAAACAGGCTGTACTTCACCTTAAATGCTCTTCACAGGGTTTTGGTCCCCCTGTGAGGCTGCAGTCTATCAGTTTTCATGGAGGCGCCTCATTAGAAGCGTTTTCCCCGCATCGCACTGCAGGTACACAAGGATCACAAGCAGCCTTGGCAGATAATGACAGCCATTCATCTTTAGCAGCAGCTAACTCCGTGTGAGCCTGTCAGCAGTCAGGAAGGTCAAATCCTTAAATCGGGAGTTTCCCCGGTGGGGGGCTAATTGGTCCCCGATCAATTAAGCAGCTGCGAGTTGAGCCGGGAAAATCACCTTGATATGCTGGACTGCAGGCTTACTTTCCCCCCCCATGAGAAATTGGAAACAGCTACACTCGGAAATTCCCATCTGCTTCAACCTTTTCTGCATGCTGATATGGAACCAAACTAGTCATGAGGTCGAATTTCGATTTCTGCTTTGTCCTTCCATTACTGTATTTGTCTGATGCCTGTAGACTGAGGGACTTTGCTGAAGGACGACATAATGATTTGCTACTTAGTGGTAGAGTTAATCAGGTGACTTTCTCTATCGATGCAGGTCTGCTTTAGTTCAATTTTACACGACAATCATTTGAGGTTTTAGTTCCATCTGCTGATGAAGCAGCTTTAATAAATGTGACATCCTGTTGATCCTCCAATATGGCTACAAAATCTACTCTGATAACTTTATTTAACATTTAACCTTCCTGACGTTAATTGGGTATTCTGAAAGGTGCTTTTTAAATTGGAGTTATTGTCATTATTATTATTATTATTATTATTACTATAAAAGTGTTGTCTTGTTACTGTTCTTTATAGGATCAGTCTCCTTTAAATAATCGCTCCTTTCAGATTGATGGATGAGTCACTCAAAGTAGTAGTTTTAAAGAGAGAATATGTCTATAACATGACTGTATCTTGTCATTTTAAACCTTATTCATTGTATGATGAACAATTTCTCACATTTTGTCATTTAAATAGGTGTCTCATATTATGGCTATTTTTTGACATATGCAAATAGAGCATTCAAGCCCCAATGGGACGCCAGAACGACTGTTGTAAAAGTGGCATTGATGCGTCAACGCTTTGATCTCGCCATCAGACCGAGTGAAGAAGTCATGAATTTCACTCGGTACCGACTCTCTATTCATTTCCTTCATGTGAGCACACACACACACACACACATGCACAAATTAAGAATGAGGGTATCAGCATGCAAAATAACTAATTACCATGTGCCATCCGCTGCTCTCCTGATGGTAGTTTGGACAAAGAAGTTTTGCATCAATCACATGTTCACTAACGGAGCATGTCTTTAATGTAAACTCGCCACATTATTTCACCGCACAGAAACAAGTGCACATTTTAATTGCAGTCTGGAAGGCTGAAACTGCGACAGCTGAGAAACTCATTAACATGAAGTTATGAAAATGTAACATTGTTCTGAAATTAATTGAAACATCGGAGGGACGGGAGGGGTGGTGGGGGGGGGGGTTGTGGCGCAGCAAACACTGAAACACTGCTGATGAGATGTATTAGTTCTCAAGCACTGTGGAATTAGCATACAGCGGCACATTGCGTACACAACTGTATATCATGTCGAACAGGGGGCCCTCAAGGGCATCGTTTTAATTTCAGCTTTAGGAAAGCGGTTGACATCTGCACCGGGAAGCCTGAGTCCTGTTGATATGCTTAAAGCGCAGCGATAATCCTGTGGCACTTAACATGATGTTCTCGGGCCCAACTGAGACACATGGCCTATTAGCTGTAATTACGACAAGCAGCAGAAGTGGCTCAAAACAAAAAAGAAAAGAAATTAATTGGAGCCACTTTTATCGCTGTATATATGCGCTTCTGAGTATTATAACTAAAAGTAGCAGCACTATAGTCTCTATAATAATGGTTCAATAAAGTTTCAATAGAGTCTCATCACTTTAATCTTGAAAGGCCAAAATAATTGCAAGGATATCATAAAAGAAGAATTATTTTGCTTTTTTTCATGAGCAACTTTAACTCAGAACTCAAGGAACGGTGGAACCATCTGGATGCATCCAGTATATTATATAATGCTCATGTCCTTAAATCCACATAACTTCTTTACCCGGTTAAGTCGGGGGTCTCAGCGGTAATACGAACAGCAAAGAACACCAGGCATCCCTGCCTTGAGCAACTTCCTCCATCTCAAAAAAAACATTAACTATGACCCAAAGAAAAAATTCAGAGGATCCTATTGGATGGCAAATATTGAGCCAATTTCATCAGTCATTAAACTTTCACTCTCAAGAAAAACAATATGACAATGTTTCAATTAAAAACTGATTGTTTTTGCATTTTCGTTTCAGAGTGTTTTCACGTTGACACGGTCACGGACGATGTTCATTAGGCCCAGTTTACATAACAACATTTTGAAGTGAAAAAAGGACAGATTACACACAATAAATTTTGTCCATTTATATGATTACATTGTGCTCCGAGCCACTGAAATCTGAACTTTTTGAAGTCGGCTCTCAAGGTGAAACTTGAAATGCTTCATCTCCATGGAAACGGGGAGAAATGAAACCGCACATGCACAAGTAGATGAACAAATAACAACAATGGCAGGAAGTGATGAGGACAGCTGTTGGTTAACTAAAGTGTTTTCTTGTGACCCCCTCGCCAGTTTGAAGTCAAGAAAAATACCCCGCTGTCATCATCTGCAACTTACACGAGACAAAGTCACAACACATTAGCGTGAGTGCATTTCTAATGACTCCCCTTCACACAGACCGAGTCTCACCTCTTTTACAAACAGAACATATTGATTCGTCACGTCAACCCCGTGCAATTCATACAAGTCAACAGGGTGACATGAAGCCAGATATTAACTGGCTAAATGAGCTAATGAGACACAGTTGTAAATCAAGGCAAAGAAACGGAAGAAGAATCCAAGTGATGTGGAAAAAAAATGAAAGGAACATCAACATGCACATATGAAGAACAAAAGAACTGCTTCTGGCCATTCACAGACATGTTTTTTCTGAAGCGTTTCCTCCTTTGCTTTGACATCATACCTTTTCACATTTTTCAGTCTGAGCGTCACTGTTATGGCTGGAGGCAGAGCCAATTACAGGTGAAAAAAGACTTCAATAAAATGGAAGCCCTTTAAAAGGGAAAGATCAGAAAAAATAAGCTAATTGTGTTTTCAGATCTGATCCTCACTATCTCAATCAAAAGCATTCTAACAATGTCCACCGAGAGCCGGAGTTGCTTTGTTGTTTCCTTCTTTCAAGATGAGCTCCAAGGTGCTTTCTTTGTGGAACATCTCCTGGATCATTGAGTTGAAGGAGGAGGTGGCAGGGATTATTTACAGCAGCTGTGGCCTTGTAGAATGTGATACCAGGGAATGAGAGATGGAATAAAAGGCCTCAAAGGAAGTAATCAGTGTGTATGTCCGACTTTATTCAGAAACTTTGGGGTCCCCGATATGACACTGCAAAACTTTCCTTGCTAGTTTCAGATAGGTGAATTGCGTCAGTCCAGCACTTTAGCGCCTCACATTGGAAATATAATGGTTGTGTTTAGACACTCTGGAAACCCCCAAGCCAGGGAGGTTCATGAATGGTGAGGCTATGACGCGTTCAGTCAAATGTTACAAATTCAATTATCAGCTTGCACACCAACAACTGATTGTGTTGCTTATCTAGAATAGGAAATTCCTCCAAACATCACTCAAGTTCATATTTGTCCCATCATTTAAACAGGAAAATAGTAATTTCAGCAACTTTGATTATAAAAAATCACGGAAATGATTAATATACAGATAATACATTCATAGCACAAGCTCGTGTCGAAAGTTTTTATTTCATTTAATTATTTGTTTTGGAATTTGTTGTGATGATGGTTTCACCTGCCTCCAACACTGAACCAGGCAGCAGTTGAAAACAAAGGGTGAGTCTAAGGCCATGTTTACACGTAGCCAGGTTTTTAAATACAGTGATATTTCTCGGCATCTTTAGCTGCAGAGACACGATGCAGAGACATTGTTTGTGGTGAGTCGTAGCTCCGTTTATGCATAAATGCGCGGCCCAAACATCGAGAAGAATCACAGTTTTTTCAAATACCTGGGTACGTGTAAAAATGACCTGCAATGAGAGACAGCGTGTAGCATGGCATGAGTATGGGTGCCATTATAGGGAATCAGCATATTCATCATTATTGCAGAGTATCTAGCTAAAATGGTTCCATCATATTGGTATTGATATAGAACAATATTAGCCTTCTTTGGTAGCCCCCTTCCAGATAAACACCGTTGGCTATTGCCTACCTTTTTTTCAACAGCTCTGACTTCAAGTACACTGTTTTTCTAAGCAATCATTCAAATAAAGATAGAATATGAAGAATTGTTTTCTGTAAGTTGAGAATAAGTATTTGCGCCACACTTTACACATTTACTATGAATTGGCTTTCCTAAAAATGGACTTGAGGACATGAACGCATCCTGGGCGGTGAGTTTTATACTAATATTTTGGCCCAGATGGTGCAAATAAAGTTATATTGGGCATTCGATAGGAATATGTTCAACAGGGAAAAGGATAAGCTGTCATTGATGATAAATCTGTGCATCTGCAGTAGTAGCTTGATTGATGCAATGAGTAAAACATAAGAAGATTTGTACACCAGCACACGGAACTCAGTGTGGGGCCCGGTTTCTGCAACTGCCGAATTAAAGTCCTTTTAATGTAATGCCTCACCCCCTCCTGCTGCCTGTCACAAATGATATCTTTTGCTTTAATTACTGTAAGCAGCGCAACTTTCCAGATGTCCCCTAAGTCATTTATCTCCATCATGGACGGATTACAAAACAAGCGAACTGGGATCTGGAGTAGGAGCCTCCGCAAGGAAAGGATCGCCTGTATTTCTGGCTGCAATGTCACAAAGTTCTAAAAAAAAAAAAAAAAATACAAAATGACAGAAAATGGGCTGAAAGTGACTTAAAGAGTCAGAAAACCACATGGGAAATGACTGTAAATGGCATAAAAACACAAAAACAAACTCCACAAGATGAATCTTTTGGGCACAATAAACTGGAGACAGGATATCACATAGAAGCAAAACGAAGCAAAACATCCACAGAGAAACAGACAACAATGTAAAAACTGTCGAGATGACCTTAAAAGA
This sequence comes from Blennius ocellaris, assembly GCF_963422515.1. Lineage (NCBI taxonomy): Eukaryota > Metazoa > Chordata > Actinopteri > Blenniiformes > Blenniidae > Blennius > Blennius ocellaris. The sequence continues at coordinate 8,346,479 of NC_137670.1, read as the reverse complement.
CGAAAAATCACAAAACAAAGCAGAGTGACATTTGAGGTAACAAGAGGAATTAAAAGTCACAACAGAAAGACACCTTTTTGAAGTTTTAATGTTAACTTCCTGTGGGATCATTTGGCAGAAAGTGGGAATTGACCAGCGGGAGGAAACACCCCACCAGTTCCTTCCAGCACGTCACATTGTGAGCTTGGTTGGTTCATACTGCCGATGCCGTTTCATTGTTTTCTGGCGTTTTCTGTGGCTGCGTCAACGTATCAAACCCTGTTTCGGGCTTCCAAGTGGACGCAATCGTCATTCAAAATAAAGTCATCATCTCACCCAAAAAGCCGGGGCGTGACGCACGGCGACTTTGTACAGCGGCGAGCTCTTTGTCCGAAGAGCCTCTTCAGCTCACCTGCTCTTTGAAATGCTCCGGCACAGACCTGCGTCCACGAGAGCGAGGTCGATCGGGGTGAGCCTTTGAAAATCGATGGAGGTGTGCTGGAGCGGCTCTCTCTTTCAAAACCCCCACCCCTCCCCGCAGGCTCAGAGAGAGGAATAGTAACGACGCCACACTCGCAACGCAACGCAACCACTCGATAGCAACATCTAAAAGTGCACACATGAAAAATAAGACCTCAGAATTATATTGATCCAGGGTATTCATCCTAAAACAGCCCATTCACATCCGTCTTTCACTTCGTAAATAGAGTAAAATCCCACAAGAATAACCTTGAATTACATAAAGGTCTGTCTTTACTATTCAGTCTTTACATTAGCGGGAGTCGTTTGGACGGGATTAACGAGGATTTATCGCGATACATAAAGTAGCACGGCTGCAGATAAATTACGTCGTTCGCTCAATGATTAAGTTACCGTTAAGGTCACGAGCGAGCCGGCAGCCAATATCCATCTCTCTGAAGAATGATGGACCCCCCTGCAGACTCAATAATTACATGCCACAGTCATGCTACTGTAATTTGCAGGACTAATTACTGCTATCCATACATAGGCTGGCATGATTGAATATTTATTGAGCGAGAAGTCGAGTGACGGCTGATTGACAGTTATCAGAGGAATATCTACAGTACTGAAGCTGTGTGGTAGCAACTGCGGAAATGGTTGTGATTCGAGGGATGATAGTAGTTCAGGTTGAAGTAGTTTACTTTCTTTGCTCTTGAAAGGTTTTGATAATAAGAGAATGTGATAATAATCCACTTTGCTTTGTGTGGGATTTTATTTGTGGGTAGAAAATATCTTTTTCATGAATATAAATTGGATGCCAAGAATCAATTATTGCAATAAAAATTGTAAATGGACCTCTGTAGTGTATTTACATTCGTCTTTGTGACATTTAATGCATTTGGAAGGAAATCCCAAATTGTCTTGCAAAATAAGTCATAATAGCAACTTTTTTTTTTTTTTAATCCCTCTTTAATTCAGCTCTGGTGAACACATTGAATGAAAAGGACACAAAGATGTACTCATGAAGCACACGTACGAAGGCATCGCATTATCTCTCTTCGTTTACCTGCTTGTGATGCAAACAAGTTGACAGCCGAGGCAGAATCCTGACGAGTCGTCGCTCCCCGTGGGGACGCACCTGCACGCTGACTGCTCCACGTTATTACCTGGCGGTTGCCGTGTTTATGCCTTTTTGATCACACCTAATAACCCGTATCCTCCTCTGAATTGGTAATAAGCTGTCAGGATAAGTACCGGCACCACTTATGCCTGCTTACATCCCTGATCCGATGATCCCCCGTTTCTCGTGTCTGTGTCGTTGATGTATTGAAATTAAACGTTCTAAATTCGTCATAATGAAAACTGCTGGCAACCGCTTGCTGTAATTGTCACAGTAATATTACAGTCTATATATAAGCAGCTACTGTTCCATATCCAGATTATCGATCATATTGCGCTACATGTTGCTGTAGTCTGTCATGAAAATACGATTGGAGGACATATGAGTTCATTGACATCTTAAAAGAAATCTATTTTTGTTCAATGCAAGTTCATTTGATCACTCCATTGGTGACTGGTGTTGGGTCGTAACGTACCATATGGATATAATCATTTCTTTTTGTTAAGGTTTTAACGTCTCCTAGCAAATAAAGAAAATGAACAAATGATTGTTATTGCAAACATGTGCGATAAAAGCTGGTTTTGTGTTTGCACCCTGCTTTGGACACCCCTTGTTAACTTTTACTGTGCAAATGTATGCCTGAACCACATTCGGCATCAGAAAATATCCCCTGACAAATTGCGTGGATTACATGCTAGAGTGAGCATGCGGCACATTAGGTAGCGATTAGCATGTGATGTAGCACCTAGCCTCGGTGGCACCATCTGCCTCTTTCTACCGGACAAGCGGCGTTTCCAGCTAATAAACAGATGTTACTGCTGCTTTCGTGACATTTTGGCCCATAAAAAACTTCGGTTCTCGGTTGTAGTAAATGCTCATAAGTGCTTTGCTTTCTACCTTTCAAGTTTTTACAAACATACCTTTGACGCATTTTGGCAGTTTTCTTCCGTCTCCGATGAGAGTAAACTGTGATGAATCTCTGACACACATTAATGATGTTTGATGGATCCCTTGGTGCATGACATTAAACACCTCAAGCGTCGTCACGTCAGCGGCGTGATGGATGGCCCTGGCAGGTCAGTGTGGCAGAGTTGAACATGTCAGTGGCTTCAGACTATATTGTACAGATTATAGTGTACGAACAATAATGTAGATACTATAATGTATGTATAATGTACACACTACAGTGTATATACTATAGTGTACATGTGGTGTGTTTGTTCTACACTGTATGCACTATAGTGTGTGTACAGTAGTGTACACATAGTATACGTACTATAGTGTATGCGTAGTATATGTACTAGACATTTAGAAAGAAAATGTACGGATAGTGTTTGTACTATAATGTGCCCAGTCTACATAGTATAGTGTACTACGATAGTGCATGTACTATGATTTATGCATAGTGTAGGTACTATAGAGTAAGTGCTACAATGAATGTACTATAGTGTAGACACAATATGTACATTGTAAACACACTATAGTGATATCCACTATATGAACACAAGAGTGTTCATATAGTGTAGGTACTAGAGTGTGTGTGTCGTACGACACTGTACATACTACACTGTATGCACTATAGTCTACCTCTATTTTACATACTACTGTGCATGTAGTATAGTGTATGTACTGTGATCTGCATGGAATAGATTTGATAGCAATCCTGACCCACAGGCCTTTATGTTAGTAATGTTTACTAATTTACTATTATGTTAGTAAATTATGATTATTTGATATTGATGGTAATAATCCAAACTTTGCTATTAAATGTCTTTTATTACTTTTTAAGGTCATGAACAAATCATACTGTATTTGTTTTTCTTGATCTAGAAAAAAAGAACTTTTAAAGACATGTTTTTATACCACTGCAGGAATTTAAAAAAACAAACCAAAAAAACGAATGAAGAATCTTTTTCTATCTGCTGCATCATAAAGGAAGGAAGATAACGAGACAATGAAAATATTTCAACTTGAAACATCTGAAATATAAAAAGGTGATTCATGTGAAATGTCCAGTTTCTGTAAACTTCCACACTCTAGCAACTCTTCCAGGTGAAAATCACAGCTTTGCTTTACATTTGCATTTATGTGTTCCCTTTGTCCGCACGAAACCTCGAGATGCATGACTGGAATTCTAATGGAGGTGATTCACTGAGCCGCAGGCACAAAGGACATCTACAAAACAACTCTGAAATCGATGAGATACTTCATCATGACCATATTTTTCATACAGACTGAGAAGAAAATGAAGTCTTTGCACATCGAGGGTCTTCTGCACTGAGATCCAGAAGTGTATGCTGACAGAGATTGTGCTTCTGGTTTGTGTGCATTTTGTGGGTAATCAATTTAGAACAACGCCATGAGATCATGTTGCATTTACTTGAGCATGTCCAGAAAGACTACAGCTGCGGTGCACATGCGCAGTCGGAGACATTTCAAAAAGTTGCATTTTCCCCCATTTCCATGGAGCTGGAGCATTTTCAAAAGGTTGCACCTTCAAAAACTTGTGTTTTCCATGACTTTGAGTACTATAGTTGCATAAACAGACAACCAAAACACACAACGAAAGTTTTCTATATCCGCCTTAAAACGTCACATAAACGGGGCCTTAGAACAAAGTGAGTAAATAAAATTCATGGGGGGGGTCAGTGGAGTAAATGACTCAATACAATCCCAGCATCTCTGCTAAATGCTGTGCTGATCTTCGCCTTATAACAATCAGTAATATTATAATTTTGGCCATTCTGAATATAACAAAGCCAAAAATGTAGTAGCTTGACATGAATGTAATAAAATAGTAAAAGTTTTTTTTTTAACAGCCATGACTGAAAATGATGACTTTATATCCTCAATGTAAAATGATGACTATCCCATCCACTCTAGCTATTTTTGATAAGCACACTATACAACACCTGCAAACAAGGGCTTTAATTTCCAAGAAATGCAGCACTTTTTATACAATATTACAATATGAGCTGCATTTATTATGTTTTGAAAGTATATTTTTAAGGCTATTTCAGTTATGCAATAACTTTATTGGCAGGTTATGACATTATTGCTTGCACAACTCCTTTTCAAATTCATTCAAATCAGAAGTAATGTAAATCTGAAATATGAAATGTTTGAGGGCTCCTCCACCATCATATCCAACTACATGGTAATTGGATCTCACTATATGGCAGCTGAATGTAGTTTTTTTTTTTTTGTAATGAAACTGAACACATATTTCGTTGTTTTGCTCCTCATCTAATCACTTCATAGCGACAGTAAACAAATTAAGACGAAAACGATTCGGTTTCAGCAGAACGTTGTGGTGTAAACAGGGGCTGAAACTAAAGCTTCATCTGTTAGCGTGAATGTGCAATTCAGCACACTTTCACGAATGCGGTCCACACAAACTGCATCAGTGTGCACACAGCTGAATTATTGTTGTATGTTGTAGTGGCATTACTCTTGCTGTCACCACTTAGTGCAACAGTGCGATGATTTATTCCCTCATTAATTCCCTGTGAAGTTACATCAGTTAACTGGAGAGAGGTGCTCCACAATCTGGGCGTTTTCGAACTGTGGACTAAATGTCATAGAGAAGAACCAAACATTACAAATAAAGTAACGACTTGTAGAAAGCTACTGATAAGCGCTGTATAAGTGAGCCAGTGATGTTTAACTCTGGAATAATAACTAAAACATGTTTAATACAAGGACAGAGAAGTGCTCAACAAAAGCTAGGTGGTTTTCCTTCAGTAAACAAGGAGTTTATTGAAATAGTAATAGAGCCACTCGTTTACATGCTTACATTTTTTCATTTTTGTTGCAGAAACGTGTCATGTTTACACGGCAATGTTTTGAAAATTATGTCCAATGTTGTTTATTTTTGTAATGCGCAGAGGACAACATTTGCATTTTCCCCCAAAAAGTGGCATTTTAGTGACTCTGAGCACCGTTGTCGTGTAAACAGATTCCCAAACCACAACGAAAGCTTTGCGTTTTCACTTGAAAATGTCTTATTAAAATACTGCAATTTTCAGTAGATCAATTAGAATCAGAAGATAATTATACTGGAAAATTGCAGTAATTGTGTAATTTTTTTTTTCACTTTGTATCGGGATCCTGCTGAGCTGTAGGTTTACCACCCATGTTTATCGAACATGTGCTTGAAGTGACCTGGCAATCCTTTTTTTCTCTGAACCCTTTAACCTCCCGCTCAGCTGCTTGGTAGAGAAACGCTTGAGTCACTATTTCTAATTAAAAAGGACCCAATTAAACCAACTGATGTTGGAAAGGTATCTCTTAAAACTATGCAATGTATTTTTTTAGTTTTTAGTTTAGTTATTTGAGTTCTTTTATTTTATTCCACAAAAGCAAGGAAACAATATTTTGGAAGGTTTTTTTTTCCTGACTGCAATCATTAAAAAAGTACCAGTTTCAAGAAACTTAGTTGATAATTCTAAGAAAGTTATAAAGGATATTGATTAACACAAAAGGACATCAAAACATGCATAACTACATAAAGGAAAAATTGCATTTCTATCTGTGGACATTTCCATTTACTTCATGTTTTGGATTTTCATATCAGTGTTTTATAAAGGGTTAATCTCTGAAAAACTTGCCATTTAAAAACCAATATGTTCATTCACAAAATACAGAATTAACGTTCTACTCAGGCACATTTAGAAATCACAAAGCTACATTCAGCACCTACTGAGCCTATAGTCTTAAAAAGACAATGTGTACAATGTGCATTGAAAGAAAAGTGTGGTCATAAAATGTGATATTTCATCTGTCAGCACAGTATGCATGTCTTTCATAGATGCAACGTGAGATCTTCAAAGGGAGAGGTGGGAGTATTTTCTTAGTGGCATCATCTCAAATAGAGTAATTGCAAATGTTCAGGCTCTCTATTTTTGCAACCATGGTGCAACAGTCATTTGTACTCTGAAGGGTCTGATTGAAGCAGTCGAGGGCTGACGTCACGCGGACACTGCAGATTGCTCGGGATGATTGTCGCTGGTGCACAGCAAGAGGAGCAGAATAATAATAACAACTGGGACAAACAATGCATCAATGTCATGTGTCGGCTCAACTCTGATTGGCAATTAGTGGTGGCATTTCTAAAACTTGCCAAATGCAGTGTGGGTGTGATTAAACCGTGTGAGGAACGGATGGAGTTTAATGTGAAACGGGAAAACGTTGGGGCCGGTGGGATCAGGAACCCTCTCCCACTGCAGTTTGATTGTTTGCGTGGCTCTGAACTGGCAACCTGCCCAGGCGGCTTTATGCCCTCCACTCCAGCATCCAGTGTCATACTTTAGGAAAAAAGTGGATGGAGAAGATTTGGTGGATATTTTCAAGGCACTCAGCTCTCGACCACAATGATTTTTCTTTCTTCGCAGCCGGTGGAAAGACGCCCGCCACACAACTCAGCTCCGAGTTGTCAAACCTCTAAACTGAAGGGTTCACGTGGCGGGCTAATGCTTCCTGTCACCGACTGACCCGGGAGCTGTCTGTGGCATTCAAGGTAGAGTGACGAGTTCACCAGCGCTCTCAATCACACTGAGCTGCCAGGCACTTTTCTAAAAGGTAAGTCAGAGTTATACTACCAAGCGTTCAGGATTTATTGCTTATCTGCCAGGAAGCGCTTTGTAACAGTTTAAAATGCGAGGCCTGCATAGAATTTAGAATGCTCTTTGAGTCTGAAAAAAGTTCGTATTACGCACGGAGCTTCGTGGGGGTTCGCCTTGCTGGGCTCGCGGTGTGTCGACTCCGGCTGAAAGCTCCATCGCTCTTCCCCCATTGATTTTACGACGAGGCAGACATGTGCCGTGGAAAGGTCGGGTGGGCAGAAGTGCTGTTGCCACTACTTTCTGACTCAAAACAGAAAGGGCAGACGACGGAAGATTATTCTTACTCTGATAACAGCGTGGACTTCAGAAACTCTGGCGACGCGTTCTGCTTCTACAGGCATAAAAGACACAGGAAATCAGTTCTGCTACGACGTGATCATTGTGGTGTGGATATACTTTCTTTTCAGTTATTTAAGATGAGTATGATTGACTGGTGGTTTTGACAGACAGTTAAATCACATTTACCTTGAAACGTGACCTATTGTCAGAATACTTAAAGGTCAGAAACACAATCATCTCCAATCTGGACTAAACCTAACAGTTCCTTTTCCATTTCAGTGAACAGTGTTGCAGAGAAACACAGCCAGCGACACAGAGCCGACAAGAAATGAGGGATGGAGAAAGAAAGAGAATGACTTCAGGGTCAGAGGAGAACACAATAGTCCCTGCTGACTGTTCGGAGTCGAGAGAAGAAAGAGTCGAGGACAGAGCGTATCTGCCAGTCGAAACTCCAGCAGATATTCACGCTGCACATTACAGACAGCCGCTTGCAAAACTGATGTTCACATTGTGAGATTCAAGTCTGGAAGCTAAATACTCACTGAGCTGAGATTTGGAAAACTTAGCAGGGCCAAAAACTTTGTATGTTCTCGTCGATGAAGCGGGAGCACGAGGAAGCTGTAGGCTTCATTGACTGCTCAGAAGTTACTCCGATGCTTTCAGGTCACGCTGGTGAAGGTGCGCGGACGGCATTTACCATAAGAGTCCACGAAATCCATCATGATGGAGGAGGAATGCAGCGAAGGTGTGAGATTAATTTGTAGTTGAGATGATACTAATACAATCGCCTCGTCCAACCTTTGGTGAAGTCCTGTTGACAGTCCTTTTTCACCCTTACCGATCCCCACACTTAAATGGATAAACGGCGAATGGTTTCATTTACCTAGCCCATTTCCACTGATTTCCTTGCTTCTAGATGCTTTACATTGCTACCAACATTTACACACTCACATTTTTATAAAGAACAATATAGAGATTGACTTTTCAGAGCCATTAGCAAAGAGAAAACCCAAGAAATTGTCATTTATATAAAACAGAAAATCAGTTGGAAGATGTAAAACTGGATAGAATTATATTGTATTTTACAACAAATAATTAAAACATCCTCTAAAATAGGCAGTGATTCACTCTGGATGTCATCAAGAAGCTTCCAAAATCGGTACTCGTTGAAAAGTAATCGTATCTTCCTCTCAGCTGATAGAATTGAGGGTTTAATAAGTCAACAAATGGGTAAGGGAATCTTTCAGAGTACTGAAACCAATTGATGACATTTTGGAGATGGACCGACCAAAAATAAGGTCTGTTGTGCCCAAAGTGTTGATTATTCAGAATTGTAGCCATTCATCCCTGAGAGTCATTTCCATTGCTACAAGAGTAGCAGCTGAAAAACATAATTTCCTCACTGTGTCACTAACAAAGACTGAAATAGAAGGTGGTGAAAACGGGGACAATCTGACTTGCCTCGGTTTCCTCCTCCGGCACTCTACTTCAGCCAGTAAACACCGGTAAAACCTTTTAGAAACGACCGTGTCTGACTGACTTCGCAACCAATACATTATGATTTTATCATGGCCTTGTTTTTATATCATCTAGATAATTGAATTTGAACAAAAACAAAGGATTTAATGCCGATAAGACCATTTATGTCATTCTCTTTACTCTGAATTAGGTTGCGGAGGCAGAAATCCGAGTACGGCAGCTCAGGTGTTCCAATCCCTGTCTACTTTCCACACTCTCTCCCCCCCCCGAGACCCAGACGGTGACAAATAATCCCTGCAATGTATTCTGGATGGTGTGCTTCACTCAGATTACCTCCCCGAGGAGACATCCAGGTGGCATCTTCATCAGATGCTCAAACCCCCTACATTTGGTTCATTTCAGTGAAAAACTACAGTTCCACTCCTCCTTATCCTTACGTGAACCACAAAATCACTGCAGGCACTGACTGAACTTCCTTTTGAAAGTACTTTAAAGTACCACACCGCGTAATGAGTCTTTGTCTCAGAACATCAGGCAATAAATACACACTTTTTTATCGCCATGGTCACTGCTTTCATGTTCCATTAATCACTGTGCAGCAGATTTGTCTTGTGTGACTCTGATCAAAAATGTCAAAGTGAAAATGAATCTCCAGATCTTGATCTGAGTTAAGCACATTGATTGCATTAATATTCATTCCCTTCTAGTCAATATTCAGGGGAGCCTTATTTGGCCGCACTCGCAGCATTGAATCCATAGGAATGGATCCGTATGAAATTTGCAAGTAATATTGTTCTGTTGTTTGTAGTGGCAAATGTGTATAGATATATGTAAATATCAGAATTGTTTTCAATAAATGTCACCATACAACAAGGAAAGTACACACAAAGTCCAAAAATGCAAATTAAACGTACATTTAAATGAAAGCAAATACTGTTCCTATTATGTCCACTCAGGGTCACTGTGCTGAACAACGGATGTCACTGAAAATGCAACTTTTTTGAAAATGGCTCCCACGGTGTGACTTTACAAAAAATACTTCAACTTGTGTGCAGAAGCATTTATTACGGCCGTGACACAACATTTTCAAAATGTCGGGTCTTTTCAGTGGCTCCAACCACTGCTGCCGTGTAAAAACCTGAGAAACGGATGATTCAGAAGGCGGAAAAATGCATTATGTTTATGTCTTATTCAGCCAACAGTCTTTCTCTCACTGCCTCAAAAGAATTTTCTTTGAATTTGGCACAAACTTTCACTCAAACAAAACCCACTACAAACATTTTTTCATACACTCTGTGATGTACTTGAACACAGTACAGAGCTTAAACACATAATATTCAGCCTGTATTTGCATCAACCTCATGAACCTGAACACATTGAGAGACTGTGTACGGCTTCAGAACAAATATTTACTCAAGGATGAACTGGTGACTATTTTAGGTTTAACTCCATGGAAACATGACACGTGGCCATAATTCAGCGTCACAGTTGACGTGACAACTTTTATCCAAAAAAAAAAGAAAAAAAGAAAAAGGGTTAACTTAGATATCCTTCCTTTCCCTGAAGCTCTCTGTCTGTGCTTTGGTCTCTGCAGGAGAGGAAACATGTGTCCCAGTGGAAATCATTCATCTAAAACGTCACAACAAAACGTGATCCCAGATAAAATCTCTCATATCTTCGTAAAGTCTTGATTACATCCCATATGAGTCTGGACAATCCTCAACTTTGAACCAACCTCAACAACTACAACCCCTAACCTTTACAGTTAATAGCAGTGCAGTGCATGCTGGGATGAACTCGACCTTGAGCTACAAGAAATCCATACATGTCAGTATAATGGTAACACACAAGAAAATCAACAACTGTGTACCCGTATAAGCTCAGGAAAGCAGCACGGTACATAATGTATCTACGAACGTGCAGAATGAGGTCAACAAAGTGACACTTCTGCGTCTCCCAGTGCCGGCAATAGGTGTGCATTGATTTTTGACCAATCAGCAAAAAAAAAAAAAAAAAATGTTTTTTTTTTAAAACGATACCATGAACCCATCCACTTACGATGTTTTTACCTACAACATGTGAAATACACCCTCATACGAACTCCCCACAAGGCGGTGTCCCTGAAGATCGCTATGGGAACCAGGCGTACGTGCATGACGTGGAGCAAGTTTAGACAGGAAAAGGTACATCTAATCTGGGCTCCAGTAAATTCAGATGATGCTACTTATTTTACTATTTCTACCCCTTTTCAAGTCTTTTACTTCCAGAATACTGGTGCCTCTTGTGAAACAATTCTAAAGCTTACAGACGGATGAAAGCTACAGCTCCGCTTTTCCGTCATAGATTCATCTCGGTACACTCTGTACAGCCACGTTCGTCTTCTCACGCTCGTTCACATGCACACACAGCTTCTTTTTTTTTTTTTTTTTTTTTTACTCCACTCTTCCCTCATTACTTGTCGTTCTCTTCTACTCTTCTATTGACCGGACCCCCACCTCCAAGATTATTAGTCTCATTCCACCCAAATCCCTCTTTCTAATGCAGCCAGACCTCTGCACATCCAGTCCTTACATGGGAAACATAAACAAGCCGCTTCAGCTATAACTTGCATGTAGAATCAAAGCATGAGATCGGCTGTGACATTTCCCCCTCGCTGTCGGGTCAAAGGATTGGATTTCTTTTTTTTTTTTTTATCACAGCATAATCTCTCCAGCATTACAAGTGGCAGCACATGAGAGAAGTGACTGGAATACCATTCCCTGCCAAAAGAAGTTCAGAGAGTTTACTCAACAGATAAATAGGATGTGCTGAAGCTTTCTCAATAAATGAAAAGTTGTCAAGTTTTTAAACATTTGAACTTTGGGAGCGTCTTTCTGGGAACCTGCGGCGACGGCCATATTTCCTCTCATAGGGATTAATGACTATATCAATGTCTTTTTTTTTTTTTTCATCATATAAATGTTGACTTGCGGACGGAGATAGATTGTAAATGCTTACGCTAACAGTGAAATCCACACCAATTTTTCCTCAGTGTTTAGTCACCTTGAGATAAAGCATCACTTTGTCTCAAGGTTTTGTTTTCTTTGGTTTTTGTACAGCAGCAACTATCGATGGCAGCAGGAGGTTATTTCACACAAAGTGCCTCAATGCTTTTACTCAACAGTTGAAACAACTACAAATACTTTGAAAGAACAGAAACAAACCAGATTCTTATGATCAAAGTTATTAAAGAGTCAATAATTCATTTTGTAGATCGGCTAGTATATTTGATTTAAGACTATTTTCCTGAGGAATTTCAGTGAAATGTGCACACACAAAAAACAACATTGTGATTTTACATCCACTAACAAAACATCAATGGTCAAAAACCTTGTCTCGACTATAAACTGATTAATGTTAAGAAGCCAATAAGAACCCATAAGAACAAGAAGAAAAGTTTGGCTCTGATGTCAGCCAGCTGCCGAAAAAAAAGCTCTTACATTTCGCTGAACTGTTTCTGCAATAAAAGAGAAAGTTTGTGTCTGAGCCGCCATGGTGGTCCGGTTTTAACTGCAGGAGCTGAGCGATGCGTTTAGGTGCAAAATGAAGCTTCATGAATCATTTTCTTTATTTTCTGACTCCACCAGATGGCGCTCTGGGTTTGAAGATAAAGGCTGAAAGACTGGCAATGAAGTGTGCTTTCAAACATTTGCTTCAGAAAATAAAGGCAGTGGTTTGTCAAGCTTCATTTGGCCATTTATATGTTTTTTGTCTTTTCCTGTCAAAAATGTTTTGCGTTTATTTTATTTTTCAATGGAGAAAAAAGAAAGAAAAAAATGTTTCGTGTAAAATATGTCAGTTTACAGGGAAATGGCAGAAACAATGAAAAAGATGTTTTCATGTTGGGCCACTAAACTTTTTTTTTTTTTTAAGTGATCATTTTCAAGTTATTTGCATGTTGTACTATTTTTTTTAAAGGACTGAAACTGAAATAGCTAAAACTGATAGAAAAGCAACACAAGTAACCTCAAATTAAAAAACCTGTGAAAATGGCTACATCAGATAAAACAATTAAAATTGTTTAAAAAAAATTGGGAGGGAAAAAAACACTAAAATAACAACAAAAAATGATGTCTGACGTTCCTAATATGCCTCATAAAACATGAGGCATATATTGCAGCTCCAGCCCATGTTTATATTTGTTGGAAAGTTGCGAAAGTGGGTTTTTTGGTCATAAAGGTTTCAGATCAGTTTTTTTTTTTTTATTGATTTTGGTGTGATTTTCTGTTCTTACATTCAGTAGTTGCAGAAACTCCCCAGCGTTTTGCTCTGTGCCACCTATCTCACCCCCCATCGTTTTCTCTGCCCAACACAGCTTGACTAATGACTGTTTTATTTCTGACCCTGGCGCCGCTTTGAGGCTCTTTTTTAACTTTGAGGATGGATGGTACAGTAACGCGGCGCTCAATCACCCGGGGATGGATGAGTTTGAGGACACCTACGCTGTCTGGGAAATATTATTGGCTCATGATTGCTGGCTCTGAACGTGACCATTGATTCTCAAAGGGAAGACAGGGCCGCAGGAGAAAAAATGTCCACAAAAAGGACAACTTTATAGATTCAGTTCTGGCTGGAAGGCCAATTTTAGGACATCTTCACAAATGAATACAAATGAAGCAATTTTGTCCGATCAGGCTATTGATGAAACTGTCTAAAGTTACAGAGAAAAGCCACAGACAAAAAAAAAAAAAAGATTAGATGAATTGTCCATGAAATGAAACAAAATCCAAACAGATGCATGTATCATTTATTTGATTACATTTTTTTTTAACAAATCTAAAATAAATCAAGCGGTTAACTTTCTGAGGGTTTGTGACCTGAATTGACCAATGGAAAATGACCTACACAGTGCTGTAGTGGCTGGCACTCTCTTCTCACAGTGGAAACATTTCTGGTTTAAGTTCAAGCTAAAGCTTCATTATGTTCCCTTTATGCAAACTGGTCAGTGCATTTTGAAGGTTGTCATGCGTCACTGTCTCTATAGCCTATAGGTGTGGCGGTTAATCAATACACACAGAGGAGGGCAGTGCGCACTATTTGTTTCATGTTGGGGGTTTCGAACGAGAGCATAAATGAAAACAGGTTAAAAACTGCTAAAATATTGCCTCTTGTGGTTTTTAAAACTTGGTTTGGGCCTATGACTTGTTGCCTTGTGCTTTCAACAACTTGTTTTGATGTTCAGGTGAGATTAAGTCGTAGATTTGTTCGTAGCAATGCACACATTCACAAGATCTTCATTTCTGTTGTCTTATTTGCTCTATTCACTGGTCACACATAAGCTGTATCGAACAACACTGCCCCATTAGTCATCGGTGGTATTACTGCTTTTGCTATGATTCCCACTCTTCCTGGACAAGTACCAAATGACGCATGTAATGAATGCAGGACAGAATAATGAGTAAAAGTGGCATCCCTGCTTCAAGGATTTATGTTTCAAAGTTGTAAATGTGTTCAGAAACAATTCTTTAAGAATGCAGAACATCACTTTGTTTGTATGCTAACAGATTGCAAAGAGAGAAACATCATTGAACACGGTGGAGGCATCATCATGTTACTGGGCTGCTTTAGTCTCTTTGGTATAGGAGGCACATCACATTAATTGTCAAATACAAAGAATTTTGAGACATTTTACAGAGAATATGTCAGCTGGTATCATACAAATGGGCTTTGGGTAAAGCTCTTGAGTTTGAGATTAAAATCTGCCACAATGCAGACAAATTCCATCTTGGGTGGATTGAATCGATAAAATAGTGCCATTTAAAATCAAACTTTAAAGTTGTTAGCTTTTTTGTGTGTAGACACTACATAATGAAAATGGTTATATTCTTTCAAGGCCAAACGATTATCTCAACATAAACCCAATTTTTGCCATTAGTTTTGGTGCAAAATACATTGAAATGTCAAAAAACAAACTTAAAAATCAATGTTTTCTTTGAATTTTTTTAAATTTGCTTGGTGGTGTGGCGGGCCGGATTGGAGCATCTTGTGGGCTGGTTGTTGCCCACGAGCCTTATATTTGACACCCTTGTTTTAGACTGTTAGGACAACATGCAAACTCCACTTGGAAATCAGTCCAACAGAGATCCTCTCTCTCTCTCTCACTGCCACATTGGAGGTGTGGAGCCTGTGTGACTGAATGAGTTGATTTTCCACATTTCCACCCATTAAACTTCATCTGGAGCAGTAAAACAGGTTTAACCTTTTAAAATGAAGATAGCCGTTTTGCTTTGGAGAGGTGGACTCAAAACGACAGTCACTGCCCTCAAAGACAAGGCCCTCACACACAGAAAACACAGACGAACACAGACAACCCAACAACCAGAACACACAGGATATGCCCAATATATAGCACTGCCAACAGGTGAAGACGATCACACACTCAGGTGAAACCTATCAGGGCAGCAATCAGACATGAGGAGGAGAAGCTGAGCATGACACCAGACAGTCAGGCCACATCAACATGTTATGCGTCAGTATTTCACAGCTACAAGTCAACACAGACAATGATTCCTGAAAACTCTGGCTCCAGTGCAGATCTGGAAGAACTGTATCTAAAGGGGGCAGGTGGATATTTACGACACAATTAGTAAGGTAGTGTTTTATTTTCAGGGATTCTGATTGGCTATTATGGCTTCATGCTTGTCATTACACTGCCCCCTACAGGGTTGGCTGACCATAGTAGCTCTTAATCAGGTGTATAGGCGGGTCTGTGTCAAGAAAGATTTTTTTTTTTTTTTTTGTAAACCTAGAGGTGGAAATATCCATTATTGTAAAAAACCTGGGTAAACGTGGCCATAAAATCTCAAAAACATCCCAACAGACAAAACATGAACCATGACAATGCCACAGCTGATAAAATTGTCTATATCCAACAAAACGAACCATTTTCACTTAAAACGCGGGTGTTTTATAGGGATTTAGTGTTCTTTGTTTTATCTTTTGTAACTGTTTCTCATGTACCCCCCCCCCCCCCCCCCCAAACTTTGTTTATTTGAGGTTTTACAGAAATTGTACAAAATGTACATTTTAATACAATCGTCAAAAATAAAGTCATACCGAGTACCTGTACAATTCCTTACAGGAAAAAACACAAAAAACAAAAATCAAATAAGAAAAACAAAAACAAAACAACACAATCAATCATAAACACATTTTAAAAAGTGTCCCAATTAGATAACCACATGTCCATAGTAAAGAAGGATTACATACAACAGGAGAACCTCCAGAGACAGATTGGAGAAAAACACTACTACTAATCTGAGACAGAGGGGAAGTTGATTTGTTTAACAAGTTGTAGCAATGGATGCCAAATATGCATACATTTTTCAACAGAGCCACGGAATGTCATTCTTATCTTCTCAAGTTGAAGAAAATATAAAATGTCCCTAAACCAATGAGTAGAGGAAGTACTTTAACTGATTCAGACTCTTTTAGCCCTCTTTTTGTTATAATTTCATAATGGTTTGAGTTCAACCATTTTAGCAATTTTAACTTTTTGACCTTCATAGCTAATGTTTTTCTAAACATATTTTCCGCAATTGTTGTCGTTTCAGATGCTTTTGTTCTTGTTTTCAGTTATTTTAGCCATTCCAGCTGTTTTTAAATGATTTATGTTGATTGATTTTAGTTTTTGTTATCTGGCAAATAAAATAAAAAAACGTAAAAAATAGGATAAGATTTTATTTACATATACTTTCTCAGGCTGCCAGTACAGGTTACATATCTTTGTACTACACCAACACATGGTCCTGAAAAAAATCAAATATAATCTATTTTTAAGGGAGCTCGCATTTATTTGCACATCCAATCTTTATATTCTCAAACGTCTTTTCAACACAAATAATTAATCCAAAGGCAGAGCAGCTGATGCTTTATCTCTCATACAAAAGCACCAGCCTTGAGAATAATAAAAAAAAAAAATACTGCTCAGGGAGAAAATAACTTCAACGAAAGTGATGCTTTTAAAGGTGCAGTACGTAGGATTAATATAATACCACCTCTATGCATATAGCTTCACATTTTTCATCTCTCAGTGAAATAATAGTTTCAAGCCTTCCAATTTGATCAGTTTTTTAATGTTCTGAAATATGTGACAGTTAATGAAAATATGATTTAATAATTATTAAGAAGTTACTAATGCATTTGATTGATGCATTTAACATATTTGCGCACATTAAACTGATAAATATGTCCTTTTTCAAACACACTTCCGTCACTTTTAGTAAGACAAAATGTAGAAATTAAATATTTTCTCTATATAGAAATACATGGGTACTATATTGTGTCTCGCCAATTTTTCACAAGCATCAAATAATCAGATTTTTGATGTTTTCATGTGTTTTAATCAGTTTAATACTTCTCAACTAATGTTATTCAATGTAAATGGTGCATTAAGCTGTTTATCAGTACTTTAACATTTTGAAATTTTCTTTAATCTGAGATTCTACTTTTCTCTTTGTAGGTATTTTGAAGAGAGTCAATCTGGAATAAAACATTTTTTTGCTATTTTTAAGTTTTATTCAACTGAAATAGACATTATATAAGTGAACGGATTATTTCAGCATGCCAAAAAAAAGTTTAGTTGAAAAAAGTTGGCTGCCCGATCACATTACAATTTATCCTGAGGAACAAACTTCCTGTTGACACATTCACTTCTTCTAAATCAGTACTTATAACACTTATAGCTGCTCAGGATTTCCATTAAACAATAGATTGTACTTATTACGTTTGTCCTTATAAAGCTTTTACTTCAGTTATTCTCCCTATTCAGCTTTTCTTAATCATTCTATTTTAATGCATTACGTTTATTTCCCTATAAAGCACAGTGTATTATGTCTGAATTGTGCTAAATAAATACATCTACCTATTTTACTGCTGCATTCTCTATGGACAGAAGAGAAAGAATTTCATTGGAGGGAAACATGTTTTTCTGATGTAGATGTGACAATAAAGTGAAATCAAATTAAAGTTGAATCAGTGCTTGTGTCTATTTCCCTCCCACACTAATATTTGTCTCATAATAATCTCAATACTTTTTGTCAAGTCTTGCATAAGACTGAAGGAAACCTTGCCAACTTTAACAGATACAAATGTTATTGATATGATGCTTATTTGACACCAATGGTCCAAACACAGTAGTTACGTGTTGCATCAGTGCTATTGAAACACCCACAAAAAGAAAGACTCTGCTCGGCTATTAAAATAAAAAAATAAAAACTTTCAGACATTTTTTCCACTCCTTTATAAATTGAGGCGAACTCTGGGTGTTTATTAATGTCACCACAACCTTGAAGAGACGTGAGGGAAGATAGCGCTTAGCTCTTAGACCTGCCGACGCTTGGAAAGGGGTTAATTATCGGTGTTGCTTTGACCTCTTTTCCTGTCGTCTGCTGCAAGAAATGGAAATTACAGCGGGAAAGATTGCTGCAATGATGAGTCCTGTGACTCTGTGCGTAATATCCACTCTTTTGTGTGGCTTTTGTGTGGCTTTTCTGCTGTCAGTGCTTTTGTCGGTGCTTTTGTTGCAGCAGGTGCGCTCTCTGTGCCGGGGAAACTTTTATCAATCATCTTTGCGTAAAGACGCACATCCAAATACTGGAAGAAAAGCAAGTCTGACCTTCTGTTCTCTCCGTTCCTCACGGGAAGTGAATCTTATTCACCCCCTTTGCATCCCACTGTCCTGTATATGTTTCATATAGGATCGTGAGCGCGGTGCTGACGTCAGGAGCAAAGATCGGAGAGAGGCGCATCAGCGACACACGCGCACACACACAACCTGCGCCGGTGCGCACGGAGCCACATCGCCATGAACAACAGGACTTTGGCGGTGGACACGGGTCCGCCGCGGGTCGGCGGAGGCGGCTCCGCAGCCGTGGATCACGAGCTCATCATCACCTCCACTTTCGGGACGCTCCTCTCCGTCGTCTACGTGATCGGGGTGTCCGGGAACGTGTACACGCTGGTGGTGATGTGCCACACGATCCGCTTCGCCACCTCCATGTACATCTCCATCATTAACCTGGCGCTGGCCGACCTGCTCTACCTCTCCACCATCCCCTTCGTGGTGTCCACGTACTTCCTGAAGGACTGGTACTTCGGGGACGTCGGGTGCCGCATCCTGCTCAGCCTGGACCTGCTCACCATGCACGCCAGCATCTTCACGCTCACCGTCATGTGCTCGGAGCGCTACCTGGCCGTCACCAAGCCGCTGGACACGGTCCGGCGCTCCAAGAGTTACCGCAAAGCTCTGGCGTGGGGCGTATGGCTGCTCTCCCTCGTACTCACCGTGCCCATGATGGTCATGGTGGCACAGACAACTAAGAACACTCCGGACGGGGGGGTCAAGAGGATGTGCGCGCCCACCTGGGCGCCCCTGGCGTACAAAGTGTACGTTACCGTCCTGTTTGGCACCAGTATCATGGCACCGGGGCTCATCATTGGGTACCTGTATGTCAAGTTGGCGCGCACTTACTTGGAGTCCCAGCGGAACACCGTCATCAGCAACGGGAGGAAGCGCTCCCCGAAGCAGAAAGTGCTGATCATGATCTTCACCATCGTGCTGGTGTTCTGGGCGTGCTTCCTGCCCTTCTGGATCTGGCAGCTGCTGCCACTGTACCACACCAAGCCGCTGAGCCTGGCCTCGCAGACGCACACCTGCATCAACTACCTGGTGGCGAGCCTCACATACAGCAACAGCTGCATCAACCCGTTCCTCTACACGCTGCTCACCAAGAACTACAGGGAGTACCTGAAGAACCGGCACCGGAGTTTCTACAGGTACACGTCCTCCTTCAAGCAGCGGCCGCCCAGTCTCTACTCCTGGGGCAAGTCCGCGTCCTCCAGCAACCAGTTCGAGTTCACCTCCGAGGCGCTGGTCATGGGTCCGCTGAAGTGACCTGGTGTGAGGAAGGAGTTGGAAGAAGAGCAGCAATAGGTGGGTGACAGCCTGACACTCATCCACTGCAGCCACAGCATGCACAGGCCGCTGTGACCCCGTGCGTAAAACGTGCGTAAAAGGTGCGCACCGGTGCGCCGTCATCGTAAACCATATGCGTAGATGTTAGCTTTAAAGGGAAAATTAAGTAACATGAAGAAGTGGTGATGAAAAACACACCATACTATTTTTTTTTCAAAACTTTCTGACTTTTTGAAAACTAAGTGTTACTTTTAACTACCAACTTGGTTTAATGGTCTTTCTGTGCCTATTACTGATTCCACCAGAGAAGAAAAGATCATGTTTAAAAGTGAGAAAGTCAGTGTGTGATGCTTTAGCTGCTAAAAGTTGAGTCAAAAATAGCATGGCCATAGTAGATAGTTCTGCAAATGTAAGATAGAAGGACGATGACAACAATGACGGCCTCCAGAGTGTCATGACTCCCAGTCCATATTCTCCTGGGACTTTGTTGTTTTCTAGTTGACAGTCTTGGTAATAACAATCCAACTCCATCGTCTGTCTATACGAATGTCTGTGTACTCTCTATTGTTCATATTTATAGCATCTTGTTGTTTGCACCCGTGTCTTTGGTTTCATTACAAAAACAAACAACTGCACCCACGAGTGGCCCGACATCCTAACTATATAATTTTCACACATTTCTGCCCTTTCTGCCTTGTTTTCAAAACACTGTCATGTTGTTGTTGCCAGGAAGGTCAACGAGATGAGATGAGATGTTCCCTATTTGTCTCACAGTGGGTTAATCTGAATTGTCATAGCAGCCAGTGGACAACAATAAAAGAGTAACAAAGGAATGCAAACAATAAATAAGGTACAATCAAATAAGGTTTTTTTTTTATAAAAAGTGACAAATGAAATGTGTGTGAAAAAACTATGAAACAAATGCCCTTTTCATCAATTTACAGCCATTCATTTAACTGTTTAGGTTAAATATAGAAGCTCCACTTCTCCTTATTTTTTAAATAGTCCATTACATTGTGGCTCTGTGATTGGGAGGGTGCTATTTAGAGGGATGTTACTGGGTTGAAAAGTTAATTGCAGATTACATTTAATCCCTTGTCAGATTTGCCATCACTTAAAGTGACATTGACACATAATTTCAGTGCTTGGTGCCTGTTGTTATTTGAGTGACGGGGTGAAATGACACTGAACAGTGAGGGTTTGATGTGCAACAAACTTTTTCCACTGCAGCCTCTGATGGTTTTCATAAAAGTTTATCATTTCTCACTGCAATATAAACTACCGCCCCAGTGTTTTACATAATTTATTTGTAAAGCGTTGATTTAAAAATTAGATTAAGACTCCGGATGTTCTCTATGGAAATTACCATAATCAAATGATAGATGGGGAACTTTATTCATTTTGGCTGTCCTGTGGGTTGATTCCTCCAGTTACACATGGGCGGTCCAAGTTTACCATTTAACATGCCGTCACATCACTGATTAAATCTCAGAATTATCTGTTTGCTCTGCAGTCCAACGGGGAGCAAAATGAGACCAGGGTGTAGCTTTTTAACTGAGCTTCATCACTTGATTCAAGGCCACATTTGTTATTTTGAATATTATAGAAAACCTGGAAGGCCAATCGCTTCCACTGAATTTACGTGCATCTGCCCACAGAGGCAAAAACACCTCATACTCAATCCACAAATGTGTCAAACCTGTATGCTCTGAGACCTTTATTATTCTTTGTTCATGCCTGCAGGCAGTTCAGTAGCTGATAGTAAATTTCAATAGCATTAAGCTCCTAAAAGGAGCTAATACCTTGTATTTTTTGAAGCCTTTAGCTCATATGTTCATCTGGAAATCACCACTTTACTGAAATGCAGTTACTGTGCGTACGTCCCACAGCCATAGTAAATAGTTCTTCTGCACTTGCACAAGTAGATGGACAACAACAACAGAGTTTCCATGACTCCCACTTCATAGTCTCCTGCTGCTTGGTAGCTTCATAGTTGAGAGTTGTCATAATAGTTAATCAAAATTAGTTATTTCATTACAAAAACAGCCAACAGTGCCAATTTATGGCACGCTAACTACATTGTTTTCAGGGTTTCTGCCATTTCCGTATAAATGGACATTTTCAAAACGTTGCTGCGTAAACACAAGTTGTTCTTAAACATGACAATGCATTTTCACTTGAAATGTTGTCGTCACCGCAAAAGCTAACTTTTCGTTCATGAAATAACGCGAGCAAGAAAGCCTGTGAGGGTGAATCTGCAAAAACATGCAAAATGCACCAATTGGAGGACAATTTTCTGGACATTCCACTGTATTTACCACTATGGAACATCGTTAAAATTAGCATGTAAATTAGCCCTTTGCGCTGAAAGATACATTTATATTCAGTAGTTATTATGCTACTATTATAATGGTCCTACCCACTCAACATCACATTATGCTGTATGTGAACTGAAATGAGTCCTCGATTCACCAGATAAAGTCACAAAAACAAACTTTGTATAGAACAGGTTGGATTGTAATATTATGCAAAAGATTCTGACACAAAAAAATAACGTTCACGTCAGATCGCCTGCGATTATGAATATTATCTAAATGTTATCGAGTCTTGTGACATTTTCAAACTGGTGCGGTCTGACGTTGTATGTGACAGCTTGATGTGTATATATGTGTGTGATTGTATGTCAGATATCCCAAACTCATGCATTTATTCATGGCAGCGGATCGCGCGGCTCTGCAGAGACAGTCACGTCTCTTCTACCTGTTCTTCCTACTTACACAACGAGACACCCTGCAGGAGCGCCGCTGTGCAGACCTCGGGTCTGATCTCCCGTCACAGCTGCATGCATTGAACATTCATGAGAGGTTCAGGAGAGACTTGTCGATTTCTCCCCTCCATTCATCCATCAGTGGGTGAGGCGCAGTCCCCCACCCCCGGTGTCTCGTTCTAATCCCAAAAGAGAAGTTAGACAGATGGCAGTAATGATATTGAGCTAAACTGATCATTAAACCAGTGGAAATGTCATGATAAGTGCTCCTATATGAACTCACGGATGCCAACAATGATCAAAGTCTCGAAAATTAAATATAAACGTCGAGGGTTTTCAATTTGTTTTGAAATGTGAAAACAATCCCCAACACTTGCCCATTGTGTTGTCGGTTGACATGGTTGGCACATACAGGCTAATAGAGAAGCGACACTTTGACGTTTTAATCGTCACAGCCAGTTACTGAATCTGAATTTGGCTCAAAAAGAGGAGAAACTTAAATATAGAATGTGATTGGTTACAAAGTCAAAATCTAAGCTACAACACAAGAGATAATTGATGAGGCCAGCTGAGCAAATGTTTTCAGTTGTAGTAAATCCAATTGCACATTGAATTACAGGCATACACTTCTCCCAGTACTTTGCGTGATCTGGACCTCATTATAAATTAATGGAATATGTATGAATGTGCTGAATGGACAGGATGCGTAATTCTGCGCATCTGTCGGACTCGATTCCCGACTGGCTAGTAGATCAGACCCAAAGAGTTTTCTAAAGCTCTCAAGCTAAAGATGGTACAATTTTCAAGGTAACATCAAAGGGCGAGTCCACAAAAGTCAACTCTGCACTATTAAAGGGTAATGGCGGTTACAGACAACCTTTGAAGTGTATACCGTTGGAGAATCTGGTAATCAATATGTCACACAAGCCACGCAACACAATCCTGTCTTTCTTTGCGTTGACAGGAACACTTTCTTTGAAGGTTGAAGGAGATTATTGGCTCCTTTGATGGGAAAACGGCACACTGTCATTACCTAAATAGATTAAAAAACACCAAAACTCTGCACTGACACGTATGAAAGCAGCGACTGACCTCGCCACACTGAAAGCTGGACATCGGCGCTATTTTCGTCCATTTATTCTTTATTTGAAGTGGCGTTCCTCCCGTTCCAGTTCCAGATGCAGGCCCATCGCCACGCCACTCTCATCTTTAATGGATGCAATAATAATTCACCAGGGAGCTGAGAAGAGCAATATTTCTTTTGGTAGACGTGAACTCACCAAACTTGTTCATTCAGATTTAAAGTGTGGAAAAGATGTCACAAGGATGGAAGCACTGATTTTGCCTCAGGCACACAAAGGACATTTAGATTTCACATTACGTAATTTAACATTTCCATATTTCTGACTGGGAAGCTGAGAATTCCAGGGTGTTTCAGCATTTTATTAAGGTGAAACATGGATGTTGATTTTTCAGCATCTTTAACATAACAGCCGCCAAATTTCATTGCTTTTTCGCATCTTTTAAAGAAAAAACAGCCAACTTTCACGGCATTTTAGCTGTTCCTTTCGACAACAACAGCATTGAGAGTTTGGAAGATGTTTTCAAGAAGATATTTCCTGAGTGCAAACATTTCTAAACACGCAACGCTGCAAATGAGCACTCAGGTCATATTTAAGTTTTCCCCACACATGGACAAGGAGACCAAGTATTAATGGAAACTCCACCAATTTGTGCAGTATTTGAACCAGAGGGTGTGTAAACACACAATGTACCAACTAGAGTGAATCAGGCTGCCATTAAGTTGGACGATTGTTTTGGTTTTGGCCGTTTTGGTTTTTCCTCTCGCTACATTTTACAGCTGTTCAACTTTGAAAATGTTCAGGTAAATAAACCGCTATTGAAAAGATTTGTTGTATGCTCAAACTGAGCTAAGACGTTAATAAAAAGTAGTTTCTGCCGAACATCTAACTCCTATAGCCAAAGTCTTGAGGATAACTTTGAATAAAATGTTGACTTATATAAAAAGTTAGTAATATTAAGGAAGCTCCGAGTCTTTACTCGAGATCATAGTTTGGCAAAAAAAAAAAAATACACTTCTATAGATGATGTTAACATCAACATATTTAAATGTGTTCTTCACATAACAGGACTATTTCCTTGCTGGTCAATTAAGATTTTTACACTGGTTAATCTTTTTTTTTTATTTTAGTGAATCAATAGGACAAATGATGATATTGTGCAGCACTACTTCCAACCTGTTTGCCCTAATTTTTGGGAATAATCGGAAATTACAGCTTCAGCAGTGCATTTCAAAAAGAGAGATATATAATACTGGACTGTGAATTAATGAACTTAATCTGCGTACTTGTACATAGTTGCTAGGTTTCATACACCTTTATTTCAGAAAGACTCAGACAAAACACGGCCCTCTTGTTAGCTTGCAAGCTGCAGGAGACACATCAGCAATACTTCAGCTTATTTTAGGCTTCAGATTTTAGACTAGAGAGAAAAAGTACTGTATTAATCAAGCATTATACCTTTTACCCTCATTCCCATATGGAGCCCTGAGAAAGATGGAGTACACTCTTGTAGTTTTGTTCCATTCACTATACAGAAGCTTTGTGGAAAGAAAACAGGATAAACAACTGATAACATTTAAGATGTTAAAGTTTGCCAAATTAAATATACATAAAATAATGGATTTCTTAATATCAAAGTTCAGAATCTATGAAGAAGAAATGAGAAAGGAGACGATGGACGGTTGGGAGCAGCTGAGTGGAAAATAAGAAAAGCAGTGGCGAGGGGCTTCTCCAACCGGCGGGAGTGTCTGATCAATCAAGCAATTCCTAAAGTGACGTGCTCATAAAGGGGGCGCAGATAAAACTCTGGCAGCAATCAATTGAGATGAAGACGTGAATCATACTGATGAGTTCAATAAAAACAGTTTCAAAACTCAACTCCTCCGGTTTAGTGTCGACAGTGAAGAAGTTCCAGAGCGAAAATAAGACAAAGAAACGGACTTTTTAGGTCACATTTTTATTTAAAATCGCCATCACCAACCACACAAAAGCAAATGGACACACTGTATACCTTAAAAAGAAACGTGGCTCTCGGACAAGGATAAGATTCTTCTCAGAAGAAAATCCTTCCTGGGTTATAAGCCTGGGGGAGTGTGTGTGAGAAAGGGGGGGGGGATTTAGAGCTGAAAGGATGAATCAGCAGGCAATTTGCCAGGTTTATACCCCTCCTTCGAGGGATCGCTGGCCCTTCTTAACATAAAAAACATAACAGAAATCACACAATCCTGCACCCGAGCCTCTTTCAATCCCTTTCAGCAGGCATGCAGCGTCTTCGTAGGCCACACACCGACTGATCAGAAAAAGCAGATTGTGGAGACCCAGATGGTCCTAAACCCAGAGATTACCATAATGCAAGGAAAAAGAAAAAAAAAGAAGAGAGAAACTGATTTGGGCGATTAGATTAAATGGTTGAGTCAGGAAACACCGCTACCTTAAAGAGGGACGCCCCACATGTTCCTCTTGCAGGATTCGAGCTACTCACTTTGACTGTTTTCATGAGTAAAACCTCCAATTAAAATCCCCCCCCCCCCCCTCCCCCATTTGCTGCAGGGCTTATCCGAGCCGGGCTGGCGAGCGCCGTCATCCATCATGCGTGTGGACTCCTCAGTGCAGGGCGGGGTCAGAGATGGCGTGTGCAGGGTCGCACGTGAAGGACACGGTGATGGCGTAGCGGGTTCCCCACGTTACCTTCTCCACGCGGTGGAGGTTCTCCGAGCCGGAGGAGAAGAAAGACACTCGACCTGGGCAGGGGAGGAAGATTTTTTCAGGAGGAACACGATCGACGTTTTTGCTTCAGACTCAAGACGGTGAAATTAAAATGGGCAGAGTGCCCGTGTGGCACACGCCGCTGAAACCAGGAGCTGTAATCAAACACCAGCGAAGCAGCTTGGCGAAACCTGCACCGCAGCAGATCAACAGTAAACACATTTGTTATTTGGTTAACATGAAAAGAAATGCAGATATTTGAGGGAAAGTTGCGGGCTACGGCTTATGGGGGCTTTTAATGCGTATGAGCAAAAAAGATCCACCTAAATCCCTGTGAAATACCTTAAACCGCACACGTTCACACAGTTCTTCTCGCGTTACATAAAAATGAGCCGATCGATCAACGGGCTTTACCGTTGCAGGGGAACAAGTAAAATCAGAGTGAGGCTAGTTTTTAATCAATCACTTCAAGTTCGCACGGAAAGCTTTGTTCAGCAGTGCTGTTTGGTCATGAATATCACTTACAATATAAAAAGTTAGTGATGGAGTGCCACAGGGTTCTGTGGTAGGACCCTTTCTTTTCACACTGAATATGCTTCTTGTAGGAAATATTATTAGGAAATTCTGCATCAACTTCCACTGCTATGCAGATACCTATGTGTCTACAATAAAAATAAATCATCAGATAAATTGATCATATAATGATCTGACTTTTTGGGGATTGAACACTATTTCTCCTACTTTTTCCAAATAGAATAGTCAGACGAGCACTCTCTGTCAAGAAAAATCCAACTTCTACTGTCGTCATTTCTTTGTCATTTGCAAAATACTGCAAGAAGTGCATAAATAAATGACGACACAGCATTATGAACTTTGGCAAATGTACAACAATCCAAAAAAGAATCAGCAGGATTCAGGTGTCATTTTGGTGTTCTATTCTTAATTTAGGTCACTTCAAAATCCGACACTGTACTGCAACGTGTCTGAAAATGACCAACTGCCAACGCTTTAGATTTGATAAGAAAAACAATTACGACCTCTCACAGTTTTCGCCCCATAATTCTCGGCCTGTTAACTGTATTAAAACCTAAAACCACTACCATTGATCAACAGCACAATGGCCAAAAAAACGCACTTCTACAGAACAGTGCATTTTCAAATCATGCATTTTTATATGCTTCATAACAGTTTCATCCATTTCTTACTATCTTCTATCCTCCAGCACCCTCGGTGGCGTGTCGGTGGATCCGTTCCTGGACATGTGCCAGTGGTGGCTAACCTCCAGTCAGAAAGCTATTTAGCAAAGGTCAGTTCAAATAAAGAGATGGTGCAAGGCACCCCCCCCCCCCCTCAGGCGAGAAAATTAAAAGTTGTCCTCTATATGTTATTGTAAACATAATGACATTATTCAAATACACAAGCAGGATCCCACTCCCACTGCAGGAGAACAAACCATTGCAAGGGCACTGACAGCTGTCAACAATATCTTATGCTCCATTTGAGCAAAAATTGCTATTTGGTGTGAGACAAAGCTTTCAACAATTATGGTTAACAAATACCTAGTTATGGTTTTTGATCAAAAGCTCTGTTCATCAATGCGTCCCTCACAAGGAAGAAAAGATATTACAACGATCAACATGATCAACACACGTCATGAGATTGAGGCCCTGCATACACAACATTTTAAGTGAAAACGTATCGTTTTTGTGTTTTCGTTTCAGAGAACAAGCTTTCCGTGAGCTTCCTGTTTTCACTTGAAAACATGTGAACGAGTCCCAACATAAGAAAGAGCTCTGAATCTGTTGATTTACCTGTAAATCAGATGTTATTATGGAGGAGGCATTGAGGTCTTATAATTGCGTTAGAATGTTTAATATTTACCGGTAAAGCTGGATTGATCCTCTGATCCCAATAATAGTATCCTAAAAAAAGATGCATTACCAATTGTTTTTAGTCCTGCTGTTGTACACGAATGAACAGCAGGTGGGGAACAATAACCCTATAAAGATACACTGGCCATTATTTCCAGCTGACATTTCAACTGCTGAACCTTCTAAATCAAGACTAAATGTAATGTTTAAATCACTCCATACATGCTTAACCGTTACCCTTCTCTTTCTGAATATGTTAAACAAACAAGAGCAATCTGGAACAGCACCCCAAGTACCAATTTTATAATCCTTGTGCAAAGCTATGAAAAACACTTCTTCAGCTGTCTACTTGGAGGAGATAAGAGAAAATATGCTCAGTTATTAAATGAAAGAGGTGAGAGAGGAAGTACTGATGGTGACATTGAAGAAAATGTGATGAGCCTGAAAGAGAAGAAAAACGCTGGGAGCATGAAGCGGAGCCACTCTAAACTTTTCCCAGGGCATTTTATGCGTGAACTGGACTGTGATCCTTTGACTGTCGGATTTCAACATTTATAAAACACGTCTCCTGGAACACAAACCGTGAGCCTGGTGAAGCCGTCTCGGGGTAATTTCCCACCCACTTATAAAAGGTGTTGCTTCGTTGGGCCAGTTAATGAGCTATTGTCGCTTAACAGCCAGTCTGGTTCTTTCCGAGCACAGCCTGATCCGTCTTAGACTTTTGCATTAATGTTTACATAGCTAGTCTGTGGCTGCTGTCCACAATTTAGGGATTTCTAATCAAAGGGGGGGGTGGGGTGGGGGGGGGAGTTTTCAGTCTTGTTTTTGTTACAAAAGTTCCAAATTCCTTCACCTTTTAATGGGGTTCTCTCATTATGTGGAAATAAATTAAAGAAAATATGGAATCATTGTGCATCCGTTTGTGTTTGCTGCTTCCCACTGAGTTTGTGTTAGCATCCGTGCGTGTGTGTGTGTGTGTGTGTGTGTGTGTGTGTGTGTGTGTGTGTGTGTGTGTGTGTGTGTGTGTGTGTGTGTGTGTGTGTGTGTGTGTGTGTGTGTGTGTGTGTGTGTGTGTGTGTGTGTGTGTGTGTGTGTGTGTGTGTGTGTGTGTGTGCGTGTGTGTCTAAATCCCCCTGGCAGGACATTAGCAGAGGACGTCGTGGGAAATCAGTGGCCGGTTGTTTATCGACGGCCTTTGCGCTGAAACTCGGAAGAAAGAGAAGTACCGCACAAACAGAAGAGTGTGAGCAACAACACAATAAGTGGTGGTCTGTTTGTTTTAAGTCACTGAGGAACGAGGGCCTTTCCAAGTGCTCGAATTAGTGTCGCAGCTTTGGATTATCCAACAAAGAATTAATCTGAGAAAAGAATCCCATGCAATTGCGATGTTTGCTGTGAAGGAGGCAGCGGAATTGGAAAAGCGGCAACACAAAAGAAGAGTTGCTGCTCGGTGAGATATTCCACAAGGTTCACGCTCATTAAGAAATCACTTACTGGGGTACTGACGGGAGAAAACTGGAAAACAAACGCCCTGTTCTCATGACAGCATTTCAAGTGAAAACATGTGAGTTTTGCATTTTTCCTTCAGAAATGTTATACTGCAGCATTTAGAAAACAATGTCCGTTTATATGGAAATGGCAGAAGCACTGAAAATGATGCAGTTAGCATCAGGCCATGAAACATTAACAATGTCAAGGTCCTGGACATTCGTTGGATTGCTACTATTTGTGATCCTCAACTACAAAACGACCTAGTCCCAGGAAGGCGCCAGTGTGTTAACTGTCTTTGTTGTCACAGTCAAATATTTAAGTTCAACTGGTTGTTGACTTGACAAGTTACTGAATGGCCCATTATGATTTCTAGTATGTGGAAAGGCAGTTTAATCTTTAATATGGACTTTTATATTGAAAGTGATGTGAGAAATTTCATTTAATGGTGCTTTGATCAATAAGTCAGGTAGGTGAGTTGACTTTACTTAAATCGAGTGTTCTTACTCTGCTCGACACACACAATCAAAGTAATTGGTAGCAACCTGGGGCTCAGTGTTTTGCACAAGGACACTTAAGCACATGGGAATAGGAATCACAAAGCCAATACTGCGATTAGAAGCAGTTCCTTTTCAATCTTCCACGAACGATATGTACGAGGTTATCCTTGACAGAACCTTGAACTCTTGGCATTCAAAATCCAACAAGGACAATCTTCAGCTGGTGCACTTAATACTATCACAATCTAGATGGCTCCTCCCACTCCTGTCAGGTTCATTGCCTCTTGGTTTAACACAGATCTGCGATGCCCAGAGAGGAGGAAAATTATCACAAAGGAATCCAACAGTCGTCTCCGGTCATTGATCAAGGTCCAACAAGCTGAGTCAATCCATAATACTAGCCATCCAAGAATTGTAATGAAACAACAAATCCATTTAAAAAAAAATCCAACACAGTTTCTGAGTAACAGCACGCCATCGTTACTCGAGTAATTATGCAAATATTAAAGAGTGTCACTCTTTTTACAGTACAACAATTTAATCTTTTCTTTTAACTGAAAGTATTTTTGATGTGCAACTGTGGAATTGCTGCAGGGTAGACACAGGAGCTACTGTTTTATTGAAGCCTCGTATAAAGTTAGTTTGTTCGTGCACATAAAATCTAATGTTGACTTTATTCCCCCAAGTCTTAACAACACTCTTTGTCAGAGAGGAAGTTTATTAGAACTAAAATGTCAGAGGGAAGCTTTCAACTTCAAAGCCTTGACTCATCATGTCGTGGAGCGTTTAGACCTCTTAAGGAAATCAATGTAAGGAGGCGGTGTCTGAAAAAGACACTGGCTGACAAGATCAGCTGTTCCACGAATGGAACAATCAGCATGAAAAGGGCATCGAGATTAAAGCTTGAGGTTTGGTCAAAACGAAGTTTCTGAATTAATGTAAATGTCATTTTTTCCCCAATTTAAATAAAGTTTATGAATGATTTAGTAAAGTATTTTTTCACTTGCAGTCTTCTAATGTGACCTACTGAAGAAAAAAGTGCAACTGTAACACAACAATACTTGTGGAAAGTAATGTAAACGGGGCCTCAGTATTGAAAAATGAGCTCATTGGTTACGACCAAGACTTAATAGTGACTCTTTCCTTTGCATTGCATTTGCTTTGCCGCCGTCACCGTGCAGCTCCTCTGTCATCAGCTTAACGGGATGCCCTGCATCCCGATTTGAGCCTCTTGTCTCTTTTTCTGCCTTTAATAAACAGCCACACGTCACTGATTTTCACTTAATGAGGTCTTTAACTTCAGACACCCAAGTGGGACGAGGTTGGAATGCTAAAAATATGCTAAACGGTGCGTGACTCGATCAATGCAGCAACCCACGTTTGCTGCTGGAGGTGAGACGCCTGCCAGCAAGGCCAACGGGGTGCATCGGCGTGCTGTCCAGTCAATTTATCGATTACTCTCACAGGCTCATAATTAGTTAGCCGAGGACGAATGACTCGAGCAGCGTGAAGTCTTGAAGAATGAAAGTTAGATGAAGATATACGACACCGGGCCTTTTAGAATTTAAAATCCTTCTCAGTGGTTCAGACAGGTCACACTTGGCGACGCAGACTGAACAGCAATTTACCCGGATTACATTCTGAGTGGTTGCAACTTAAGGCGAGGCCTGAAAACCTATTGGGCACTCTTTTTCCCCGTGTGTGAGTAACAATGCAAAAGCTCCAATCTGAAATTATACAACTGTCTCTCGACCAACAAGATAAGATGTGAGCCTGGTAAACAATATTTGACTATCATAACGGGTTTAAAAATATCCTGATACAGCAAAAGATTGTATTTGGCAAAAGTGTATTGGTTTGTTATTAGTCTTAGTAGTTAACGGGGATGCGAATGATTTGTTTGGTAAATGATTAAACCCCTCGAGCCAGACAACACTTATCGAGAGGCCTTGTGCAGTCCATACCTCAATGCGTTTAAAAACTTACTGGTACTTGCCACCAATTAGAGTAATTGATCTTGCAAGGATCAGCTATGTCTTCACTCAAAAGGGGATCCACGTGGCAGTTATATAATCTTGTTGTTGTGATCCTTGCAACACTATAAACAGACCTTTTCACCATCGAGGCTCTTCACTGCATCTGTTGATGAGGTGCTGCTACATCGCTGCGTGCGGGCCGCGAAGCGGCTCCACCTATTAAGATGGGAACGGGAATGAAAGTGACACCCTGCTGCTCTTGTAGGTGGTATGGCCCATGCCTCGTCTTCGGGAAATCGTGTCTCTCGAGGTGCTTTATCAAGATCTCATTAAATTCACCTTCGCCTCAGACACAAGGCAGTCGTAACAGAACACCTGCTGCGCTATTGGAAAGAAATGATCAGGCAACAAGAGGCTAACAAAGCTCATGCTAATGGATGCATGGTATGAAGTGTGGTACTACCACTCGAAATCGATTAGCATCTAAATTACAACCCAGGACCCTTGCGACGTCCAGACGGATGCGGTTGTCCTTCTCGCTGCCGAGCACATGCCGTTTCGCTCACAAATAAACATGATGAAAGCTACGTACTCATGGGTGTTTTAGTCTTAAAGGGAGGAGTATTGGTAAATCAGCCGTGCACAGCTTGTTAGCTTCTTGAGGAAACAGGAAAACAATTCCATTAACCAATGAAAACAGGTTTTCAGTCAACTGAAGGCAAAGGGGGCTAAACAATTTAAGATTTAAAGGGGAAGTCAAATAACTATATTGATTGTGAACGCACCGGACAAGAACGCTGAATGGTAATCACCACAATACGACATCAAATCTGATATGGTTGTCGAAAATTGTGATTAAAGGCTTCAAATGTCTCTGAATAGACACGATGCATTGTGAGGACAATGTTTAACATTTTTCCCTATGAAGACTTGTCAACGACAAATCTTAGTTTAGTTCATAAATTGGCCCACATGAACGCACTAATTCTGGTTCATACACAGATCACCGTTGGGCAACGCTACAAGCCAGATGACAAATCAAAGAACATGAAAGTCCCTTTTAATAAAAAAATAAATCTTAAAACAAAGGCACGATTAATGCCAATTTTGAAACAGCATAATAAAATAGGAATCTAGGAGCCATAAATTAATCAAGATTTTTTTTTTTGGTACATTGAGTGTTGTTGCAGTGGTGTGAAGGTCAAGGTCAGTCCAAACGAGGCTGTCTGATTCCCCGGCGGTGGTCTAAGCTTCTAGGTTAACCCCTGCTGCTTCCTCTGAGTGGCAGATCTGCTCTGCTCTCTCTGTTATCTATCTCTCACTCCGAGCCGATCACCTCCTATCTCTCCATCGCATATCTACTCTTTATCCACCTCCCAGCCGTTTGCCGGCTCCGACCTCTCCCCCAAGTGCTCTCTTCTGTCCCTCCAGGACACTCGCCCATGTTCTGCTGAGCCGTCACCTTCCCGTCCATCCTCAACTGATCCTCTGCAGCTTCAACAAACACCTCCACCCCTCGCCCCTGCTGCTGGTTGTCATTTCATTCTCGACTTTAGCTCTCCCCAAGATGCAAAGTTATGATTGTCCTCCCGGTGTTATAATTACACCTTTCTATTTGCGTCGCCTCGAAGCATCTTGATTACCCCCGGTGAACTAATCACCCGTCCAGATTTGAGGCTTGTGCTCTCACAAAGTCAAAACACGGCAGTCGGGGCGCCCAGCGTGACGCAGAGCAAAGAGTCGCTCAATTGGGTGATGGCGTCGCTTTGGCAGATAGAATGAAATGAACCCTGGCCACTGATGCATTATGCATGTCTGCACTTCCTCTGATAAAAAAAAAAAAAAAAAAAAAAAACACTACAGTAGCAGTCGTGATTCTCGGGCTTACTCCTACTCCACTGAGAATTAAAAAAATCTGTCAGAAAGGAATGTAGAGCTGGCATTTGTCCTTCTCCTTAGCCTCCCTCTCCCCTCCTCTTGGATTTAAGATCAGGCCGATACCTCCCGTACTGGACCATGGCAGCAGTGTTATTCACAAACGCCTGTCACAGAGAGGGGAGATGCCGCACGAACCGCAGTCGCTCTTCATTATCATACGTCCTTCATACGGCATCCCTCGCCGCTCCATCATAGGATGCCGACACCTCCGCCAGCCCCGTCGCTCACTGGCTGGGGAAGAGGCTTTTGACTGACTGGCACATCAGAGATTTAGACAAGGTGGAGAGCAAAAGGTGAAGGATAGCAGGTGGGAAAGAGGAAGGACAAAATGCTCTTGTTTGGTTTCTCCGAATTGCTCTTGATTAAATGTGGAATGCAAGCAGGATGGGGGAGATGACAGACAGTCGCAGGAGATAAAGAAAGGAAGGAGGAATAGTTAACGAAGGTAAAAAAAAAAAAAATGACAGAGGGGACAAGGTGAGCGGAAGTGACACGAGGTGGTCTGTTGACAGGTATAATAGAGAGGAAGCTGCGCCCTTGAGGGGACGGAATGGCCAAGGGAGCTGCGGTCCGTAATGAACGGATTGACAAGAGCCCTAAAACATCCAGGAGCAAACTCTACTAACAGAGGCCATGCATAACGCAACGCGTTCGTCAAATATGACTGGAGGAGCCTGCTGCCTTCACTTCACATTACACTTTTTCAGACACTTTAAAGGTCACTAACATTTCAAACTGTGGAATACTGGACCAGAGAGCATTGATTTCAGTCGTGTCACAGTGATCTGTGGACTTTCTTGCAAAGGGAAAGTAAATAAAAGGGATTCAGGGTGTAGAAGTGGGTGGTGTTTTCTATTGAAAATGGAAAACTTGTGTTTCGTGTTTGGTTTTGGGTGTCTGTTTAAGTGACAACGGTGCTCGGTGCCATGACTTCCAGTCCATGTTCTCCCGGGACTTGGAAGTTTTACAGTTAGTCACCAGTAATTGCAATCCAACTGCATTATAGTAATGTTTATATTTGCTGCATGCTACCCAACAGTGCCCCAAGAAAGAACTGTATGTGTGTGCATATATATAGACATCATTATGAATGTATGGTTAACTCATATAACCGCCAACACAGAAGAAAGTCATGCAGACCAGAAACAGATTTATCTCCAGTGCGTCGTTTAATAAGAAGTTCATGGAGGTTTAAATGAAGCACAGAAACGAGGCAAAATGTTCTTTTGATGCCCATTAATTACATTTGAAAGTGAGCAAACCATCAATGAATATATTTCCATCTACTAGCCTAGATTTCATCTTCATTGTAATAATTCATTGAGGTCCAGACACCTAACCTCTTGATCCATCATATTATTGTATCTATGACTCTGACTTGATGTATCCAAGCACAATTACTGGCCATATTTTCAAACGACAAATACAACGTCATTCCATTTAAAGTTTGTGGTCTTTTGTGACAAACTATCCTTGAGGAGAAACTTTTTAGGAACCTAATTTAGACTTCAATTCCATCTCTGGTATTGCACTTCAAAGTACAGAGTTCCTGAACAGGTCGAGTTGATTTATACATACTGCACTGTTCCCACATTGTAATTCACGTAATGTTCTTTTCTTTAACCTTTAGATCGGAGCTTCTATACTTTCAAGACCTTTCAGTTCCCTCATGGGCAGAGGTGTATATTCATGTTTGTTCAGACTTTAACCTGGCTGTGAGACAGATTCCTTCCTCAGGGATGAGATATGAAGGGTAGGAAAAGTTGAAAATGGGTCCAAAGTCATTATGGCACAGTGAAAGTAGAGCAACATGAATGAAAACTTAAGGTCCAATTTAAAGGGACCTGATCAACTCATTGTGGCACATTACCTCGAACTGACCAGCTCAGAAACTTCCCTGAGACGCCAAAAACTCCCCAGGTAACTGATCTCGACTCTGTTTAAAATGACTCGCATTACAGTCGTGTCCCATGGTAGCAAAATACACCTTCAAGTTATTGTCTAAGTGCAACTTTTCCATATCCACTTACCTTACTGTTTTGAACACAATGTATTCATATTCTGTGTAAACAACAGTGCATTATTTCGTCAACGACTAATACGTTGTCATGCCTATCCCCCTGGGCACTTCAGAGTTTAAACTTAATCCCCCGCACATTCACTCCACAGGACTCACTACTGCTAATTACCCACTTAGAGAGGATTACACCCACTTGTGAGCGTGCTAAAAACCACCTTCGGTTTCCCTAATGCAGCCAAACGTACCAATTATAATTTCATACAAAGCTTCGATAATGAAGTCCCTCATCGTCCTGGCGTCATTTACAAGAAGGCAGGTCTTCCAATCGCAGAGTTGTTGGTTTGATACCCATCTCCAAATATCTATGAGCTGGATTTACTATTACATTTACCAAGATTTACAAGCTGATAAGTCTATGATCAGAATATTCCACCCTGAAAGTGGTCAAGCTTGACTGTATTTGTGCTGAAGTGGAGAGAAAGTTCAAATTTGGCCTTTAAGGGTCGGCTGTTACCTGCTCGTGGTTCCACTGTCCGGTTTCCATTTTGGTCCATGAAGACAAATCTTCCTCCCGTGAAATCGGAGCCGTAGTCAGACAGGTAGAGGAGGGAGGTATAGTCGAAAGAGCCATAAGTCACCTGGCAGGTGGTGAAAAAGGAGGAAGGGATAAGTTTATGCTTGAAGGGTAAGGTAATATATCAAACGTGTCTATATTGCGGACATTAGGTCGGTCGTGCTTTCGTTTTGATTTGTTGCCCAGCTCCAGTGCTTGAGAGTCCACAGAAAGACTTTCAGATCAGTGACTTCATAAAAAGTTATGAGAACTCTCTAAAATTGAATCCAAAATGTCCCAGGTGCCCCTCAGTGGCAGGTTGCAGGATTAGTCCCCAACTCTTCAAAGTTAATGAATAAAGAATCAGGGAAACTGTCAAATCACACTTCAAAAGCAGGTTTTTCCACCTTCTTTTTCCTATTTTGGCTGCAACTCCATCCCTTGGTCTCCAAATCAAATCTGTCCAATGACCTGCACTTCACTTCCAAAGACCTTCAGGTACAAAATGAAAACTGTCGGTCAAAATGGTCCGAAAGTTATATTTTGTGAAGATGAAGCTTCGGATAAAAAAAATAAAAGTCGAGATTTCTTATTATAGTACCAAATTATGTTCCTCTCAGGAGTCCCAACTCTAAAGAAGGAAATGCTAAAGGTTGCTCCATGTTAACATGCAATTAACTTAACAGAAAAAGCTCACAGTGCGTGACTTTTACCATGTAGTACCCCAGCTCACACATTTATGGCCCCTGTGTCAGCTCTTCTTGTAGCGAAGACTAATGCTTTGTCTCTTCCGCTCTCCTGAGATCACCTCCTGCTGACTCCTCACTTCACTTGCCCTCATTATCAAAAACCTCTGGGATTAATTAAATACAAGCCAGAATGATACATGAAATACTGCAGCTCCAGTGTGGAGCCTTTGCCTGAAGGTGTCGGGGAAATTCATTCGTGCCATGTGAGCTGGGGGCCATGTTATTTTTGCACATCGCCCAGCAGCACTAACAGGATGCTGATGTGATATTCGGTCCGAGTCGCTCACATGATCACATTGAACAGCTGAATTTTTTTTTCATCTTTTTAACAATTCACAAGTTTGGGATTTTTTGTTTTTTTGTTCTGTGCGAGGAATAATACATCAAATACTGCCATGACCCAGCAAACCCAGCATATTGGTCAATATTAACAATCATTTGACCACCGATAAACAAAACTCACCATTTTATCTTGGTTTCGGTCTATTGCAGCTCCTAGCCATTACGGTTTCATTCAAATTGGCTTTATGTTGAGAATGTCATTATTTTCAGAAGCAATGTTTGGTCACCTACTTTTTGCTATTTAAAAAGTACAAAATATTTTTTAAGAATTAGAATTTTGCTTAAAATGTTATTTTAGTTCCCTAATTTTCTTTAATCTTTTTTTTTTGCCATTTTATTTATTTATAATTTAGCTTCAGTTACTTTTTGTCAGAGATGCTGCACAGCTTTCAGTTCCTTGTACATTTTACTAGATATTTTCTTCTCTTTACTTATTTGACATTTTAATATTCTACTCTTGTGTGAAGCAACGCTGCATGTAATTTCTCAATGTCAATAATAAAGTATTGTCTATTCCATACTAACTCTTGACCTTGACTAAACACTGCGGGCACATGTGTTGATTGAAGACCAATTTGATGAACCGTGTAAATGCCAAAACTTCCAGATGCGTGACAAAGTGGAAGAAGAAAAAAAAAGTTTGTTCAAATTATATTGTATACAAACAAACTTCCTTAAAATGACTGACTGCATTTGACATTAACACCAACTCCTATAATTCAATTCCATTACACAATCCAATCGAGTTCTGCCATGAGAGATGAAAACACACTTCCTCCACCGTCACGTTCCAACTGCTGCTATGACACCATATCAGTTCTGTGATCGATGGGGAAGGAAAAGGATCCTATGAGGAAGACGTCAGAGGCCATTTACATTTAAATGAGGGCTGGGTTAGCCAATTAGACCCAAGATGGCGTCAGAAGCAGATGGGTGAGGAGAAGGGGCTCTTTTCGAAATTAAATTTTTCCAGCTGTCGAGGACCGGCGGGAGAGGATGAGGTGACAAATATTAATATGGCCGTGAAACCCACAAGAGATGCTGGCGAGAACAAAAGGATGAAGCAAGGGCAGAAATGTGTTCTAAGAAAAAAACACAGGTAAAGTAAACATTTGACTTCCTGTTCGCCAGGAAAAGTCTATAGATTACTATTGACACTGAAGCTTGACAGGATGGTTAAATGAACGCATCCAGCATGATATATAACACAAAGACGATCTCAAGTAACAATGAAGATCTGACCTTTGCTTTAAAAATGTTTTACTCTTTTAGACACCCCCCCACAAGTTGTTGTTCACAAGCCACAAAAGACTGACATTTAAGCGGAGGCAACCAAACTCCTCATCCCAAATCGACTTTCCAGTTTCACAAAAGTCTGGAAGCGACTGCAATAAAATGTGTCTTTTAATATCTACTGCGGCACAATTTAGTCTGAACTGAGATCTGACTTCACACTTAGTCTCTCTTACATAAGGGCTTAAAAAAAAAAGAAAGAAAGAAAGAGTGCACATTGTCCTTGTAACACATTTTTCTGTTGCTGGTATACATAGAAGAATGATAAAGACTTATATAACATACCTTGCTGCCATCAGAGTAAATCCTTTTTGATTTTTATTCCACTACATACCACAGTATTACATTATATTTCTAATATCGGTTCAGCTGCAGAGTTGATGTAATTGGTTTAAAGTGTACTGCAACAAAGCCTCTTGTAGGTAATGTGCTAAACACATTAAAAAAAATCCATAAATACTGATTCTATCAGGATTATTACAATGCCTTTCAGTCATCAGAGGTGATTGTAGTGTAATAAGGCCGATAAGTCAATGGTTGTAGGCTTCTCTTTAAAAGGAATGAGATTAATAGATGTTTATAGGTTTGATGCAAAACCCACCTGAATTGCGTTATGGAATTATATAATGCTTGAATAGACCTTGAAACTACTCAGCATTACAAAACATTATTTACACAATTTGAATTACATATATTATTTAAGTATGAACGCATGTTTCTCTCCTGAAATCTTGTTTGTCTGAACTTGATCCAAGGTCTGCTCTCAATCCCACAACAGCCAACGTCTCGAGACAATGCCCAACGTATAAAATGAAGATTAAAGTACTCTGCCTTCAATGCTGCTCTGCATGAATACTCATAAAGAATGAACAATGTATAACCCAACAGAGACGTGGGCTTTCTTTAAAAACCCGAAAGCTGATTATAAAAGGGAATACCACATCATTTTCAAAGATTTGGTAAAATCAGCTCATCTGAACTGAACTTCGTTCTCCCGTTCGGGATGGCCACAGCGGATTATGAAACATGCATGTCTGGTTTCGAGTAGAGTTGTTTACAGCAGCTGCCCTTTCTGGGCATTTTGGGGGTTTGATGAGCTCCTCAGGGACTCACAGTAGAGACCCGCAACAAAATTTCTCAATATGATTGAACCTTTCTGAGTGCATACATTCAAAGTTTTCGATATATTTAATACGCCATCGTGTTTAGCGGATACAATTGCCAGATCCTTGATCCTGGTGAGACACGTCCACAAAAACCTTCAAAGAAAAGCATCCCAATCATGTATTAATGGACCAGTAAGTTGGGCTTCCTTTCAGTGTCGGTGGTTTTTGTCCTTCTCAGCTGCTTTTGACTAGAATCGATGAAAATACAGAATCCATGCAATTCTTTTTTAACATTTTCAAGAACATACAACAACCCTGATGTCAG
Source organism: Blennius ocellaris (assembly GCF_963422515.1). Classification (NCBI taxonomy): domain Eukaryota; kingdom Metazoa; phylum Chordata; class Actinopteri; order Blenniiformes; family Blenniidae; genus Blennius; species Blennius ocellaris. Next base: position 8,305,866 of record NC_137670.1, on the reverse strand, counting down.
AATCAAGTTTAATGTCTTTATTTCCAAAGACTACTATCAACCTTCAGAAACTCCGGCCATCAGCCATCCTCCCCTTCATGTTTTTACCTCTTTGATTGAATTATCGGACTTGTAATGTCCGCCGCCGTGACATGATTTCTTGGCTTAAGTGGCAAGCAAAAGGTCAATTGCGAGACACCGAGAATTTCTGAATTACGCCGCACTTTCTCACCTCGAGTGTGAGCCACCCTGCAGACATCCCTGAAGGGTTTGATAGCAGACTGACTGGTACAAGGAGAGAGCTTTGTTTACAGCTTCAGTCAATCCAGCAAACACATGAAGACAATTGCCTTCAGCCCTTTTCAGGTGAACAAATTACATCTCGTCACTAGGGATGTAACAATTGATTTTTTTTTCCCTCTTCCAGTACCGTTTCGAAAATGCAGACCCGCAGCACATCCACGCTGACAAAAATCAATACATGCAATCTATTTGTTTTGGTTATAGGAAGGCGCATAAGTCACTTATGTGATGCTTATGTCTTCTTATGCTCACCTTGTCGATGTGCGGGTGCCAGTACTCGTCGTGCTGGGTTTTGGCTGTCGTGCTGTTGATTCTGGAGAAGAAGGTGGGCTTGGTGAGGTACATCAGCACCGGGTCCAGACCGAACGTCTCTGCGATGATCGCCTGGATTCGCTCGCGTATGCTCCTAAAAATCAAGTACAGACAAGATATGTAAGGTTGACAGCTGAGGTTGGATGCTTTTGGAGGATCATGACCTTTAATTGTGATCCACTGGTCGACAAATTCAGAGCCAAATATGAACTCTAATTGGCATTTCAGATAAATGTCTTTGATACCAAAACTTATCTTGGTATATAGTATAATATATAATATCATTCCTCCCTGTGGTAATTGTTTGCTTGTGATGATGTATGAAAAGCCTTAACATGAGCCTGAATGCAACCGAGTCCGGTCACACAGACTTGGTTATGTGTCTTTAGACCAATTTACCTGACATGTTTCAAGTGAAAACGCATCGTTTTTATGTCTTTGTTTCAGAAAGGCTTCACGTTTACAAGGCATTTTGAAAATAATGTCCATTTACACAGAAACAACAGAAATGCTGAAACGATGTCGTTGGCGCCATTGGTTGCTTTTGCAATGAAATCACACACACGCACGCACGCACGCACGCGTAAAGGGCAAATCGCTTTAAACATTCTCAATTCAATTGTTATTAAGATAAGATAAGATAAGATCGCCTTTATTAATCTCACAGTGGAGAAATTTACTTGTTCCATACAGCTCTTGAGGACAAGAGACTCAACCATAAAATGACCAAGTCGTTATTGTCCATTTACTCACGCATGTGCAGAAGAACTATTTACTACAGCCATGGTACACATGCGTAAGCAGCAGCATTACAGACAAGTTTTTAAAAAAGTTTCATTTTCAAAATTTGCATTTTCTCCTCCATTTCCACGGCGACGGTGTCTGACCCTTGTTGTGCAAACGGGCACAGAAAATGCAACAGAAGTTGTCCCTTGTCACTTGTTGTCATATAAACCGCTCCCAAGATTGAATACCAATAAGCATCGTTACAACATAATAAACAACGTCGCAGACACAGACTTCCTTACTTTGTCTTTAGTTCATTTGCAATAATCACTTCTGAGTGAGTGGAAAGTGAAAGCCAACACATTTCTTTTGTTTAGTATCAGAACAAGCTGTTGTAATGAAGGAGAACACCTTTACGTCTTCTCACTTGAGTGTGACTGTCACTTTGGGGGGGAAAAAAAGGAAAAGCTCTGAGAATATACGTCAAACGCATGGCTGGTTTTCAACCAAGGCTCGTGAGTCACCTGTACAGCTGGAAGTCCTCCGGGGTGAACACGTCTCCGATCTGCTCCCCAAAATACCTGCCGGCACATAATCACAGATGACGCCAATCAGAGGAGGGATGGGGTGGAGTGGGAGGGGGGGGGGGGCCAGAGGAGACGGGATCTGTTAGCATAAATTAACGCTCCGCTGCACGGCGCTGTGCGTCAGTAACTCAGACACTCCAGCCGCCGACAACACCACGGCACCTGACTGCTTCAGCATGAACAAGTTCCTCTGTGTGTGTGTGTGTGTGTGTGTGTGTGTGTGTGTGTGTGTGTGTGTGTGTGTGTGTGTGTGTGTGTGTGTGTGTGTGTGTGTGTGTGTGTGTGTGTGTGTGTGTGTGTGTGTGTGTGTGTGTGTGTGTGTGTGTGTGTTTCCCCGATGGTCCTGTTTTAGCCACCTGCCTGTGGGGAAGAGAGGAAACCGACGGAGGAGGATGAAGAGGGGCGGGTTGTGCTGGGTGAGTGAGGAATGAGGGCCGTGCGGGTCAACAGACCCGGAGAAGACAGCTCAAAAAGAACATCAAGATTGATGAGCGGCTCCATATTTGGGAGAAGACGTGACGTTCTGGGCTGCATGACGCTGCTGCAGGCATGCAGAAGCTGAGGCGATCAATAAAGTGAAGGTGTCCTTTCCCACCTGTAGATGTTGACAAACTGCTTCCCCATGGACAGCGCTCCTGAGTGCAGGTCCAGGATGGAGGCCTGCAGGGAGCAAAGGACAGAAAAGGTTTATCTTCCCTTCCCTCTGTGCTTCACGCTTATTAATGCTCGTCAGGCCATTTGGAACGCCGCTCTCTCAGTGGCTATTTTCACTCCCTTAACTGAACATTTCATAAACAGGTCCTTCATCAGTGGACGAGGTCCTGTGAGGACAGAGAGCATCAGTCGAGGGGTCGTCCAGGCCTCTACAGACATGACTCTGTTTCGTCCTTCAGTGTCAAATAAATCCACACCTTTCATTATTGTAGCAGGACGCCCTCTTGTGGTGAAATACAGGTTAAAGCTGGCTGAGATCGATGTGATGGTAAATTTACCATCAGGAGTGTGAACATTTTTTTTTACAATGACAATAACTGCTGTTTCTAATTTATTAACTGTTTCAGTAAAAGGAATAGACATAATGCTGAAACCTCATCACACAGAGCTGCGTTACTACAGTGGAAGTTAACTACCTTGATGCTAACAAAGTAGCATCAGGCTCAAAGCCACACTGTTTCACCAACAAATGGTCCTTCCGCTCATAGACAATTACAGCAATGGCGGGTTTCAGAGCGGCATGACTCCCGGGCCATAGCTGCCAACTTCAGAGCCAAACACAAGAGTTCATTTTAATGATGTTGCACCTGGAATTTTCTTTCATTAGCTTTTTTTAATAAGCCGTGAATGAAAAAGAAAATTGTATACTGTACCTTTGAATATAAATTAAAGGTCCTTCTTTGGAGAGGAATTGCTTCAGGCCATGCAACACAGATGTTGAAACAGATGGTGCCTCGGTGAGGTTTTTAATAAGCTACTAATAAACAGGACCACCAGCTCATTAATTATTTAATTTAATATGTATTTACAGATTCCAAAGATTACGATACAGCTGAAGTCTTTAATCTTGTTTACTTATCCAGTGGCTGCTTTTCAATAAGGTGGAAGATTCCTCATGAGCAAAATAAGAAATGTTTCTGAGGGTTTCTGTTTTGGTGCTCAAAAAGGTTACAAATTCAAGTAGCTGAGTCAAAAAATAGGTGGTGTTAGGTCTTGTAGTCACAGGCCTTTATCAAAAACATTTTTTTCCTTCAATTTGTTTTGGGTTTTTTTGCTTTTAATGAACTAATAGTAAGTCTTAGAGGAGCTTTCTCTAAGTAAGGATAACAAAACACTCAGAGCCTTTCGAGGTAAATACCGGATTTAACAATTGTGATAATTAATCTTTTTTAAGGTAGGAAACTACTTCAATATCTGTTATTTTGAATTATTTATTGCCTCGTTTATTTTACACTCAGTTGCACTAAAATCCGCAATTTGTGGCACTGTTGGTTACGACTTTCCTGCAACTCGCCTGAAAAGTTTGCAATATATTGGCTTTGTGAGACAACAGCTGTATATTGTGACTTTTACTGCTATATGGATCATGTCACCGGGTTTTTGCCTTTCAGCTGTACTGAAAGGTCATCCTCGAACTTATGGGCTTTTGGAAAATGAGGACAACATGAAAAATTGTCAATAAATTCATGTATGGAGAATTTCTAACGAGGCACTTAATCTCGGCCTTGCTGTCATGTCAGTCCAACGGTTGTACAAGGTGATATACTCACTCCTCCCTCAGATCCAGCCAGAGCCAGCCCCCGCTCAGCCAGCCTGTGAGCCAGAGATAGAGGAAGGAGAGAACGATAGAAAGAGGAGAGGAAGAGGGAAGACAGTCAGCACACAGGAGGAGGAGTGGGGGAAAGTGTCGGGGGTGTGGGTGAGGGGGGGGGGGGGTTACCTCCTTAGAACCTGAGCCTCTTCCCTCGTTACCACACTGTCTGTGACCGCTCGGCCACACTTCTGAGGGGTGCAGCCTGAGAGAGAGAGAGAGAGAGAGAGAGAGAGAGAGAGAGGGAGAGAGAGAGAGAGAGAGAGAGAATAAGAGTAACACAGAGATAGGGAGATAGGTAAAAAGAAGACACAGAGAAGAAGAGAGAGTGAAAGACAGAGAGTGCGATAGAGAAAGAGAGGGAGAGAGACAGAGCGAGTGAAAAATGAGAAAGCCGGAGAAGAAGAGAATGAAAGAGACAAGGGAAACAGCCAGAGAAAAGGAGATTAGACAATGAGAGCAATAGTGAGACGGTCTGATGAGGAAATAAAAAGTTGCAGCAGAGTATTTCTGCAGACTTCAGGTCTCCTCTCCTGTTTCATAACTGCATTAATTCATTCCTCAAAGCGGCGCCTCCTGCTGGGTTTCCTTGAGACACTGGAGATCCACAGCGTGAAGTCCTCACATCTTTAAAAAGACAAATATCCAATTTGTCCGGACAGCTTGACACATTTCACAGGCGGCTCTACTTATTAACACCGCAAGTTTCTGCAATACAGGGAGTGTATTAAGAAGCCGAGCACATTTATTCTTTTATTTTTTTCCTATTCACAGAAATTGTTTACAGCTTCACAGCTGTAAACAATAAATGCCAAAATCTTGGCACTCGTCCATCAGCTCACTGACCTTGGCTCACCTACCGCCCCTCATTCATTAAGAAATGCTGAACGCAGCAGTGTACAGAATCTGTAATGATTATTGAAATATTTCAGGCATTTGTTTTTCAGCCAGCAAGATCAGGCTCGTTCTCCAAATTTGCCAATTTCCTGTCTTGTAAATTAAACATCACCCGGGGCTTGAGCTCTTGTTTTTCTAAATAAAACTTTAAAATGACCTTGAATAATTGAGTGAGAACGGAATTAATGGACTTTCAAGTTGTCGAAAACGTAAACATCGAATGTGTTTCCTGATATTTCATGCAAGTTTTTGGTTTTATAATGTTTCATGAAAAAAAAAAAAGAAGAAGAGCAAAAGCCATTGTTAATTAAAAAGTTTGAGTCGCGAAAAACTTCAGGATTATATTTGGGAGGCGTTCCACTGTTGACCAACTAGTTGACCATGCTCAGATTATGTGTTGGTTACTTCTGCCAGGACGTTTAAGTTTGCATTGCTGTTGGGTTGGTTGGTTGTTGGTTAACAAGATATATTAAAAACTTGTGGACTGAGTTTGATTTTTTTTTTTTTAAATGGTAGGCTAACATAATGGGACAAGGAAGAAGTGATTCCTTTTTGGACGGATCCTGATCAAACTGGTATGCATTTTCTGACAGGATTCTTATTTCTCATGCAATGCGTGATAAAAGATTCTTTGAAATTTTTAATTTATGGAGATTCAGTTTATATATATATATATATACACACCAATACAATATGATTGGTCAGGTCCAAACAAAGAGCATAAGCAACCCCCACCATCTCATAAATGTATATAAACCCCCCCGCAAAAAATTTGAATAAAAAAAATAAGGAACCCGTCACAGCTAGTGTCAATTATGGCCAAGAACTTTTCTAAAAGCATGTAGATATTAAAATAAACCCACTTAAGTGTTTGTATTTATCACAAATCACATAGTTGACAATATTCAAAGTTATTAAGGCAAATGACATGTTCAGCTGCAGCCCAGTCGGTGATCCATGCCCCATTTCGCCCCGTTAAACGGTCCTTGGAAACCCAATGACTTGCTCGCACCTGACAAAATACATTTACCTCATTTGTCTCTTTCCTCAGGTTGTCATGTAATTAAACAGTGGAAATTGAACAGATCGTGGAGCTCAAACATAGGGCTGGAAGTTTCCACAAAGATTGCCAGAAAGTTAACTCAATGCTCCCATTTGACCCCAAAAGATCTTCGGGAAGATTTAGCAGACTGGTGCTGTTTTACTGCGACTTTCACAAGAGAGTCATTAAAACAGAAACTTTTCTCTTGTCCCTGCATTAAAAGCGGGTGACATAACTTTTTAATCGAACCTCTACACAAGCCAGAGAGGTTTCGGATTCAGCTTTCAAAAGACTGATGAAGTGAATATAGACTTTTCTGTCCACCAGGATTAAAGGTATGTGCAGAATTCCAGGGAAAGAAAAGGAAAAAAAAACAACCTCTCCAGCTGTTCAGCCTGGAGGCAGATCAATGGTGCTTTGGATTTGTGATTCATCCAAGGAAGGAGGGATTCGTTTCACTTGCAGAGGAAAGAATAGAATTAAACACAAACAATGGCTGGAAGCCACTGTCACATTAACTGAGGAAAATGTATATGAAAGTGATTCTACACACGAAGCACAATCCATCATGGTGGCACCAACCAAGACGATGATTAGAGTCGTCATACAGTCCCAATAAACAGACTTAAGTTGATTTCAAACAGTCCCATTTCTGAAGTGCTGGATGTTCTTTCACATGTCTTCTATAAACAATGCTGGGAGCCCAGCTAAACACAACGCAATGCTTTTAAACAGCAGCAGGAATTCCTCTGCCACGCAGATGAACAATGAGGATGAAATGCTTCTGAAGCGAGTCACTTCCTGTGACACCATTCGGGCTTTAATCAGACTTCCAGAGTTTGTTTACAAGCGTACCGAGATCTACGTTTGAAGTCGGTTGCACACCAGGATGCAGAAGGTAAAAGTCACACTAATATATTTCAGGATTTGTTCATTTTAACCAGAAAATAGTTATATATGTTATATCTCAAATATATCAGTGTCAACTTTTCCAATATACATATTGTGAAATACTGACTAAATTACAATAAATTGTCTTTTTCTCTGTCTGCATTCTTAATCAAACAAAACCAGTCATACTTCTTTCAACATTTCCGCATATTCTCACATCATACTAAAACTTAAATGTATTTTGTTGGATTTCACGTGCCAGGACAACCCAAAGAAGAACATAAATGTGTTCTGTGACGGCATCAGATGTCTGTTAGAAGATAAACCCCTAACTAAACCAAAAGAGTGAGTAAATTACACAAAACTAGTAAAGTTAAAGGGATATGAATAGTTTTTCAAGGTGTCTTTGAAGATATTTCACCTCTTATCCAAGTGGTTTCTTCAGTTCATGCTGTTCCCTTGACTAAGCCGGGTTAGGAACAGCATGAACTTATAAAGCCATTTGGATAAGTTATGAACAAGTCCAGTCGTCTTGAATCAACTGCTTCGAGATGTCCCCTACCTGCACAAATAATAATATGCATTCACATTAATCAGACAGCTTGGATACTTCCAAAGGATCAGGATAGTAAAAACTCTGTTTAAAATATGAAACATCAACGTATTATCACTTAAAGTGTTAAAGTAAAGAAATGCGTTGAAAGCTCAAGCCAAATTTTTTTTTTATATTTCTAAAATACGTTTCTTCATTGAAATATCTGAAAAGCCCAAATCCTGCAGCTATTCATTCAAGACTCACTCAGTGGGACCTCTAATACAAGTACAATTGCACTATAGCGCCATCTGCTGAGTAGATTTGTTACTGTTTACCTGTGAGAAATTACTGAAATTGCTGTGGATAATCAGTTTTTACTCTGCAGTAAGTGTAAAAATCTGATTATTCAAACTTTAAACTGCAGATTCCACTTTCCCCCTGACAATAGTTAGGTTAAATAATGTGTTATGAAGTAAGTTTGTCCTCGTCCTAACCCCGTGGAGAGATAAAACCACGCAGGAAATCACCAGGAGCCTCACCCGGATAGCGTTTGTGGTTGTCATAGTCCTCCGAGCACTGCACGGCGAAGACTCTGGGCTGAGGGGAGACCAGCTCCCTCTGGCTGGCTAAAACCTCCGCGATGTCACTGTCCAGGGAGATCACGTACAGCCACGCCGCCACTCCGCACAGGCACACGACGACCAGGAGCAGAGCCACCAGTCCACGGGATCCTCGCCACGAAGATCCCTGTCGCAGGGCATTCCCTCTGAGCAAACAGCAGCAAAGGAATGGGGTGATTGAGCAATACTTGAAACTGCAACAGTGGGATGTCTCCTAAGGATAAAGTATTGTGTCTCAAACATCATACTTTGCATTAAAAAAAAAAAAACCTACAGATCCTGCATTTCTCACAGACAAAACAGCTTTCTATAGATCATATATTCAAGATGCTGAAACACTGCTTAAATCTAGTATGTATCACTAAGTATGTCATGTTGTTACTACAGCATAACAAGAAGCAATTCTTCAGGAAATTACATAGTTGTGACCTTATTTACATTATTTTTATAATAATGCATAGGGGTGACATTTCATTTTCAACTTAAAAATGTTTCAGTGTTGCGGCCCAGTATGTGAGAGTATATGAGATGAGAATGTTGATATTTTCATAAAACCAAATAATTACTACTGAAAATTACTACGGTACAATCTCAACATAAAGGCAATTTATTCTAATGATACCTTCTCGTGTAAAATACAGTAGAATGTTCCAAAAACATCTTTTTCCACACTCATCCTGACAGGATGGCTTTTGAGGCTAGGATAATGATATTAAAAATTACATAGTTACGTTTAAAGTCCTAATTGGGGTAAATGCGTGGGTAATTTCCCCCCTGGGGTGGGGTGGGGGGGGGGGGGGGGGTGTTAAATGAGAGCTTATGATACACCTGTGCTCCATTCTGTATTTTCCCACGACTGTAAACACAAGATCAACGTAGGTTCTATATATTTTTAGCACATCTATAGCTACTTTAAAGATTTATTCCCCGCAAGTTTGTAGAGATTTCAGTGGTCGAAACACTGTCGCCTCACAATAGCGTCTTCAAATCAGCTCACCTTTTAATTTTCTTCTCGATCTCGGAGGCGTTCCCTCCTTTCGGGGGTCTCTGTCGCACCAGGGCCATGTGTAGCCTCAAGACGTCCGTTTCAGGGACATTTACTCAGGTACGGCTGCTCTTTCGTCTTTCTTCTTTCTTCTTTCTTCAGGAGCCATTCACTTTCACCCCAACAGCTCGTACCAGCGGCATGAACCGCCCTACTTCCGGGTGTGCGCAGAGCGTGCCCCCTGATTGGCTGCCCTGAAGAGAAAGCGTCACTGAGATTGGTCCACGCGGGATGCGTTTATTCCACGACGGGGCTAAAAACAAACACAACTTCAGGCACGGCACAGCTAATATCGCGATCCAGTGTTTAATACTGCCATTTTACTCTACACAGGGACAGAAATCCCTTGAATGTATTGCATTAAAGGGACAGATCATTCGGGTTTATCGGATCTCGTGCACTTTGAACTACGCAGGTGAGTCCCACGTGACCCAGAATCCACCCAAACAAGTCATGAATTCTTCTTGTCAAAGTGAATCTCTACGTTACAGTCCGAAATGAAGTGTCCACCCTGGCCTGAGGGGAAGAAACTGGTCCATCTGGATCTCAAAGGTGCACCGCCACGTGTCGATTACCTCCACAAGGTGAGGTGATCTGCTGCAAAATGTTGCAGCGTTTCCACCCGAGCTGACCACTGATGTGTGTTTCTATCCCGTCAGCTGATCGAGCTTTTCTCTGAGCTGGGAGTGAACGGGCTGTTGGTGGAGTATGAGGACATGTTCCCCTATGAGGGGGAGCTGAAGCTGCTGCAGGCCACAGTGCATCCTGCCTACAGGTGGAGTAACAACATGCATCAGGAGTGATCCACGTTTAAAGATCTGGTGGCACAATTACCAGCCTTTATCTGTCGCATTGAGATGACACCTTGTGATGGGTGTGTACTGTGTTTGTTTGTTTTTAGCCGAGAAGAATTACTATCCATGCAGGATTTTGCCAGATCGAAAGGCATGGAGGTGATCCCACTGGTGCAGACATTTGGTCATATGGAAGTAAGGAAATCTTCCTTTTCTTTACCAAATTAAATGTAGTTTCTGTAGCGTCAAATGCAACACAGTCATTTCATAGCACTTTTACAGAGAAAAACCCAACATTACCACATGAGCAAACATAGGAGATTCTCTTTTAACAAAAAGATTCTGCAGCGCCAAACACAGAAATTGAGAATTTGTGCTGTTCCTGTTGAGGATAGGGGAGAGAAAGACAGAAAAGAATAGGGCAGAGATAAGAGAGCAACAAGCAAACATATGTATACCCAGTAGAGACAGAGAGAGAGCAAGAACAAAGACAGCAGGGGGAAGACAAATATTAGTCACAGGTAATAATGAAACATGGGGAGTGAGAAAGGAAAGAAGCTCAGTGCAGTAATAGTCCCCCCAGCAGGAGAAACCTATGGAAGCATAAATAGAACACGATTTACGGTGGCCTGAATTAGCCCTAACTGTAAGCTTTATTAAATAGGAAATTCTGAAACCAAAAGTAGAGACTGTGTCAGCCTTCTCAACTGAAACTGGGAACCAATGAAGAGCAGCTAATATTGATTTGATCTCTCCTGCTACTTCCTGTCAATCGTCTCACTGCAGCATTTGTATGTTATTATAGCCCAGTTATTACTCTGCGTCCCCCTTGTCACAGTTCGTATTGAAGCATCGTCCTATGTGGCACCTGAGGGAGGCGGCGCACTGCGTGGGCACCCTCAGCCCGCATAGAGAGGAGGGTCTGAAGCTGGTGATGGAGATGCTCAGGCAGGTGGTGGCGCTGCATCCAGGTCTAAACACACTGCACATCGGAGCCGATGAGGTGAGAACCTGTCTTGTGCTTACGAGCAGCATATTTCAAACAAGACTCGTAGTGCTGTTTTTCCCCCCTCCTCTTATAGGTCTACATGCTCGGCGAGGGCGAGGAGTCCAAGCTGTGGCTGGCTTCGTCCGGTCGTACGGTGGAGCAACTTTTTCTGAGTCACGTGACCAAAGTGGCCGAGGCGGTCAAGGAGGCGTGGCCTCACATGACCATCATAATGTGGGATGACATGATGAGGTGCATGAGCGAGACCACACTGAAAGGTGATGGCGCACTGCTGGCAAGCCAAAGATAACTGACATTCTCCACATTCACAATCAAAATGACAATAAATACCATCTTGGTGGTCTTCTTGATTATTTTCATTCACTCTGTCTGTGACAGCAAGCGGTCTCGTTGGACTCGTCCAGCCCATGCTGTGGGACTACACCCCAAACCTGGACGTGGACAAAACTGGTAGGAACCATGTCTTATGTATGTAACCGGATGAAGCTATTTTAACATTTAAATCCACTTTAATAAAGTGTTTCTTCTACATTTTTTATGTATATTTCCCAAACAACCAATCATAATAAAACTCAACATTTATCACTTGTAATAAAAGATACTGAGCATGGGACATAACGGTATAATCGAATGGTCAATTTTCCACTTTGTCAAAAATTGGCCTCTGGCCCATGGACTAATAGTTTTGTTTTTCGAGCAGAACGGGGTGGTTTTTGTGCTCAATGTAGTTTGTGATTTCCAGTGTGCCTGCTGGAGAAGTACTGCAGTGCCGGGATGTCAGATGTGTGGGCCGCCAGCTCCTTTAAAGGCTCCACCAGCGTCTTCACTTGTGTGTGCAGCACTCAGAGACATCTGGAGAACCATTTACTGTGGCTGAAGGTCGCCGCCTCTCTGTCCGCAGGAGTGAAGCTGAAGGGCATCGCCATCACAGGCTGGCAAAGGTGGGAACAGCCGGGGGTCAGATAGGTGGAGAGATACTTAAAAGAAGTGTTTTAGACTCTTTCTGGCTCCCGACTTCATGCTTCGTTGTGTCCTCAGGTACGACCACCTGTCGGTGCTCTGCGAGCTGATGCCCGTCGCCCTGCCGTCCCTCGCAGCCTGTCTCTTCACTCTCCTCCGCGGGCAGTTCAGTGCAGACGTTTCCTCCGAAGTGAGCGAGAAGCTGGGGGTTTCCTCGGTGGAGGTGTCGGCCTTGGGGAGGTGAGGTTGAACAGAGCGCGGCTCCTCTGCGTGCGTCTCCAGACTCACGGGGTTTCTTCCTCTCCGGCCCTCAGCTCGACTGCGCCAGACTCCAGGTACCCGGGGCGGAGGCTGGCCGAGCTGATCGTCGAGCTGGATTCACTCCTGAACACAGACGACGTACGGTTTTTTGAAAACAACATGTGAGTTATTTGTCATGATTACAACTTATTTCCCTGTTTGCTTGTGTTTCCAAATAATCCTACTGTCAAACAACTCAAACCAGTAAAGTAGAAGCAGAATGAGAATTATTTTTTTTTAATGAGACAAATTACTGCAAAATATAATTAAAATGAAAAATGTCACGGATTTCTTATTTATTTCTCATAAATAAAACACCTCCTGTAAGCAAGGTCGGACCCTCAGGTGGGCTGATTTATCATTTAATTGAATGCATATTATTTTTCCCAAAGCAAAAAACACAACTTTTATCATGCAGAGGTCTATTTTATTTTCTAGACTGGCTATATTGGGAGTGTAAATAGAAAGTTTGTACTACAAGTTTTAATCACTATTTCTCCAATGTATTGCTATAAAAAATACGCTAAATGAAGCTGCAAGCTTCACATTGATATTTAACCAAGGTTCCCAAAAGGCTAATCTTTACTTCCTTTTCTGTCGCCTTTTAGAGTTTGTTTGCTCTTGTACCGTTTATTAACTTCCACTTTTTCTCGGTGCTGCAGGTTTGTAAGAGGATGGTTGAGTCCGTACCACCGACGGAGGAAGATGGTGACCCCCCTCATCTGCATGCAGGCATACAGTCAAGCTTCAACGTGAGCAGAGTTTTCTTTAATTGTTCAAATATACGTGCTTTTCTGTAGAATGTGAGACATTTACCTTCCGGCGATTCCATTTTTAAATCAATTAAATTATTTCCATTTCAGATATCTGACTCTGATACAACAAAAGGTGGAGGCAGTGAAAGAGGAGATGGTGCGTCTTTATCCAGAATCAACAGTCGAGGAGTGGATGGAGGAGCACGTCACCCCCGTGACGGCGCCTCTTCAGAGGATAACGGAGGACATAAGTGTCTGTGTGAACGAGATGGTGCCATAGAATTAATCATTTCAAACTAAACTAACTTAAACTAAAACACTAGTCATTTTTTTCAATGTGCATTTGCTCTGATTTAAAAGGAGGTAAGTGAAGCAAAAAGAGGAAGGAAACTTGTTTGTATTCAAATATTTAATATAAGTTTGATAAGATAATAATAATAAAAAAAAATTTTAACCAACACCTAATATCTCAACTTTCCCTTTATCCACTTCCCAAAAACCAGTTTGTTCGATCAAACCATTTGCCTGAGATTCAGTCTTTGGTTCCCAAGAAATGTGTACAAAAAGAAACACAGCAGCACATAATTCAATTACAGCGTGAACAACACATGCACTCGTATGGATCGACATGCATACAAAAGGTGATTATCATCTGGGTGGTCCAAAAAGAAAACTGGGAAAAGCACTTTTTTTTTGTTCCATAAACACTTATTAGAGTTCAGTAGAAAGGCACAGTGGATCTGTAAACTGCAGTGTACTCAAATAGTCATTAGTTGGATAATGCTGTGGAATGACGTGCATTTGAAGAAAGTTAACAGTTATTGGGAAAATACAAGTAACAGAAAGCTTCATAGTCCCTGATTTTATATGCACATGCTTGCGGATGAACGTGTGTTACAATGCCCCGGACTTGACGTCTCGTGCAAATCAGAGGTTCTGTGCTTCGTCTTCTGCGTCAGTGCTGTTATCCAGGGAGTCTTCCTCCTCTTTCTCCTCCCCGTATTCGAAGTCCTGCTCCTTCTGAATCTTCAGCTCCTCCAGAGCCAAGAAACGCTTCAGCAGCACAGCGATGGCCTCCACGTCACTGACAAGTAGAGGAACGGAAGAGAAACTTATCCTCTTGTTCCACCACTTTCTGAGATTGATTAATAAGGGTGATCACTAAGAAGTGGTGATGTTATATTTAATAAATAAGACGGCACATGGCTGCACAAGTAGTGTTGAGTGTCAATTCGAGAGGCAAGGTTATGCTTGGAGGATCACAACTCCTAATACCTGTAAAATCCGTCTCTAAGCATGTAAAGCGCTTAAGACCGCTACACACTGTGATTTTCAGCCGTCCCACCAATCTTTGGTTTTGGCTCTTAATCGATGGTCCTGCATCGCATTGTGAGATCGGTTCAAGTCCGGCCATTGTTATGGTCGTGCGACCAAAGACAACCTGCAATTCAATTCTGACCGTGTCAGATATTTGGGGTGATTGTGACTGCTGCTGCAGTATGAGGTGACGTACTGATCAGTGCAACATTGGCGCTAAATATGGGTTTATGAGATTTGCATTGATTTCATTCACATCCAACACAGCATCTCACAGAATTTGGACGTAGATTTTAGCAGATGCACTACCTGCGAGACCCCAAGGTGGCGCTCTGAGTGAGCGGGTAGGAGAAACCGGCAGCCAGCCGCAGCATGACCAGGTAACCCTTCCCCAGGTACCGGACCTTCTCTTCCTGGACGCACACGTCACACAGCTGAGCCAAGTCCAACACCACTGAGAAGGAAAAAAACAAAACAAAACATGAAGCGCTGATGTTCTCCACCAGCAATGCTGCCGTACTGACTCACCTCTGTCCTGGCCCTTCCTCCATAACGTCAGGACCAACGTGTACAGGCTGAAGGTCTTCAGCTCAATCAGGTTCTTGGTCTTGTCAAACACGGCCTCCTCCCAGTCGTCAATGTTCTGCATGGCCACGAAGAGGCATCCGGTGACATAGAAAAGCTTCCACAGAACGCTGTCTGTGGTAGAACACAAGTGACCGAACCAACTTCAGCCAACGGAAAGTTTTACTGAGCCATTATACAAATCAATTTAACGTACCCGAGCTGTAATACGCAGCTGCCAGGCCAATAGATGCTATACCTGCAATGGAGATAATGCATTTGATAAGAGACCTGCAACAGGAACACATTTATTTAAGAATGAAGAATGGAAGATGGGATTAAATTGAAACCCACCAACAAGAAGAGACCATGAGCGGATACCGGGAGATCTTTTGAGGTGGAGCAGGTTAAAGCTGTGCTTCTCAACAGTCATGTACCCCATCTGAATGAAGACCAATAGAGAAATCCAGTACATTAAACAGATTTCACCAAATACCACACAGTGTAGTAGTACTATATCGCTGATACAACCTGGCAAGTATTATGTGACGTCATCTGTCAACAACCTTAGACAAGAGAGGACAAGGGATGTCCACAGTTGGTCATTCTCATTAATATTGAAGAATTTTACAAAGTAGCTCGAGTAGCAAATCTGAGACTCTAGGAAGAAGAACTCGAGACTGAACGTTAGTGTTCCCATATTCACTGATAAACAGACACAGATATTTTGATAGTCATCCTACGTACAGGAGCAGCCAATAAAAGAGAGAGGCTGATGTCAAATTATAATCACTTGGTGCAGTATGTTGGCATGGCCTTCACACTTACATGATGGGTGGTGTTCAAGACCATCGCATCCTGAGACTGAAACAAGACCATGACTTTAAGGGGCCAAAACCGAATCAGGACCAAGGTGTACTACAAACACTGATGATTGGCTTACTGCAGGCTCACCAATCCAGTCAGATCCTTCATCAATGACGGGCACCAAAGTACCACTGATTCCATAGCTAGTGATATACTTAACAGTGAACCAATAGCAAGACAGTACTATGATTTAATCTGAGAGAAATAGGAAGACAATAAGCTGTTCTGTCACTCCAGAGCCTCCCTGACAGGTTGATCTAGACACGGTCTGTGGACCAGTGGCATCCTGGTTACTCATATTTACAAGGTTTTTCTTTTTCTGTTTCCTGGAATGTTACCTGGTTTGGCTCAAAATAATCAGGATCTATTCAATCTCGTCAATTGTGTGTGTGAAGGGAACACGTTTTAAAAGGTGATACTTCAGCAGGTTTAGGAAACACATTACAAAAAGAGATTTCATAAGACAAAAACAGATACTGATGGTTGATGGTGATGATGATGGTTTTAGGATCTGGAGAGCACAGAACAACAACGAATCATAACACTGTATACAATCACAACAAACAGATTAATTCACTTACCTTGAAATGCCTCTTTCTCTGTAACCTTTCTGGCTGTGGATTTAGGGAAATTGCAAAAGTAAACGCATGCACTAAATTTCAAGGAAGTTCATATTATTGCAGAATGGGTAACGCTTCCTTCCGGTTTGCGTCAGCTCTGATTGGTCGAGCTGGTTTTCTTCTGCCTTCAAGATAAAAGCTCAGGGGCAAGCCCATCAGCTTAAGCACAAATAGCTTCTGTTCATAATGCATATCTTATATGTGAATTAATCTGCCTTATCATTTTTGCTAAATATTTCGTATGTAAATTCATAATGCAGTGGAGTTTGCATGTTGCATGAAGAAGAAGAAGAAGAAGAAGAAAATCTTTATACAGTGTGTGTACATTCAACACAAAATGAGAAACACGCTCACAAAAGGACAAAAACATTGATTATTGATTATTGTGGCATCTATTACTATGGTCAAAGCCTATGTTAATAGGTAATTTGCTGCTTTCTAGGTTGAAAATGTATACTATACATATATTTGTTATACATATGATACTTCCCTTTTTCATATAACGTGAATAATGTTAGATGTGAGTATACATGTAAGCAAATCAACACTAATTATTTATTTAAATCATTTTATAACAAAATACACAATTTTACTCTGCAAATCAAGTGCAGCTTCCGGAGCTACCCGGTCCTCTCTCTGCGCATGCGTCAGAGCCGCTCCGCCGCCGCACACACACAATGGAGTCGGACGTACACAGGCAAGAAGGTGTCCGACCCTGAGAGCGCGAACGGGAGGAGGAATGCTGTGAAACCCCACGGTGGAGTTGTAGGTGGATGCGAAGGTTTTCCGGGCCTGCGGCAGCACTGGCGACGCTCGCCCACAGCCGGACGAGGACTTTGCCGGGACAGATTACTGGTGAGTGATCGCCCTGTTCATCTGCCGACCGCTGGGCTCCGGTGCTTCGGATTAACTGGTTTCCCTGTTAACTGGTTGCCCACGTCCTCTCGCGTCGCCTGTCACCGCAGACGTTACCACACACCACACACATCCGAAACTGTTTTACATGTATTCGCATTTAGATAAGCTTTCGAAATGTCGTACCTTTTGTGAGTGTTATTTTGACATACGTTGCTATAAGCAGCGACAAAAGAAGGCAAAAGCAAGTCGGTCACCAGTTAAGAGGGAAACAAGTTATTCCGAAACACCAGCAGTGGCCGCTCTGCTGGATGTCTTCCCTCCCTGATCTCTCTTTTTCTGAATCCTGTCTCTCCGGCCAAGCCTAGAAACAAGCAAACCTCCGATGGATTGCATCACGATTTGACCTTGATCTATAAACAGTGCGTAATTTCACCAATCCAAGTCTTTTCACTCAGTAAAAAAAAAAAAAAACCTACGTAATTACGTATTTACGTGCGCATGTGTTCTACTTATCGTTTATCTTCCCCCTAATGCGTTCTTAAGTATTGTTTCTGTTTTTTTTATGGCTGCTGTGTATATAATTAAAACATTTAAATGCAACTGGAGGATACCATTTGGCCTTTTCTTTCAGTTTCCCACCACTAAAAGAAGTTTGTTATAAGCAGGGCTGCATGTAACAGAGGAGGTGGAGCTGCACACAGGATCCAACACATCACCTCAACACACCTTCAGAAAACACGCAGAGGCCCCACTGCAGAGGAAACATGTCTGAGGTCAACATCGCCAAGCGCAAGAAGTGTGAGAACTGCACCAAGCAGGTAGATTTCTGGATCTGGATCAACCAGCCGAGATGTTTGGGGGGTTTTTTTGTTTGTTTTTTTTTACTCCTTTTCATGAAAAATAAAGTGTGTTGTTTTTTATCACACAGTGCAACAAGAAGAAGAGCGATGAAGGTGCCGACTCAAACCCAGAGCCAGAAGTTGTTAACGGACAGGTAAGACCAGCTTCCTGAGCAACTTTAACACTGATGAGGTCCAATAGATGATGTTTTTCGAGGGATACTTAATCCGATCTTGTGCCTTGATACCAGAATACGGATTACGGAGACCAGTTTTGGGTCAAATGAAAGCTCTGTAATGTAGATGATGTCGAGTGTAAAGGTATCTGGCCTAATAGGGACACTGCGTTTGTTGTTTCTGACACATGTCGACCATCAAACATCTGATCCATGTTTGTAATAGGGATGATTTTGTGTCATATTGTAAAAAAAAAAGTGCATGAAGATGCTACACATTGTATTAAGAGTTATAATAAGTTGAATAATCTCTTTATGATACCCAAGCACAACTACTTCCGCCACAATTTTAAGTTGTTAGGTTGATGCATACTTGGTAAAAGACAAAGTGGTTTGTGTGTTTTCTCAAAGTGCTTGTCAGGATTTCTTATTTCACATACAAACAAAAATGGAGGTGGCAAGTTTGCTTTTAAGCATTAACCATCAGCTTTAATCACATGTTATTTTTCAAACGTGGCACTCACGAGTCTAATTTTTTTAGTCATGTATTCTGTTGTATTAGTCAGTAGCTGTAAAGTATTCTTTCATAATGGTTGATGACCCGGTGGTCAACGATTGAGTCACATTTAGGTGTGCATCATGTCCCGCGAGCCATTGTTTGGACACCTCAGTCTTAAAGGTTAAAACCCGTCAACCCCATATTTAGGCTCTGCTTTTAAAGTTTGTGTGGCCATTTTTACAAAGTTGAACATTTCAAAAGCCTTTAATAGAGGGAAGATGTGTCCAATCGTGACAGAAGGTTTTGAAAGGTCTCAGAAGGATCTTTTTGTTGAGCTTCTTCTTTTTTCCCCCCAAAGCCGAAAGAAAATCCCAGAGAAATCTACTCATGAATGATGTTTGCTTCCTAAGAACTTAGAATGTGTTCCAAATATCTGCACTAAACCCTTGTTTCTGTTTGTGTTGAACCACCTGTGACTGATGGCTTTAATATAAGCCCCTTGAGAGCGAGACAAAGAACAAAACGGGAACTTGTCAGCAATCATGCAGAAATGTTAGACCCTGTGCAGATGAAGACCCGTTGAGACCAAACAGGCCCGAGACTGGAGTTCTTGTAATTCTCTGATGTTTCACTGCGTCGGTGAATTAATGATTTTAAAAGTTTAACCAGAAACAGACCTTTGAACAGGATCATCGTGCTGAAAAGACCCAGAACAATCTCACCTCAGACTGAATCCAAAATCAAAATTGAAAATTTATGAAATGTTCCAGTGAAAAACAGCTTAAAATCTCAAAGGGATTAGAAAATGGATTATACACTAAAGAAAAACTTGACCGAGAAGGTTTGAGGTCAGAACTAATCCAAATTATGCAAGAAGTAATTAGTGCGCTGGGGCAGTATTTCTTCTTCTTTTTTTATTTTTTTTATTTCTAATTTTAATAACATAATCTTAATTTGCAGTTTGGTGGATGATTATAGGTTTCCAAATATAACACACCCAGAAAGAAAGAAATAATTTGTGTAAACAAAGATTTTTCGAAATGATTATGAAAAGGCATGTTTGAAATTTACCACATTTCTAAGGCTATGTTTTCACAGCATTTTCGAGTAAAAATGCAAAACTTTCATCCCTTTTTGGGAGTCTCATCAGCTTGGAGCCACTGGAAACACAACTTTTGCTTCTCAAAAATGCTCCGTTTCAATACATCGTTTTCAGCGTTTATGCCATTTCCATGTTAACCGAAATCGTTTTCAAAATGCTGCCGCGTCAATGACAATTTATACGAATGTACGCATCAATATGAGACGCGTACATTTGTGGGATGAGAATCAGTGAGAATTAATGTTTTTTTTAATGGGTTTTCTTCCTTGTTCCTCCAGTCTTTTTGCATCCTGTGAGATTATTTTTCTTCCTTTTCTGTCCTTTTTAAATCAGAAACTTGAATAACCACAGAGACAAAATATAAAGAAGCCATAAACAAGTAAATTCCACTCTTGTTCTTCCCTTTACCTGGTGAAAACCAATTATTTGTGCCATCTTTGCAGTAACGTGTGGAATATCCATATGAAGGTATAATAGCGCCGCTTCCTGTCTCCCTGCAGCTGAACGACGCCTCGCAGGTTCTGCTGAGCGCCTGTCTGTCCTGCGACGGCTGCCTGTCAGAGGAGGACAGCCTGAGGATCTCCCAGCAGAGCCTGGAGGAGGTGCAGCGGATCCTGGAGCTCAATCAGGTAAGCGCCCGCCACGCCGGGGTGGAGTGACACCACGTTGCTCTTAATTTGTAATTTGACACCGGTGTTGTTGGGGGTTTTTTTTTTCTTCTCCTCTCTGCAGAGGTGCGACGTGTCCAAGCACAAGGTGCTCGTGGCGTCCGTGTGTCCGCAGTCGCTGCCTTTCTTCGCCGTGAAGTTCGGCGTGGACGTAACTGAGGCGGCGCACAAACTCAGCGGCTTCCTCAAGAGTCTGGGTGAGCGAGGGGGGCGTAACTATTCAGCGAAGGCCCCGGGAGAACTATTTACTAGGTCGTGGTGCACATGAACAGTAGCAGCGTTTCCTGAATATTTCCTCTGTTTCTGAGTGTTTTTTATACTTTCACCTCAGCAGCCAACTGTTCCATGGCTCCGCACACTTATTGGGTAAACAAGCACCTAAAACTCTACGAAACTTTGCCGTTTTCATTCGAAAACGTCGTTGTGTAATTGGGGCAACTCTGTCATTGCATCATATTGTTTACATTCTTGGCCATTTTGAACAGAGTGAGCGCTTCAGTACAGGAGTGAAAAGAACAACTATGAGGCCCAGATCTCAACCGGAAATGATGAGTTTACTTGAGGCGAAGCTCAACATTCAGAAGATATCTGTCTTTTATTTAAATATTACCAACTTCCTTTCTGTTGTTCAACTGAAATCCTCCTGTTGCGTTCTCGGATGCTTCATTCGTATAAATTGTCACCGGCTCGTCGGTATTTCCCACCGCGGCTCCACATTCCTCCTCATTCCTCCTCACTCCTCCACTCTCACGCTGGTTTTCTGCCTTCAGGCGTGAAGTTTGTGTTCGACACCACTCTGGCTGCCGGCTTCAGCATCCTGGAGAGCCAGAAGGAGTTCATCCAGAGGTACCGCAGGAGGAACCAGGACTCCCACGCCCTGCCCATGTTCACCTCCTCCTGCCCTGGTAAACTTGCTTCATCCTTATTGTCTCTCCCTGGCGTCCAGAAGTGAACGGAGGTCGAGCTGATTTTAGAAGTAGAGATAGTGTTGGAGAGCTGCGGGGGAGAGATAGAGCGTCCGACTCCCACCACTCCCTTCAGCAGAGATAGGACACACACGTTTTTTTTTTGGCTTCGCTCTACATATTTAGTCATGTGTCTCTAGTTGTTTTGTCTTCCATCGACAACACAAAGATACTTTTTCTTTGTTTTTTTTTATTTTATCAAGGAGTCAAAGAATCAGAAAATAATAAATCTTCTGTCATCAGCAAGCGGTCAAGAGTTTGTATTTTCATTCCTTCTGGTTTTCCACTAGTGCGATTTATCAAGGGTTGATTCTTCTGCCAATGAAGCAATGAATCGGACTGTGTGTGTGTTTTTTATTTTTTCTTTCTCCTGTATATTTAAGCCGTGTGTGTTTGAATGCGTGCGCAGGCTGGATCCGCTATTCTGAGCGAGTCCTGGGCAGCCTGGTCACCCCTCACATCTGCACGGCCCGGTCACCTCAGCAGATCATGGGCTGCCTGGTCAAAGACTTCTTCTCCAAGCAGCAGGTAACCGAGTCACTGCAGATGAGCCAAGTGCAGCGGGGGAGTGCTTCGGCTCTGTTCCTATCCGCCCTCTGTGAGAAACAAGCAGCCTGACGGCGTTTCGCTCTCTTGTTTTCTCTCCCGACAGAAGCTGAGTCCAGAGAAGCTCTATCACGTGGTGATAGCGCCCTGCTTTGATAAGAAGGTCGAGGCTGTCAGAGAGGAGTTTTACAACAGTCTGCTGGAGACCAGGGACGTGGACTGTGTCCTCACCTCAGGTTAGATAACAGGAGAGGAGCATCAGAGAACCCGGATTGTTGTGTCGAGTGTGTGGGTTTTGGTTTGATTGCGTTTTGTTTCAGGTTTATCTCGGCTGTTAATCTCTTTATTTGGACACGGTAGTGGTTTTAAGAGTCATCGGAGCGACACACGTGGCTCCGTTGTTGCTGAAATATTGACGAATTAAACAGAATGAAGGCAAAGCCATCAGACGTTGTGCCAACCGTTGACGTTTGATGTTTTAGGAGAGATCTATTACCTGATGGAGCAAAGGAAGGTCTCAGTGGAGGAGCTGGACTCGGTTCCCCTGGACCAAGTGTGAGTAGAAGCGTTTTTCCACGTCAGGAAACTTTCTCACTGACGGAGGACGTTTGGGAACTTTAGCGCGAGGCGCTGACTGGCTCGTGTTGTGACGGCAGGCTCGGAGAGTCCGGAGACGAAGCTCTGGTGAGGCACGATGGCCGAGGTTCCGAGGGCTTCCTGGAGCATGTCTTCAAACACGCTGCGAAAGAGCTTTTCAGTCTGGACGTCCACGAGATCACATACAAGACCCTCAGGTAAGAAGATGAGGCCACGGATGAAGGTGTAAACCGGGCCTGAGTCGTAATCTCTTCCTCTGCCCCGTTTGGTGGTTTGACAGGAATCGGGACTTCCAGGAAGTGACACTGGAGCGCGACGGGGAGACACTCCTGCAGTTTGCGGCCGTCTACGGTTTTCGGAACATCCAGACTCTGGTCCACCGGATGAGGAAAGGACGCGTGCCGTACCATCTGGTGGAAGTGCTGTCCTGTCCGGGAGGTAACGCTCGAAACCCGTCGGCCCACATTTTAGTCTCGCAGCTGTTTGAATTTTCAAGTTTTGACTCTCCCCGCTGCCCTCAGGGTGCCTGAGCGGCCGCGGCCAGGCGGAGAGCGAGTCGGGGGGCCGGGCGGATAAAGCCCTGGTCCAGCAGATGGAGGATGCCTACAGCAGCGTGCCAGTCCGCCTCCCGGAGTTCAACCCCGCCCTGCACACGCTCTATCAAGACTGGCTGCAGGGCCACGACTCGCCGCAGGCCGCCAAACTGCTCCACACCAAGTACAGGAACGAGAGTCAGATCCACACGCAGCCCCCTCACATGCAGTGGTGAGAGGAAGTCGCTTTAAAGTCGCCGCTCGGACGAGCTCGTTTCCCCAACGCTGGACCAACGAAGAACAATGAACTCTTTGAGTCATACGTCCATTTGGCCACAAGGGGGAGCTGTTTGTCTCTAATCAATGGTGGCTTATCTGTGCCAATGCTGAGAGGGAGAAAGTCCAGAAAAACACACATCTTTTACTATCATTAATAAGTTATTTCGGGTAACAGCGGACAGAACAAATAAATACGAGAGGTCCAAAGTCACCCGACGCGCCGGGCGAACAAGTGTAGCAAGCGTGGACTATTGACCAGTATCGCCAGCAATAAGCCACTAATACTAAAGAAGCTGTTTTCAAAACTGGAACCTGTGAACTCAAATGTACACGCGAGGACTTTGTTTTTATCCAAATCTTCCATATGAATTCTTCAGTGTGTTATTACGTGTCCGTGCCACCGGCCATCAACGAAAGACATCAACTATGCAACCGCGTCGCATCACAAAGAGTCACCGGCCAAACTATCCGTCCCACCTTGGGGGAGTCGTTACTTCCAGTGATAAAAGAGTTTTTCACTTTCCAGTTCAACACACTTTTTTTTTTTTTTTTTTAATAAGTTATGTTTGTTTTTTGGGGGGGTCGTTCTTTTACAAATTTATGCTCGTCGTTACATCTGTGAAGAAGTAAAATATTCTGAAAAAACTGATGGAGTGTTGTTTCTGTTGGTTCTCACACACAATTACTGGCATAATTATTGTATAAGGACCTACAATTTCGTAAACAATTCTTGAGCATTTATGAATTAGTCAAATGTGTCTCAACGCAGTCACCTTTTATACCCCTGAATCCCAACTGATCAAAGTGCTATTAATGAAAATCCACACCGAGAGTCAAGCTATAATATCTGTATCAAGGTTTGGTTTTCTGAGAAAAAGTAAGAAGGATCCATTCCTTAATGGAGCAGCTAAAAATGTGCTAATAAGACAATAATGTAGTAACTTGCCAAAGCTGTAAATGAATGCTTGAGCCAATCTTTACAACTGCAGCCAATAAAGTAGAGAATAAAATTCCATTACAGTAATAATTGTTTTTGACTTTTTATTAAGTTTGATGAACAGAAATTATTGTGGATCGCTTGTTACATTCATTCTGTGAAGATACACACTAAAGTTTTGTTTTTGTTTTTTTTACAATTATGTTATTGCAAGTTGGTCCACAAACGGTGCACTGTATGTGGAATAGCTGTCACATAAAATTAAAGACATTTCATACTGCGCAAGTTAATAATTATTTTATATCTAGTTTAACTGTCGCATGCATCAAGTTCCAGATAAAATTGATGCAAACTTTTTTTTGAAATGTCACTTTATCTTTTCCATTTTGGGTTGTTCCAATCATGTTTTGAACTATTGCAATGCTGTTTACAGTTTTTCTTCTTGGGCTGCAGAGCCGATTTCAACAAGCTTTTATTATCCTGCACGATGGGTTGAAGAAAAGCTTGTTCCCTGAACTTCCCTAATTTCTCAGAAACTGATCTGACGGGTATAGTTGGAACAAGCGCTTGAACTCTAACCACTGACATCTTTGGTTTTACTTTCTTTTACAAAGTTAACAACTCGGCGATTAATTTGCACAATCCCTTTTCTACACAACTCTTCAACACATCCTCTCGTTCAAATTGACAGATTACCTATTCATCTTATTATTTTCTCCTATATTTGGTCACATTCCCTGGAACTTGAAGTGACACTTGGAATATATCAGGGATAAAGAAAACAAGTGTAATGTGAGCAGGAATGTGCCAACAAGTAGCAGATTGAAAGACTTTGTTTTAGAGTTTGCATGTAAAATACTGTATGGGCTTCAGCTCCGAGTCGGTCATATTTGTACACACCCCAATCCATTGTCTGTATTGTCTGCTTTTCTACTGACTTTGGTGTTGTCATGATCAAAGTCAGGGAAACCCCTGGAGGCATGTAGGATGTGTGGCACGCACTTATATTTTCTAGTCGCCAGTCCTGTTTTCTCAGTTGTCCTTGATGCACACGCAACGAAGAAAACTTCTGTGAAGTTTGTCGTTAATCATCCACAGGTCTATCACTTCGAAACGGAATCCACAGTTTGATCAGGTAAGGAAAATCTCTCTTCTTTTTTTTTCTTTTTTTTCAAAAGCAACACCTGCTACTTTACTAATTTCAGTTTTAAAACTGTGTTTTAAAAACTCACTTGTTTTTTTTATGTTGTGTGAACACTTTAGGAATTCATGCCCATTCTCAATCACTGTATTGCACGTAAAGCAGTTAGTGCTGCAGGTCCTTCAGCACTGCTGCATGTCAGTTCAAGAAATCAGTGAAGGGTTGGATTAATTGATCATAATATAAAAAGGATGGGCTTTTTTTTTCTTTTTCTTTTTTCTTTTTTTTTAATTCAACAGTTCAGATTGACTTTTGCTTTCTTGTGCAGCCACATCTGCATTTCACTGAATTGTCCTCATGTTAAAAATGTTACAAATGCCCTCAATATCCTGGATGAAAATGATTCTTGGCTCATCCAGGCGGAATCAGAACAATACAGGACTCTTTGTTTGCTTCTTTCAGCTTCTGATGAAGGTGGAACTTCCACCATGAGTGACCTTTGGAGGCTCGTGATTCTATTCTCTGTACTGCAAACCGGAGTCTGGTCAGATGAGGGTGATTGCACTTTGGCTGTTCCAGAAATGTACCGATCAGCTATGATATCATGAAAACCTACCAAATAATGTGCTGAGTGTTGTGTACTATAATCTACACTGTTTGAGTCTTCATAGGACAGTGTGCTTGTGTGAGCTTGATAAGAAGTATTGGTTCCTATCACTTCACTTTACCTGTCAGGGGTCATAATGTTATGGCTCACTGGTGCAGATTAGATGAATATACATCAGACTATTTATTTATTTATTTAAGAAAGAAAGCTTTTAGCAAGTTATTTCCTTCACTCGTACTGTATTTTATCTAATTTTGTTTGTTCAGTTTTATTGCACTCATTCCTTGTACAGCACTCTGTGATTTCTATCTGTGAATTTTTTATTTATTAATATTTTTTACTCGTTGCTGTTGTTTTCTCTTTCAGTTCTATCAGTGACCTGCAACGATACTTTTTGGGTCCAGCTTGGAGAATCAGTGACCATCAGCTGCGTCATTAAATGGCACGATATAGAACAGAAATGCTATCATGTAAAATACAATTTCACAAGTAACAATGTCAACATGTGTGACCCCACTCTGTCTGGCAACGTGTGTGAGTCTGATGACATGACTTACATCTCACTGAGCATCCCCGAGGTGCTCAAAGTGGAAAAGATTGACGTTGAAGTGTCTTCGATCTGTGGAATGGATCATACATCTCTCACAGTGCAGCCGTACGGTGAGCAGAATTTAGCTTCCTAACATGTGTGTAGCTATATTAGACATTATATTTTGTCCATGTATCAAAATGTGTGTGTCTCATTTAACTAGGTGAGAGGCAAAAACCACCGCCATCACAGCTGAAGAACAAGCCCAAGCTCAAGACTGAGAAGGGAGAGCCAATGCAAGGTGATGACCAAGGCAAGAGGACGGCCATCATTTTTGTTGTTGTCGTTCTCATTGTCGTTATAATCGTTCTGTGTGTCGTGTACAGGAACAGTGTGAACAAAAGAATCTGTCCACATGGTGTCTGAAAACCATGTCTGAATTATTAAAAAAAATTTTTTTTATTGTTGTACTTTGAAAACATTTGTTTATAACAAATCAACATAATGTCCCAAGCAATTGTTGCACAACAATCAACCACATTGGCGCTTTGCTATTTACAGCAGTGTTGTAAATTACAATATGTGGCATTCAGATGTCAACTTCCCCCATTGCTCACTGCGATCTCGTTATCTAGTTACAGCCCTCAGTCCTAAACCACATCCTGCATTGTTGTTATTGAAAGAATAAGTTGTGTCCATCCATCCATCCATCCATCCATCCATGACATCCATCCATTATACCAGGGATCTGCAACACAGCTTTAATGCATGTAACCGTATCTTTTATGACAATTACAACAGCTGATTTTTTTTTTTTAAGCATTTTTGAGCCATTTGTATTTCATTTACTTTTAATTTTATTCTTTACATCTTTTGGCTTTTTTTGTTTAACTTCTCCTCGTGGTTTTAGCTGCTTTAGCCATTTTTATAAAATTGTTTTGGTTGTTTTAGCCATTTAAAGTTGTACCTTTTTTGACATTTTCGTCATTTTAATTTGTTTCTTTTAAACTTACTTAGTGGTTTTAACTATTTTACTGATGTTTATCCATAAAAGCTGTTTTATTTGTTTTTCCTTTTAAAGCCATTTGGAGCAATTTTCCTTTTCTATGCTCTTTTTAAACAGAAGATAAGAGGGGATTTTTTGTTTGTTTGTTTGTTCAAGATATTCCTGTATATATCACCAAAGATGGCCTAAAGAGCCAAAAGTTGCAAAACTTCTTTTTGTATGAAAGTATGTAAATGTGCATGTCTGTGTTTACTGTAACTGAGCCATGGATAAATAATGACGTGATTTAAATAAAACACTAAGACAAGAGAAATTCCACCTTAATTCTCCGACCTCAGGGAGATTAAGGCCTTGGTCATGTATTAATAATCAAGAGGTAGCATGAGACTCAAATTGTATCCTGTAATTCTAATATAAAAATGTCAGTTCTGGTTCCATAACTGGGGTAAGGGCCAGGTAATCTGCCCCGCATCTCCTGCCTGGCATTTGTTTTAAGACTGAAATGGAGGTCAGACATTTCTTGTAGTTGGTCTCATGAGGAATTTTGATCAAAATCCTTAAGCCTTCAAGTATTGTGCTTGGTAACTGGAAGTTTCAGCTCCTTCCACTGATTCTTTTGTGGCAAGGCCACCCTATGATCTGAATGTACTATATCTTTACATATTATTATTATGATTATGATGACGATGATGATGATGATGATGATGATGATGATGATGATGATTGTTCTAATTATTATTATAAATACATAAAAAACACAAAAATGATTATTGAAAGACATTTAGTGAAAGCTTCAGGGCCTCTACAGCGAGACTAAAGAGCCACACGAGCCTCCACAGCACTGGGATGAATATGTAATAGAAGTTACCGTTGTAAAAGCTGGGTAGAGCTACAGCGCAAGCCAAAATTTACTTGGGAAGTCATCAACCCATTATTAAAATCACTGCGTATGCAGACCATATCAGCTTCTACCAACGCAGAAGGATCATGGTTTTAACCATGAACATCTGCGTTTGATGACCCCTTCCACCGCTTATATGTTGTGCTACAGATTGAGTGCACACCCACAAACCTCTCAGCTGTTCTCGCTTCCTCTGCAAACCACATCTCTTTTCTCAAATCTTCATGTGTCAGTTGGACCATCAATCTGTCAGCGTCTGGGCCTGTGTGCACGCCAGCTTCTAGGATGAAGGTCCAGTGGTGGAGCTGCATGCTGGGCTTGCTCTTCATGCCCGCTGGGGTAATACTCACCAAATGGACGGGTGAGTGTGTTTATCTGGACACAAGAAGTTGCAAGATAAAGCTCTCGTAATGCAGATGTCTTCTAAGTTGACACTGAGTTTCCATTTCCTGTTTACAACTTCATGGTGTTATTTTAGCTTTTCAAACAGTCAATGACTATTAATGCAAAAACAAAAATGGCAAGAAATGCGTGAAAAAGAAATTTAATATTTGAAGGATATGCTTATTCTATCTTTGCAGCAGAAACCCAGCAAGGACATATAAACCGTTTAGCAATAGGCAAGGATCAATAGTTCATTCTGTTGTAAAATGTTTGCAACCCAAAATGTTGGTTTGCTCTTTAATAAAATGCTTTTTAATGTACTAAAAAAAGTAGTGCCTCCTTTGTTGCTCACCCACTCTTGCATTAGATTATAGAAAGTGTTCTATTTTGATTATTGTTCTTGAGGTTCTCAGCTATTAATTTAGATCAAATATAAATTGAATGCATTTAGTCTCTCATGGCTTGCAGAGCGAAAATTATTGATCATCTTCCATCACTGGATTAAAGTCACTCTTGATTAGAAAAACATGGCAAAAACAAAAAAAAAAAGATTCACGACTGAGCTCGAGCACAAAAACTGATAAACACCTTCAAAAAATATATATCTAAGAATTATTGTACATATATTCATATTATGCTGCGATGAGGGGAGTTGTGAAACTGTGATTGTCCAAATCTTAATTGGCAGCTGCAACAACAGTTCAAAAACAAAACAAAAAGGCTTATCTAACTTGATGCAAAAGAGTCACCAACCACCTTTTTTCCAATCAACAGCTGATCAACGTCCCCGCTCCACTTCCTTCGTGAAGATTAACTCCTCCATTGAGATCTCGTGCTCCACGTCCTTGTCCGAGCCCCTGGGTCTGTACCTGAAAAGGCATTTTCTCAACGATGCGGAAATCCTGTACTTGTCCCTGGAGGAAGGACGGGTCACCAAAACCATCAAGAAAACAGAGTTTAAAGATCGGATTCGTGTGCCGGTGGGGCCACAGGTCAAACAGGGCCACAGCTTCACCTTGCAGCTGTCTCTGCTCAGGGTGGAAGACACTGACTTGTACTACTGCAAATGGTCTTACTTCGAAGATGACGCGTCAGGAGATCTGTCCAGCAACGGCACCGTTATCATCGTCGGAGGTGAAAAAAAGTTTACGTGAACATACTTTGCAGTGGATTACTTCTTATCTTTAGAAGTGCTTCTTCGCAATAAACCACTGGAAGGTTTATTTATTTAATCTTTTAATTGTGTCACGTTTGAAGGGAACATGCATTTGTGGGATGAGCAGCAGAGCTAAAATTGCCGAACACCTAATGAAAAGCACTTTTTTGTTTTCTTCGGTAACCTTCTTTCTCTCTTTCCCTGACAGAAACAAACCCAGCAGAAGCCTGCGAATCAACAGCCGTGGATCTTATAATTATTTGCTTGACTACTGCAATACTCTCAGCCGTTGTCATCCTCGGTATCGGAGCATTTATTTTGAAGTGCACCCGAGTAAGTGCTTTCACTTTAAGTTCAAGATTTCAACTGAAACCTTTTAAGGGCGTCCACCAATAGATCACAACAATTGGCCAACGGAACCTGAACCATACATTTTTAAAGTTTACGCTTTTGGATTTCTTGCACAATTACCTTCACTTTGATTTATTAAATTGGCGAACAAACATGTGAGGAAGGGAAAGCATTACCAAGAGTTAAAACTGGGAGATCGACTTGAATTCAGAAGGTTTTCCAGAAGAGAGAGCCAGGGACAACTAGAGTGCACTTTCTCAATCCAGGAGCTGATCTTGTTGTCTTCATGTTCCACAGTTTAAAAAGATTTTCAAGCCTGGTGGAGGTGTGAAACCACCAACAGCCAGCCGGCACCAGCTTGTGGCTCCAGAGCAGCCGGTCCAGCACTGCCCATACATGATCACCGCTTTGAGCCCCCGGGCATCAGGGGCTTCCCGCGGGTTTGTTGCAGAGCCGATGACCCTCTGAGTCAGTGGCTCACTGGCTCATACTAACGTCGCCTCGAGTTTCCTTTCTCCGTCACCCTTTGAGGTTTGTATGCAGAAAAGAGACTGGGTCACCACATCCTGGCTGATGTGAGGTACACAGGGTGTGTGATGTATGTGTTAAAAAAAAAAAAGAAGCAAACTTGCAAAGTCTGCATTTTCTCTCGCTTGTTCTTTTTAATGAAGCGTCATCTGTTTTCCAGGTTGCTCTGTACAGAAAATGTGGCATGTATATTAAATCTGTATCTTTTAAACCCTGTGGCTCCTTCAAAGAGTCTTTAATCTTTACTTTTAAAGCAATACAAGAAAAGTAATTTACTTACAAAGTGTTTTGCAAGTTAGTTCAAATGTATCTTAATAACATAAAGCCGCAGTATTGTTGTGTTGCTGTGATACTTCAGCTGAGCTCTCAGGGCTGTGTGAGATCAGATTCGAGGACAACACATCCACAGACAACTCGTTCACAAAACTGCAACCCAGGACAACTTGTCCACGGATGACATTTCAGAGTTTTTGGGAGGAAATAAATCCTGTACAATGTACTTTTACATATTATTTTGGCACGGCCGTGTGCTGCGTATGCTCGTTATTGACTGTATCAGTCAGATTTTAATCATGTTTATCAAATAATGTTGCTACTCTATGAGCCCTGCAGCACATGAATATGTCAGAACACAAAAAAGAATAACTCCAATAATAATCATTTGAAAAATAAGACAGAAAACAGAAATTTTATAAAAAGACACCAAATAACCATGATGATACAAAATACCTACAGAAAAACTTAGATCACAAAAAATAGATGAATACCAAAAAGCTGAATGATTGAATAAGATACATACATTGTGGTCAAATAAAAAACAAAAACATTTGCAACAATTGTTGAAAAACAACAACACAACGTCAATAAAGACTTGAGGTGGGGGTGGGGGGCTTTCACGTGTCCATGCCCACGACCTTGTTCCCTCCTTATCCGCACCTGCATGAATTAAACGCGGAACCTCTGAACGGAAGCCTCCGTTCTTCCACGGATTGTTGTGATAGTTGCACACGCTCCATCCTTGAAAGCCTTGACAGCACACTGCAAGCTTTAACGCCAACTAAAGTGTTTAAAAGGTCATTTGAAAACAACCGGCGTGGGTCTGACGGTCTGTGGGCTTTGAGTTCCGAGCGGGGAGCCACTATGAGTGGCCACAAGCTGCTGTCCTCCCGGCTGAAGCTGTGGACTTCGGGACGGAGCGGATGGATGAGCCGACTCCATGAAGGTAACACCCTGTCAATACCCCTGTAAATAAACACCCTGTCTAAAACAAAACGCTAAAACCTCTCCGAATAATGTTCTCTTCGGCGTAAATACCGTGCAACATTACTGTTAATTAAAATACTATAAAAGGATCATAAATTAACGTGCGGGTTGATACCAGTTGTTTACTTCCGCAACCCGTTCGTTCCAACTGTGTAAGTAATGAGTAATAAACAAGCTTGAATGAAATGGGAAATTACTCACACTAATAAAAGTGTGTGGTTTCATTTTCACATCCATGTAACAAATGTCAGTAGTAGTTCAGCCAAAAATATTTATCCTGTGAAGACTGTAGTTTATGAACAGTAGACATGGTGAAGTTACCCTCAATGAAAATAGCCACTTTGCCCCACAGACTCTTTTCTGATCTCTCTGCAGGTATGAGTGAATGTGGAAGAGCTCCTGTCTCCTCCTGCAGCCCCAAAATATGTGTGGTAGGAAGCGGACCAGCAGGCTTCTACACTGCACAGCATCTGATCAAGGCATGCACTACTTGATCGCATTGATTAGAGGAGTGTATATCAACCATTCCTTTACTGCATCTGTGTCCTAATTTAAATTATGTTTTCGATGGATGTAGAATTCGGGGTAGCTTTACGTATTTGTACTATTAAAGCTCCTACTTGACCTCTCCTGATGATTATTTAGTGTGCAGATTTTCTTTCTAGGAATGTTTCTGCCTGAGCAGCATTCCCAAGAGATTTGCCGGATGTTCGGTTAAATTCTATGTACAGGCCATTCAGAGAAGTCTTCTATTGGGGGCCCCCCATTGAAACCTTAAGACAGGCTCATGCACACTTATTAGTCATTATTTAATGTCAGAAGTTATCAGTCCATCAACCATTCACACACTCCCACCTCTCATGCCGTTTGAGTTTCGGTCGTTCCTTTTCAGGGTCGTCACAGCCCATCATGGGATCTGCATGTTTTGATTTGGCACAACTTTGACCTTAGATGTCCTTCCTGATGCAATCTGAGCAGTTGGAGGTGAAGGACCATTTTCAGGGCCCCAAACTAACCTTCTATTTACAAGTTTGTTTCTCAAACGTTCAGACCGTCACTGAATTGAGACGGCAGAGGGGTTAAACCTGTCAGGTTTGAAATGAGAAAGTACCGAACTCATTATAAAATGCTCACGTCATTGTGCTGGGTAGCGGCTCCCACCACGCTTCAACCGATTCAGCTTCAATAAATGCCAAATGCCTCGAGGGGAGATAAACAAAATGTATTTATTTATTTATATGCTTACTTAATTACTTACGTACCAACTTGTCCATTTACTTTATTTATTTTGAACATGGATTTTTAAAACATACAGAAATAAGTAGAGCAATAATGATAACATGTGTTTCCACATGATCAAAAAGTAGAAAGATAAAGTTTAAACTCATCTAGTCCTCCCCCTTAAATCTGAATGCTTATTGATAATTATCACCTTCGCCTTGTTGCTACCGACTCTGGGAACACGAGCCTCTTCCTGAGGACCTCAACTCAGAGGTCTGGATGTTTCATATTCTATAAGTCTGAGATCTATTCAAAGCTTTTTCGGCCAGAAGTCAGATTTTGCGGTGGATCCTTTGACACACAAGCAGCAGGTGTGATGCGCTCCTCCCTCTTTGTGTTGGTGAGGATTCTGGGTGAGCTACAACTGTCTGCAGATTTTTTATTAAAAACATTTTTTTTTTTACAGCAAACAGTAAATGCACCGTTCCAATAACCCCGAAGTTACACAGAATCTTGTGAGAAATCAGATGGTAATAGGCTGGGTTTGCTATTGTCTGGTTGTTCTATTTCAGGTCTGGCTCCATAGTCACACCCAGATTTCTGGCCTGACTTGTTGTCTGGAGTGACATGACAAGACGGGTGCTGACCTTTAAACTTTTTTCTTTCAGGAGGAAAACATTTGCCTCTGTTCTTTCTGGGTTGAGTTGTATAAAGCTCTGAAACGTCGACCCATTCATTTTAATTTATGCACTTCCACCGTAGGTTTACTGACGCTGATCTATAGAGCTGTCTGTTGTCTGCATGATTCTGGTAGATCTTGTAATGCTCCATGTTGTGAGCCAGAGGGAGCATTTAGATGTTAAATAAAAGTGGCCCAAGGATGGAGCCTTGAGGGACCCCGCAAGTGATTTCTATACTCAGACGGCTTGACACAGAATAGTCTAGATCTTGTAAGTAAGATTTAAACCAATTTAAATGCAGTGCCAGAAATTCCCAACCACTTTTCAACCCCGTCAAATTTGAGTAGCAATAAAACTGAAGGACCACTTTGAGTCACCCTCATGTTTGTAATGTTTCCAACAAATAAGAACCTTTGTTTTTCTGGAAAGCTTTTCCTTTTCTCCCCATCACTTCACGTTTGGAAGATGTTTAATCGGAACATCTCTCCTCCGTTTTTATGGGGATTTGGTTTTCCCTCACAGGCTCGACAGGATGTGGAAGTGGACATCTACGAGCGTCTGCCCGTCCCCTTCGGACTGGTTCGGTTCGGAGTTGCCCCGGATCATCCTGAAGTCAAGGTATCGGCTCCTAATTGAGAATTCTTCTTGAAGAAGTAATTCATATCGGACACTATTTCCAATCTTGCTTCCATAATTACGATTCTCAAATCTGTCACTCTTTCCTCCAAGTTATCTAAATTATTAATATGTCGGCTTCTTTCACATAATAGAACACAGATCTCTATTGCAACAGCAACTTCAATTAACATTAACACAACTTTAATGTTTTTTTTTTTAAATATACATCACTGCTTACAAAGTCAAATTTTCCATGAATACAAGAAAAATAATAAACACATTTGAAACAATCGTCCTAATTTTCCAATTTCACACAGGGTATGAAAAATCTGCACACAGTCACATTAACATTTAATTAGCATCTTATGCACTTTCCCAGGTTTAAAAAAAGGTGTTTAGCAACACAACTTTCAGTTTCTCTTTTTTTTAAGTTTTGGTTAATTTTAATCTTTTTTTTTTTTAATCCTTGAGGCTTTAACCACTGGATGAGACTAAAACGGAGCTGAATTACTTTGGCTAATGCTAAAGATGAGACAAAAATCCTTAATGGAAACAGACAAAAACATTACAGTAAACCTTTAAAATCATTCAATCTTTTCCCATAGCTTTCAACCCAATATTAGATATAAGATATAAAATCAAAGCCAAATTAGCTGATAATTATAAATGGTAGCCAATGTATATGCTGAAGGTAATTCTAATAAATAGAAAGACAGATTATAATAAATGCGTCATGTTTGTTTTGTCACCCTGCTTGCCGGTTCAGTGTCAAGTGCCAGTTTTTTGTTGTTGTTGTTTTTTTAAACAAACAAGACTTGGAACCATGCCAGGGCATCAGATGATGTTTTTTTTCTATTCACGTAGCCAACTGGTTCTCATGTAAACTGCAAATGTTTCCAGGACCAGATGCCAGTAGACATATAAAACAATCAGCACTCAAACCCACGCAGATTGTGACACACTAGTTGTACACAATAGTTAATTACCTGATATTGTCAGTTGGGGAGTGTGGCTGCAACTTAAGTCTGAAACTGAAAGGACGCGGTCGTAAACGTCTACAGCGGAATGTGAAGGTTTGATTTCTGCAGTTGGGGGAAATTTAACAACCTGTGCACTTGGACTAAATTACAGGTTATGGTGCCACAAGATTTATGAGCAGATCGGTTCAGGATGCCTTTGTTTCATACCAATCGGTCAGTGGGACATTTCTTTCTAAAGGTGACCTACGATGTGCATCGACTGACTTACCGTAGCACCTAGTGGTACAAAGTAGTAATAACAACAAATAAACCTGGCTTCATTGAGACACTTCTTGACATCCTCTCATTATAGAAAGATTTTGAGTTCAAGTAATTCTTTATAGGGCTTGGATTTTTAAATTACGTACAAAAAGTTCATATGACTAGGTGTCTTTCTGTACTTTAGATGCAGCCAAACCTTCTGTTTCTGCTCATGAAACAGAAGGCTTCTTCTGTTTCTGGTAATGATTATGGTTCCATTTCTTTAGAACGTCATCAACACGTTCACGCAGACGGCCAATCACACACGCTGCAACTTCTACGGCAACGTCAACGTCGGGACAGACGTCAGCCTGGGCGAGCTGCGGCGGGCCTACCACGCCACCGTGCTGGTGAGAACAAACCTCACCGCCTTGTTGGCAACAAAATGCCCGGCAGTATTAGTCGATCTGGTTAACTCTGGCTCTTCTGTGTTGTGACAGAGTTATGGAGCAGAGGGGAACAGGAGCATGGGTGTGCCGGGGGAACACCTCCCCGGCGTTTATTCCGCCAAAGACTTCGTGGGCTGGTACAACGGTCTGCCCAGCTGCAGGGAGGTACGGGCCGATCGGCGGAAAAACACAGCGAGAACCATCTCTGTTTTACCGATTGTGATTTGTTTTGCGCTCAGCTGACCCCGGACCTGAGCTGTGACACCGCCGTCATTCTCGGACAAGGCAACGTGGCCTTGGATGTGGCCAGAATCCTCCTGTCTCCCACCGACATGTTGAAGGTGAGTAGTGTGAGGCCCTGTGGCCACGACGACGGTTTCAAGTGGAAACGGAAAAACTGCCATTGCGTTTTGGGGTTTCGATGCTCTGAGCTACTGAAAATATACATTGTGAAAACGGCTCCCAAGGTGGCAACCAAATACTTTTGGCAATATAGTGTGTATATACATACACACACGCTCATATATATATGTGTTGGGTTTTTTTTCTTGGTGGATAGTTCTTCTTCTCTTCTTCTTTTTCCTCCAGAACACGGACATCACCCAGCCCACCCTGGACGCCCTGGCACCGAGCCGAGTCCGCAGGGTCCTGATCGTGGGCCGACGAGGACCCCTGCAGATCGCCTGCACCATAAAGGTGGGAGGTTTTAGGTTTTTAAGTAACCAAAAAGATTTATCACCAGAGTTTCACTCAGCTCATATGCTCAATGACATAAAACCACGATATCTTAATATTGTATTGCCATGTTGTATTTAATCCTTCATTATTACCACCTTAACAATGTCAGAATGAGGTTTGTATTCATTGTTATCCTCACTCGCTATAGTTATTAATCCTATTTGAACGAATAATTTTACTTAGTTTATTGAAAACATGTTTTGTTTTTTTCAATAAAAAAAAATAACTCATTACTTGAGATACTTGTCTTTCTGGGTTTATAACAGTTTTTAAATGTTAGTTTTAACTGTTGACAAGAATAGTTTCTTTTATTATTGCCTATTAATAGATTTAAGCCATAAATGAAAAGCTTGGGACGACTGATTAGATAGTTCTTCTCACTTTCTGTCCCATTTATACCGAATCTTTACATTTGGAGCCATTCCTCTGTTTTTTTTTTCTCCAGGAGCTCAGAGAAATGGTGAACCTGCCGGACTGCAGGCCCGAGATGGTGGCAGAGGATTTTAAAGGAATCCCAGAAGCTCTGAAAGGTTTCTGCCAGAGTCTATTTTTAAATATCATTTTCCGTTGTTTGAGAACAGTTCTTACTTTTTATCAGCTCTCTCGTGACACTGGTCACATTGTAATTTGTAGATATGTTCTTCTTGTCCTTGACGTTTGTCCCTTCCTGCATAGCTGTTCGGTATGTTATCACATTTAATATTACAGCAAAACAGTTTAATTAATTTGTAATGTATTTTCTTTTAAAGGTGCTTTTTAAAAAATATTGTTACAAAAATAGGGGAAAAAACTAATATTTGGATTTTCTTTAATTGAAAACATAAAAAGATACAAAATAAAGTATATGTTTTGTTTTTATTTTCTTGCAAAGAGTTCACTTTGATCCCTCCCTAAAAGTTTTAGTATTTCTTGTTCTTTTATTGGAGGTTCAGAACTGATTTCAGTCTTATAATCTCCATAAACTATGTGAATGTCGTCTCATTGGGATTCATGCAAACATGAACCCAAACCACAGGTCTGATACAGGATTTTAAAAGTTAAAAAAATCAATCAATTCCCCTTATCATCACCACTGTGATGTGTGTCCACTGAACACACAAAACTCAATAACTGAAGGTGGCATGAATGAATTATGTTATTGGAAACTTGTACCCAGGAAAGTCTGAACATTAAGCTACTTTCTGTTATGGTTTCTGCGCTGTGGTGTCGAGATTGTGGTCACAGCAAGGCACAGTTACAGGAAGTTTGATCTCGACCCGTGACTTTAAATATTCAGTGTAGCTTGTGAATATGAGAGTCTTTACTTGTACATGTATGAAGTGCCAGCTTGTCTGTGTGCTGCAGTGGCAAGAACAAGTTTGTGAAACGGTTTTCCAGAATTGTACAAGAAATACTCATTAAAAGTGATGGATAACTTGTAATTATTAATATCTTCTTTGTATCCAGACCAAAAAAATAAATAAAATGCGATACTCTTGCATCAACTTAAGAGAAATTAAGACAATTTAAAAGACCTTCGTGAAGACCCAGTAAAAGCTTAAATTTCAGTGGGTCACCATGGTTCTATAAAACAACCGTATCTCTGTGATCTGTTTCAGACATACCTCGGCCCAGGAAGCGTCTGACGGAGCTGATGCTGAAGACGGCCTTGGAGACGCCCAGTGAGAAGGAGCAGGCGAGGCGGGACAAGGCGTCCCGCTCGTGGGGCTTTCGATTCTTCCGGAGCCCCGTGGAGGTTCTGGCCAGCGGCGGCAGAGCCGCCGGCATCCGACTGGCCATCAACAGGCTGGAGGTGCGTCACGTCCAACACGCCCCAGGCCCAGTTTAAATTCCCGTGTAAGGCTGTCGTTTGTCTCCACGGGCAGGGCGCGGGCGATGGAGCTCACGCCGTGCTCACCGGGGAAGTCGAGGATGTGCCTTGCGGCCTGGTCATCAGCAGCATCGGCTACCGGAGCCTCCCCATCGACCAGTCGGTGCCCTTCGACTCCCACAAGGCCGTCATCCCAAACAGCATGGGCCGCGTTCAACAGGCTGCAGGTACAAGGTCATAACTCTTCTCAGATCAACTCACTAACATCTTGGGCCCCGTTGCTGTTGCTGGTGTTGTACACACTCCCTTTCGCCACGTGATATTTTGGCAGAACATAATTTACACTCTTGTTATTTTGTCGTTATAATTAATATCGAAGAATCTCAAACTGTTGACGTCGCTCGTCTTCTCTCGTCTACCTGCTGCTGACGTTGCTGGTGGGTGACATCATGTAATAGTCCCTGGTTTTCATCAGTGAGTTTATTGCTGTATGAATGCTTATATTTTTTTTTTTTTGGGGGGGGGGGGCATACTAAAGTTTAGCCTGGTCTTGTTCTTTGATATGTGTCTGTAGGACTGTATTGCAGCGGCTGGGTGAAAACTGGCCCAACCGGGGTGATCGCCAACACCATGAACAACAGCTTTGACACAGCTCGCTCTTTAATGGAGGACATCGACTCCGGAGCTTTGGATGTGTCTTCTACCAGGCCGGGCTCACAGAGCATCAGCACTCTGCTGGCAGAGAGAGGTACTGCACTGCCCCCTGACAGATTTTCACTCTCTTATATGAGACTATAGATTAGAACAACCCGCGACTCCTTAGCCCTGCTGGAACGGCTCCCTGAAGCTGTCAGAAAATGGAATGTTTTAAAAAAAAAGTTCTTAATTTTGTTTGTACATTGTCCATTTTGTTAAAGGGACTTTTTTCTCAACTTGTATCAACTTGTTGTATCAACTTGTTGATGCAATAGAAGCCAAACTGGCTTCAAAAATGACAAAAACAGTAACGGAAACATTAAATAGATGCAACAACAAAGAAACAAAAAAAGTTCATGCTTGTTCTCATTGGTCCAACTTTTGGGACGTGTGACTCACGGTTGTTGATGTCAGTGGTTCACTGAATCCGTGATATATTCTCACCACTTATTTTATGTTTTTGTTGGAGCTCGGCTATTTCAACTGTTTGGGCGTCTGTTGGGCGAGTTTAGATATCCCAGTTCCTGACCAAGTCCAGTTCAATCATCAAATTCAATTTTATTTATAAAGCACCAAACACAAAAGTCATCTGAAGCCAATTTTACAGAGTAAAATCCAACAATTCCACATGAGCAAGTGGAGGAGATGGTGGAAAGGAAAAACTCCCTTTTTACAGGAATAAACCTGCAGAACCAGGGTCAGAGACTTGTTTTAATAGGTAAACAAAATAGTCTTTAAAAACGGATTCAAAATGAAATAAAAATGAAATCTGTGAGATTCTACAAAATAGGAAAAAAATAAGAAAAATACAGCCACCAAATCATTTAAAACAAAATTCAAAATTGCAACAACTATGCAAATTGATATTTCAACAAATAAATGCATGAATTTCTGAGATGACAATAACAAAGCTGCAAAATAACAAAGGCAACTAAACTAAGAGAAAACTTAGAAGGTGCAGACCTCTAAAAAAATACAATATAGAACTGCATGAAGCAGATGGAAATCCATGAGGCGATGCAAACACCCAATAGAGGAATGTTCAAGAGATGCCAAGAAAAACATCAAAGAAAATGAAAGTGACGAGACGGTGACGCCATGAAAACCCAACGAGACTGTGGACCGAGACAAGTCTCAGAATGTCACAAAAGGACTGTTGACAGACTGATGATCTACAGTTTCCAGGAAACTCTATTAAAGTGTAAATTATGAATTATTTTGCTTTCGGTTCATTGCAAAGATGAATCCAATAAAAGCTCTGACCTCATGTTGAACTGGTTTCAGGTAAATGAAAGTCCTTAATAATAAGAATATCCATGGTCAATATGATATCTGAGGCCCCATTTGCACGACAATAAAAAGTGAAAATGCAAAAAAAAGATGCATTTTCACTTTGAAACATATAAACAGAGCCCAAAAGTCTAATCAAAGAAAAATGTTGCAGGTGCAAGTGAATGCAGATCATTTCGGTCTCAGTTCACTTCAATTAAACAGTTTTATTCTCTGGTCATCTGTATGTGCGTCTTGCTTGTGTGCAGGAGTGAAAGCGGTGACTTTCTCGGACTGGGAGAAGATCGACAAAGTGGAGACGAGGAGGGGCGAGGTCATCGGGAAGCCCCGAGAAAAACTGCTGACTGTGCAGGAAATGCTGCAGGTGGCTCGCTCGTGACCAACAGACTGTTCGCTGGCGAAACGCTGCACTGCTCGGCATCCACGTGGACTTCACTGAAATATAATGGGGAAAGCAATAAGGGTTGATTCTTTGTGTCGTTAACTGTGACGACGTTAATAATCAAAAGCACCGAAAGACTGACAAACAACACAGAACTCACAGTAAAGGTGCTTTAGGTTTAAATCAATGTTGTGACTGAGATGTTTTCACACTTCTTGTGACATTTATCTTCTGAAATATATTTTGTATCAAATAAAGTGATGTATATTATTACACCCACACCACACCGATGAAAATTATTTTTAATGGTCTGACGTGACACTTTGTGCCTCTTCCTTCCCCGATAAGTTAATCATTTGGTTTCTCTAACACTAAAAATA
The DNA here is from genome assembly GCF_963422515.1 of Blennius ocellaris. Classification (NCBI taxonomy): domain Eukaryota; kingdom Metazoa; phylum Chordata; class Actinopteri; order Blenniiformes; family Blenniidae; genus Blennius; species Blennius ocellaris. The sequence continues at coordinate 8,264,089 of NC_137670.1, read as the reverse complement.
TGTACCTGAGTTGGCATTTGTAGCCTCGCTCCAATGAAGCTCTTTGAGGTTTCTGAGGAATAGTTGCAAAAATGTCACCTTTCCTTGTCTGCACACACAAAGAAATTCAGTGTTCGGTATTTTAAAGGGGTCTCATTGGTCCATAAACATTGTATTCAGTTTGTTGCCTTACATCCAGCTTTTCCTTGATTTTTGATTTTCCTTGAACCATTTGAACATTGGACCTTAAGAGCTGTATTTACAATCTGCTGTGTCTGTGTGAGCTGGACTGGCTCCGCCCACACATGCCCATCTTAGGAAGAGGAGGAAGTACTTCTCATGGTGCCAGAGCAGAGGCCTGTACTACAAACATTCATAAATAAATCCAGGATCTCTCTGTTTCCTGGGTTGACTTATTCAGACATGCGCCGTCCTGATTAGCAGTAATACGAAGCAGGTTATCACTTTGTTGGTTTAACCTTTTGGGCTGAACTTCCTCACTGCTCCTCTTTTAGTTTAGATTTTCCATCCAGTTGCTTTGAGGTTGTGTTGTGACGGCGCAAGTCGTTGTGCGTTCCATAAATTCATGTTTCTGCAGTTCTGTGAGGTGTGATCATTAACCTCATTATTCCAGGTCAAGTCTTGTGGAGGAAAATTCAGTGACCAGGATTTATTTTATTAGATTTTCTTAAATTTTTTTAAAAGAATCACTCTAAATTAATTTCTCCTCTCTGTGCCCGTGCACCAATCACCATCATTTAAGAATGGCTGGGTCATTTTCCAGGAGATCTGACTAGTTATCGAAATCTTAACTTGGTCCGGACCAGGTTAGACTTTCAACTCACCTCAGAACTTTTCAGTCCCCTCCAGGCCTCTGGGACAAACTTCATTAAGATCTGTGTGCACACATAGTGTGTTTATTCTGCAGTAGGTTTAGTCTCAAGGGGAAGATGATACAATTACGTCCAGCTGAAAGTGCAGCAGGCACTCATTAGCCACAAAGTAACTCTCAATTCAATTCAACTTTATATATATTGCACCACATACAACACAGTCATTTCTAGGTGATTTTAACAGAGAGAAACCCAACAACCCTGTTGTCCAGAAACTCCCATCCATCGATTATATGAAACACATGAAGCCGTCACATCAATGGCTGCTTGATTTCTCATCTTTTACTCCCTTTTTATGGTCTGATTTGTTTTACACATCTGTGGACCCCAGAGGATAAATGTCACTTCTTTGAGATGTGACCTCTGTTAACAATCCCTTTAAATGTACTTATTTTCCATAACTGCAACTTACCAAAAAATAAAAGCCAACTCACTGAAACTTTTTTAGCTGTGTGTTTCTATTTGTCAGTCAAGTGGATCCATGTGGGTTGGCTTTAATCGGAAAAGTTGAACCAACTGATTGGTTGAAGTCCCTGCTTCCTCCTCTGGAGTCAGAGAGCCAATTACACCTGATGAGCAGCACCTGTGGCACTTGCTATTTAAACGGGACCCTTCAGTCTGCTCTCTCTCTCTCTCTCACTGTCTACCTGCAACAATGGGATCTGCTTGGCTCTGCCTCACATGTGCGCTGCTTGTCTGGCTGGCAGAAGGTTTGCTTCTCACACCAAATCTACTTGATGCTCAGTTAATGATTCTGGTGAATGGATTGTGCTACATGCTACTGAAATGTTTTATACCTCCATTGATGTCCACAGGATCCTGGGGGCTGGAAAATGTGCTGCAGAGGGAGACGCGAGGTAAGCAAACTCATGAGGAAAGCTTTAGGGAGGGACTTTCTGACTCAATAATTGGTATTGTCTGTTTCAGAGCTGTCTGCCAATGATATTTCCATGAAGACAATGAAGCTTCTCCAGTCAATGAAATCCTTGTTGGAGCAAAGTGCCAAAGAAGGTAAGCAAATTCTAGAACTCAATACTGAGCCAGGTGGCTTCAGTCTTGGAGGCACAGAAACTTCATATTTCAACACCAGACTTCAGGGCATGGAGTACACATGCCAGGCCTTTAGGGGCGCTGTGACTCACCAAACGCACAACGCAGAAGATGAAGCAGATAGAACTTCAGTAGTAAATTCCTGCTCATAAGTCTCTATAGGTCTATGGCTGCATGCTCTTCCTGCTGTTGGCATCATGTAGATTTATGCAGATCGACCGGAGCTTGTAGTTTGTTATTTGACACTGGGGGGAGAAGGGGGGGTGCCAACAATCTTTTTCCAGATTGTTTTTGCCGTCAACACTCTAGGATCTGTGTTCTAAAATCCTGCCTCGTGTGGCTGATGGGCCAAAAATTGCACGTTCAGGTTAACAGTTTTGATGGTGTGGACGACCCCTTGGTTTCATGTTGCTGAAAGTTAATCTTTTTTCTCCAGTTGAACAGGAAACCAATGAAGTGGAAGCAGAGGCAACAGTTAGTCATGTGAAACTAGTGCAGCACGCCGACAGCGGGCTCTCCAACGACACTGCGGCCGACAGCGGGCTCTCCAACGACACTGCGGCCGACAGCGGGCTCTCCAACGACACTGCGGCCGACAGCGGGCTCTCCAACGACACTGCGGCCGACAGCGGGCTCTCCAACGACACTGCGGCCGACAGCGGGCTCTCCAACGACACTGCGGCCGACAGCGGGCTCTCCAACGACACTGCGGCCGACAGCGGGCTCTCCAACGACACTGCGGCCGACAGCGGGCTCTCCAACGACACTGCGGCCGACAGCGGGCTCTCCAACGACACTGCGGCCGACAGCGGGCTCTCCAACGACACTGCGGCCGACAGCGGGCTCTCCAACGACACTGCGGCCGACAGCGGGCTCTCCAACGACACTGCGGCCGACAGCGGGCTCTCCAACGACACTGCGGCCGACAGCGGGCTCTCCAACGACACTGCGGCCGACAGCGGGCTCTCCAACGACACTGCGGCCGACAGCGGGCTCTCCAACGACACTGCGGCCGACAGCGGGCTCTCCAACGACACTGCGGCCGACAGCGGGCTCTCCAACGACACTGCGGCCGACAGCGGGCTCTCCAACGACACTGCGGCCGACAGCGGGCTCTCCAACGACACTGCGGCCGACAGCGGGCTCTCCAACGACACTGCGGCCGACAGCGGGCTCTCCAACGACACTGCGGCCGACAGCGGGCTCTCCAACGACACTGCGGCCGACAGCGGGCTCTCCAACGACACTGCGGCCGACAGCGGGCTCTCCAACGACACTGCGGCCGACAGCGGGCTCTCCAACGACACTGCGGCCGACAGCGGGCTCTCCAACGACACTGCGGCCGACAGCGGGCTCTCCAACGACACTGCGGCCGACAGCGGGCTCTCCAACGACACTGCGGCCGACAGCGGGCTCTCCAACGACACTGCGGCCGACAGCGGGCTCTCCAACGACACTGCGGCCGACAGCGGGCTCTCCAACGACACTGCGGCCGACAGCGGGCTCTCCAACGACACTGCGGCCGACAGCGGGCTCTCCAACGACACTGCGGCCGACAGCGGGCTCTCCAACGACACTGCGGCCGACAGCGGGCTCTCCAACGACACTGCGGCCGACAGCGGGCTCTCCAACGACACTGCGGCCGACAGCGGGCTCTCCAACGACACTGCGGCCGACAGCGGGCTCTCCAACGACACTGCGGCCGACAGCGGGCTCTCCAACGACACTGCGGCCGACAGCGGGCTCTCCAACGACACTGCGGCCGACAGCGGGCTCTCCAACGACACTGCGGCCGACAGCGGGCTCTCCAACGACACTGCGGCCGACAGCGGGCTCTCCAACGACACTGCGGCCGACAGCGGGCTCTCCAACGACACTGCGGCCGACAGCGGGCTCTCCAACGACACTGCGGCCGACAGCGGGCTCTCCAACGACACTGCGGCCGACAGCGGGCTCTCCAACGACACTGCGGCCGACAGCGGGCTCTCCAACGACACTGCGGCCGACAGCGGGCTCTCCAACGACACTGCGGCCGACAGCGGGCTCTCCAACGACACTGCGGCCGACAGCGGGCTCTCCAACGACACTGCGGCCGACAGCGGGCTCTCCAACGACACTGCGGCCGACAGCGGGCTCTCCAACGACACTGCGGCCGACAGCGGGCTCTCCAACGACACTGCGGCCGACAGCGGGCTCTCCAACGACACTGCGGCCGACAGCGGGCTCTCCAACGACACTGCGGCCGACAGCGGGCTCTCCAACGACACTGCGGCCGACAGCGGGCTCTCCAACGACACTGCGGCCGACAGCGGGCTCTCCAACGACACTGCGGCCGACAGCGGGCTCTCCAACGACACTGCGGCCGACAGCGGGCTCTCCAACGACACTGCGGCCGACAGCGGGCTCTCCAACGACACTGCGGCCGACAGCGGGCTCTCCAACGACACTGCGGCCGACAGCGGGCTCTCCAACGACACTGCGGCCGACAGCGGGCTCTCCAACGACACTGCGGCCGACAGCGGGCTCTCCAACGACACTGCGGCCGACAGCGGGCTCTCCAACGACACTGCGGCCGACAGCGGGCTCTCCAACGACACTGCGGCCGACAGCGGGCTCTCCAACGACACTGCGGCCGACAGCGGGCTCTCCAACGACACTGCGGCCGACAGCGGGCTCTCCAACGACACTGCGGCCGACAGCGGGCTCTCCAACGACACTGCGGCCGACAGCGGGCTCTCCAACGACACTGCGGCCGACAGCGGGCTCTCCAACGACACTGCGGCCGACAGCGGGCTCTCCAACGACACTGCGGCCGACAGCGGGCTCTCCAACGACACTGCGGCCGACAGCGGGCTCTCCAACGACACTGCGGCCGACAGCGGGCTCTCCAACGACACTGCGGCCGACAGCGGGCTCTCCAACGACACTGCGGCCGACAGCGGGCTCTCCAACGACACTGCGGCCGACAGCGGGCTCTCCAACGACACTGCGGCCGACAGCGGGCTCTCCAACGACACTGCGGCCGACAGCGGGCTCTCCAACGACACTGCGGCCGACAGCGGGCTCTCCAACGACACTGCGGCCGACAGCGGGCTCTCCAACGACACTGCGGCCGACAGCGGGCTCTCCAACGACACTGCGGCCGACAGCGGGCTCTCCAACGACACTGCGGCCGACAGCGGGCTCTCCAACGACACTGCGGCCGACAGCGGGCTCTCCAACGACACTGCGGCCGACAGCGGGCTCTCCAACGACACTGCGGCCGACAGCGGGCTCTCCAACGACACTGCGGCCGACAGCGGGCTCTCCAACGACACTGCGGCCGACAGCGGGCTCTCCAACGACACTGCGGCCGACAGCGGGCTCTCCAACGACACTGCGGCCGACAGGTCTGAAGGAAACGGTAAGTAGAACAACTTGAGCTCCATTAATGGCACTTGTTTCTGAGTTGTAAAGCTGTTTTCTTCAGTTGCAGTGACGGCTCCAGTTCAACATGTGAAAATCGTCCTACAGCCCAAATCCAAGAGTCAAACTCGGGTCGGTGGGAAGACGCCAAAAGGGATAAAACTCCTTTTTGGACTTGGAACCCTTTAACTCCACTGATTCAATTCAAATTGCATTGAGGTGATGGGGGTTTTTAGAAACCATGCAAGAGATTTTCAACAGGTGTTTCAATTGTCTTATTCCTCTGCTCTGAATAAAAACCTCAAGTTCACTTCTGTCTCCCTGGATTCTTAACTGCTACTTGCATTTCAATGTCTTTCGAAATTGAAAGACTTGCAGAAGAACCTTTACTGGAATTTGCCCACTCATTTGGTCAATGCTATGGCTTTACCAACCACTGTTTGCAGATGAAGCAATATGGTGTGCCTCCCTTTTCTCTAGAAAAGTTGCAAACCCTGCTGCATTGTGACTGAGAAGTCTGTAGCTGGTCCTTCAATGTTGCATTGGCAGAAAACGTCATGTCCGATCTGCAGTTGCTGGATGGTGAAACCCAAACTGTTCATTCATTCCAGGGTAATCTATAATCAGTTTTGTATCTCTGCAGAAATTCTTTCAGAGATGGAATTGGAAGTAAGAGTTTATCTTTGGGTATTTCCTGCAAGCCTTGGTCACCCACAAAGTTGTACAGGCACATCTGGAGCTCTGCATAGACCTTTTCCCCTTGTTTCATGGGGCTTCCAACTGAGATTTTCATCAAAAGCAATATCTGAAAATGTATTTATATGCACTTCAATTTGTTTACCATTGAGGGAACACCTCAGCAGCTGCTCTCAGTGATTGACACCATGACAAAGTGCTGACCACCTAGCCACTGCCATAATTCCCTCATGGGCCATCAGAAACCAAAGTGTCATGTTTCACAGAACTGGAGAAACCAACTTATGAGCTTGGGCAAAGTATGGCCCTGTCACCTCCACTACTGGCAACTGGAAGTGGACCTTGGAAAACTGCTGAGGTTTCCAGACAGCAGAACATCAAGGTGTTTTTATTGTCAAATCACCAGTAAAAGCCAGGTTTCACAGTGAATGAAATTCTTATTTTGCCATCTACCCTGAAGCCGACCTACACAAATAAGTATATACACAAAAGAATAAAAATAACAGTAGTGCAAAAATATTAGTGAGAAAGTGAGATGTGCAATGTAAACATGTCAGAAGCTGTTCAAAAGTCTGATGGCAACGGGGAAGAGTTTTTCAGTCTATTAGTTCTGCTTTTCAAGATTCTGTACCTCCGGCCTGAGGGCAGGAGCGTGAACAGTAGGTTGTGGATGGGTGGGGTCTTTTAGTACGGAGGCAGCTCTACTGTGGACCCTGCGCTGGTAGATGCTCTGCAGAGAGGGCAGTGGTGTTCTGGTGATCTTCTCGGCCGTCTTAACCACTCTCTGCAGGCGACTGCGGTCCGCCACTGTAGTGTTGCAGCTGGTTAAGGTGCTCTCAACCACACAGCTGTAGAAGTTCTTGAGTAGCCTGGGAGGGTGAGGTCCTCGCTGATTTGGACACCCAGGTATTTGAAGCTGCTCACCCTCTCCGCCTCAAGCTCCCGGATAGACAGTGGATGATGTCTCTTCTTCCTCCTGTCCACTATCATCTCCTTTGTCTCGTCTGTGTTAAGGGAGAGGTTGTTGTACTCACACCAAGCCACCTCCCTCCTGTAAGCCGTTTCATCATCCCCTGTGATGCGTCCGATCACAGCGGTGTCATCCGCGAACTTCAGGATGATGTCCTTGTGGGAGGATCATGACCAAATCATACTTGACAGTCCAAGAAGTTTACTCATTATGGACCTCATGGACGAGACCCATGAGATGACACAAACCAGGTGCTTGGCATCCTTGAGTGCAGGGGGCAAGGCTGGAGAACCTTGTTGTGAACCCCTGGAGGTTGGATGCTGTGGATTTGTGGGGTGGGCACTCTGCAAAGTGCTCACACTGCTGGGCCTCACTGGAGAGGCAAAGCAAAAGGCCATCAAATCTGCTTCAAAAGCCACAGAGATATCCACAAGGTGGCTATGGATCAGGAGGGCAGAGTCATGGACAAATGTGGCTGGGACACAGGCTGGGGTCTTAACCTGAGCAAGGGTGTCTGATGAAAGACCTGAAACAATTGATGACCCCAGGTTACACCACTGGTGTCCCAGTGCATGAAGTGGATGCATCCTTCACTGACAAAGCCAAAGGATACAAGAAATGTGAAAGTACATCGTACATGATTTCTCATAATAAATCTGAAATCTCATCTATACTCACTGTCCACAGACAAGTTTTCCAGGGTTGCAGTTGTGTGGATGAGTAGTGCTAGAATCTCCTCATGGCCTTAAAGAACTGGTGTTCTTGTCCCATTAGATCTCAGTTCTGCATTTGATCACGATACCCTACTACAAAGGCTGGTACTTAAGGGATCCCATATGCAGTTAAATTCATACCCCTTGCAGAAAATAGCCCATTTATTTTCCAGTCTCAAAATACAAATGTGGAATTTGAATTTAATAAGCCTGAAGGATCTTTGAATTCTGAAGAGGGGTCAATTCATGAATTCTAAAATTATATTCAGTTAACCAAACCAGGCACATCATCCCAATTTCAAATGGTCACTGATGGAACGCTTTGAGCAAGACTGCCAAGGACAATGTGGTCTAAAACTTCTCCGAGTGAATCTTTGGAAGCCATTTCGCAAGTCACCTGCAAAACATTGAGCCCTCAGGTGGTGTTCAACAGGCTAGTAAAGCAAAGCTTACCATTCAAACCCTGCATTGGTGTAAGGCATGGCCACAATGCATTCAGTTTTGCCATATAGGCAGACCTATGCCATCAAACTCTTCCCCGTTGCCATCAGACTTTTGAACAGCTTCTGACATGTTTACATTGCACATCTCACTTTCTCACTAATATTTTTGCACTACTGTTATTTTTATTCTTTTGTGTATATACTTATTTGTGTAGGTCGGCTTCAGGGTAGATGGCAAAATAAGAATTTCATTCACTGTGAAACCTGGCTTTTACTGGTGATTTGACAATAAAAACACCTTGATGTTCTGCTGTCTGGAAACCTCAGCAGTTTTCCAAGGTCCACTTCCAGTTGCCAGTAGTGGAGGTGACAGGGCCATACTTTGCCCAAGCTCATAAGTTGGTTTCTCCAGTTCTGTGAAACATGACACTTTGGTTTCTGATGGCCCATGAGGGAATTATGGCAGTGGCTAGGTGGTCAGCACTTTGTCATGGTGTCAATCACTGAGAGCAGCTGCTGAGGTGTTCCCTCAATGGTAAACAAATTGAAGTGCATATAAATACATTTTCAGATATTGCTTTTGATGAAAATCTCAGTTGGAAGCCCCATGAAACAAGGGGAAAAGGTCTATGCAGAGCTCCAGATGTGCCTGTACAACTTTGTGGGTGACCAAGGCTTGCAGGAAATACCCAAAGATAAACTCTTACTTCCAATTCCATCTCTGAAAGAATTTCTGCAGAGATACAAAACTGATTATAGATTACCCTGGAATGAATGAACAGTTTGGGTTTCACCATCCAGCAACTGCAGATCGGACATGACGTTTTCTGCCAATGCAACATTGAAGGACCAGCTACAGACTTCTCAGTCACAATGCAGCAGGGTTTGCAACTTTTCTAGAGAAAAGGGAGGCACACCATATTGCTTCATCTGCAAACAGTGGTTGGTAAAGCCATAGCATTGACCAAATGAGTGGGCAAATTCCAGTAAAGGTTCTTCTGCAAGTCTTTCAATTTCGAAAGACATTGAAATGCAAGTAGCAGTTAAGAATCCAGGGAGACAGAAGTGAACTTGAGGTTTTTATTCAGAGCAGAGGAATAAGACAATTGAAACACCTGTTGAAAATCTCTTGCATGGTTTCTAAAAACCCCCATCACCTCAATGCAATTTGTATTGAATCAGTGGAGTTAAAGGGTTCCAAGTCCAAAAAGGAGTTTTATCCCTTTTGGCGTCTTCCCACCGACCCGAGTTTGACTCTTGGATTTGGGCTGTAGGACGATTTTCACATGTTGAACTGGAGCCGTCACTGCAACTGAAGAAAACAGCTTTACAACTCAGAAACAAGTGCCATTAATGGAGCTCAAGTTGTTCTACTTACCGTTTCCTTCAGACCTGTCGGCCGCAGTGTCGTTGGAGAGCCCGCTGTCGGCCGCAGTGTCGTTGGAGAGCCCGCTGTCGGCCGCAGTGTCGTTGGAGAGCCCGCTGTCGGCCGCAGTGTCGTTGGAGAGCCCGCTGTCGGCCGCAGTGTCGTTGGAGAGCCCGCTGTCGGCCGCAGTGTCGTTGGAGAGCCCGCTGTCGGCCGCAGTGTCGTTGGAGAGCCCGCTGTCGGCCGCAGTGTCGTTGGAGAGCCCGCTGTCGGCCGCAGTGTCGTTGGAGAGCCCGCTGTCGGCCGCAGTGTCGTTGGAGAGCCCGCTGTCGGCCGCAGTGTCGTTGGAGAGCCCGCTGTCGGCCGCAGTGTCGTTGGAGAGCCCGCTGTCGGCCGCAGTGTCGTTGGAGAGCCCGCTGTCGGCCGCAGTGTCGTTGGAGAGCCCGCTGTCGGCCGCAGTGTCGTTGGAGAGCCCGCTGTCGGCCGCAGTGTCGTTGGAGAGCCCGCTGTCGGCCGCAGTGTCGTTGGAGAGCCCGCTGTCGGCCGCAGTGTCGTTGGAGAGCCCGCTGTCGGCCGCAGTGTCGTTGGAGAGCCCGCTGTCGGCCGCAGTGTCGTTGGAGAGCCCGCTGTCGGCCGCAGTGTCGTTGGAGAGCCCGCTGTCGGCCGCAGTGTCGTTGGAGAGCCCGCTGTCGGCCGCAGTGTCGTTGGAGAGCCCGCTGTCGGCCGCAGTGTCGTTGGAGAGCCCGCTGTCGGCCGCAGTGTCGTTGGAGAGCCCGCTGTCGGCCGCAGTGTCGTTGGAGAGCCCGCTGTCGGCCGCAGTGTCGTTGGAGAGCCCGCTGTCGGCCGCAGTGTCGTTGGAGAGCCCGCTGTCGGCCGCAGTGTCGTTGGAGAGCCCGCTGTCGGCCGCAGTGTCGTTGGAGAGCCCGCTGTCGGCCGCAGTGTCGTTGGAGAGCCCGCTGTCGGCCGCAGTGTCGTTGGAGAGCCCGCTGTCGGCCGCAGTGTCGTTGGAGAGCCCGCTGTCGGCCGCAGTGTCGTTGGAGAGCCCGCTGTCGGCCGCAGTGTCGTTGGAGAGCCCGCTGTCGGCCGCAGTGTCGTTGGAGAGCCCGCTGTCGGCCGCAGTGTCGTTGGAGAGCCCGCTGTCGGCCGCAGTGTCGTTGGAGAGCCCGCTGTCGGCCGCAGTGTCGTTGGAGAGCCCGCTGTCGGCCGCAGTGTCGTTGGAGAGCCCGCTGTCGGCCGCAGTGTCGTTGGAGAGCCCGCTGTCGGCCGCAGTGTCGTTGGAGAGCCCGCTGTCGGCCGCAGTGTCGTTGGAGAGCCCGCTGTCGGCCGCAGTGTCGTTGGAGAGCCCGCTGTCGGCCGCAGTGTCGTTGGAGAGCCCGCTGTCGGCCGCAGTGTCGTTGGAGAGCCCGCTGTCGGCCGCAGTGTCGTTGGAGAGCCCGCTGTCGGCCGCAGTGTCGTTGGAGAGCCCGCTGTCGGCCGCAGTGTCGTTGGAGAGCCCGCTGTCGGCCGCAGTGTCGTTGGAGAGCCCGCTGTCGGCCGCAGTGTCGTTGGAGAGCCCGCTGTCGGCCGCAGTGTCGTTGGAGAGCCCGCTGTCGGCCGCAGTGTCGTTGGAGAGCCCGCTGTCGGCCGCAGTGTCGTTGGAGAGCCCGCTGTCGGCCGCAGTGTCGTTGGAGAGCCCGCTGTCGGCCGCAGTGTCGTTGGAGAGCCCGCTGTCGGCCGCAGTGTCGTTGGAGAGCCCGCTGTCGGCCGCAGTGTCGTTGGAGAGCCCGCTGTCGGCCGCAGTGTCGTTGGAGAGCCCGCTGTCGGCCGCAGTGTCGTTGGAGAGCCCGCTGTCGGCCGCAGTGTCGTTGGAGAGCCCGCTGTCGGCCGCAGTGTCGTTGGAGAGCCCGCTGTCGGCCGCAGTGTCGTTGGAGAGCCCGCTGTCGGCCGCAGTGTCGTTGGAGAGCCCGCTGTCGGCCGCAGTGTCGTTGGAGAGCCCGCTGTCGGCCGCAGTGTCGTTGGAGAGCCCGCTGTCGGCCGCAGTGTCGTTGGAGAGCCCGCTGTCGGCCGCAGTGTCGTTGGAGAGCCCGCTGTCGGCCGCAGTGTCGTTGGAGAGCCCGCTGTCGGCCGCAGTGTCGTTGGAGAGCCCGCTGTCGGCCGCAGTGTCGTTGGAGAGCCCGCTGTCGGCCGCAGTGTCGTTGGAGAGCCCGCTGTCGGCCGCAGTGTCGTTGGAGAGCCCGCTGTCGGCCGCAGTGTCGTTGGAGAGCCCGCTGTCGGCCGCAGTGTCGTTGGAGAGCCCGCTGTCGGCCGCAGTGTCGTTGGAGAGCCCGCTGTCGGCCGCAGTGTCGTTGGAGAGCCCGCTGTCGGCCGCAGTGTCGTTGGAGAGCCCGCTGTCGGCCGCAGTGTCGTTGGAGAGCCCGCTGTCGGCCGCAGTGTCGTTGGAGAGCCCGCTGTCGGCCGCAGTGTCGTTGGAGAGCCCGCTGTCGGCCGCAGTGTCGTTGGAGAGCCCGCTGTCGGCCGCAGTGTCGTTGGAGAGCCCGCTGTCGGCCGCAGTGTCGTTGGAGAGCCCGCTGTCGGCCGCAGTGTCGTTGGAGAGCCCGCTGTCGGCCGCAGTGTCGTTGGAGAGCCCGCTGTCGGCCGCAGTGTCGTTGGAGAGCCCGCTGTCGGCCGCAGTGTCGTTGGAGAGCCCGCTGTCGGCCGCAGTGTCGTTGGAGAGCCCGCTGTCGGCCGCAGTGTCGTTGGAGAGCCCGCTGTCGGCCGCAGTGTCGTTGGAGAGCCCGCTGTCGGCCGCAGTGTCGTTGGAGAGCCCGCTGTCGGCCGCAGTGTCGTTGGAGAGCCCGCTGTCGGCCGCAGTGTCGTTGGAGAGCCCGCTGTCGGCCGCAGTGTCGTTGGAGAGCCCGCTGTCGGCCGCAGTGTCGTTGGAGAGCCCGCTGTCGGCCGCAGTGTCGTTGGAGAGCCCGCTGTCGGCCGCAGTGTCGTTGGAGAGCCCGCTGTCGGCCGCAGTGTCGTTGGAGAGCCCGCTGTCGGCCGCAGTGTCGTTGGAGAGCCCGCTGTCGGCCGCAGTGTCGTTGGAGAGCCCGCTGTCGGCCGCAGTGTCGTTGGAGAGCCCGCTGTCGGCCGCAGTGTCGTTGGAGAGCCCGCTGTCGGCCGCAGTGTCGTTGGAGAGCCCGCTGTCGGCCGCAGTGTCGTTGGAGAGCCCGCTGTCGGCCGCAGTGTCGTTGGAGAGCCCGCTGTCGGCCGCAGTGTCGTTGGAGAGCCCGCTGTCGGCCGCAGTGTCGTTGGAGAGCCCGCTGTCGGCCGCAGTGTCGTTGGAGAGCCCGCTGTCGGCCGCAGTGTCGTTGGAGAGCCCGCTGTCGGCCGCAGTGTCGTTGGAGAGCCCGCTGTCGGCCGCAGTGTCGTTGGAGAGCCCGCTGTCGGCCGCAGTGTCGTTGGAGAGCCCGCTGTCGGCCGCAGTGTCGTTGGAGAGCCCGCTGTCGGCCGCAGTGTCGTTGGAGAGCCCGCTGTCGGCCGCAGTGTCGTTGGAGAGCCCGCTGTCGGCCGCAGTGTCGTTGGAGAGCCCGCTGTCGGCCGCAGTGTCGTTGGAGAGCCCGCTGTCGGCCGCAGTGTCGTTGGAGAGCCCGCTGTCGGCCGCAGTGTCGTTGGAGAGCCCGCTGTCGGCCGCAGTGTCGTTGGAGAGCCCGCTGTCGGCCGCAGTGTCGTTGGAGAGCCCGCTGTCGGCCGCAGTGTCGTTGGAGAGCCCGCTGTCGGCCGCAGTGTCGTTGGAGAGCCCGCTGTCGGCCGCAGTGTCGTTGGAGAGCCCGCTGTCGGCCGCAGTGTCGTTGGAGAGCCCGCTGTCGGCCGCAGTGTCGTTGGAGAGCCCGCTGTCGGCCGCAGTGTCGTTGGAGAGCCCGCTGTCGGCCGCAGTGTCGTTGGAGAGCCCGCTGTCGGCCGCAGTGTCGTTGGAGAGCCCGCTGTCGGCCGCAGTGTCGTTGGAGAGCCCGCTGTCGGCCGCAGTGTCGTTGGAGAGCCCGCTGTCGGCCGCAGTGTCGTTGGAGAGCCCGCTGTCGGCCGCAGTGTCGTTGGTTGGAGTCTTGGGCTTCGAGTCGTGCTGCACTAGTTTCACATGACTAACTGTTGCCTCTGCTTCCACTTCCTTGGTTCCTTGCTCAACTGGAGGAAAAATAAGATTAACTTTCAGTAACATGAACTGAGGGTCGCCAGTAACACCATTTGTTAAATATCAAGTTTGTGCCTCCAAGACTGAAGCCACCCAACTTGGTATCAATTCCTAGAATTTAACTTGCCTTCTTTGATACTTTGCGTCAACATGGATTCCATTGACTGGAGAAGCTTCATTGTCTTCATCATGGAAATCTCATTGGCAGACAGTGCTAAAACAAAGCATTATTCAGCAAACATTCAGCCTGAAAGTCACTCGCCAAAGATTTCCTGACTAGTTGGCTTACCTCGCGTCCCCCTCTGCAGCACATTTTCCAGCCCCCAGGATCCTGTGGAGAGAAAGCTAGTTATTAAGCATTTCAGTAGCATGTAGCAGAACAGGCCTACTACAATCATTATCTGTTAGCATCTAAGCAATTCAGTGTGAGACACAAACCTTCTGCCAGCCAGACAAGCAGCACACATGTGGGGAAGAGCCAAACAGATCCCATTGTTGCAGGTAGACAATGAGAGAGTAGACTGAAGGGTCCTGTTTAAATACTCTCACCATGCAAGTGCCACAGGTGCTGCTCATCAGGTGTAATTGGCTCTATGACTCCAGAGGAGGAAGCAACCAATCAGTTGGTTCAACTTTTGTGATTAAAGCCAACTCACATTAATCCACTTGACTAGAATTTGAGCTCTTGCATGTAGACAAATATAATTGGTACCACATATGATCGAGGCGGTGTTGAAAAAAACTATTGGAATTGAAGCCTTCACACAGCTACAAAACAGGTTGGATGTGCATCACTTGTGAGTAAAACATAATCAGAATTGGGTCTCATTTCCCTGCAGAGTGACAAGATCTTCAAGTCAACTTAAATGGGAAATGGGCCTTTTGTTGCGACAAAGAAAAGGGTCCTTTCCAGTGACAGCTGGTGATAAATTCCTTAGGTAAGGCTCATTATTATTTAATTTCAGCCCAGTTAACTTCATTTAAGTACAGCGCGATTGTAAGGTACATTACAGCAATCTTGCTTCTTTTAGATTTCTCGAGGTCCCCACCATTAAGATGACTTTTTTCTTAACATACGTGTAAACAAATACAAGCAGATGCTTGATTATTCCTTTTTAGGAAAATAATGTGTTTTGGGGCTGTTTTACTAGAAATGACAGTCTGAGTTTAGGAAAAAAAAAACTAAATGTAAATCAGGTATATTTTCAAACAACACATCAATCCATCTTTTAAAGCATTTTAGAATCATTGGAAAGAAACCTAAAAATAAATTGCATGATAAACTGTGAGCTTTTTCTTAGATTATTCTCTTCATTCTCCGGTGCTTTCTGGGCTGGGGCGCAGCTCTCTGGGGTGGTTCGCAGGAGCCTTAAATTTTGTAGAATATTTATGTTGTTTCCAGGTGATACTCGAGTTCACAAGGATGAATTTAGAAGTTTTGTTCACCTGTTTTACAGTCTCACATGACATGACAGGCAGATTTTCTCTTTCTGGGATTTGTGCTTGTGTGATGATCTTATGGCGCTGGAATATACACATACAAACTCTTGTTGCAGACATGGTTATGCTCTCAAAAATAAACACAATGTAGCATGACCCCCACTGAAAAATTCTTTATTGTTAACATTAGAACATAAATGCGATCAGTAGATTCCATAGGTGTGCTCCTTCCCGTCTCTGTATCTGTCCAGATAGCGGAGGGGCTTCCCCTGAGGGAATTTGACCTGCGGAGGGTGGTACACCGGAGGCCTGATGAACTCGAACACCGGCTCCCTCATGTCTGCAGGAGGGAAACACAATTAAACCAGGACTTCCAACAAGTGTCAGTGTGCAGGACGGAGACTCACTGAGTGTGTTGTGGAAGATGTCGGTGACCGACTCGTC
This sequence comes from Blennius ocellaris, assembly GCF_963422515.1. Taxonomy (NCBI): domain Eukaryota; kingdom Metazoa; phylum Chordata; class Actinopteri; order Blenniiformes; family Blenniidae; genus Blennius; species Blennius ocellaris. Next base: position 8,248,558 of record NC_137670.1, on the reverse strand, counting down.
CCACTGACTCTGGAAGAAGGCCAGGCCAGCGGGCGTCATGCTGTCCTGGTGCTTTCTGTAGAAATCCACCGTCTTAAAGGTTCGATCCCCCAGGGAGTGACTGAAGAGGAGGAGCAAGTACCCAGTGTATTTGAAGTAAACCAACACAAAAACAAGGCATTTTTTAGCCTCAGATTTAAATGTTGCTGCCTGCCTACGTGTGTTGTGTCTGTTCCTCACCATGGCGACGGCCTGGCATCCCCTTGGAAATTGATGTGTCCGTCTTGCTTGAAGAGGATGTAGACGTAGCGGTGGAAGCCAGTTCCTTTGGCCGGGAAGGGGGGCAGATAGTGACACAGCTCCTCTCCGGCTTGCATTGCTCCACCTGGTATGTTCCCTCTGCGGAGACATGCACGATTCTCTAAACTCCAGTGTCCAAGATTATCCATGCATAAACTATTCTTATGTGATCTAGCGATTTGAACTGATTGGTCACTGCTTGATGTACTCACATTAACCAGTGGACGTACTCCGCCTCGTTATCCAGAAGATGCTCATCTAGAAGAGGAGACACATTTATTTGCTCCAAATAATAAAATGCTTTATTTCGAGGCACTTTTACTGAGAAAAACTCAACAGCTCTACATGAGCAAGCATTGGAGAGGATGGAAAAGAAGGAGACCCTCAGAAGGAAATAGAAATGATGTCAAGCATCCCGTGTTGTAGACTCCTGACAGTGAGACTGATCCTGGCTGTTACCTGGACAGGTGAGCAGGAGGGTCCACAGTGACCCATCTTCAGCATCGAAGCTGATCTGGGGGGCGGATGCTGCCTGGAGACGTAAAAATAAAACCCCAAACCATTAATATCATTCACAAAAACTGATAGAGATCAATAAACGGTAATGACTTGTTGTCTTGTTCGCTCAGCGTACTTCCGTGGGTGTCAGCCTGTTCCCATGATGCACTCCAGCACCGTTGTCTTGGCTGTAGCTGATGTGGAGTGTGACTTGAGGGATGAAATACGCATTTGGGAAGAGATCTCTGAAGACCCCGTAGTGTTCTGCCAGTCTCCTGACATGAAACGGACCGCTGGTCTTCTCCCAGGTTTCCTGCACCCGATCCAGAGGGATTTTAACTGAGGGGAATGAGAGAGAAGGTGGAATCACTGGGTGGAGGAAAAAAAGAGCTTTCACAAGTTTCATCCGAGCTTGGCATTTCTAATTTACTAAATCATTGTTTCTTCAGCTGATGAAAAGTCAGAAAATATAAAAGAGGGCTAAGTCAAGGTGTTGTCATCACTCTTATATATGGTATAAATTTTATTCAGAGTATAAATACAGCTCACCATTGCTGTCACACCTATGTGTTTTGCACGACCCGTCCAATATCGTCAAAAATAAATAGAAATGTACCAAATTCATATCATCCAAAGGCATCCACTTGGTTTCACAGAATTCACACCTTGTGGCAGTGATGACAGACTCTTTTCTGTCACGCTTCCATTGCAGTTTGTTCAAGCTCTTCAACTTTTGCAAGGTTCTTTTTCCATAATGGCAGATTTCAGCTCAGCCCAAAGGTTTTCAAACGGATTGGGATCAGAACTTTGAAATATCAATTTTGTGCCTTCTCTTGAATGTGGAACCTCAATTAAAATTAGTTCATACCAAAATGTCATATTTACACATTAAAAACTGAATTTGGGATTATTGAGTCTGTACTCGGTTTAAACCCTGAATGACTGTATGATCTTGAAGGGCCAAATGGAGCTTACAACTGCGCAGCCGAGAAGCCCTCTCCAGCTCAACGTTCCTCTTGTTGTCCTTCATCGTCTGCATCCTCGCCTTCACTTCTTTGGTCCTGTCGGGGCGGGAGATCGGCAACCCGATATCCACCTCTGTCGCATCTTCAAAGACAGCAAATGCCTTTAGACATATAGATACAACAGCCACAAATCTTTTTTTTTTTTTTTATGGATGCTTAATTCCTCACTGTGGTCTGGATCAGCTTTCTCCACATAGCCCCTGTAGGTCCTCCACCAAACACCTTGGTTCTTCGCCTTCTCGGCTTCTGTAAAATAACGGTTGTAGCTGCGATACTTCTTCAGTGATGCCAGGTTTGACGCGTCAATGTCCTCATTTGGCATTGGGCCCAAAGGGGGCCGCTGTCTGCAGAGGATCGCTGTGGAAGCATTCCCACAAGAAGGTTAGTAGTGCAAATTTCAACAAGATACATGTGAGGTCCCTCCAGTGTTCAGTTTAACCTCCACAATCAAATCACTTCTTTCAATCATTTAGTTTGTATCGAAACTAATGCGAACACAATAGATATGTATAGACCCCGAGAAACATAGTTTGATTGACATTTTACTCCAATACATCCGCAAAAATCATGCATATTCATATTAAAACGCAATGTAATATAAACTGTGAACTCCTACCAGCGCCTGAAGTGTAAAGCATTGCTGTCAGAGTAAGATTTTCTTGGGAAATGTTCATGTTGATGTCACTGTCATGTTCACATTGTCTTTGGTAGAGGACAGCATGGAGCGGGGCTACAGACAACAAACTCCGCGCAAAAGAAATAAGCTACAAATATTTAACAAAACATAAACATAACCCAGTGTTTATTATCGTAATATTACCTGTTGTAGCCACTGTCCTCACATTATTGACCTTAAAATCAGTTCCAGCCCGGAGAGCAGCGGTGCACGCAGTGCGCAGCGCCATGTTGGAATGACGGAGTACGGTGGCCGAGAGGAGCCAGACCGCGAAGTGACTGTAGGACATAAACAACACATACTAAAACAAATTATTCTTTGATTAATTTCAGCGATTTGAAATGAGAAAGATTAGACATCAATCACCATCGGATCAATAAAATGCAAAAATAACGAACCTAAATCAGCAAGATGGGACGAAAACTGCTCATAAAATGACATAGAAAAACCACTAATATGCAACGTGAAACTTAAAGAAAGATGTATTGATGATAGAGAGGCAAAAAAACCTAAAACATTATGACATCTAAAATGGTCACTAAAAGACACAAAATAACAACATTGAGGTGCAAAATAACTACAAAAAAACAGAAAACAACCACACGCATGTCATGGTGACAATGATTATTGTGCACCTAAAATGTTCAGACTCCTCGAAAAAGGGGGCATCGGTCAAAAGGGGTGCTATGGTAATTTACGCGAGCCGGCTCCTTTGTGTCGGTGTTTGGGCACCGCGCGTCATGTCACACTGCGTATGACGTCATCGCGCCGCCTCTGATGCTGCGCTGCTGTGTGTCTGTGGAAGAGGTAAAGAAACAGTCTTTTATTATGCTTTGTTTTATTTAAGTGTATCGCAGTGGGTTTCGTATCGAAGTGGAATCTTTACGCTTCTGAAGCGTTTTTTTGTGTGAATGTTTGTTCCCAGTTGTTCGCGGCTAATGTGAAAGGATTTGAATGTAGCCTATGAGGCTAGCTAACGTTAGCATCTTCCTCCACTTGGCTGAGTTGATGTGAGGTATTAATGTTACCATTCAAACTCACTCTTGATGTCATAGAAATACATTTAAGAATGATCATCCCATTAAGTAGCAGTATTGTTACAACATTTTTTTCTCCCTTTGCAGTCAATAATCTTCACGCAGACCTGTTATCATGAGGTTCATCACATTATGATCTCTGGTTTCCACAGAGGCATCCAGACTGCAAACATGGAGAATTCCAATCTGACCTGCATCATATGCTTTGACCGGTTCAAATACCCCGTCACCATCCCCTGCGGTCACACCTTCTGCAAAAACTGCATCACCATGCACTGGGACACGAAGAGCAAGTCAAACATCGGTCCACAGTGTCCCGTCTGCAATGAGAAGTTCACCACCCGGCCTGTCCTCAAGAGGAACGTGTCCCTGTCCGTCCTGACCGAGGCCGCCAACAGCACCGGGACATCCTACCGGGAGCCGCTGGTGAGGGGGAGTGAGGGCGCCCGCGCCATGCTGCTGTGTGACCGCCACAAAAAGCCCCTGGTGTATTACTGCAAACAGGACAAGATGTCGGTGTGCTGCGAGTGTGGCATCTCCGACTGTGGGAACCATGAGAAGGTCTTGCTGGAGGCAGAAAGGGAACACCAAGAGGTATGTCAACACAAATCCCACCGTTGCAGCCTCCACGGGTGGATTTTCAGTCCAGTTATGTAACACTGTCCCCTTTAACTGCTGCATCAGGTAATACATGAATTATAACACTGTTTGATGTGTCGTTTTTGCAGCTGATGTTGGAACGGAAGAATAAGGAGGTGGGGAAACTTCTCGAGGAGACACAGAAAAGTCTAAATGACCTGGCAGAGAATATCAAGCAAGCAAAGGTAAGACGAACTTGGGATGGTGCGATTATACTTTCTCTGGTGTAACTGGCATGATAACATAAACGGTTCTGAAGATGTTGGAGGAGGAGCTCAGCCTCACAAGCTTAAACGAATCAACCCTTAACAACTATAACATTGTAGTTACAGGCTTGTAACGTTAAATCTGGCTGGCGTACCATGTCTCCATTACATTTAAAGAATAAAACAGGTTCTTTTTTTTCTCTCCATTGATCTCAGTTCATAACAACTGGCTTGAACAGTGTTTTTTTTAATTGTTAATAACTCCCTGTTGAACCGCTGTTTGGTTTGGACATTCTCTAGAAACATGCTGCTGCATCATGGCAGGCTCTGTTAAAGAGGAACCACTAACAGTTTAGATATAAACAGATCTTGGTGACGTAAAGAAGATGCACGGAAAATCTCAGTTTCCTGGCTAAAGTAGCTTAAAAAAAAAAGAAAAAGAAATAAAGCATGCCGTAACCAAAGGTGGCCATTTAACAGCTGACTCTGGAGCAGACCTCTGCCTGGGTGAACGCCAAATTCTCCAGCCTGATGAAGATCCTGGCTGAGAAGCAGGAGGCCACGGAGCTCTACATGGACATGCAGAAACAGGGTGCCGTCATGGAGGCGGAGGCACGGCTGGCCGAGCTGGAGGAGCGGTGTCAGATCCTCCGAGACAGCCAAGGCCAGATCGCAGCGCTGCACAGCCTCCCGGACACGGATCTCATCAGGGTGCGTACCTCCTTCCTGACTGGGGGAATAAGAGTTGGAGAACTGAAAGTGTATTTAGAAGTTCAGTCACTGAAAAACCAACTTTGAAAAAGATTGTAATTGTTACCACACGTTTCTTTCTAGGAATCGATGCATATGGAAGTCCCACGTTTCCACGAAGTTTCCACAGACGCCACGCCGAACCTTCAGGATCGGCTAAACGGCATCACAGAAGTCCTGTCACGAGTCTCCAAGCTGGTGTCGGAGGACCTCGAGAAAGCCGTGAGCACCGCCGTGGGTCAAGACAAAGACGGTAACTGAAACTCCGCAAAGACGTTCCTTCCCGCAGCTTTCCCGGCAGCCGCTCCAAGTCCTCACGCTCGCAGTTGGTCGTTTCCAGGTTCTCCTCAAGACAAGAGGCCAATACTGGCCGTGGTTCCCAGTCCTGCTGCTCCATGTCACCCGGGAGGGAAGGAGGGCCTCAGTGCTTGTGAGTCCCAATACAAGACATTATTGTCATTTGAAATCGAAACTGCACTGGGGGTTTCGTTGTAACCCGCCTGCTTTTTCCACTGCTCGCAGACCGCTGCTCCCTGACCTTTGACCCCCGCACCGCCAACGGGCACCTGTTCCTGTCGCAGGAGAACCGGAGGGCCGAGCACCTGACCTCCGGGCCCCGGCCCGTCCCGGCCCACGAAGCCCGCTTCGATCACACCTGGCAGGTGCTCTGCTTCCAGGGCTTCAAACACGGGCAGCACTACTGGGAGCTGGAGGTGTCCAAGCCCTGGGCCTACCTCGGGGTAAAGACCGCATGCTCTCCTTCTACCTTTTTGCTATGGATGTTACCATTGAGCTGGAATGATAATAACTAGTTTATAAACAAGCTACAGCCTTGATTTCCTTTTTCAAAGCCACTCAGCTTCATCAACAATCAATTGTTTTACCAGAGAGAACTTTTCTCAGGGAACACATTTTTGAGGTCTTGGCCTTGACTCGTACTCTGTCCTCTAAAGACCTGTCCTTCGAAAAATCAGTTCTTTAAAGTAATAGTCGGTCCACAAGTTAGTGTTAGTGTTTTTTTCTTCATCTTTCAAACGTGTGGTTTCAACTTGAACAGAGCAGTGTGCAGCCAGACCAGCTGCTCTCTCCTGCCAACAGAAAAGCTCTCGTCCAGATATTAAGCGTAACGTTGACCTTGTTGACCTTCTTAGTTCCGCCGGTTGCCACTCAAAGTAATCTCCTGACAAATGGACATTTTTACTGAAAGATGGTGTCGGAGGGAAAAGTCAGGGTATTATCAGAGTCGTTCCCGGTTTATTCTGATAATCCAAAAAAAAACAAAAACAAACGTGTGGATGTTGGAGATAAATGCCACACAAGTGGAACACTTCTCGTGGCAATCCAAACGATGCCGAGGTGTTTTGCTGTGCACAGAAGTAACAGGACATTATCATTTTCAGCTGCTGCGTCACCAAGCAAGCCATAATTATAGAGTCGGGAGATCATTGTGTGCGGTCCTGTAATGACAGAGTCGTACTAAAACCCCTGCTCACACGAGTAAACGTAGGTTAAGACATTCTGTCGGTCCAACGTGTCCATAGTTCTGCCCTCCCATCTGCCCCCCTCCCCCCAGGTGACCTACGAGACCATCCCCAGGAAAGAGAAGGGCAAGAGGTGCATGGTGGGCATGAACGAGCTGTCCTGGAGCCTGCAGCTGGACGAGCACCAGCTCAGCGCGTGGCACAACGGGCGGCGCGAGACGCTGGCCGGACACTCCCAGCACGGCCGCATCGGCATGCTGCTGGACTACGAGGCGGGGACGCTCACGTACTACGGGGACGGGCAGACCCGGCTCCACGCCTTCCACTGTGCCTTCACCCAGGAGCTGTTCCCCGCCTGCTGGATAGGAGAGGGCGTCAGCATCACGCTGTGCTCCACATGAGGGGGGCGTGCAAGGTAAAGAAGGGAGCGCGGCGAACGTTTCACCGTGACTGAAAAAAAGACTTTCATTCTGTGGGGCTTCGCTCCGACGAGACGTTGGTGTCACCGACTATTAACGGGGATAGATGTGGTTTCGTCTCTCCATTGGACAATTTCACTTCAGATTCTCGTCCTCAGCTTGAAAACTGGGAACACACTGTACTCTCAAAACATATTAGAAATCCACTATGCTTCATTCAGTGCAGGGGTTTTTTTTTTTTTGGGGGGGGGGGATTAACTCTTTAGTTGGAGACTGATCGCACTGAAGAATCAGTCAATACATTCATTTTTTTGTGTTTTTTTTTATTTTTTTTAAGTCTTCAACTGTGAGACAATATGCACTTACTGTCAGAGTTTACAAGTAGATGAGTCACGAGCTCATGAAAACCTACACACTCGCTGGATTAAGTTTTGTTTAATCCTGTATAGACGGACAGTACTTGTTCCAAACTGTAAAATGAAATCCAGCACTTTGGTGTGCAGGTGAAACAAGGGAACGGTGTGGAGACTGTTGTGTTGACGGACTTCTCCTACACCACTGGAAAATCGGAAGAATTGTAGAATTAGATGTTGGTGCGCGGCACATGAGCGACCGAGGTCGTCGAGCGACAACTTAAAGGTCCCATATTATACAGTTTTTCAACTATTTGACATAGTTGTCTGAGGTCTAACAACATTGCACATAAAGGGAAACTCAATGATTCACCTGTACGAGCACACATTTACTAAAAGGTGGAGCGAACAAGTGAGGGACGTGGCAGTTTCTTCATTTCTAGGGCCTCATACAAAAGCTATGGGGACACATATTACTGATGGAAATGAAGTTCAAAGAGAATTTTGCACAATGTGGGACCTTTGAAGAAGCCATCCTGCGCTCTTCTTGTATTGTAACAGTGCTCTTCATACGATAGTGTCAAATAAAGACCTCAATCACCTGTTTAAAGGAGCACCACTACAAAGAAGACTCAGCAAATCAGTGCTTCAGACTTTGCATTGTCCGTATCTGGTAATCTACTTTTAGCCTAATGAGACATTGAGGCTTGTGTCAAATTGCTCACATTTTTTTCAACTGTGAACTAAGAAAATGTTACTGTAGTGTTAATATACAGTGAGAAAACCATCGGAAATTAGTTTGTCTACTTTAAAAGGGAAAGGATGGGTGTTGCCACCTTTTGTTGCACACTTTTATGAAGGAAAGAGAGCCACGGTGGGTTTTTTTTTTTTTTTTTTTTACCAGAATAGAATTCTTTTAACTAGCTGCTAGTTTTTATGGAAATGTGCTGCATTCCCGCGCGCAAGAGAAAAAAAAATGGAAACAAATGTGTACATTTTGCTTATTTTTATCTTGGTTTGAAAAGTTGGAAAGTTATTTGCGTGGTTAAGATTTATTGGCGACTTTGTAGAACTCGATTTCCTGGATTCTTCTCTGGGATCAGATGAAAAAGTGGAGCGCAGTTCATGGATACATGATGATGCAACACACTGCACCTTCTCATAATATCTTTGTTGTAAGGAAACTACGCAAATATTTAGTTTTGTGTGCGAGTACAGTACTTTCCCATAGGGTGGAGCATCATGGGTAGATTGGAAAACCTCAGATTACTTAGATTTTTTTATTTTTTTCCTACATGGGATCCAAGCTTGTGTTGGATTTCGTGCGACACTGAATGCACGGTTCTTTTAGCATCTCAATTAAAAACTGATGAAACGTCACTTGTGCTGCACTCACACTGCACACAAGCGAGGAACTGAAGCAATAAATCTGAGACCGTTTGAATTTTACACCCCAGCATGCTTGAACCTTCACCTGCGTAGAAACCATGGACAATCAGGATGAGACTCTGAGGAAAAACAATCCTGATCGCTACAACGGCACAGGGGATGCAGACGGAGATGCAATGGGCTGCGTGTGACATTACTACTGAGAGTACAGCACTGAAAATTGTTTTTTTTATTTTCGGGGAATTTTGTTGGGTTCTTAGAATGAATGAATGCACAGGACTGAAACTTCCACGTCGCTTTGGGCTGTCGTATAACAAGCACTTTCAAAGTAAAAGCAGTGGATTCTGGGAGGCCCAGGTACTGACGTGATGGGAGACCGTGGTGGATTTTACACAAGATGTCCACCTGATGGGGAAAAAAATAAATAAATAAACTGCCTCTGGAATATGTTAAGGATGCTCATACACTCTGGTGTTTTTTTTTTTTTTACATTTACTCAGTGTACAAAAGAAAAAAGCCACACAGTTCTGTTTCCACATCAATCAAGAGCTGTTTAATAAAATTCAATGCCCACATGCATTAGTGGAGATCATGCTTTGTTTTTTTCGTACTTGACGTGTTTCACATGAAATAAATCAATAAATTAGTTTGGAATAAATACAGAACTGTAACTTTCGTCGTACACGCAGCCATGACAGAGCAAACGGGAGCCCGATGCATAGCGTTTTTTTTCGCTTCAAAGTGCAATAGAATCAGCCACGGATGTGCCACAGATAACAGTTTACAGATTAGTGACCACAGAGGAAGGAAGAGTAGAAGCTCCGATGCCGAGCGCTCCGCACCAGACGGACATCCGAGAGTTAAGCTGAACGACCACGAACAAATGCGTCAAGGGAGAGATCCCGTCACGGTGCAGGTTGGAGACATGAGAGGGATCGGTGTTACGTTTTATCAAATGACGGGAAGTGACATCATTGGGCGACTGCTCCGCTCTTGCCCGTTATTAAAGATAATAACCCCCCCCACCACCCCTTTCCCTCTGGCAGCCCTCCTATCTGCTCTAATCCCGGATCAGGGATTCACTTCGGGGGCTCAACGCCGCTCTAATCCCTTTCCGGTAAAACGTGTCACGGCGGAACCGGACTCACGCCGGCCCGCCGGCCACCCGCCCGCCCACGCACCCTCATTACAAAAGCTATTCATCACATCGGTTAGTGTTTTTGAGAAAATACTTTTAGAAGTCTACATATTAAAAGCCTGTACACACAAATCATAGAAAAATAAAAGACTGCATCCAGCTGGCCTCTGGTCGGGTTAGCGAAGCGAGGAACGCCGTTAGGCCGTAGAAAGTGAAAACTGCAGAATCTGGAGTTTCTCGGGACACGTGAAGGCAAATAAACCCTATAAGAGCTCATCGTGGTTACAAAGCCCCCAAAATCCTGACGCGTCGACCTGGTCTATCGTGCCTCACAAAAGTTGCTGTCAAATCATCTACGATGCCACTTTAGGTCAAATAAAGGGACCGGTCTGAACACAATTTAAGTTGATTCCCACTATTAAAACAATGTCAAACAAAAGCCGCCTACAGGAAAGCCGTGGAATGAGAGGAAGTGTGAGACTAAAAGTGAACGAACAGAGAGGAGCCTCGGAAGATCTCAACACTTTCGGCCCTCCCGGTGTTCAGGTGACGGAGTGAAGGACAAGATGATGGGATCGGAACGAGGGCGAGATGGAGCAGCTCTACTGGTTCTTCTTGTCCTCTGGGGGAGAGTAGGGAGGAGGCTTGTCCTGGAAGGAGACAGGAGGAGCGTTTATCTCCGATTTCTTGCAGAGAGAGAGAGAGAGGCATAACAGGAAAAGTACTGGAGCTTAACTATTAATATATAATGCATTACTCATGGAGCATCCTTTCATTAAAAAAAGAATGTTTGAGACATAATGCAATATATAAATAATGTAGTGCGTGTGGAAATTTATTTTGGTATCCAAGCGGCTCTGACAAGAACGAGATGTTGGCAAACCTGCGGGTAAATCAGACAAACATCAAAGATGGAGTCGCAAAATAAAAGGTTGTTTTCTGTATGAACCATTCATAAATTCTGATTTAATTTGAGTCGTCACTACAGACTAAGGTCCGTTAGCACGGCAACATTTGTTGTGAAAAGTCTTCTGTGGATGGGCAAATGACACCATGTTCGTAAAGCTGCATGTTCTCTTTAGAGTCGAGGGCTTCAGTATTAGTGTTATTTATTGCGTCATAGCAGCAATCAGTCTTGAAATTCCTGACACGATGGCAACTATTGCCCACAAACCCATCACAGGTAAATGGCCGAGTTCAATGAGGACATGTTTCACTGTACCTACAGGCAGTGAGATCACGGCCACGTAGGCAACTAGAAAATGTATAACCTTTCCGGGTGATTTTGAGAAAGACGGGCCGGGCGGCTCGCTCACCTGCGGCAGGTACACATGTGTGGGAGGCAGCGTGGCACAGCTGGCGCTCGCTGCTGCCTCGGCTGCTTTGGCCTCCGCTGGGGGAGAGAGAGAGAGAGAAAGAGGAGCCGGGAGAGCATTAATTAAACAAGACTTTTAATGGCAATGGCTGGGATATACGAGACTCTGATCAAGCCTCAGGAGAGGAGAGACGACGTAGACAGAAGCCTAAAGATGCGAGATGGAGAACAGACAGTGAAACGAAGGCAGATGAGGGGACGTCTTTCACAACTGTTGCTTCTGTCAGAGCGCCATGGCAATGCGGCATGAATCAATTCAGATTGTCGGATGAAAAATCTGAACAGGAGGCCAACGCGCGGCTGTTTTTTCCAGCATTTTGGTTCCTAACGCAACGAAGAAGCGCCACATCCTCTTTCAAAGTTTCGCATTCATTCAGGCTGCTGCAACACTTGTCCGATCATCGGCCTGAGCCTCTTTAGGGACGACACCCACCTGCTGCAGAGGAGGGGAGGTCTGGGTCATGAGGGGGCTGCTGGCCCAGCGGAGCAGAATAAGGAGGAGGGGGTATGTAGCTCGCGGAGGCATCAAACGCTGGAGGGTTAGGGTAGAACCCGCCTGGATGACAGGAGCAAAGAGTTAGGCCCCATTCACACGTTTAAAGTGAAAACGCATCTTTCTTTTTTTTTTTGTGGCATTTGTGCTGTCCTGTAAATGTCGTGCTGTGACCGCCGCTAGAGTTTCCACTTTAAATTAAAAACCCCCACCTGAGGGAGGAGGGTTGGAGTAAGAGTAGCCAGGCGGGGGTCCTGTGGGGTACATTCCGTTGGTGGGGGGAGGAGGGTAAGCATAGGCCCCGTTTGCCATGTAGGGGCATCCGCCGAAGCCGGCAGTCACGGGCTGACCCCGGGAGGCTGAAATCACAAGGAGACAAGTGAGGTTAGAAATCAATCGGGGGTCTCAAATAAGACAAATCCCACACGTTTGTCAGCTGCTTCATTATTTTGCATACCCTGCGCAGCAACCTGCAGCATATACTGGCCAAACTCTATGGCTCCTCCGGCAGCAAAGACCAGCTTGAACGTAGCACTTCCCTCCCAGCCACCTGGAAGACACAAATTAACATTAAAGCACATAGTGGTCTAACAAAAAAACAAAAGAATACAGAATACAGAAACAATCTCTATTAAATTTTGGACCACATGATGCATACTGGTGCACGTACACCTACCTCCGGGCTCTGCGTTGACAGTGCCCTTGATGTAATTGGCCCCCAAAACGGGCTGTTTGACCTCGCAGCCCTTCATCAAATAGAAAGGCATCATAAAGGACTGAAGTGCATCTCGGCCTTTCGCCACGAAGATCATCTGGGAAGAAAAACAGCGGCGTGACCACCAACATCTCGGCACTCCACTCACGTCGATCACTTCTACTCACACCTCTGCAGGTCGAAGATTTAAGGTAAGAATTTTATATTATTACTGCAGAAAAAATTAGTGGCCATGTAACTGCATTCCAAAGATCTGCCTAAAACTCGTATGAAGGTTAAGTATAATATAAACATTTCAAAGAAAACATTCATTTTATAATACATTTCTTAGACACTGAACACTGACGCCTGACCTGAGATATCAGTGATGCTGCCATGGCTACTTCATTGCAAAACATATATATAATGCAACAGCTGGTTTTTTGGGGGGACGTTTTACTGCATTTTGCAGCAGATGTGTGTCGTGTTTCCAGACTTTTGCGCCTCACCCTGTATGGGGTTAGGTAGGTGCTGCCCTTCTTGCTCTTCCTGAAAGCTTCAGGCAGGCTGTCGGCGTCACAGAAAACCAGCTCCACGTTATCATAGTTCATCAACACACTGGTGAGAGACACAAAGACAAAAAGACACACCGATCTGGTCACAACAAGAACAAAACACGGATTGTGTTTGATCAATGAATTGACTCCAGTTTTGTAACCTTTGACTCTAACAGCTTAAAAATTAGATCACTGTGTTTATTGTGTTACTAACTACAGCTCTCATCGGTTGCTTTAAAGTAAAACCATTAGGATTACAGGCCAACCAGGGACAAAGCGGACTACTGGTTCTGGGCTCCCTGTAATGGGTTTATCATTAGGCTGTTCTGGAAGAATGTGGCTGTGATGTTTACACAAGCACACATTGTGGCAACTCTGCATGTGACAGAGGTTAAAAGTTAGTACCACGTTTACAGCTACAAGTGCAGATGAAAAGAAACTACGAAAGGGTTGGATCACAATTGTCAAATAATCAAAATGCCTGTAATTACGTGTGAAAAGCCTGCAGTGGTGATATAACAGGTTGAAGGCCCAGACCCGGTTCTGCAGGAGGACAGGCCAGACACCACTGGGAAACAACCCGTTTTACTATATTAACGTAGCTCTCGTCATTTAACGGCACTTTATAGTTTATTTGATTGCATCTAGCAGTCAGTACAATGACACTTGCCAGTTCGGCTTATACATCATTTATCATAAAGCCTTGCACAGTGCCATTATAGTCTTTAAGAGTCCAGCCGCCCCAACAGTTTTTAACATGTCAGGTGCTAAAAGTTCGAATTAAAGCTCAGTAAGTTGGGTGTAAAAAAATAACAAATACACATATTTAAAAAAAAAACGTGTTAATGTGATAATCTCGTTAGAAATGCGGGATTTTAAGTAACTTCGTGACCACCTAGAAAATTAAATTAATAGTTAAAATGAGTGGGAGGAGGGAGTGCGGTCTAACGGTGAAGCGTCTCTTGCTAACCCGTGAAACGACGCGCCGCGGCGGCCCGTTACCTCTCGCTGTTGTTGATGATCACTCCGCCGGACTCCGAGTGGTTCTGGTTCAGAGTCATGTCCACGGTTTTACTCCGGGAAGGAACACGTATCAGCGGGATCTGCGGGCGGGCCCCCGGCCAGGCTCGGTTAACGGTGTCTGTCTGTGCTGCTGATAACGGCTGTTGTGATAAACTGAGAGGTACCGATCAGTGAACAAGGAGCGCCGCCATTTCTCTCTCGACACCGGAAGTCACGTGACACACTCTCTCGCTCTGGATCGATAGATAGATAGATAGATAGATAGATATGGCATGATGTGTTGTGTTGTGTTGTGTTGTGTTTTCTTATTTTTTTTATATTATGTTGTCATGTGTTATGCTCCATAGTCGACAATTAACAAAACAGGAATAACAAAGACAAACTGTCTTTTATTATCTATCTGGCTGTTTTAAGTCTTCCCAATCTTTAGAAAAAAATACAAAATTCAGAACAGTGTACCCACAATTACTAAACACAATGCATTCGTGTATATTTGTAAATATGAATACATCTTTGCCAGGCTCCCTATGTGTACTTACCTAAATTCTAATTTAATCCCTATATTTATTTTATTTTATGTTTTTGCAGAAATAATATTATTCTTTTAAGGGACCTAGAACTTGCTCTAAATGAGATTGAGGTTATTGAGAAGAAGTCGTTCCAATGGTTTGAGGGGTGTTCTACAACAATTGAGTCAGGATGCTGACTGTAATTTTGTATGAAGAAGATAGTTTGTTTTCTCCATACACAATAATCGATGCCCTTAACAGTAACGGACTTCTCAGAATGACTCAATGACAGGAGATTTGTCGGGTTGCAGAGGCGCCCTGATGCTTGTGAAAGATGAGTGGGAAACTGTTTAGCTTGGGTATTGCAATGAAGAGTGTGGAACAAATGCAAGGTTACAATCCCTTTTCATTGATGCTCATGCTGGATTCAGTTGGTTCTTTAGTTCAAATCAAACTGACCTCTATTTTTTTGATATGTGTCTGTCAAAATCTGACCAGTCTACGCTTCGGTAATGGTGACACAATGTTCAATTAAGGCAACCGTCACATACCGTAACTATGACAACGGGGCAAATCTGTGACTTTTGTCCACCAGAACCCAAATCAAGGGATGTCAAACACAAGTTTGGGGACATTTCACTATATTTCGCAACAGAAGGTTTAATTAAAATTGGCTTCCTGTTGAGATTGGACTCATTTTGTGGAGAAATTGTTTGTTTTTAAAGTACAAACATTTCCACCATGCATACTCTGCACCACATCAAATGAAAAACTTTAAACTTTAAATTTAAAGGCTATAATGGCACTATTTTACGGGTCCGGCCCACCCAAGGTGAAATTGTTCTGTATGTGTCCTCTGAACTAAAATGAGTTAACTGATCTAAACAGTCCATCCTTGAACTATAGAAATAATTCTGCTCATTGTGTGATTGTTCTTGAAACAAAACAAAATGATAACACTGCACATATGAGGCCATAGAAATATGGATTTTTTACCTTTGTCCAGCTTAACTTGATGCTGTTCCCACGAGGACGATCTTGAAATAATGCATTCAAAAGAATGGCAAAGACATGAGGAAAGAAAAATATTGACATTTGATTTTTGATGCAAAATATCAAATGATTCCAGTCTTGACTCACCATGAGGTAATATTGATAATGAATGTCGAGCAACTTATAGAAACAAATTTATGTTTCCAAATAGTGCTAAGAAAATCGATAGGTAGTGTTAGATGTTTACATATGACAACACAGAGAGCTGTGACCAAGTATATAAGCTGCCCAAATACACACAGCTAAAACTAACACCAAACCAGAGATGGACTGCTGAGGCCCGTCTCACATTACATGCAGCGTCCCTCTCTCATTCAGCTGTGGTTAATCGTCTTTTGTGAGCTTTGGCTTGGTCCTGGACTTGTCCTCGACACCGTGGTCACGATTCAAACGCTAAAATTAAATCAGACACAAATAAGGAACACCAATTTGTAAAGTTGGAGTCAGACACAAAGCAGGGTACGAGTCAAGGAAAAAGAAAAAAACCCATCAGTCACATCTCTCGACGTTGCCACCTTCTACAGGAAGTGATGACTTCCGGCTTCACTGCGATGTTTCATCGAAACACATTGCGCACACAGCTTCCCCATATCACACACACACACACAGAGCACACCATCCCACCAGGCAGCAGCACTCGGGGAATCAGGCTGCAGCATCATTATATCGAATGAACGTGAGCCTGCCAGCATGGGAGATAATCTTCCACAAACACCTGAACAGGTAAGCATCATTGGAAAATGCATGTTTGCATAAGTTTACATATCAGCAACCACATATTTCACATGTAGATGGGAAGATGGCAAAATGTGGGGAAAGGTCAAATATGTCTACATTACAAAGGTTTTGCTGTTACGACTAAGTTTTCATTCATGCCTGAAGCCTCAAAAAGTCCAAACCAAGCCAGCTATCAATGCTTGCGGTGTTTATTACAGAATAATCCTTAAGTTGACTCACCTTGTCGGAGCAGTTATTTGAAGATGCTGTGACTGTGAGTCAGGACTGTTGTGGATCAGATGACAATGAAGTCATACAGTGTCTGTTTGTATCTGTTTGGTCGTCAACATATTTGAAAAGAGTGTGTGAGATTTTCCTGCTTTGGTCATTGAGTGTTTTTTTTATCTCACAGCAGTTGTTTTCGAGCTAGTTTCATTCTAAAGCGATAGAGGAAGCTCTTCTCATCAGACAGTTGTTCCTTGAGATCTGGCAGTGACGAAAAATGTGATGAAGTCAACTTGAATTTCCCGTTTTATTTACCTGCGCTATTTGCCTAGACGGGTCCTTCTCATTTTATTATATTCAAACAGGAGCACCTTTGTCTTTTGTTTCCCAGGAACACAGTTTACCTCGACAAAGACAGGTACCACACATCACCTGCCGACTGCTTTGTGCTTAATCTGTTAGCTGCACTTTGTTGTTTCATTTCGTTTTCACACCAGACTTTTTTTTTTAACATGACAACACCAAAATGACTAAATGTTACAGATTGTATCTGATGTATTTCATGCAAAGTTGCAAAAACAGCTTGTAATGTCATAAAAGTATTAAACAACTGTTTTAGGCAATAGTTAGCCATGATGTAACATATTTATGATTTATATTAAATGGACTCCAGCACGTCACTTGAAATAACTGCTTTGGTTTTCATGTATCCCTTCTGATTTTTTATTTTTTTTTCTGTGTTGCTTCGCCAGTTTGCAACTGGACGCAAACTGGCTCAGACGAGGAAACTAAAAGACAAAAGGGTAGGTGATGCGACATTGTTTTAGACTACAGTTATCTGATTACCGCAGACGTCAAAGCCAGCAATGAACTCCTTTTGTTTTTAGGATTTCAAAAACGATGAAAATCCAGAGGAAAAAGCGAGGAGACACAAAGAGCAGGAGGTATGGTCTGTCCTTGGTGGGGTTTTTTTTGGAGGAAAGGTATTTTGTCTGTACAGTCTGTTTGTTTCTATTCAAAGCTGAAACCATTGTACAAGGAGCTACTGTACACCATCACACATAAGATGGGTAAACCGTCGGCGGCGGAGATTTTCACAGACACACAGCTCCACCAGTACATCATGGAGGTAAACACCTCCGCCCCAACACGCATCAGCACCAACAACACTGCCACCGTTGCGGTCTTTGACTGTTGCTTTCCACACTTGCACTCTACCAGGCTTTCACTATGACAGAATCAGAGCATGAGGGTCTCGTGGAAAAAGTACAGAAAACAGAGGTGAGAAAAAGAAGCGGGCATAGCCCCTCATATTTAATTATAGATTTCATATGAAGAAGCTAATTTTCCACCACCTTTCCTGTAGGGTCAAATAATGCATATATATATATATATATATATATATATATATATATATATATATATATATATATATATATATATATATATATATTGACCCAGTTGTATAATTGTCTTGTCGTTTTGACCTCAACAGCCTCCAGTGTACTGCCTAATGGCCACTATAAAGGAAGCCAAGGAAATCCTGGGTAAAGACGTCAGTGGTACGTTCTTTCGCTACCTACATACTTGTATGCTGCCACTGCACACGTGCGCCATGCGTATTGTTCTCTGCATGTGTGTGGTTTCACTAGAAAAACAACCAACAGCACCAACTCGTGGCCTGGCATCCTCACTACATCGTTTTCAAAATGTTGCCGTGTATTCTCTCATAAAAGGTTGATTTATATGTGCAACAGGTTTTAGTGACCCATACTGTCTGCTGACCATCCTGGAGGACGAGCAGGAGAGTCAGACCCGCCAGTCCAGTGCCAAACCCAGTAAATCGGTCGTCAAGGACGCTGCGTCACGCGACAAAATCTACCAAACAGACATAAAGAAACAGACCCTGAACCCCATCTGGAACCAAACCTTTGTTCTGTGAGTCAAACTTTATGCTTCCTCTCCCCCCCCGAAACATTCGGAAATGAACATTAATTCCAACTTCCTCCCGTCTTTAGAGATTTTGAAGCCATGAGTGGCAGTTTCCACCTTGAGATGTGGTGAGGAAAACATGGAGCTCTGACTTTGAATGCTTTCTAATGATCACCTCCATCACGGTCCTGCCATTGAGTTCTTCTGTTGCAGGGACAAGGATGAAGAGGTGTCGCTCTCTCAGAAACTGGAGGAGATCAAAACCAACTTCAACAATTTGAAAAGGTAAGAGACTCTTTCTATGGCTTTTACCATCTCCTTAAGGTTCATAGACAGGCCTTTTTAATTTATGTTTCTAGCAGTTTTAGTTTAGCTTTTTAAAACTCTTTCTTTTGCCTTTCTTGCAGATTTAAATGTTTTAGTTGTTCTACCTGTTTTTCCCATTGTGCTTTTTTTCTTTCTTTTTTCAACCCTTTCTTGTGATTTGAAACTGTTTTAGCTTTTCTTTTTTTTGTTTGTTTTGTTTTTAGTAATTTTGTTCATTTTGGTTTTTGTTCATTTTTGGCTGTTTCTAATAAATGTTTTGGCAGTTTATTCCTTATATACCTTTCTAATAGGTTTTAGCTTTAATCCAGTTTGGAGCAGTTTTCGCTGTTTTGACTCCTTTAACCATTTTGCTTGTGAACAGTTATCATCATTCCTCTGAAATTGTACTTTTAACAATTTCAGACCCCATTTACGTGACAGTGCTGCATGTGAAAATGCATCATTGCTGTATTTTCATTTCAGAAAAGTTTTGAAAACTATGTCCATCTCTGTCTGAAAGCTTCAGGGAGCTCAAAATGGCTGCACAAGAAAAGAAGCTTATTGTTTCTCTTTGTACCAATTCAGAATGATCAAGGATGCCAAAAAGGAGAAAGGCACGGATGACTTTTTGGGAAGTGTCGTCCTGAAACTACAGGTAGTAGACATTCTGGTTTTCCCTCCATAATTTTACACATTTCTGGTCTCCCCAGTCTAGTTCTCATCTGTATCACTGCATCATAGGATCTTCGCTGTACTGAGGACAACTGGTACAACCTGGAGCCCCGGACGGAGACGTACCCTGATCGCGGCCAGTGCCACCTCAAGCTCAAATTCATCCATAAAGCTGTAAAATATGTATTAAAAACCTTATTTAGCGTGCAAGTGCACTAATGGAATTTCATTGTGTGATGAGTCCAAAAAGAGGAAGTAGAATTTAAATACCACAAGTTGAATTAATGACAGTGTGTTTTTTTGTTTAAAGGGTCAAACGTGATATGAGCTCTGTACGTGTCAGTTTGGGAAAAACTTTCAGACTCGCCATGTGTTGTGTCGCCAACAGAGAGACGGTACTTTGAGCGCTGGTCGAAGCGCGTACATCAACTACTGCGGGATCCTGCAGCAGTTTGTCCAGGCCTACATCTCCAAGCAGCAGGTGCAGGACAAGTGTCTCAAATGTGTCTTTGTCTGATCGCCACAAGCTTAGCGCTGTGTAGACACTTTCTTCCAGGCAAACTAAAACACTCCGATATTGTAATATCTTTGCTTATGTCCAGGTCAGTCACAGTCATCTCTTGTCCACTTAGAGTTCTGCTCCATGGAAAGGAGAGCTGAGCGGTGAGGCTCAGACGCTGCTGGAGCTCTACGCCACCCAGAATGACCTCTCACCTTTTCTTCAGGATCTGGCGTAAGTTTCATGTTTCCATATGTCTGTATGCAGGACTGTGGGACTGAGACTAACAGATTGCCCATTTAACAAAATACGGGGGGGAAAAAGTGTTCGTGTCGTGTGAAATTTATTATAAAGCAGTGGTTCTTGGCCTTTTTTTCAGCCAATTACCAGCGCACAGCATTTTGAATTTACAAAAAAAACAACAACAAAATAACACCATTAGTGTCTGATTTATCGACATTTGTACGTTTGCACTTCAGCTGCGCAACATTTGTTTTCGGAAATACAAACATACTCAAAATAGAAAATTCTTAAAAATTTAAAATAATACATTTTTAAATTATTTGTGCATTTAAAAAGAAGAAAAATTAAAGTGTCCTCTTATAGGCTATCAATAATAATCTGTGTTGAACACAATAAACACGTACAAATAAATGTATATATTTGTTTCACAAGAAATTAAAGAAAACAAGAAATTTGTAAGGATGAAGAGAAACACTGTTACATCGGATGTTTACAGAAATTATCGAGATAAATTCGGCTGTTTAGGTTCATGACACAACTTTGTGCCACACAATGATGTAGAAATTCACTCTTGTGTCCAGCGAGGCCTCAAGTTGCACCGAGGACTAAGTCTAGTACACGGAATGGTCAACATGACAACTACTGAAACTTTTAGTAACTATTAACAGCAATTTGCTGTTAATAATAATAAAAAAAACAACAACTCAGCTTTGCACCGTGTGGCATCTCCATCCGTGTCGCACAGCTCTGCGTTTTGACACTGGAACGTGTAAAGGTGTCATCCACCGTGTATTTCGCTTCCCTGTAAGTGTGGACGTGTGGTGTGCACAGGAAGTGGGTGGCTTACAGCAAGCTGTACCAGAGTCTGGAGGTGGACTCGTCCGTCTTGTTCCAGCAGCTCACCAGCATCGAGTACCACTGGCATCAGCAGGAGCTGCCCCACCAACAGGTACTCACTTTGAACTGCATGTTGTATTGTAGCTTCTCACCTTCTTACTGATGAACCTCAGAGGCACAGATCCGTCATTTGCTTCTATGTACAAAATAAAAAAGTGAGAACCGATTGTGAACAGGAACCGAACTGACTGCAATCTAAGCGGAGCCCACATTAAATGGAAATATTGGAAAACTTCCAAGCCTGTCTTCCAGTGTATTATCTACCCATGGGCATGTTTCTATTGTCAGACATTACTGGAGGAACTTTGGCACAGTTAAAATGTGAAACATTGTGAGTTTCAAAAGGAAAAAATAATCCATTTGCCCATTAGGGCCAAATATGCAATATCTGTCAACTAAAAAATGCAGTTAACGTTAACCAAGATTAATTACACGTGATATCTGGAAGATATGGGATTAATATGATATTCCTTCTCCCATCCTCTGTAAAAAAAAAAAAAAATACAAAATTACCAGTTCATGGGAAATGATCCAATTTTAATGGCAGAATTAAATGCAAGGACACTATAAGATAGCAGTATTCAATGGTCCAGCATGGTGTTTCTTAGCGTCTGAGCTTGCGGCTGATAATGTGGCTCAGATGAGTGTTGAAAAAAGTGTTGCGCTCTCTTAACAGAAACAGGAACTCGGGGACTCTCTTCACGGTTTCCTGCAGTACGGACTGTGTCTTGTGGCCAAATACCGAGATATCTTTCCCCCGGTTCCCAATGCGACGCCCAAGCTGCACACTCTGCTCAGGTGCTTGTAGACAAACGTGTTCCAATGACTATCAGAGATGCAAACACTTGAACTCAGACTGTTGATTGTGTGTGACCTGAGCGTGCTTCTTGCAGGATTCTAGTGCAGATCTGTAAAACTCAGGCTTTTCAGAAACTAAACCCAGCGAACTTTGACCTCCACGATGGGATCGAAGACGCCGTACAGGTCAGCCCCTCGTGCTCGCGAGAATAAAACTCCCAAGTGTTCACGGCGACAGCCCACCTCTGACTTAACCCACGTAATGACGTTCACCTCAGACAGGCACCCAGGACTGGTTCACAGTCAAGAAGGGTTTGCACCAGCCGATGACCAAGGTAAAGTCAAGCACGTGTGGGGCGAAATAAATGGCAGGCCCGTTTGATTTCACTGCGTTCCTCTTGCTGCCGTGCAGGAGCTGTCAGAGATCGGGAGCGCCCTCTCCAGGCTGATTGTGGAGGTGCAGGAGGATATAAAGCACAACAAGGACGCTTGGAACAGAGTGTTCGTCAGGTGACGGAATAACCACCTCAAATCAACATTTCATACTGACAATATGTTTAATTATATTCCAAGGAAGGCGAATGAAAAGAGCTTCACTGAGTGATTAGGTTACATTTGAAGTAATACTTTCATACGACTGTCGTCAGTCTGAGTCATTTGGAAATCAATCAAAATGTACCATTTACATGAAGCAGTAGTTTCTCAATACACTCATTAAGCAGTGTGAAACATAGTTACATCCATTATTTCTGCCGCTGAGCCTGTTCAAGATCTGAAATGTTAATGAACTTGGAAACATGAGTGCCAGGAGGCCTTTTAACTTTCCGAATATTTATTTTACTACCATCAGAGAATTCTGGGCTGAGATGTGACTTGAATCATTCTGTTAAGGCATGAAATATGAACTGTCTGTGAGGGTTTCAACCTCTACATCTTCAGCTTGTATCTAAAAATATCTATATGTTTCATTCAAATGATGGTACTGTATTGCCACTTAAGTTTATATATAATGTATTTTACATGGTCATGACAGAGTATGAATATGGCAAGAGAGGGATTCAGAATAAGTAAAAAGAAGGTGATTTTAATTTTGGGTATTATTTTTCAATCATTTTGACGCATCAATGCTTTTTTTATTTTTGTTTTGTTTGTTTTTCACAACAGTGCTGTGCAACTTGACGTGTTCACTGTCGTCTATCAGAAGTTTGACTCCCTGGTAAGTGGGATTGAAAAGATTTTGCCCCCATCCGCAGTCTTGTATTTCACACCGTCACGTTTCAGCGTCTCACTCTTCGCGCCGCAGCTCGCCAGAGAAGTGCGAGAAACCCTGTCCCTGATGGAGGGTCAGATGGAGCAGCCGCTGGCGAACAGCCTGTTCCCGGTCTACCTCAGCCTGCAGGACATCCACAAAGACAAGGCCTTCTTACAGAAAAGGTCCTCACCTTCGCCTCGGGTTGGGAGTTTCCCGTGGTTTCGCGTGAACGCATTGTGCGGGAGCCGAACGTGAACGTGTCTTCCCGTGTGTCCCAGGGGATTGCTGGAGCTCAGCAACTTCCACGAGCACTTCCGGGAGGCTCTGCCTTACTGGCTCAACCAGGCGTTCAGCACCACGCAGGACCGGGTGGAGCGGGCCGTGCAGGTGGACCAGGTAAGGGAACGTTTCCTCGTCGCCCCCCCACACACACACACAGCTTCAGTGACGCTCCGATGTGTTGGCCAGCTCCAGCCGCTGCAGTCCGGGGGGGTGCCGGTCAAACACAGCTCCTCGGCAGTGGACCTGGTGGCCTGTGTCCAGCCCATCTGCCAGCTGTGGGAGCAGCTGTCCTGGCCCGACCCGGAGGAGGCCTTCATGCTCATGGTCAAACTCACCGAGGTACAGCTTTCTGCCACTGGGATCATCGCGTATGCAGTGCGGTCACACTGAGAAAAATATGAGAAGTTAAATGTAGCTTCATTGAATCTGTTGAAATCAACAATAAATGTGTATTTTGGAAATCGATTTGTATATCAGTGAAAGATAGACAATTAAAAAAAAATCTATCAAACATACACTTCAGTTTATACAGTATTCTAATGGTCCCGAGACAAGAAAAACACTAAGTTCACTTTTTTGGGTTTTTTTATTTTTCTTGTTTAAAAAAAAGTAAATGGTTTTAACGAAACAATCTTGCTTGATCAACATAAATAAATCGAGCCAAAAGTTGCAGGTTGCACTTTTCCTCCAAAACAAATTAGAGGTACTATTTTATTTGGATGTGTTCAAATAGAGCATCGTTCACTTTCCAATCAAAGTCCCAACATGTTGAGCTGTTTCCTCAAATTCATCGTTATTAATGTATTTACTTCCAGTTCCCATTTTTCTTTTACCCCCATGTCATTGAGACTTGATTCGTATTTATAAATGCCATGAACAATTCTCCTTGTTGGTTCTTTAACATTTTCTTCTAATTCCCTATGTTTCTGCAGATAATGTCTCAGGTGTAAATATTCAGAAAATCCTTATTTGACAAATGGAACTCCTATTGGTAAAAACCTTTATAGGTTGACTTGCTTCTGGCATAAACTAAGAGTCCGTTGTGTGTTTTTCAGGACGTGTGTAAAATTGTGGTGAACTACTGTCACATCCTGAAAGACAGAGTTCGGATCCTGTCTGAGAACTCCGACCACGGCAGCGCCATTAACATGGTGAGCGAAAAACGCAGCCAAGGAGGCGAACCCTCCAGTGGAGCGCCAGGGCGTCAGGCGTCTCTCTCTTCTCTGTGTGCAGCTGTGCGTGGTCGTGAACGACCTGGAGCACCTCCGCTCCGTGCTGACCCGACTCCCCACGCAGCTCAACTGGACGGGCCTCCGGGATCGAACCCAGAGCGTCATCGGGGAGAGTCAGTTCAACAACACGCTGCACTCGCAGCTCCAGCAGGCCCAGAGCATCCTGGGCTGGGAGATCCGCTCCGCTCTGGACACCCTGGGGAAGAAGGTACGGCAAGAAATCACTGACCAGCTTTAAAACAAAAAACAAAAAACAAATAACAAAAACAGACTAAATATTGTCATTGGTAACATAAAATGCTCGACCGTGCAGTTAAATACCGACATCGAGACTCATGTCAGAAGCATGGCGACCAGACGGAGATTCCCCTCCAAGTCCACAGAAGATGTAAGAGATCAATAATTCTGCTGTTTCTATTTAACATTTAGCTGCTAAGTTTGCTTCATATCAAACATTTCATTTTTTTTAAATTTTTTTATTTCTAGGCTGCAACCCCTTTAATGCGTTACCTGGAGCAAGAGCTGCAGTACATGAATGAAAACCTGGTCCAAGAGAACTTCAACAGGTACTGAACTAATGTGTAACTTTGACACACATGATGGTGTTTCAGCAGCATGAAACGACTGCATTTACCGCTGAGTTCTCAGTTGGGTTTTGACGTTTTCACCATTCTGATTGTGAAGGTGAATGGGCAAGTATGTTTGTTTGACTGCTTTCATTGTGATTTTAACCTTGAATTCTCTCTCGTGTCCAGCCTCCTGACCCCTTTGTGGAATAACTCGGTGAAAATCCTCTACCAGGTAGCGAGTCAGTACCCACAACAGGAAGGGCTCATGGTGTTCTGCCAGAGGCTGCTTTACACACTGCAGGTGGGTTCCATAGCATTGTGGCTGATGTGCACGTGTTCAGTCCTCTATGGATGCTGAAATGTGACTCCCTGCTGTGTGGATTTCAGTGTCTTGAGCAGTGCTTCCACGCCGAGGGGAACGGACTTCCTCTGGACGCCCTCCACTCTGAAGAGTACAAGGTGAGCAACCAGAAGCCCAACGGTTGACAACCTCCTTCCGTCGTACTGATGTCCCCGTCACTCTCTCCAGACCCTCAAAGCTCACCTGAGTCATAACGCCATGAGCTGCCAACAGCTGGTCGAGAAGTTCTTTGAAAGGAAAATATGGGAGCAGGTAAGTGTTCAAGAAGCACTTCTCTCGCCCTTCTGCCTTCATGCTTGTGATTGAGACTGTCTTTGTGTTTCTCGGTGACAGAATGTGTTCAGCGGAGAGAAGTATGGCGCCGTCACCCTCCTCGCGTCCTACAGACGGTCCGACCAAAGACTCCGAGTCGAGGTGCTGAACGCGGTCAACCTCCTGCCGATGGACTCCAACGGTAAGGCATCGCTGGGCGGCGGGAGGCGCAAACAGATACGAGTTAAAAAAAAAAAAAAAAGATTTACAGTGAGATGTTGATCTTTCCAGGCTCCAGTGATCCATTTGTGCAGCTGTCCCTTGAACCGAACCACATCTTCCCGTTGGTGGAGCCTCGCTGCACACAAATCAAGAGCTGCGATCTCAACCCCCTCTTTGATGAGTCCTTTGAATTGTAAGTCGCTCATCCTTGATTGCAAAGAAGTCGTAGCTGCATGGAGCACGTCTGACCTTGTTTTTGGTTTTTTTTATTTCGTGTCTCGCAGCCTGGTCTCCTCGGAACAGTGCCAGGTTCAAGGGGCTTGCCTCATGGTCACAGTTCTTGACCACGACACCCTGCGGACGGACGACTTTGAGGGCGAGGCCTTCCTGTCCTTGAAGACCATACCGGGAGTGGCTGGAGGGGAAGCAGATGGACTGACCTTAAAGCCGGATGCCACTCCCGCTCAAATACGCCTGTCACTGATGCACCCCAAACCTAATGGTACGACTTTATAAGTAGATTCGGATTCTTAAAAGGTCCCACATTATGCAAAATTCACTTGCTAATGGATTTCTAACAGTAATGTGTGACAATAGCCTATTTTATGAGGCTCCAGAAGAAAGTTTGTCATCTTGCGTGCTCCATTTTTCCATAACACCTGATTTAATTCCTCACTACGCATTTCCTCCTCAGACGACGGCATCCTGAGGTTACTGGAGTCCAGGAGAGCAGAGCGGGAGGCCCAGGCCTTCGTGAAGAAGCGGCGGCAGCGGGAGAAACAGTCACAGGAGAGTAGCCGGTCATGAGAAAGAGACACGAAAACCAACTGTTCTTCCAAAAATATACAATTTGTTTTAATGATCTGTACCAAAAACAAAAGAAAAAAACCCAAAAACTAATAGAATCCACTCAGAAGGAAACACTGGTGTTGCATGAGTGGCGTGTGGACATGGGCTCACTGAAGATCATCACAGTGATCGTGAACATTCACACCTGCGTTTGAACCTCACACAGCTTCCTGTATGCTTCATGATGCTTTGTCTTAATCAGTGCAAGAGATAAGTATGACATCACTTAACTGTGGCTGTATGCAGATACATATCCATATATATTTATATCTATATATTGGACTACAATGGACTCACTGAAATGTCGATGATTTCTACAAATGTAAAAATGCTGGCAGAAGAGTAACCTGTCATACTGATTTGAAGAATAATAATAAGAAAAAAAAATAATGGGGCCAGTTTTAACAAACATGTCGAGTTCGTATGAAACGGAATTGAAAATGTAAAAATATGCATTGACTTTTGAGTTTTGTCTCGATTGTGTCGACATGCTTCTCTCTTCCAGTTAACTTAGAAGAACATCTGAGAAAACCTGAGTGCTTTGAACAGAGGCCATCTGTTGTAAATTCAAACAAACACTAATCTTTAAATACTTCTGTTACAACCGAACAGCCATCCACAATTTCAACATTTCCTTGAGCTAAAAAATAACCTATGGAGATATAAAAAAAAAAAAAAAAAAAAAAGCTAATTCAGTATAGTTTGAACAAATGATACCAGTAGACTGGTGCGGTACAGAATCGCCCTCTGGATCCGGCTACATTCGCCTCCCGAGTGTTTTCAGTCAAACTTGTCGATTCAGTGACGACGGATCCGCACCGCAAGTAAATTGAAAAAAGAAGGCGTCATCCATTCATCCAGGCCGTTGTGAGATATATGCAGCACTGAATAGGAGGAGGTGTCACTTTGGTGAATGAAGTTGTGGCGCATTCGACGAGGCAATCGGGCAACATTATACGTTTTTCATGTCACATTGAGCCAAATCGCTGCTTCAAGTACTTCAATCAATTCAGGGAAATTTCAGCTGTGCAATGGTGCCACTTTGGCCGTACAGTTCATTAATAGTGTAACTCTCGTCAGCCAACCAATAGTGCAAACTCGTCAATCTCTTTCTCAGCGTTAGGCAGACCAATGGTGCAAATTCACCACTAACCTGACCAGTAGTGAACCTTAACAATAATTCAGAATAATCAATCCAATCAAGGCAATGATGCAACATTTATCCGACCAATGAATGCACTTGATTAAGCCCCACACGGCACGAGGCAAGTCAAAGATCGACGAAGTACTTGGCCAACCAATGGCGCAAAGTACCCTTCAACAGTTTTCGCCACACCTTAATAACCAACCGTCCAGTCGCTCCTAATTCATTCACACGTCACATGGTTTAACAATCGTGTAGCTTTAGTCAAGCAGTGCTCTGGTGACAAATGGTGCAACTTCATTAATCACTTTGCGCTGCATTCGGTTGACCGGTGGTAAAACCCGGACAGTCGCTTGGTTAACGTTTAGCTGACCGATGGCGTCACATCAACAATCGCACATGCAATATTTTTAGTTCATGGACTGTGGAATTTCAACCACTCAATTACAATTTCATCACTTGCAGAACACTTCGGTTCCTCAGCGGGCGAGAGATCTGGATCAAACAGTATAACTTATTTAGAGATTCAGCTGACCAATGGTGCAACTTCACAAAACCATTCAGGTGCTCAACAGCGTCACGAACACTGTCATGTTCCATTAGGCTGACCAATGGTGCATTTTTATTAATCACAACACTAAGCTGACCGATGAAATCATTTCGCCAGTTCCTCACACGGCACTGGGTTGACAAAGACACAAAGCCCACCAATGGCACAGCTCCTTCAATCACACGTACAGCATTTGGCTGACCAATGAAACAACTTCATCAACCAGGGGAGTATTGACATTTATCTCAATATGAAATAGTCAAAGTTTTGGGAAGCAACTTTGACAGTTTGGCCATTTTCCTCTGCAAAGTACCTCGAAACAACCTGGATGGATGAATAACATTCCCAGAAATGTGTTTGTCTTTAGAGTGAAGAAAAACGTGATTTAGAAATACCTATGTAAATATTCCTTAGTCAGGGCTGAAGAAGAAATAACAGTAGGTCTGCGAGTTACTGAAGAGATTAAGAACAGTGTTGCTGGTCAAGAGTAATAACTAGTAAAATGTACTGATGTTCCATTAATAACACTGGAAACAGTATTAATCCTTATATCCCACATTAAGAACTTTGACCGGGTAACTAGGACTCACTGAGCTGGTCAGTTCGCAATACATGTCATCTTAAGAGTACATAACCAGATAAGCGCTTAGCTTGTTAGCGGATTTTTAAAAAAAAAAAGAAAGAAAAAAAAAGTTTTAATGGTTTCAAAAATGATGGTCGGGATCCGAAAGCTGGTATCTGTGGAATCAGGATGGAGTTGGTCCGACTGAGCCGTGAGGTCAGGAAAGCTGCGGCTCCAGCGTCTGTTCGGGGCAGAGCGGACACTCTGTGGACGAGGAGCAGCCCTCGCACTGAAGTCCGTGGCCACAGGGGAGCGACGCCGAGCCCTGCTCCCCACACGTCACGCAGCACTGTCTCTGTTTCCTGTAAACCACCTGGGGGGGGAGGCACGAGAGGGGAGCTGGTGAGGCCTCTCCGAGTGACGGCGACCGCGACCGAGACGGCCTACTGCTTGTTGTGTTTGTTTACCTGTTCCACGGCGTGTAAACAGCTACAGAGCTGAGCCTGTAAACTGAGCACCGACTCCAGCGGCAGCCGGTGCAGAAGCTGCAGCTGGTGCAACGCTAGATGGGGATTGTCTCCGCTCCTGAAGCTGTCTAGTGCCTCCTGCAGGAGGGAGGCCTGCCTCTGCGCCTCCTCCTCGGCGTGCCGGGTTCTCTCCGCCTCCACGGATAGCCGCGCCGCGTGGGCGCGGGATTCCTCGGCGTCCGCTTTGAGCGTCGCCCACGACTGCGGGGCGAAAGGCGGTTTATGAGGGCGTTGCTTTTCACGACACACACCAACACACTCCACTACCTACCTACCTGAGCCGTGTGTCTCCAGCTGTGGCCCCACTGCTTCAGGGCCCGGTGAGCCTCCTCCAATTCCTGCTTGAGCCGCAGCGTCTCTGCGCAGGGGCCGGACGGCAGCAGGGTGGGGGGGGTGCCGGGGGAGCCCTGCCCCGACGGGAAGTGCTCCCAGATGTTTGAGCTCATACCGTTCAGACCTATAAAAGCAACAGAGGCGCGTCAGCAATCATCGCATCGTCCTCCAAAAGCGACGGCGAACGGCGCGGACCTAAGGAGCTGTGGGACGGTCCCAGGAAGGAGCTATCCGATTGGCCGGGCTGCGGCAGGTGGGTGGAGAAGAACGGCGAGGTGTGCGGCCTGACCGGAGGCGACGGCGACGGCGAGCTGAAGGGAGCCGAGCCGCTGAAGGATCCCGGGATGTTGACGGGAGCGGAGCTCTGAAGCTGGCTGCCTCCTGCGGGACGGGAGAGGAGAAAAGTGGAAAAGGTTGAAAGTCTGAGTGCCGTCGGATGAGGAGAAGCCGTGGTTTGAGGGTCGTCAGGTACCCAGCATGACTCCCACGCTGGGCAGAGCCGAGTTGCTCTCTAAGCTTCTCTCCAACGCTGATACACCAAAATCATTCAGATCCAGATCGTCCAAGGCCGATTCTGCAACACAAGAGCAAATCGCAGCATGTTTTCACTTCGGGATTCTTGAAATAAAACTATTATTTCTATATTCTTTTTTTAAAAGCCCAACTCTGTGATAGTCTGCATGTCTCCTAGCGACTCAGCCGTAAAACAGACAAGTCCCGGGAGATATGACACTCTGGAGGCTGCCATTGTTGTTATTGTCCCGTCCACTGAGAATGTACAGAAGAACTATTTACTATGGCTGTAGCAGCGTTTCAAAAAAATTTTTTTGTTTCCCCCCCCCCGCCTTTTCCAAGGAGACCGTTTCCTTCAATATAGGGTGTTTTTGAAAAGGTGTATTTTTTTGTTTCCACGGACATGGAGCATTTTCAAAAACTTGCATTTCTTCCTGTTTTCATGTTTCCATTGAGACGGAGTTAGGAATATTTTTTCAGAAAGTTGCCCTGTTGTATTGGAAACAGGACCTAACAGTGTTTGGCTTCACTGTAATATTTATGCCCGCAGGCTATAAATGTTTGAAAAAAAAAAAAATTTGCGATAAACAACGTCTCTGTTTATTCAACAGAACCTGTCAAGACACATTTATTACATAAGTGATCTAATTGTTTCCAACGCAGAGCTCACATGGGGGAATTTGACACAATTAGATTTATATATGTTAAAGAAAACAATAAGACACTTTCTAGAATCTCTGCATTAACTGCACAGGCTCTTGCTGGTGCATGTTGTTGAAAGTGGGGGGGGTCTGCCACCGTTTGGCTTGACTGTAATATCTTTAACATCTTTTTATAGAGGGTAAGTGAACTTTGTGATGGACAGCAGCTTCAAAATGTAAACCCGCACCCCCCCTACATACCAACAACAGACTCTACGGTTTCACTGGTGGGGTAGAAGGGCAGCGCGTTGGCGTTCATGCCCGAGGAGACGCTGCACCCGGGCGGTCCGAGGGGGGCGGGGCTGGGCGGGGTGGCGGCCAGGCTGGAGGGGATGCTGGAGGAGAGACTCAAGGGACTGCCGACCGGTAGAAACACCAGCAGATCCTGCAGGACGGAGATCGGGGCGACGTTACGGGACTGGAGATTACATGAAGACGACGGATTAAATGAGCGGATGTATTGAAGGTTGTGACTTTACCTGTTTGCTTTGAGTTGATGCCAGTTCTCTGTTGCGCTGCTCGACAGCAAAACTCCTCTGCTTTGCCTGGAGACACAAACAAATGACAAATGTTGAAAAGTTATTAAAAAGCCGAGGTATTGTAATTGCATGGTGCAGTCAAAGCCTGAGCTTTGCAATGCAACTTTATTTCCTAATTTAGTTCAATTGTGTCTGACGTCATGGTGTTTGTGTCTTTTGTATTGATTTGGAAAAAAATCTCAATCACCACATCAGTTAATATCAGGAAGTTAAGCAATTATCTTGTAAATTTTTGTCCTGATTTATAGGTGCCTGGGGCATTAATAAGACATTTCTTGTGCTGAGTGAAATTTAAAAGTTAAAAGAGAACCTGAGAGAGCTTGTTAACTAAACTCTTAGCTGCTGCTTTCTTTTCAACTTCTCCTCACCTGATCTTCCCGCTCGAATCCCGGTGCCCTGCCGTACCCTCCCTCCCCTGCCCACGGCGACAGCGGCTCCAGCCCCCCGCCCACGTCCTCGCACAGGGACAGAACGCTACCCAGCAGCCCCTGCTCCGCCATGCACGATGCCACCAGGGGGGAGAAGGGGTCGGAGCAGCCGGGCCCCGGCCCCATGCCGTGACTGCAGGGGCTGCAGGACGCCTCCTGGACTGGGAGGGGGTCCGGGGGTCTGGAGGGGGGAGGTGAGCTGGGGCTGGGGAAGGACGGCTCGTCCGTGGCAAACGGCTCTGGACAGGGTTAGAGAAGAAGAAAGCGTGTAACATTGATACACCTCAGCT
The DNA here is from genome assembly GCF_963422515.1 of Blennius ocellaris. Classification (NCBI taxonomy): domain Eukaryota; kingdom Metazoa; phylum Chordata; class Actinopteri; order Blenniiformes; family Blenniidae; genus Blennius; species Blennius ocellaris. The sequence goes on along the minus strand of NC_137670.1, from coordinate 8,216,069 downwards.
CCAGGGTTTACTCCCGTTGAGAAAAACTACCTGTGAGACGACGACTTACTTTCTACATGGGCAAAGGCACAGAAGGGCCCTCTGGGGCAGCTGCCACACTGCTGCATGTCGTTACACTTGGTGGATTTATAAATCTGAAACGACACGTTCACATTCACATCCACTCAGTTTGATTTGCACTGACTCTCACTCTGTGTTGAGGCCCTGTTTACATGACAGCTTTTCAGGTGAAAAAGCTTCGTTTCTGTTCATCTACTGTACAAAAGAACTATTTACTACAGCCATGCAGTGCATGCGCAGTAGAAGTAGCAGAATTTCAGAAAAGCTGAATTTCCCCCCCCCACTGCCACGTAGTCAAAGCATTTTTTCGAAAAAAGTCCACGGTGTTAGCCGTTCTCAAAAAGTTGCATTTCTCAGTGGCTCTGAGCAGCGTTGTCATGTGAACAGACACTCAAAACACAATGACAGTTTTCCAGTTTCACTTGAAAACGTTGTCGCGTAAACGGGGCCCGGATCTTCGACGAGGACAAACCTCGGGGTGGAACTGCTGCTCCGTTCTCGTGTGGCAGTACTGACATCCCTCTGCTCCCTCACATTTACTGGGATCGCCCCATTCCTCGCTCTGTTTCACTGCTGGACACGGCAATGCTCTGCAACAACACGCATCACTTAATAAAAAAAAACAACAAAAAAAACAAACACACAATACAGATTGACCACAAAGCTCTCCTGGTGTGATGATGCACCTGTATTTGTGCTTGTGTGGACTGCGCCGCCTGTCTTTACTGTTGTGGTAGTACGGACAGGCGTAACCTTGACGACAGAGGCGGGGGGGCTTCTTGCAGAGCTCCGTCTTGTAGTGGGACAGCACGTAGTTGTTATCTGAGGAGAAAACAGGGTGCATTCTGGGAGCTGATAGACTGGCATCAGGGGAGCGAAAGAGTCATCGAAGTGCTCAGAGATTAAGAAAATAATTTAAATGCGAGGCCGGGACCTAACAGTAGAGTAATTACACTTTTCCAGAATAAAACTCTCACATTATTGTCATTACACTAATCAAATGTCCTGCTGCTCAACAGGGAGGTAAAATGTCATGTTTAAGCTGCTGACATCAACTATGTAAAAACAAAACAAAACAGGAAATTCAATGCAAAAAATTCAAAAACAGGATTTTTATCTGAAATATTTAGGTTAAAATCAAAAAGACACATGACCACAGGTCAAAAAGCACATGATTCCATGTTTACCTTGCCAGCGTGGCTCCTCGCTCAGGATCTTCTCGATGAGCGCCGTGCTCGCCGCCTGTCCCGACTGCCCGTCCCCCCCGCCCCCCTCCGTGCCCCCTGAGCCCTGCGTCTCCATCACCTGCACTTCTCTGAAATATGGACAACATGAGAGTTTCTCCTGTACCGCGTGTGCACAGAAACCGATTTGGAGGACGTGGAGACGATTCGCACCTGATGTCGTAAACGGGACTCCGCAGGTCGTGGGAGCCATGAGCGAAGGCACAGTGGGAGCCGTTCTTGCTGCAGTGGCCCTTTCCGTCCGTTTCGTGGATGCACGAGCCGGTCTTGTAGTAGCGGAGGTGATACCGCCGCTCCGTGTCGCCCGCCGTTCGATGGAGAAATGGACATCTGGAGTACGAAGAGAAACCACATTCAAAAGAGCGACCACGAGAGCAAATACTGCGGTCATGATGACATGTCTGAGCAATGTCAAATTGCATTGAGTAGTGAGGATGAACTTCTGCACCACAATAATGGGAAAATGTCTGCTGAAGACCAATAAATAACAACATTCATTATCGTGCAATAAAAAGGAGCAATTTCACAGGCAAATGAGATTCAAACAACCTTGTTTTTGTATGTATGAATTAAATAGAGATTCTCAACAAACACTTTAGAGCTTGACATCATTTTGACACTACATTTGTTTTCCTGCTTTCACAGGCACCATTGCAGTTACACTGATGATCTTACGAGTTTTTCCTCACAGACGAAACGGTAGCATGTTTTTGAGGAGACGTTTAAGGCCACAATTAAACATCGACATCATTTGAATCTGGACTGAAGGTGTTGAAATTTCTTGATAGAAGATTAATAACACAACACTGTTTATAGACTTCATTAACAGTATGGCTGCATATTTTTTTCGTGATGCTTCAATGACAATACTTAATCATTTTTGAAGTATGACTGAAACTTCTTGTGCGTGCTGTGTCTTTATGTATGGATTATGAATAATGTATTTATGCTCATCTCTCTTTCCGCCATGGAAAGTTCATTGCAGTGTATCTGGTTTTGTCCCATGTGCCTCAAGCAGACCTGAAAGGTGTTTATTGTTTTTATTTTGATGTTGACGTACTTTAGATTTTGGTGACAGTGGGTGTGTCCACCAAAGTAGAGCAGAAAGGAACTGTTCAGGCAAATCAGAGATAAGAGAGGTCTGTGGGCTTTCCAAGAGGTAATGCTGCAGGTTTTGCAAAACACTGGCGTGGCAGAACAACTGGCTTTGCCAGATCAGCAGGGAGGGTTTATTTATACTACAGGCTTTATTTTTGAGGCTGATTTCTGTTAATGCGAATCCATATTCTATCTATCGAGATCAGGGCTGTCAAACATAGGGTACGAGGGCCAAAACCAGCCCACAAGAGCCTCCAATCCGGCCCACCAAACCATAACAAGAGCCATAGATAACAACAGAAAACACAACACTGAATCCTTGGCTGGACTCACTCATCTCCATCGGGGCAGGTGCCTGTCCCCTCATCATATTTAGTGCAGTAAACATCCGGGCTGTAGTTGAATGTCCCGTCTCGCCTGCGGATGGGTCTCCGCCGCCTCTGGTTCAGGAAGTGCCAGTGGAAACAGGAGAAAGGCCGGTGCTGGGTACATTTGTGCTGCACGAACAGGGGACACTGCTCGGTCCTGAACTCCTTCAGATATCTACAAGGGAGGGGAAGCCAGGAACACATTGGGAGAAGCATTAGAAGCAGATATACACATATTATGTTTAAGCTACATTGTCAACACTGGTTGGGTTTCACTTCCGTTCCACTCTCTGCTTAGATAATAAGACAAACACCCAGAGAATACTGTAAACAAAGTCATTGTTGACATGGCTCCCCTTACTGAGTAAGAGCAGGCCTCCTGCTCTGCTTTGATAGCTTACTTCCACTACTGTCAAACATCCTCACATTTATCGCGCAGTCCTTTTTTATAGAAATGCATTGAAACCCAAACGTTGTTTAATGTTTGCACGTGAGGCTACGTGCAGCTAATCCAGCTAACTAGCTTACGTACGTGTAATGTTGAGGTTTCTCGGGCTGGACGTTCAACACTGTCGCGGGAGACGTCGACCCTCCCGCAGGGGACGACGAGGAGGACGAGGAGGGGCCCCCGGTGGTAGTCACTGCCGAGGCCGATGGCGGCTGCGAGTGCGTTTTGGACATTTTTCCCGTTTGGAGCCAAACAACGAGAAGCTTGTTTTTAGCTTCGAAATCCGCATTCTACGACGATGTGAGCTTGCGCAAGGCTAGCGGAAGTAGTAGCGGGGAGACCCATAGACACAATACGGAACTATGGGACATGGAGTTCGTGGCATTCTGACCATTAATTTAAATAGTTGGCGAATTATATTACGCGTGGGAAGAAAGAAACATGTAATGGGATTATACAAAATTAAAAAATGTGAAAAAATAAGAACAAAAAATTGCACTGTTTTCTGATTTGATGAAGAGAATGTCACTCCAAAATACGAGTCAATGAGCGTGCAGGGGTGTTGCCGTATGACGTCAAAGAATGTATATATATCCAACTGCAACCCCTCCTCCAGCCAGAAGTCGTTATCTGCGGTGCCGTTTCATTGGAGACGTTAACTGATATTATCTTTCAACCGACAGACGCCCTAAAGGTAAGGAGATGATTAAAACCAACCAATTCGCGTTGTTATTGATATATTATCGGTATTGATATTTCTGCCATGGGTTTCGTTCACTTTAAAAGTGTCGTTGAGCGTCACCGCGGCAGCGTGCTGATGGCTACCCTGGCTAAAAATAGAACAATGGAGGCTTGCGAAAGCTGTGGTTTCTATTTTGCCAGAAAACATAAACAAGGCCGAGAAATGTAACCGAGGGAATTCACCCTGGTTTCACCGTCTTCGGTGTGTTGTTTGCTTTGTTGACGCGGTGGAATTAATTGGTTGTTTTGTGAGGGGGGCTAAAGCGGGTCGAATTGAAGCTGGTTGAGGAAGAAACGAGAGACGGAAAAATGGCGAAGAGGAGCGGGACGGTTCGACCGCCATTAAATCTGATTTCAATAGAGTTTAACGGCAAAAATCAGTTCTCGTTGGGTATAGACTTAAAGCGTGTTTTCTCTTATTCAAAACGGTCATGGCTTTAGTGGTGACTTGATGTTTAGGTTACATAAAAGTATGTATGCATCTAGATCTGTTTTTAAAACCTCAACGACTATAGGTTTGAGGGGGAGGGGAGGTGCGCTCGACTGTTCACTGTTAGCATCGCAGAGTGCGCATGCGTCAAGCTGTAATCCATCTACTTCTGCAGTTGTCTGACATTTCTCAATCTCTGGCTTTTCAGCAAGCACGACATGGCTCGTACCAAGCAGACTGCCCGTAAGTCCACTGGAGGAAAGGCTCCGAGGAAGCAGCTCGCCACCAAGGCCGCAAGAAAGAGCGCTCCGTCCACCGGAGGCGTGAAGAAACCCCATCGTTACAGGTGAGGTTTGACTTTACTTTCTGAAACCTAAAATCTAAGTAATAGATTGTAAAATTAATGTGTAAATGATTTACATTGACAATTTGCCCCAAACCTGGTGTAATGGTAATTCTCCCGTGTCCGAGGGTGCTTTAATGGCTCGCACGTGACGTCATCAACATGTCTGAACAGGACGGGTGGAAAAGGCATTCTAATAGGCGTTTTGCTTTGGTTAATTATGTTTTAAAAACATGTTTACGTGCAGCCTGGATTTGTTGTTGAAAATAATAATTGAATTATGCCCCCCATGGTGTTGTCTTGCAGTCGTCAGAGCTGGTTAGTACCAATGATCATGTTCTGTACGCCAAGCCACTTGAGTGGACCCTGCATGTAGGTCCAGGTTAACAGTGTTCATGGATAAAAGTTCCCAACGTGGCGTTGCAAATGGTTCACAATTTATTATTGCATTGTGATGATGTTGTACCGCTCGGGAGACATTGAGTTACATCTGACTTGTGCCATAGACGTGCAGGACTTCATAGTGTAGGGAAAAATGATGCCACACCTCATGGGAATGTGACTGAAGCTGTTTGGGATTCAGGTGGTTAAACATGTCTTCACTCCTGTGAACCAGGCCCGGTACCGTGGCTCTGAGGGAGATCCGTCGTTACCAGAAGTCCACCGAGCTGCTCATCCGCAAGCTGCCCTTCCAGCGTCTGGTGAGAGAGATCGCCCAGGACTTCAAGACTGACCTGCGCTTCCAGAGCGCCGCCATTGGAGCTCTTCAGGTAAATAAAACTAACTAAAATGTCCACGAGTCGGCCAGGACAACACTCCAATATGGGCTTCTTGTGTCGTTTCTTCCCCAACAGGAGGCCAGCGAGGCTTACCTGGTGGGTCTGTTTGAGGACACCAACCTGTGCGCCATCCACGCCAAGCGTGTCACCATCATGCCCAAAGACATCCAGCTGGCTCGCAGGATAAGGGGCGAGAGGGCCTGAGCGGCCGGCGCCTGATCCGCCACGACGAATGATCCCATTTGTCGCTCTTAACCTTTTTGTGGACATTTTTATTTCCTGGTTTTGCTTTTTTTTATAAGTTTCTTTTTTGGATTTGTTTTTTTTTTTTTCTTCTTCTATTGTATTTTAGATTGCGACAATACATGAACCATTCCACATGCCTGAGTACATGTTAGGGTAGCAGCAGGAGCATCAAATCCATGTTGGGTGTACTAAATGTGTCATTACTGCAGATTCTTGGTGGGTGCTGGGCTCCTTCTGGGGATGGGAGTTGTCTATCCGAAGCGAGGATGAATTCTTCACATCTTCCACATGGAGGGGGGTGTGAGGGGGCGCCGCTGCAGCAAGGAGTGTTGGCTACCTCACTCCACCCCTCCGTGTCCTCTGGACGGCTTTTTACATGTTTTTTCCAACATAAAACCTTGGCAGCTACATTTAATACTATTTATGAGATGTTGTCACATGTCTTTCTATTAAAGGTCTTTATGAGTAGAAAGTGCCGTGTTCTGTTTGTTGATTCAAACACAGAGTTTGTTTAGTCGTATCATTTATTTACACTTTAAATGAGTCGGATCTCATACGAACCACTCGGTGTGTTTGAACCCAGTTGCTGAAAGAGAGGAGGAAGAGTTTTGTGAATGTGGCCACAGTTGGTTTGGAGACGTTGAGACGGTTCCTCACCGATCCGACACACCACCTCCTCGCACTCCTTGATGCCGGCGGCTCTGAAAACCGCGCAGCAGAATCCAGTGGACTGAGGGGTTTCTGGAGAGTCTCTGTGGAGACAGCCAATCACACGCTTTAATGTCTAGAGTGCAGCCAATAGAGGAAGATGCACCGGCTCAAGTTGCGCTCTGCTTGCAGGGCTGGAACTTGAAACTATAATGCTATCTGCAAGGCTTTGATAAGAAACAACTGTACCAAAATTTAGAATTGTGGCCAAGTAACTGTTGCGTGGGGCAAATTCAGCCTACAGGAGGCTCCGATTTGCTACTGTGCACTTTTATAGAAATTTCACATGTAGCCAATGTCTTAAAACGGGAAACGAATTAAAGCAGATTCATGACAAACTACAGTCTCGTAAGATTCAGGGTAGTTGTATACTAAAATAAAACTGCATCACATGAAAGCATATCTGCAAAATGTTTTTTAATCCTGTTTTAGGAATGCTGTTTAATGAGCCTGGTTGTTCTGCAGGAGAAGAGCTTCAATGGGAAAACGGGAAAACTGACCTGCGTGAAGTTAATTGCCTAAAAGTTGTCAAATAGTTGCAATAACCAGACTAGATTTGACGGCCTTACTTTGCCATAACTTTGTGAAATAACACTTGACCAGTTTCAGTGCAATCTGAACCTGGAGTGGAAACGGTTAATGCATCATACCAATACCATAATTCTGGATGGTGAAATGCAACTAATTTATCCTGTATTAAACAGTATAGAGTCCAGATCAGTTCAGACTAAAGTATGCTATAAGTGAGTCAGTTAAAGCAGAATATTTTTCCAGACATAAACTTGGTTTTGTTTCCAATCGGCCGAGTCGGGAAGCTGAAGGATCTAACATCGTGTCCATCGCGGTGGACGGACTCTTATCTGGATCAGTCAGCTGTCTGGTGGGTGTGGCCGGGACACACACAGGTGGGAACTGAGATAGTTCAGTTTGGGAAGGTCCCATTTCCCACTTTACAGCTTCCTCGTGACAATAACAAGCAGTGGCATGTCAACGTTTCCAGAAAAGACACAAACGGGCCAGATCTGCTTGTGGGAGGAATCTAAATCCTCACACATTCCCTCTGGGAAATTCCCAGTTTGGCGTTTCCCAAATGCAACTGGCGAAAAAAAGGTCCCAGTATCAATAAACAAAGCTTTATAAATATTGGACATGCCATCAAAGATCTGGTCTTTTTTTTTTACCTTTTTCTCATCAGGAGTTTTTTTAATTAATTTATATATTAATTAAAAGAATCAAGACCAAAAGAGTTATTTTATTAAAACACGTTTAGTTATAATGTGAAGAAGTACTACTTTGTGTGGAATAAAGCAGCTTATTTAATTATTTTAATGCGTGTACAAATATTACAGTTTAGTTGTGCCTTCTGCTTATTTATTATTAATAGGATTTGCTGGAAAACTCCCATCCCACCCGAACAAGCTGCCGCCAAAAGCTCTGTGGCGCCCCCTGCAGGAGATCAGCGCCACTGTTACAGACAGTTTATACAGTACATTAAGAAACATGAGGGGGGGCCACACCGGTGAAATAGTGCCACATTAACTTTTAAATTGAGACTCTAATGCTTTACTTGTTGCGGTGCCGAGCATACGTGATGAAAATGTCTATATTTTCACAAAACTAAACAATTATTGGAAAAACGACTACAATCTCAGCATAAAGCCAATTTCATAAGCGTCTTAAGTGTTTTGTTGCGTCTGCTATTCTTACTATGAAATTCTGACTTATTTGCTTCGCGGCCGGATCGGTGTAAATGCCATACTCACGCCACGCAGAACGCAAACACGGTGTAATCCGGCTGAGCGAACCTGCCCACGCATGAGATCTCGGGATAGTGATGCTCGAACAGCTCCTGTGGAGGAGAAAAAACAGAATAGAGAATCCCGGGAGGATTTTCAAACCACGGGGGGGGGGAAGAGATTGACGCACCAGCTTGGTGTTTCTGTCCGTGCAGGTCAGATGCGTTTCCTTCAGGTCGAGCAGCACCTCCTGCGGAGACACACATCACAGCACGTTGAGCAACGGCGAGCCGCGGCGTCTCCGACGTCGGGCCGCTCCAGCTGCTCCACTACCTGGCTGGGCTGGTTCAGCTGGAGCACTTGTGGAATCGTGTGCTGAAGCACTTCTTTCCCTCCGAACTGGGAGAGAATGCAAATCAAGATTCAGTTTTGGAAACGTGGACGTGCAGGGAGACAGCTGCAACAAAGTGGTTATTTTTGTTGTTGTTTGTTTACCATTCCTATGTTTGCCTTTCCTAAGAACTGCACGATGTACACGATCCTGAAAGAAGAAATCAGCTATAAGGAGGATTTTTTTTTTTCCATTCCTTATCAGTTGGAACGTTTTCAAAAACTTCCTCCGATGCCCACGCAGGAAAACTCGCCTTCCCTCCTTGAGGCACTGAGACGGCTTGTCCCGGCCGGAGGTCTGCTGGGCGGTGGAGGCGGCGGGGGGGCCGACCTGCAGGGACGGGTTCTCCGTCCTCAGGTGCTGCAGGAGCTTGACGAGGGGCCGGTAAACCGTGCCGTCACGGGCGCGCCAGCGCAGGACTCGGATGGACAGCGGGCGGCCTCTGAGCCGCGACAGAACCACGCCGGCCTGGGAGGAAAGAGTGGCAGAGTCCATGCTGCCATCAGTGACCTTAGTCTAAGTCAAGACCAGATTTGTCTCCATGTGCAGGGAAATGGTAACGATCATTCTTATTCGACATCTGGATTTAAAAGAAACAGGCGGTGTGTGTTTTTTCCCACGTCTGAGGATTTTCCTCACTTGTCCATTTTTGGAATTCCTCAGCGACGTCCCGTTGATTTCGTCAATGACGTCACCGGGGGAGACGAACTTATCAACGTGAGCCTGACTGCCGGGCGTCAGGGCGAGGACGAAGACACGCCCACTGAGATACCTGAGGGGGCGGAGCCGAAGACCAACAGACGATTATTCCTGACACTCTTTCACTATTATTGGAACTTTAATGATAATTTTTAATCATTACCAGTACTTTAATGACACTTTTTCACTATTACTGTTATTGCCATGCAAATTTTTTTTTTTTTTACTTGTTCTGGTACTTTAATAATACCTTTTCACTATGTATGGTACTTTATCAATACTTAAATCAATACAATACAAACCTCAAAACGATCCCGACCTCTCGACAGGGCACCACTTCATAAATGTCACAAACCTGCAAGAATACACAACCACATTTCCACTTGTTTTGTTTAGGTTTTTTTTTTTTTTTTTTTTAAAAGATCAGCTTCAATAAGCTCTTGTCTTTACCGGGAGGAGCCAGCTCTCATCCAGAAAACTGCAATTCTGTGCAAAGAAAACACATCTCAGTGCAGGATTTGGCGTGTGTTGTGAATATTAGTGGTTTTTGACGTTGGAAGTAATTTACCTCCATGTCCAGTTTGAACTCCATGTGGGAGAGAACCAGCAGCAGGGACATAAAAGGTTCTGAAAATGAGAAGAAATGTAGTTTTTAGCTCTGTTGTTGATGCCGGGGTGGAAACAGAGATGACGTAAGGATGTAGCTCACCCACAAACTCTTCATTTCTGAGGATGGACACAGCCGGACTGTACCACTGCAGGGAAGGGGGGGCAATGTGAAACAGATTCCTACAAGAATTCCAGATGAGGGTGTGTGTGTGTGTGTGTGTGTGTGTGTGTGTGTCTGTGTGTGTGTGTGTGTGTGTGTGTGTGCGTCTGACCTCCAGGACCCGGGGCGTGTGCAGCAGGTGTGTGAAGAACTGAGGCAGAGCCCGGCGGTTGAGGGCCAGCCGGAGCAGGTAGCGGCCCCGGCCCTGAGCCGAGAGCAGCTTCCTGCAGACTCTGGTCTGCTCCACCGCCAGGGACACGGCGGACAGCCTGCACACAGCCACACGGGCGTCACACACCGGGAGGGAGGGAGTGTGTGTGTGTGTGTGGGGGGTGGGGGGTGGGGGTTTCCACAAAGCCCAACCAGATGCAGGACGACCTTACCTGCCGCAGACGTCCTGATGAGGGAGCTGGTCGAAGCACTGCCAGTAATCCCTCTGCACCAGGCTGAGGACCGGCTCTGGAGGGACAGAAACACACTCAGCGGAGGTCAACTGTCACTGTATGGTTGACTACAAGTCACAGAAATAAAACAAAAATTCATAATTTCAGTGTTATATTTGTGTATAAATTGCAGAATTCTGTTCATGTGTGCTTGCTGCCACGAATATCAAAACATCTCTCAGTTTACTTGCTGTATTATTCATGTGCTTTCTCGTTATGACATCAATGTCATAGAAAAGTCAAATAAACTAAACTTTGGCTCTTTCCTTCATCAGTTAAGGCCCACGTGAGCGGAAACGCATCATTCCAAAAATAGGTTCCACGTTCAGCCACAGAAATCAATAAGCTATAAACATTAATGATGGCGGATATTTGTATTTGTACTTGCTCATGCGCAGAAGAAATATTTACTACAGCCGTGGTGCTCATGGGTAAAAAAATTAATGTTTCAGAAAAGTTGCGTTTTCCATCACGGAGTCAAGAGCGTAATTTTTTTAGTTTTTTTTTTTTTAAAAGCTGCATTTTTTTCACCCCCGTTTCCACAGCAACAGAGTTGTACAACCAAATGAATTTCAGTCCGGGTGCCACTTAGAGAACAATCCGGCCTTTAGTGAGTGGGACCAGTAAAATGTCTCCATAATAACTTTTAATTATACAAATCATATTGCAACACTCAAAGTGTAAACTCGTAGGTATGAAGGTATCTACAGAACGATTACCTAAAACTCAATGCAACGATTAAACGGTGGGGTTTGTTTGCATGTTCTCCCTGAGCGTGGATCTTTCCCTCCACAGTCCATAAACATGCATTAGAGGTGATGATGGCAGAAGACACATTATGATCGCACAGATATACAAATTTGGGGGGGGGGGAGGAGCAATGTGAGGAGATTCATGTGTTCGACACTGACGTTGGAGCCCCTTTCTGAGCACGAGCTCCAGCAGCTCGCAGCACGAGGCCAGGTGCGGGTTGGAATCTGTCACGGTGTCTCCATCAGACTGCAGGTTGAGGACGCACACTGCAAGAAAAAAACAACAACAACAACAACAACAAACACTACAGCGGATCTGCTGCGTGACAGCTGCGTTTGTGGATTTCTATTTACAACCAGGAAATCTCGAGACGTCGAGATTATATCGAGGCATTCACGTCTAAATCCCGACGCTTACCTTTCAGGGTGCCGAGCAGGGGGTCTTTGGGGGCCATGATGAGGAGGAAGGTGCGCGGCGCGCGTTCAGCCTGCTGTCATTCAAACACTTGACACGCGCACCGGTCGCGCTTCCGCGTCGCACCTGTTTCCTCCACGTCCGCAGTGAATATAAAGATCAAGGAAACGATTTGAATTAAATCTGCGCGATAAAGATAAAAAAAAACAACAACAACTGTGCGCCGCCAAATCCAGCTGCTTTTTTATGCAGTTGAGTTGTTTTTTTTCTTCCTGCGATCATAAATGAGATGTTTGTTCACTGCAGCGACCTCTGCAGGTCGGTTTCGGCACTGCAAAGTCAACGCGCTGCCTTCACGGACCTCAGGGAAATATATGATGCGTATCTGACGTTTAATGATTATATTAGATAAGATTGGAATTTATTTCTCTCACAACTGGGAAATTCACACGCAACTACCATGAATACAATTTAGAACATCATATATATATATATTTGTCGTCATTTTCGTGTATTTATTACCTCTTTTTCAGACTTTTTAGTTGTTTTAGCTGTTGTAGCTGTTTGTAGTGTTTTGACTTTGTTTTTCATTTGAGGCTACTTTTGTAATTTTTAAAATCTGTTTTAGTTGTTCTAGATGTTCTACTTTGTTGTTGCTTCAGCCTTTATTTCGTTGTTTTAGATCTCTTTGACTCTTTTAGAACATTTAGACATTAGACATTTTATAATGGTCAGAGTTTTTGTTAGTAATTGGAGCCATTTTAGCTTTTTTTCAGATTTTTCCAATGTATTCTTCTCCTGTTTATGCAATTATAGCCACTTTGGCTGCTCTACCATTTTCCAGCTATTTTTACCCAGAAGATAAGTGTCCTTTGAAAAAAAAAAACTACAATGTGCAAATAAAATGAAGATAATAACTTTTCTTTGACATTACATCACAGCTCTTAGGCGAAAGAGCCGGATGTGGTTTCGTCCACAGCTGAACTGACATCCAGTTGAACCACAGCAGCCACGAGAGAGCGACCACTTGTCTGTGGTCACAGCTGTACCGACAGACAATGTCGCCCCCTGGTGGCCTTCCTTCCAAAGTGCTCCTGGAGGCGGAGGGCGAGCAGAGCCGCAGTTTCAGTCTGAGCTGAAGGAGCGTCGGAGGAGGAAGAGGATGATGATGGAGCAGCACTAAGCTGCTCCAGAAGAGAAGAAACACCGCACACGACTCACAATCTTCCCATTTAATAAGGTCAGACTCTCTGTTTCTGCACATTTTATGTGTATTTCGTTAAAAAAAAAAAAAAAAACGTGTTGTGTCACCTCCTGCAGACTGATAATGAACCTGACAATTACTGTTGATACATTTAAAGAATGCGCGACTGCAGTTTTATTCATTTCAATAAGCAACATCTCAAATGAATCGATTTTATTTAAGTATGCAAACTACCCCCGTGTGTGTGCGGTGTTGTTGTTGTTGTTGTGCTCTGTGCATTGCAGCCTTTGTGTTTTGACGCTCCCGATATAGAAAAGTCACTACCTGTGCTGCACAGCAGTAATCCCAGATTTTCCTACTAATCTCCCAGCTCCTCCAGCTCCTACACGCGCCGCCAGAAATAAACACACACCTCTGCACACAGGAGTCACTCAGGTGTCCACATCCACTCCGTCATCTTCATCACCTGCTGTCAGCAGGCTCAATCTGGATTAGGATTCTAGAATCATGTCATGCTTTTAGTGGGTCAAGGAGCCAAAATGTGCAGAAAGATGTAATTACAGTTTTTTTTTTTTTTTTTTTTTTTTTTTTTTACATTTTGTCGTAAGTGTGAGTGAAGACTGACCCCCCCCAAAAATATATTAACCTGGATTAAAATATGAGAATGTGTGACCAAGCTTTTCAAACTCAAAATATTTACTTAAATTACCTCAGAAACGGAGATCTGCTGCAAAAATATCACAAATAATGGCAATGTAAACAATAATGGGACATCCATAAACTTATTTAACTATTGTTTAACCAGTGGAAATGTGCAGATATAGAACTTTCAAGTTGCACCTATTAATTTTGAGTCCCTTCAAATGCCAAAAACACATCGTACATTTTTACACGTTGTACTTGCAAAGGTCATTGTTGAAAGAAAGTATCTTGTTGATGTCAGTTATGTGAACTACTCTTTGTCGACGTGGCAGAGGTGTAGAAGTGTCTACGCACTGGAGGGTAGTTTCCCTGCTCTCGGACGTGTTCAGTGCTGCTGATCGCTGCAGTGTTTTCAGCAAAGCGTTGGCGCTGCCAGCATCCTTTTTGGCTGCGCTGCCACCGCCTCCTCCATCCGGGAGAACAGTAAATCCCCCCTCAGTGCATCAGACAGGGGGGGCAGAAGAGAGGAGGAAGAGGAGGAGGAGGAGGAGGAGGAGGAGGAGGGGTGTGCTGAATCAACTGCCCCCCCCCACGCACTTTCTACTCGAGAAACCTTTTCCAATTCAGGAGCATCGATGAGACGAATTGAACCACACGTGTCAGGAAATCCTGTTAATGTGCAACATTCTCCGCACCTTCACCCTCCTCCTCCTCATCTTCATCCTACGCACCTTCATCCTCCTCCACACCTTCATCCTCCTCCAACTCTTCCACTTCATCATCTTCATCCTCATCCTTCTCTCCTCTTCCTCCTCAAACTCAGCCATCCTCCTCCTCCTCCTCATCTTCCTCCTCCTCCCCCAATCCTCTTCATCCTCCTCTTCCTCCTCCTCTCCTCCTGCTCTTCATCCCCCTCTCCCTCCTCTAATGATAGCTCTAGGGTCTCTTAATGAGCTCTCTGTGGACTTGATGTGATGAAACTTCTGCAGCACTCTCTCTCTCTGTCTCTCTCTCTCTCTCTCTCTCTCTCTGTCTCGCTCTCTCTGTCCTCTCCTACATTTATTAGCCATTTCTGCTCCCTCATCGATTCATGTGGGGGCCACAGCAGCTCCGTCAGCTGCAGCTGAGTGCCAGCTCACTAAATCTCTCTTCTCTTCCTTTCTGTTTCTCTCTCTCTCTCTCTCTCCCTCTCCTCTCTCTCTCTCTCTCTCTCTCTCTCTCTCTCTCTCTCTCCTCCAAACGGCGGCATCACAGGGCATCCAGCTCCTTCTCCCGCTGCCAGCATGATGAAAGACTGCCTGCAGTTCCTGGTGGAGCCGGCCAAAAAGCTCAAGATCCGACTCAAGGCATGCCACCCCGCTCCGCTCCATCAGAAATCTGCCCCCCACCCCCCCCCCCCCCCCCCACCCACAAACCACCCCCCCCCCCCCCTTCCCCCGGATCATGTTCCGGCCCAGTTTCTCTAATCCTCCGTTTTTCTCCAGGAGTCTCGAAAGAAAGTGAAGCTCGACAAGAAGGAGCCTCTGGTGGAGAGTCAGCTGTTCATCATGGAGCTGGCCCGAGAGCTGAACAGGATCTGTCAGGTGAGCTCCTCCTCCTCCTCCTCCTCCTCCTCCTCCTCCTCCTCCTCCTCCTCCTCCTCCTCCTCCTCTTCTTCTTCAAGTGTGGATTCTCATTCTCACTCCTTCCACCCTCCAGAGGTCAAACGTCCTCAGCCACATCTGGACCGGTGAAGACATCTGGCCGGCCGGCGTGTGCCGGGACTTCATGGTGGAGTGGGCGGCCACACTGGAGAAACGAGTGCAGGTACGAAACCCTGACGGACAGGAAGCTGGAATTGAATCGTTCCATCCGACACTCCGGCCACTAATTAAAACGACAGTGGGAAATCGATGCAGGTAATCCTGCTTGAAGCTGAGGCTGCAGGTTCTGGAGCTAAACTGTCATTCCCAACTGGAGGGGCCCGACCCTCACAGGGGGGCGTCAACGATCCATGAAGGGGGGGACCACAAAACCTTCTTCTTCTTTACGGAATGTTTTAAGTGAAAACACATAATTGTCGCATTCTGTTGAAGAAAAGTTTGCATGCCGCCTCAATATGTTGTTAATATTTTTTTTTTTATATATTTGACCAATTCATGTCCAATACACATGTTTGAAATATAAATGTTACATTTTTTTATTTTTGCTCATTTACTTATATGATATAAAAAAAAAAAATCCTACACAAGCAGCACTTTCAGCTATTATTTATGCCTTTAAAGCATCACGTTAGTTTGGATTAAATAGGAAGAAAAGACGGAATATGGTCACGTTCCCTGAAGGAGTTCAGAGGATTTCAGTTATCTGCCATCTTTAAGCCTCACGTTGTACAATGAAAGACGTTCACGGGCGGTTCTGCGACTGAACAGACCCCGAGATGAACTCCAGGCTGAGTCAGAAGCTCAGGAAGACAGAGTGAAGTTGACAGTGTGCGGGTGGCGAGGCGTGACGGTGTATTCGCACTGATCCCGTCACCACATGCTTGACACGTCACCATTTATACACCTGATGTGTTTCCTGATTCAACCTGAGCATGAGAAAGTCAGCAGTGGGTTTCAAACCAGACTTATTGCCAAATCTCTTGTCCGATGTACGGAAACCTGTAAAATTGCTGGATTAGCTGCATTTAAAGTAGTCGTATGGAAAAATAGCATCTTTTCTTTCCCAATAAGGTGTAAATGGTCAGAGAGTGTTATGTGAACGTCTCCCATGCGTCATACTAAGTTCTGAAGGAGAGTTTGTTTAAGCCTCTGAGCCTCACAGTTGATTCCACAGACCGGTAAAATAAATGCTGCGCCATCTGCTCCCCTGCAGAGCTTTGGATGACGTTTAAAGCTTCTTTAAGACTTGTTTTGGGGTCAGAAAGTCTTCTTTGAGGCTGCATTTGACTTGAGCCTGTTCACAAATCAGTTGTTGGAAATCCACACCACTTAAAGAGGAGGTTTGTAAAATGAGGTCTAGGACCCTCTCAGGGGTCCTCAAGGGATCCAAGGTTAGATCTGCACACGTCAAAATCAGATCTGGGAAACATTCTTATTATGAAAGCTTTTGGGAGTTAGTGTGCCTGACATTGTTTGGCTTCACTGTAAAGTCTTGAACAAATAAGACATTAAAGACAAGTCCGAATTAAAACATATTTAGGCTTTAATTTCCAAGAAATGTAGACCTGTTCATGTCTTATAACATTTTATTTTCATGTAATAACCCAGAGCATTAGTCACAAAATGTTATGACGGATTAAATCTGTTATTATGCTATTGGCAAGTTAGCACAATGTTGACTTTATTTCCTTTCAAAAAGGCAAAAAAATAGTACTTTATTTACATTATTTAATTTAAAAAGACCAACATTATGAAATTATTGGCAGGTATTATTTTGAAAAAGACTCAAATTATGAAACTATGGGCCATTATGATGTTAGAAAAGGCCAAAAATATTACATTAATATATACTACTATAGATATTATATTTTTGGCCAATATTACTCTGGAAAAGCTCAAAAATTGTACATTACTGGATTCATTGCATTTAAGACGGCCAAAGCTATGACCTTATTGGAAGGAATTACAGTGAAAAGGGTCCAAATTATGTCACAGGACTCGATGACATTAAAAAGAGCAACGGCACAAAATTATTATCAGGTATCATTTTGAAAAAGGCAAAAAAAATATGAAATGATTGGTCATTATTACAGTTGAAAAGGCCAAAATTATTACTTTACTGACCTTTATTACGTTGAAAAAGGCCCAAATTGTTGTGTTATTGGCAGATATCATGTTATTGGTCGTTACACAGTTTCATCCAGTTTTGCACTTCCTCAGAACAAACTGTGTTGACAGTGTTTCCTTCTATTTAGCAGAAAATCCTCCCGTCCGAGTACCAGTACGAGAAGCGAGACTGGAAAGGCCACCTCCTGTGCATGCTGGAGTCGGGGGGCGAGTACGACATGGGGCCCCATAAGAGGGTCATCCTGGACTGGACGCGGGGGATTAAAGCCAGATCTCAGGTGAGATCGGGAGGATAACTTTGCTCCCCTTCCGGAGGCTGGGCGGCGATTACAGTCTGACCCAGTTCCCCGCTTTGCGCCCGATCAGGACGATTAGAATTAAACCTTGCCCTTGACCGTCACCCCTGAAGTGTCTGTGCTCGCTCCCCGTGCAGCCCGCCGTGTGGCCGGGGGAGCCCGTGCTCATGATGCTGGACGACCTGGAGTTCCAGTGGAAGCGGGGCCGCCTGCCCAACCTGCTGCCGGCCGTGGAGCTCGTCCTGCTGGCCGTGCTGAACGCAGACAGCCCCGTGAAGGTTTGTGCATTTCTTTAAAAAAAACAAAAAAAACAAAAAAACACTCCTCTAATTGGACCCTTTTGAATATTCACGATGTTCCAGCTGAAAAACTAGTTCATCCCCGCTCTGTTTGAAGCCGCTGAATAATCAGACCCCCTAGATTAGATGTTAAAAAGGCCTGGAAAGGACAGGATTTCACACACCGCTCTCGGGGTGTTATGTGACACGCCGTCGCCGCTAATCCCTTTATCTCATTGTGCAGCTCACCTTGGCCTCATTTGGCGGATGTTTCTATTGTCTGTTTGTGTGCGTAGGAGGACGTGACGAAGCAGTGGCTGGTGAGAAAGCAGAGGAACCAGAGGGTCGGTGAGTGGAGAGACGAGAGACGAGAGGAGGTCATAACTGACCAAAATAGAATAACATGAGGTTTCTCATCCAAAGAAGTCATGCAGTGAACATCGATGGAGGATGTATTTAGATCCCAAAGTACTTAGATAAAGATATTTGTTGGATAATGCATATTAACTTGAGCTAAAAATCTTTTTTAAAAAGCTTTTAAAACACAAACTACTGTGTAGTTTCCAGCATCTGAAGCTGACAAAATTAAGTGGAGACGAACAGGACACAGCGTATTGACAAAAGTGTTTTCCAACATTTCTAGGGTTTCTTACATCTATATCAACATTCTACGAAGTTCACAAATTACTTCAAGGGTGCCTTTTCTTGTAATTTCACTTTCCACCACGAGGTGGTACAACGAGCCGGTCAAGTTTAAAAGCGATTATGTTGCTACATACATTTAATATTTTCAAACTTCATTGATATGAAGTGATGATTGGACAGAAGTCACACACATAATCTTATATATGATAATCTTTAAATCAGACACAATCAGGGTTTTCCAACACATTTAGGATTTCTTACGGCGAAATCGTATTTTAGGTGTTAACACATGCAAAGAGATAAAATTAGTCACTATCGGGGTTTTTTTGGCTTCTTATGCACTTTGTTATAAAACACAGAGTCTTGAGACTTTACTTTGTTTCTGTGTGATAACAGCGATGATCTTTGTCTTTCAGATGCTGTCCGCTACATCCCCCACGGTGGTAAGAACACGTCCACGTCCGTCCATCTTCTGCTCCATTATTGTTTCGTTTAAGTTTTGACACTGAGCCAAATGCTAACCACTTTACTTTGTGCTTTTTTTAATTTACATTAATAGAAATGATTTGTTAGTTACAATGTCCAGACACTTTGCCAAATCTGGTACAGAGCAGATGGTTTGCCAACGGCTTTACATTTAGTTATCACCTTTCTCTCTCTCTCTGAGCTTTTTGGTTCCCACCAGTACAACAATTTGTAGTTTAAAAGAAAAAAAAAGAGTACAAGTTGCGTTTCTTCTCTCCTCTCTAGTGTGGAACTGGATTTGCGATGCGGCAGGTAGGTCAAGCTTTCAGTTTTTGTCAGGTTTTACAATCAGATGTTGGTATTTGTAGACTCCAGTGTTGCGCTGTGTCCCCACAGAGGACGTGGCTCTGGACCCAGAGACCGCCAATCCGGACCTGGTCATCTCAGGCGACGAGAAACGCATGCGCTGCGGCCTGGAGCGCTGCGACGCCCCCCGCTGCCCGTGGCGCTTCAACGGCTGGTGGTGCGCCGTGGCAAAGGAGGGCTACACCTCGGGGCGCCACTACTGGGAGGTGGAGGTGGGCGAGCGGGACTGGCGGCTGGGCGTGGCCAAAGCGTCGGCGGTGAGGCGGGGCTTCCGCTCGCTCAACATGGAGACGGGCTACCTGACCCTGCGTCTGGAGAGAGGCACGGACCTGAAAGCCCTCACCGTGCCCGCCACCCCGCTGCCCCAGGGCCTGGCGCCCAGGAAGGTGGGGGTGTACCTGGACTACGAGCAGGGCCAGCTGTCCTTCTACGACGTGGAGAAGCGCTCGCACCTCTACACCTACAGCGAGAAGTTCACGGAGGAGCTGCACCCGCTGTTCGGGACCGTGGAGGTGGTGAAGGACCTGGTGATCAGGCCCGCAGACCTCAGACAGCCATGCCTCTGCCCCGGACCCTGCCTCTGGAACTGAACCTCCACCTCCAAGAACCCCCCCCCCTTGTCTTGATCCTTCAGCGGCTCAAAAAGTCCGTGCTTCTCTCTGGACACCCTGAGTGTGATGTGCCAGTCCTGAACTAAGGCCCTGTTTACACCTCAACGTTTTCAAGTTGCAAAGGACAACTTTCATTGAATTTTTGGGTGTTGGTTTCCGTGACAACGGTGTTTGGAGCCACAAAAAACTTTTTGTAAAACGGCTCCCAAAACACTCGGATTCCAACTCTGTGGAAACTGGGGAGACTGCAATATTTCTGAAAGACCGCTACTGCGCATGCGCACCACGGCCGTAGTAAATAGTTCTTCTGCACATGCGTGAATAAATGGATAACAACAATAATGGCCTCCGGAGTCTCACGACTCCATATTCTCCTGGAACTTCAACCTCCAACTTGATCGTCTGTCCATACGAATGTCCGTGTACTCGACATTGTTAATATTTATAGCGTATTGTTCTCTGCACGCATGTGTGTGTGGTTTCATTACAAAAACAAACAGCACACTCTAGTGGCCCTACATGCTCACTACATCGTTTTCAACATTTCTGCTGTTCCTGTATAAACGAACAGTATTTTCATAACTTTACAGAAATGCAAATGTGAAATTTTTCTGGAACAAAAAAAACCTTCAAAAATGATGCGTTTTCTCTTCAACGGTTTGTGTGAACGGGTTCTCAAAGTGTCTTTCTGTGAGGTGCCTCGCGAAATCAGGAACAAAGTCCATTCTTCTTGGAAATGATTTTAATTGATTCAATTGTTTCATTACACTCATTAGTCGAAGACTAAATGTGGAGGATAAAGATGAAATGCTGTGGCTTAAATCAAAATGCTGAGAGAAAAAGGATAAAATATGAAGAACAACATTGAAATGTTGCCAATAGATTTTAAGGAAAAAAATATGAAGAATAGATATTAATGGATGGAAATATTAACTGTGAAAGAAAGTCATAGAAAGTGCAGAAAGAAAACTGTTGACAATAATAAAGTTAATAATAAAGTTTTATTGTATCCAGTCTTAAAAGTCTAAAGGAGAAAAAAAGACTGCATTCTCAGTTTCACAGATTTAAAACACGTTTGTTTTTCTCATCTTTTACACATCACAACATTTTTTTTCAAGCAATGTGACACTATTGAAACATTTTTTAAATGACTTTTTTTTTTTATGACCTACAGATGAAAATCGATCCTGTGCTGTGCTTTGGTGTGATGAAGCCTCTGTGCAGTGAATCCCAGCTGGGCTGCCGCATGTCTGTAGTTAATCCGTTTGATGTTTTCGTCCGGCATGAGCTTGTTTTTCTTCACAAATGCAGTATCAAGATGGCATTGCTTTTACTTTCCTCCCGAGCATCAATAAATCGATTGCAAATACTCCCACTGTGTTTCGAATCTTTATTGAGTGCAATAAAATTGACACGAAGAAGAGTAAAAAAAAAAGAAAAACTGTTAAAATGTGAGTCATACTTGTTGATCATGAAAGTGTTTTTTGGTTTTTTTTGGTCATAAGTTCATCCGATCGTCATCCTCAAAATGTGTGAAAAAGACAAAAATAAGGCAGTGGAAGCAAATACAATCATTCTGTCCTTACACCCCGTTCCTCCTCCCCAAGAGAAAATCTCACCATTCAGACGTTAATCTGCTTAAAAAGTGACACGACGGGCCTGCGGGGGTGAAGAAACACACAAAAACAAAAAAACACAAGAAGATACGGTACCCACATTCTGCAATTGATCTTTGATCATTTGCCCTAATTGTTAAAAAAAATAAAATCCTGAACACAAACTGTGTCTGCAGGGCAAGTCTATAAACGTATTAAATGTGTTTGGAAACACTTTATTATAATACAAATGTATTAACATGAAAAAAAAACCCACCAAATCCACCAACTCAGGACCGGAAAAGAGAGAGCAAGTGATTAAAGCAACCTGGAAGTCAGAATACTGGGTGGGGGTGGGGGTTGGTGAGGGTGGGGGTGGGGGTGTGAGGGGTCATTTTGGATTACTGGATTATTTCTCTAAATTTCCCCCCAACGTTACCGAGTCTCAGCCAACAGAAGGAGTCGACTCAGATGAGGTCAGACCAGGAGAAACATTTGAACTGAAAGTGTTTGTAACAGACACATAAAGGACGACCCCCCCCCGACTTTAATCTAAAGATCACCAAAAAAAAAAACAGCCCACTTCTTGACTTTACAAAAGAGTCTGAACCTTTTAAGACTCGTAAAACATCTTCTTGGTGACGGTGGTCCCTCCCATCATGCTCCTTTGGACCACCTCCTTGGTGACCTGGCGGGTCACCATGCCACTGCTCTCCATGAGCTGCGAGGTCATCATCATCCCATCTGCCCCACAGGGAAATATGCATGGGTGAACGTCTGGTTCGCCTCATCGACACTGAACAGATGGAGCCGTGTTCGTACCTGTGAAGTAGGGGTCGTTGATCATGGCTTGGGAGACGTTGGTTCGGGTCGTGACTTCGGTCGGCATTTGGAAGACTTCCCGTCTCGTCATTGACTGGCTGTTATACTGAGACAAGGCTCCTGCGGGAGGTAGGACGTGGCAGGAAGGCAGAAATTAAGCATCAAGCTTTGAAGCTGGTTTACAGTCTTACTTCCCATCATATCGACTCTTTAAACTTTATATCTTTAAGCCCTTCCCCCCTAAAAGTTTTGCTTGTAATTTCCAGTTGCTTTCAGTACATGAACATATTCATTTCATACAAGATCACTTCCTTATAACACACATTGAGCTGTGGCTAAGCCCCGCCCACGAATGCAATCAAACCAATAGCATTCAGCGATCAACTGCCTGGGAAAGCGATTTAAGTAATTAAAGGCACAAAAATGTTCAAACAATGTCCCCGAAGCACATGCAACGGCAAAACAGGGTTTACTCTATTCCATTTCCCAAACCCAAACAAAACATGGACAAATGTCTCCTGTGGAGGAAACTGTGTGGCAGAGGACTCAAACAGCAACAATAAACAAGGACGTCTACATCTGTTCCAAAATAAGGCAATGTCTTGTTTAATCTTAGTCCTGTAACAATCCTATAATAAGGCATTCTAGTCCTATAACATGAATTATCTTAGCCACCTAGCTTCCCTGATGAACACTTAAGATTCATCAACAAACTACGGTAGTTTATTGATTTTACATTCAGGTGTCAACATTGTCCCCTTTAAAGATCCTCTTTGGTGTCCACCGACTAAAGAAATGCTACTTTCTCTGCGCTCACCAGCGAGCTGCTAGCATTATCGCGTTTCGACAGACTTGACTGTACCTCCGTCCTGAGACTCGATGGTGATGATCCCCTCCCTCTCGGGGCCGAAGCCCTGCGTGGTCCTTGCCTGGACCTTGAACTTGTACGGGACGTTCTCCAGAAGGCTCTGAACCTTCAGACTGGTCTCGGCACTGTTGCCGTTCACCTGGAAGGAGCGAGCGTCACCTGGGACAAAATCGGGAACAGACGTCAGGCGAAACGGCCACGTTCTTCTCACCCTGATGCCAGATTGACGGCGCCTGGGGAGACTCACCTCCGTCGTGCAGCTGCTCGCAGGTGACCACGTATCCCAGGATGTCTCCGTTCGGTTTGCGAGGTTTCTCCCAGCTCAGCTGCAGGGAGTCGGGACTCAGAGCCGTGAAGACCAGGGGCCCCGGGGCACTGGGGGTGCTCAGGGTGAACGGTGATCCTGGATGAGGGTCCAGATAGAAAAACAGCATGAGAAAGGAGGAACTCGTGAAACATCACGTGACATCGGATCCGAAGCAGCACCTGGCATGGGGCTGAGGGGGCTCTTGGGGTCCACGGCCGACTCGATGGTGATTACCCCCTCCCTCTCCGGACCCCAGCCCTCCTGGCTCTGGGCCTTGACCTTGAACAGGTAGGAGTGATTCGGCAGCAGGTCCTGGATGATGACCGAGTTCTGCCCAGGGTTCGTCACATTGATGCGCTTCGTCTCGCCTGCAGGAGGACAGAGGTTTGTGACAAACCGCAGATGGGCGTCGTCCATGAGCAGAAACAGGCCCCCGGGTGTTTACCTCCGTTGAGCAGCTGGTACAGGACGCTGTAGCCCAGGATGTCTTTCTCACAGTGGGGCTCCTGCCAGCTCACTTTCAGGGCCGTGGGCCCCAGAGCAGAGAAGACCAGCCTGCTGGGAGTGTCGGGGACCCCGGGGGAGAGCCGCGCATCTGACGGGTCAACATGAGACTTCAACAACAGATACTTCGATTCAAAGCAAATGCATTCAACACTTTCACTTTTAAAAATCTATTGTATTGAAAGCAAATTTATTCAGAGTAGTGGACACGACACAACACAAAGATCTGAGCTGAGGCATTGATGACGCTGCATTGAAAGAAAGGATCGCTGTATTTTGCATCACAAAGTATCATTAAAATTGGCTTTATATTGAGATTATAATAATGTCTGGTACTGTTTGCAACTTTACAACAAAGAACAACTTTAAAGTTCAAATGTAAAGGCATTTAATATTATGGCACTACTTTACCAGCCTGGCCCACTCAAGATGAAGTCGGGCTGTATGTGACCCATGAACTAAAATGAGTTTGACAGTCTTGGGTTAAAGTCTGCGACCGTGACAGAAGCAGGCGTGAAGATGGCCAAAGAGGGTCACACCCAGCGAGAAACCCGCCCGGTGCCTTCATGCACGTCTGCAGCACACTTACCCTGGAGCACCCTGTCCAAGCTATACAGGGCCTCGTGGACGTCTGAGGACGGCATCCTGGCCCTGGAGCTCTGAGACAGGCTGTAGCTGAACTGGCTCTGAGAGCTGCTCTGCATCCCAGCGTAGCCGAACTCGCCTGGCGGCGCGTGGAGGAGGAGGAGGAGGTGGAAGGAGGGAGCGGAGGTGGTGAAGAATGGATGCGGAGGGAGGAGGTGACAGGAGTGGCCCGGTAAGAAGGGGAGGAGGGCAGGTAGAGGAGGTGGAGAGGAATAAATAGAAGGAACAAAGGGAGAGAGGGATGGAGAAACAGCGATAGTCAGCATAGCCCTTGCTGAACTGCCATCAGCCCCAACCCCCGCCGCTAAATGAGCCGTCTGCCTCATGCACCTGCCGAGGCGTCACGAATACCGCACAGCACAGTAAAATCCTTCTCACGAGGTACGTCCCTCTGCAATCCCCGAGGAATACGTCCAAACGAAAACTCACTGAGGTCCGGGAACTTGCTCGACACGTCTCCCATGACAATGGAGTCGCGGATGTTCTCCTCCGTGTAACCTCTGTTCTCCGAGCGCTTCCTCATGATGACCTCAGACGTGTGCATGCCTCC
Source organism: Blennius ocellaris (assembly GCF_963422515.1). NCBI lineage: Eukaryota > Metazoa > Chordata > Actinopteri > Blenniiformes > Blenniidae > Blennius > Blennius ocellaris. The sequence continues at coordinate 8,190,831 of NC_137670.1, read as the reverse complement.
TCCCATCATGTCCGGCCTGTGAGGGCTCCCTGCACACAGGCAGAACCATCACATCTCAATGGGTGTTCACACGGATTTGTTCCCTATCCTTCCACCTCAGCGAGATTGTCTCACCTGGCCCAGTCAGGTAGCTGGTGGTGGTTTCTGTGGTGAAGGAACCTCCTCCTCCTCCTCCTCCTCCTCCTCCTCCTCCTCCGAGTCTATAGTTGGAGCTCAACGTGGACATCGGTGAGGACGACGCCGATAAGTTGCGCGTGGCCGAACCTCCCGGGAAGAGGAAATTCTGGTCCCACTTGCCGTTCATTGTGAAATCTGCAAAGACACGAGAGCCGAGATCCTCGTCAGGACGGATGTGATTCACTCTTGTTGTTGATGCGAAGCGGCGCCCCAAACCAGCTCGACTCGGCCTGCAGGAAAGAAGCAGCAGCAGGGTCAGACTTCACATTTCACCGCACTGTCGCACCGGAAATCAACAAAAAAAAAATGTCCTTAAGATTTGTCTCCTTGGACTTTTCATAACATTTAACAAAAAACTTGAAGATGTTTGGGTCAACATTTTAATAACTGGAAGCCTATTGACATTAACAGAAGTCCACCTGCAGATTAAGACCTCAAATTCCATCTTCGCGTAAATGAAGAAAATAAACACAACTTTTCTGCACATGTGCACCACGGCCATCGTTTATAGCTCTTCTGCGCATGTAAATGAACAATGACAACAATGGCTTCCAGAGTGTCATGACTCTTCGTTTCAGAAAAGTTGTGCTTTAAACTGTTTCCATGGAGATGGAGCCATAGTGGGTTATTTCCTCCATCCACACAGAAATGTTTTGTAAAAGTTGTGTGTCTATGTTTCCTCGGGAGTGGGCTTGCGGTCATTTTCATAAAGTTGTGTATTCAGTGACTCTGAGAGCCATTGTCATGGAAACGGACAGCCAAAACAGAGTAAAAGTGTTCGGTTTGAGACCGAAGAAATCTCTGTTATCTTTTACCTTGAGATTTAAAAATGTTACCAAAATGATCTCTTCTTTATGCTTGAGAGAAGGAAGAGGACCAGGTTTTCTTTAGCTCGATGGCAATGAATCAATCCCGCTCCAAGGCAAATCCATTCAAATCGCTGAAAGAGGATTTGTCACAAATTTGCATCATCTGGTTAATTCACAGTTTTTGTGTGTGTGTGTGTGTGTTTATATGTTCATCACATCCAGTTGTGTGAAGGCCTGGTGTGGGAGTGTGTGGGGTTTTCTTTTTTTTTTTCTGGCTGGTTTCCTGAGGTGCTTTGCATCTTTGAAAACAAAAAAAAAAAAGAGGACACATCTGAGGACAAAAGCAAACACAGCTGCAATTAAAAAAAAAAGGTGTCATCCTTTGAAACTGCCCTGCAGAAATGCGAATGGGTTCATCGAGTATGCCATTATTTCCATGTTGAAGCCTCTATACGCACAGCTGACAAGCCGCCTCCAGATCGCTGCCTCCCCACTCGGACACGTAGCAAACACAGACAGAGACAGGCGCTCGGAGAAAGCCTGCCCTTGATCATCAACTGGTGGTGGGGCAGTTGATGGCATTGATAGGCGCGACGAATGGGCAAGGACCGAAGCCCGAAACTGGCCGATAACACAAACCGTCAAAATCTCTGAGCAGACCACATCGCAGAGGGGAGGGGGGGAGAAAAAAAAAAAACACCCCGCTGCTGGCGACATGCCTGGCCGTGCACCACACTCCGGCATGCTTGCTAGCCCCTCTGTCTGTCAGTGGGATTGGTCGTCACCTTTGGCGGGCGTTTGGGCGCGGCTGGGGCGGGGGGTCTCCTCTGAGCTCGTCTCTGTGTCTGTGCTGAGGCGCCTGGCGATGACGTCCACTCGCTTTTTCCATGACACCCTACGGAGATTCAGGTCGGACCCCACCAGCTGGACATGGTTCCAGCCTTGGTGTTGCGGTGACAGGGGAGGGGGAGGGAGGGGAGAAGCCATAGGTGGAGGATATGTTTTGTATGGAAGAGGTGCTTTACCAAATTTAGAAAAAGGAACACAATCATGGGATTATTTTAAATCGATGTCTTGGGTTACACTGCTACAGTCCTGACTCTCTGCATGTTACCGACAACATCGTCTTCCAGGTTATTCTCGACCAACAGAACGTTTAATGAAGGATACTTGCACATGTTTGGGGATGCAATGGAAGCAAATCTTTTGCTTTTCCGTCTGGCGTTTTCTACTGGCAATAACAAATGCCTCCCAGATGGAAGTGATATAAAGGAAAAAAAGAATAGAACAATGGAAATATTGGCATTTCTGATACTTTTTTTTGGTTGTTGGGAGAAATCACTGTAGATGATTTATAGGGAATTAATGGCAGCTTTCTTTTAGGTCGTATCTCAGAAAATAAAAAAAATAAAAAAAATGACAGAAAGCCAGATAGATGATTGGAATGGAAACTCAACATCTGGTCATCCTGCATTTCTGAAGGGGGCAATGACACCACGGCAGCCCACATTTCATTACGCCACAATGGCGAAGCCAGATGGAGCAACCTGAACGATGGATCACTCTGGGATCCTGGCAGTCGTCTTGCCGAAAGAGCCAAAAAAAACACATGAGAACAGAACACGAGCGGTGCGAGTTCATTCTGTGAGCGCGCAGCTTCGACTCTACCCACCATCACCGGAGACACTGGGTGTCTTGGAGCCCGTCGGAGACTTCAGCACCTCGTTGCTGTATGCCAGGTAGCTGTCGTACTCGTCTCCTGCTTCAGCATCCACGATGGGGATGTCAGGGATGATGGGAACTGTGAAGAAAAAGAAAGTAAAGTAAATTAAAATGACCTCTCTGCCATATCAAACTGAACCTCTGTTGAAAAAAAAAAAATGTAAAACGTAAAAAAAAAAATGCATATTATAAATCTTAAATATTGCAATAAAACACTGTCTACTGCCGTTGAGAGGAAGTGTAACACATTGTGATTCCTTTGCAGATTTTTATGGAGCTGACATTTTAGCTTTGCGAACTTGGATATTGGAGTTTTCCCTTACTGGACAGAGGTCTTGCAGGCTGTGTAGCCAAGTTGATGGTTGCGTCTCTGAAGGGACCCCAGCCCACGCTGTTCCTGGCACGGACCTTGTACTGATAGGTTTGGGCGTTTTGCAGATTCTCGATAAGCAGCATCCGTTTCTTTGGGTTGTCAATCTTTACTTTCTTGGCTGCGCCCACCGGCTCTGTCAGGAGAAAGGGACACCGGTGTGAAGAATGAAATGATGGAAACTTTTGAAGTGTTTTTCCAATTGAAGGAGCGCCTTACTCATTTCATCATCGATGGGGGTGTAGACGACTTCGTAGGCTGTGATGTTGCCGTTGGTTTCGGCGGGCTCTCCCCAGCTCAGCTGAGTGACGGTTGGACTGATGACGTTGAAGGCCAGGCGACCGGGTTCACCGGGCACTGCAAGCAACGCAAGAGTATAGATTCCCAAATCAACGTCAAATTCAATGTTTCACACTGTGAAACCCCCCCCCCCCCCCCCCCCCCCCGATCGATGCAGTCATGAACTACACTTTACTGAAATTGTAGTAATTACCATCCTCCATTGTTTGACAGGTAACAACTTCGGTGTCGTAGCCATCTCCCATTGCATTGTAGCCACACACTCGCATCTCATAGTCGCAATAAGGGTACAGGTTGGTCAAATCAGCATGATTTGTCTTCACATCTAAGACCTGGGCGTCCTTCTCTGGGTCACCATAGATCCAATACTTGACCTAAAACAAGAGGAAACGTCAAAGAACCCGAGGAGGACTTAAGGTCTTAAAGTTAAAGCTTGTGAAACCGTTAATTTGCTGTACCTTGTAACCCATGGGGTTACCAGGTGGTGGCTCCCAGTTGAGTCGAATGCTTCTGGGTCCAGTGGCTTTGGCCCTCGGGTTCCCTGGGGAGGTGAGATGACCACCAGCGGAGGAGGCTTTTGGGTTGATGAAGCCCTTCTGTTGCATCTTGGCCACTTCTGGAGATCTGGGACCTGCATGTTTTGAGAGGAGAGAGTGGATGAAGCAAACACAGACGAGACTCCTGTTTTCACATTCGTGACGCTCACCTCCATCTGTGATATTGACAGTGGTGGTCTTCCTCTCTCCAAGGGAAGTGTTGCTGCTTGGGTCGAACAGCTCCAGCTGGAAGGCCTCTGGCTGGATTGGTCCTGGGTGGGCTTTCGGGTCGATTGTGATGATCTTCTCTGTCTCTCCAGGGGAAAACTTCAGAGGACCAGAAAGCTCAAAACGCTTCGCCTTCTTGGTTCGCCATTTCACTGTAGCAGGGCTGTCTGGGTTGCGAGAGCGGACGACGGGGATGGAGTAGGTAGGATCTGATGTCGTGAAGCTCTGGGTGCCCTTCTTGAAATTCATCACACTGGGTTCTGGTGGAGAATAAAATGATGTTGTGGTTAAGAGAACCAACCGTTGGATGGGATCGAGACTTTTAAGGTCTCTGCATTTATTCACCCGGTAGGTCGGTGATGGTCACTGTGGTTTTTGGGTATCGACCCAGCTTGCCCCCTTGACGTGGGTTACTGAGCTCCATGATGAACTGCTTGACCTGCTTCTCCTCCAGCAGGCCGTCTCTCTCATTCAGCTCCAGCAGACGGACAGGAACGATCTTCTGGGTCTCACCCGGATTGTAGTTCAGATCTCCTTCTACAGTCACATAGTCCTAAAACACATTATGGAAGAACACAGAACTGATGTGGCTGGCATACAACACACTAACAGATTAAAGTATAAATAATATAAGTAATATCACAATATCATAAACACTGATCAATTACTCAAAAAGAAGTATAATCTACCTAATTAATAGCTGGACTGAGTTCTATATTTGAACCAGTATGCCTGTCATTTCCCATCTACAGGTTTGTAAAGGCTAATGCATTTCAATCAGATTAAAAATAGACACATTAAGTCCATTCTTCACTCGTGGCCCTCTCAAAATGCAGAAGCATTGCTGGGTCGGGAAGTTTTATTCATGTGGATGGAGAGAGAGCGCTTACTGCCTCCGTAAAACTGCACACGCACAAAGAGATGGACAATAATAACAGCAAAGGCAGCATCCAGACTGTAATGACTCCCAGTCCATACCCTCCTGGGATTTGATAGTTTTATAGTTGAGAGTCACTTGTAATCACAATCCAACTTTGTCATCTGTCCAGACGAATGTCTGTGAACTCGTTGTTGTTTATCGTGCATTATTCTCTGTGTAGGTGTGGTTTCATTACAAAAACAAGCAACAGCACCCACCAGTGGCCCAACATGCTAACTCCATCACTCTCAGCGTTTCAGCCTCATTTTCAAAAACATTTTGTGCCAACGCGAATCTTTTCTTAAAACAAAAAAATCAAAAATGTTGCATTTTCACTCGAAACGACGCCTCAATCTCCCCCACACCTTCTGCTCCATATTATTCTCCTGCACTTAGACTTGGGGAAACAGCGCACACGGAGCTCGGCTCACCTTCTTGTCCTTGGCGGTGCCGTCCTTTGAGCGGTAGCTGACTTGCGTGCGTCCGTCCTCGATGATCTCGCGACTGATGGGGATGTGGGCGACTCCATCCTGCCTGCTGTAGGAGTAGTGAGGCTGAAGGAAGGAGAAGATGCTGGCAGCTGAGGGAGACAGAGGACAAGTTATCAGCGTCGTATAAACACAGAATTATTTCAGAAACATTGACGCAGAAACCAAAAGCAAGCGTAGAGGCAGTGCTGAGGGAGCCTTTGTGTAAAGTTTGCGTCTAGAGTATAAATTAGACTTAATGGCGATTAATAAATACTCATAATGTACCAGTAAGTAGCTCAAGGTTGGTACTCGTCGTTACTACTTGTACGGGTCCTTTAAAAAAGTGGTATCCGTCCATCCCTAAACATAACCTGTCTAACGAAGATGTGTACACCTAAAATATGTTGTATTTGTCGCTAATATATTTTTAAGTGCAAAAGTAACTACATACAATATATACTGTATATATATGCTCACCTTTCTCTTTGATGATGGTGATGTAAACCAAATCTTTTCCGATCTTCGCGATGCCTATCGGCACATCAACGGCCTCCACCAGCAGCTTCTTCTTGTCGTCGTCTTCCTCTTTGACGAACAAAGGCACGTGGACGTCTACTGACTCCACCGCTTCCTGGAACTCGATGGCGCCCGCAGCCTCTGCAGAGGAATGATTTCCACTATCAGAGATACAACAGCTGGAATCAACCCATCAGGTTATGGGTGCTTGTTCTGTACACACACACCTCTGTCTGTTTCCACTGTGTAGTAGCCAGGCACCACTTTAAGGTCTTGTAATCTGCCCGACTGGACGTTCTTCTCCGTCAGTTTGACGATATCTTGGAAGCTGCTGCGTGGAGCGGACAGGACGGTGTCCATGATGGCGTAGTCCTGCCTGTTAACCCAAAGAGGGTCAGACATGTGAGACAAATGTCACTTTTACTTTGCTAAACACTGGTGTTGCCATGCATTTTAACATAATGTCACCTTTTCCCTGCATTTTTCTGCAATCTGAAAAAGTAAAAACATGTATTAATTTTGGATCACAGGCATGAAGACGACAGTATTGTCTGCATAGAGCATCTTCTTCGGGTGTGTACCTGAACGCTGTCTTTTGAATCTTCTGCGCCCCTGGAATTTGCTTGTACACGTCATTCAGCTGGATGGAGAAGCAAATGTTAAACTCTGTCACACGTTTTTTTCGTGTACGCCTTTTGAAACCGACAACCTAAAAACACTTACGTTATCAGCCACCTCCTTGCGCAGCTGCTCGGCGTCTCTGGAGTCGGGGCGGGACAGGTTCTCTGAGAAGAGCCTGTTCAGTCTGAGGGAAATTGGGAACGGGACTGCAGAGGATGGAAGAAAACACGCGTAAATGAAAGTCGCAATTTGCAACATTATCATGAAAAACATGTAGGACTTACTGATCTCTTTGGGATTCGGCTTTAATAGAGTCTGAGGGTGATTGGCCGGCCGGTGGACATTGTCTGTGATCTTCCAGCGAACTACATCAGTTCCCTTTAGTGGACCGGTCCTCGCCATTGGGGTGTCCACATGATCCGACGTGAGCTGAGACTGACGGTACATATACTCATCTTCCGTGAAGCCGACCATGCGACCTGGAGCGAGAGCGCAACACAATGTGGCTCAAGTTCAATTTGCGCCCACATTCAAAAGTAGAATGTATAAACTTTGAGGGACCTTGAACGTCTCTGCATGTGTAATTCCTCTTTGTTGTTCGATTGACGAAGTAGTAAAGTGACTCATTGTGGTAGCGAATATACCTGATGTTTGAATGTTTCAACCCTTTATAAGGCCTTCAGTAAAATACCACATAAACACTGCAGTGTGTCATCTCCCTTTAAAGAATTCAAACTTGGTATGAAACATTTTCTGCCATTTATACATGATGTGATATGTCAAGAAGCATTAGACTGACCACAAATTGCACATCTTTCACCATTTTGTGCCAAAGAAGTCTCGAAATTGGATACATTTCATACTAGATTCCTGTAAATGACATTGAGCACCATTATACTGTATATTGTAGTATTTGGACAAAATAGGACCTCGTGAAAGCACGAGATGAATGTTTGACACTTTGTGTTTTCTGTGTCCAATGCTTTTCTTGTGCATATATCGTCTTCGTTTACGTGGGCTATTTTTTTTTTAAATGTGTCAATCAGGTGAAATGAACAATTCAATGGTGTATTCATATGATTGTCATCAATGTCCAATTGTAAGTAAAACACAACAGCAAAACAGACAAGAAAATGCAGAAGATACCAAAAAACAGCGTTCATTTATTACACATTGCTCCTGACACAGATAGCATCTTACCTCGGTTACAGCAGGGCAGCAGGGCCAGACAGTTCTGTGAAGAGGGAAACGGAAGCTGTTACTTCAGATACAACTGGGAAAAATCCATCACCTCTGGGTCGAAGTGGTGTTCATACCTGGCAGCAGGTTTTGCAGCAGGCACAGTACTTCCAGCAGCAGAGTAAAAGAAGTGCCAGCAGTAACAAGAGGAACAGGAGGAGTGGCAGCAGCCACAGGAGGCTGGCCGGGGGGCATTCTGAAGGGTCGCCAGGAAGAAACCATAAACACAGATTAAAAAATGACAATAAAAAAAAACTGTGCCCTTGATTAAGTACAAATCTAAATGCAGATTAAAAATGTGTGTGATTCATACCACTGCAATGCCAAAATTCCCCGTTAAATTTTTAGTGTGTCTGATGCTCGCTGCCAACTAGTAGCCCATTTATGCTGCCTCTATTAAGTACATTCAAATAGCAATAGCTCTATCACTGTGTGTGAGTGTCTGAAAGAGAAATGCGATCAAATGTATCTGTACTGATAACAGTAAAACAGTAATAGTGAAAAGTGTCAATTAAGTACCAGTAATTGTAAAAGCTATCAAAGAAATACCAGTAATATTTCTAATATTAAGTATCAATAAACTACAAGTTGCAGTTAAAAATGTATTAATGAAGTATCAGTAAATGTAAAACAGTATCAATACATTACCATAAGAGTTTAAAAGTATCAATAAAGTACCAGTAAAATTCAAAATGTATCAAAAACGTGAGAATGAATATGTCTGAAAGAGAGAGAAGACAATATGTATCTATACTGATAACAGTAAGAGTTAAAAAGTGAAGAGGCCAGTAAAAGTACAAAAAAAAGTATCAATAAAGTACCAGTAATCATTAATTACATCATGCTCGTCAGTGATTATCCTCACAAGCTGTACATGTAAGATATGCTGTGTCCAACACACTGCCCACCTTTCTTCTTGAGCACCTGAACCTCCAGGTCCTTGATTGTGGGATCTTTGGGGTTTTCCACAGTGTAGTGGTACGTACAGTCGTCGTCTTCATCACGGTAGCTGCAGGAATCCAACACTTGCTCACCTGATAAAAAAACCATACACACGCCAATCGCGCTCGTAAATAATGACACTTGTGTGTACAGATCGCACACCGTCATCGCTTTTTTGCGAGCGCTTACGTTCTTTCAGTTCGTCCACCATGACGACTTTAAAGGGACACTTGTCACACTCCTCTTTTTCCTTCATCTCTCCAGTTTTCCAAGCTTGACATTGGACACATCTCCTGGTGGCCTCGCACACGCCCAGCTGGGCCTAAAGAGGACGAATACACCACAACAAAAACTAAGTCAGGGAAAGAAGGTAACATATGAACTTCGACGTCTACTAAGTTTACGCTCGTACCTCGAAGTTTGGCTCGCAGGTCAACGTCATCTCAATGCCAGAGTCTGGACACATACAGCGGCCACACACACAGTTACCCCGCCCGTTGCACACCCCCTGGCACATAACAGAGCGCGGTCAAACACAGGTGGAAGGCGGCGCCGTAACTTCCATCGACAAATCGCTTGGTCTCTTCTCACCCCTTTGCTGTCCAGACAGGTCTCGGTGCTTATGGGACACTGGCAGGCCTTGCCCTCCCAGCCTTCAGCGCACACACACTGGCCCATCAGGCAGGAGCCGCGATCTGACCGGAGACAAAACGACGACGTTTAAGGGCTGAAAATCAGAATTGCGTTTTCAAAAAGTACCACCTTGGGAGCCGTTTTCAAAGAGCGGTGGCTCCGAGCACGGTTGTCATGTAAACGGACCCCCAAACGCAAGCAAAACCTTATCAAAATCTTATTCAATATACTAATAAAGCAGGTTTGAAAACATTAGGCTGCCACCAAAATGTAAGTTTCCTAAGGTATCAGCTATCGATGTTTACAGTACGGCAATTGTTCAAAGAAAACCCTACAAAGACATTTTGATCTGTTACTTTAAAGGCTCTCGCCTTTGTATGCATTTGCAGTTTTCCACACTATCAAGCTGAGCTGTCTTTTTTCTTTTTTTTTTTGCGAATCAGAGGTTTTAAACCGAGTCTGCTAAAGGAAAAAAAGGCAGAGAAACACAGACGTAGGGTACTTGTCATCTTCAAATCCCAAGATTGGAAGATTGATCATCTCTGCCCAAGTTTCCTCATACAAGACACTATGCCAAGGTTCTCCCAATGGTATGCGTCGTGATTACTTCTGAGTCTAAGCAAATCAAATTGGCCAGGATGACCCTGACTGGAAAATGCTGAGAAGAGGTAAAAAAAAAAAAGACAAATATGCATTGTGGTATTTGTAAATCCAGTCGTTGCAATTCGTCGTACCGTTGCAGAGGAAGCCTTCGTATCGCGGACACCGGGACTTGTCAAACTGACAGTACGGCCCTTCAAACTGCTCAGGGTTGTAGCACACGCACGTGCCGCACGCCATACAGTCGCCGCGGCCCGAACAGGGTTCCGTCGTGTTGGGACCGACGCACTGGCTGGTGTCCAGAGCCGAAAACCTCGCTGAGCAGTTACAGAAAGTACCCAACCTGAAGGGGACACGTGGGCAGAAGAGACAAAGTGATTGTCTGAAACTCTGCGTTATGTACCACGGAGACAACGAAAAGATCAATTCAAATCTCACCAGCCGTCATAACAAAAGCACTTCCCGCACACCAGGTCTCCATTCCCATAGCATTTCTCCGCATTGGAGATGACGGTCTGCAGGAGATTTGGACAAAGTAGCAATTCAGAGATGAGCCCACAATAAGAAGGTTTTGTCCGGTTTGCTATGCTTCGTCGAATGCGTGCGTCTGACCTTCTCGCATTCGCACTTCGGACACAGAACAGAGGCCTCGACATTGAGGGCAGCGTTAAAGGTTGAAGGTTTGACTCTCATCATGCCTTCTTTGTCGTCCGATTCCATCTTGCAGACGAGCTCGTCGTCGACCATCCGCTGGGCCTTGACCCGCACCTTGAACGCTCCCTAGACACACACACACACACACACACACACTGAATCATCGACCTCAGCATTCCCGCATCTGCAGTCGAGTTTGTGTTTTATCTCTATCCTAAGTCGAGCCAGATCTTCACTGGGTACCAATGTGTTCATGAGAAACTAGGAAGTAGGAATGTCCCATTCCATCTGCATGCTGTCGAACTGGGAACTTCCCACTTTGAAGCTCTTAGGCTTCTTAGAAAACAATTTCAAAACTGAATCACATGAATATTTATCACGTGTGTTGGCTTCTTTGCGTGAGAGCAGCATCACTTGTCATTTTTATGCAAATCATTTGGGTGGGAGGGACTTTCCCACTTGGAAACATCCCAAGTTTCAAGCCGCTTGAACGTATCACCGTTCACTGCAACGTACACAACATGTGCCTGTATCCAAAGTATTTTTAGCCACATCAGACAATGAATATCAGATGTTTGCTTGGAAACTTACAACTGCACCAGGTTTGAAAGCAAACTCTCCGTATTCCTGAACGCTTCCACTGGTGGACAAGAACTCTGTTTTGAACGCCTTGGGTGTGTGATCTGCATGGATGCTCATCTTGGAACGGATATTCTGCAAAGACAGCATAACTTAAGCACACTGAGAACTTTTCATTCAACTGGAATGTCCGCAAACTAAAATAAAAAGGAAGCTTTTACTTTGAAAGCCGTCTCCATGACCTGGAGGATATTGGACGAGTCTGCCTGTAGCAGACCGACCTCAGCAATGGGGAAATACTTTTGGAGCTCCTGCACACATACGTCCACAAAAAAAAAGAGAGATTTTAAGAACTAAATTCTGGAAAAATAGACCAGAACATGAATGAAAGTCCACAAACCTTGTAGTGTGTGTAGGAGTGATTGGTGACTGCAAATATGGGGATAATATTGTTGTTTTTTAACACTTTAACCAGTGTGGGTATGGAGGGGTAATCCTGACTGGTGTCCATGTAGTACTTGTTGTCCGGGCTGAGGTGGCAGGCCTCATCGTTGCGTGGCAAGATGCCCGAGAGCACGTTAGCACCGTCGGCCTCGTAGTGGAAGGCCGACTCGGTGGAGAAAACCAGGAGATGCGTGCTCTCTGGGCGCCAGCCGATCCTGTCCTGGAGTGGGGCGGAAAATCGAAATGGATGTTGCGAAGGTTTACCCAACTTTCTCTGAGAGTCCACCGTTGAATGGCGAATGAGTGAATGTGACTGATCACGTAAATATAGAGATAGGTTGATTTATATATTTACTCACCCCACACACTGCCGCCTGTAAGATGGCATCAAACCCTCCCTCAGGAGCATCCAGATTGCCAGAGATTCTCTCCTTCTGGAGCTCACTGATGAAAAAGTCCACTTTGGGGGTCAACGTGATGACATTTTGGAAAGAGAAGGGAGGGTCACTGTCTGGCCACGGCTGCCGAAGCCTGAAAAAGTGGAAAGGGGACAAAGAAAAGACAAATGGAACTTGTGTGTTTCTGCTTGTTCTCTCTTTTCCCTAAGCAAGTCACATTTCAGGTCTTACTTTGAAGGTCTCATGTCGGTCTGGGGCTCGATCACTTTGTCCACAAATTTTCCAAATCCAATGGTGTAGTCGTCCGACAGCTTCTCCACCAGAGAGGCTACGAGAAACACAGGACTTCCTATTAATGGTACCGTTCCAGGTTATTTTTAATTCTGTCCTGAAACGACTCTAAGACAGTTTTTTTTGGTAATTCTATCTCCTAATGGTAAAACCACCAAATCCCAGGAGATATGGGAGTAATGCCACCCTGGTGGCCGCCATTGTTGTTGGTCATCGACGAGTGATTTACTACGGCCGTGATCTGCAGATGCAGTAGCAGCGTTTTGAAAAAGTTGTGTTTTCCTCCCGTCTACACGGAGACCGAGTGGGATATCGTTTTCAAAAGGTTGCACCGTTGGGAGCCGTTCTCAAACACGTGACGCGGATACCCAAAACACAACGAAGTCCGACATCTTAGCTGCTTTTGAAATTGAACAGCGAAAGTTGTGGAAATCCAACCAGACTGAAGTCGCACAACTTAGAAGAGTACAAGTTGAGATTTTAGGTGCGTGTTTCACAAGCGGACGAGCGACATCGGCACCGTAACAATGCGGAGGTGACGTATAATGGTTACAAAAGAAACACGCACACACTGAGTGCACACTTCACAGTTCGAACCCACCGAGCTCTTTCCCCATTCTCTTCAAGTTGGTCAAATCGTCCTCCATGGAGTACGAGAAGTCCATGAGGATGTAAAGATCCAGAGGACCTTTCGTGGGTGTGAACACCTGCATGTCCACCACTCTCTCCTCTCCCGGCAGTAAGCTCATGCTCATCAGCTGCGGGGACACCTGAGACTGCTGGAGTTTCACGTTGATCTGCTTGTTCTGAACAGCAAGAAAAAAGAAAAAAGTTCACATTTGAGATTTGGAATCTGATTTGAAATCATAATGAACGCAACGTTGGAAATGAGAGGGATAAAGGTTTACTCTTTCTATCTTCATGGCGCCTTTCGCCGTGATGATCGCTGCAACCCTGCATCCGTGAGCCTTGATGTTGTTATACAGGTCGCAGCGAGGGCCGTTGAAATTCTAGAGGGGGTCGAGAGTTTGATGAAAGAGTTTTGATGAATGTCGCCCCGACCACAGTGTCTGACTCTCAACTGTAAAACTGTCAAGTCCCAGGGGAGTGTGGACTCTGGAGTCATTGTTCATCTGGTTGCACATGTGTAGAAAAACGAATTACTGCACAGGTGTAGTTGCAAGGTATCTGCTGTTTCAGAGTCTAAGCGTTTTCAAAAAGTTGCCCCCCCGTTTATAAGAACAGGGAGTCAAAGTGTTTTTGAAAAGTTCCACCTTGAGATCGTTTAAAAAAAAAAAAGTTGCATTTACAATGACCGTTTCAATAACCCACATGCTCAACTGCCCTGCGTATCCCCCAAATGAATGTTTCTTACACATTCTCTGCAATCTAATAGATAAATGAAGATTCACTGCGTCAGGACGTTGTACCGTCTATAAAACCGCATGTTTATTTGTCCACTGTTTGCGAGCAGGAACCATCCTGCGGATTGGCGCCCTCACCTCATCGGGGCAGTACGCGCAGCCGATCCCAACCTGCAGACACTCTGAGCAGGTTTTGGCTCCAGAAGCGAAGCAGGGGTTTTCTGTTGGGGGAGAAAGAGAGAAGAGGAGACGAGTGAGGAGAGTCAGTGTCAGAACGAGCGCAATACAAAGACGTGGAAATCAAAACCAGGATCCATAGCTGGAATACCTGCGGTAACTCCAAACAGATTCACGATAACTTTAACCATTTCTCTCCAGTGAGGTCACGGTTTGGCTGCTCTGGATTTTTATCTATTATGGATTCCTCTGCGTTCTGATGTGTCTCATTTTGCCATTTTTGGTTAATTTAATCTGGCAAATATGATTTCAATCAATACAAAAACAAAAAAGAGAATAATATGTTTGGTCTTTGATTGTGTATTCATTTAGATTCTTATCAATTTTGTTGACAGTCATGACAATTTTATTTAATCCATCTGGAATGCAAAATAAAATAAATGGGAACCTAAAGAAGTGTATCCGTGTCCTAAATGGTGGAGAAACGAAAATGTGAGCAGTCGCTGGTTTGAAATTTTAGAAGAACAAGATATGTATGTAGGAAATGTGAAAGTCGCCACTTGTATGTAGTATATTTAATTCTGGATAGTACGGGCCAAATCCAGGAGAGGATCAATTGCGTCATTTCAATATTCTCATTCTCATTTTCTTTTACATATTTCACCCAAAATATTAAACTGTAGCAATTTAACCGAGACGCGTTTGACCTTGTGGTACCACTTTGGGCCACATGATGGTGTATTGAGTCATCGGTCTATTGGACAAATTCGGTATTACTCATATCGATGCTTCAGATGGGCAAAATTAGAAATACAGATTTATGGAAAATCTTCTTTTCAAGAGTAAATTTGGACTTTGTTGCTTCTGCAGAAGCATTGGTTCTCGTCATGACCTTGACTATGAGGCACATGGGTTTGAGTTTTGGTTGTGGGCATCCAGAATAATTGGCAAGTCTATATTTCATCTTGTGCTGACTTGCTGTGTTGAATCCCTGTAGAAGGGAGCAGCTGAATACTTTTTACCTTCTAACTTGAACAACAACTCAGTTTGAGGAATTTGGTTGGTCAATTTGCTCTAAAATGCTTCACAAGCAACTCTAGATCTGAGATGTCCTCTACAAGCGGAGGGAAATCTCAATATGAGTTCCATCCATCCATCCATCCATCCATCATCAGCAGCCATTTTTTTTCTAAGAGAGTCTACATTTCCACACGTCTTTGGCATGACCTCGCCCAGTAAGCAAAAGATTCCTGGTTTATTTAGTGTTCGTAAAACAGGATGTCGTTCTCTCTCACTTTCAGCAAAGCAGCAGGTCACCAGGACGGCCAGAAGGCCGACCCCCACCGAGAGATGCGTCGTCCATCTCCCCATCTCCTTCCTGTAGGTAGACACAAACACGTTTAGAAACGTGCAAGAAATGCTTGAAAACACATCAACAAAGAATTTGAGGGGGAGGGGTAAGAGATTGGGAGTGTATTTTCAAAGGTGTAACTCGAACCACCTACGGTTGGTTTAAAGTACAGACTGGCCCAGACGCTTCCCTGGTATTAGCTTCAGTTTGCGCTCCAGTCCTTATTCTGGTGTTTTCCAACCACTGACATAAACAATGGCTTTCAAGATGTTCCATAAACACTGCCTGTTTATAGGGTTTTTCTTTAACCTCCGGTGTGTAGAGACGTTCACATCGGCATGTAGTCTATGCAAATGTAATTTACCAATAGACCAAAAGATCTGCCCCCTCCGAATGGAAAAGCATATTTTAAGGTCTGTTGCTGAACATGAATGAAATCAATGTTCTTGACGTGTTGATAAAGAAATGTCTAGTAAACATCCATCATGAGAAAAAGAATATCTGGTCGGTTTCACTGTGAAATCTGAATGTACTTTATCATTAACAGTTAGATCTTCTTCTTGACTGGTGCAAGGAACAACCCTTCTCGCTTGTTTGCGTTCATTCAGTTCAGAACATGCCGGGACTATCAAGAGCCAGTCTGGGCTTGATACAGAGTGATGGAATAATTGAGACAGGAAGAGGTCGCAATGATAGGATGGGATCTGGATATATCCCTGGCGGCATTAAAAAAACAAAAAACAAACAAAAAAAAAACCCTTCATAACTTCACGGTAAGGAACAATCTGATGTACATGAAGCAGCAAGAAGGAGAAAATAAACCCTGCTAACAAGAGAGGAGGTGGAGAGCGAACAAAGGCTGAACATAAAAAAAAAAAAAAATTGTCAGTAAGATTTGTTCCCGTTTGAGATTTACAACTGCGAGAAGGAATTTCTCTTTCTGGTGTGAGGATGCCCTGTTCCGAGTTTAAAAAAAAAAAAAAAAAACATGGGAAAAGCACCTTAGCGTGTCAACGTGAACTGGGGCTGGCTACAGTTGTGTGGGAGAGATCACAACACCGGGTGTGACATAAATCACTGTCATGAGAGGGACCACCTCCTAGTTTTCTATAGTCACTATTTGATATTCCTAAAGTTGGGAAGCCTGTAATGGCTGGGGGGAAAAAAACAACAACAAAAAAACAGAGCAATAAAAACAAAAACAAAAAAAAACAGAGGATCATCTCCCTGAAGTTCAAAGACGTAACAGTTGCTCTGCAGACAAACTTCATGCCTGCCAGGTGAACATACCACCGCTGGGCGTGGGCGCGACCCCGTTACCAGTAAAGGTGGGGGTGGGGGGGCAGCAGGTTAGAGGGTCACGCTCAGGGGTCTTTGACAGTGAACCGAGCACCAAAGGGATGAGCTGGAAAAAAATCAATCACGCAGACGGCGACAGCAGGTTTGGATCTCAGGAGGAATCCTCCCGCCTTTGTTCGCTTTTCCCCGATTCTCTACTTTCACCTGCGACGCTTTTGTGCCCTTTCATGTGGGCAGGGGTACAAAAAGACGAGAGCCAAAGAGAAAACAACCACTAAGCTCAATGCAAACTTGTCTGGGGAAATCTGGCAGCGTGTTTAAAATCCATAGACTGAACTTAGGAATTTATCAAGAAAGTTTTTGACAACTTGGAAAGTCGTATGTGCGACTTGTTGCAAGGCCTCAGCGTTTAAAAGTGAACAGCACTAAGAAACAATAGAGGCATTGGGACATTCTTTTTCGTTTTTCTTTTTTTTACGACTGGATACAAAGAGATTACTGATCAAACAAACCTCTCACTGTGCTCTCGCCCAAGTCCAAAAGTCCAGCGATAAATTTTAATTTAAAAAGAAAAAAAAAAAAAGTATCTCCTTTCTTTCTTGTCACCCACAACTTCGGGGGAACTTTGTATCCACCTGTGCTCCAAAAGACAAAAATAAAAACAAGTCCGGGTCCTTGTGTCCGAAGTTCCCTCCCAAACACACTTCCAGTTGTAACGTCCTCCGCCTGGCTTCTTCCTTCTTGCACAGTTCTCTCCAGTCAAATATTGACTCCTTTGCCCTTAAAGTCCGCTCAGTCGAGCTTGTGTGTGTGTGTGTGTGTCTGTGAGTGTGAGTGTGTGTGTGTGTGTGTGTGTGTGTACTTGGGTGTGTGTGCGTGGTGGGGGAGAGATATGAGCCGCGGCGAGAACAAGACTGAGTGGATGTGACTGAGGGTTGAGACTTGATCCCTCCTTTAGCTTCACACACACACACACACACACACACACACACACACACACACACACACACACACACACACACACACACACACACACACACACACACACACACACACCCTTCCCTCTCCAGGTGAGTAGCTCTGACAGTCACCTCCCTTCCGCTGCCTCTATCTCTCTTCCCCACCCCAGTTACAAGTCGAAAGCTCCACACCTCAGTGTGTCAGACGGACCCCCACACCCCCCCCCCCCCCCCTCACCCCCCCACCCCCACCCCCACCCCCTCCTCTCCCCTCCACTGCATTCCACCCCGACAGGAGTTCACCTGTGTGGGCTTGACACTTGGGAGTCAGGGCCCCTCCCTCCCCGGCCTCCTCGGCAGGCTCCTGGGAGTGGCGCTGCAGAGCACAACGCTGGCCGCAGGCTATGGGAAACCGCTTTTGTGACTTTGTGTTTACACAATCGCACACTCAACACTGGCGGGCACATTTTCTTCGCCCGTCTAATATTTAATCTCGACGTTGCCACATAAGCGTTTTCACTTTTTTTCGGTTCCTTTGCAGGGTGCGGAGAGACTTCCTTCTTTCGCTTGAAGAGGTGGAATATGAACGAGTGAGGAGGGTATTTACATTCCTGAACGTGACACAGTGAACCAGACACTCAATCGTTGGGTTTGACGGTCTTTTTTTTTTACAAATGAGTTCACGGAGTCAAACAGAGGGTTTGACCTCCGTGGAGGAATGTCACAGGAGAAAGTCAAAGATCTTCTCGAAGGACCTCCGATGTAAACAATTAACGCGACAACACATTTCCAAATCGGATGCATTTGTCTGAAAAATCGGAATCTAATAAAGCGGTCTGGAAGATTGACATGAATTCTACAACTTCAACACAAAATCTTATCTTATTATCAAGAGGATTCAAATTAGACGATAAGAAGCTCCAAGACCCCTTCTGCCTTTTCACCAATAAAGCTTCACATCGTCCATTTTTGTCAGAACAATGGAGATGATATGAAGAAACTGAATCACAAAAAAGACCAAAATGCTCATCAAGTGTGTGTAATGTGACACTATTTTTTTTATATTCTACCTTGTTCCATTTTAAATATATTTTTTTAAAATAAATAAATACTCTTTCAGCAACTTCTTCTTCGTGGACCAATTAGTAAATATTGACTCATCTGCACTCTCACAACAACAGACCATTTTTAAAGGGCCCGATTGGTGTGAATTATTATTGAGCAGGACTTCGCCTCTGAGTCAGAACTCAAGGTTGTTTCATAGAAAAATACATTACATGCCCTATTTAGGTAGTTATTCATTCAAATAACCGAGCAATGGTAGATGCTGAATCAGGTATTGACAATGAAAGGATTTTCAGAGGTGACATTCGAGAAATCAAAAGGTTTCTAAAGAGATGAAATCTTTGAAACTGGAGCAAAATATTGGACTAAAATAAACAAAACGTCTGTTTGACAATGATAACGTTACAGCAGCCAGACGGGGGATGTACTGTATAACCAATGGCCTGCATCCTGAAGCTTTACTGACCGACTTTCATCCTATTCTGACTCCCCTAATCAATATTTATTGTTGCCTTTAAACTTTGTATCTGTCAGGAAGCAGAGTGTTTTCTGTTAACGGCTTCATGTCCGATGTGGTCGTTTCCAGCCCAGGGGTGCCTCAGGGCTGTGTTCTGGTGCCCCGTCTGTTCATCCCGAACTCAGACAGCTGCAGATTCTTAAAAAGAAACTGCCGACTTTGAGCTTTTTAGTGTGTAGAGATATCGAGGAACTTTTCTTGGTTTGGGGACTGTTTCTACTTGGCGATGAAGCTCTGCTCCGCGGCGAGCTTCATCCGGAAAAGAGACTTAGATTAGATGGACAATAACAACAATGTATCTGAGTGTCATGACTCTCAGTCCATATTCTCCTGGGACTTGGCAGTAAGATAATCCAACATCATCTGTCCAAGCAAATGTCTGTGAACCCGCCGTTTATATATATATAGCATATTGTTCTCTGCGTATGTGTGTGGTTGCATAAAAAAAACTCCAAAAAACAACAACAGAATCAGGCAAAATACACTTGTTTGGTACCCCGGCGATCAAACAATGTGAGGCATTCAGGTATTTTCCCATCAAAGAACACAGATGTTAAACGGCAATATTTTTAAGATCGACTGAACCTTGAATGATTCCTCTTGTGATGCTGTGTGAAAACCCTTTGATCAGATGACACACGCACACACGCACACACGCACACACACACGCACACGCAGAACAGAGTTTACTTGAGGTACAGTACATGCCACACTGAGCAGCTCCTAGCAACCTTTGATTCACTGGATGACTCTGCAGGGGGGAACAAATCTTCTGGCTTTACTGGCTCGCGTCACAAAGCAGCACTCTTCACACATTCAGGTGGATATTTGTTCACATTCAAGCCTGATATCGTACATAAGAGCCACCACAAAGCTGCAATAGTCAACTTAAGTAATGCACATGAGTTAAAGGCAAATTTTCTTTTTGGTCCACTTTCAAGCAGTTGCTCATGATGTCAAACACCACGTTCGCCCTCAGACATGGAAGTGATGATTATAGATGACTTACGATGAGAAAGGGGCTGTCAGCGTGGATTCATGAGCAGACAGGACGGAGCTTCACTCTCGCCGCAGCAGGAAAACTTTCAGAGGAGTCCAGACTCTCCACATCTCAGTCAGTGTGCAGCCACCTCCTCCCCGATTTACATGACAAAAACTGCTTTTTGGATCAGTGAGTTCATTCACTGCCTATAATGGCGTCTCCCCCCCCCCCCTTTTTTTTTTCCACCCACCAATAAATCTCCACAGAGCAGACAACTACTGGTCACATTTGAGTCGGAGTGAAAACATGAAAATAATTACTATAATAACACAACACAGCAACGTGTTACCTGGTAGCGACTTGAATATTGTGTTGACAATGTAATTCAGGAAAAACAATAATAGTGGTTACATATGTGCATGTGCCACATTTAAATAAGAGTTAAATAAAAAAAATAAAAAAAAGTGTTTAAGAGGTTCATTTGAAAAGTAACCTAAAACATATATACGCTACATTAAATGTATTATTCTTTGATATTCTTGGGGGGTTTTTCCATATATATTCACCCATGTGGGATGAATAAAGTATTATTTCTATTGTTAATAGAGGGTTAGGGTTACTAACTCCAGAAATAAATAATAACAGGTGTTTCTTTTTTCTACAGCTGCACATGTAAAAGAGATATACTAATAAATAACACAACAATAATAATAATAATAATAATAATAATAATAGTAATAGTAAAGCTACGATGTGCGTGTGTGTGTGTGTGTGTGTGTGTGTGTGTGTGTGTGTGTGTGTGTGTGTGTGTGTGTGTGTGTGTGTGTGTGTGTGTGTGTGTGATTAAAAACACAGTGAGAAACAAGTAGGACCTCATTTCCATGACGTTTCAAGTGATACCGCGTCGTTTTTGCATTGTCATTTTCAGAAAAGTTGCTCGTTTCCATAGCAACGTTTTGAATCGTGATGTAGTTGGCATGTTGGGCCACTCCAGGAAGCTGTCGTCGGTTTTTTTGTAATGAAGCCACGCACACATGCACATAGAAAACGAGACGTTATAAAAGGATTATATAGTCGTGACACTCTGGAGGCCGCCATTGTTGTCATCGTCCCTCCATTCTCGCATTTGTGCAGAGAAACCATTTAGTCGGACTGTGATGCGTATGTTTCAGAAAAGTTATGTTTCTCCCCCGTTCACACAGAGACTTCCATGCTTGATTTTGGCCCCCGCGCCTGACGTTTGCCTCCCCCGCTTTCGAGTCCAACATGGCCGCACCGTTGGCCTCGCCAGGTTATCTTCGTACATTTTGTGAGTCAAAGTGACGACAGCGGCTGGATGACGGGAAGTCGGGACGTGCTCGGTACGGCGTGTTCGCCGGGCATGTCCCTGCAGCCCATACCTGCAACGACGTGTGCACACACACGCACAAAACTCTTGTGCACGCGCTCACTCACACACACACACACACACACACACACACACACACACACACCTGCAAGTGATGCAGCTCTCGTCGTCGTGACTCATCGCCAGCATTCCTGCCTCTGCACACTTTCTGTATCTGCAGGGAGCGACTTCCCCCGGACCGCATTGAGAGGAATAAACACGTTACCGCAAGCCCTGCTCGTCACCGTCACATGAAATACATGAAGAATATTTCAAAATCAAACACAATGGCGCTCAGAGAAATCCAGAAAAATGCAAATCAACCACAATTCTGTCGTCATTTTGTGACTTTTTTAAGGGCATTTTAATGATCGTTATTCATATTTAATGGTCTGTCATGATAGTTTGTATCAACATGAAGCAGTTTTAGGCGACTTTGGGAAAGAAAATAGCATAATATTGTTATAACTTTTTTTGTAATTTATATATTTATATATCATGTTGATATATCATGTCGAGGGGATCATTTAAAATCCTTTTAGTGTCATTTTGTTCACCTCCGTGATATTTTTTGTTTGTTTTTTTTGGCCTCTTGGTGAACATTCTGTATCATATCCTTACATTAGATTGTCTTTGGGATTGTTTGAGATCATTTCAGGGTCATCTTGCACATCTTTTTAATCTTTTAATATCATTTTGGAATGATTTTGTGTATTTTTGCATAATTTCAAGGTCAACTTGTTTGTCTTTGTGACCTTGTTTACTTTATTATTTTTTTACTGCGCTCATTTGTCATCTCATAGTTGTTTTGTGTATATCCAATGCTTTTTTGTCTTTATATTTGTCCTCTTGAATCCTCTGGGCCTGCACACACACACACACACACACACACACACACTGAATCATCGACCCCAGCATTCCTGCATCTGCAGTCGAGTTTATGTTTTTAATAACAGCAGTGTGCTACTTTCTGTATTTTTGTTTCCCTGCGTCATGAATAATTCTGTCCTCACCCAGCTCGGCTCCGCCGCTGTTCTAGAAGAGAAGTTAAATACTTTCAAAGTGACAAAAACTGGTCACAAAAAGATTGTTTTCGATCTCTTAAAACAAAGATCTGGTGGTTTGTTTTGTTTTAATCATTTTATTCCATTTTGTGGTATTTTCAGTCTCCTCTTATGCTCAGCGGAGAATCTATATAGTAAACCGCATGTTCTTTTAGGGGTTTTGTAACATTGTCGTAATTCGTAGTCACTTTGCCAGGAATATTCAAGAATTGATATAATTTCATGTAATGTAAAAAAATACAAAAACATTTTGTGGTGATTTTGTAAAATATTTTAGGATTATTTTATATCTTAGCTTTGCAATGTATAAATGATTTTTGTGTATCTTTATTGTTTTGCAACATTTTTTAGGATCTTGCCTTAAGATTTGGTAAAGTTTTCAAATCATTCTATATCTTTTTATGTAACGTTTAAATGATCTTTTATATTTCGCAACATATTTCATGATCATTTTGTATCTTTTTGATTATTTTCAACATTTCCTGTGATCATTTTGCAACATGATTTATGAACCTTTTTGTATCTCCACGATCGTTCTTCAGCACTTTGAAGTAAAACAAGTATTTTGCAGCAGTACCATGCCGAGATGCAAAGAAAATCTGGATTGAGGTTCAGGTACTGCACTGGTGTCATGACATTACTGCTCGTTTCAAATATGATTTATCTCACAAATGACCCAAATTTCACCAAGAATGTTCTCTTATCATGAATAAAACTAACCGAATCCCGAAGAAATGTGATTTTACCATTTAATCCAGTGAACTATATGAAAAGTCAAATTCTTTAAATGCATCAATCAACCTGGGAATTCGGAGTTCAACTAAAACAACCAACATGCAGGGAGGTTGTTTTTACACATTTCTAATGTTTAGCTGAACTGCTTCACTGAGCCTTAATGTCGAGCAAAGTGAAAGGTTGGGAAAGAAATATGCATCTCGCCCCCCCCCCCAAAAAATAGCTTCTCATTTTCCAAACCAGACGAACGACCTCCAGATGCTCTTTGACGACGTGAATTGTGCAGTAAAGTAAAAGTCGCCTCCACCTGGAACGCACATGCAGTCGATTGTCTTGCAGTTCTTCTGATTGAAAAATGTCAAGTCGTCTTTTTCTCATCCTGTTCGGCCAAATCTCATCACGTACGATGGTGGCAAGAGTAAACATTTAGATAATATAATTTAAAAGAAGAAGAAAAAAAAAAAAAAACCACGATTAAAAAGGCAACATCCAATCCATTTATTTACTGTATCATCAACACATATGTACACATGTAGTAAAAAAAAAAAAAAATTTTAATTTACCTCAGAGTTGTTCACGATGCCACAGAAGACAAAAAGAAGGCTGAAAAAGAGAACGCACATGTGGAGCCAAAACGCATCATGGCTACAGGAAACTGGAAAATACTGCTCCGGGACGAACCGTAGAAAAATAATCTGTTTCTGTCGTTAGAAACTGGCAGATTGTTTTCTGACTAGAGGCAGACGGACGTTCAGTCTTTATGCGAGTCCAAGTGAAGCGGTGGGCGCATCCGGAGGATGACGGTTGTTTAAAAACTGCCCGGGCGTCCGTCCTCTTCGTCACTGCTTGGCCTTCTTCAGGATGGTTCCCACCGCCGAGATCACCGTGGTCTTGGTGCCGCTGGCCGTCGTCGTCACGGAGACCACGGCGGGCAGCGTGGCGGTGGTGGTGATGAGGGTGGGCTGGGCCAGCGTCACCGGGATGGCAGAGTCCCACTTGCTCTTCCTCTTCTGGGCCTCTGCTACAGACAATAGATGTTTTGTGAGATTTATATACATTAATAGTCAATATTTATCAGTGAGCGACCAAACTATGCTAGAGATCAAGTATTTGTAACTTTTTTGTCTTTATCACTTTGTTCACCTGCATCAATGATTGTTTAATGCCAGAGAATCAATGAACTCGGTGCACATTTTACACAAGTGTTGCTTTGACTTGAAGCAAATTTTCTCCAAAAATTGCAGTGACATGTAAAATTTCGTTGTGGAATTTAGTGCAAATTCGCACTAAATTTGACAAAGATCAGATGAGATCACAGTTTAATGGTGGGGATGTACAATTTTGCAGAATTGACATCAATAATGTTGATTCAAAATGTAAAATACAAAACGTCGATGTAAAATTTCCCTTGTGAAGCCTTTTTTTAAAGTAAAAAGGTTTTTTTTGCATTAATCATGGACGAAGTAATGCTTTTCCTAAGAGATCAGTTATTAACTTCGTAGCTCAAAATCATGGATGCATTAATAAATTATCCCTCTTTTGCCTCAATGGGGAGATATTTGATTAAAACCTATATGCAGGCTTATTTTAGGTCCTGATATTCACTAAATACGGTTTAAAAAGGTCGCTAACTGTGAGAGTGACGGTTCACCTGTGGCGGTGGTGGTGGTGCTGGTGCTGCTGCTGGTGGTGGAGGCGGCTGTACTGGAGGCGTTGGTGCCCTTCTTGGTCCCGGTCACAAACTCGATCTGAGAGGTGCAAACAAACGGGGAAACGACAGCGTGAAGCTACCGCTCGGGAGAATGTGGAGGATTGCACAATGTGGAGGAAAGACGCCATGCATTGAGCTGAAATACCAACATTTGTCATGTCGGAACATCTGAGAAGCCTCCTTTCAGGAACGCTTCGGGGGGAAACTGCGAAATCTGGCGATTTACTAAATTCGACGCGTCTTGTTTATGCGCCTGCATACCACGTCTCGGCGCGGTGAACATGAGATCCGGAGCGTGTTCGTTCAAGCCTCCCAAGAGCCGTGACGCTGCGGCTCTTGAAGCTACGAGCACATGTGACAGCCATTGTTCCCGTCTGATCAAGAATCTAAAACCCGAGGAGCCTGAACCCGGGCATAGATGAAGGACGTAAAGCAGAAATGAGGTGCAGCAGGTGGAGACAGTGACAAAATCCCCCCCCCCCCCCTCCCCCGATGCCTCACCTTGGTGCGCTCCTTCTTGGCCTTTTCCAGTTTGTCCATTTCCACTTTCTGTGCCTTTGCTGCAAGAAAAAAAAACACCAAACAAACCATCAAGCCTGAGGCGGAAACACAAAAAAAAAAAAGGAGAAAGTGCTCACCGAGAGCCTCGTAGTACGAGTCCTCCGACCAGCCGTGGGGGTCGAACATGTCTTTGGGGTAGTTGGTTCCCAGTTCGTCGATGCTGCAGAACTGGATCAGCTTCTCGTAAATGCTGAAAGAAAACAAAGACCAGTTGAATGAGACGTCTCATCGGGGGGGGCACAAACGGACACGTTCTACACGACAATGCTTCGAGTCAAAAGGCAGCATTTTGTCGTATTTTAGCTTCAGTTTCAGAAGCTGTCGAAAGTGATGTAATTGCTGCAGCATTTCAGAAATGTTGCTCTTTCCTGCGTTTCCATGGAGACCGAGTCACAGCATTTTCAACAAAAAAAAATTCCACCTTGGGAGCCATTTTCAAAAAGTTGCATTTTCAATGACTACGAACACGAATGTCGTGTAAACAAACACCCTAAATACAACTAGAATGTTGAAAATGGAGCTTTTTTTTGTGCTGCTTAACCACTTAAATTTAGCAGCTCTTCTCCAACAAAGTGTACATTTACTAATATTTAACATGTAACATGACAGAAAGTTACTGGATCTCAAATGTTTACATTATGTGCTGTTCATATTACAAAGTGCACCAACTAGTGGCCTGGCCTGCAAACTACAGCTGTTGTCGCATCAACAGGGTCCAATGTGGTGGTTTGGTGTTTATGCGACGTACCTCGGGTTCCTGAATTCCTTCTTCTGCTGGATGTGGCTGTTTGTGTCGAAATCTCCATGGAGCTTCCTCTCGTACAGCTTCTGGATCTTCTCCTGTTACAGGACAAATAGAGGGAAGGAGGAGGAGGTCATTCCCACACCGTGTTGCAGCGCGGCGCCGACGTCGCCGTGCCGCACGGAGGCTATTTATATATACGGCTAACGTGGGTTCTGCTGAAGAGATTGTGAATGGGACCATTGTAGGACGGGTTTCTGATTCACCCGGAGAAATATTTGACAGCCGGGTTCGACTCGGCCGCAGGGAGCCGGCGCTGACACAGCAACTTCGAGTGCTTGTAATTTGACATCAGCGTTATTGTTTTAACAGCGACTCTGCCTTGAGCTCATGACCGTATAAGAAAAAAAGTCAAACATCTATGAAGCCTTTCTTTCAAGTGCAATGAGCTTGATGATGTGGAACATCAAGAACTTGTAATTGAACACCAGCATCATCATAATTTGCAGCCTTTTTAAATTGTGCTCTCGTTGGAGGGAGCCTCAAATAATTTGATAATAATTGTAATTTGACACCAGCACTGCCCACACATAACCTGAGTTTAGTCCTAATCCTGGTGGCATGCAGCATAGAGAACATGTCATTTGACATCAGCCTCAATAATATCAAATATTACACGTCCGTGTGGTAGACCAGCTTTTAAATCGCCTGTTTCAACTGAAATGAGCCAACTATGTGGCATCAGGCGTATGGAATTTGACACCGGTCTCATCATCTTACTGGATGCTTCAGCGAGTAAACAATTGCATTTCTTTTATTTTTTGTAATCATGTTGAACCAGTTGGGGTAATCACAACCTGTTTCTCTGAGGTTTTTCATTTTTCATCAGCCTCCTGCGTCCATGAGTGAGAAAAACAAATACTTTACACTCTTGTTATGTGTGAGAACTGACGGCTGCCTCACCCATATAACAATCATCGCTGCCGCGCTCGAAAAAAGACCTCATTTAGCCGTTTCAAACGCCCCCTCCGAGGTTGGAAATAAATCCCTGGGGGGGGTGCATAAAACTGTGGGACTCGCCTCTGTAATTAAAGCAGCACAGGGTCGGGATCAACTCCTCCTTTGCTGCGTCTGGAGGAGGAGCTCCAGGCAGGTCAGGACACACAGATCACTTAAAAACCTGGAGCTCGGCAGCATGGCCTCTGGGCTGCCACTCCCCCCCCCCCCCCCCCCCCCCCCCAACCACCCCCCCCCCCCCAACCCATTACACTCCCCCAGCCATCGCCTAATGATTCACTTTCACCAGAGCAGCCTGCATATCCCTGCCCCCAGGGTCACCGTGAGGCAGGACTGCGTGTATTGGAAGAGGCTTGACTGGATTTCGTTTCACCGGAGCAGGAATGTATCGGTTTTGTTTTGCAATCCGCAGCCCGACCTTGAGACGCTCAGATCTGACTGCAGAGAAGTAAAAACAAGAAAGGATCTGCAGAAAAATACCTGGTTTCATCTGAGAAAGATCTGAAATCACCTCAAGTTTGATTTTATAGGTCGGGTAATAAAAAAAAAAAGCTATTAACAGAATCCCAAAACATTGTGGGAAAAGAGGCGGGGCTGTAATTTTAAAAATGTATACAATGAAATTGACTCTGACAGCTGTTATTCCACCGTATGGAAATCAGCAGTTGTCATGACTCAGCGGTTGTTGTGTAACGTTTTGTGCTGGTGAACCGCCAGGACACAGGGCGCAACACGCCCCTCGCCACGCTCCCCCACGGCGCCGAACGAAAAAGTAACAAAACACCAGCGAAGCACTTGAAACAAACAACCAACCCGCGTAAACAAATCGCTGGGGGGGGGGGTCAGAGGGTTTTCAAAAAGTTGTGCTGTCACCCGTTGCCATGGAGACGGAGTCGGGGCATTTTAAAAAAGTTCCACGCCGGGAGTCGTTTTTAAAAGCTTTGCGCTTTCGGTGGCTCCGGGAATTGTTATCATGTAAAACGAGACACCCAATAAACACAACAAAGGGTTTTTATTTTATTTTTTTGCCATTTTCACCTTGAAAACGTTATTTTGTATAAACAGAGCTTGAGTCGGTTTGTGTGTGGCGGTTCAGCCTGCATCCACCCGACGCGCTGCACTTCAGCGGCGGGTTTATAAAAAAAGTGCCGGGGTGTGGTTAAACCCGAGGCCTCAGCGGTGTGTGTTCGGTGTGTGTGCTTGGGTGGACAGTGGCGGCGGGTACCTGCAGTTGGCTGGAGCAGCGTCCGGGGGGCTCGGGGGGGATCCGGATCTCGTCTGGCGACATGTTCCGCACCTTCTCCGAGAACAGAGCTGCGGAGGGAGACGGCGGCGTGAGAGCGCGTATGTTTTCGCCTGGGTGACTTGCATGTCTTTACACGCGGGGCAGAGGCGAAGCTCTCACGTAGCCGCGTCTATACAAATGGCGGAACGGAGCGGTGGTGGATGTGGAGGGCGGGAGGTGGTGGAATGTGGCGAGCAGGCATGACAGAGCTACGGTGTACATTTTTTGAGCGCGACTCCTTGAGCGTCCTATAGATCACGTTGGCCCTTGTGTTACAGCGGTGTGGTATGAGGAGCACACATCCCAGCAGGGAGTGGCTGTTGTCGGGGCTTGTACGGAGAAGGGCGGCTCCTCTTCTCTTCCCATTAGGCCTGGCTCTCGACTCCCCCCCCCCCCCCCCTCACTCTCCTAACTTGACTTGCCGCCCCCCCCTCCGCCTTTCTCAGTCTGCAGGCCCGACATTCTTCAGTGTCACTCCTCCTTACCATCCGTCAGACGGTGTTTACGGCGGCTGTCAATCACACG
Source organism: Blennius ocellaris (assembly GCF_963422515.1). NCBI lineage: Eukaryota > Metazoa > Chordata > Actinopteri > Blenniiformes > Blenniidae > Blennius > Blennius ocellaris. The sequence goes on along the minus strand of NC_137670.1, from coordinate 8,161,642 downwards.
GAATGAAATCCGCAGCCTGAAAACACGGGAGCTCGCGCCCGACGATCGAAGAGCCACCGACGTGTAAAAACTTGAGCGAACACCAGAAGGTGGTTTTCTGGAGAACCTTTCACTCTTACAAAAACAGCGCAGGAAAAAAAATTCCACCGCCCTCTCAGATACTTTTCTTGGACTGCGCTAAATGACAAGCATCTTTTCGATGAGCAAACGAGACACACAAGCTAAGAAATGTCACAGAAGAGCCGATGGCCCCAAACTGCAGGCCAATTAACACCGTGGAGCCTTTCTAACTGAATATACCTCCTTTCTGTTTTTAAGTTTTTTCAAAGAAAAACAAGCGTGTAGAGAGAATACCTTTTTTTTATTTTGAAGTGTAACAATCATTGTTTTATACAGAAAAATACCCAATTAATTACAATTTTAAGGTTTCATCAATGGCCTGTAGTAGAGACAAGAAAACTACATTTAAAAGTATTAGTTGTAGCATTTTGGTTCTGAAGGTTAAATATGTTAAATTGAACATATGACGTTACTGAAACCGAATGGTTTTGGTGTAAATGGCTCATAAAGGCTCGCTTACATTCAACACTGAATTCATTACACATTCAATGTTTCACACGCCATTTGTGTGTGAAAATCACACTGTGACTTTATCGCGTGGAGAAAACCTGTCCTATTGTGAGTTTATTCTCTAATGTGATTGGGTCTTAACAGGTTAAACAAAATAGAGAAAGAGGGGGGGGAACCCTACTGTTTTGGAATCGGCTGTGAAATTTTGTAACCACACAGGGCAGTGTGAATTGTTTTTGTGTGAGTTCAGGTTGAGTGGCTGCAAACATGTAAACATTGTTGCCGGGGCCGGGTGTGTGTGTGTGTGTGTGTGTGTGGGACAATGTCGTACACCACTCGCTCTTTTCTTCAGAAGCTTTCTCGTTTCCTCCACGGTCTGTAGCCATGTGCGACCACAGATCCAGGTGTGGGCACGGCTGACTTGTGGCGGCTTTGTATATCTGCGGCGTTCAAGCCGATAAGACTTCGTAACTCCTCAAAGCCTCCAAGCGGGTAAGGAGGGGCAGGGCGTTGCCTGTTTGGGTATGTACATGAACGTCAACGGCCCTGTGTATCCCCCCCACCTCCCCCATGTTGTAAAACGGCAGAAAATACTGCAGCCTCCAACAATAAGAAAACCTGACAAGGCAAGTCGGATGACTCAGAGGCATTAGGTGGCAGCCTGGTATTCATCAAACTCTCACAGATGCAGACATGATCACACACACACACACACACACACACACACTTCACACAAGCGTCGCTGCAACGGGAGGTTTAAAACTTAAACCCTTGCTAATCTGCTCGAGGCGGCTTCAGATTGGACAAACCCTCCACCTATAAACACCAAAATAAACTCTCAGAAGAGCTCGCTGGAAGTGGGGGAGGGGGGGGATAAAATCAAATCGAAGTAAATATGCAAGGGGTGTTTTCACACAGCGGACGAGACAGAGGAGAGATTCTACTCTTGGTCTTAATTACCAGCTGTTTCTCCCAAAAAAAAAAACAGACAAGCAGTCACAGTCCGCACCCCGAGGGTCCTCCCGGGACAATGTGCGGCCCTTCAGCCAGTGGACAAAGAGCCGTCTTCAGCCCGCTGCTGATGGGAGGATTTCTGCCAGACGGCGGTGTGACATTTACTGACAGGCGACGCTGGGGAATGTCAGGGGGGTCCGCTGCCGGGGGATGTGAGTCACGCTCCGACACTGCCGCGCTCTCATGGAAACCAAGGCTAAAAATGATTTTTTTTTTTTTTTTTAAAGGATGGAAGCTTCAGAGCTGTGCAGACAGAGGCCTCCATTAGGGGGCACCAGAGAGCACTCACTTAAGACGACGCGTTATTATACACTTTTGATTTGTATATTTTTGGGAAGCACGCAAGATTTATTGGGGGGGGGGGGCAAGATATTTTATGTAGAAAGTGTAATACGGACTAATCAAGCTTTGTAAAATAAGATTTAATAACTTCCACATTTGCGCTTGCTTTATTTAAGATCTTTAATTAATCTCAAATTGTAAAATGTGTGTGAAATCAGTTCAATTCCAATACATTTGTCACTTAAGAGTAAAAACCAAACTGAAAACTACTTATTAAAGTGTTACCAAACATTTGCACAAAAAAGGGACAAAAAACTAAATTAAACAGGAGGCGTTTCTAATCTAAAATAAATCCTAAATGACACACTGAAGCATAACATGATACTACTATTATGAACTGCGCTGCTCACAGCAAATGCCTTTCTGGGATTTGCAGGGATTGTGTGCCGACTGTTGAAACACAGATTGAATGTTGAACACAATTCAACCTTGGAAACAAAACTTAAGATCCTTGAAGTTGGGATTAAGACCTGAAGGACATTTTTTTGTTTGTTTTAAATAGCTCTACATTGCAACACCCAAACAAAAATCCTAATGTACGAACAAATTGTTCCAAACACTTGCGAGCTGGGCGGAGGACTCAATAAATCACCAGTCTCTAAGGAAAGCTGCTAACCTGTCAGTGAAATACATTAATAAAAAGCTAATTAACTATTGAAATTCACTGTAATCGGTTAGTTTTTCGCACACAACTCGCTATACTTTATAGAATCTTTATACTTCTTTTGGCCGACATTTCAGGTCACTTTTCACAGTTTTCTGCCTGTTTAATACCGTAGCATTGTTAAACTACGTGTCATGTAATCACACCTTTATGACACACTCGCTGCAGGGACGTGAACATTTTAATCCAATACTTAGATTGTGACGAGTTCAAAATTAAATATTTTATCGATGATAAATTTAAACACTTTTTAACGGGTTTAATCATCATTCCTTCTCATTGCAACACCGCAGCCACCATCCACATCCGGCGCTATAAAGTGAACACGGCCACTCCCAGTACCACTCACATCCTGCCTACCTGCAGGTCGCTCATTAGTCACTAGCTGCTGTTAACGCCACAACCATCTGTCAGCCGAGCCTTTTCAACTCGACGAGGACTAGTTAGTGATTCACCATTTTACCGCGGCGACGCCCTGCTGACACGACTCAGATCTGTTTATTGCCGTTTCTTGGGAATTAAGGACAAATCCTCGCCGTGAGCCGTTTTGGTAGATACGATTTTTTTTAAAGGTACTTCTGTTGTTTTAGTACTCGAGATTGGTCTTTGTCTCAAGACCAGATATCCTAATTGCTAATTGGCCCAAATCATTACAGTAAGACCACACGCTGGTAAACACACCCATAGTCTTGGATATAAAAAAAGCAGGACCCTGTAAATAACATTAATATTACAAAAAAACAGTGGGTACTTTGTTTAACCTCACAGCAGATAAGTGTGTATATGTATGTACTCACCGACAAGTTCATTGGGGTCTTTTCTCTCTGCCTCTGGGATCTGATAAAGAAAAGAAAAAAGAAGGGAAAGGGGGGGAAGGAGAAGGGAAAAACAGAGACACACGGTTTAGAGATTCAAACCAATAAGATTCAATCATCACACACAAATGAAAATTTAAACCATGCCTGGTTAAAGTTAGTTCGGGGTGAGTTTATATAGTCATGCCGAGATTCACACAAACGTGTTTTTGTCAGAAAAAACCTCTGTGGTGCGTAAAGCGCCTTCCGTTCTTGCCTACGGATCACGGACGGCGACGCGACGAGATGACGTGCACATAGGGAGAGTTTCAAAAGTAGTAAAGGGAAAGCAAGAAGGGTAAATCTCGCTCGGGTTCCATTGGAGGCCTCGGCTCGAACGGACGGGAGGAGGAATCTTGTGTGGCCTCTGAAATATGCCGCCTGGCGTGCCAGAGTTGTGGGCATAACACAGGTTCAGCACGTAACAACAGAGCCGTTATTCACCGGAGTCACGGCGTCACCTAGCAACTGCACAGGCACATCAAAGACCTGCCCTGGACTCGGCCAAAAATCAGGCGCCGGAGGGGGGGGAGTGAGGGGGAGATGCAGCGGTACAACAGAGCTCGCCGGCAATAGCTCGACCCTGAACATACCGTGAAATGTAGACGTTTAAGTTTCTAATCAACTGTCATTTAATCAGCTTGATGTTGGCTCCTCCTCACAAAACGAGCACCGGTCAAAGAAGCACTATACAAATATAGCCACTTTAAAATCAGAGCCCTCGGGAGGTACTGCTGAAATCTAATCAACAAGAATATATTACCTACTCCCATCGATCAACGGAGGCAGGTACAGACAGGATTTTATTGTTTTCTCCACGACAGCGTCACCAGGAGACACAATGTGTGGTTCATATAGTGTTGGGAGGCCTCTTTAAGTGGCAAATGGCCATCTATTGAAGCAACCTTGACATTAAGAACAGCTTGAGTCAGCACCTGAGCTCTGCTGATATTTTATCTTTTGCGAGGATCTTCACCTGAATAAATATCTCCACTCGTCCTACAACACAGGTCTACAGTGCCCGGGACACTGAAGCCTCGTTTCGACGACGTTTTCATGTTGAAACAGAAAACTTTCATTGTATTTTGGGCGTCCGTTCACCCAACACTGTACGGGAAAACTCAAAAGTCAACTTTTTGAAAACTTAACAAATAACCACAATAAATTTGAACTCTCTTCAGACGAGACTGAACTGAAATGGCACTTGTGCTCACATTTCCTTCCTATTGAATGAAATTAAGTGTTTTTGATTGACTCGACTACTTCTCTTTTCGCATGTTCTGCTTTTAATGTTTTGGGTTTTTTTTTAGAACAACTAAATATAATAAAAGGAAATAACCAAAGTGAAACATGTTCGAAAACAAAAGTGTGAAGATGAGGACTGTGTGCATTCTTAAAGACTTCCTGCAATTTCTGTGGCCACAATAGGTTCTCCTGTATAAACATTCTCTTGTTTTCAACTTGCAGGGTGGAAGGATTCAGGACAAAGTTTAGAAAAGACTGTTCTATATTCTGGATGGATAAAATCTGCACCCTCACTATGATGCTGTTAAATTTCCTTTAAAATGGCTTTTTCAGAAAATCCATAAAGACTGTGTACTTTATGGAAATTAGGACTATCCGGTTCGATTCATTGTTGATGGGAATATAGGTGCTCTGGGTAACTGCTTTGCCTTATTTTCACCCAGGAAAAACCCATTAAGCCTACAAACGGCTTACTATGAGGAGTAATAATACAAAGGTCTTTCTTTTGTCTGTCATTATAATAATAGAGCCATTTGGCCCAAATGAGGGACATTTTCAACTCGTACTAATCAGGGTTTCAAATTCCTGAAATCTCCTGAACTCTACAGACAATATGTCAATAGAAGTTAAACAATTCCACTTCTAGGACGTACTGCTGTCCAGCTACAAAGAAAAGTGCCATCGATACTGAATTCAAGACTTCACAAGGGGTTGCGGTATAATTTGTTACCAAGCTTTGCAAAAGTATCCAACTTCATCTCCAACTCCAGCGGCGTTTCAAAAGCCTGCCGAAATGAAACCCGAGCTTTGTATTGTGAAACTCTTATCTGCAGTAATGAAACTGTGACAAAACACCAACACGGGGTCGCCATTCACGGCGGGGAGATAAGATAACCGTCGGTAAGAACAAATTCAACGCGGGGAAAGGACAGAGCAATAGATAGCAAATTTGTTCTGTCAACTGATGAATGTGAACACGCACAAGTCGACAGCAGCACTTCGACACAGACTTCACTCAAATCCAGAGCGCAAGGAACATAGAAACTATATTTGCAAGAAGTTGCATTCAATTCCGATCCAATGCATCGTTTGTGAAAAAGGGTTAGCCTTTCAAGATTTAGAGGAAGTGCAAAATTCTGGCCGATTAAATCGTTTGCTTCCCAAATAGGTGTTCGAAAACTACGGGGCACAGGCTTGGCTCCACTTGCCGACAGACCAACTTCTTCTCTGGAAGAAATTGTTAAAGAGCGATGACAACACCGCCACCTAGCAGCCCAAGAGGGAAGAGCTTCAACCTTTATTGAATGAACAGATTTCCTCTTATCTGCAACGTGGGACTGTTGGATGTTTGAAGAAGACTGGAGTACGAGATCATCCTTTAAAGTCGTTTAATAATAAAAAAAGAGTTGAAATAAACTGATATTTTGAAAACACAACTCTTGTAATGTGGGTCCAGACTTTTGCTAAAACACAAAGTGTTCTCCACGGATACAGACATGTTTTGACAACAAATCCCATAATGACACACATCTACAATTATCATATTAGAAGATATTAGGCTTGCCGAAGCAATAGCTTTTCAGATTAGTATTGATTCAAGACAGGCTGTAAAGCAGTCAGACGGGGTAGATATGCTCAGACTGATTGCTTCTCCTTGTTAGATTTGTGAGTCACTCTCACCTCGGTGACCTGCACAAAACAGCGAGACAGGAAGCTGGCATGGTGTCCGGTGCAAACACACATTCGCACACAGGGTGGGGTTAGTACAGTGCAGCCAAAGCAGCGTGATATAAAAAAAAAACAACGTCTCTGATCGAGCGTTTCACTCCAGAAGAGGCTTGACAAGAATCAGTCAAGCAACCCAACAAGAATCCACTTGGCAACTTTCACCTCCATAGCAGCTTCTCTCTTCACTTATCAAAACATTCAGCAGACATAAGCAGACCGACAGCCCCATCTAGTGAGCGTTACCCTCCATAACAAGTATGGGGGGGGGCAGACGGATCTTTAGGATCAGGTTAGTGACAAAAACACAGTGAATCAGACGCCAGGTGACGTTCGTCTACATCTAACCCATCCCACACGGCAAGTGGGTGTTCAAATACCTCGACATCATCTGCGTCCCTCCCCTCGTCAGATTCGTCCATCTCCTACAAAAACAAAAACGCAGAGGGTTAACACTGGGGAAAAAGGTCAAGGGGGTCCAAAACAGGGCGGGGAACCAACCGGCGGTCTATAATGGGAAAAGAAAAGAACGTTTTTATGCGTTTGGATGTGAAATTCAAGCTGAAAGTCATTCAGAGTCAATGAATTATTCATCTCTTTAGAAATTTGGTTTTAACTTTGTTGTTTGCGTACAAAGAGTGATGGAAAAAATACACCCGGCGTGAAACCAAAACATAACATCAACACTGTTGGTGCTCTGGACTTGTATAACCCACTAGTACATTTTCTCTTCCTGCTAGAATCAAAGTTATGCAATTTGACCCTTAAAATTATCATGTTGTCCTTTTTTTTTTTTGTTATTGTTGGATTGTTTCCTCTTCTTGAGACAATGCTATCAAAACAGTTGATTTGATGGCCAGAAATGAGCCCAAAACTGGCCCACCCAGAAGATCTCATGTGGCCCACAGGACGGCGCTGTAGGTGTAAACATTAAACATAACACACTGCCTTTTTTCAGCAACACTATTTCAGAAAGAATACGGTTATAACATGACAGACCCAGAACTGAACAGTTTGCTAGTTTGTTGGGTTTTCACATCTAGAATTTAAAACAATAAAACCCCACTGTACAACCCACAACTCAAAGCCTTGGAAGTGACTTGCAGAGTTTGAATTTCCCCCCCAATATTTACACCACTTCGGGTGACTTTGTCCATCAATCCTGGGCTGAATAAATGACGCAGAGTGCAGCATTGTGTTCAGGGTAAAAAATCTGACAAACTGGACTGGGGCCAGAGTAAGATACGAAATGCAATTTGGCGGAAGGCCGGGTGAAACGAGCAGCTAAGTCTGTGTTGACACAACACCTTCCATCACTGAATCAAATATTTATGACAGTTGACATTACTGTGGGACGATCTTTTCAGAGTTTCACAGTCAGCTACATTGTGGTGCAATGTAAATGTTTAAAAAAGCTGAGTATCACAAAAGGACATTGCTTTGCGTCGACTGTGTCGTGTACGGGGATATATAAATAACGTTGAACTGAAGATGAGAAAAAAAAACTATGAATACTGAGAGTACAATGCCGATTATTATTACTTTATTAAGCAATCATTTTGTCTCAAATTATAATGTAATGCTCTTTAATGGGACACATTTTTTTCCTTGCATATATTCAGTTGATGATGCCTTTGTCTTTTGAAATTTGAGAAACTAAGACAAAGTGTATCATGCTGAAGGTTATGCAAAAAAAAAAAACTGCGACACTAAAGGAAAAGTGAAGATTTTTCTGCAAGTTACACAGCACCTGTTGTCGTCTCTGAGATAATATTAGTAATGTAACACAACAACTTGTGTTCCAGAGAGAGAGGGTGGGGCAGTGAGGAAGGGAATAAACTTGGACTTTGTCAAACAATGCAGCTTTGTCAGTCTTGAGCTTGTCAACATGACATTTCTTATTCAGGGTCAATTGAGGGTACAAGATTAAGAACCGCCAGTAAGCTCAGCTCAGTCTCTGAGGGCCCAAAGGGAAAAATGTCCAATGACAGATGCGATACTCGTGAAATAACCGTCCACTTCAACTGGTAGCGGTTTTGATCACGTAATAATTGTACATAATGTATTAATTACAACTCACTAATACAAACTACACTTCAATATGAAGGAGCTGCAGACACAACCAGCCATTCAACCAGTGACTGTGGGGAAAGTCTGGGACTTTACCAAATACTAACCGAGTTGCTGTCTCTGCTGTCTTCATCTGCTGATACTTTGTCCTCGATGCCTTCTGTTCGGTTGAGGTCATCGTCACCGTAGCTGTAAACGAGGCCTCCTACGTGACTTCCTGAGGGTGATGGAAAGGATTCAAAGATGGAACAAGTATTAGACGCGTTACCAATAACTGCAATTTGTCTGTTAGCCAGGATTGGATATCAATATTGAAGCATGTTTTCTGATGGAATTAACATTTTAATGGCTCTGATAAAAATAATAATAATAATGCAATCAAACAATCAGAGGAACATTGAAAAAAAACGTTATTTTTTTTAATCCTTTCTCCCTTATAAGTCCTCTGTCGCCAGAGAAACCTGAAATGAATGTTCTCTATTTATTCACTGGTTATCTCATTGAACAATAACTTTTGTTTATCACTGAAAGCACAAACTGCTACATTATGGAAAATTGTACCATTTTAAAGCAGGCGGACCCAAGTACACCTTGTTTTTCAACTTAAAGTCGGGTCATTTAATCAACTGTGAAGCGATACTCACATATTCAGTTATGTTACAAGTTTTGCTAGGTGAGCGACATGCTAACGCTAGCTCCCACATGAAGTTCCGGTTCTGAGCTTACAAACAGCAGCTAACAACGGTTTTATACCTAACACGCAACAGAGTGGTTCCACATTACTCTCACGTACCGGAATCTTCTGGTTCGGGGTCCGAGTCGGGCTCCGAATCGTCTCCATAATCCGCCAAAGAGGAGAGAAGAGCACTCTTTTTACCGCTCGCCATGTCTGCCGCATAAGCGCTGAGTGACGTCATATTCAAGCGCTCTCGGGCACGATGGGAAATGTAGTCTTTATTTTGTTGTCGTATTTATTTATTTATTTATTTATTTATTTATTTATTTATTTATTTATTTATTTATTTATTTATTTATTTATTTATTTATTTATTTATTTGTTTGTTTATTTATTTGTTGTGTTTGACCAACTTTTTACAAAAAAAAACTATGAACCTGTATTGCATGAAATCTTCAGGGATGATTTGTCATTATCGAAGAACCAATTAATTTAATTTTGGACTGAACGGTTAAATGATTCTGTTGACATCAGTTAAAATCCCAAATTCTAATCAATTAATTGGTCCTTGGATGATGGTAAACCATCCCTGAAAATTCCATGCAATTCGGGTGAGCAAGTTTTGCGAAGAGGGGCATTGTTTCTTCTTGCAAGAATAATGTAATAGAATTCTCATAAACTTTTTCAAATCGCTCTCAGTGTGTTTCCTGTGTCTTCTGTCTCCCTGGGGTTTTCCACAAGGAAATTCTCCTGACACTTCTCACGCCACTTCATTGGTTACTCAACTTTCGTTGGCGAAGGCAATACATGAACGTCGACTGAAACTGGGTGGCTGCTCATGCTCTGACTTTTTGTCCTACTTGGCCCTATCTGTGGTATTATTATTATTATTATTATTATTATTATTATTATTATTATTATTATTATTATTATTATTATTATTATTATTATTATCAGATGTAATCCCATGGCATAAAATCTGTCCGTTCAGTAACATTTACTCCATGGGCACTAGCAAGGGTCAATGACCCCCTATCACGTATTTCACGCAGCAAATCAATCCTCTCATGACCAGTTCTGTTGACATTCTTCTGCCAGTCTGTGTTTGTGACACTTCTCAGGCAGTTGGTTAAAAAATTCCCTGAAGTTTAGTTTTGCTTTTCTTATCAGTTCCACGAAGGTTGTTTCCGTCAACAAGCGTATTTCTTGAAAAACCTCTCTGGAGAGGTATGTAAAAGGAATCACAAGAATATCAAGTGAAACAAGGAAGAATTATCCCCTTCTGTCAACGTCTGGAAAGAATTTCCTCCATATTCTTAAAGCTGCGTAATTCCTGCACACCCCATCAGATCGCAATAATGTGTGTGAAAACAGACATGTAAGACATAAAATTAAAAAACAATCAAAAGTGAAAAAAAAACCTGTGTACCAATTTTTATGAGCATCCGGTCATTAGTTTTTGAAAAATCTTGTTAACAGACAGACAAACAGACAGATGAACACAGATGATTTTATAACCTCCTTGGCGGAGGTAATAAAGTTGAAGAAAAAGGTCCAAACCATCCCTGCTCTATTTCGTCACTGAGAACTGGAATTGTTTGACTTTGTGCATCTAAAAACACACAAATATTTATATTCAAAGGGTAATATTTAAAGCATATGCTTCTGGGCTGCATGCAGCGATATTGATTCTTACACTTCTTCATAACCAAGCCTCATCAGTTTATTAAAATTACCGTAACAACTGTAACATTTATTGGAAAACAATTCAGGTAACAGACTTTTTTGGTATTTTCTATATTTTTCGGTCATGTTCTAATATTTTCTAGTGACAATAACAAGCATCAGTTACAAGAACAACAGTGGACAAAACAGTGGAAATGTCAAATTTCAAGAGTTGAATTCAAGCTTCGATTGGGGAAAATGGCAAACTTTCAGTCCTCGTCGTTGAGGCAAAGATCCAGTTCTTTCCGTTCCTCTAAATCACAACATCTTTCGAAGTCTTCTTCATCTTCTTCTTGTTCTGCTCCCGTCCCTCTAGTTTCCCACAGCAGCAGCACCCGTACAGCACAGCGAACAGGGCGATGGACAGAGTCCCCAGCACGAACACCCCGATGACCACGGCCCCTCCGAGGGCCCACGGGTCCCGCTGCACCCGCTTCAGGAACCACTCCACCCAGTCCTCGGGCGGCGCCTCGGGCCCGGCCGCGTCCAGCAGGCTGAATTAGAAAAGTTTGGATGAAGCACACTGAACCTGGGTACTGTGCACCGGCTTCCCACCGCCGTGTGCATGACGTCCGGGGGCGATCGTGACCCGACGCATTCCTGTTTGGAGACTCACCTCGGCAGAGCCATGTCCCTCACGGCTCAGTGACCCCCAAACACGCCGCGAACAAACCACAGTGTGAGAACAGCTGCAGGAACTGGGGGGGAACTATCTAAAAATCTCGTGCTTTTGCGTGGAGGAGGAGGAGGAGCTCGGTGATGGTGCAGTTTGCACGATGTGGGCGTGACGGAGCGAGAGCAACGGCTGCTGGTTAATGTTTGAACACTAAATGTTTACCGTGGAGGCCGGAGGCCGGTCAGGCGGAAGGAAACAAACACGACGTCTGACTGGAGGCTCGGAGGACAGCTTAGTTGTTGGAATGAAACCCTCACATCGAAACAGCTTCAGTTGCCTCTGTGCAACGTGTATAATACAGGAATACTTTTGTAACTCAGACAATAAACTCACATTTTCTGTTTAGCAGGTTTCTGCCTGCAGAGGGAGCTCTGTCTTTTTTTTGGTTTCTCTTTCTTTTTGCCTCAAAGTGAGTGACCTCAAGCAGTGACCTGAAATGTTTAGTGCCACGATATGAATATGTAAAAGCAAAGTCTGACATGTGTCCATGTAGCGCTGCCACACAGCGTCTCATTGTCCTGACACGGAGTCCAGTGGCTCTCTGGACACTCGTCCTTTTGTGATCTACTTTGTGTGACGACGGAGGCTGGTTTCGTCCCGCCGTCCGTCCTCCGTCACGTTTCCTGTCAGACGCTCATCCCAGGCTGGACTCTGGAGGCCCGGGTCTGCGGCCTCCCGCACAAGCAGCAGTGGACGCAGCAGAGGACGACCATGAGGAGAATCGTGGCTGCAACGACAATCAGAGGACAGAGAGGGAGGAGGAAGACGCATGAGGCGTGGAAGGGAGGCTGAACCGGTGTGGTGAAAGATCTTTCAGTCAACTATTAAAGTGGCTCCAGGCTGGACTCCAAATAAAGTTAGACCAATCCAGGTTTTCTGGAATTAAAATTACACAACATTTCAAGTGCAAAAGCATCATTATTGTGTTTTTGTATTAGAAATACATTATGAAAACAATGTCCGTCCAAAGCACAAAGACGACAATCATAGTCTTTGGTGTTTACTTTTATCTAAAATCTGCAAATCTGCTTAGAACAGACAACACTGTTGAAGGGAAGGGTGTCCGTAAAAGGCAAAGACAAGTTATCGGTTGAAAAATGTAAATATTTTAAGTGTATATGGCAAATGAATTTCAGTCAAGAAATATTATGATGCACAAGTCTGTCGAGTTGGAATAAAAAAAGTTGTACATAGCAAATTACTTTTACACCAAAAAGCATATATTTTACAAAACCAAACAGCTGGTGTGCATATTAAATACATACCATTGGAATTATACAATACATATTAAGAACAAACTGCTGTCTTTTTGTGGAAAAATACACATTATAGTGCCGACATCTCAAAACAAAGCAATTGTTTTGTCAAATGATGAAATTGACAACGTGTTTTGTATTTTTTGTACAATTGAAATCCTTGTCTGTCCATAAATGTAACTCCAAGGTCTTCATATTTTCTTTGTTGTGGTCCAAACACAGGCCTGACGTGCTCCTGTACTGTATGCTGTTATTATTTATTCCCACTGCGTATCTGTCGTAAGCATGTCCCAGTGCAGACGCCGCCATGCAACACTAAACAGCTGAACAGGGAAACTCACCGACGAAGAGGATGAGCACCACGAAGGCTCCCACCTCCAGGGCGTTTGCCTGCGGGAGCTCCTGCAGCTTGGTCCACAACTTCTGACCGATATCCAGCATCTCGTTTTTCACCTCCATGCTGGCTTTCAAATGCAAAGCACAGAAAGATGAGGTTGCCGTGCCAGGAATCTGTCGAGATCGACGAAAACGTCAAACGGAGGCCCGAAATGAAGAGGTTATTTTCAACTACCAGCTCCGCCCTGACATCCACCCTGTAATTACTCCTCGAACCTCGTAAGCACGAGTGCCCTTGATGCCTAAATGCTCTGCGCTCATGATACGTCCAGACCCCTCATTACACCACCGATTACCTCCTACTGTGTGACAGTGTGCGCAGGCAGGCCTTGTGTCTGCATTTAGTGTGTTTATGAGCATATACGACCCCCCCCCCCCCCCCCCCCCCCCCCCCTCACTCCCTCACTCCAAAAAAAAATAAATCAAAGTTCACTTATAACCTCACACAGGGCTGACCTGCCTCCCTGCCCGGTTTAATTATAAACCAGGCCAACTATTTCAGGCCTGGCATTTGGAGACTGAGGCCTGTGATGGTTAGTGGAGCGGCGGCGCTTGAGAGACGTCTCACAGATAGTCGACGGACGCCAAGGCTGTGAAGTGAACAGAAAGTCTGAGTAGGCATGTGGGCGTCAGTGACAATGAAATCAGGGATGAATTTGATGAATAATAGCCTCTTGTCTTTCATGCATTATGCACGGAGAGACTGAAAGAAAACATTTAAAAAAAAAAGCCTCTGATCTGCGAGGAGACGTGATCACAGGAGTAAATTATACTGGCTTAAATACATAGTATTATACTATGATGTCCCACAAAGGCTGAGACCAGAAATTACAGGAGCAGAGCGTCACACACGGAAGAGTTGTACTGCCTTATTTTAAAGGTTTCTCCTTTAAAGTGTAACGTCCAAATAGAGCGCTCATGTCGATGAAATGTACACAAAACAACTACAAAGCAGATTTTAGATATAAAAATGTAACAAAAAAACCCACAACACAGCTCTTCACAAACATACAATAACTAAAACATGCCCACAAATACATAAAACAACACCCAAAACACACAAAACAATTAGAAATAGACAGAAATGTCTTTCTTTCTTCCTTTCTATTTGCGCATGGGAATGGTACAGACTAGCTGGAACCAGCAGATGGCGGTCATGCAACTTTATGGATGCCGTTAAATCCAGAAGAAGAAGAAGAAATTTTTGCAGTTGTTTGCGATTTTGTTTGCACTTTTGATGTGCTTTTTGTACACATGCTCCAAACAGTTCCTGGGCTAATTATGTATTTACTAATAATGACTATCAATCCAATTAATGTGAATGAATGTTACATTTTGTCCAATTAAGCCGTGGAACTGTTGAAGACAATAAAACAACCTTTTCAGAGCACAGAGATTCAAACATTTGATATGTCAGGTTTTGCCAATGAAGTCGCTACAACATAACTTTCTCATTAAATGTTTTGTGAAATTTCACTACTTACATTTGGGTTTAATTCACATAATTGGAAAGTTATCCATAAACTACAACTCAATGCCTCTATCTATTTCTCTCTTTTTCTGTTTTTATCTCTTGAAATGTATAACTGAAGCTAACATTTCCATCAGTTTATGGAGTGAACATAAACCGATGTTTTGTTTTCTGGGTCTTCTCTCGCAATCTCATGAGTTGCGACATCAATCTGTCACAGGAAATGTGAAATCTCCTAATTTCATTACAATCTGCAAAACATCATGTTCGTTGTTTTTGGTTTTTTTTTAACACTATTTTATGAGCAGGGCTTTCAAGCATGCATCTTCAACATGTTTTGTTCTTGTCCCTCCACCACCTGCTGGAGCAAGTCTGTTGACCTCTGCTGCCCCATCCCGTCTTGTCTTTGTCCCACACGTCCAGATTCACAGGCAACAAGTCGGAGCCACGGAGGGGAGAGCTGCCACGCCAGTTCAATAAGTTCTGGAACACGAAAAGGGATGACATGTGCTGAAGTAAAACAGGCCCATACCTCCTTCTGTCCGTGTCACTGTTCCCACTCGTAGGCTTTTCCAGGTTCCCCCCCACTCTCGGCCCTCCCGTCTTCTCACTTCGTCTTCTCAACTGGTGTCCAGCTCCTCATCTGATCATCCCGGAGCGTGCAGCGCTGGAGGTAATTTGACCCTCCGTTTTCCTCCTGCATCCACTTTCTCCTTCTGTTCACGGGGAGCTTGTGCGCCTCCTCTTCCTCCTCCTCTTCCACCCTCCCTCTCCTGCTAAAATAGGCCGTCTCTCACCCTCCTCCTCCTCTGTACATCTGAACACTCATTCAGTGTTTCCTCCTCCTCCTCCTCCTCCTCTTGCTCGCTCTGTCTTGCTCCAGACCAGCTGTGCCAGGGCCTCTTTTTGTGTCTGCAGTCGCTGTGGAGACGAGGCCCCATCCGAAAAAGAGGGAGCAAGGGGGTTGGTGTGTGAGTGTGTGTGTGTGTTTCTGCAGGCCTACCAGCTGACCCCCATATTTCTCCACATTTCTGTCCACACATTTCAAGGTTGAAGGTGCCGCACATTTCCTCCCCCTCCCTCCATACCTCCACTCCAAGAAAGAAAGAAAGAACAATGAGTCTGTTCCTCTGGTTTGTTTGTGTTGCAGACCAGCAGGGCCGTCGGTATGTTCCCTCCGAGCTTTTTGATGTAAAAAAAAAAAAACGTGCCTGGCTTTGATAAAAGTTGGACGACAGGGTGTGTTTTGGAGGTATTTGGACATTCCAGGTCCAGCGGATCTGTCCAAAACTCTCCACCTTCTGTAGAGTGACTCAATAAAGGCATTTAAATGGACATTCTACAACTGATTCTACAGATTTGGAAGCCTTCCACACATGATCCGGTCCGGCTGGCTTGGCACAGGTCCACAAGGAAATATAGACGTGTGAATTTCAAGCAATGAAGCTTGTTTTTTTCATACATTCCAGTGCTCCTCGTCGTATGTAACACATTCACTCTGCGGCAAAACCCTTGCATGAGTTGCTATAAGTGTCTTTCCATGGTAAAATAGGTTGTTAGAAACATATAAAAACAGCTGACAATTTTACACCGAGGAGCTTTTTGCAGTAATTTACTGCCAAAAGGAAACAAGTTCAATTGATTTAAGTGTTCGCGGTTTAATTTAAGACATTAAATTAAAGGCCAATGCACACTTTTAGCTGCAGTGACTTACAAATAAAGTCCAAAACTGAGTCATCTATTTTGTTGTGTCCTCACCGCACTCCGTAGACATTTGTCCTCTCAAGGTGACACTTGGTCTTCAGGTGTTGAGGTTTAGCTTTAACTTTGTGACTCAAAAGTAATTGGTAATAACACAGGACTTGATATGTGATTTGAGGAGATATCACATTCATTTGCCAGGTAGAATTGTACATTTACTGCCACCTTACGTTTTCTTGCAGCACAGTTTAGCCTGCACCAGGGTTAGGTTTTCAATTAACAAATGGAATGGAAAATGCAACTTTTTGAAAACGCTGTGAATTGTCTTTGTGAAAATGAGGGAAAACGCAACTTAAAAAAAAAAAAAAATGCTGCGAGTGCTCTTGGTCACCGTGGCCATAATGAATAGTATATAATAGTGCTAAAAAAAAAACCGTCGAAGGAAGCGACTGCTGTTCCACAATACAATGGCATAGCTGACCCCAAGGTGGCGCTGTAGGACCTCAATATCCTACTGGTACAGTCATTTCAATGTGGAGCTTCACTGCAATTCTATCAGGTACTTACGATGGGTAGTTTACAAAGTTTTCCCTTGATTCTAGAAAGTCTTACTATGGTAAGTTTACCTCATATCCTCAGCCAAGGATGCACCATACACACTTGATTTTGACAAACATTACACAAAAGCAAGCATGTCACGATAAATTAACTAAAAATGGAACCGGATATCAAACAAATTCTGCAAAATCATCCCTCAACATAATGTATATTCATGTCACGGTGGTAAATCTCGGAAATATGAAACAGCGAGGCGAGAAAACATGGTGGATCTGCTGAGCCAGCAAAGACAAACGTGTGTAGATTGTACATCTGCCCAATAACACTTTCAAGGAACAAATTCCTTGTTTGCTGAACATACGCTACAAAAAAAAATCTAATAAATGAGTCAAACCCTTTCATCATTGCTCCGTGTGTTTATTCAGAAAAATGAAAAAAGCAAATACATTGTTTATTTTCTGTTCACAACAAGGCCCTGTTTCAGTATCAGACCTAATCTGTAAGACGCACTGTGGCTGCTCTAAATGTTAAACACGACTGTGTTGAATCTGTTTTATAGCCCTGCGAGCTGTTCCCACTCCAGATCCACTGCTTCAAACTGAAAGCAGATGGAAAACATTCCGTCCCTCCTCCACATTTGAGCGGCAATTTTTTTGTTGTGTTGTGGGTTGTTCTTTTTTTTTATTTTTACATTAAGCACTGATTTGCTCATTTGCAAATGAAATGGAAATTAAATGAATGATGTCATGAAAAGTTAGTTTCCAACATTACAAAGTAACAGAAAGGATATGTTTCCTTGAGAATTTTTTTTAATAAATATGTATAGTCAACCAAACTGTTCTAATATGTTTAACTTTAAATGATCACAAGACCATAAACACATAAATAATCACCATTCCACTGCATTAAAAAGGGATTCGCTGTGTTTATTGTCTGTTTACAGTTGACTTAGGCAATTAGAAATACTATTAAAATAAAAATAAAAAAAACAGCTCCAAAGACTAGAAAACGGACAACAAACGGTCCTGAAATTAATGTTTGATCTCAACAAAATTCACAGTCATCAAGAAGAATCTCAGAGCATCTTGTAGTCGGAGCGTTTACGAAAAGTTCCGCCTTGTGAGCCATTGTCAAAAAGTTGAGTTCTCCGTGGCTCTGAGCACCACTATTATCTCAACGGAAACCCACAATTCAACAAAAGGTGAAGCTTTGACTGATCTGAGCCTGAAAATTGCAATGAGCAGCAGACTGACGTAAAGTGAGCAGTTATGAATTCTGACCAAAATCCACCTACAAACCTTTAAGGATTTTCTGAAATCTGCCAACAAAAAAAAAAAATTATGAAAACTTAAAGGAACTTAATTGAAAGACTGTCAGAAAATAGCAAATTAGACGCTTTTCAATTAAATATTAGATAAGAGGTGATTGTAATAATGATTGTATAAATGCCTTAATTTCTGTTTCAATTTGATCTCATATCAATAGGTGTCCATTTATTTTTTTTTAGTTCTCGATGATAAATACTCTGATATGCAAACGCTGTAGATTTAAGGATTTAAGTTATGTTTGGCTTCTGCCTGTCATACCTCCAAAAAGGAATATGCAGGGGGGGGGGGGTTGGATGCAGATAGATAAATGATTAGGACTTCAGAAGATAAAACTGAAACATGCGGTTCTTGGAGGCTTCTGAGTTACATCATAATCCCATTTCCCCCCAACCAGAGTGGCTGAAGCTGCTCATATTCCTGATTTTCCACTTACCCCTCACCACAGCAGCGCCATTAGCTGGTGAAACGCTCGTCCATTAGCTCAGGTAGTCAGTTACATTCCATGTGTGTGAGGGTTTAAATTTTTTTTTATTGCTTTCACAATATCCATTTGATTTGCAGAATATATTGATTTCACCCGTCTCTGATGTCTATTTTCTATCAATGGTCTGCCTTTTTTTTAACACTGTGATGAAAGTCATGTAACACAGACAACTATTGCGCAATGTAAAGTATGCAAAGTTTATTTGTATGAATGATGGATGAAGTAGGATCACTCTATTCTGTCAAATCTTCAAGGTGGGACTGGGTTTTGACGCTGGCTGGTATTTAAAGGTCTCTAGTTCCCTCTAGTGGGGCACATATGCAACACTATTGTTAAGACTCAATCTTTTTCAGCACTTAAAACACAACATACTCAGCTTTTATGTCAATCCTACCAAAATAAAAATAACGGTATTTCTTCACATTTGACTTTATCAATGAAATAAAAGAATCCCCAGTAAGTACCCAGGCCTCACAGGTAAGTTGGTTTTCATGAGAGGTATTCCTCTTCTTTCCCATCAAGATTCGGCATTATGAACACATATTTTCATTTTTTTGGAATTAATTTTGGTATTTGGTAGACATTTTACTCCAGGTGGCGATATTGCCACATATGTGCTGCAGCTGACCTTGTAGTTGGTACAATACTAGCTTTTTAATACTATAATAACAACCTATGATTTACAGCTTTTCTGCAGATATCAAGAAGCAAATAAAAATTGGCTTCTTAAATAATCTAATTCTAGAGTTTTACAGTTCAATTGAGCTTCATGTTTTCTATAAAACGTCTGATTCATTACAGTATTTAGATAAATTATTAGTTTATTCCATTCTTGAGTTGATTTTTTTATATACATATTTGACCGACTATTGTTTTTAGTGGTTGCACCTAAAAAGTCTTTAACAATTTATGGACGTGAACTGCAAATATGCAACACCGCCAACTTCAGTTGGATCCATCATGGAACAGATGAACCTTCAACTGAAAAATTTATATTTTAGATCAAAAATTGGAGTGGATGAAACTACATTTGGCAGTGTTATGAAGTCAGAACTGTGACAAGTATGGAGTAACAGCACCTCATTAATCTAAACATGAGCTGTTGCACAATATACTAAAATGTTCACAAATCATCTCCGACAATGTTTTGTTTGGTTTTTAATACAGAAAGCTTGATTTATTGTTATGTTCTTGCAATTTCTAGGCCAGGCACAAACAAACCCCTGGCTTTAGCCTATTCCTCTTTCGTGGTCATTCAAAGTGAAGACTATTTCTTGGTGTTTGTATTTTATAGGTGTTGGACAATGACCAAAAATAAAAAAAAATAAAATAAATGTTCCCGATCAAATGACGTCATGCGTTTTCTGTTCCGAGTTCCGAGACAACTGGAAAGCACCAACGCTTTCTCATTTGGGAGGTTGAGAAGAAGATGATGCATTCAAGTACGGTTTGAAATTTTCACCATCAACCAATTGAAAATTCCTGTCTATCTTAAAAGTAAAGGCGATTTTCGTTCTATCTTAACATTCTGTGTGTAAATAAAGACGCTGCCAACATTAGAAGGTTTAAATGAACTGTCTTCGTGCTATCAGGAGTTTCTCATCAGTGTGAATGCGGGGTTGTACCAAAGCGACGTGAGCAAGGGAAGAAGCCGAAGTGACGGATAGTTTTGAAAGCACCGTGAGCTCTCCGCTGTAAACAGGGACGGAAGCGGTTGCGACACCGCTGCCACGTCCGAGGCGAGCGGAGCGGCAGCGGCAGCGGCAGGAGCGGTCACCGCGGAGGCGTCCAGAGCGGTAGCACCGCAGCAGCGTTGAACGCGGCGGGCTGCAGGAGCGGCAGGAGCGACAGGAGCGGCAGGAGCGAACACCGCCGCAAGAGCGGTGACCGCGGCAGAGACGTCCGGTGCGAAAGCGGCAGGTGCGGTGCCCGCGCGGAGCAACAGCAGTGGTGCCCGCGGCAGAGGCGTCCGAAGCGGCAAGAGCCTAAAAGACACGGAGCATCGGGATGAACCGGCGCTGGAGGCGGTGCGGATGATGACAGAGCGGGGGAAGAGGAGGTGGGAGTGACCGAGCGGAGGAAGGAAAAGAGACAGCAGCACAACCCACGGACTTGGAAGCAGCGAGCGCCGCGCCTTCTGGAGGATCGTCCCCGGCCGGAGCGCGTGTGTCCGCGGCTGCAGTGGGAGCTCGGTGCGGGAGGCGGCGGAGGCTCATCCATGCTGAGCTCAGGGACAATGGAGGAGTTCATCACCGAAGAGGAGGAGCCGTGGTACGACCAGCAGGACCTGGAGCAGGGTAAGACGGCCGCAGCATCCCTCCTCCCGGTCATCGACGGCCTTTCCCGAACAAAGCCTCCGTGTGGAGGGGCTGGTCTCCCCCCAGATTAACCAGCTTTTCTCTCTGCAAACGGGGCCTGAGCTGTCAGCATCAGACAACATCATCCGATCACTACAATAACATGTCTGATTCCTCTTTTCAGCTGTATTTGTATTTTTTCCACACATGCTTCCTGTGGGGAATATTATCAGGAAACACTCCGTGAACTTCCAGACAATACAAAAATCTATTTATCCCTCGCAAGAATCTGTCTGTCGATCCTGTCCTTTTCTCTCCTTCTATCACCTAAAATCCCAACAGGAATAGCAGAAAGCTGCAACTTCTGCTAGTCTGCAGGTTTCTTTCTGTTAACAGATAATTTCAACCCTTTCCACTGTAAAAGATGGATGGATATTAATATAATAATGTTGAAAAAAGACCGACTGATTTCATGCACTGTGTGTTCATGCTTTGCAAATTAGAAATGACAATTTTAAGCACGAAAGAAATGTGTGCAATGTGTCTGCAGACACAGCTAATGGATAAAGTAATAAAAAGGGTCGAGTCCCAAAGGGCATCGCACATTTGTCATGATAACCGTGTACATGTTGAAAAAAAAACCCCCAAAAAACAACTGAATTCCATGCACTACACATCATCTGGCTTATTGATTCTGTTATCCCAACCAAGCCCAAGAATATCCGTTTTAGCTTCAGATTGACCAAATAAACCACATTATTGCATTATTCCATTTTTGAATGGAGGCCAGGTAAGTTAGATTCCAAATTTCCTGCATTTTCAAATGTTTGTTGTTTGAGTTACACAAAATGCTTCAGATATTTGAGGGAAATTGTGGAATAAAAAGCCAGCGCTGACTTCTAGCTTTAAATAATCCATTATCTTATCAAATCAGTCTCTCGTCAATAAATACCTCCAATTTGTATTGAGTTGGTTCTTATTGAGGTTTCATTTCTGGGGTACAAAGTCTACAAAGAAATTAGTGATCATACGCACCTCAGAACTGCTAAAACGGTGGGATTATTAGGATTTGTGGATGAATTATGATCTTATCTTTATCAGTGAGATTGAAAACCATGAATTGGTTGTTCATTGTTTTTCACGGGTTGTTTTAATATCTCTAGGGATCATTTTTACAATTCACTTAACATTGCGTCATTCCTGATTTCAATGGGATAGAAGGCACAATAGCACACTTTGACCATGTTTGAGAGAAATTAAAACAGCGTAATACTCATTTGGACAAGTATGTGGGAAAGTCGATCTAACTAATATGTCCCTAAAGTGACATATTGACGTATTTTCCTGGTTTTAAAGACCCTTTAAACCAAAGACTGAAGCCCAGTGCATGATTACATGGACAGCTGATATCGTGACCGTAAAAAGTGCCTGAAAGAAAACAGAAAGAAGGGTTTGCCGGGAGAAAGCTGAGTCCTCCTGTGCAATGTAGAGGCCGCTTATAATGTAGCTCGCGTTTCAACCCTTAAAAGTAAAAAAAAAAAAATGGGGGGATGCAGACGTGTAATTAGGATGATTCTTTGTTTGGGTCTTTTGTGTGTTTGCCCAGAGCCTCGTCTGGCTCTCAACCAAGGGGTGAATACGTGGCCCAGCCGACTCGAGGCTTGCTCGCATCACTCACATCTGATCAGAAACTCCCTCAGCTGTTCAAATGCTGCGATTGTCCGTGTTTACGTCACTTAAATAGCATTTAAGGGCAGAGACGGCAAGAGTATATAACACAGCTGCTTTGGATCATGAGGTGCATTGAGATTCTCTGCTTGTGGCCTTCAGTAATTCATTTCTGGAGGTTGAATTTTTCTTAAACCCTTTCAGTGAAGAGCTCAGGTCTGCAGCACAGGAAAAGAGGAACAGGAGAAGTCCTGTTTTCCACATTCCAGTGAATCTCACGGGCGATGTGCACTTCTGAGCTCGGCGCAGGCTGTGAAAGACATCAAGGTCCGAATGCATTCGCCTGCATCTGTGAACTGCAAATTGCAAGCTTTGTGTCTGGAGACAACCCGAGCGATCTGGAGAGTCACGTGACGTAATTACAGCCCCAGTGATTTCATCCTGTGCGGTTCAATGTGAGTTCTGTCTGGAAGCAAACAGATGAGCGTCTGTCGCTGGTATTGACTTGCAAAGTTGTTTGCGTGTGCAGTGAGTTTTATCGATCGCTTCTCATTTCCTCTCATACTTTCGCTTGGTTTTCCACTCCTCTTCCTCCTCCTCGTCTCCTCCTTTGTTATTCTTTCTTGTCGCTGAAGCCCGAGGCTCTTTCAGTCTTCACTTTGCCTCACTGGCAGCCAAATGGGAAATTGACATTTAAATGTAGACAGTAAAACAGTGTTTGAGTCGCCTGGTTTTACTTCTGCTGATGCAGCTGAATCGGCATTTTATCTACTTAAGAAATCTCACCCAGGGTATCGTTACATGATATATTGTTGTGCGCTCACAGTCTCCCTCACACATCCACATCCAATACCTTGGTATTTAAAGGGAATAAAGGCTGGCTTCCTCTGTCTGTCCACTAGTTCACAGTGTTGTTATCTAGTTTTTGGTATTAGATACATTAGTGCAGATCAAATACCTTTATGCCAAAGAAATTACACTTCACTCTCACTGGAGCTTTTTTTTTTTTCTCTCTTTTTTTTTTTCATTAATACTTTTGGTGGTAACTTATCAGGCTAAACTGTTGGTGGGCATCTTATAATCTTACAAGAAGGAAACCCTCTTTGACTGTCAGGCGAAAAACAAAGCCCTGCAAAGATTGGATATATTGGGCAGATGTTATATTTTTAGTAACTCCTCGCTCACTACAGCCATGACAGGATGTCTGTTCAGCGCTACCTGAGCAGCCCACGCGAAAGCCCCTCAGGAATTCATGAACCTGGCAACCCAAAGGGAAATGGAGGTAGTGATGCTTCGCTTGCATCTCATTAGTCCGATGAAGGTAAAGGCAGGAATGCCAAGTGAAGGAGGAGCTGTGACTAGAAAATAGAGCTTGGTTTGGGTTGGATTTATTTTTCTTAGAAGCTAATGTGCCCTTAGAACTCAGGAATGGGTTGGTTTCCTGGGAACTGTCTGAAACAAGTCTGAAGTGCAGCTACCAGTGAATATACTACTTTGTGCTAGGCCACCTTTGATAGATACAGATAATTTGGCGAAGAAGTTAGAGAAGTGAGCTTGCAGTTGGAGGTTTGGTGGTTCGAATCCCATTGCCGAAGGTACAAATCCCTTGGCAGCTCCCTTGGTGATGCATTGCAGCAGCCCAATGCACCTCCTCTCTATCGTTACAGTTAACTATTTACACGATGAGTTAAATGCTTAGAAGGAGGGAATTGATAAAGTATATCATTTGATTTACTGTAAGACTACTTTTTGGCAGATGTGCCTGCAGGTTCTTAAGTGCTGTCACTGACCCAGACGTCCATCTTCTATATCTCCCAACTGACATTTCCTGAAAGGCAGAGTACACCCTGATCAGGATGTCATTTAATGACAAATCATCAATGAAAGGCAATAACACAAAAATAAATGTTAGTTAATCGTCTGACTATTCTGTTTTTTTTTCTCTTCCCGCCTGGCGCTTAAAGCATAGATACTTTTTTTTACCATGAATTCTCTTGTGACTTGGCGTCCTCCCAGTTGGTCGCCATCGATCACTGAAATCGGAAGCAGGATTTCATGAGAAGCAACTTCATTAGCTTTTTTTTTTTCTCTTCTCCTCCCTGACAGGCCTCTTGCTGTGTCGCGCTGACTCAGGCCGAGCAATGTAGGCCAACAGTACTGCTGACTCAGAGTGCACCTCGAACAGGGGGCATGATGACAGTGACTCATCTCACTTTGAGGGTACATTAGCAGCCTGCAAGCACCAATAAAGACAGTACAGTTACTGTCAACAGATCGCTTTTGCTGCATATCTTTGAATGTGAATTTGCAAGCCTGTTGGCTCTTGTGGTAACAGAATGCCCGCAGCATCCCGGCCTGTTGAAACTCGACCTATTCCCTCAGTGGAGGTGTCTTTCCCAACAATCTTGGCACCATCGTTTGACCTTCACAGTCTGAAAGCGGAGAGAAGGAAGAGCGCCTGCTCACTCTATATCCTTCTGTTCCCATTCTATAATTGAAGGGGCCCGGTGCGGTCTGAAGTGACGTGATGGACCGTCTGATCATCCCAGACCTCGTTATAGCTTTCCCCAAAATAGAGCAGCCCATTAATCGCGATAACGCGTCTCCAAATTGTTCTTCTGCACTACGTCTTCACATGTGAGATTAACTTATTCCATTTTTCATGTCTTTTCATCTCAAGCCATCTGCTGCTATTTTTCCCTCCCTTGGTATTAATATTCATTGCTTCTTTTCCCATCCTCACCTCATTTCCCATCTCTCTCTGTCCATCCGCTTATTGAGCTGTTCGAATTGTCTTTTGTTCTCATATTTTGCCCTCTGTTTCTGCCTTGTTTCTAGACCTCCACTTGGCAGCGGAGTTGGGGAAGACTCTGCTGGAGAGGAACAAGGAGTTGGAGGACTCTCTGCAACAGATGTACATCACTAATGAAGAGCAAGTGCAAGAGATTGAGGTTTGCCCTTAGTCTTTGCCCATTAATGTGTGAATGTACTCTGCCTTTGCCCAAAGTGACTTGGGTAGTGCCCCTATGTAAGGGTGGATGATTGGTAAAGAAGCTCGATGGATGTTTATGAGTCCCTCTGCTTGTGCTTGCCCTTCCAGTACCTGTCTAAGCAGCTGGACGTCCTTCGGGACATGAACGAGCAGCACGCCAAAGTGTACGAGCAGCTGGACAGCACAGCCAGAGACCTGGAACGCACCAACCACATGCTGGTGACGGACAGCAAGACGTCGCAGCAAAAGATCGAGGGGTGAGACGAAATCCGAGGTTTTTCTTTTCGCAGTTGCCTCGTCCAAAGGCCGGTCCTCACGAAGCTTCGTGCTCGATTTTTCCAGATTAACAGGAACCATCGAGACTCTGCAGAACCAGGTGGAGTCTCTGTCTGGGCAGGTGGAGCAGCTCCGCTCCATGGAGCAGCTGCGAGTCCGCAGGGAGAAGAGGGAGCGACGCAAGACCATCCACTCCTTCCCCTGCCTGAGGGAGCTCTGCACAGCACCCAGGTAGATCAGTTATTTCCTCCACCGAGAGCAGCTGGTCGGTGATGCCAGCTAAGATTTGTCTCTGCCGTCAGGTACGAGGACGAGTTCGTAGTGGGAAGGGCCGAAAGCCTTTCTGTGGTCAACAAGCGTCCGCCGTTCGAAGAGGAGAACCAGCACCTGAGGGAGGCGGTGTCGGCCCTGCGAGCGGCGGTCCGGACGGAGAGGGGCCGGAGGGAAGGCGTGGAGAAGGAGTGTAACCTGCTGGTGGCAGAGTTCTCCCGCCTCCAGACACGAGTGCAGGTAAAAACACAGACAACAAACATTGGATAAAGTGCTTTCGGATAAAGGACAATTTAACTTTTCTGCCTCTGGAAACACGAGATGGTGACAAAGAGATGCTCTTCTTTTGGGGGGGGGGAGCTCATAATTAGTTTTTGGATTGTTTTGCAGAAAGATTCTCTGATTAGGTTGTGCAATATGTATGAGAACACACATATTTTTGTGGTAGCGGAGCAATAAGATATGCCTCTTTAGTTTAAAGTACCCCATTCCGTGCAACCCAAACAATCCACCTTTTATTAAAGGAACATGTGACTCTCAGCCTCTCGGTGGCAGTAATTTATCGACAGCTTTTTCCTCCAGACCTACACTTTCTGCAGGCGTCTCTACTAAAGATGGTGGCTACAAGCTTCAATCTTTCCTCCTAATTTCTTCACTCTCAGGATGCAGAGAGCTGCCAGGCCAGGGTTCGGGAGCTGGAGGTGGAGCTGCAGGAGCTGCAGCAGCTACGTCGCGCTCGGACTTTCCTCCTGAGCAGCGAGGACGATGGCGTGGCCCTCACGCAGACCGTCCTGAACAACACCCCCGAGACCGACACCTTCCTGGAGGCGGAGCCCAACGAGACCGGAGGCGGCGTCCGGGAGGAGACCGAAGGCGGGGGAGGCGTCGGAGGCGAGGCCTTACCCGAGTCCAGCCCCGTGAGGAAGAGCTGCAGCGACACGGCGCTCAACGCCATCGTGGCCCGGGACGCGTCGGGCCGCCGGAGGGGCAGCTACGCCCTCCACGCCAACAGCGTGCGGAAGCGGGGCATGTCCATCCTCCGGGAGGTGGACGAGCAGTACCACGCCCTGCTGGAGAAGTACGAGGAGCTGCTGGGGAAGTGCCGGCGCCACGAGGAGAGCATGTGTCACGCCGGCGTCCAGACGTCCCGCCCCGTCTCCCGCGATCCGTCCATGAAAGACTGCGCCATGGGTACAACCCCGGCCCCTCCCCCAACCCCCACCCAGTCGCCCTCCACCCCCGAAGCCATCGAGAGCATCAGCAAGCAGGTGGAGGCGGTGGACAAGCGGCTGGGCCAGAACACTCCCGAGTACAAGGCTCTTTTCAAGGAGATCTTCTCTCGCATCCAGAAGACCAAGATGGACATCAAAGCGACCAAAGCTGCAAAATCCAGCAAATCTGGGAAATCTGGCAAATCTAGTAAACACTAAATTTACACTGAGATGATGATGATGATCAGAGTTGGTATTCCAGTGTTGAAGTTCTTGAGTGTATGAACAAAAGGGCCTAGTTCAGGACGACAGTTCGGATCAGAAGGTCTGGGAAAAGAATCTGATTAGCATGTGGTTTGTTTCTGAAGCTAAGCAGCCCATATACCAGAATATTACCTACATAGTCCTCCAGTCAGTGTACCAGCTGAATCCAAACTGGCTTCACTGCCTCAATACCTTCCACGTCCCTATAACGCCGCCGTGGCAGTTTTGCTTCTCAAAAGCTTCACGGGTGCACTGTAGGCTCAAGCTAATTCCACAGAAAAGTATAGAAAAGCGCATGGGACACGAATAGAACTCCCAATCTAATATTAACATGTACTGTGTAGTGTCAGTTATAAAGGACTTTACTAACATTTGTGTACGTACGATAGGACAAAGGTTGATCTCGCGACTCTAAAGCCACAGAATCGCTTTCTAGTGTAATCGTCATTATAAACTAACAGTGCTCAAAATTTGACCGAAGTTCTTTGTGTTGTTTATAAGCTCGGTTGTTCTTATTTTAAGTTTCCAGGCACGCAGACCTTTAAGGGATCCAAGGCAGAAAAAGTGATTCAACCTTTAATCCTCGTTTACGTGACAACGCAACCTGAAACCCAACAAATGTTTTTGGTTTTCAGTTGCGGGGTAAACGGGGCTTTAGTTGGATTGTGACGGTCCTGTTTCTCCAGAATCAATGTAATCATGACAGAAGCAATGCAGAGAGAGAGAAGAAGAAGTATAAAGATGGAGATACGCTGTGATGTGAGTCAGTTTGAGGTTGAGAAAGGGTTGAGGTTTGGTCCCTCACCCAGGAAGTTGGTATTCGAGTACTGCGTGAATATGTAAGTACACTGTCGGGTTTTGGTTTTTGGATGTCAAGTAGGTAAGAAATTATAGGAATGTAGGTAAATATAGCTATTGTGCGGATGCATAATTAATTAGTTTATTTAAGTAAATTGTAGATTTAGCTTTCGAGTTTTGAATTTATTAAGAGTGTCTATTCCAGTAAAGCTGCTGTCTCTAAGAGAAGTTGCTAAGGACAATCTCTTCAGGTGGTTGTTTTCACTCTTTCTGGGCATTAGGATGATTTTAGATTGTCGCTGACACTTCTGGAACCTTTGGGGACAATTTCTTTTTCTTTTTTTTTCATATGAGTTTTTCTTCATGGATAGCCACACAGTAACCGCTTAAGGCTTCAAACCAGGGCTTTAACCAACACCCAGCAGTCTTACCAAACTATAACCTGCAACATGTTGCACCTTTTTGACAATATACAATACCTATGCCTTTCTCTCCGGGTGAACTCCTGAAATTTTTTTGTTATAATGAATGTTGTTTATAGCGACGACGAACTCCAAACCTTGTTCACGGGGACCCGGCACGCTATGACGGACGCCCGCCTGCTACTATACTGGAAAACTGCAGTGTGTAAAGTGCATTTTGAGGATTGGCTCCTCAGACGGACTAATCGGAGGTGGTGTGTGTTAGCGTAGACAGAAACATGCCAAATCAAGAGCCTGTCGTATAATCTGAAGACTCCTCTGGATTTCTGTACTGTAACGTCTTACCTATTGCACTTGAAAATGTCTGATGCCTCTTTTTTTGTTGCATATTTAGACTTGCATTTGTATTTATTTGTGTCCTTTTTGCTTTTTTTTTTACTTTTACAGTGCCTATGTGTGAATGTCGATAACATAATGTCAAAATATTTAATTTGCTTCTATCATCCAGTTTAAATCTGTGTATTATTTGTTTACAAGACGTCACCATTAAAGTGATATCATAATAAAAAGCATTCATATAACGCATCCTGTGTTGTTGACTTCACTATTATATGATGCACTTTAAAATCACAGGATGTAACAGCAGTGAAATATTTTTATATCTGGTGGAAAGAAAATTTACAATGTAAGAAAACTATATTACTTAAATGCTAATTCACAATATGAGGTACATGTATAGTTACTCATCACATGTGGGCATTCGTCAAACCTATTTGATTTTTATGGAACAATATTTGATATATTAACAATTAAAATATGAGACATTATAGCACAAATTATTGTCTTTAAAACACTAAATCGTAACAAACCTTGCTGCTGTCTGTATTCTAACAGTATTTAAAAAAATAGAAATGCTAATAAAATGTATTTACCTATTTAAACTTGTGCCATCTGTTACTGATAATTCAGAAACACGTTCAGGGAAACACAGCTGTCTCACATCAATACAAATCTGCATTTAATGCATCTGCATTGAATTGCAACAAGCTTTCAACCCATAAAAACCTTTTGTTATGTGAGTGCGCCTATTTATTGCTAATGGTTGCAGCCTTACAAGTGGTAGAAACGTGACATCAAGGAGTGAGTGAAATGAACCTTATTTGTTTCGCTTACTTATTTCGTTTGTTTTTATTGGGTGTGATCACCATCCGTGATTTGCGCTACGCTAAAAACAGAGAAAAGGCTGAAAAAAAGTAAACTTATAAATCATAGACTATCTATGGGTAGATATTTGTAGCAACTGTATGTTGCATATAGTCATCCTGACCGCGTGGCCTAATGGATAAGGCGTCTGACTTCGGATCAGAAGATTGAGGGTTCGAGTCCCTTCGTGGTCGCATTTTGAAACCGAGGAAATTTTTTGGACGTTTTGTTGTGATAAATGCGATTTGGACTTCACGCCAAATCAAACACGAGCACTAACTTATTGTCGGACGACTGATTGGCTTATTGTTTTGCTAGTCAAGGACACAACACAGCTATATGGAAGACGGCCGGCTAACTTACACGTTATGCTAGCCTAGCTTTGGTAGTGTTGACGGCACGGCGCATTCAGAAAGTCATATATTGCCTTCAAAAGCACAACGCGACACCGGAATGCACGTATAGATTTACATAAAGACATAAAACGCTTACAAATTACGTCAATACATTATTTATAAACTTTTAATGTGGTCGATGGCCACTATGGAGCAGAGTGGCGCAGCGGAAGCGTGCTGGGCCCATAACCCAGAGGTCGATGGATCGAAACCATCCTCTGCTATTTTTACTCTTTTCATATCGGTGCTATTCTAATTATTAAGCTGTATTTATTGACGCTGCTGAATTACAGAAAGAAAAGAGATATACATATATATAAAAAGTTCTTGATTTATTTTAAGAGACAAAGTAATTATTAATAATTCGAGATAGTCAGTCGAAATCCACTCTTCTGCTGTGTTTGGTGGCCGAATGGATCTTCTTCTGCTTGAGTCGCTCCTTGTTCCTCTTCTCTAACCTGCACGACACATTTCACATGATGAAAAGGCACACCTGTGATGACCAACACACATAGTGTGTATTTTAAGGTGAGACTACCTGGCCGCCCGGAGAGCAACATCTTCTTCTGTTGGCTCATGAGGCTTCTCACTGGCCTCGGTTATGATGGCGGAGATCTTCTCCACACAATCTGTGAGGTTCCTCTGTTGACTCCTGCTCAGCTCAGAGGTCACCAGCAGCTCCCCAGCCTTATTGATACGGTTCTTGTTCTGTGGAGTCAGTTTCATGAAAATCAGGAAGAGAGAAATCAGCACACAGTGGATTTAAGGTATATTTATGAATCTGGGAACCAGTTGGTTTTTTTTGTAAACAAACCTTTTCGAGGATTTTTAGCCGAACATCTTCTGGGAGCCAGTCCGCCGTTCGTACGTGAAATCGAACTTCTGCTTTTGTGTTGACTGCAAGTTGGTCAGAATAAATATTATTCTTCATTCCTTTTCAACAGAAGCACTCATACAAAGCAGATTTTGAGTTAATGATATCAGCAGATGCATTGCACATGAAAAATGGATCGCATTACCTTTATTTACATGTTGACCTCCAGGACCACCACTCCTGCTGTAGGACACCGTCAGACGTTCTGCCACCAAATAAAAAAAAAAAAGAAGACGTATAATAAGAGACACACAATATACGATGACAGTTTACGACAGCATTTCAAAAATGGGGAAATACTTATTTACCCACTGGAACTTGCACATGAGTGTCCTAGAAAAGACGAGAAATCGTGTTAATTTGGAAGTGTGATGCTTTTTAAGAGTTCCAATAATCTAGCAGGAGGATGGAGGAATGGAAAAATTAACCCATCCCACAATTAACGTATTGCATTTGCACGACAAGTTACAGTTTTTTAATTTTTTGGCTGCTCATGTGACTGATACACACACCGGTACACACCGTGTTGTGACCACTAGATGTCACTGTATGATCAATGTAAGTTACTGCAGTAACAGAAAAACCTGAATTTCTAATGTAGTTGATTGACAGAAAACACAACAGAATGATCAAATGTGCACCAGAAAATAGAAAGACCGGAACAGAAAGAGTTTATAGTGTGTAAGAAACTTGTGAAGCTGTTTCCTAGACTTCCACCTTTACGCCTACACTTCCATCTCTCACCTCTGCATCTGTCCCTCTGCTCCCGTAAAAAGCGACCGACCCCCACGTGCTGTCCATGCGTTTTAACGCGTTTCTCCTCGGTCTTACGTGTGGCAAAATAACGTGTTTTATTCCCGCAAGGCGAGAAAGTAAATAACAACTGTGTGCAGCGGGCGCAGCCATCTTTGAATTACGTCATCACGTACGGTGGGGACACAAACGTTTCACGTAAGGTTGCAAAAGTCCTGATTTGTCCTTTTCTTTTACGCTTTACGCAGTAAGATCGCTCGAACAACATCTTAACTGCGTATATACGGGCGAATAAAATGGAAAAAAAAAACATAACTTAGGTTCCACCGAGATTTGAACTCGGATCGCTGGATTCAGAGTCCAGAGTGCTAACCATTACACCATGGAACCACATGCTTACCACACAGAATCTACTCTTTATGAAGAAAATTCTCTGTTGTATGAAAAAGTAAACGCGTATGGATCGCAATAATACTAATGGTAATGATAATACATAATAATATGCAATATTACTAGAAATCCATACACTATATAATTTATATACATTACACATACTATATACACATACGAAATATTACACGAGATATACGTACATACATTAATTTTATATTACATTGTTAATATAACATTTTTCATCTTTATTTTTTGAGTACAGTCGTCATAATAAAAGAGCAAATTAACGTAACCTATTGTTGCATACAATATTGCACATGCACGCACCAATAAAAACAGTATATAAGTCTTCTATCGAGTGGGCACATTGTGATCGGAGAATAAATAATGCTCATTAAACCGTAATCCACCGACGGTTCGTGATAACGTTCCGTGAGCAGAATGAAAAGCGAAGCGAATTCAGTTAAATATTCCGCGTACAGTCCAAGAAGTAATATAGATGTTTGCATACAAGTATATATGTATGCATACAGGACATATCGATAAAGATGTCTACCTATAGATATATACATTTATATTTGAATGTGAACTGCCTTCGATTTTTTTCGGGATTCATAATAGTGCAATTATGAATTATGAAGTAATTATGATATTAGGAGCGACTATGACGGTAGTATGACAACACGAAATTGAATTAGACTTAGGGAAAATAACAATAATTAACTCACTGGACCTACCTCTTAGTTTTCTTCACTTTTCCTCTCCTCCTGGAATGTTCTGCAGCGCACATCTCACGGAGGCGGAGTTTTGATGACATAACGTGTGTGTACCACGTGACCCGTTAGGACCTGTTAGGACTGCGTTTGGATATGTTAGGACTTTGTTAGGACTTTGTTAGGACTTCATTAGGACTTGGTTAGGACTTGTTAGGACTTTGTTTGGGCTTGGTTAGGACTTGGTTAGGACTTGTTAGGACTTGTTAGGACTTTGTTAGGACTTGGTTGAGTCACAGGCCTCCAACGGGTTATTTTGAGTTAAAGAACTTTTATTATGCTGGCTTAGCCGAGCCTTTTGTGTTGTTTATTGGTGACAATCATTTTTGTTTTTGTTTATAATAAAGTAAGACATTATTTGGTCACTTTTAAAATGGTTCCTGTGTGACATTGTTTGATGAAACTGGCTTTTCAAGGGTTGAAAGTCCAGAAACATGAATCACTTATACTCAATTTATTGCTACTGTTTCATTGTGTTCTCAGTTTTTAGTCCATCCAAACTAATATCATGATGATTTACTGAGTTTTCTAAAAGAATACACAATCTAGTCACAGGGTGATTGATGGTTACATTATCGTTATCGTTATAATTATTATTTTAATATAATATAAATAACTTTTTCTTTTTCTTCTTCTTCTTCTTCTTCTTCTACTTCAGCTATACTTCTACTTATTGTTATTATTATTATTATTATTATTATTATTATTATTATTATTAGACTCAATTATAATATATAATATATTTTATAATAATAAAACGTGATAAATCTCAAAGACAGACCTTATTTCTTTAATAAAAAATACAATCCCTCACTGATGGTTTTTGTGGCATTGTCTTTTATTTCATTCTGTACATATATGCAAATGGTCTCATAAGAGTCCTTGGTGGTTCTCTTGTGCCAGAATTTACGCCTCCTGGTAGGCCTACTGGTAAGTTACTGCAGGAAGCATCACCAGGCACATAACTCTTTCTAAACAAAAATAATTACAAGTAAAATACATTTAAAAAAAATACTTTTTCATTCTTTTGACAAACAAATATAAGTGTAACAAAGAAAACAATCCAAGTGCATTATCTTTCGTTATGATACAAAAAAAAAAAGATTTATTTAGACGTGAGCTTCAAACTGGTGATTTTCCCTCTAGCCATCAGGAGCAGTCAGGAGAGGGTGGTGTTTTATGGAATACTTCCATAGTTTGCACATAAAAAAGACGGAACTTATTTTTGTATTTCCGGAGGGGAAGCCATTTGCAGACGGACACTTCGCGTTCTAGCAAAACAATGCAGAACGTTTTCTAACATGAAGCAATTTTTCATAATATCAAAGCTTTTAACAGTCAAAATCGACGCGACACGTTATTGAACATGCTACCGTGTCACTAGCACACCGACACTGGCGTCTGTCGGACGGATTCCGCGGTTTGTTTTTCTCGGAATATATTTAGCTCGATAGCTAATGTCAGATGCTAATCACGTAACGCACTGCTAGCTCCGTTTAAACCGCATTAACTGACCCTAACTTCAGTTACTAACACTAACTGCACCCTGCGGGACACCACGCAGAACCTAAATCGGTAAACCAGCTCACACCGAGAGGCTACGGATGCAGCCCGGGGGATGAGGCGTGGAGACGATTCGGTGTGACGGGAAGTCATGTCTGACGTGAAGAGTGTATTTCACAAGAGGGGAGTCCCCGCATGAAAGCCTCGAAGAGGCCGAGTTCACATCACATCGCGGTCCGCTTCATCTACCACAATGCCTGGGATGGTGGTGTTCGGTCGGCGCTGGGGTATAGCCAGCGATGACCTGGTGTTCCCCGGATCCGTGGAGGTGTTCTTCCGCGTCCTCTGGTAAGATCTGTCCCGTTATCTCTTTGTCAGTGTGATCACACACACAAACTCGCTGCACGATCACGGAGCCGCTCAACAATCACTCTTCACTACGCTGTCTTCCTCTATTTCTTTCAGGTGGATTGGCACCATGACCCTGTTCTCTTATCACAATGGTCACTTCGATTGCAACGGGAGAGGAGTTCTTCACACCTACCTGGTTGGACTGTTGGTGGTGCTGGCCCTCATCATCCTCTCTCTGTGTGCCATCATCTATGTCAGTGCCCAAGGTGAGAAATGTCGCCTAATATTCTTAATCTGCACCACAACTTAGAAAGATATCATGCAAATCGTTCTCTGTCTGTGTGGATTCTGATCATTCTGGTTCAAGAGTCATGAAAACCCCCGGGATCTCAAATGATAAGATTGTTAGATTAAAGTTGTCTTTTTCTTTTATTCATTTGCACAAAAATAGAATAACTATGGCGCAGAAAAGGTTTTGAAGCAGGAGAGGAAAAACAAAATCATCTCCATCAAGTCATTTAAACATGTAGCGTCTTTAAAAACCTTTTTTTTTAACAGAAGGGGCTGCAACAACAGATCATTTCTGCACCATTGTGGGTTTGAGTAGAGCAGGGGTGTCAAACAATGAGGCGCCGATCTGGCCCTCCAAACCACCAAGAAAATTGTAAAAAAAAAAAAAATAATAATAATAAAAATGGAAAGAAAGCATTGATTTTTTTTTTTTTTTAGAGAGATTGCCGTTAAGTGAGCTGCCACTGTGTCAAAATCCAGGTTATTCTCTTGATAATGCAATGCAGGAAATGCAGCTGCAAGTCAGTTCCTGCCTTGTGAAACTACCGGGAACCTTCACAACTGCACATACAAGAGCCATTCCTCAGCATGAGAACAGGTTAGAACTTGCGTGTGGATGAAGAGCCAGAACTCAAAACCAAAACAGATCGTTTCGTTTGATCTCAGTGGAAACATGCTTTAGAGTGCACTTCGTCTTTCACCCAGCGTTAGATGGGCGTTACCTCCAACACTTCATATCACACCGAGGCGCAGTGATGATCAAGTTGCTTTGGAGTGGGACGATTTGTAAAAAAAAGAAATCTCGAGTGTAATGCTCCTACTTGTTGTTTCAGAGGTTCTGCTTTGTTGTCGTCGTCGTCATAGGAACCATCACCAACCCCGGCCCACGGCGCTCCATGCCCGTCCTGGTGTACCTGCGAGCCGTTCTTTACCTGCCCGAGCTGGTGTGGGCCTGCATGGGGGCGGTGTGGGTGTCCGACGACAGCCGGGGCTGCGACCCCGCCACAGTGGGCTCCGTCATAGCAGCAGTGGTCGCCAGGTGGGCCGTCAAACCCCTCGCCCGTCTGTCTTCGGGAAGAAGTGGACTATTTTCCCATCCCCTCTTTCTCGTCGACCCACAGCTGGATCATCCTGCTCTTCACTGCGCTGGGCGTGATTTTCGTCTTCGACCCGCTGGGCAACCCCCGTCCTCAGCCCGCGGCCGCCGAGCCGCTGGGGGTCCGGCACATGCAGAGCAGCGAGGGCACCCAGTTCCTGTCCACCGCCCGCTCGCTGGCGGTCAAAGTGTGGGAGAGCCGGCTGCGGCTGCTGTGCTGCTGCCTGCCGCAGGACGAGAGCCACCGGGCGGCGTTCTCCAGCATCGCGCAGCTCTTCACCGGATTCTTCTCCGTAAGAGACGCCTGCTGCTCGTGCACATAACACACACACACACACGCACACACCGGATCAGAACACCGGCTTCATATTTCAATCTGATCGCACCATGAAATAAACAGACTTTGAGAAATCACACGACTCCCTGTACGTGTCGACCCCGCAGGACACGGACCTGGTGCCCAGCGACATCGCGGCCGGGCTGGCTCTCCTGCACCAGGAGCACGACAAGATGGAGCGGAGCAGAGACCCGGACCTCGTGGTCCCACACAGCCCGTCCTCTCCAGTGGTGAGTGTCCCGTCGTGCAGGGAGCGCACAGCTCTCAAACCGCGTGGCCAAACGAGGTTCCATTCCTTGCGAAGGGCGAAGACCTGGAGGTGGAGTTGGAGAAAGCCGCTCACTGCATGCAGTTTGCCGCAGCGGCTTACGGCTGGCCCCTGTACATCTACTCCAACCCCCTCACCGGACCCTGCAAACTCAGCGGAGACTGGTGAGATGCCGTCGAGAGGAGCCTCGCCGGTAAAGTTGAAAGCCCCCCCCGACCTTCTCCACAAGTTCTCTTGTCTGTGCCGGTCAGCTGTCGCAGTCGGGCGTCCGAGTACGAGATCGTGGGAGGAGACCACCTGGGCTGCCACTTCTCGTCCATCCTGCAGAGCACAGGCCTGCAGTACAGAGACTTCATCCACGTCAGCTTCCACAACCAGGTCAGACGACCAGAAATACTGCAGTCTGTTGGGGATCGGAGGCTCCGCTTACACGACGTTTCCAACAGTCCGCCTCCGTCTCCATTGAAACGACAGAAAACGCATGTGTGAAAAACAGTGGAGAACTCCTCTTTTCTATAACACGCCAACTTGCCATTGTTAATGTTTATAGCTTATTGCTCTCTGCATGCCCTTATGTGCACAAAAACAACCAACGCCGCCACCTTGTGGCTTGGTGTGCTCACTGCATCGCGTTCAGCATTTCGGGTGTTTCTTTGTAAACAAACGTTATTTTCCAAATTTTGCCTTGTAAATGAAACTTTTACTAAAGCGAAAATGCAATTTTTACTTGAAATGTGGTTTGAAGGGAGCCTGAATGAGAACGATTGTGTTGCAGATCTATGAGATCCCCTTCTACGTGGCCCTGGATCACAAAAGAGAGGCTGTTCTGGTGGCTGTCAGAGGAACGCTGTCATTGAAGGTGAGTCTGGACCCCCAATGGAATCAGTATTTGAGTCAACTCGATCGGGGCCTGAATGTCTTGTGAGCTCCTCCTGGTCAACACTGGCCAATGACAACCTGTTGACCCCCCCTCATTCAACCAATTCCAGGGATTTGTAGAGCCTGGGTGGATGTTTAAGGTCTCTCCCTGCTGCAACATCCCTGATTGCAATGAGACGCTCCTCTCTGGGCTTTCTTAGAGCTCCGTGACTCCATTCTGCTGTGTTGAAGCAGGAGACGTCTAAAACATCCAGGACCACGTTTGGACATCACTGACGTCCTCATGTCCCCCCCCTGCAGGACGCCCTGACAGACCTATCTGCCGACTGCGAGAACCTCCCCATCGATGGAGTACTCGGCGCCTGCTACGCCCACAAGGTAAGAGTCCGCCTCGGGCAGTACAGGTCATTTTTTTTTAATGTTTGCTGATGGCTCAGTGTGTCTCCCTGCAGGGAATTTCCCAGGCGGCGGACTACATCTACAAGAAACTGATCAACGACGGCATCCTGAACCAGGCTTTCTCCATCGCGCCGGTAAGAAACGTCACCCGGGTCGGATCAGGGTTTGTTTTCCAGGTTTATTCCGAAGCCTGTCATGATTTACATGGTTATTCCGTCTCCTCCTGGTGTTGGTAGGAGTACAAGCTGGTCATCACCGGCCACAGTTTGGGAGCTGGCACGGCCTCAGTGCTCGCCATCCGCCTGAGAAACTCCTTCCCCACCCTGCAGTGCTACTCCTTCTCTCCACCAGGGGGCCTCCTGAGGTAACGCAGACAGATCTGAGACGTTTCTGAATAGAGCTGAGACATAATAAGTAATCTGTGTGCAATGTTTTCTGCTGTTGTTCTTTATATATATTCCTCACAAGGGATATATATGTCTCTTACTGAATTTAAGATAAGTTGTAAGAATTTCATATTTCTTATAATTTAAAATAACCCCCCCAAAAAATTATGAATTCAAAATACATTAAAAAAAAACAATGTTAAATGTCGTTGAAGTACTTAAATGTATTTCAAAAAACCTTTAATATATTTTAAATGTGAAACATAACATCTATTACATGCATTTTAATTTTAACCATAAAAACATAAAACCTTGAACATATTTCAAATTAACTGTGACACATACATAAGAATAAATACTCAACTCAATACAAAATATTAATATTAGTATGTATTAAGAAGAAAACCTGAGATCCTTAAAATGTATCTTGGGTAAAACAACCATAATAACTAAAATCCTCTATGTTCAAAATAACACGCTCTAGTTGGAATTAAATATTTTTGACAAAAATTGTCAAACATATTTTAAATAATATCTCTTCATGTGAGACCTGAACTATAAACTTAAAATACGTTCAGAAGTAAAACCTTAAAAGCAAATCGAATTCCAGTTTCACAGATTATATGTCAAAGTGACTCCATATAATGTTATTTATTCTTTTATGATAAAGTTGGTGCTATTGGCTGACGGTGTCACATGACCCCTGAAAAAAGTACTCATTACTGTAGCTGCTGTAGTTACATAGTCATAAAGCACATATAAATGTAAATGATCACTCCTGTTCTTCCAGATTGAGATTGCACAGAAAGAAAAATACTGTAAAAAAATGCTTCACTTTGTGTGTGTGTGTGTTCCTCTCTCGTGTGTGTGTGTGTGTGTGTGTGTGTGTGTGTGTGTGTGTGTGTGTGTGTGTGTGTGTGTGTGTGTGTGTGTGTGTGTGTGTGTGTGTGTGTGTGTGTGTGTGTGTGTGTGTGCAGTAAAGCCTTGGCTGATTACTCCAAAGACTTCGTGGTGTCGGTGGTTCTGGGGAAGGATCTGGTTCCCAGGTGAGAACAATAACGTGAGTTTGTTGGCAGCGCAACAGAGACTGGTGGAGCCCGACGCTCTGCCTGCTCTGAGCTTCTCTACATTAGATGTACACATATCTTTAAAAAAAAAAAAAAAAAAGCTACTTCTGAGAACCTGGGGTTCCATGACAACAGGGCTCGGAGCCGCTGAAAACGCAACTTTTTGAAAACGCTCCAACTCCGTCTCCACGGAAACAGTGGCAACTTTAGGTTTTTGAAAACACTCCGTCTCCGTCGGAACTGGGAAAAATACAACTTTTCTAATGTGCCCCCAATGCTGACCATGTGGAAACTTTTTGAACATGCTGCTATTGCTCATGTGCACCACTGCCTTAGCAAAAAGTTCACCCTGTCACTCTTTTTTTTTGACAGACTGAGCATTCCCAACATGGAGGACCTGAAGAGACGAATCCTTAAAATAGTGTCAAATTGCAACAAACCCAAAGTAAGAAGCCCAGACATCAGCACTGCGTAGTGTAACGAGTTTTTTTAATTTATTGATTTATTTATGTTCCCGTGCGTGCCGCAGTACCGCATCCTCCTGCAGGGGTGCTGGTACGAGCTGTTCGGAGGAGACCCCGACGACTTCCCCACCGAGATGGACAACCGGCGGGAGGAGGAGCTCAGCCAGCCGCTGCTCGGCGAGGAGTCGCTCCTCATCCGCAACTCGTCGTCCTATCACAGCCTGGCGTCGGACGACTCGCCGGCGCACGCCGCCACGCACCTGCCCCTCTTCCTGCCCGGACGCATCCTGCACATCACGGAGGACGGGCCGTCGCGGAGGTGAGCCCAGCCGCCGGTTAATGACGGGAAGCTCAACGAATGAGGGACCTGCTCGATTTATTTTTTTTTTTTTAATTTGGGTTCTAGTAGAGGACTCGTCAAGACTTTACGGGTTTTTAATATTCACAACTGTTGTACAGATTTCAAGGACAAAGATTGACGTCGACATACAGACCATCTTGGTCCTATCTGTTTCTGTACAGAAGTATCAAACCCTGCTCTTGTCTTGAAAATGTGTTTCCGCGAGGAAATAAATAGTTCCTCCTCCCCCCCGTCTCCCTCTCAGGACGTGCTTCTCCACGGTGCGGTACCGCGCGGACTGGTCCACTGAGATGTCCTTCCGGAGCATCGTGATCAGCCCCCGGATGCTTACGGATCACATGCCCGACGTGCTGCTGCGAGCGCTCCACAGCCTGACCTGCGAGCGGCCGTACTCGCTCTGCCCCTCGCAGGCGGGCGGCAGCCAGCACCACAGCGTCTGAAGATCGGCCGCGCGCGTCCCCTCTGGAACAGAGACGGCGTCCAACAGTCTCCGAGCCAAAGAATATGGCTTTCAAGACATTCATTTGCATCTGATTGTACGTAGAACCAGAGAAACTCGCCTAACGTCTGAGCGGGGAAAAAAAACAAATGTTGTTGCACTTTTTTGATTATTTATTTGAAACAATGTGATTTATTTCTACTTTACAAGCAACTTTTAATGCCATAATCTCTTACGAATGTGCGTTGTGTTCAATATCTGCCAGTTTTACTGTGATGTCAGTGTAGCAACCCCCCCCTCCCCCCCTGTCGTTTGTGTTTGTGCGTTCGGTGAAACCGCCATCCTCCTCTCGTCTTCCTATAGGACGTCCATATGGATGAAATGCACCCTCAGCTGTCGTTAACCCGTCTTGTGTTGAACCTGCGGAGACTTCAGGGTGAACAGTGCCTATGCATTACAAAAACAAAAACAAAACACTTAAGCGGGGTGTGTTTACACGAGCTGGAATAGTGCATGTGTTTGGTGTAAACATTACCTGGGTGAGGACGATTGTACATTTCTGTGGGCAAAAAAAAAAAAAGTTTACTTGCCATGGACACATCTTTTTTTTTTTTAAATACATGTAACATGAAAGTTTGAATCAGCCTGCGTGATGATTTCAGCATCAAACCATTAAATGCAAATAAAAAGCATTATTGAAGCACACTTTTATTCTTTCTTGCAGTTTTTGTGAAAGTCCCCAGTTATGTTCATGTGACAATCATGTTTTTGGACTGGAAGAACATGGAAAGCCCACAC
Source organism: Blennius ocellaris (assembly GCF_963422515.1). Lineage (NCBI taxonomy): Eukaryota > Metazoa > Chordata > Actinopteri > Blenniiformes > Blenniidae > Blennius > Blennius ocellaris. Next base: position 8,119,659 of record NC_137670.1, on the reverse strand, counting down.
AGAACCCCAGGCTTGGCCAAAAATTTAAATATCCATCTTTTGAAGCTAATTGAAGGAGGCATACAATAATATAATGCTTAATCTGAATATATAATATATATAATCTCTACGGATTAGTTCGAGTTTTTTTTTTTTACTCCAGCCTCTTTTTAGCCTGTGACGTACCCACATGTGGCACGTTCACGTGATCCTCGTAAACTTCGAAATTATATGGAGGTCAACCTACATTAAACGCAGCAAAAAGTTTCTCTGCAACATGTTTGAGAAAAAAAAAGTTCAATCCTATTTTGGTTGGATTTTGATTGATTGATGTAAGCGTGGGCGGATAGTTTTTTTCTTCTTTTTAGACCAGTTTCCGACAAATTCTTCTCCGCCCCTTAAAAATGAAAATCACATGGCAGCATCCATATATATATATAACGCAATTCGATTATTTGTCTGATTTGTTGAGAAGTTGTGGATTTGATGTTTATCAGTGTATTGCGACTTTGTGTTTACTTTCTTTTACGTTTGTGCACGAGTACGAGTTGAGTACGGCGGAGTATGACATTTGCGACGGCCCCTGAACGCAGCAGCTCATCTGTTGGATCGGGAAACTAATCAGGAGACTTTCGGGACCGCGAGTGTAAACACGGAATAAAGTCCGATTTAACCCGAAAGTGTGTATATAAGAAGTATATCCGCTGGGGGGGAAACAAGTTTAAGTATGTTTTAGTGTCGTCGCTCGAGTCGCGGTTAAGTCCACGGCGGCCGGCGGTGGCTCGCTGCTTCGCGGCGGCTAGCTCGGGTGAACGTTAGCCCCGGCGGGCGGCAGGAGAAGAAGGACCGAGGCTCCGGAGGTCACAACATGGAGCTGGACGACGTGGTCCTCTACCAGGACGACTCCAGCAGCTCGTCCGTCATGTCCGAGCGGGTCTCGGGGCTGGCCAGCTCCATCTACCGCGAGTTCGAGCGGCTCATCGAGCGCTACGGCGAGGACGTGGTGAAGGAGCTGATGCCGCTGGTGGTGGCCGTGCTGGAGAACCTGGACTCGGTGTTCGCCGTCAACCAGGACCACGAAGTGGAGCTGGAGCTGCTGAAGGAGGACAACGAGCAGCTGGTGACCCAGTACGAGCGCGAGAAGGCGCTGAGGAAGCACGCGGAGGAGGTGGGTGGCCATCCCCCCGGCACAACAAACTCACCCGGGCGCTCATTTAGAACCCAGATTACCGATTAAACTCGCGGATTAAGCGAGTGGCACGGCGCGCAACCGAGTCACAATCAACCGTGACTCGGTACTCGATGTGATGAGCGAGTCTTGAAATTACTCTTGAGGGAAAATTCCTGGTAATCAGACGGCGCGTGTTTCCCTAAACGCTTTTAACGATTTTGTGGGGAACCCATGCCTGAGTATGACACACACTTGTGGGGCACATACTGTACTTTTATCTGCACCGATCAGTCCTCGATCTCAGCATCTCACTCTAGGATTTGTTTACCACACTTTGCATGCAGCAAACTTTTTTTTTTTTTTTAATAATCCAGCTTCCTAGTGTTGTCAGGCTCCTTCCTGGTGGTGAGAAGAACCAGCAGTGACACATTTGGTTGTTTGGGTCTGCTTGACTGGCCTTCAGGGTGTCACAGGGAAACTGTGAATTAAATCAAAGTTTGGACCTGTTTTCCAGGGAAAACCGAAAACTCTTCTTGATTTTCTGGGTGTGTGTTTACATTGTCACTGAAAACACAATCTTTTTTTGAATCCAGGGGAGAACTTTATGGGAATGCCTCGTCTCCGTGGCAACCTCATTGAAACACTGCGACTGCGCATGCGCACCATAATGAATAGGTCATCTGCACATGCAGGACTCGATGGCCAATAACAACAGTGTCATGACTCCCAGTCCATACTTTCCTTGGACTTGGTGCTTTTGTAATTGAGAGTCACAAGTAATAATACAACTTTCGTCATCCGTCCATACGGATGACTGTGCACTCGCCATTGTTAGCGTTTACAGCATATTGTTCTCTGCGTGTATGCGTGTGGTTTTCATTCCAGAAACGAATAGCAGTGGCAACTTGCGGCCAAAATAAAAACTGCATTGCTTGCAGAGTTTTCTGACATTTTCCATGGACGTAGTTATGGTGTAAACGTGAAACTTTTCTGAAACGAAGTGGCGTGTAAACGGGGTGTTAGTGTGCATAATGCAGGTAATGTTTGCAAATTATTATTGAATTTATTGCATTTAAATTGTTATTTTCTTTTTTTTACATTGTTGGCCATTAATATGTTATTTGTTGCTACATAATATCTGGCACCTTGGCTTGCAATAAAAGTGATTATTACTTCACAAATTTGGTGATTTACATTAAAAAAAAAGGGTGGGTGGGTGAAAAAAATATTGTTGGTTGGTTGGTTAGTTACCAGAATAACTCAAAAAGTTTTGGATAGATTTTGACAAACTCTTTCACTGACAGATAAAATGTTAAACCAGAAGTGCTGAATTTTTTTTGACAAGATTCAGATCATATTCTTACGCTATCCGAGTGCCTTTGGCGACCCAAAGAAAAACAAGTCTGTGACCCGCTGTGGGTCCTGACCCACAGTTTGGTAAACATTGTGTAATGTATGATTATGTGGAAGCCACAAGTCTTCTACTTTATCCAAGGCAGGAAACATGAATAGACTCAGAATGTCTGGCGATGAATGCATCAACAGCTGGAATTCTAGAACCCAAAACACAACGAAAGTGGTTCTACACATCAAACACTTTAAAACGAGAAGCCAGTATTAAAAAACAAAACAAAAAAAAACTTGGTTTTACCAAGAAGATAGAATTTAGACTCTGGTAACCCGAACACAGTCACCATAATCCAAACAACTCCCTTTTACCAGGACGGGTTTTTGTTTTTCATTGATTCCCATGAGATTTGAAATAGTTTCTGATGCAATAGATAGAATGTTTTTATTCACCAGTCGAGTACACACACTTTAATCCTTGTATGTTTTACCTAGATTTTCAATTAAGTTGTGTTTGTGTGCCTTCAAAGCTCAAACACCCGTCTTAATCCCTGCTCGTATTTGAGCTTTAAAAAAAACAGTCCTTCTGGGACTGCGAGCCACTGCGGGGGTCTTATTTGTCCTGCCTAATAATCCCCACGAAATAGGCAGCATCCGCGACGGTCCGGCCTGAAAAGAGGATTAACACATCAACAGCCATAAGTTGGAACATATTTCTCCCTGCCCGTTGGCATTGGCGTTGACATTTAAATGTTGAATGACGAGTGCAACAGGTCACAAAGCAACGCGTTCAATAATTTAGGTCATGTCTTAACATGCTGCTGCAGCTTTGACACAGACCTGTGCACATGAGGGTTTCACACTGTGACTGTTTATCTGACTGCTGTGAAATCCAGAGGGGTTGGCTCTCGTGTTGGCGAGAGGGTGAAGTCAGAGCGCCACCCGGCGAACAGGAGAATTTAGCGATCACGACCATTTTATGTAATTTCCACCCGACGTGGTTGCAGTATTGGGATGCCAATGACGGAGCTCACTCGGTTGTTTATGATGGACACAGATGTTGGTGTCAAAACTAGTTGAGAAGTTGCATTTTCATGCCGCAAATGTTGAGACTGTATTTAAGGCTTTTTCACCAGGTATCATCCATGCCACAACAAAGAAAATCCTTTAAAGTTAAAGTTCAAGGGTTGTTATGGCACCGTTTTACCGGTCCGGCCCGTTCAGGATGATATTGGGCTGAATGTGGCCCCAGAACCAAAAGATCCCGGATGTTTGACGACATCCATGCTCGGTGCCCGTGGAGTTCTCACATGCTGAATGAGAGTTTTTCTTCTAATTTGAATACAAGGCACCCCCCCCAGTATCAAAGCAACTGTCTACTCTACAGAGACTAATGAGTCACATGGCACAGACTCAGCTACTAAGCTGCTCATTTGGACGACAAGTCACTGTCGAGGCAAAGAAGCAGATTAATCTTCCCAAACAAAACACACGGTAGCAGCCAGGTCCTGCTGTTCTTTCTTCTTGCTGGCGTGCCCAGAGGAATACCTCCCCCGATTGCTTGTCTCGACGGAGTAAGAGGAAAGGCAAGGCAGGAAATTCTTGGGGAAAAACGGCACTTCCCCCTGTTCTTTTGTAAGCCCCGGCTTTAGCTGCTGACCTGTGAAAGGGTCGTGGTTCATTCACAAAACACGCCAGCCGATGGAGCACCTCGAGTCATTGAGGTCGGCTTTATGGCCGATGTGTGGAGGATCACGTAGGATACATTTCAATTACTGAACTTGGTTGACTGTGCTCTCTCCGCTGATCACTCGCATGAACTTCACTCGCTGATAAGCTCAATAAAACTCTCCAGAGGACAAACCCTGTGAAGTCCCGTGCTTTTACTTCCCGCGTCACGATGATTACCACGATAATGCACTTCTCACATTTGAGCTGCTGGCTAATCACTTCCTGAAAGCCACATGATCACCACTGAGACTCGCACTTGAGGCCCACATTCTGTTCTCGGCATAATGGTGGCGTCGTTCTCAACACTCGGATCATTAATCATGACATTTGTAAATGTGTTACCCAGTTCTCGCGGCGGCCGAAGCCTCGCGAAGCCCCGGCTTTTCCAAATGTCCCCGGTAGCCGTCCGCGGCCAAGAAACTAAAAGGAGCTGAGTTCAGTCTCTGTCAATTGAGTGCCAATACAGCGGAGCCCTGTTTGTGTGCGTGTGCACACACTTGTTCTGGAACCGTGTGTGTGTGTGTGTGTGTGTGTGTGTGTGTGTGTGTGTGTGTGTGTGTGTGTGTGTGTGTGTGGTGATGCTTAGGCACAAAGAGCGCTTTATCCACGCAGCGTAGGGGGAAAGCGTGCACGTCAAAATGCTGGAACACTTATTCTCCGGAGCGCTATCATATGCACAGGCCTCCTTCTCGGGTCATATGAGGAGCAGGAGACGGAGGCACTTCTTCTGAGAATGTGTTGATCCACTGAGAGGAGGACGTTGTCTGTTGAGGCTGATAGTTGTCTGGGCTGCAACAGCAGGGTTTTGACGAATAAACGCCAATGGCGAAGTCCACGGCCAACTGAGATCAAAGCCTCTCTTCTGGTCAACCAAAGCAATCGAGCGCACAGTCGACTGACTAGAAATCTCGAATAGAGTGTCGTACACTATGGGTTGCTTCCTCAATTTTCTTTATAGATGCTCATGGCTAGCGTTTCTCCATTCACGAATGCAAGCCGTCAGATATACGTGAACTCGGTTTTTAATGAAGAAAATGACTGACAGGATGAGAAGTGTCGCAACCGACATCGGTCATCTTAATGAATGCCATCCACTGGTGAAGTCACACACCCACAGAACACATCAGAATACACATCATGTAACGTAAAGCCCTGAGATACACATTCACCAACACGGCCGGTTGCTGTGGCCACAGTACTTGTGTTTTGATGCCGTTGGACTGTGTTTTATTTGCTTTGACTGAAGTAAATTACAAGAAAAATTCCATAATTGTACCGTATCAGCCAACTTGACTCAAGGCTAACAGCGAGCTGTGATGGTGACTCCCACAGTGTGGTTATCTCTGTGCGTCGCCTCCAACGAGACGAGCTACTGCCATTATTGTCATAAACAAATCGTTGGCTGGTATGAAAGCAGTAATGTATACTGTATTATGGTGTCAACCCCCACACTTCTATGCTAATGCTCTGTGTTGATCTTCGCAGAAAATGTTCTATTGCTACCATAGCTTGAGTTCCTAGCATGCTCCGTAAGCTTTGTCGAGCCCAGTAAGTCCCTCTAACATAAGACCCAAATAACTTGCTCTCACGAGTAAAAAAAGATTATGTCGCAGTCATTCACGCACACTAAAATGTGGTAGACAAACGTGCAAAATGTGTTTTTCATCGAAAAGAAAATCGATTAACTTTGAATCAGTGTTCCCAGGCTGTGACAGAAATGTCGCATTACAGGAACATGTGAACCTTGTAAGTAAATAACAACGTCTTGAGGGGCGAGTTCACAAAGGCATGTTGAAGAAGCACCTTTCTTAGACACCGCTGTTCTCGCGGCAATGTGCGTAGGATGAAAACGAGGCGGCTTCTATCAGGTGATCCTCGTCTCCTTGCAGATAAAATCCACCCCGTCGGGCCCCTGACCCACGTAAGGGGGGGGTTCTTGCATCACAAGACCCCGTGTTGTGCAGACTCCCGACTCAGCTGATAGACAACATTAAGACTTCTTTCTGTTTTTAGATCACGGAGCTGCAGGCCTTCTCATTTGATTTCTCACATCTTGAGCGCTGATGCTCACGTCGTCCACTTTGGACCAATTGTTTGGTGGTTTTCCAGAAAAAGACCAAGAAAAAGGGGGAGAATTTCAAACAATCATACAGCAAGCGCAACAGATTTTCGCATCAGCAAAGCTTCACGGACGAACTTGAAGGCGGATTGATTCTGAAGAATTTGATGTGCTGACGCATCGATCACAATGTGACCACATGCTCGAATCACAAGTGTTACATTTTCACAATTCCCGTTGTGCTATGACTACATGTGTTTTCTTGTCTCACAGTATCTCTGACCTCAAGGTACCTTGACTGAGCAAATTCCCAAGGACTTGTTATTGACCGTTGTTTGGCATCTTTTCGACTCAATGAAATCCTTTTTCATGTTCACCTATTTCCACATTTTCTGCACATGATTTAAAAAATAAAAGAAGATATTACTGCAGGGTAAAGAAAAGTCTGAGAAACTTCAGAATTGATGGACAAGTCCAAATGGTGCCCCAGACTCTTGCTTAAAGCACAAGACGAGAAGCCATGACATGATCACATTCAAGGTATAGCCTGATTTTTTCATTCAACCTCTCAACTCCTCTTTAGTGGCGCCCTTTCGTTCAACTTTTACTATTTCAATGTCCCTGGTGGTCTTTACCCACTTCATTGCTTCCCTCAGAACGAATCTATTGACAAACGGAGTGTAGCTTTGCCTTTTGGCAGCATTAAATCGAATTGGGTTTATTTGTGGATTGTGGATTCATGCTTGTCGACCGTTTGAGGAGCTGCGTCCTTTCCTTCATATAGAAAGTAGTCCGAATTCTGTGGAGGCTGGAAAAACCAGCTTTAACGCAGATATCTACTGTTGTTAAACCCTGTAAACTGTACGTCCGTCAGTCACACCCCCACACTGTTGTTACTGTTGTGGTTTTTTTTTTTCATATTTGTGATGAGGAAGCTGCCGCTGTGCACCTGTTGTGCTGAGAGACTTTAATAATAGCCCCGGGGACGGATATTGTGCGCCGTTTTTTTTCCACTGTCAACACGCGGTTTAGTCCTCACATCATCATCATCATCATATCAGTCTTATCAGGGTTCAGCTCTGGAGTTGATCAGACTTCTCCACGGAGCTCGATGAAGAAATCCTAAACCCGTTTGTTTGATCTGCTGCTATAGGTTTAGACATCTTGTGTCCCTTCTCTAATGCACCGAAACTCAACCTGGTTGTCTTCTTTTGCCTCTTTCTTACAGATTTTTAGGGGACGCTAAAAACATATCTGTGCTTCATGGGGTTTTTTTTTTCATCTCAATACAATCTTCTTTCTACACGTCATCGCAATATTGTATTATAATCGACGAGATATAAATAGAACCTCACTGAAACTGAAACTCTTGTTTCTGCACATTTGTACCATAAATGGGGAGCAGGTGGTGGACAAGCTACTCCGATCGAAGAACTCAAACCAACGCGTGACCCTTCCCGCCGCCCGGTGCCGTCGGATGGGTCGGTTCGGCCGTCGTGACAACCTTTGTTTCACCCGCAGAAGTACATCGCCTTCGAAGACTCCCAGGACGGCGAGAAGAAGGACCTGCAGGTCCGCGTGGTCATGTTGGAGTCTCAGACGCGACAGCTGGAGCTGAAAACCAAGAACTATGCAGACCAGAGTGAGTCCAGTGTAATCGCCATGATATTAATGACACAGTTACGGGAGCTACACAGTTAGCGTTAGCTTGAATACAGAGTAGCCTTGACTCAATAACAATGTACCGTGCGACATAAACAACAGTGCTCTTTCTCTTGCCCCCTTATTCAGACATGTGTTTTCTTTTTTTCATTTTTTATCACGTCTACAGTTTGTTGCCTTTCTCACTTTTTGACAATTTTTCGTAGATTTCTGCGACTTATTATATATTTAAATGACTTCGGCCTTTTAAATATGAAAAAAAAAAGTTAATCGCACAGTTGATTCAACTATCGTTGCGTTTTTCGGTGTCCGTTTAGTTACCAGTTAACTATTTAAACCCTCCACAACTTTTCAAACTGTAATAAAGTACACATCTTCACTCTCATCGGCCCTGATGTCGTCCGACCCAGAACGGGCGGGGCGGATCGACAGTCTGCTGGTCACGTGACAGTCTGCGGCTGACGGACTCCGGTCTGCGTCCCCCTTCCTTGTACGAAAGCCGCCGCCGCTCCCTTCCGATGAGCCGCGTTCGCCTGCCAAGTGTGCTAAACGAGCCGTAATGGAGCAGCTCGGGGAGTAACGGGAGAGTTTGGTCGTGGGTTAAACCCGACCTGGACGGAACTTCTCGAAAACACAGCTGCTTGTTTTGTTGGCATCAGTGCAAGTTTGTAGGATACGTGCACGGCCACATGCATGCAGGGAAACAACGTCCTTTTATTGGATAACATAAAAAAAAAAAAAAAATCCAGTGTATCCAATTTCATAAATTTTTTTCTTTTTCTTTTGTCCTTTTTTTTTGTCCCCCATCAGTTCGTCATGAATAGTTTTTTTTAGTCGCTGACTGAAAGCTGGCGGGACAGACTCCATTAGGGTGTGGCCGCTCTGATTCATCACCAAACCAGCTTAGGAATCGCATCATTTTCTCTGCACAGTTATTATTTCTGCAGCCTCCACTTCACAGCCGCTGTCACTCCTCACTCCCCACGCAGGGTTTAAACTGCTTCTCTTGCTTTGTCACCACATCAGTGCGGCGAGACTTGATTTTTATTCCCACTTCTTCCGACTGTGCTGCCGATTCTGTGGATTTTCACAGTCAGTGGTGACAAATCCCTGGGAAGAGAAGAATCAATACGTCTCCATGTGGTTTTGACCAGGGTGGGTCCTTGAACGTTACTGAAAAGTGAGACTCATCAAGTTCTTAGATCTTATGTTTAAGAGAAAAAAAATATCCAAAAAGTTAGTAGTATCAGGATTTTTAAGATTAAATTATCCTTGTTTCTTTTTTTCTAATTTCTTCCCTGGATCCAGAACATTAGATAAATACTAGATGAAGTTGTTTATCTCAACAGAAACCTCTCCAAACTGGGTTGGCGTCACATTTAATATTGTCTCACTGCATGGAAAGATTACAATGTGATTGTAATGCCAGTGGTTTCTTCGACAATGTTTCAAGTGAAAAACATATTATTTTTTTCAGTTTTGAGTTGCATTTTTCTCCATCCAACATTCACTAGATTTAGAAACACACCGGTTTTTTTTACCAACACGCATCTCTGTAGAGATTTCTAAACAGAGCAAATCATTTTAACGCCTTCTTGAATTACTGGAAAATCCAGCTGTTTGAATGAAAATAAACTGAAATTAAATAGCGGAGTTGGCCTCTGGCTCTCTGAGTATCATGTCCACCATGAAGAGTCTATTTACATGTTCACTTTCAACAACTGTCTGACTCTTTTTTTTTTTGTTGTTTGTTTGGTAAATGAGCGTGTCGAGCCACAAACACTTGAGATCGAACCTCCGCCGGCTCATCTTGGACTCACTCACATGTCAGCTCATCTAGAAAGTCTCCCAAAGCATCATGAGGAAGTCCGAATCATCCCACAGTGTTGAGGGGAAGGAAAAAAAACTGGAACATGAGATCTCACGCATGACTCAGGAGTTGTGAAATAACCTGGTCTGCCCTCAGCAGGAGGTTTTCCTTGTGTTAGGTCGCCATCCTCTGGCCCTGAACTGTTACTGCAGCTTTAAAGCCCCCCCTTAGTTACTTCTATATCATTGTTGCAGTAATCTGTAAATGTCGGTGTAATCCTGAGTCGTCCCTGTGCAGTCAGCAGGTTGGACGAGAGGGAGGCGGAGCTCAAGAAGGAGTACAACGCTCTCCACCAGAGGCACACCGAGGTGAGCGGCGCCACGTCGCCAACTCCTCAAAGCGCCGTGTTCAAAAAGTCACAATCAAATCCATGACAGAAGTCTTTGGGGTTAAAATTCTGATGCGCCGTGTCGTGCAGATGATCCACAGCTACATGGAGCACCTGGAGCGGACCAAACACCAACATGCAGCCATGACAGCAGAGCCCTCGGAGACCCCCACACCCATCAGACCACGGTGAGACCCCCCCCCCCACACCGCTCTCTTCTCACCTCACCTTGTGATTATGAGTAGTTACAAGCTCCTCCTCATTTTTTTTAGGGAGTTACTTTACGAGTTACTGTCGATAGAAATGATTCAACTACTGTTATCACGCTGTTGCAGTCATCCCCGAGAGCTGCACAAAAAACCCTAATATAACAAAAAATCCATCTTATTTAAAATGTGGAATAAAACCACAGTAACTGCGTTTCTTTTCATTTATTAGTTTAATTGGATGGGACAGTGCATATTAATGAACAGGCCATCTCTTCATGAGGTTCCTGTAAATATGTCGGATTTAGCACAATGCGATATTCCATCTGTTGTCCCACATCACTCTCTCATATTTTGAACTCTTTCTGTTTCCTAATCGACGTTTCATCATTTTTACTTGAAATTCTGCTGTAGATTTTTGTCTTTGAAAACATTTCTCTTGCTTGGGAGGTGAAATTATTTGGTTTTTAGATCCTTGAGCAACTTTGTCATGTCGTATAGTGACATCCAGTGGCCACACATGGTATTTTCTGCATATTCTGATATGGAAGTTGAATATATATGGAAGTTCACCTTCACACGCTCTCTTTCACTCATTCACTCACTTGGGCTTTCACACTTGCACTTGGTCACACTCTTACTACTTTCTATATTGTACACTCACTCTCTCTTCACATTTCTGTTCTCTCTCACTCACCTACACACTCACATTCTCTCTCGTTCTCTCTCTCTCTCTCTCTCACACACACACGGATCAGTCTCCTCATTCCGCAGCCAATAAGCTGCAGCCTGTGAAGAGGCATATGGAACGAGCTGCCTCAGCATCCAAAAGAGAGCGCGGGGGAGGGGGGGAGGGAGGGGAGGAAGAGAGGAGAGGAGAGGGGTGGTGGGAGCTATCGCAGGGAGAGAGGGAGAGTGGAAGAGAGGGAGAGCGTCGGAGTGTTCTAGACTGCACAGCAGCAGCTGTGTCGCATCTCGGCAGAGGAGAGGAAGAGTGGAGGAGCAAGGAGAGCAGAATTGCCTCCTGGGGGGAGGAAGAAGAGCAGAATCGCCTCCTGGGGGGAGGAAGAAGAGCAGAATCGCCTCCTGGGGGAGGAAGAAGAGTTGAGGGATTACTATTACTGTCGCCCTCTCTGCTGCCATCAGCCTCTCCGACCTCTGCAGCCAGTGCACATGCGGCGGTCCGGCCAAACCAGCAGAGTCACTCCGGTGCGCCAGTGACCCCTTGCCCCCCCCTCCTCCTCCCCCCTCCCCCCCTCGGTGAAGGGCTGGGTGGCAATCTGGGGGGGCCATGAGCCCCGGGTGTATGCTGCTGTTTGTTTTCGGCTTCGTCGGGGGAGCGGTCGTCATCAACTCGGCCGTGCTGGTGTCTCTGTCGGTGCTGCTGCTGGTCCACTACTCCGTGTCCACCGGGGGCTTACCCGCCCTGCCTTCCTTGCCCTCCTTACCCCGAACCTGCAGGTACAAGCCCGTCCGTGTGTTGTGCCGTTGTGTATCGGTCGAGCCGCTGAAAGTAGCGTCAAGAGGGGCTCGGGGTGACGGCCGTCACCTCCACACCGCGTCGTCTCAGCCAGGTTACGACGAAACGCAGCAGGAGTTTGTTTCCCCCCTCGCGGGTTCAGTCGACAAAAAAGCTGCAACCCATCGGTGGCCCTCATGTGACCTCTCAATACGGTGGGGTGTCCATTGTTCCTTCCTCCGCGACTGTAAATCCCCCACATCAGCTATTGTTGTGTCGTCCAGCCTGTGCAGCGTTTCTCATTCCTGATGTTCACAGCGGCGCAAAGCTGCTCTTATACGTGTTGTTTCTTATCAAAGGAGACGGACATGTTGGGGTTATTTTTGTACTTTTTTGTCTTTGGTGAATTGTTCTATCAGGCCCCATTTACTCAATGATTTGTTTGATCTCCCTTGTATTTTGTATTTTTTTTCCTTAAAATTCAAGATGCCACATTTCATTTTAAACACATGGTATTATATCATTCTGGTTAGAAAACTCTACATTTTTGATTTGTACCTTTCGAAACCATCAAATTCTTAAGTGAGTATATTATCCGTTGTCGATACTCACTTGAATTTTGCTAGCTTTCATGTCGGCCCGTCACAAAGTCCTTTTGCGTGCACGTTTAACTCCAGGTCTCCTGGCAAGACGATGAGGCAGGTGTCAAATCACAAGTCTGCTCGCGAGAGGCATGCTTTAAAGAAATTAGATCAGAAATGGAAAGTTGCGACTCTCGCTTTAAGCTCAATCAACCTTGGAGCTGCAGGTACATTTTCCACCTGGTCCTCCGTGGGTTTTATCTCTCGAGCTGTGGCCGCTAACGCGTTTGTTCAAATATTTCACGTCGTCCCTCGGATGTCTCTGCTTTGTCACACAATTTGTTTTGTCTGATTAACATTACGCTCTCGATCGAGTAATACCAAATGAATTTAATGTCGGGGGGATAAAGAAATGCTGTCAGAGTGACGTAGTTGTGCTGGAGCGCGTTTCCCCTGCGGTCACAGCGTCTCTAGTAACTCCACCACAGTGCAAAAGCATTCAGACTAATGAGAACATGCCCAGCATGGTTTATTCTGGTAGAGGCCAGGGGGACGACACTCTTTATTGCGCACCATAAATCACATGTTCTTGAACCGTGTCACTTGTTGTGTGGCTTCTGGAGGCACTACGACAGGAATCGGATGGATTCCGCTGCAACTGTAGAATTAATGACCACGTGGGAGTTGATGTTTGGCTTTAATCCAATGAAACATCGAATTTGACCCAAGGATGGATCAAATTAATCAGAAAAGATGTGTTCTCGCACTTGAACCCCTGATCACAAAGGCTAAATAAAAGGTTTTGGTGGGGAAAAGTTAAATGTCCTTGTTTTTTTTTTGTTTTCCAGTGAAAGCTTTGTGTCGGCAATGTCCAATGGGATTGTCCTTGACCACACTGAATATTCAGGGAGACTCAACTGAACTGATTAGGCGTTCAAAGCCAGAGGTCACGAACGTTTGTCCAGCTCTCCTGAGCTCGGCTTCTCTGAAACGCCACGAGGGAACGTCCTTGGAAACTGCAGGCTCTTTTCCTTTGACCAGTGAATTAAGAAAAGTTAAGGTCAGAAAGTTTGTCCCAGCAGCCAATACGCTCTCAGAAGTGAGTTGTTTTTTGGCTCGTCCTTCACTCATGTTCACGAAGTCGCGTTAAACGTCATTCAAAGGTTAAACTCTGAAGTTTTAGCAGTTTATGTTCCCTGGTTTTTGGTTGAGAAAGTGTTTTTTTATTTACTTATGTCCACTCTCGCTAAAGATGGTCTTGATTGGGTTTTGGGTCATTCTTCTTTTGTGTGACTGCAATATTTTTGAAAGGCCTTTTTTTAAATTTATTTACTCTCGTCACCATGAGCCTGAATCTACTCGAGCCCTGTTTACACACAGTTTGTTAAGTGAAAACGGAAAACTTTTTTGGTGTTTTTGGGCCGATGGTGCTCAGATTCACTGCAAACTTTTTATAAAACTCTACACAAGCAATGGGTGCTTCTCTCCAAACAAGCTTTTATAACCTTTGGGTCATCCATCGCTTTCTTTCTCTGCGTCCCCAGGAAGGAGCGTCCCATCTCCATGGGGATATTCCAACTTCCCGCCACTGAGAGCATGACCCCCGACGTCCAGCGGGAGCCCGTGGACACCCCGTCAGAACCGTGGAGATTCAACAACCTGAGCCACCCGCGCTCCAACACCAGCCTCAAGGTAAAATTCCTAAAAAAATAACCGACCGAGCTGAAACGAAAGACTTCTCTCGATGTCAGCGGCTACAAACTGTAAGGTTAGCGAGCTTCCCACGCAATCAGGCTGGTGACATCACCTCCCACCAGGAGAGGAGGAGGAGGAGGGTTGTGGAAACAAAACGCTAAGAGACGGTGCCAGTGAACACCAAAGACGGGAGTGCATTTCCATTGAGAGAAAAAAAAAGGGGGGGGGGGGGTGGATTGTTCAGCGTGCGCAGAATGTTTAGCAGCTTGCGAGCTGCTGTTTGTGTGTGAGCCGGCGTGGCTCGGAGCCCAGGAGGCCGTGGAAGTGGTGCCATTCGGGGGGGGGGGGGGGGGGGGGCTTTAACCACAAGGGAAGGATGAAACGGACACAGTGCTTTCACACTGTTGCTGTTGGAGACCACGACTTCCCAGCCGGGGCTCCATCGTGAATATTAATGGTGATCATAAGCATCCATTAGCAGTAATTACACTAGGAAGAGGTCGGATGAGAGGCAGTGTGTGTGTGTGTGTGGGGGGGTGTAGTTAATATTCGCTAAGCTTCCAGCCCGCAGGCCTCATGCTTGCCGCCGCCGTGCCACACTGCTGTCGCCTCCAGGACAGCAGCGTCTTTGTGCTTTTTTTTTTTCCCCTCCCAACTTTGACAGTTGACAAAAGATTTCCGGGTAATGAGCCCGGTCCCCTCGCCATGTTGCAGGCCTGATCTTTTTTTTTTTTTTTTTTTTTTATCGGGTCGGGATTAAACCCGCAGTCACTCCCCTCTGATTGGCTGTCCACCGTGCCACTATAGCAACAGCGGAGTGACGCGAGTGTGTGAAGAAGCGGGGAGAAAGTCGATCCTCCCGTCAGTGGAGGGGGGGGAGAGAAGTTTCATCCGACAGCAATTTGAGGAGCGTCTCCTCTGGGTTCATTCACCCGTCGTGTGTTTTTCAAGGTGACTGAGAGGATTTGCGTTGATGCGTCGCACTTGTCCTGATTGATCGTTCTCCATCAGCCGCGCCGTGCTATTAATAGGACCGCGGCCGCCGGTGTTCGCACATCAACACAATACAGGGCCGCACAGTCTGGATGCCACGTTATGCTGCTCAGACTGTTGCAGTAAGAACCAGTTCAGTTTCCATTTGCCTCCCCACAAGTCCTGGGAATCACAAGTTAGGATCTGGATATCATTGTTAAATCAGCAGCACAATTATTTCTATGACTCTGACTCTGTTGTGCTGAATTTAAAGGTGTCTGACTGTAAGCAGTATTAACGTTAGCCTGATATCTCTGTTCAAAACATTTCTTTATTATCTTAGAAGTGTCAAACACGAGGCCCGTCAGCCAAAACTGGGATTTTTTTCAACAAATGTCTCAGCGAACACAATACAACAGTGAGACTCAAGCTAAGATATCTGTCATGCAGTCATGAAAGCTTGAAAACAAGCATGAGACTCAGTCATGCTATCAGGGTGAGTTTGTTAAAACACCCATAATGCAACAGTAGACAGGTTATTTTGGACATTTCACTATATCTCACACCAGAAAGTATCAGTAAAAATGGCTTTATGCTGAGATTGTAGTCATTATCAGTTGTAATTGTTTGGTTTTGTAAAAACATCAATTTCTTCATTACATATACTCTGCACCACAAATAAAAAAAGACAGTTTAAAGGTTATTATGGCACCTTTTTGCCGGTCCGGCCCCCTCAGAATGAAATGGGGCTGCATGTGCCCCCGGAATTAAAATGTGTTTTGATACACCTGATGTAATAAATTATTGAAAGACCCGTACTTCTGGCATTAACATGGCAGTAATTACAAAAAGTGATATTGCAGTTACAATTACTGAAGTTTCTGTGAAAACCCGTAAAGCTGCTGTCTCTCTGGTGTGCTTCCTGTGTTGACTGCTAGCTTTAGCATCAGCCAAAGCATTGTTTATAACCGTTACCGTACCGTAGCGTGTCTCAGCTGTTTGGTTGTCGCTTTTTAATCATTCGTTCACAAAAATCTGTTTCCTCCAAGAAGCTCTAACATCCAGATGAGATCACCGATTAGTCTTTATCACCTGAACTTTTGCACTGTTTAATATCCTCAGTTTGAGGAGCTGTTTTTCCCAATCAAAGAAGAAACGTCACTGGAGATTTCCCCCGATCAAGATGCTGTTGAGTATCAGGTAGAGCTTGTGGAGTGGAGATTCAAAACACTCACCCGGAATTTGCAAGACTTGCTGTGGGGGAAAAAAAATAAAAGCATGGTTGAATTATTCTGTGAATGTTTGCTTCTGATGACCAAATGTTGTGGAAAACCTGCCATCAAGGCCTCGTGACATTGAAATAGAAAAGAAAAGGCTGGTCAATATATTGAAAGTTTGTCATGGTAACGGCCGACCTGCTGAAGTACATTCATACAACGTTGTTGACCAATCAAAAGAAAACCCCGCCCACTTTGTAGATCAGATGGCCAAGGGATGCAAAGCGGAACTATTTGAAAACGCTCCGCCTCCAAGGCCATATTAAATAGACGGACAAATACAACAATGAGCGATGTACTCCACAGTCTCAGTCCATATTCTCCTGGGACTTGGTAGTTTTACAGTTGAGTCACTCCAAAGTCGGCGTCTGTCCGTACGAATGTAGGTGTACTCATCATCATTAATGTCAACAGCGTATTGTCCTCTGCACGTGTGTGTGTGTGTGTGTGTGTGTGGTTTCATTACAAAAACAACCAACTCATGTCCTGGCATGCCAACTATATCGTCCACAATGTTTCGGTGTAAACAGACATTGTTTTTAAAACGTTGCCATGCAAACGCAAAACCATTCTGAAATTAAAACGCGTTTTCACTTGACTTGTTGACGCGTGAGCCTGGCCTCACTTTTACCCCGTTTGCTTTCCCCCCCGCCCCCCGTCCACCATAAAGGATGAGTTATCCAACGTGAACCGCAGCAGCTCCAAACCCAGCGCGCCGTCCAAAAGCGGAGCTCCGGCTCCCTCACAAGACGGAGAGTCCAGATCCAACTCTTCAGGCTTCACTCAGGACGGATCCTCCAAATCCAACAGCTCGTCGTCGGCGTACGGCAGCACCTCGCTGCCGTCGGCCCACGACGCAGCCTCCTCAGGCACGGGTCGCTCTTCCGGGTCCGTCTCTACTGCGTCGCCGTCGACCACCGCCTCCGGCGTGGCCGCGGAGGGTGCGGACGCCGCCCCGAAGGAGCGCAACGCTTCGGACGGACTCGACAAGAATCTGGACTCCAATGGCGGGAAACCGGAGAGCAGTAAAGACCTGGCGGCCGTGGAGGCAGGACAGCCGTCTGCGAGCACACCCATCAGGAGTGACGGTCAGTACCGCCGTTCCCGCCGTTCGTCCACGTCAAGACAGTACAAGGAGTTTTGTTTTTCTCACGTCTCCTATGCTGCCAGTAGGTGGAGCAGACGAGCTGCAGAAGTCTGAGGTCCTGGCCATCATCGAGTCCACTCCAGAGCTGGACATGGACCTCGAGAGCTGCCAGGGAACAAGGTACAGGACTGAAGGCCGCCATTAAGTGGAAAACGAATAAGATATTAGGTCTTTTTAAGCTTTGCATTGACTTCAAGTGAGATTTAGCCCAGGAGTGAAACGGAAAGCAAACTGTGCTGATGGCTTTTCAAATTTGACGCCATAGTTTCTGGCATTGTGTGGACTAAAGTGTCCGTTGTTTGACGTCCTCCACACAGTACGCCGAGCAAAGGCGGCATCGAGAACTTGGCGTTCGACCGTAACACGGAATCTCTGTTCGAGGAGCTCTCGTCTGCAGGAAACGACCTGATCGGAGACGTGGACGACGGAGCCGACCTGCTGGGTAGGGAGCCGTCGCCCCCAACTCGCCTCTCGTGCTTTAGGCAGTGTTTGATTGTGCAACCAGTTTTACCTTGCTCTCGTCTTGTCTGGCCTCTTTTTTTAAATCATCCTCACAGACGATTTTTCTGGTGTGTATCAACTCCTTGTCTTTGGCTGTAGAGTGCTGCTGCTTCTGCCTCGTGAAGTCCTAGAAACCAGGAGTGTCCAACTTATCTAGTTCAGGTCTCGCATACAGCCCATATCTTTTGACTTTTATTGAACGATCGCACTTGCCGTCTTACTGCAGTCTTGTTTTTGGCCAGTGGGCTGTATGTTTGACGCCTCTGCTTCAGACCGATCGTTCCCAACCCTCTTCCAACTTTGTCCCACTTCGGAAGACAAAGCTCTTCGTCCTCCTGTTGATCTGTAGCGTCCCGACTAGGTACCCAAACCCCACATTTAGAGCCGCCGCTGTAGACCATCAGGATTCACACCAGAAACGCTCTTTTATATAGTCTCATAAAACTTTTTGTGGTTTCTTTTCTGCACAACTCGCAGACTACAACTTCCTCGGTAAGGCTGGATTTAGACGTAACCTAGTAGATGCTTTCTCTCTCTTCCTGTTTATTGCAGAGTGTACAAAGTTATTTCACAAGTATGATGTATGTGATGTTTTCAGGTATGGGCCGGGAAGTTGAGCATCTGATTCATGAGAACACTCAGCTGCTGGAAACCAAGTTAGTATCACTTCCAAATCATTGATTTCCAATGGAATATCAACATAAAGTAAACAATATTCACGGATTTATTCAAGCTAGAATGCATACTGCCACCCCGTGATGGTCGCCGGTACGACGCGGCTCAACGCGTGCCTCTCGTTTTCAGAAATGCTTTGAACGTGGTGAAGAACGACCTGATCGGGCAGGTGGACGAGCTGTCGTGCGAGCGGGAGGTCCTGCGGGGGGAGCTGGACGCCGTCGCTCAGGCCAAAACCAAACTGGAGGAGAAGAATAAAGATCTGGAAGAAGAGCTGAAGAAGTGAGTCGCCTCCAGAGTGGCTCGTCTGACACGGCGCCAGACGTGTTGCGTGACGGGACGTGTTTCCGTTACAGAGTCCGCGCCGAGCTGGAGGAAGCCAAACAGAAGGTCAAGAATGACAACGAGGATGACGTGAGTCCTTAGAGGCTTATGTGCTCACATATGTGTAGGATCACAGCTCTGTGTTCCTGGGATGTTAAAAAAATGCAGCTGGGTGATGTTGGGTGCTGTTTTGCAGAGCGACGTGCCCACCGCCCAGAGGAAGCGCTTCACCCGGGTGGAGATGGCCCGGGTCCTGATGGAGAGGAACCAGTACAAGGAGAGACTGATGGAGCTGCAGGAGGCCGTCAGGTGGACGGAGATGATCCGGTGAGAAGACGCCAAATAAACAATCGTACTTACTGGTGTGGTGCACATGCACCGTCGCAGAGTATCAAAACGTTGTGTTTTCAGTGGCTCCGAGCACCAATGTGGTGTAAACGGACACCCAAAACACAACACACATTTTCTGTTTTCACATAAAAATGTAAAAAAAAAATCATAATGGTTATAAAATTTCTATTGCAGAAAATGATGACTATGAATCATGACTTTATGAATTTTATTCTCTGCAGTGTTTCTCTGGAGGCTTTTTTTTTTTATTAATTCGTTCCACCTGTTTAATGATAATAACAAATGAATCGGTATAGAAGAAGTCTTTCTGTCGCAAGCGATCTTTCCTTGCCGTTAGTAAAATATGGAGGAGGTAAGCGTCATCTGCAGAGATTGAAGTTGTTAATGTCACGCTGATATTAAAACCCAGAAATTATGAGATGACGAGGCACAAGAAGCTCTAGCCTGTTCAGTCGTAACCTTTTAATTGAACGCCTCTTTGTTGTGAATCCAGTTGTAGGGACGATGACAAGTGAAATGGTGTGCAGATATAATAGCAGAGTGAATTCCAATAATTCTTTTGGACTCCTTCCAGAGCGTCGAAGGAGAACCCGGCTCTTCCGGAGAAGAAGAAGTCCAGCCTCTGGCAGTTGTGAGCTCCATCTTTCCTTCTCAGCCTTTTTTTTTTTCTTCACAATACCAAACAATCATCACCGTAATCACAGTGCCGAGTGATTCACATGTCCCGTTTCTCTTGTATTCCATGTTGTTGATTTCTCCAGGATGTAGGTAAATCTTAACTGACCCGCTGTCCTAACAGAGGAGAGCCGCCCTCTGATCCTAAAACACTCTTTATCTCCTTCATCAGGAGCTAAACGAAAGGTCAAACCTGTCGGGGTTTCCCTCTCTTTATCGCGGCTCTCCTGTGTTGAGGAAGGAGGGGTTTTTTTTCGCTTTGGACTTTTTCTTCTGGTGGCGGGTCTCATGAGAGAAACTGACGTCTCTCCTACCATGTGTGCCTTCTTCTCTGTGCGTCCCTCCACATTCTGCCTGATGTTGTGTGTGTTTTGCAGGAGGTGTGTGTGGGGAGGGGGGAGGGAAAGGGGTGGGGTGGGGGGGCAGGCAAGGGAACTCATCACAGCTTATTTATCACTGGGTTGCAGATAGATGAGCAGTTGAGGAGAAATGAAGCGTTTTCTGTCCAGACTTGTTTGGTTCTGTGTTTGTTGACTAATGGTCCAGTCGGTGCTCAGAATTAACCCCCGCACTCCCGGCTCTCTAGACACTCCTTGGTGGGAATATGAAAGGTTAGCATGGTGTGCTGGCATGGGAAAAACCACCGCCCCCCTCAATGTTGAGCCCTCCCCTCTGCTGCTGGAGCTCCCGCTTGTGTCCACCCCTCTATACGTTCTGTCTTTGTGTGCTCCTCTCTCCACCTCCCCCTCCTCCACTTCCCCACCCTTACACCTCCAGTTTCAGCCGTCTGTTCAGCTCGTCGGGCGGCGCGGCCAAGAAGCCGGCGGCGGAGGCCCCGGTGAACGTCAAGTACAACGCGCCCACCTCCCACATCCAGCCGTCCGTGAAGAAGAAGAGCAGCACGCTGCAGCAGCTGCCCAGCGACAAGAGCAAAGCTTTCGACTTCCTCAATGAGGAGTGAGTCACAAGGAACCAGTTCAAATATAATGTGCAGATGAACATGTGGACCTTAAATTAGAACGGAAACGTTTTCTGTCGATATGTGAAAAGGTCTAAAAAAATAACAATTATTGTGGCGAATGTTTCCCCCGATTCAAAACTCACAATGTTCCTCATCCGGTTCAGGTTTCTAGAGTCGGATTGATTGACAATTGATTCAGTTGGATTTATTTCTGTAGCGTCAAACACAACACAGTGAGATGTCAAATACAATATCGCCCAAAATGTGGCATATACAATGTAATATATCTCTGAAATGTGCAAATGTCATACGGTGTATCAGAATGAGCTGTAATTGCTCATTGATTGAGACGTCACCGAGGTCAGGTGACCAGTGTCCACTGCAGCTTCAAAAGCCAAACTTGCCCCCTCCCAAAAAAGTTATCAGTAATCATTTAACTTCGATCAAAATCGGGAGTGAAAGCAGCTTGAACCTGCCTCTGCAGAGCGGCTGCTGACAATGTGGTGTCCCGGCGGCAGCAGAAGAGGGCTCAGTACCAGCAGGTCAAAGCTCACGTGCAGAAGGAGGACGGCCGGGTGCAGGCGTACGGCTGGAGCCTGCCCAAGAAATACAAAGTGAGGCGACGGGAGACACTCGGAGCTCAGCCTGCTCGCTCTCTGGAGCCGTAACCAGCTATCGTTTACCGTGTTTCAGGCCAACGGCGGTCAGTCGGAGAGCAAGGCGAAGAACCTGCCCGTTCCCGTCTTCCTCAGGCCTCTTGATGAAAAAGATGCTTCTATGAAGGTGTTTCACTCTCAACGTGCTGCACTTCTCCTGACGACCACATGATTTAAAAAAAAAAAGTTTTTTAGTCGTTGACCCCCCCCCGGTGTGTTTGTCGATCTCCAGCTGTGGTGTGCAGCCGGCGTGAACCTGTCCGGAGGGAAAACCAGAGACGGGGGGTCGATAGTGGGAGCCAGCGTGTTTTACAGCGACGTGTCGGGACACGAGAGCCCCAAGAAGAAGATCGGCTCCCAGAGCAGCCTGGAGAAACTGGACCAGGACCTCAAGGTAACGAAACTGCTCCTCGTCGGCAAACCACAATCTTAGATTTTCCGTCGTGTTTCAAACTGCTGACAGGCGCCAAAGTGACCTTGAAAACGTTGTGTCCGTCGTTTCCGTATTCGCAGGAGCAGCAGAAGGAGCTGCGGCACCAGGACGAGATGTCCTCCCTGGTGTGGATCTGCACCAGCACCCAGTCCACCACCAAGGCCGTCGTCATCGACGCCAACCAGCCGGGGCACATCCTGGAGAGCTTCTTCGTCTGCGACTCTCACGTCCTGTGCATCGCCAGCGTGCCAGGTACGAGAGAGAGAGAGAGAGGACGTCTTACCGCCGACGTGTTTTCATCTAACCTCCGGAACTCCTCGTTGAGTTTTCCTGATGTTTTAATTACTCAGGCGCGAGAGAGACGGACTATCCAGCCGGGGAGGAGGTTTCTCCGAGCTCTGAGGCCGGGGCGGCGGTGAGCGGGGGCGGCCCGGTGTCGACCGGCAGCGTTCCGGCGGGCGGAGACGGCGTCCTGGAGGGCATCACTGTGGTGGGCTGCGAGGCGGAGGGAGCCACCGCCGTGCCTCAGACCGCAGAGCCACTGGAAGGAGACGGAGCAACAGGTAAGAGCTGCCCGTGTGTGTGTGTGTGTGTGTGTGTGCGTGTGTGAGAGAGAGAGAGGAAGACGACCTCGCTGCCCATTTCGAACCTCGTCTGCAGAATCCAGAGCAGCCGAAGAAGCAACCGAGGCCACGGAGGCCAGCAGAGGACCCGCGGACCACCGAGAGAGCCTGAGGGGCGCCTACACCGAACACGTGTTCACCGACCCCCTCGGGGCGCAGCAGACGGCGGAAACTCCGGCCAACTACTCCCAGAGGTGACCCGAGGGAGCCCCGTTGTCGATCAAGTCGACCATAGAGAGACCGCCCCCGGCAGCCACATCAGTCCAATACAAACCGTTTACTGCCCACAAGACGTAACGCTAAATAATTACTGTAGAACACTCCACCCTCCGGTCTCCGTTTATCAGCTCCGTCCTGCCCTGGGAGAAAACATTAAGCTGTTTTAAAAACAATGAAAGAGGATAAGTCGGTGCAGCGCTGGGCAGGGCATTTATGTTGACGTGACGCGTAAAGACATGCTGGCGAGTGTCCGACTGAGCGTCTCCTCTCTTCTCGGTGAGCAGAGAGAGCGACCTGCTGAAAGACGGCGTGAGTTCCAACCCCGGCGCGGAGGAGCAGGACCTGATGAGGGAGGAGGCGGACAAGATGAGCAGCGTGCTGCCCACCATGTGGCTGGGAGCTCAGAACGGATGGTGAGTCGCCGGAAACACCCCACGGCAGAGGAAGACCCTGGGGAATCTGGCCTCGCGGGATGTTTGAAGGTGCGTTGGTTTTCGACGAGCCTTTGTTTACCGGACGAGACTTTTTGTGTTTGCAGCGTGTACGTCCACTCCTCCGTGGCTCAGTGGAAGAAGTGCCTCCACTCCATCAAGCTGAAGGACTCGGTGCTCGGGATCGTGTAAGCTAACTCGGACCACCGGCAGCTTCGTCCTGCTGCTGTCTGCCTCTCACTCACTCTCTCTCCCTTTCTCTCTCTCTTCCCCCGTACAGACACGTGAAAGGACGCGTGCTGGTCGGCCTGTCCGACGGCACGGTGGCCATTTTCCACAGAGGAGAGGGTAAGTTGAAGGAACGCAAACGATCCGCGTGAAGCGAGATTCCGTCAGCCGATGGCCTCCCTGCTCCGTTGCACCAGATGGACAGTGGGACCTGACCAACTACCACCTGCTGGACCTGGGGAGGCCTCACCACTCCATCCGCTGCATGAGCGTGGTGCACGACCGGGTGTGGTGCGGCTACAGGAACAAGATCCACGTGGTGCACCCCAAAGCCATGAAGATAGAGGTGCGCTGACACGGAGCTCCGGGCCTACAAAAAGGGAAACGTTTAATAGGACGCGGTTGAATTATCCATCCGACTTCAACTTTCTCGTCTGTCCCCTGCAGAAGTCCTTCGACGCCCATCCCCGTAAGGACAGCCAGGTGCGTCAGCTGGCCTGGGTGGGCGACGGGATCTGGGTGTCCATCCGGCTGGACTCCACCCTCAGGCTGTTCCACGCTCACACCCACCAGCACCTGCAGGACGTGGACATCGAGCCCTACGTCAGCAAGATGCTGGGTCAGTGCAGAGGCTCCAGGACACCGGCGCCTCGGATTGAGGTTCTGAATGGAATGTGACTCTTCCTCCTCTTCCTCTTCTTGCAGGCACGGGTAAACTGGGCTTCTCCTTCGTGAGGATCACAGCCCTCACGGTGTCGTGCAGTCGTCTCTGGATCGGCACTGGAAACGGCGTCATCATCTCCATCCCCCTGACAGAAGGTCTGGACAGTTAGAGACGAGGAGCCTCAGACTTCACCGGCGCTCACTTTGAGGCTTCGCCGTGTCCCACTCAACCGTTTTCTCACCGGTTTGACGGTTTTGTTTGGTTCCAGCGGCAGCGAACAAGGCCGCCAAGGCGGCGGGCGGCCAGCCGGGCAGCGTGGTGAGGGTGTACGGAGACGACAGCAGCGACAAGGTGAAGGCCGGCACCTTCGTGCCGTACTGCTCCATGGCTCACGCTCAGCTCTGTTTCCATGGCCACCGAGACGCCGTCAAGTTCTTCACCGCCGTTCCAGGTCGGTTTATCAAACGGCGCTCAGGGAGCCAGAGAAAGCAAATAACCAAGTGATCATAAATCCCACAGAAAATATACCCCCGATACCCTCGAGGGTATGAAAGACATTTTTCCATAATTTTTTAATCAAGATTCCACAGATTAGATTTGTTTGCTTATTTTATTTTGTACTTTCCAAATAGTCCTTTTTTTTTTTTTTTTGAAAGAACATTTTATTCAGTTTATTCTTTGTTCTCTTTGTGTTTGAATGTGTACATGAGTCATATTTATTCTGTTTCTCGAGTATTCGGACCACTCATGAGAGAAAAAAATGGTAGGAGTTAGTTTTGTTTTGGGTTTTTTTTTTCATCTTGGGTACCGTGTTTAATGATTCCGGTTTCCTCGTGTTCCAGGTCACGCAGTTCCAGCGGCGTCCAGCGGGGGCGAGGCGGCGGCGGACAAGGCGGCAGACGCCACGACTCAGGAAGGAACCAAGTCCACGCTGGTGATGAGCGGAGGAGAAGGATACATCGACTTCAGGATGGGTGAGAGTCGACGTCACCCGTGTGTGGCTTCACCACAAAAACAAACAAACGACAAAACACGAAACTTTCCTGAAGCGAAAACGCAAAAACGATGACTTTTCACTTGAAATGTTGTCGTGTAAACCATGTTGAACCATCACGCCGTCTTTCCCCCCCTCCTCTCTCTCTCTGTGTGCAGGTGATGAAGACGGCGAGGCAGAGGAGGCGGACCCGCCCCCCCTCAAGCTGGAGCCCTTCCTGGCGAAAGCCGAGCGCAGCCACCTCATCGTGTGGCAGATCCTGGACTCCGAAGAGTGACCTCTGACCCCTGCAGGACCGCGGAGGAGGCTCCTCCTCCTCCTCCTCCTCCTCCTCCTCCTCCTCCTCCTCCTCCTCCTCCTCCTCCTCCTCCTCAATCAGCACTTTGTTTTCCCTCCTCAGTCCTCAACAAGACGAAGCAGAAACTGCTCAGAGAGCTTTTCTTACCAATAACCTGGATGCATGTTGTTTAACGATTTTCTTGTTTTTGTTCCGTTTCCTCCTGTTTTTTTTTTTTTATCATGATTTGAAGTCACACGCTCTCGCTGAGCAGCAGCTCCTCCTCTCACCCTCACACGGGACCCGGGTTACGCCAAGTAAAGAAAAGATGACCTGCTGCCCATTAATGTCAGTGATGTCGCAGGATCAGACCATGTTTAATGTCTCCTATTGTGAACTCAAGAGCAATAAGTCACAAATTGATCCTGAAATATTGACAGCTGGGCTTGTGCCACGTGTGTGTTACCATTACATTCGTCTTGTATATTTTAGAATCGGCACGGTTATCGCATGAATGTAACGTTAATCCACACGAAATATATCTTCACCAACACAATCCAGAGTTAAAGAAAGATCTTTAATCTTCAGGCGCAATCATGAAAGATTTGAGTAATGCCACCTCTGTGCTCTTGGTGGCAGTGGTGAGTCAAGAACCTCATCAGTCCTTGTATGTCTCATTAATTCCAATTCAAATTGTTACGTTTTGTCCCCTGAAACTGTTCAACGAGAAACGATGGTCTTTCTTGTTCCGGCCCTTTAAGCAGTTCGCATGTCGTCCGTCTCTTGAAGAGGCTCTTTCCCAGAAAAGCACACTTCGTTCTTATTGGCCAGCTTCCAGGAAGTTGCTCAAATGCATAATATTTTGGACGAAATTATATTTTTTTGCCAAGCCAGAAGCTGACGACAGTAGTTCGCAGCTTTCACACCTGCTTCCCTGATCAGAAAATACGGTGGGGAAAAAACCTTCGCCATCATGGTTTCAGCTCATCACATTCAGAGTTGTAAACATTTGATCACATGTTGAGTTTGTTGTCAACAGCGTTTTGAATCCGGAGCTTTTTTTTCTTTCTTAGAAGTGAAGAAGAAGCGCATCTGTCCCCTTTAAGCCCCCCCCCTCCAAAAAATCACCACCAGTAGAGACTTTGAAGACTTGCCTTAGGTCTGGAGGACCGAGTTCAAGAGTATTTATTTTTTTCCTCTGAAGAATGTTGTTTGCTACCAAAGGTCAAAGGTGGAGCAGTGAGTGTGCGGTGCAGCACGGCCGCCTCCGCCCTGAGAAACCAGGCGCTTTTTCTAACAGAAATCCTCGTGTAGAGATTAAAAAAAAAATCTATTTTTCCACTTTCGTATTTGGAGCTTATTTTCTTTCTTTCTTTCTTTTTTTTTTTTTCCCCTTCCATGGTGAGACGAGTGTTGAACGCGTTGCTTTGACCCGGGCTCGGGGACATTCGGTCCCGACCGGGTTGATGCTCGGAGACGTCCCTCTTCTCTCACCGCAAAGCTGATAAACTAAAAAAGTGCTTCAAGTCTATTTTTATGACCTTTTATTTTTCCGTCGGTCCTCGTGTGGGTGTTTCTCTGACTATTTCTGGCCTTGGTGTGCCACTACACTGCACTGTGTGTGTGTGTGTGCGTGTGTGCGTGTGCGTGTGCGTGTGTGTGTGTGTGTGTGTGTGTGTGTGTGTGTGTGTGTGTGTGTGTGTGTGTGTGTGTGTGTGTGTGTGTGTGTGTGTGTGTGTGTGAGCGAGAAATGTTTATTGCAGTTTAGCCATTTCAGTATTTATTTTCAATGATTGAGCCTTTGCTATGGAGAATGTATCTTTGTACATTATGATCTATGTGCGGTGGCCCGGTGGGCGACCCGCCCCGGTAGGGCGACTGTACTTCAGCTATGCACCGTTTCCCCCGAGGGGACACGATTGAGTGTGGTGACCCTGCAGCCTGTTCAAGCAATCAATTTTGTTTTGGGTTTTTTTTTTGTTTTGTTTTGTTTTCTTTCCAGGGAGCTGAAGCGGAGAAGGGGCTCGGGCCTCGGTCGTCTGCGCATGCTCATCATTAACCGGGCAGGAACGCCCTCTGTATACAAACTCCATCCTGTACTCCAAACAGTGACTCCAGCCTTACTCTTCTTCTTCTTTTTTTTTTTTTAACAATCAATTAAAGAGACTTCTGTGGGCAACTGGCGTTCTGCTTGTGGTCGTTTGTGATGCTCCGTGTGTCCAATCCACGTCAAGATAGAACTCAAATCCATTCATATTGTTAAACACACTATTTAGCTGTGTGTGTGTGTTTCCCCTGTAATAAGATGTTTGATCCGGTATAACATTAAACCACTAATGTTGATTAAATGACATGATTAAAGTATCATTTGAAAATGCACTTATTTCCACCACCAGAGGGCGTGTTCCACCTTCTCTTCACCACCAGCCATCCCTACCTTCAGGTAGACCAACACCTGACCCCCTGAAGACCACAGGGTCGTCTATTGGTCCATGACAGTATATTTCCGTGTCTGTTTCACTTGTTGATATAAATCTAATGACCATCGAACAGAAAAGTGCGACATATAGTCCAAAAAACTCCTGCTGCTACTATTTCTCTGCTGAGAAATATCTGAAGTGACGTTATTTATATTCTTCCCATGAATATGTATTAATTAATACCAAATGGTCTGCTGATCAATGAAGATCACGCTGTTTCAACCAATCAGAATTTTCATGTGGCACCAGGCCTTCTAGCGAGTGACGTCATCGTATTCACGCCCTCTGATTGGGTAGTCAGAGAGTTTAGTAGCCATAGTTAATTGACTGCATCTTTAGCGAACTGTACGAGCAAAAATATTGCCGTGTTGATTTAATAGCGGCTTTGTCAACCCACGGCGGCTGAAAATGGTTTCAAGACGGACTTTTAAGAGGTCATTGAACGCACCACGGCACTCGCTCTCGCGCACTACCGGAAACACCACGGCTGAATTCTGGACTATTATTTACCAGACAGGATTTCAAACCCACGAAAAACGGATGTTTGTCGCCCTTATGCGTCATTTTCAGCCCAAAAGTGAATTAAAACTCATCTGAGAATTCAACAGGGCAACGAAAAGACGATGGATTTTGTGTTCAAGTAATCAAGATTTTGTTTTGGTGAGTAACATATTGCTATTTTCCCAAATAATATTGCAAATTCATGAGGTTATTATTGATTTTTTTTTTTTTATGCAGCTGTACCTGCATAAAATAGGAGAGTAGGAGAGTTGTGCACGCTGGGTTTATTTGTTTTCTGGCTACACAATTATCTATATGCAAGCCAACGGCTCATAAAAAAGTGATTTAGTGGTGAATTGATTCAGACTGAGCACTACTGATGGCCTCGGGGTGAATTGCATGGCCTGCCGCTAGTTGCTGAAGATATACAGAGCATGAACGGATACAGTTGAATATGAGTTCATGAGAATTACTAGATTTGTTTTTATATTTTGCAACTCGTCAGTCACATTGTCAGAATTCTAGTTTTATCACCCAAATTGGCAGTTTTATAGTTGAAATTCACCTCTCATAGCATCCAATTCGTCATCAGTCCATATGAATGTCAGATTGTCTCCATTTTGTTTACGTATGTGTGGTTTCATTACAAAAATGAGCAACAGCGCCCCCTCGTGGCCAGGCATACTAACTACATTGTTGTTGGGGTTTTTTTTTTTATTGAAGCATTTTCGTGTAAATACGGGGTGAATATTTGTAATGCCACGCCGCTTCCTTCAGGCCTCGCCAACGTGAGTAAACCTCAGCGTCATCTGCGTAATCCGCGCTCGCAGTGCAGCCGCGTACTCAGCACTTATGTAAGAGCAGCCAGATGGAGGCTGAAGGGCTTTCAGCGAAGGGGTGCGGGGGGAGATGAGGGGAGGAAGGTGTCCAGGTCCCACCACAGCTGTAACCTCTGGACCCTCCGGGGGTCTCCCCGGTCCGGGCCGCTGACCTCCGAACGCCACGGCAGAAATATCTGTTTACCGTAACACAAGAGCGCCTCGCAGGGAGAAATCCAGCCAAGAACACTGCTGTGAAATGAGGTTTTACAGTTTGAGTGTGTGTGTGTGTGTGTGTGTGTGTGTGTGTGTGTGTGTGTGTGTGTGTAGGGGGGTGGAGGTAGGTGGGGGGGGTGGGGTATCCATTTCACACAAGGTCACACGGGTGTAATGAGGTGGATGCTGACTCCACTGAATGCCACATTTTCATCAAACAAGGTAGAAGCTGACTCCCCTCCACCACCGCCACCACCCCCGTCCTGGAGACAAGAGACGCTGGCGTGCATCTATTCAGCACAAATAAACACACGCGCACACGCACACACGCGCACACGCACACGAACACAGACGCAGACGCAGCTTTTGACTGTGTGTTTTGACGTAGCATTGTCGTCTGCTCCGTCATCTCGACTTGACAGTCTTCCCTGGTGCAGGATAAACACACAGCTGGAGTCCCCTCTGACACACACACACACACACACACACACACACACACACACACACACACACACACACACTCTCTCTCTCTCTGACTTCGGTGTCATTTCCTCATTTTTGTCCTCCCTCTTCATATGACGTGAGGAGCCCCTTCCCATGATACTCGTGTGTGTGTGTGTGTGTGTGTGTGTGTGTGTGTGTGTGTGTGTGTGTGTGTGTGTGTGTGTGTGTGTGTGTGTGTGTGTGTGTGTGTGTGTGTGTGTGTGTGTGTGTGTGTGTGTGTGTGTGTGTGTGTGTGTGTGAAGAATCAATACCCTCCGGCTTCATTAACCTCTCGGACTAAAGCAGCGCTTTGTTTGATTGACTTCATCGGGATGACGAGCCCCACTGAGATTCCCTAACACACACACACACACACACACACACACACACACACACACCCGCACACACCCAGACGCTGACGATACACACTCGCTCCTCTTTCACCAGCCAAACGCCCGAGGCAAAGTCGAAGAGAGGATGTGCGAAGCGCTCCCCGTTCCACTTTCATAATCTCCTTTCTTGTCGCGGCTTTTACTTTTAGCCGAGACTTTGAACTCGTCTTCACTGTGTGATAACGTGACACGATCGATACCACTTTAGAGTCATTTATCTTCGCTTCACACACAGTTAGAACTCCATCAACTGAATATGCACTTGTGCACTCAGTGTCTGTAGGTGAGAAATGTTGTCCACGTATGCAGATGATGGTGCCGTGAGTAGAATAAAAACTGCTCCTTGGGTACAATTACTGCTGATCTATACTGCTCTGATAGTTTATTAAAAAACTATCAGAAACAAAAAAGTTGCTCTTGTCCCCTTAAGGACAAAAGTGTCATTAAGAAAACTGCTCTAAACACTTTTCCGATTACAATTATTGCTCTTTGATTCTCTCTTGAAGGACTTAATTTGGAATATTTGGACCTTTTCAAATGCATGATGCCACAATTAGTTATGGGAAAAACATATAAAAAAAAAAAAAAAAAAACAGAACGTTCCAGAACCTTTTATGAATTTGTTTCTCAGCTCGGTCCATCGTGCATTTAGCGCACTGTTAGTTTTACTCGAGACGTGTAAAAATAAATAAATACATTTACTTACAATCAGTTTGAAGTGCTGCGTTTGAAGCAAACGATATTTAAACCCATGACCTCTGCTCACTAAATTCAGGACAGAATTTTCAACAACAAAAGCGTTAAAATTGGTATTTTAAATTTCTTGATAACTGAAGTGGCAAACTGAGCTAAAACAACTAGAAATGGCTTAAAATCCTTAAAAGAAAAAAAAATGCTAAAATAACAACAACAAAATACTTCATGTTCTAGATTGTTGCCAAGAAACATCAGCCATGTTATCCTTGTTTTAAAGGTTAAATAATGCAACTAAATGGATTTTATTTGGTAGAAAAAGGGCCAGAGCAGCTCTTTTACTCATCAAGGCTCCAGAGTGGCCGATGAGAACACATAGAAACTGTCCTGATGGTCTCACGTCATGGTTATCCACTCAAACAGGTGATGAGCTGAGGATGAAATTATAATAATAAAAATAATTATTATTATTATTAAACTAAGAGATCTGGTTCATATTCTCACAGGTGGAGGTCTCCGCTCTCATTTCTCTGGGTAGTTGATATCTTGTCTCGCCTCATGGTGAAAACTCGGTGTTTGCTCAGTGGAAGCTGTCTCATGTTCACCATGCGCCCGGTGTGAGGACGTTCACACAATAAGACCACCCAGTTTTCTATGTGGAGGTTGAATGTTTGATGACCCCAGGTTCTGAAAGGGGGGGGTGGAGAATGGTTGGTTGGTTCCACACGACTGTTAAAATGTGAAGAAAAGGTGAAACAGATGTATGAAAGGAGGCAGAAGCCCGAGGCGAGCTGAGTCACTCCCAACACACACATCTGCCTCTCCCCCTGCACACACACACACTCTCCGACGTGCTCGACCTGTCGAGTGTCCGCACGTGATCCGATGACGTTTTCCCGGCGAGCTTCTCCCGCTCTGCAGCCTCTTTGACATTCGGCGTGAATATCAGCCGCCTCAGGACGATCCTCTGGGACAGAGTTATGTAACGGGAGCTGAGGAGTGTCGCCCCTCCAGGTTTACTCTACTTCACCTGTACCAAATGTTAAAAGTGTTGCAGTCATCAATATTAGACTCCATTAGTTATTAGAATTTATGTAAAAACACACAAGACGCCCGTGGAGGAGGATAATTGGCTTCAGTTCAAGGTTTCGTGTCACATAACTACCAACAATAATGACGGATTGACGAGAGGGACGGTCAAGGTTTGCCACTGAATGCATGTTCACTCTCCAGAAATGAATAATTATCATCCAAGGTGCTATAAATGATGAACATAATGGGACAGAGCTCGGTGTTTGTGTTGTGATGACCTTCAGGGCCACCGTACTTTTCCCGTCAGCGACGCTTTTCTTTGTGTCTCAATGACTTCTTCTCTGGAAGGAACGGAAACATGTCCACCTTGTAATTGTACACAATGAAACAGTGAAACTGAAGGTTTTTCATGTAGTTTTTCATATAATGTTTTATATTGTTATATATCATACATTGCATATCCTTGGCTCTACTTTTAAAATGACTTTTGACTTTAGTTTGAAATTGAGCGCTTTGATTAATATGTTGACCTTTCGTCTTGATGAAACATTTTGGCATTATAGTATTTTTCCGAGTTCCCCACATTGCTGCTGTGATAGATAGATAGATAGATAGATAGATAGATAGATAGATAACAGCAGTACCAAACATGTTATATGCTTCTTTATCAAAGTCTTGAGAGCCACAGATCTTTCACAAAGCTCCAGTGTTGGTGAGGAAACTGGATTGTTTTGTTACTCGGTGCCCTGGAGGAAGGTGTGTGTGTGTGTGTGTGTGTGTGTGTGTGTGTGTGTGTGTGTGTGTGTGTGTGTGTGTGTGTGTGTGTGTGTGTGTGTGTGTGTGTGTGTGTTTAGTTTCAGGGTGTTTTTCAAGGTCTTCACACTGAGGTGTGGCTGCGGCCTGCAGGGAGCACTGCTGTGCTGGAAGAAGGAAAACAAGCTGCTG
The DNA here is from genome assembly GCF_963422515.1 of Blennius ocellaris. Lineage (NCBI taxonomy): Eukaryota > Metazoa > Chordata > Actinopteri > Blenniiformes > Blenniidae > Blennius > Blennius ocellaris. The sequence goes on along the minus strand of NC_137670.1, from coordinate 8,086,603 downwards.
AGCCTGGAGACACAAGACTCCCGGCTAAATACTGTGTGTGCGTGTTGTGTGTGTGTGTGTGTGAGTGTGTGTGTGTGTGTGTGTGTGTGTGTGTGTGTGTGTGTGTGTGTGTGTGTGTGTGTGTGTGTGTGTGTGTGTGTGTGTGTGTGTGTGTGTGTGTGTGTGTGTGTGTGTGTGTGTGTGTGTCCACTAGTTCCCCCTCCTGTGTCCTTGTTAAGTCTCCTCTTGTAGGTCAGCTATTTGTTGAGGAATGTGGTCGGGGGATGTTTGGATCGCCCGGCACTGCCTGGACTCACACCGAATGTCAGAAGTTATTCTGAATGTAAATACTTTGGAGGGTTTGTTACTTCAAAATGTAAAAAAAAAAAAAAAAGGCTTTTTAAGAATCCAATCAGTGTGATTTACGCTCTATTATGATGACTGAAGTACTGTGTTCGCTTCCACCTGAACATGTTGGTGCAGATTTTCCCAGCATGTATTTTTTAGAACTTTCGAGACGAAATCAAGTCATAATTAGAGGGTAAAACTATAAAATATAAATACTATAAATATTTCTTCTAAATCTAAACTGAATATTGAAGCTTCTCTGCTTTAGATACATTAGTCATGTATATGTATTAAACATGTATGTTTATATGTTTGTTTCTAATTTGAAAACGTGTGTGTGTTTAATGTGCATATGCATATGTATATATTTTTAGCTTTCTCTTTCTTAATTGCCGTGTCGAGACAAAAATCTCAGTTTCACAAGCAGATTTTAAATCATATAACACTTTTTATGATCTTATATTGCATATTATATAACTCTTTAGGCTATCAGTCTTATCTAGTCTATATAAAGACTCATCACTGGCCCGTGAGACTTTTGGATATTTCTGCACTGCAGTTTCCTTTTAGGTCCGTCTCTTATCCAAGAAGAAAAATATTCAAACTCTGGTTTTGAGCGGCCGCAGTAGAAGTTTTGCCGCGTGCCGAGTTCAGCGAGATCAGACCCGGGTGTTGCGAACGCCACCGGCTCGCCCAGTTTCCGACTGCAGCCCAAGGTCAGAGAAACACTGCCGTTGTGTTGAGAAAACAATACGCAGCCTTGTGGGTGAAACCTCCGAGGGTGAAATACTCCACGTACTGTATGAACGAACCTTTTTGCTTGCTGGAAAATGTCACATCTTTTGTTTACGTCGTTTTTTGTTTTTTTTCCGTTTTTTTTTACACGAGTGGCAAAAACGTTCTCGATTGGTGCACAATCACGCCCACGGAGCTCCGACAATGGAACGTAATTTCAAATTGTGTGTGTGTTTTTTTTTTTTTATATTCTTCTTCTTCTTCTCCCACTGAGTCACAGTGACGCGCCGCTCGGCTGATTAACGAGCGTTTTTCAGGCCAATCACTTGGTTCTGGTTCCGCCTGTGAGCCTCTTACATCATGATTGTGCTTTGTTCCGTGTCGGCGACGTTGTAAAACATGTTCAAGTTTCTCCCACTCAAATGTACTTTATTACAATACATGCACACTCTATTTCGAGAATTAGGCAGAGCTGTCCCAGCATGCACTGCAACCCCCCCTCCCCCCCGCAGAGCTGTAAGTAATCTGTGTGGGCGGTTGAAACACAAAGCAAATTACACTCTCAGATTTCTCTGTATGTAATACAAGAACTACAATGTGCTGCATTAAGCCCGAAATCAGTGGAGAAATTAATATCAACCGTCAAGATACTTGGATATCCGACACGGTGTAAAGGTGCTTCAGGGTGGGGACCTGAGATTGTATAAATGTGGAATATCAGGTTTGTGTTCCAGATCAAAGTAGTCTGAGGAGTTTATGCTTATAGATAATTGTAGGATTTACATGTGGGAAGGTTTTTTGTTGTTGTTTCTGATTGTGGAAATTGTTTGGGCTCCTGCAGAGATGACGCTGGTGTTGTAGTGAGATACGTTTCCTCAGCTGGCTCCCCACGACTTTTATTTTGCGACTTTTTCACAAGATATTTCTTGGATTGTGCCTTTTCTTTACTGTTGCGACGTTCTCTTCGGTTGTTCCTGCTTTTCCCTCGTTTTAGTTCAGTTAGACATAAAATGTGTCTCCACGTATGCAGATGATGGTGTAGTAAATCTACACTTTGTAAGTGAAGTGTTGTTAAATTCAAGCATTTGTTGTTATGAATTAGTCCTTTTCGCATGTGTAGAACAATTTACTACGACTGTAGTCCACTTGTGCAGGGGCACCATTTGAAAAAGGTTGTGGTTTCCTCAGTTTTACCCCGACACGGAGCCGTCGCGTTTTCAAAAAGTTGCATTTTCAGTGGCTCAGAGCACCGTTGTCCTTTAAACAGACACCCAAAACACAACGAAAGTTCTCCGCTTTCACTTGAAAACACGCAAACGTGGCCTAATATTAACTTAATTTTATTTATTTCTTTAATGCCTTTCAGAAGAATTGTTCACAAAGTGCTTTGACAGTAAAAACACAAATATAAATAAATATAAATAAGTAAGGCAAGACACGAGGCGACAAGGAATAAAGTAATGGAAGAAGATTTATTACAGACGACATATCAAAGCACAAGGCAAGGCAGCTCAAAAGAGAGAACATATATGCAATAAACAAGGCATGATTTTGAGTAAAAATAACTTAATGGAGTACGAAGACGAGTTAAAACTAAAGGTAAACTTCAAATAAAAGCAAGTTAAAGTGAGTTTTTAGAAGTGATTCAACTCGCCTTAAAGCCTTAAAACATGTAACAACAAAAATTTGAATTTGATTCACACATGATTCTGAGTTGATAACCATAGAAACTGAAAGCAAAATCTATTTGCATGATTTGCGTCGTCAAAGTGTTGGAAATCTGTGTAAAGCTGGTCAACGTGAGCAAACTCAACGATGCGTCCTAGGAAAACCTGCGTTTTTAAAAGAAACACAAACAATCAACAATATAACATGTGTAACAACTCGAACACGCTCATGGCAGAATTACTGACGGTGAGGCTCTAACGACGGCTTTGGGGCATCGGAGTCTTTTGAGGGTTCGGCTCAGTCCATCAGAGCGAAGCCGTTTGCACAGCGATGACCCACATAAGCTGGTCTGATCACTCAGAGTTGGAAAAGTGTGTTATTGACCTCCGAGTGGCTCCAGGAGTCGTCATTTATGTTAACTGCTTCACGTCGGGGGGCGGCCGTTTGTTAGCAGCCGCTCTGCTGACGCTGACAGGCGGCGGCGGTCCGGGCCAAGCTTTGACGTTTGAATCCTCTTCAAGACCCGGAGGTCCCGACTCCGGAGGTAACCAGAGCTCTGGGCTTCGGGTTCCTCGTGACCCAGTTCTGTCTCCATGTTGCCTGGACAGTGTTGGAGAGGAGGAGGTGGAGTGACACGAGACAGGAAATGCCTGACGTCTGAATCAAAGAAAGAGGTTCGAGTTGAAAAAAATACTAATTTGCGTCAATGTCATTTCACACAAAACTTGACTAATTAAACTGAATTGAGTGTCATATTGAAGCGTTGGCTTTGCAACTCAAGAGATTTTATAGCAGTTAAAATATGTATGAAACAATATCTGGTTGAACGTGTTTTCTATTTTTTAATTTTCATTCAGTTCATAAATTATTATTACATCCTTAAATTATTTTTAATTACTGATGAAAATGTTTGGGGAGTTGATGAATTTAAATGGTTTGCGTTGAAGTAACTTGTTGCAGTGTTTTGTGAGTTTTACTGATTGTTGTTCCAGCTCAATAAACCTTTGCATGATGTGACGTCTTATTAATAGACGACGACGTCTTTCAGTAGAAATCACGTTTTTCAATATCTGGCTGACTCGGCGTGGGGGTTACTTTTCCTTTCAGCATCACAAACTGCTGCTGTCTTACTTTATTAAATGAGGAGAACAGTTTCCTCCCCTCTGAGCCAACGACAGGGTCCAATGCACTTTTCAAATAAACCCCAGTGCACGTTTTCCAGCCATAAATTAAGGATTTGGAAGTCACACATCCAAACAAATCCGAATTCACAAGGATTCAGACAATCGTCAATGATACTGGCCGGGAAGTGAGGAAAGGTTGGATTTGTCAAGTATGTTAATAAAAAAACAAAAAAAAAACCAAGAGTTCATACCTCGACCTTCTCCACTTTACATACATATGTATACTTGTTTGATTAACAAAATATCTCAAAAACTCATTGTTGGATTTTCACCAAGTTTGGGAGACTAAAGGCTTGAATATGACTCTAAATACTGAACAAAAAAACACCAAATGTAGCATATCTCAGATGAAATCAACCACAACTCAACAAATTAAAAAAAAAGGTTAATAAGCATTCCAGTTTAAAATATTCAGGCTTTACAATTGGTAAACAATCTACCTCCAAAATCGGTTCTGCACTTTTAAGCCTGATTTCGTGAAAACGGAAAACATTTGTTGCCTTTTTGGGTGGGTGAGGGTTAAAACGTAGTGACAGTCCAAGTTGGTCGTCTGTCCATGTGAATGTCCACGTACTGTCCCACTGTTGATGTTTATAGGTTATTGTTCCCTGGGTGCATGTTTGTGGTTTCATTACAACAACAAACAGCCCTGTCTCGTGGCCCAACGTGAAAACTACATTGTTCTCAGTGTTTCGGCCATTGCCGTGTAAACGGACGTCGTTTTCCCCGAAAATGAATGCAAAACCTGTCTGAATAAAAAAAAAAAAAACCTTCTTTTTCACTTCAAACGGGGAAACTGAAACGATAAGCATCGATCAAGATGGAGGTGTACCGTCCTCTTCAAACAAATGAGCCCTCTTGAGCGGCAAATATGGAGCATGTGTGTGTGCGTGTCCAGATCATTTGCATAACAAGAGCGGAGTGCGCCGCGGTCCAGAGATTGTTGCTGTGACGACGGCGAGGAGACATATGGCTCATTGAGGGAAACCTCAGGGTGTCAGTGAAGGTGGAAACTCTCACTGAGAGTCTTGTCTCAGGTACCGAGGGGGAGGAAAGAAACAAAATACATCCACGTTTCGGTTTCCTTTCCGAGCCCCATGATGCACATTGGATGTGTGTTTTTCATGTCACACTCCCACCGCCTGCACCGCCCAGGGATTCACCATCAAAAGGGGAAGGGGAAGGGGAAGGGGAAGGGGGGGGGAAAGGGGAAGCAGTTGGAAACTGTAAAGTACGACACAGTCGGGGCGAAGCGAGTGGGAGGGAACGTGCCCACACTTTCATCTGCCAGAGATTGTTGCAGTGGCTGTCGTTTCGCAGCAACACAATGACTTTCCTGTACATCTAAAACAGCAGCGTCACCCCCCCCCCCCCCCCCCCCCCCCCCCCCTCCCCCGCTGCGACGAGACCCCGGTCACAGACTTTAATTCAGTCCACCGAGGGCAACAACAACAACAAAACCACAAAACAATGCGGCTCCTGTTAGCCGGCGAGAACACGTGCCGCCCTCCGACTTCAGAGAGCAGCTGGCAGCGCCATCAAACATTCATGAGAGAAATGGAAAGACTGTGAAGGACAGCAAGGAGCAGGAGGTGGAGGAGGAGGCGAGCGTGAGCCCACAAAGGTTAATGGGACTTATCTGCATCACCTCCGAGCCGCTGTTGTTTTTTTCACGGGCCGTGGTTTTGCGAGGTGAGCTGAAATTGAGTACCTGTCACCGCTGACGCTTTTCTTTCTCTCAAATCCATCGCAGCTGTTCCACGTAATTCGATATAACCGAAACACGGCAGCTGGCCATGGGTTTTTTTTGGTGGTTTTTTAAAATCTTTTCTTTCTTTTCACGTCCATCTGCAAAACCCAGAATCGGGAAAAATACAAGCATGTTTGTCGTGACATCTTTGTCGTATATGTTAGCAGAGCCAACATTTACCTCTGAAAATGTCAGAGCCTCCATGAAAGTTAGGAATACTTCAGAAAGTCAAATTCTGAATAACAACATGAGGTGAAGCCGCGTACTCTTCTTTCAAGGATGTAAATTCAAATCAGTAGAGTGCAGAATGGAAACAGGAAGTCGTCAAAACCATTTAACATGCTGAGATGCTCATGTGAAGCAATACCGAACTTGTGTAGTACCAGTGGACTCGCCAGGTACCGCAGTTATACCCCACATTTTCCCGACAGTCAGCTGAACAAAGCTTCAACCATTCGGAACTAATGAACGCACTTGTACGTCTCCTTGTTGAGTTTGTCGAGTCGGAACAAAATCATAGCAACTTGTGGGAGTTGCTGCACAAAGAAAGTACTTTTGACTGAAAGGAGACACATTGCCTCACCTCCATCCACCCCGCGGATACGTCCCAGTGCGAGTGCTTTCAGGTTATCATGGCGTGTTGCTGCAGGCCGACGAGCGAGACCCGGCTCGATATCGACTGAAGTAGCAATCGCAGACGGATTCCTCAGAAGGTGTGATTGACACCTGAGAAGCAAAGTGAAACTCTCTCGCCCGTCTCTTCGATCGCCAGGATCTTATGAATTATTTTTACAGTTTGATCAAGGTTGTGCATAACAAGCAGAGATGAACCAGGAAACCTCGACGGGGGCACAAAAAAGATGGGAGTTTTAGTTTCCATCACACCCTGGCAACGGTGTGACCGAAATGTCAAACAGGCAATCAGAACCAAAACTAAAAGTTTCCACGAAGAGTACAGATGGAAAGTAGGCTGAGTTTGGTCTCGAATCTGGAGAGCAGAAGGTACTTTAGTCTTCCTCCTGTGCTTTTTAAACTAGTGTAAGGCTAAAAGTGGAAGGTGTGTCTTAATAATGCAGGAATGTCACACCTGTGGCCACATTTAAAAACGGCGCGTACTCTGAGTTATCAAGAGATCCACCTTTGAGGTGAATGACTTCACTCACTGAATAAGTAAAGAGCGAACTCTCCCTGGAGGATGGTGAGGAAACAGTTGGAAGATTAACTATAACCGGAACACAAACCATTTGAAATGTGTATTTAAACACGAGGACTTTGTTGTGCTGCTCCATTTATTGTTTCTAATAGTCTTTATGGTATTTAGACCGATTCTTGAGACTCTGATCCATAGAAACCCGGACCCCAATTTTCTAAGTCCTGCAAAGACCACGAATAAAGCCAATTTTTTTCAGCAGGACTCAATGATTTTCGATCGTCTGAAGAATATGGAGGTCAAGTCAAGACTTTAAACACTCCTTGTCAGTGCCACCAAACTATCCTGGAAGAGATTTTACAATGGCGTAGCCCCTCGTCCTGCTAAAACAGACCACTGATGTCAGAGAATACTTCCACCATGAGAGGACGTCTGCGGTTGTCCACGATACTGAAAGACCCCCGGCTTCGTCCGGATCAGTCCACCTGCGCCAGCTTGTCTTCTTGCCATGTTATCCCTCGTAGAACAATGAACACACTGACGTTGGCATGGTGTAATAGAAAACGTGATTCATCGCTCCAGTAGATCGTCTTTCATTGCATCGGAGGTGCTTTTGGCGTGGGGCAGGATGAGGAAAGTCATTCGGCTACACAGAATGCCACAGTACACTCCTTTTAAGGTTTTGAGAACCATTTTAACTTTGGACTTAAGCTGGATTGTTAAACTTTGAGGGCCACTTTCTTTCTTGATGTTCCAGCCAAGTTGCCGAACAATTACAGTTGAACATGTCTTACATGTTCAACCGCTGAGCCATTGCAGGGACACAATCTGTGATTGAAGAAGTTAATATCTGATTCTTTTTGTTACCCAATAATAACTCAAATCCACCACAAAGCACCCAGTTGAACTTCAAAACCCACTGAAATCATAAAGAAAATGCTCGATTACATCGTATTTATAGCTTCAGTTGATGTTTTGTTGCTAACTGTGCGTCACAGGTCACAGTCATTACCCTCTTAGAGTTTGGATGGAGTGCACATGTTCTGGGTCGTGTCAGAAAGTGAAAGCCTTCTTGCACCCGTCTTGCAGCACTTCTTCCCCCTGCAGCGCAAACGTCTCTTCTTTTGTCTGAATCTCGGCGGTGGCGTGAGGGGGGGAAAGGGCGGCAGACGACTACATACCCACACTGGGGCGGCTGTGATGCGCCGGCCAGACTTTGATCAGGACTGAAATAAAAATCTGTGCCCTTGGATCCACAGGCCTGGAGAAAGGAGGAGGATTGAGGTCAGTGTAAGTGTGTGTGTGTGTGTGTGTGCGGGAGGAACATCTTAGAAAGTTAGAGCGATTAGCCGTGTTAGTGTCTGTACTAATACTGGCCCATATCTGCCATTGATCCTCATCAGCCCGTATGTTCCCTGAAAGGGAGGTTACGTGTGCTGACCAGGTTAAATCTGCGCGTATTTACAGCGTATGAACCGCTATTTGCAAGCTGGATGCTCCTTTATCTAGTCAGCCACGTATGGCACAGTACAGTAATAGTCCTAATGCGAATGCAGCACACGTACTGTACTTTCCCTTCCCGGTATCCCTGCTGGCGACGGCGATGACAGATGCTGTTACAAATGTGCCCCGACTCGGAGCAGGGTGCAGCGCGGCCCGTTGTTAGACAAATAAAGCGCGTGGGCACTCACGTGCGCGATCGGCGCCTCGCGTTTCAGCCCAGATGGTCAAGGAAGGCCTCGTTGAGCCCTCTCTTCTGGCCCGGCTGTGAAGCAGCGAGGTCCTCCATCTGCTCGCGCTCCGCAGAGTCCCCGAGCCGCCGTAGCAACGGGGCACTTATTAGCCGGCTGGGGCTGTAATTGAGAAACAAGATGGGCTTTAGTTTGTCCACCAGGAGTCGGTAGACGGTTTCGGGAGCCGAGCGCCCGCACCCGCCCTCCAAGCAGCCGTCGTGTTTATGCAGCAGGTTCAAGGAAACAGGGCAAAACAGACAACAGACGCCAAACAACTGTTTGCGCAATGTCAACCAGAGTTCATGTTGTTGTTCTGAATATCATCAATAACTGAGGCCGTTTCACTTTTGAAAGCAACACTTTCAAAGGCCGTCACTTCAAAGTACATCTGCTCACAGATCCAGGCAGACAGACTTTCATCAAACTGCGCTTTAGTCCACGTGCACCCTGCTTCTAAAACGACTCGGCTCGTCTGTGTGATGAACGTTTTAGTTGGAACCCCAAAAAAATTGTACCTCAATTTGTATTGACGTTTTAAGCCATTTCAGCATAAAACGTCAATACCTGTAAATTGGCCATAAAAATATCCAATTAGACAAAGGCATTGGGGGGAAATTGATTGGGTTTGCGCCATCAAAGTGGAATCAACTGACTTCAGTATGACAAGTTGGTTCCATTTAAAGTTTTAAAAGACATTTTAAAAGATTAAGTGGAAAGATGTCTGGTTGTTTGAATTGGTAGCTGTGAAGCAATATTCATTTGAAACATCTGTGACAAAGCTTTTTGCACTTAAGACTGGATAGGATACTTTGAGTTGAATAATAACAAATAATAAAAAAAAGGAATAACAATGGGGAATCCATGGACATTTGTATGGACAGACGACGGAGTTGGATTGTTATTACAGAGGACTCAACTAGAAAACGTCCACATCCCAGGAGAATGTGGACTTGACGTCAAGAGGCACGTGAGGGACTTAAATCCAGTGAGCACTAAAAAGTTTCTTGTTGGGTTCAGGTTCAACTGTTCCCCTTTGCTTGTTATTGTTTATGGAATCACCCGGCTGGAGAAAATATCCTGCTAATACCCAGCTAATACCCCCACTTGAAATCACATGACCGGCACTTTAGCAGGGTGTTGCATGAGCTCAGCAGCACAAACAGCAAAGTGCCTGAACCCTGCAGAACAGAGCCACATTGATCTCCCCCTTACATACGATGAGCGCGACATTAAAGCCGGCTTTAATTCGGAGATCGGCGCATCCCGTATCGGGAAGGTTAAAGGCCGCGGACTCCGCGGCTTAATGTATCCCCGCGAGAACAATCATGAAAGAGCTGTTGGAAGTGAGAGCAGAAGGAGCTTTAGGTTCTGAGAGCAGAGAGGAGCGTGCAGGGAGGCGGCAACGTGAGCTATTTCCTGATCAGGCTCTCAGCCGGTGACGGGGAGCGACTGTAGCAAAGCAAAGGTGAATGCGGTGGATCAGCCTGAGTGCGGAGAGCACGCCGCCGCCGCGTCACCTGCAGACGGACAGAAAATCCCATCACGTTTCACCTTGGTCAAAGGCGGCTCAGGAAGAAGAGCCGCAGCACGAAACCTGAAGTCCCTGTTTGGATGACAACGTCATCAGTGAAAGCATAGTTTTTTGCATTTCAGAAATGTTTTGCATTTACATGACAACATTTTGGGCATCGATTCACACAGTATTGGCAAAAAGGCTGAAAATTATGTTTTCATATAGGGCCACTGGTGGGTGTTATTGTTTGTTTTTGTAATGGAACCACACACGAATGCACGTAGCGAACAATACAGTTTAAACATTAACAATGGCGACTACACGGACATTTGTCTGGACAGAGCAAGTTGGATTGTTATTATGACTGTTGACTGTAAAACTACGGACTGAGAATCATGACACTCTGGAGGTAACCGTTGTTATTGTCCATCTACTCGCACGTGCACAAGAACTATTTACTACCTCCATGATGTGCATGGACAGTAGCAACATTCCCAACATCTCCACAAGTTTACATGATACTGGAGCCGTTTTCAAAAAGTTGCATTTTCAGTGGCCCCGCGCACCGTCGCCATGTAAACGTCGGCCCAAAATGCAACAAACATTTTGCGTCGTCACACGAAATCGTTATCTTGTTAACGCTTCCAGCCACAGCCACATCTCTCCATTGTGATTTCCCTGCCGCGGGGGTCAGTTCAGTCGCGTGTTTACAAGCCACAGCTGCTGAGCGGTGACACCCGCCTCGCAGTCGAGGGGCTTCTCTCGTGTCCCCGACCTTTCCCCATAACTCCCCCCCCCCCCCCCCCCTAATTTAAGCCTCCTCATATGAGGAAACCCTGTCCGCATTCCCGTGACGGCGGCTAATCCGAGCGCGGAGCTGGCCCGCTAATGGACTTGTGTAAGAGGCTCATGGCGTCACAAGTGTCATGCAACCTCCCCCCCCTCCGCCTCACACCCTGGAGACTTCTGCAGAGAGGGGAGGAATGAGACGATGGCTGTTGCACAGGGGCCCAGAGGAAGCATGTTCTAGTCTTATTTGGTGGATTGAACTCATTTGAAAAGACTCCGTTTCTGCTCGACGCATCGTGTCACACTTGTTTTAGGTTAAGGTCACAAACACTTTGATCTCAAGCAGGTGAAACAACAGCAATATGACTTGATAACTCAAAAGGATCAATTTCACAAGCCTGAACAAGTTAAAGAAAAATAATATAAATTCAACATGCTTCTGTTTTCACTGATGCAACTTAAATGCAGCAGAAATTCACCAAAACATGTATAAATTTGTCTTAATTTTATGCTTTTTTTTTTTGGTTAGTCTTAAAGAAAATATGATATTTCATGCTTTTATTGGGTGTCTCGTCTCTTGATGTTCCTACTAGAGTCATTAATATTGAAGATGTGAAGTGAATGCTGCACATGTAAATAATTTTACACCTTCAAAATCCTGTTTGGAATCTGAATGTTTGACACCCCTGTTCAATATGAAAGGATATTTCTTTTTTTTTGCTAGTAATTCAGAACAATTTAGAACCAATATGTAAAGACACATGTTGACCAAGGGAGTCGCTGTTTGGCACTCTGAAAACATTACTGGTAAGTTTTCACAGGGAAAATAACACAGAGTAAAGTAGATAAAGTAGAGCATCATCCTCCTCCTTATATAACTTCACTAAAATCCCATGTGTGTTAATTGGCACTGGTTGTCTTGATGTGTATCTGTGCTTATGTGTGCTTGTGACATGTGTTGTTATGTCTGCTGCTCCTGTTTGCCTCCACTCGTGTTTCCAGTTGTTGTCTCCTCCATGTGTGTCACCTGTGTCTTCCCCTGTTTATACCTTCCCCTCTTGCTGTTTCCCTGCTGGATTGTTAAATCTGTCTGGCGCAGAGATGCCCATGTGTGTTTCCCCTGTTGCTCGTGTTTTTGGACCTTGCCTGTTTCCAGATCCCACTCCAGCCTCGCCCTTCCAGATTCCAACCCTCTGAATTTTTGCGAGAAAATAAAGTCTTTGTCAGATACCATCCTGTCTTTTGGGTCTGCCACGTTCGTGACAAAATGTAAAGCAAGTTGCTTTAACTGGTGATGAGTTATTTAGAATTTTCATCAACTATGGAAATAAATCCAGCACTTTTTACAGAACTGATTTATTTACTTATTTTCTGCACAATACTGCTGAGAAGCTCAACGTCTGTTTGAGGTTTTTGTGTAGGTTGGACCGGCGATTGGTCGTAATTTATAAACCTCTCTCAGTGCCTCAGGTCCTGCAAGTGTGTGTGTGTGTGTGTGTGTGTGTGTGTGTGTGTGTGTGTGTGTGTGTGTGTGTGTGTGTGTGTGTGTGTGTGTGTGTGTGTGTGTGTGTGTGTGTGTGTGTGTGTGTGTGTGTGTGTGTGTGTGTGTGTGTGTGTGTGTGTGTGTGTGTGAGATGGAGTGTATATCCATGTATCTCTTATATAACATCTAACTTTCTATATCTCCGCAGCCATAATCATCTCTGTCCGTCTCCACAGTGTGTATCCACCCGAGGTTTAGATACCGATTCCAGCAGGATTACTACTTACACACACACACACACACGCACACATATCATCCCAGCACGTATTACACCCCCCACTTTAATCCTAAATCCCCTCGGGGTCAATCAAAAAGTTCCAGGTCACAAAGTTATGAGGGAGGGAGGGTAGTCCGTGCCTGTTGCCCTCCTCGTCCCACCGGCTGAGGATTACAGCGACTGACAGTGGGGTGGTGGTGGTGGTGGTGGTGGGGGGCGTTGTCTCTAGTGGGGACAGTTGCCGGGAGTCACACGCAGCCGACTGAATTATCCCGCTGGGTCATGTAGAAATGCACACAAGCTGGTTCGCTCTCATCCTCGCTCCCCTGCAGACGCCTTAGTCTTCCTTTAAAGGATAAAGCTTCTTCATGATGCCTCCGGCTTTCTTTTGTCGAGCTCTCTGTGAATATAAAGCACGATTAGAGGCGGATCAGACCTGCGATCCTGCAGAAAGCATGCTAAATTGCAGATTCATTCAAACATTTATGTAAGTTTTGCAGGGGGATCGAGAAAGAATGACCTGTTCAAACCTGAGTGTGTAAATGATGGTTTTGTTTGCTTTAGACTCTTTTAACACAACAACAATCTGCTGGAAATTAAGACTGAGACGCGCATTATAGTTCACTTGCTGGTTGCTCAATCGCACTACAAACACAAACGTAACAACTTCAGTTATACAGAATTTAAAATATTAAGTTTTGTTCAAGCACCAAAAACAAGTTGGCACTTAGCTAGTACCCATGCTAATGTCAATTGATACTTTCCAGTTCACCTGCTCGTTGCTAAAGGTGTGTCAAAATTGTACAACGCATTTTTAAAGCTTTTCAATAAATAACGGAGCGTTAGAAATTAAAGTAAAGCAGCTTTACTGGAAATATTTCTACATAGCTAGCAGCAATACAAAGGAGTTTTCACCAACGTGAACAAGCAACATTTGAGTAAGTTTGAACTCGAAAGCTGACTGCTTACCAAACTAAGAATCAGGCCATTTTTGACACAATTCACCGACGTTGTAATCGTAGACTCGTGCAGAAGCGACTTCACAGCCAGTGACCGCTCCGAGCTGCTGATGGCGAGATCCGCAGCATAATTCTGCTTACTGACTCATGTGTCTCATTCAGATGATTTATGTTCTTATTTGCCATGCTCCCCTGCCTCCCTACATGCCCCCCCCCCCCCCCCCCCCCTCTCGGTGGTTTGGAGCTCTGCGGGGATAAGGAAATAAATGTTCTCGGAGCAAAAAACAAATCGCCATGAGAACACGCACACCTGTGACGCACGCTCTCCTCACTCCGACAGGAATAGAATCTTCGGTGCTTTCATCCTTTCATCGTGCACAAAGAGGAGGAGCGGACTTTATGTATTGCGGAGGTCGTAGGAGGAGGGCGTTGCGGCGGGTCTAATTCACCTGTTTTTGATGCCCATTCATGTGCTAATGTGGACTTTTGTGGCTTTACAGTGATGGTGATGAAGCGTGCAGCATCCACACAAACAACACACACACACACACACACGCTGATCTCTCTGGGTGGTCGGCATTTCGGGCTTCTAATTCAATTTGATTTATGGCTGGGTCTAACAGATCAGTGTTTGAAAGGTGCACCCTGAGGTCAGAGGGCACGAGAACATCTGCGGTGCTAAAAACGACCGTGACACACTTCCAGGTCTTTAAAGACGAGACGGTATGCAGCAGGAAGGAGGGTCACCTGGTCAGCTCGCGGCAGCTGGAGGATGTTGAGGAGGCTTCTGTTGATTTTTTGGGGGAAAAAGATAGCAGAAAAGATATCAAAGTGTGTCAGGATAAGACTAATTTTGCACATACTTGATGTCAAGCAAATTTTTTTGTTGTTATTTTACAAGTAATATAGGCAACTAAATAGTCGTGAGAGGAAGAAGATCATTTACCGTATTTTACACACTTTATTAACACACTTCAGTTAGTTTATTGACTGGCCTTGTGGATTATTATTAAAAAGTGAATTATGTGTCAAAATATACTGATATATGGCATGTGTGACCATGAGATCATCATCAGAAAGCTGCAACAGAAGAAAATCCATTATTACCGTAATACACTTACAAGCTGCACAACCTAATTTAAACTGTAAATGAAAACATACGTGAAAGCAGAAAGAGCATGTGAGAAAATTGTGAGCGACATAACTGTTACCGAGATGAAGAAAACTAAGAAGGCTCCTCTTCTAAGAATGTTAAAATTCACGGAAGTTTCTGGAACAGCCTGTGGATCAGGATTATCATCAGTTACAGCTGGACATGGACAAATATATGTGACTTATACTTATACTCTCTACTCACTACTAACTATTTCTGGAAACCACTAACCGACCCACGTCGTTTCAAGCCTAAAGCTAATTACTTCCATTTATAGCCTCTTAACAGCCTTAACCTAACAGCTTGATTATGTAACGTCAACTTGACAAAATGTTTTTTGCGAGCTGGTTAATCACGGCATTGCGTAGCCTATTGACATAATTTCACTTAAGCAACCGAACTACGTAAACATGCATCGTAGCTCAGTGGCAGCTAATAGCACCATGAGCAAGAAAGACAAGAAACTGGTGATTTCACCATGTCTATGGGCCTTATAGTATCCAGTTACATCAATTCAAATGAGTTTTTTGTCTATGTTGCTCATCTATGACAGTAAAATGATACTTTAATACAAAAACAATGATAACCTAATGAGGTGGATAATGACAGTGATTTTAGTTTATAACAGCAGCTCACACTCTTTCATAATTTTCATCTTCGAAATTGTATTTCTCGTCGTGCCTTTGCAGTCCAATAATTAAGCGCTTCTACTTGAATTCTTCAGTTTTAGAAATTCCTTCAGCGGTGGCTTTTTATCTGAAGTGATGTACCACATCTGAGAGATGAAGATCTCGCCAGACGAAAGGATGTGAACATTCCTGTAACCACTGGGGCACCAATTTGAAGTCTGGCATTCAGTTCTCTTAATGTACCCTGGTGCCAATTAGCAAACGCTGACATGCTAATAAGCACCCGTGGTCTCTGGGGCGCTATTTTTTTTGATGTTTTAAAGTTATGTCCTCTGACTGGAGCGTGGCACCGACAGACAGGCATGAGTTAAAGCCTCTTTATTTTTTTTACCCTTTAAGTCACGACACGAAACTTTTTGTCCGACGAGCCGCTCCGAGGCGCCGTGTGGCATTTGAATTCTTGAGTACCTTGTTGGAGAGACATGAATGTTAAACTTTAGAAGTGATATTAAATTACCGCAGCTTTATTAGATCCTAACAATTTTACTTTTCAAGAAGAGGAGGCATATTTGAGGCATTTGAGCAGGCGAGGCTCATTTTTCTGGAAGAGGTGGAGGAGTTTCATTAGATAATTGTCAACATGGTTGATTGTTTGCCGGCTAAAAAAACATATAAAAATAAATCATTTTTTTAAACCAAAAAGTACGTATATCATAAATGTAGATGTAATATCATAAAATAAGTAAATGTAAAATAATAAATATTAAAATAATGTATAAGAAGAATATAATAATAAGTAAGTGAATCATAAAATGAGTAAATGCAAAAATCATAAAATGTAAGTAATTCTTTATGGTAAATTTCCTAAATGCAACTTCAACTTTCTGTATATCAAGGCAACTAGCTTTGTTTACGAGGTTTAACGTGTCTTTTTGCGCCTTTATTAATTGGAAACTTCTTGAAAATGTCTCTTTCTGAAGGTTTCAGTCCTCTGGGTGAGAATCTGCTGCTTTCTGTGAGCTGGGGGGGGGGGGGGGGGGTCACATGTTCTCCCCCGTTTTTCATTTCTGTCCAAATCCAGAAGAAACTGTATTTGTGAGTCTAAACGTGTTGAACAAATCAATAATGTGAAAAGCAGTAATTACTGTGTTTGAAACACACCACACTTCTCCGCCAGGCTTCATTTGTGTTCCCTTTGTACATCAAAACTATTTACATAGCCGGCTGGAAAGGAAGCCGTGGAGGAGCTGCCTTCATTAATTCTGACAGGTGGAAAGGGAACCGTCACAAAAATTTCCTAAGCATGAAATGAGCCTTTGTTTCACCGACATGCAGTTTAAATTAGGCGACGCCTCTTTGAAGTCGCCCTCAACATTTCTGGCGAGGAGAAAACAAAATGTCTAAAATGTTTTCAGCCCATTTGATTGGTTTTCTTGCTGGAGGACTCGATCACATGCCGATGTGATCCTCCTCACTTGTGGCTTCCACCTTATGGCGGCCACATTTGTCTTTCCACTTTGAAGTGGCAACAGAGAGAATGAAACTGTAAAGAACAAAAAAAAAACAAAAAACAAGAGAAAGACAACACCACTCGTTGTTTTGTGTAGCTTGAATCCAACAAGTACACATCAGCAAATTAAAATAATACAAGGGATTTAAAGGAGCTTCAGCTCAGATGAACTCCTGCTGTCTCGATACCCCCAGAATACTGCGAGGGAAAAGCTCAACCCAAAAAAAACCATGGGAATTATTGATGAAAAGTGGGTTACCAGAGGCTGCTCTCAGAATCTGAATGTTCACATGTACAGTCGGTCCTCTGACTCACTGCAAGAAGGAACAATGAATAAAGAAGAAATGTTTCAGAAATAACTGTGAAAAGTCAAGTTTGAGCTTAGATGTTTGCAATTATGATGAGTCATATGTATGCCTTGCAGGTACGACCATTCCAGATACAGGAATTCTTGGTATTCGCTTCCCTGATGTGTTCCAGTATAAAATGTCTCAACATCTAATGAATAGATTCTTGTCCTTTTTTCCTTTCCAGACTGAAGCCTCCCCTCGTCCCCTGACGTTGGTGTTGTTGTTCCCCTTTAAAATCAACACTAAGAACGAGTGAAAATGTCTTTGACAGGTCAACAATCACATGGAAGCTTCAATTTGTCCACTTCATTAGTTAAGGAGCAAACACCAGCAAAGAATAAAACATTTAGCACACCCCAAGACAAAAAGATAGTTTTTTCAAAAATCAATCAACAACTGTTTTTAGATGGTATCGGCAAAACTGAACGGCCATTGTGGGCTGCTTGTTGGTCGGATGTAGTTCACAACAACAACAACATGAAAACAACAAAGGGAGAGAAAAAAAAGCATCATTTTTGCGTTTTTCGTTTCAGGGAGGTTTAGTGTTGACACAGCAACGTTTTTGAAAATGATGCCCGTTTACACGGAAACGGCAGAAACGCGAACAAAAATGTAGCTTCAGTGTCGTCTCCATAGACTCGCGAAAGCAGTTTCACTTTGTTTGCAAACCTTCTCTCATCGGTGCATGTGTAAGGACACATCGAGCTAGCTGTAGCTGTTACATAAAACTGGTGGACTGCCGGTCGTTACTGAGGCTTGAAAAGCATTCCATCCAACTTAGCTTTACTAATATCATGCTGATTTCATGCAAAATTAAATGAGGAACTATCAAGCTTGCAGAAGAATAAAGTAACACAAATAATACAGAGATGGCACACTTGAAATGGCTGCCAAGAACAATCATTTCAGAGGATTTTGTAAGCGGAAGCACTAATGAGAGCTCCTGCTGTTTGATTGCCTGGACCCTTTAATGAAGGCAGTGGTATATACTGCATTAACTCGTTGAACCTACTATACATCACTTGAATCAAAAAGGATTTCTTGCATGTATTTGATCTATTCCAGCTCCAAGAGACGTTGATAAAACCCTCATATTCGTCTGAGTAAATGTTCCTTGTTTGACTATAACGACCGTGTTTTATCATTGCACCAGAGAAATGTGATGGCATGATGGTTTTTTTTGTTAAAACAAAGGAAATTAAACTTTAATCCCTACATATTATTTAGTATGACGCCATCGTGCGGATGATTTGTGATGAGTTTTGAGTCAGGACAGGAAGTGGGAGGTTCGGGGGTAAAAGGCAGCAGCAGAAGAAACTCTGGCATGAATGCGATGTGGGAAAAACCTTCTTTTTTATTATTGTTATTCA
Organism: Blennius ocellaris; assembly: GCF_963422515.1. NCBI lineage: Eukaryota > Metazoa > Chordata > Actinopteri > Blenniiformes > Blenniidae > Blennius > Blennius ocellaris. The sequence continues at coordinate 8,068,023 of NC_137670.1, read as the reverse complement.
GGAACACGCTGTAGGGAAGTGACAAAAAGAGGTGTCATTGTGACTTATGGGAGGAAGTGACACGAGGCAGGGGATGATTTGTAGGCACCAGTGCGGTTATGTTAAAAAAATAAAGAAGAGAACTTTGTTGTTTTGAGGTTTGATTCAGCACACGTTGGTTGTCCTGACTGTATTTCTGTATATTATAGGCTTGGATTAGAGCGTGAAATCTCATCAATGCCCCGTGGGAATCGTGACTGAGACACAAAGAGTGAGAGTGCAGGTGAATTTTAAGCCAGGCTGTCTTGTAAACCCCTGCTGTCTGTCACTGATTGTGACATTGTGCTTATCCTTTAAGCATTACATCAAATCAGATAAAACAGCGTCTTCCTGCAAGCTTGTGCAAAAGTGTTGTTGCTTTTAAACTCCTTTTATGATGCATCCTGCAAAGAAAAGAAAAAAAAAGATAGATAGACGTGTTACATAAGTTGCATTGAACTTCTTCTTTGTGCAACTGGTTTTTGAAAGCTTTCCTGGGGGCCGTAAAGAAAACACAGACAAGGCTAAAATGCTTGCAGCGCGACCGTATTTTCCGGAGTTATGAGTCGCACCAGTCATGCAAAGAAAGAAAACGTATATTACATTTAGCATGTCCAGATGTAACTGTTGATAATCCTTCAAAAACAAATTTGGGCTTTTTGGCCCATGATTAGTAGCCTTAATAATGCAAACTCCACAAGTACCAAGAGAGATAAGAGATGGTTTTCTTTAATGCTGCACTCATTTCAGTCAACTTTTGTCTTTTCAACCTCGAGATAAATTCGCTAAAGAAAGAAAGCATGAACTTCTCCAGTCACAGTTTATATTAATTGTCTAGGTCTGAACTTGTTTCTCTGGTGTAAAAAACTTGCAAGACATGTTAGTTTCTCTCAATCAAATAAAAAAAAATCAAAGTGAAAAGCCACAAAACAATTTTGTGTGTTTAATTTTTCTTACTTGGCCAAAACTACTAAAAAAGGATCTAAGTGCGATGAAGTCAAATGCTCATTAAATAAACCTAACTTTGTAATGGCGGCCTAACCGCCACTGTCACTCACTTGCCTCCCTCAACATATTTCTCATTAAGGTCAAAATACTTTTTTTTCCCCCTTGCTGAAGCTAAACTGGAAAGGAATTATCTTTAAAAGTCAAGCCTCCTCTGCCCACCTAATATGTGAGCGACAGACGGGCTGTAAGCCTCGGAGCTTTCAGATGGTTTATTTTAGCCTCGGTGCGATCGTGTGCCAGGAGAGTCGAACTGCGGGGACACACACACACACACACACAAACAGCAACTCTGAAATTTAAATGGACGCTCAAACAAACTTAAGACCACAAGCTGCTGTTGCAGCTTTGACACTGGCAGCATATGGTCATGACGTCTCTTCTCTTGGCGTCATGAAAGCGCAGCTAATTGCCGCTATGACGGAGTAGCGGCCAGCGCTGCTAAGGGGACGCGTTGGGTCTTTCCCGACGCTCCCTGGCTGCATCTCTGTAACAGCTGGCCGCCTCAATCAGATGTGTTGGTGCGACTGGACGCCGCCGCCTCGGACTCTTTTTAGATCAGTGCCTGTGCAGATTATAGATATTCTCCGTGGGCCTGTCCTGCCGAGCCAACCGGTCCCCTTAATCCACTTCCTGTCAGCGAGCGTAGCCCGAGCCAGATGAGCCAGATGTGCGCGCACATATCCGCCGGCGAGTGCTTAGCACTCAAATCTTCAAGTTTTGGCGTGCAACGTCGACTTATGCAACGTTTAACACGGGCTAACGGCCATCACCCCGTCCGCACCGAGGGTTATCTGTCAAGTGAAGCATTCCCTGGAGGTACGATTCAAGGGTGTTAGAACAAAAGCGTCCTACTCCCCTCTCGGGGGAATGGAAATCATCCGTCAGGGCCCGGCCTCCCCGGTCTGTCTCTGCTGGTATTGATCACGGTCTGCTCGGTGCGGCCTCGGCTGGGCGGGCCGGCAGCACGCATGATAATACAGAATCTCACCGCTGCCTCATAACCTCTATAACTCCCGGAGACTGGAAAGATTAAGTTCCAACTCGCAAATGATTAATCAATTCCAATTACTCTCCATGTGATCAATCATATTCTCATTAATGTCTCGCGTGTTGCCCACAGCTGCGCCGAGCCGATTACCAGTCAGGCCTCCCGACTCCAACCGCTTTATTGCCCAAGTCCTCGTAAAACACATTTCATGGGCTTGTAGGAAGCTGAGGCAGGCGTGTTTCGGTTGCTACCACCTGATGTTTGCATGTCAGCAGTGACTTGGGTCTCTTGTCTTGTAACTCAAGAACAGCGCCCCGCCGGTCGTCAGGATCCGCGCTCGCTACGATTTCACGGTGGGAGAAGGAAACTCATCATCAGTCACGGTAGCAAACGGTCACATATTACGTTACGCGCTCGGGTTATCGCCGGGCCAAAGGCTGTGGTGTGTTTATTAGTGAGTCACGTTTTCCGGGTCACTCCCTCGTTCGGCGGCCTGTCTGACCGTTTCCGTGTGAAGAGGAGCAGCGAGGCAGAAATACCGTTAAGTGAGCTCAGTCCTCATGCAACTGGAGCCTGACATATAGATGATCTGTGCCACTTTGCCCCCACCCCCCACCCCCCACACTGCTCTCTGTTCCCTTTGGGCTCCTGACTGCACTTTATCCGGGCTTGAACGGGACTGCGTGCCGAGGTCAGGTGAGGCTTTCAACAACATTTCTCTAAACGCGGTCCGGATTTAGTGATGTATGAACGCACAACATGTACAAAGTGAAGCCGTTGAGGGAGCAGAGCAGGAGGTTGGGATCAGGCGTTGACTGTAAAGCTCCGCAGGATCATGCGCCACAGGGGTCAAACATCAGCTGATTTTGAACGCATGCAAAAACACAGATATGTCGGGAAACCAATAAGCGGCCATTTCAAATGGTATCGGCCTGATTCAGTGGCCATTGTTTGTTCTTATCAGTCACACCGGTGTGAGGTTACAGGTCCAACCCCCTCAACCAATCACAAACTTACTATGAAAAGCATGACGAGCCACAAGGTATTTAACACAACCGAAGGCAAACACATTGATTTTTAAAAAAAAAAGAAAAATCGATTAACTATTTAAATGGTATCGGCCATTGTTTGTAGGTCAAATCTAGTTCACAACTGAAGCCCCGTTTACGTGAAGTGAAAACGCGTCGTTTTTACATCGTTTTCATTTGAGACATTGAATTTAGCTCCCAAACAATAATATCATTACTTATCTTTATCCTTAATGCCAGCTTTTAGACAAACATAACTTTTATTTGATTTTTAATACAGTATTCACATCCTTAATGTTGTTTCCAATTCAAATCCAAAGTTATAAAACTATCTCACTTGGTTCGGTTACTTTAGCAATGACACTAGCATTTTTTTTATTTTCAAAGTTTTGCCAAAAGACGCACACTGAAGACAGCTGGAGTTTGAACATCATGTAAGATAAACTGCAAGGATACGGTTCTTCATGGGTCTGTCACATTCTCCATTTTCTCCACTAACACCTTTAAACTTTGAACAGTTTAGTTTTTTTTGTTCACTTTAATAGAACTAAGTGTGACACATCCTGAATGTCATCTTTGGTATTATTACAATTTGAGGTCACCCTCATGCCTTGTTGCTCAGGCAGCAACAGTTGGGCGGTACTGCTGCCTGTTTAAAGGTTTGATCAGATCTGGCTTTTGGGACACTGGAGTTGCAAAGTGCAGCTGAAGCTTGGGCCGGTGTTGACACAGCAAGCAGAAAAGCTGTGTGATTATTTCATTTGATCCTATTGGTGTGTGCGGGGAGCCAACAGGAAGTCAGCCAATCTGGCCAGAGGAAGTCTGCGTCCACTCAGCTGTCTCGACTGGAGAGGGACGCTAATGCTCATTGCTAATGGGCCCAAAACCTTGGAAGCTTAAGGAAGCCCAGATCCACTTAATATATTCATGGAGAACAGCCGGTCAGATTAAATGACCTCTGTGTCTTTTGTGACCAGCTGTGTTTGATTCTTCACCAGCAGTAGAAGAGAAAGACGAAGGAAATGAAATGTGTTTTAAATTATCTTGAAACTGAGAGTTTGTCCTGTTCAGGATCTGCCAACTCAGCAGACTGCATCTGTTTTTAACATGTTTCGATTTTTTTTTTTTTTGTGGTTTGCTCATTCTTAGATGCTGTTATCTGTTCTGTATCTATTCTGATGCTCTTGTTTTTTTATTCTCTTTGTTTTACCACAGATTTTGATGTTATGGCACACCTATATTCCATAAACAAACTAAAGGTGTAATGAACTTATTTGAACGGGTGTTAACCATTGGCACAAGGCCAATGTATTAACACAATTTCTTTTTCCAACTTGGTCAAACATAGCAATCTAAAAATGTATTCATGAGAGCTCATGAACATTCCTGGAGTGTAGTTATAGCTCTGCTGAGTGACCTTACTTGGAATTCATGAAAATAGTCTCTTATGGGGACTGCAGATGTTGTTTCACAATCAAACATGATAAAACTGCACCGGTGCCTGACTCATTTAATCCAGGGTGTGAATTCATTTTGTGGTGCACCAAGAGAATGGACATTCTCAGCAACACATGGCCGTGAGTCAGTGTCATTCATGTCCTTCACACAACTACAGAAGTAATACTAATGTGTCCCCCAAACAGCAGAATCAATAGTGCTTCTAATATGCACGCCATGTCTGCCATCTTGGAGGTGAGCGATCTCCACGCTGTCCTGCTAAATCAATGGGCAGATGGCTCCTCGGCATCACTTCAGTTAAATTCAAATTTTCTGCTTCATGTTTGATTAGTATTCGAAATGTTGTGTGATTGCGAAGAGGTGGCCGCCGCACCTCTCCTGTGTGTTATTTCTTGTAGCGGCTGCCGACAGACGAGAGTCCCTTTGCCTCTGATTAAACCCTTGAAGCAAGGTCTTCAGCCTGCCAAGAACTCTTGTGTGTGTGTGTGTGTGTGTGTGTGTGTGTGTGTGTGTGTGTGTGTGTGTGTGTGTGTGTGTGTGTGTGTGTGTGTGTGTGTGTGTGTGTGTGTGTGTGTGTGTGTGTGTGTGTGTGTGTGTGTGTGTATGCGGGAGGCCTCAGGGAGAGCAGGGGAGGTGAGGCAGCGGCGCAGCTCTGTCTGCACGTGCACGCCTGACCACGTTGTCGAACAAACTTTGGGGGGGGGGGGGGGGGTAGGGACACTGGCAGGGTGTCAGTCTGCTCCAGTGTCTGCACACAGAGGGTGGAGGGAGGTGGGAGGGGAGGCAGATGAAATGGAAAAAAATGCAGGTGACCCGTGGCGCTTGCCAGGTTACACGTTAGCTAACTGGCTCGTGGCTAAACGGGACGGATCAGGGAGCCACAGACGGGCCAATCACAGACAAGCGTCTGCAGACTGTGAACAAAGTGTGGGAAGATGCAGACCAGCCCTGTTATTCTGTTGAAGAAGAAAAAAAAGCAAACGAGCTCCGAGGCGATGAATGCAAGCTTATCGCGAGCACACTGCCAAAGCTAATATCTGCCAGGCGAGTTATCTTTTAACACATTAGCACAGACAGTGATTACACACAATCAACACAAAGCAATAACGAATGTCTTTCAGGCACACATTCAGTGGCACTGTGCAAAGCATTATAGGACTGACAATTGAGGCTGTCAAACATACGGACTGTGGGCCAGAGCTGGCTCGCCAAACCACCAAGCAAAATAAAAAAAAAAAACATGCATTTTTTTTTTAAAGAAACCTCTCATGAGTAGCAGACATAATACAACACCGAGACCTGAGCTGAGATATCGGTGATGCTGCCATGATGTCAGGGTGAGCTGAGGAGATATTTCACTTTATTTTATCATCATTAAAATTGGCTTTATGCTGAGATTTGAGTTATTTTGGGTAATAATGGTTTGTTCTTTGTGAAACTATAGACATTTCCATCACCTATGCTCTAAGCCACAGCAAAGAAAAACTTTAAAGTTTAAATTGAAAGAACAATATTGGCACTATTTTACCAGTCTGGTTGTATGTGGCTCCTGAACTGAAATGTGTTTGACACCCCCCCCCCCATCTATGAAATCAGATCCCTTTATTCTATATATATATATAAACCACATGCTTCACTTTATATACTGAATATATGTACATCTGAACACCCACACAGAGCTGTGCTTCGGTGGTCTTAAAAAAATAAAATCCCTCAAAGTTACTCTCTGGCTGACCTTGAAAAGCGCGCACACACACACACGCACACACACACACGGTCATTAAGACCTGGTTCTGTATTGTGCTGGGACTGCAGTGAAGGCTATTACACTCCCTGGTTCTGTCTCTCAATAATGCATGATTAATTAGCCGACTCTGAAATAGAGTGAAACCGAGCACAGGCTGGAAACTAAAGAGGAGCTCAATGTCTCACTCACACACACACACACACACACACACGGGCTCCACTGTGCATGCCTTTTTTCAGAATTCTGCCATGTACTGTAAGTTTATACTGCATCTCCTGAGGATTACACTGAGTACAAATCTTACAGCACTTTATTTAACTCCAGTAACAAAAAATATTATCATATCGACTGAATAACTCGCATCAAATTGGTTCCAGCGCCACATGACAGCAACAAGTTCGAAGAATCAGATGTGCATCGTCATGTTTCAATTCATTTGTATTCTGCACATTTAAATACTTTAGTTTTTGGTGTAAGATGAATGCATCCATTGAGGTTAAAAATAGCAATTACAGTATTAAATCCCTCCTTCATATCCCATGGTCACTTTCCTTTTAAGATGTCGTCATCGAACAGATTTATAATAGATTTATCATGAGAGCGACCCCTTAAGTTCCCTTTAACAAAACACAACAGATAAAAGCTTGCCCCCCCCCCCCCCCCCCCGTGTAACATCTGTAAAATGATTAATATCCAACATAAGTCAGCAGACAGAATCTCATGTTTGAAATGTTAGAAAGGTTTCAGACGCAGAGCCTGCAAAAAGGTATTTGTACGAAGTCATTTATATTCAAATGCTGTGGGTTGAATGGGAATGAGTCACTAATCCACATGTGCAGTGGGCCGCACAATACGGATGTAAGCCAAATTACAAGAGGAACCATTCCAGCTGTGTGCGCCAGGTGAGGAGCTTTTAATGGTTAAAGACTGGCCGCCGTGGCTGGAGTTTTCATGTTCTCTCGTGCACACATGATTGTGTCCAGGTGCTCTCTCGGTTTTCTCCCACAGTCTCAAAACATGATCCTGACTTAATGAAAAGTCGAGTCTCTATGCTGCCTGGTTCTTAATGTTTTAAACATTGGCTCATATATTTATGAAACAGTTTTTTTTTTTAAATATATATATATAAATTAGCAAAGATCGCAGCGTGCACGTGATAAATCATTGCATTTGAATTTTTTTTTTTTAAATGCATGCCTCAACACTTAAAATGAGTGATGAGTGACATTTCTGCAGAGCACACTGTCTGATTTATATTTTATACATCCCTTCTTCTCGCAGCCCTCGCGCCTGGGCCAAATCCTTGTGAAAATCCTCAGACTTCACTTCCACAGTCTGCGAGTTTCCAAGTTTAGTCAACGAATGCCGTCCTGTTTCCACAAGCTGAAGCCTTCCAGCAGGCTCACCGGTCTGTCCCCGGGCGGTGGACTGTGAGTGAGTTGCAGGGGGTCAGAGACGGAGTGAGAGAGAGAGTGTGTCGTCCATGAATAGGGAGTATTCAATGCTGCCTGCTTCCCACAGAGACTCGTCCCAGGCTGGAGTTTCAGCCCGGCATGAAATCCAAAACTCTCCCAACGCATACCCTGACTCCCACCAGAAACACTTTATTGATTCCTCCATATTGTGGCATTGCTCGGGTGAAAACGGATCACGACAGAGCTCCAGGCAGGACGGCCCAAGATGATACCGCATGGATACACAAACACAAGACGACATTATGAGTCAGCGTCGGCTGCTGAAGCCATTTGCCTTCGTCGGGCTGCCTTACCCTCGGTGATTGTCAAGGACAGAGCAGGAGTGAGCTCGGTCAGCCCAAGACAAGATGCAAAGTCTACTGTTTTGGTTCCTTTCGAAAAAATAAGCCACTGTCCACATGAGCAAAAACTCTCCTTTGTCTCCCCGTCATGCTTAAAAAAACATTCTGTGCAACACGGCTCGAGATGATGTCGTGCATATGCCAGGCCTTTAGGTGGCACTGTAACTGCCACAGAAATACAGCAAAAACATAGGACACAGAGAATACTCATGCTCATCCTCGTATGCGAGAAACCCAAATTATCAGCTGACAAGCGTCAGTAGCTTCTGCAGCTCATCCTGGAGCTTGTCGTCCGCCATTGTTGTTCTTGTTAAGTGACGTCGTGAGGTTATCAGGTCGAGAGGCGCGGCAGGAGGTGAGGTTGACATCATCGTTTTCCACAAATGTGCGTCTTGTCCGTCCACACCTCACACCTCAAATTTCCCCTCTCTGGAACCCGTATTAAAAAAAAAAAAACTCAAAACGTTTTCGGGCTCATCCCCTTGTGGATGATCTGCCAAACCCTTAAACGTTAAACTGCTTTTAAAGTGAATTTAAATGGGAATCAGTCTTGTTACTGTAATAATAAAAGTAACTGCAGTAAAGACCTGTCATCTTGGTCGTAGCTACATTTGTCCAGATTGTGTGGGATCAAGAAGTTAACATTTTTAGCGTTAGCGTTTAGCAGTAGCTGTTGTCGCCACAATTACTTTTTCACAAATCTTCTGAAGGAAGAAGTCATTGATCCTGAACTAACTCACGCCACCCGCGCATACATAACAGATGCTCTACTGTTACCCAACATTAGCATTAGCCTGCATCCGCATTAGCTATGGTATAGCATCAGTGTTGCCAAAGTAACCCTGACGAGGTCATCTGATTACTGACTGTGTCGTGCTGCGACTCTAAAAGCTTCTTCAAATTTGACGTTGTGTTTTCGAAGCTCGATAACACTTTGTTGCCAGCACAAGTGTAACAACAAACCTTTGTGTTGTCGTCTTTAGCTGACACGAACTCAAAATAGTGACTATTCCCAGCTAGAAATCCGACGTCTCTCTTCCCTGCATTGTTGTTTACGTTTGTGTCGCTGGCTGCTTGGTGAGTCGTTCTCATGCAGAAAACCGTGCTTACTTGTATACAAGACGTCGGTCCCCGAGGTGCAAAACAAGAACAAATATGTCTTTTTACAATGGAAACATGATAGCGCACAGTGAATTGGGTAAGTAACTTTAGATTAGATTTCTGGTTAGGAAATGGCGCGTTCGATTACTTGTTACTGAAAGAAGTGGTCATATTATAGCAACATATAACTGACATCACTGTTTCGCATCCCCTTCTTGTCATAGCCTGTCAAATTTGTCCAGATTATACTTATTTGAGTTATTTTGACCCGTGGGCCACATGTTTGACACCTGACCTAGATAATAGAGCATCTTCCTCTATTTGTTGTAATGTCTGCTAATGAATCGGCTAATAAGTGCGTCGCAGCAGTCTTCTATTTGGAGTCTTGGTTAATATGACAATCTGTGCATCTTTTGCCATAATCCTCAAATAACAGACTCACTCTCTGCACTCTCAAATCACATCCCTGAACCTTGTCTTTTTTCTTTCTTTTTTTTCCCCCCTCCCTAATTTTGCATCTAACAGCAGAGATCTGTCATATTCAGGAGCACAGATGCAGGTTTGGATTTAGAGACAAGCTGCAGATTGCTGTGCATGATTAGTTCGCTCTGGAGGTACATTCGTGTATTTCCGTCCCTCCTTCCACGGGAGGGATGAACAGGTTGATTGAGAGGAAGACGATGAGAGTGAAGTCTGGGCTTTATGTAACTACCCAGAGTGAATGAATCCGGTTACAAAATGAATCTGTGAGGTCATGAAGAATAAAAGGATTCAGCCATTATTCCACCGCACTCATAAATGTTGCCAGCAAATCTTTTTTGAAATTCAGGAGAAAAGCATTTGAAATGAGACCAGCATCAGTCGATTCCCTCCTTTCGCTGTTTCTTGGCAAAGTTGAAGTCACTGATGCTTCGCCAGCTTCCCAACAAGAAGCCCAATTCGGTTCCATTTTATTTATATAGCACCACATACAACACAGTCATTTCTAAGTACAGAGAGAAACCCAACAAAGCCCAGAACATTAGAGCTGCACTAATTTATATTTTTAGATGATCTTTCGAAAAAAAAATAAACAAAAAAAAGCAATGAAAAGTTTAATTGTCTTTGAGCTTTTTGTGTTGGTTTAATGCTTTGTTTGAGCCTCATTACCTTAAAAAAGAAACTAAATAAAGTTCTGATAAACCCACTTTAAGCATGCAAATATAGATAGCAATTAGCTGGTTGAACAAGAAAATTTCCATCAAAATTAGGAAATAAAACAAACATCCGGTTTACATCCACCCAAACTGATGGAGAGAGTTACTGTGTGTTGCCATAGTGTTAATCCAAACAACCTCTCAAGTCTTAAATTCACAAACTGATTTAAAAAGTGCCCATTGTTTTATGTTTCAAATATCGTCAAGAACTGACTGAAGGCGGCCTCACAATTTTGTCAATATTACAACAAATGCTACGGCGCATGCGCACCACAGCCAGAGTAAATAGTTCTCGGACATAAACAACAATGGCGGACTCCAAAGTGTCATGACTCCTGGTCCATATTCTCCTGGGACTTGGTCATGTTATAGTTAAGAGTATAGTTGTTCATATCATTATTGTTCTCTGTGCGCATGTGTGAGTGGTTTTATTCCAAAAACAAATAACAGCACCTACTGCTGGCCCTAGATGACAACTGCATCATTTTCGGCGTTTCTGTCGTTTCCATACAAACGGTTGTTTGTTAAATATTGCCATGTATACTCAAAACTGCTCTGAAACAAAAATGCAGAAACTATGCAGTGTCATGTTTGTGCTCATCTATATAAGTTTAAATCTTTAGTACATTAGGCTTTCGTAGGTTACTTCCTACAGTTGCAATTGTGGCGACAGTCTTCACCCCGAACTTTGACCTAATGGTCAACGAAGACAACACATTGACCCAAAACACACATAAAACTGTATTTTGTGCCCATTCAGCAGGCCAGACCCAACCAATATGGGAAGTTTTTGGGCCCAAATTAGAAGAATAAAAACAAGTGTACAGTCACATACTTGTGAGCCGGCGGGGGAGAAGTGCTGGTACGGACCCTGCTCTGAGAGCAGGTTTGCCCAAGCTGTTTGCTCTGGCCGGGCTCCAGACTTCAGCCTCTCACACTGTGACTGAGTGCAGCAAGAGGAAGAGGGGGGGGGTTACAGAACATTTTGTGGAGAAAAAGCACAGATAAGAAGAACAAACTGTTACAGGGAAAGTGGGCAAATATTGCAGAGTTAAGAATAAAGGGGGAAAACGCTTACGCAACGGAAAACAGGGTACGAGGGAGGTACGCAGTCAGATGTGACGGAGGAGCACCGAGGAGCGTGTTCGGGTTGGTTTTCTCTGACCTTTTGTTTTGATGTGGGCCAATTTGTGATTAATGGGTTTTTACACAGACTTGGAGTCATTCTCCACGTCCCTGAGACATTCCTCTCAGCCTGATCCTCCCCTGATCCCACACTGTGGACCGCAGACAGTCCACACAAAGGGCTGAGTAAATGCCCCGCAGGGCACAGCTCAGAGGGACCGGACCGACCGCTTCAGGCTGTGTGCACAAACTCATCCATTAACAACTCCGTACGCTGAGGCACTCATCACACGTCTACTACATTCAGGCACTTAACACTTTCCTTATAAGTGGATGAATCTCCTGAGTAGGAAAAAGCTTCCAAAAACTGAAGGTTATTGTCACTTTTGCCGTGTTGTAAGGCTCTAATTCGCTTGATAGTTGCTCTGCGCTACATCTGAACACATTTATTATTAGATAAGTGAAGGAGGCACGTAGCCCTGAGCAACTGTAGCCACAAAATGGACACAGTGAGAGACCCACAACTACAGACAAAAATGTACTCATCGCAAGAAGAAATAGATATGGAACAAGTCCAACAGCTAAAGAAACAACCAAAAAAAAAGATGCAAAGTGCAGATGAAGCAACATAAACAGTCACAAAATGACTGCAAACACGTCATGAAAAAACTCCAAATGTTAGTTAATAGCTACAAAACATCAGCAGTCAGCTGCAAGACAACACAAATGGATTGAAAATTATTAGTAAAGATACTCGAAGTTTTGTTAAAACTACAACAAAAAGACAGAAGATAAAGCTTCTTAACATGACAACACAGAAAAGTACCCTAAAAAACACACAAAACTACCATAAAGAGACTCACAATCAAACTTCCAACAGAGGCCAGCAAAAGTACACAAAATAACAACAAGCTTGAAATATACATATAGTATCAAGTCTTAAAAAGACAACATGCTGATGAAAGCGTGACAAAATACATTAAATACATAAAGACTGAAAAGGCAAGGTGCTGACAAACAATCACCAAACTACACTAAACAACAACAACACACAAAAGATCTCTGAATAGACCAAAAATTACAAAAAGCCAGTCAATATTTACAAACATTACACCAATTACAATTTGAGTCAAGGCAGCTACAGCAAGACAAAGAAACAAAAAAAACAACAAAATTAAATAAAACAATTATTAAAAAAGACACAAATACATTAAAACAAACTCAAAAGACGATGGACTATGAACTGAAGTTGACTTAGCATGCTATGCTATCTCACAGTGAAGGTGGCTAACGGCCCTGAGGTGGGTGAAATAAAGTCAGCCTGTTTCTCCACGTGTTGTGGCTGAAAAAGGGGCTCAACTCTGTGGTGTTTACAACAAATCGTATTACGCCAGTAACCAGGATGCAGGAATTTGAAACTGTGTCCCACTCGGCTCTGGAGATTTCACAACACCGGCAGCTTTGTGGGATTGACACAGCTCAGCCGCGCTGTGGCCTCGAGTGGCCTCCGACATCGTACGTCATAAAGGAGGCAGGAGGATGGACCCTCTAATGTCGACTGTTTAGATAATTTAGAGGCTTATCATGTATGCAGGTCGTTCCCTACATGGTCACCATCCTCGATTGCACTTTCACCTGCAGAGAAGAGTAAGAATCTACACATCAGTGGACGATGTTCTGCGTTGCATCATTTCATTAGAAGTGGAGTCTGCACAGTGAAGAATATAATCCTCAGTGGTTTCACTCCTACATGTGAGAGCATTCATTATGAGAGTGTCGGAGCGGGGGCAGGGGGGGGGGGGGTGTTTGAGAAAACTTGTCCAAAGTTCTTTTCTTTCTTTCTCGGCTGCAGAAATCATTGCAATATCAGTTCGACTTTTGGACTAGCAAACATTGGCTAGCTATTTTTTTTATCTTGAAGAGGTTGATGAACAAAGCAGATTCTTCATTCATTCATAGTTTGGATTATCCTTTTCAGCTTATCTAAGAAAATGCATGTCATTTCAATATTTTTGCATCATAGCTCTCGTGTGTTCAACCAAGTTTAGCATTGAGGCAAGCGGCGAGAGGATTGCATGCATGTCGATGGACTGAAGATCAGTCCATTGGGGTACCCTTCCTTTGTCAGGCGGGATGCGTGGATGGATGCTATCGTGCTGGCTATACACACTGAACTCTGAATTTATCCAAATAATGTCTGCTGAGGCTGCTTCTTCTTGCTGCTTGAATAAACCTTTCGAGGCTGAAACAAATTGTGTAGGTGAAATAAGCAACAAAGTTAGGTTTCATAGGGTTTCTATCAGCTTTTTCATCATAAAAAAAAACCAACTAAACAAATTCAAGTGAAAAACAAGGACAAGGATGCAGCTTGAATGGATAGTTGGATGAATAGATTTTTGATGGATGATGGATAGAGGACAAATAAGATGGTTGGTTGACGGATGAATGGATGGATTAGTATTGTATAAATGAATGGATAGACTGCTTTAAGAGTGGGTTTTGTATAGAAGCTCTTATACATCAGTATCCTGTTTGACTGGAGTCTGAGATATTACACAGGAAGTGTCAGATTAAAGCTTTTCAAAGCCTACAACACGAAGTCTGGGATCACCAAAGCAGTGAGTGGACGTTACCACCAGAGCCTTTGAGGAAATGATCTCTTTTATCATTGAGGTGTGTAGCATTTAGCTGCTGGCATTTTCCATTCATCATCCAGACCAGCTGAATTGACCGAATTGACCGTCTCCACGGTCAACCTCGATGCATAGCGAGCAGAATTGCGCTGAGTAGCAATTCCCAGCCGAAGACCAATGTCACAATTACACCCCCCCCCCCTCCCCCAGAGATTTATCCAGCATTGAGCTGCTGGTGCAGCTGTGGACAGTTACAGCCCTGTTCGAGTGAAACACTAGTTTTATTTTTTCCTGCATCTCGGCTCTTTTTTGTGTTCTCACGCTCTTTATTCCCCCCCGTCTTTGCCCGGCCTATCCCCTTTCTGCATTTCTATCAAAGGACATCCATCAGCGAAATATGGCTCCACCTTATCTTGTTACCCCAACAGTACTGTGTCAGCTCTCTGAACCAGAGCCTGCTGCCGCTGCCCGTGCTAATGCTGAGGAGGTTATGGCCACTGCACACATTCATCTCCTTCAAATCACTTTTTTCTAGCGATTCACCAAATCTTGTTTGGAAGAGAGTTTACAGTACATATATGGAGAAAATTGCCAGTCGTCTTTTTATAGAGGCTTCTACGGGTTCGTTTCCGTGTTCCATACAATCCTCTTTCTGTTTTTCTAACTACGTATTCGTTTAAAAAAAAAAAAAACACAGAAAAAAAGCTGCCTCATTGCCATTTAAGAGATGCGATCTGACATTTGTCAGAAAAATAGCACTTGAGTGCTACTCTAGCTGTGGAAGAGCACGGGGTAATGTGTAAGAATAGTTGCCATGACGACATTGACATCATTTCTGGCAAACAGAATTGAAGGCTTCTCAATAGAGGATCTGTGTGTGCAAGTTCTGGCTGCTGTGTGCACTGCTGATGAGAAAAAAAGCTGCGTTTGGAGGATGCCTCCGGGCTCACACATGCCAACAAAATGTTTGGGTTATTATCTCATGATGATGGTGATGATGGTGATGATGATGCTCGGCGTTTGTGCACCATCACCCCAGAGGAGAAGCAGCTCACCCACACAGCCGAGCGAAAGAGGGCAGAGATGTGTTTCTAAGGAGTGGAGAAGGTTATGAAGGGATCACGGTGACGGGGACGGCCTGTCGACTCGAGCACATTCAGTATTCATGTCTGTGTGACACATTCCTGCTGCAGTGGATGGCACTTGCTTTAAAAAAAAAAAAAAAAAACATCGTCCCGGCCGCCAGCACTGACTGTTCATTTCTTTCGGGGTGTAATTGAATTTCTCGACGTGACTGCAAAGGGGGCACAGCTTCGCCGTGTAACGTGGCGCCCGAACCAGGACGCCAGAAAATACGGAGTGATCTTGTCCCGGTGCCGTGACTCGTGTCATTAATCCTAATGCGACTCCGTTCTGTTCTCTTCTGAGTCATGACACAGCAACCGGCATGCTAAACATAATCCCCCGACATGAAACCAAATATTGGAGCAGAATGGTATTTAAATAGGAGTAGCACGGCTGATCCCCCTATTGTGTAACTTCCCTTCGCCGCCAGATGGCTCGATATGAAGCTGGCCCGCGTAGGTCATGGAAGCAGTAACCCCGGCTCGGGTATGAAACTATTCTACTGCTTCACCCACCTCTGCAAGGTGTGTGCAAGCGAGCTTCAGACAGAGGGATGTCTCTGTTTGTCCAAGGATGTCGGCGTCTTTGGCGAGGGTGGGGGCAAATATTAGCAATGCTTTTACTAATGACATTCCTGGCACCTGGCCTGCAGTCGTAAACGATCCTCGCTCGCTCGTACTAATCGTCTCCCCAATTTTGTCATATGCACACACATGAATACTCACTTTGATCCTAAGTGATTGAATGTAATGAATTTCTTAAATTTAGGCGCCAAAATAGAGCCGGTCTTTCTGCATGTGTGCACAAGGAGGCTATAAATTCCAGAGAACAGCATATTCTTAGATTGCCATCACCACAGAGCTGCTATGAATACTAATTGAGTAACACCACCTCTTCCACGAATATTTCAATAACAGAGCTGTAAAACCTCTGTTCCGCACAGGGACACGTTTATTCAGAGAATAAATGATGTATGCGCGTTGAGTTTTTTGACTGTAAGATGCAGTGAAACCGCACTGAGGCAGCATATTATAAAAGTTGTAGCGGAAAGTTTTCAAGGTTTCCAGTAAAGAATTACAGTCAAGCAACTTATACGAACATTTACTGTACCCTCTGGTGGTTGAAGTGATTATCACAGGAGCAACGGAGGCTGTGTGAGGTCGACGTCAGGAGTACAGTATTTACTATTCTGTTTCTCGAAAAACTAATTGTATGTTTTTCACTTTGTCGGTCATAAAAAATGCTAAATCCATGTACAGTAAAAAGAAAAGTAACCTATAAAAGCAGTTATTTATAGTAAAAACGTACAAGTTATTTTTACCCTTTGCAAGCTGGCTTGAACTGTCATGTTAGATGGTTTCTGAATGTTCGGCACCTTCAGTGCCTCCTTTTCTGAATGCATAAAAGAATAATTTGGGAAATGAATGCGAACCAAATACGTTTTATTGTCTTCGAAAACCACAGGAAGTGACAGTGTTTATATAAAAGAGCTGACGCTAACAGCTTGAAGTGGCTATGTAAGGTAAAAAATGCTGCAGGTCACGTTACATTCGAGAATAGCTTGTTTAATTAAAAGAACAAACCATGGTTTGGCCTCTGTTACTTTCTACAGGAAGATTCATGCCGGTGCTCTTTGGCTGGAAGTCACAAAATACAACAAAAACAAGAAATGAAGATAAGTGAATGTGTCTCCAAAAGGGCACAGAGTTTAATGAAGAACCCAGCCGGTAGTTTGTTATTCATTTTACTGCAGTGTTTCAAATAATTTTTCATCATCTCCAAAAGAAAAAAAACCCAAGATTACCTCCAGGTAAAGATCATGATCCGGAGACACAAAAAGAGCGTTGTAGGGTATGAAAGTCATCTTCCTCGACTCATGTTTGAGCTTTGATGTCCACCAGAAAGAGTGGGATCTAATAAATCTACCCCAGCTCTCTGTGTTAAGTCAAATAAGCAAAAGAAATGAATGTGACAGCTTTCATTATGGCACATGTTCACACGAGCCACTTCTATTAATCCACTGTCCTTGAAGCTCGGTTTTCAAACCTTGTCATCAATTTATTCCTCACAGCAGCTGAATAAAGCTGAATTATTAAAAAAAAAAAAAAAAAAAAAAAAAAACTAAAACTTGATTGCACTTATGTTTAAATCAGTGGATTTACTTTACGAGTTATTTAAAGAAATTGGCTGGTTTCTTTGGAAATTCTGTCTTTTTTCACCCTTATCAATGTCAAAAATACACAAAGCTGTGAGGTCAGTCTACATACATCAAATAACAGGAGCAAGATGCGCTATAATCTGGATATACCAACAAAATAGGTCAAATCAAGTACCGACATGCAGACTGATTTCAGCAGAAGAAGCAAATGTTTATTCATATTGAACATACAGTACAGATGTATGGGCACTCAATGAAATAAGTGTCAACATTGGAGTCTTTAAAGAAAACATAAATATCGGATTTATTTTCGATAAAATCCAATTGGAAAATGTCAAACTAGCTTTGCAGCTAAAAAAAAATCAACTAGCTTTAAAGATAAAATCATCTAACTTTGACATTAAAAGTGACTGACTTTGATAAGATCAAGAAACTTTGAGGTTAAAAATAAAATAGCTTCAAAGTTATTAAAATAGATAAATAAACAAATAAATAAATGTAGATTTGGAGTTAAAATCAACTAGGTTCCAAATTAAAAATCAACTCGGTTCCAAACTAAAAATCAACTAGCTTC
Organism: Blennius ocellaris; assembly: GCF_963422515.1. Taxonomy (NCBI): domain Eukaryota; kingdom Metazoa; phylum Chordata; class Actinopteri; order Blenniiformes; family Blenniidae; genus Blennius; species Blennius ocellaris. The sequence goes on along the minus strand of NC_137670.1, from coordinate 8,050,048 downwards.
AGGTTAAACTCAAAATAAAGATAATAGTACCTTCAAAATAAAGTCAACTGCCTTCAAGTTCAAATCAACCAACGTATATTTCATAATTTATTCCCTAAAAATCTGCCTATATGGGATTTATTTATCACTGGATTCCTCCAACACGATGTGTTATTTGCACTAAGGTTGCTACACTAACTTGTTTTATTTGTATTTTGATTAAATATGGCGCCACAATTTTTTACATTTCATCAGATTTTCAACACTTGCTTAAGCTAAAGCTAACTGTTAGCTCAGAGGCTAACAGAGAGAGACTATTCAGTTCTTTCCACTTCAGTACTGTGGCTAATTTTATCACAGTAATCAGTCACTAGTAAGTAACTGCCCAACACAGAGGCATTACAGTGACTGCATGATGGGTTATCAGCAACAGTGGCGCATATTTTCATAGTTCAGCATCACATTTTACTTCTTCTCAAGTATTAAGTATATGCAATCAAATTAAAATCCTGCTGACCACTTCTGGGAATTGGTGTTTGTGTGCAGCTCTGCAGCCAGAAGCAAAGAGGAGGAATTCACTGCTCCGTGAAGAGACGAGTCCAAAAAAAAAAAAAAAAAAATGTCTATGTGGACCGACTTCAGTGAAAAAATGTATATGAGTCATGCTAAAACCTCTCACTTCATTAGCTGTGTTTACCTCCGGGTCCCTGGTCGACAGATGCACAACAACGGGAGGAAACGTTCACCAGATCCATACTCTGCCGCGGAATAACAAATAAGTCATTGTTAAGCAGGGCGCATGGCTGTTATTCCACCTGTCCGCTGCCAAAACTAACACATAGTTACTGAGTGCACACAGGGCCGGGGGATGAGCGGGATGAACGTGGACCCCGCTCATGGTATTTATGACGGGGACGAGAAACGTGCAGCGGAGTGCAAATTGAAGCCATGTCTGAACATTTAGTTGGAGGAAGAGAGGCAAGGAGGAGAGGGAAAAAAGCCTGTCCTGCTCTGGTGGCCTTGGTGTATCTCCAAGGCCCCCGCAATGTGTTTAGTCAGTGCTCAAGTCATCCATCATACAAGCTCTTGGATGGGGTTGGAGAGGGTAAAGGATGGGAGGGGGGGGGGCATCTTTCACCCCTGCTGAGACTCAATCTGGCGGCTGGAAGAAATCTTCATTGTGCCTGAAGCCTCCTGTAGCACTCCGGCTACCGTCCAAGGGCTTCTCTGTGCACTGTGGACCTGGGGTGTGCCTCAAAGCTGAAAATCAACTACCTTTGAAGCTCAAATCAAATACCTTCAAAGCACCTACTGCGAGACATATTTGCACTATTGTGTGATTCACACTACCTCTTGCTGCTGATACTGATGCCGTTGTCTTTCTTTAAATTGTGCCTTGTCCTCATTAGGGTCAGAACCTGAGCAGTATTATTATTATTATTAGTAGTAGTAGTATAGTAGTATGAATACATGACGGGGCACTGAGGACTAAGGTGAGGAAAGGGCCATCTTTAGGGCCGTCCACACAAGAGGCGGCACAGCCTCTAACCACCGGGAACCCGGCCACCACCAATGTAGCGACCCCTAAGAGGAACCACTGGAGATTTAAAAAAAATCAATTAAGAACCTAAAGTAGATAAAGACGTACACCAGGCAACACTTTTAACATGTTTCACCTACGTCAAAGAAACTTGGAAGGCATGTGCAGCATGCCAAGTTGCACAAAAGATGTTGAAAATGAAAAATCTTAGAAGCTAAAATCAACTAATGGAGTTTAAAGTGAACTAGCTTTGACTAAAGATAACATGAAATAGCTTCAAGTTACAATCAACTAGATTCAAAACTAAAAATCAACCACATTCAAAGCTGAAAATCAACTTTGGAACTAACTTTGAAATTGAAATCAATTAGCACTGGACTTTAGAACAACTAGATTTGAAGCTAAAAATCAACTGTGTTCAAAGCTGAAAATCAAATACCTTGGAAGATTAAAAAGTAAAATCATCAAGATAAAAAGCAAAAACTCAAATCACAATAAAAAGTAACATAACACAAGTGAGTTTTGAAAGTAATTCACTAGTTAGTATCATGAAATGAGTAATGTAGATACAGTCACTGGATGGTGAGTGAGCACATTACTAGTTAAAAACAGTGAACTAAAATAAACTGAGTAAATGTTAGGCTGTTTTATCCAACCATTTCATTAAACTCCTGTTCAGTAGAGAAGCAGTGCCTCATTAATACTGAACTAACTCGGTCCTCCTGACAACAAAATGAAGATACCGAAGTGCAAGTGACATTAGCCTGAGTCCACACTATCTTTCGCAACCTTAAATAGATGTTAACTTATCTATATGTTGATAGTTTATCTCTTTATAAATGAAGAAGCAAGCAACCAGATTATAGAGTATCTTCCTCCAACTAAATGAAGCTGAACTCTATCGGTTGATGCTAACAAAGTGCCAACCGGTGAACTAGTTCGCGGGACGTACAACCTCAACACAGGACTTCCAGGGTTGAAGGAACTTCGTACAGGCTTACAGACTGCCTTGTGTATTGTAGACGCCTTAGTATGGTGGAGCCTTTACTTTGCTCAACCAATGCTAATCAAGAGCACATATATGGATCCACGTTTGTTTTTCACGATCCAATAGTGTGAGAGGAGTGCTGTTAATATACACATATATTTCAAGGACATCTCTTTGTCCTCTGAAAGCCCATTTTTCACCATTGTCCAAGGCCACATGGATGTTGTCCAAAATTAATAATCTGATGCATATATGTCCATTTGAAAGAAAGAAAATGAAGATGTTTTATGATTTAGTAATGGGCATAACTCGGACAACAGACTATCTGAATGTATTAATATTGATTCAGATCGATCACGTACGCCTCTGAAATTGTATTGACCACCGTGCTGCTCCTTCCCTGTAAGTAGCTGGCAGCTCTCCCGATAAATCAGCTTTAAATATTTGCATTTCCAGACGTGCCGTGCTGTGGCATTGAATGGACACTTCAGTGTTCGAGCTCACTCTCACAAGAACAGTCTGTCTTCCCCCTCCCCAGCGTATAATTCGTGTGGAATTGTATTTATTGTGCAAACAGGGAGCGTATGGGAGCCCATGTTAGGTAAGAACAGGCTGGTGCGTCAGACACCTCTGGGCCTGTGGAAGAGTTAGAAACAAGCGGCAGGGATCTATCGTGTTCCAGTGTTTCCCTCAAAATAAGAATTAGAACGATACATGTGATGGTGTTCGCATCGATTGTGATTATAAGCCGTTAGATTGTGCTGTATCATAGATCACTGCTCAGTACAGCTGGCTCAAAGAACATAAAAATGTCATTGGTAAGAGCAAAGAACACGGCCAGTGACAGGTGTGTCCCTCCGCCACAGTGCCGATCTGGCTCTATTTAACCCCGGAATCCGCGTGCTTCTATTTAATTCAGGCCACAATAACGTACACGATTCATTTTAACGTAATACAAATCTTCGATCTGTATTTTCCTCTCGTCGCTTTTGATTTGTGTCTGAACGCTTCCCTGCTCCGATAAAATAGTCCGAAGCACATGAAAGGCAAACCACTACCGTAAATAGAACCCTGCACAATGACTGAGCACGGGATCGTTCAATCACAGCTTCGGTACGGGTGGTTGTCCGTGACGTCGGCGGGGCTGGACCAATAGAAGCGCGTTGCTGGGTGTTGACCTCTGCGAGCCGCATCACCACCTCCCCCGTGTCCGTGGCGGAGGAGCACTATAAAAACAAACGAGCCCAAGTTTTAAAGGGCAGAGTTGTAAAAACTCCCGGGCTGTGGGGAGCTGCGACACGGACATTTATTTAACCCCCCCTCCCCGCAGGAGCAACATTCACTTGGAACAAATCACCACCTCGACGGAAAAAAAACGTTTTTATCTCCAGAAAGCTGTTTCCGAGAGGCTGAAAGCGCGTGGACTGCGGCTCATGAAGCAAGCTGCGAAATTCTCATGTAAGTAAACGCAATACGACGCTGCGACGCTTATTTATAGCAGAAACGACACTTTATTTAATCTATGTGTCCTAAAATCAACCTCGAGTCGTGCCACTCGACAGTTTCGCTGAAAGAAAACGTGTTATTGTCGTCGAGTTAGCCTCCCGGCTAATTAAAATGCTACGTAGCTTCCCAATAGAGACTTAAAGCGTTTTTCTGTCGCTATGCGCGTGCGTGCGTAAGCGACGACTGACATCCATATAACCAGCTGGCCGAGGTAAACATCAACATGACCGCCTGCCTGCAGCCTTTTATTAACCTCTTATTAGCTGTTTGACAATGTCAGAGCCCGGCGCGCGTGACTACGTGCGTAATTACCACGTTAATAGACTTAGAGGTGGTTCTTTGGCCGTGGTTGGACTTTGAATGGTGATTATGTAACAGCTATTCAGAGCCTCCCTCCGTCGTAAGCTCACCAGAACAGCCTGGTAACAACATGGCACCTGTGCATGCTGTTCGGTGGCAAAAATCAGAAGGAACAGGAGGAGAAATGAATAAGTCCTCATTACCGTTGAGATCAGATCAGATCCTCCGCCCTCTGCAGAGGTCAACCACCAGTGTGTGTATCTGTCACAGTGGACACACACAAACACTTACACACTGCTGACACCGTCTCTGAGTCAGTGGTGTTTATTTATAGGTGTTGATATTGTACAGAGAGGGAGGGATTGCGGTTGCATACAGATGGAGTAGTATTGATCACCTCAGTGGTCAAGCTGAGGTTTTCATTTAGCCAATAGGAAGTAAAATTAAAACTTGACATGCCACAAATGATAAGGAGAGAAAAAGGAGACAGTGCAGCATATTTCCCCTTTTTGAAAATGCAGATTTTCTCCTTTGTTGACAGATTTGTGTAATCTACCAGATAAAATTCCTGTCATGATAACAATAATAAAGCCATAAGTGCAACAGATCTTTATGACACAATAAAAACAACCCACCTTTCTCTTTACGGGGAGAAATGTGCCACAATGTGAAGTGTTGGTGACGTTTTAGTGTGGCTGTGAATACGAGCATTGAGACTACAGCTACTTTATGAGCATCTGCCTTTTAAGCTCAACAAAACATTTTTTAATCGAGTAGGTAGATACAGAAAGACATTTCTCAACAGGCGTTTCTGGGAGCTCTCCACTAACATGAGCAAAGCTCAACTCAAAAAGACTTAAAGCTTCACAGACTCATTATAAACACGGACACGCCTCTGTGTTTATGCTCTCGGTGGTTAAGGAGTTGAGGAGCTGGAATCGGTGTTTCTTCCACTCTGACGTGCGAACGGGTGCTCTTTAAAAAATAAACAAACACACTTGGCTGTTGATAATTAATAAAGTACCTAAATGTTTTTTAATTTATTATGACTACTGTCATTTATCGTTTTATTTTTCTTTCTTTCCCAGGATCTTGAACCTTCATCTGCTCCTGGAAGTACACTGGCATCACGCACTCTGAGGGTCTTCATCACTGATCACTGCTGTCTTGGAGCTCTTACTTTATTCCCCCCCTCACCCCCCTTTTTTTTTTTTTTTTTACTTTTTTGCAACTAACTCTGTGACGGCTATTGAAGATTTGCCACTGAAGCAGCTATGCAGCTTGAAATTCAAGTAGCACTCAATTTTATCATTTCGTATCTGTACAACAAACTCCCCCGGCGACGTGTGAACATCTTCGGCGAAGAGCTCGAGAGGCAGCTGAAGAAGAAGTATGAAGGCCACTGGTACCCGGACAAGCCATACAAAGGGTCGGGGTTCAGGTGCATACACGTAGGGGAGAAGGTGGACCCCGTGGTGGAGCAGGCGGCCAAAGAGAGCGGTCTGGACATCGAGGATGTCCGGAACAACCTCCCTCAGGACCTTAGCGTGTGGATTGACCCGTTCGAGGTGTCCTACCAGATCGGGGAGAAGGGTCCGGTCAAGGTGCTATACGTGGACGATAACAACGAGAACGGCTCCGAGCTGGACAAGGAGATCAAGAACAGCTTTAACCCTGAGGCCCAGGTCTTCATGCCCATCAGTGACCCGGTGGGGGGATCCTCCGAGTCCAGCTCGCCGTCCCCGCCCTTCGGCCAGTCGGCCGCCGTCAGCCCGTCCTTCATGCCGCGCTCCACACAGCCATTAACCTTCACCACCGCCACCTTCGCCGCCACCAAGTTCGGCTCGACCAAGATGAAGAGCAGCGGGCGCGGCAACAACAGCAACAACAATGGCGGCGGCAGCGGCGGGGTCGGCGGAGGAGGCGGAGGCGGCGGCGGCAGCAGCAAGGTGGCCCGCACCTCCCCCACCAACAACCTGGGTCTGAATGTCAACACCCTGCTGAAGCAGAAAGCCATGTCCACCTCCATGCACTCTCTGTACGGCCTGGGCCTGCAGCAGCAGCCGCCGCCGCCGCCGCACCAGAAGGCCTCGGCGCTCTCCCCCAACGCCAAGGAGTTCGTGTTCCCCAGCCTGCAGGGCCAGCCCAGCCCCGGGGCGGCGTTCCCTCCCGAGGGCTCGCTGGGGCTCGGGCCCCTGCAGTACAACAATGCCTTCGACATGTTCGCAGCCTACGGAAGCCTCAACGACAAGTCCCTCATGGACGGCCTCAACTTCAGCCTGGGCAACATGCAGTATTCGAACCAGCAATTCCAGCCGGTCATGGCGAACTAGACTCACCGCGGTGGCTAAAAGAGAAGGAAAAACACGCAACGCACACTCAGAAACCTGGACTGGAAGGAGTCGGTGAAGAGCATGACACCCCCCCCCCCCAAAAAACCCTCAACAGAGTTTGTTTCTACTGAAAGCTTGTTGTACAAACACATCCAAGCTTGGTTACTTCAATTCAACATGCATCATTGTTTTTCTTTTTTCTTTTTGCCAACCAAGCACAAAAGTTTTTTACTATGTTGAGAAAATACTCCCAAAAAAAACAAAACGAAAAGAAAAACAAGCTTCAAGTTTTGGCCTCTTACAGTATTTTAAAGGTGGTAAGACAAAGGCTGATTTTTTTGAATTGGCACTACTAAGTGGGGTTACTTGGTCTTTTTCTAATTGTATAATTTAATTTAGTACAGAGTTTGTAAGATATCAGAGTATATATTGTTTCTATGACATGGTGTTGCATTTATATCTTTTTACTACTCCAGTGATCTGTGATGGCTGCAGCAGCTTTTCCTTATTTTTTTCTTTCTTTTTTTTAAAAGAATTGTTTAAAGAAATCCATTTATGAAAAAAAAAAAAAAGTACATTGAAAATTCTAAAGATTGTGTACAGAGTATTCCTTTAGTGGTGGAATTCAAGTGTAGGAATATTTGCTTTTTTCTGAAAGATGAATTGTATTTTCTGTTAAGAGGTTAAACAGATTTTTGCTATACTATGGACAAAAAATGTAATCGTATGAATATTAATTTTGTACCTACATTGTGCAATACTTGATAAAAAATACGGTATAACAAAGTATTTTGAGTCAGTGTCTTACATGTCAAGAGGGACTGAAATAGTTTATATTGTTAAGTTTGTATTAAATGCTTAAAAATTATATGCTTGTCTTTATTTTTTTTAATTTCATATTTGCACCCTGGTCTTTTTAATAAAATAAAACTCCAGTTGAACATGATTTGACGGCAGCAGTCTGGTTTATTGCTCCTTCAATGTTTAACCTCCGGTCACGTGCGTCAAGTGTAAGTCGGAGTTTGGACTCTGGCTTCAGGTTAAAAGTCGGTGATCACGTCCACCGGGAGCAGTTTTAACTTTATATCTTCAAGGTAACTCCTCCTCTGAGATGTGCACAAGTCGTGAAACGGTGACCTTTTAGATTTTCTTCGTGGTGCAGAGTATACGTAATGAAAATGTCTATATTTACACAAAACCAAACGTCTACAACCACAAATTAAAGTTTCTGGTGCAGAACACGGTGAAAAGTCAAAACTTCTCCAATAGCTGTTGCATTATGGGCGATTTTTACAAATTCGCTGTGAGGCGAGTTGAGAGGTCTGCAACCTTTATGACCGAGAGTCTTTTTTTTTCACTTTTCACCACAATCAAACTGATTTGGGCTGCTTTTTTAAGCAGTTGCACATGTTTTCCCCTCATTTTTAAGATTTCATTCTCCTGAAATGTGCTTTGCCACGTTCGTCACATTCACCCATTCATGCACACTTTCCCATGCATTGGGAACAGTTTGGGGTTCAGAGTCTTGCCCAAGGACAGTTTGACACTTAAAACCGACACCCTTCCAACTGAGATGAGAAGTCGAGGTTAAGTTCTCGGCAGGTGCCTCGTGTGGGAAGAGTAAAACAAAGCCGAACTTTTACCGACAACTCACCGATTTGGAATTTCACGTGACTGTAAAGTGTGAGAATAACCTGTGTGACGCTTCATCCATGCCGCCTCCCTCTTTTCTTTATTTGTTTTTAAGGCCGGGCAAACGTTGCCACCCGAACACACCTAAAGCCTGTTCCTAGATGGTGATCATAGTAACCTGGTGCTTCTATTGAAAGAAAGAAATTGAAGCGTTATTTTTTCATTTCACCATTTCACCACTTCTCAGAAGGAAATACTGTATTTTTCCCCAAGAATAATTCCAATCATCTCACCAGATAAGATTTCCAATGACTGCAGTGACTGAGCCCCAAAACACCCTTGATCCACTTTTACAGAACATGTTGAAACATGTAAAGACGAAACCAGGCTTTCTCACCTTTTGAACTTCAGATGTCACACAAGGAGCCATTTATAGACGAGTTTCCACACCCTCGTGTTTATCTGACAGCGACCACAGATTGCGCAACAAACCTTTATATATACAAAAGCTGTCGGGGGGGGAATGTGAGCAGGTTTAGCCTTTTTCAGTTCCTGGTTTCAAATCACCTTCTACTGTGCTGCGTGGAGATCATTTGACACAATATATAAACAACCCAAGGTATTCTATGTCGGAGGAGTTCACTTACAAGGTACATTTTTATGTTTGTAACTCCTGCGAGATACAAAAATCGTCAATGATTTCACATGTAACCTCTTCCAAAAGAACATTATCTCAGTCAATTATTTCCACCCTTTGATAATACTAGTTGGTGAACTATTCCATATCGTTGGAAAGCCTGATTAGTCACCTTTACAACGGGGTATAACTTGTAATGATCAAGCTTTTGCAGAATGAGCGACAGCCAAATGTGTGGGCCATCGCCGCCAGGCCCATTTTGCGCCGGTGTCCCAAAAACCCCGACAGTGGAAACTTCCGGATGTGGGGCAGCGTCATGTTTCGGCGAGGAATCGAGGTTTCTGTCTGCGGAAGGCAGGATGGCAGGATGGAGCATTTTCAAGTGAAAACGGAAAACGTTTCTTGCGTAGCGACTGGCCGTCTCAATGGCGACGCTGCTCGTCTCCGTGGAAACGAGGGAAAACGTGTCTTGTTGAAAATACCATGCGCATGTGCACCAAAGTTCTTTGGAACATTTATGAGCTGATGGACAATTTATACAAATTCGTCGTGTGAATGTGGCCTGATTGTCATTTTTACATTTTATTTTTTCCACCTCTGTATTTCAGCACTCAGTGGAAACGTGTTGCGTGTCTCGAGGTACAATTTCCCGGTTGTGATTCCACCCTGACGAGCCGCGGCCGCATCAGAAGCATTCCTGGTTGATGCTGAGAGCGACGGGTGACAAGCGCTTTTGTGCTCGGAGAGAGAAACTCCTCATCCTGGTTTCAAAGCAGGTTTCTTGTCAGATCACACACCCTCCTTCTTCGCTTGTTCAGATCCTGAGATGGACTGCTCCTCTTTTCGCAAACCAAAATCCAGACCATCCACAGAAGGCAGGGCAGCAGTTTTTTACATCAGGCAGATCATCAAACATGAACAAATATGATTTGTTTATTTTATCTCTCCGTGGTCCTGTTGCGTGTTTGAGTAGCAGCTTTGATCCCATTTACACTTGATGTCTCTTTGGAAATGTTTCCGAGGAAGTTCTCTATCTTTTTTTTAACACCTTTGTGTTTATTTGTAGTTGTTTTGCCGTTGTTTTATTCATCATAGTAGTTTAGCGTCAACGTGTCACTCTGCAGTTGTTTAGTTTTTCTTTTTAGTTTATGTTTATAGCTGTATAGCCTCGTTATATTTGTTTTGAGTCTTTTTGTAGTCGTTTTGTTTGTTTTCATTTTGGTTTAATTTTGTAGTTGTTTTGCATGACTTTTAAGTTTTTTGTGATTCTGTATCCTTCTGTAGTTGTTTAGTGTTTCTTTGGAGCTATTTTGTATATTTCTGCAGTTCATATGCATTACTTTTAAGTTAGGTTGTTACTCTTTGTATTTTTTTTGTTATTTTTGTATTTTGTGTCTTTGTATTCCTTTTGTTTCTCTTTGAATTTTCTTTTATTGTTTTGTACAGTCATGTATTTTTTAAATATATATCTATGTAACTGTCGCTGCTTTACATTTCTGTTCTTATGTTGCATCTTTATTATTATTATTCATCTAAGAGTCGTTGGTTTTTTGTTTTTTAAAGTGTCTTTCTGGTCATTTCCCTCAGTTTTGTCATTGTGGTTCATCGGCCTGTGATTATTTGCTGTTTGCCGTTGCATTTAATGTATTGTTTTGACTGTGGTCATATCTGGGTCATGAATATCTGGGTCAGGAATCAACATTTATTTCTAGGCGTAAATGTTAGACTTTTTGTTGTTGTTGTTATGACTGAGGCCACGTTTATACGTACACGAGTTTTTGGATAGTTCCTCCTCTCCATTGTTCCTCCTCTACGACTATGAGCATGCCAAACCTCTAGGGGGCAGTGTAACGAGAAGCATGAAGACATGCCGGCGTATCAGAGTCCTGGAAAATACACAATGTCATTTCCGTGCACAGTTGGTTTGTGTGGCTGGAGTTTTCAGAAATCAGTTTCTGGTGACTCGTGGCTGCGTTTATGTGTAAATGAAAGGTCCAAATGCATAATATCAGGGTTTTTTTTAAATACCAGGGTCATCTTCTTATGGACCTGCAGTCTCTTAAGGTCCTCTCTGATTGATTGATTGATTGATTGATTGATTGATTGATTGCAGGTGACCAATACTACTTGACCTGGCAGAGGACACCTGATTGGCCACGCCGGAACACGCCAGCGATTTGCTATGTGTTGTTGAGACCTTGTTGGATTTCACGTGGCCTGTGTTAATAATGGCCTCATGTATTTGCGCGCACGGCCGCAGTTTATGAGGTCAAACTGTACCAGAGAAACTATTTTAGTCCGCAAGTGTTGGTCTGCTTTTGTTTTTATATAGAAAAATGAAACGTCTCAGGCCCTGCGCCGAGTGAAAAACATTATTCACACACACACACACACACACACACACTCAGTTCCACATGACCACCTCGGCTCTCTGGGACCAACGGGCCCACAGATGGTTCGTTGTCACACCGGCTGGGAGACTCGCAGGGCTCGGGGTGTTCCCTCGCTGTGCCTCCATCTTGTCTGTTCCGCACGGCACTTTCCTCTTCCTTCAGCCGTGCACATTCCTGACACCAACTCCACTTATTGCTCACAGGTTCGCGCTCGCGCAGCATGCCGAGCAGCTCAACACGTAGGACCTGTATTACTTTTGAAGGGTGATCCTCAAGCCACGGGAGGGAACGCTCTGCATGAAGCTGAGGAGAATAATCGTTTGCATACCGTACTGTAGAAAGTCGTTTCACGTTGTTTCAAAGGTTGTTGTTTTTTTTTCAACTTCACTGAACGTGATGCTAGCAGTTTGTCAGCAGTAGTTTGCTTCGGTCAGCACAAGGAAATAAACCACCGGAAGGAAAGCAAGAATTTAAATGATGCGATCACGTTGTCCCTTTAAATAGAAGCAAGTTCGCTTTGCTGAGCATAATGATTTGATGACCTTTAACCTACAATTCTATGTATGTTTTTGCTACAAATAAAAACCTTGTATTCAGATCACTTTGGTTCAATAGCTACAATTTAACTCATTACATTGTCAGCGGTTTTAGAGGATTTAGTCGTAGCTGTTTTGCTTGTTTATTGTTTTCTTTTTACCTTTTTTTAGTGCTTTTTTTTTAAGCCGTTTTAGTTGTTGTGTTGACTCTTTTATACATTTTGGATATTTTGTTTCACAATTCCAGTGGTTTGGAATTTTTATTTATTTTTTGCCATTTTATAATGTTAACAATTTTATCTGTAAAAGATTATAGCACTAATCTAACATATAGTACTGCCTCTGTAGTACGCAGGGCAGCGCGTAGCCTCTATGCATTCCGTTCACCTATGGAAGTCTTTGCTTCGATGTCGGATGCAGTGTACTAAAAAAACCCACTGTAAATATGTTTTAGTAGTGATTTGACGAAAGACACTGTGAGACTGATCACATGAAAGGGATTTTTGGCGGAAAAGCTCATGGCATCATCCGCTGGACTAGTTTGGTTTATCAATATTCAATATTGCACAACAAAATCGAGCCAGTCGACGACGCCATATTAAAGCAAGGCTCGTGACGAAGGAAAGAAATGACACAGACTTGTTTTGCTGCTCGAACGTGCCTCAGTTTGAAGCACCAAATGGCCGATGGGCTGCAAAAACACAGTGTTTACCAGGCAAAGGGCAAGCGGGGATGAGTCATCGTAAAGTGCAGCTGATACATGTGAACTGTATTTTAACACCATGGTGAGCATCACACGGCTCCCAGCGAGGACAGAAGGGTCCCAGCATTTCAGCACAGAGCCAGAGCCCGAGAGAGAATTCCAGCATGTCTCTGGACGCTTCCCGATACCAGATGAGGATTTTTTTTTTAGATCAGTGGGCCAACAGCGAATCATCCAACGAGTTCATGTTGTCCACAGGTTCTGACCTTGATTAGCGCTCACGGTTTTATCTTCAGCCTTCGATCAGAGCAGCAAGAGGGAGAGAGAGAGTGAGAGAGAGAGAGAGAGAGAGGAGGAGGAAAGCACCTGTTTCTGGGTTCTGAGCTCAGCGCGATGACATTCTTTATACAGGTTTGAGATTCCAGGGAGTGACAATACAGGGGAGAGGATTAACATTCAAGGGGGGAATGAAAGCCAAAGAAAAGAAGATAAAGAGGATATCTTTATTTATTTATTTATTTATTATTTTTTTTAAAAGAGCTCCTTGCAGTCTGTGTTATTTGCTGATAAACCCAGAGCAGAGGCTTTAATGAATACAGGCTGTGCTGTGTTTGGCCAAGAAAGAACCTCAGTCAGCCGCTGCTTTCAAGTGCTGCCAACTCATTTTAGTGGGGATCATCCATCCGACCCCATTCTTACCCCGAGCCAGACAATCATTCAGCGTACAGGCAGCGTGTTCCACCAGTACGAGTCTGTCGTCCACATTTCACTGTGACCCTGTATAAACTGTGGAATCGCTTATTGAAAAATAGTACTTGATTACAGTTACCAGCTCCACTTGTATAACTTTTAATCAAGAAGGATCCATGCTCAAGTACAAATGGAGTACAGCTGAAAATACAATCAGTTCGTAGGAGGAAGATGCTCTATAGTTTTTGTAGGAATTTCTTACCTCATCGGGATCACGAGCTACCATTTATGTCGTGAGTTCGAGCACGGACACATTTATGTTGGGTTTTGGCAGTTTGGCCATAGATAATGATTAATAATGATCAAAGATAGTTATTAATTATGTTATTGAAAATATAATCTGATCTGCTTAAGATACATTAGGAGCACCACCTGTTTAACAGGAAATGATAGCCAATTCAGTTATGTCAGTCAGATATACGAAACAATTAATTCGGAATTTGAATGAATAGTTAAATTAATTAAATGACCAGAATTCACAGTAAAGCTTGAAGGATTTTGGAGTTCTTGACACAGAACAGGTCGACATTTCATTCACAAAATTCTACTTATTTACAATGAAAACAAATAAAACACAAATTCTAACTACCTGGGAGTGGAGCTCCGGCAGATTCCTGGGTCAGGACTCCACAATACATGACCTTTTAACATTTCTGTGGTCTTGTGAGATCCCAACATTTCGATGTTAGCTGAAGCTACTGGAAGGAAGATGCTCTAAACTGGACATTAATGAGAGGAAGAGGTGCTATAATCTAGATGCCATTGCTTCTCTTGCGGGAAATTGATTAATAAACTAGTGACGAAAAGAAGAAATAGCAATAAATCAGGTGAGATGAACTGCAAACATGTGTTTGTATGGCGTAGCTACTGCATAACCACTATCGTGGAGACGGGCTCATGTTCTCAATGTTCCCGGAGGCTATTTAACATATAGCTTCAGCTAATGCTAAAGCCCAAATATAGCTTCTGCAACGGGGAAGAGAGAAGACAGAAGACAGAAGAAAAAGCCTGTCCACCGAACCCGTGTCCTCGTCTCCGTTTTGTTTTGGTTGGGAGGCGCAGCTGAAGGTTACAGTAACGAAAGGGTATCGCCCACTTCAATACGTCTAAAAATAGACCTTGCAGGGCTTCTGCGTCATCACAGGAGAATCCCCCCCCCCCCCCCCATCCCCCACCCTGCCTCCTCCCCCGCCAACCAACCGTGGCTGACTTCACAAGGCGAGGAGAACACTTGTATGCAAATACGTCAATGGAACAATTGTTTCCGTCAGGCGACGCCATCATCATCATCATCATCATCATCCTCATCATCACAGCTCTGACGTAACGCCCGGAGAGGAATGAAGATCCCTTTGAGGGAACCTGGGCTGGGTCACTTCTCGGGAGTCACGTGGAGAGCGCTGCCCTCTTTTAAGCCGGAGGCATGAAGAGGAGCTGGAAAAGCAGGCAGATCCGCCAAAGGAGGAACTCGAAAGAAAAGAAAGAGAAAAAAAAAAAAGTGAGAGACAAAGAAAGGCAGAGATGTTTTCTCCGGCTGTGTTAATGGCGAGCCATGTAGCCATGACAACACATCTCCTTCACCTTTTCATGCTGATCGTGCCATTGCTCGCCGGAGCAGAAAGGCTTCCCGCTGAATTAGGCCCCGGCAATTTAGCCGAGGCAAGAGACTCACACTGTCGCAGGTATAACCTTGTTTGTTAGGATGTGAGAGGCTGAGAGAAGCACTCGGCGGTCTCGCAGGTATCGGTTCCTGTACAGATAATCAGTGAGGAAAATAGCAGAGTCTGGAGTTTCGGCGGCCGTAGACGCCGAAGGTAATTGGGATGAAATGGCTGTGCTGCTGATGGAACTGTGAGGCAGGACTTCTGTTATCTCTGCTGTGGAAAAGGACAATGTCATATGGCAGCTCAGGGGGTAATCTGATTCCTGATGCTAATTGTAGAAAACAAAGCGCCCGTGCCTTTAGATTTTTGATCACTGTGAATTAAAATCCCTTAAGATTTTTTGGACCGAGATCCTGTGTAAAGCTTCCATGACGAAATTATACTTTCACACTGTTCAACTAAGGCCTCGTTTGCACCAGCACATTTCAAATTAAAATCCATAATTTTGGCATTTTTTGTTTGAAAATGATGTTTATTTACATGGAAATGGCAGAAAAAGGAAAAACTATGTCAATTTCATGTTGGGCAACTCGTGAGTACTGTTTTTTTTGTTATTGTAATGAAACCACACACATGCACGCAGAGAACAACACACTAGAAACATATAACAATGGCGAGTACACAGACATTCACACGGACAGACGACAAAGTTGGATTGTTATTCCAGTGACTGTATCAAGTCCCAGGAGAATGATTTTAGGACGACTCGTCCACAAAACTGCAACCCTGAACAACTCGGATGAGATTTCAGAATTTTCTTGAGAAAATAAATCCTGTACAATGGGGCCACATACATATTTTTGATATATCTAGTATAGTCTATAGAGTATATGCTGTTATTGTCCATCTACTCACACATGAGCAGAACAACTATTCACTATGGCCGTGGTGTCTCTGTTTCCATGGAGACGGCGTCGAAGTGTTTTCAAAACTAGTTCCGCCTTGCAAGCTGTTTTCAAAAAGTTGCATTTTCTGTGCTGTCGCCATGGATACGGACAGCCAAAATGCAACAATACGCAACAATATTTACTGTGAATAAATCGGAATTTGGCTTAAAAAGAAGAAAAATAATCCTAATATGGGAGGTGGTCAGTCACAAAGTGAAAGCTGTTGGGAAAAGATGAGTAACAGAAGAGTATATAAAAAAAAAAAGTATATTAAAATTTTTTTTTTCCTAAACGTTGCTCAGTGCACTACATCATTAAATCACCTATATGACTGTCATGTGACATTTGCGGTCATATATTTTGAATTCCTGATGGTCTATTTTGCAGCAACATGTCGAGGCACGTTTCAACACGACGCTCTGCACAATCCTGCAGTTTACCTCCGAGTGTTCGAGCTGTAAAGGATAACAGAGGAAATCTCCAGTGCGGGCCGAGCCGCAGCTTCCTCTCTTTGTGTGATTGTCTCATATTTTATGGAGCCGAAGTCTCGACGACACGTCGAGCTTTAACTGCCGCTCTCTGTCTCGCAGTGCAGTCGGCTGCAAGGATTTCCAAGGATTAGCTTGTCTGCAACATCTCCCTTTGTGTTCAATCCATTTCACATCTGCCCTGAACAATAATTACACGCTTACCATTTAAAAAAGCAATTTCAGTCTTTTCATTTCAGTCCGGCGTGAACTTCACATTCTCCTGTTTTTATAACAAAATGTATTTCTCCTGCTATAGAACTGAACTTCATCTTTTTCTCATCTCGGCAGTGTTTTTTTGTGAAACCAGAGGCTAAATCATTATCGTGAACAATGTGTAAACACTTACTAATACTTCATCTGTAGTTCCTTTCATTGATGTCGGCCATTTTGCCCTCTTGATGCTTAATGGTCTTTGATGGGGCACCAGAATTACCGAATTAATTTCTACGAAAACCACAAAAAGACTTTCTATATTCTAAATTAGACCTGGAAAACCGATCATTTCCTTTATTTTTGAAGGCTTCTGCTCTAGTACTTTTGTTCAGTTGACCACCAGAGTTTGTCTTCACTGAATATTTTAGCAAAGCATATGTTGAAATGGGTCCACGGCTATTTTACAGATATAATCTAAGGTATCTGACAGTGGCAGAAGGACGGACCATAACCAAAAATGGACGGCAGAGGACATACATAACATTATAACAATTGCAGCACAGTGATTCAGGCTGGAAACGGACCCATAACGGGGTCAGACCTCCCATTTTGGGATCGGCTAGGGACATTACGGTGAGGCCAAACAACAGCAGGTTCAAACACTCATCAGTACAACACAAGCAGAAGCCGTCCGAATCAAAGCAATAAGCAGTTCCCAAAGGTCTTCTCTCAGGTCGACAAACAATCTGTGACACGTCTAATGTTGACAACCTTAAAGCAAACAACATGTTTGGCCCTTCTTTTGTTCTCCGGGTGACCCTGGATCTGGGATTGATTGATTTACACTGGCTGATGATGGGGGGTTTCCTTTGCACGTGCTTCTAATGAGCACAGATGACTCAGCGAGTGGGGGTGTGGGGGCTGGGAAACCGAGAGAAACCCTCGCTGTTCAATTTTCTCCACGCCACGAGCGCTGCAAGCAAAATTCCATTCACACCCATTACCGACGGTGCGAACGCAAACACCTCGCCCACGCAAACTATCCGCATGGCCGCACCAGTGATCAGCTCGCCGGCACAACCTGCATCGCGGCGACTGCACTGAGGCGTATCTGTTGATGTCTGCCGTACACGCCGCTCCCGCTCTCGCTTGGTGGTGCGCTTGAAGATCGGGGGGGGGGGGAGAGAGGCGGAGATGGGTTTTGTTGTAATACGTCTTCCTCTCTCCCGTCTCACGGTATCTCTCGCTCTCTATTCCCAGCTCATCCAAACCACATCGTTCCCTCCAGAGCCTGGGAAGTTTCTCCTGTATTTGATGTTCCCCGTCTGTGTAATTTAATCTCAGCGATTCCCTGCAGCTCTCTCCAGCCATAAACCTCTGCTCTAATAATAGGAGGCCCAGGCACCGTCTCCTCTCTAATCTCTGCCTCTGTGTGCAGCAGGGATGTTTGTGCGGAGCTTTTTCTCTCCTGCCTCTGCACTGTCGAGATAAGGCTGCATTTGTTTTGGCCACTCGGAAAGCCGACTAACTTTCACTCCCCTAAATTGCGATGGAGAATGAGGAAGGTGGGAGGACGGACATTTGATACAAGGAAGACCAGACCGCCTAAACCTTCCCAGCCTCTCTCCGCGGCGTGTCCTATCAGGAGGCTGCTGGGACACAAGTATGTGGTACGAGGTGCAGCGTTCGGACGCGAGGGAGGAATTTCACTGATTAAAGTGTCGAGAAGTGGCTGGACTGGCTCAGAGTGTGTGTGTGTGTGTGTGTGTGTGTGTGTGTGTGTGTGTGTGTGTGTGTGTGTGTGTGTGTGTGTGTGTGTGTGTGTGTGTGTGTGTGTGTGTGTGTGTGTGTGTGTGTGTGTTTGTTCACAGAAATGATAAAAGAAGAAGAAAAAAACAAAACATTGTCCAGGTCTCCAAGACAACCTCCTATTTCATGTTTTGTTTTTTTAATTAGTTAAATTCATAAATAAGAAAATCATCCGACCTGCATTTTGAAACTTTTTTTTTTTCGTACTATTACAGCAACAGATGTTTAATTGTTTTTTTATTCACTCCTTGAATGCTAAATTAATTAAATTCAATTCCACATCAATGTCATTAATAAAAAGTCACTACTACTTATGAAAACACTCAGGATCTCTTCTTTCCAACTCTATTTATTTATTTATTTTCTAACTGGTGTTTCCATGAGCGGTGAGTCTGTACGGAGGGATCCACTCTGCTGTAGGTCTCCTCTGTCAAGCAGACGCAGGCGAGTTAAAGTGCGTGTGGTCAGTCTGTTGCTCGGGGCTTGAATTAGGAAAAGCGTCCATCACTGTTTCCCTCCGCGTCGGCTGTTCACTCCTGTGAGTTTAACCGGTGACGGAGCGTGGAGCGATCGCCAGGACAGGAAATAGACGTGAGAGCCTCCGAACACGACAAGTGTTTGGCCCCTGAATGGATCAGGTGAGGCTGCAGTGGCACTAAATCTTGAACGCCGCCCGAAATGCTCTTTGTTTGTCCACGCCGAGGCTCCGTCGCCCCCGCCGTCATCTTTCATTTATGGCCGCCGTCAGAAGAGCTGCAGAGTGGCTGGCTGCTGTATTTCTGAGAGAAGAGGGGAGGCCGGGGGATCAGCACTTTAAGCAGCCTTCTCCCACGGCTTAAATATTTCACTAGCTGAGAGAGCAAATGGCATTCTGATGCGCTACACGATATTCAGCGGAAAGGTCAAGGTGGAATGGAAAGATTCTCATCTCGGCTGTTTTTTTTAGGGCTCCTCCAGAGCGAGTGCTGCTGGGAAATCTGTCAGGCGGAGTAACATCAGCCTCAGATCATTGCTCTGCAGGTCGATACGCCTTTCATTCCACTACTTCAGCCTCCACGCCTCTCTGCTAGATTGACCCGAGGGGTTTCTTTCTTCAGGAACCTGTGGATGAGCCGAAAGACATGCAAGCAGGTTGAACTTTGCAAAAACAATTCATATCATGGATACATTTAATCAGGGGGCAAATTGTGAAGAAGTGTGTGGGATCTTATACCAGTTTGCATTATTGCTTCCAGTTGTTCTTCAAGGACGGGAACCTCCCGCCGAGCAGACATTTCAGAAACTAGGACAGTTTCCAAGCTGAATAAAAATGAGGAAATCATAGAAATATAATAAAACACGAGAACAGCTCAAGCAGAAAAACATTTTGGAAAAGATGTAAAGAGAGTTAAAGATACAACGTGTCACTTAAATTGAGAAGGTATTCGAAATTGAACTAGTTTTATTTGGGCTGCTGGTAAAGTAGCTTCAGTCACTGTAAGAGGTACCTTTTGTCTGCCTTCAAGGCATCTTCACACTGAGTGTGACAAAGAAGTTTGAGGGTATTGTGTTTTACCGCCCATCTTAAAGGACAAGAATAGAAGTGCACAGAGTCAGATGATGGGGAGGATAAAGGTAGATGTACTGTACTCTCCACATTATCCTTTGTTGGCTCTGCAGTCACATGAACTCCCTGACTCCTTGTGCACCGGTTCAGCTGGCGTCTCAATCTTTCTCCTGCAGTCTTTTCATTCTTGAAAGTGGAAATTCTGACGCCTTCAACCGGGTGACACACATCCAGGGCAAGGTAACAACCTTTCCACTGCAACACAATGTTTGACTGCCGCAGGAAGCCACAAGGGACACTATTATACTGGAGTACTGTGGTATGACAGGAAGGTGTGCTTGTGCACTAATATGAAGGGAACGTCACATTTTATTGCAGTGCGGATCCATACAGGTGCATATAGAGCAGCACATTGTTAAAATGTGAAGTCAAAACACTGGGTTATTAAACCCTGTGACTGGAATCATATAACAGTCAGCAATTGGTGATAGAAAGGAGGCTACAGTTTCAGCTATGTGACAAGTTAGACCTACAGGGACAGCAGAGCAATTTTTGCGGGATCATTGTTGGTAGATAAAAGAAAAAATCTAATTGTGGAGTTTTAGAGAGATATGGGATCAGAGGCACTGCTATTGAAATTAATAGATGGTGCAAAGAAGAAAATAATAAATGCTGGCTGCACATTGCATTTTTTTTCTGTAAGGGGGACCAGACCAGAAGAAAAGAAAAAAACAACCTATCAATAACATTAGATCCACATATTCCCTTTGTTTTAATGTAAGGAGGAATAAATACACCTTAGAAAACACCTCATTTCAACATTTCTTCCCATGAACACAACATTTTCAAAAGAAATTTGCATTATTGTGTACAAATTAGCCAGAAGCCACATTAATCATAGCTGTGATCAGAATTTTTTTATCATCACGCCTAATGAACGCAGAGTCTGCAATCTCACAATCAAACACCCGCATCACGTGTTCGGTGCCAGTTCCGTGTTTCGAACATATGCATGCCCTCTCTCCGTCCGCGAGAGAAGCAAGCGTGATACTTTGAAATTGCGTAACCGATTCAACTCCACTTTCATGCGGCAGCAGAATTTCAAAATAGCTCGCATTAGACATGCAGCCGAGCGGCACGCCGAGCGGCACTGTAAAATTTCACTTGTTCAAAGCCTGCCAGTGTGTGTCTGTGTGTGTGTTAGAGCCAAACAGTTTCTTGGTGCTAAGATTCTCATTACAGGATCAGCTCTTTCATCCTCGGGTTCAAAGCGCTGCCCCAGCCGGTGGCGGTGGGCGAGCAGATAGCATTTTATGAAGGTGGGGGGGGGGGGGGGACCTCGAGTCGAGCGGGGGATCAGAGGGGAGTGTAGGGAGGGAATCCTATAGGGGTGACCTGATGGGGGTAAAAGACGGGGGAGCAGAGGAAACGTGGCCACCTTGAGTGAAAAGTCCTCCTGGGATTATGTAACTGCAGCGACACGGACGAACGCCTGAGTCTGCGATCAGGAAAACTGCAGAGTCGTCGGTTGGCAGACAACGGAGTCGTGTAGCAGACGACTGAAATGCAACACAGTGTATTATTCAGCCGGTCGGTGGATAATCATGTCGCTCTGCCTCCTCCCCACTCGTGGGCTCTTCATCAGCAACTCGGCTAGATTACATTGCATATCAAGGGTTTGGATCAAAGCGGTGGCATTTGTTCTCCTCCTCTTGTGTTCTGGCTTTTTGCAGGACCAGATAGTTAGATTTTTTTTTCTTTTCCCTGTATATTCAAAGCAAATCAGTGGGAAAAAAGTAAGCTGACATCAGCCCAACAATGTGATCGAGTGGATGGGGTTTCAACTCTACGTCAACCTGAGACAGCGAGGCCTCTGATTTTGCCCGGTTCTGAAAGGTGCATGTCTGGACTTCCTCCTCCTCCTCCTCCTCCTCAACCTCTCCTCATTGTCTGGGTTTCTTTTACTGATACGGGGGCGAGGCAGAGCAGTGATGAGGCGGTGGGAGGGTCGGTGTCACCTTCCATCTTTCCATACGCTAACCTTCTGGAGTGACTTGCTCTTCTTGGCTCGGCCTTTGTCTACATTGTTGCCACTGCAGGAGCTTATGAATCATTAGCATCGATGGCCGTTGAGACACCTGTCAGGAACTGGGAGCAGAGAGAGAGAGAGAGAGAGAGAGAGAGAAGGGGCAGAGTTTCTATCAGTTCTAATTTGTATATGTCTACTTCTCTGTCCATAACATAACAAAGGTTGAAACTAAACCTCTCGCAGTTAGTCTTTGCAAAGAAGATGGTTAAACACAGTAACAATACGCATGTTGGACTCTCGGATTAGGTTTAAACCTTTAAAAAAAAAAGTGTTTTTACTGTACTTGACTATACAACTGCCAATAATGTACATTGCTTAATATGTTTGAATGCAAGAATTAAAAAACAATGTCCATAGTACAACTTTGTCCGAGACCCAAACACCCAACATGCCCAGGTGGGAACTGTGTCTCTTACTGTAATTTGGCTACAGAATCAATATGTTGCGCCTATTATTATAGCTATGACCACTAAAATCTTTCAATAGCTTTGAAACTAATGGTAATTCATCACAACCTTTTCCACATCTGAATTACATATAGCCCCTCCACGTTACACTGCCCATGGTCAATACATTATACAACACAATGCCACAAAATGTAATAGTTGACTTTTAGATTCTTTGTATAAAATTGATCATTGTTCCAGATCATGTACGTATATTCTCTCATGAATACAGTTTTCCCTGATGGTCTCTTTGAGCAGGACAGTGCAAACGGTCACAAACCATTTTCAGAGACAGTTTGAGGAACACATCAACCAGTCTGAGGTTTCAGTGCAAACAGATTGTGTGGAGCATTGCGGAAGAAATACGTCTGATCAATGGAGTATCTTGGATTCAGATACCACAGCATACCTTCATTGGTTTATTAAAGTAAACACAATTTTGTGAGTGAACTTAACGAACATTATATGATTATTGGGTGGTCTCAACATGGTTTAAATGATCTGTCACATTCACTCATTCACACACAAACTCACATAGAGATGGATCCGGATGCACGTGTCCACACGGTCCACACGAGAGTCGATGACTCGGTAGTTCAGGGTTGTTTTAGCAACAAAAGCAGGACTTCCATGACATTGGCCTGCTGGCTTTAATCTTATGACTGATCGGTGTATAATTTTCCTCTTTAATTGAAAGCAGATGTTAATTATGGGGCATATGGGCTCTTCGGAGACTTT
Source organism: Blennius ocellaris (assembly GCF_963422515.1). Lineage (NCBI taxonomy): Eukaryota > Metazoa > Chordata > Actinopteri > Blenniiformes > Blenniidae > Blennius > Blennius ocellaris. The sequence goes on along the minus strand of NC_137670.1, from coordinate 8,026,889 downwards.
GGCGCACCAGGTAAGTCATCGCTCTCCATCATTACGAGAGGGAAAATCTTTGAGAGCAATGCTGCTGTTTCCTTCTCTGAAAATTTGATTCTGTGCTTTTTTTCCCCTCTCTCTCTTTATTTCCTCATGCTTGCAAACGTCTTTTTTCCATTCTATTAGGCTGCAACTCAATCAACCTGCTGAGATCCTGAGCAGGAAGTGTTTGATTATTGCCGTGCGTTTTGCTCCGGTTGCTTGGGGAATCACCTCAGGTGCATCACTTTTCAAAGGATGGGGAAGGAATGAAAGCGTGCCCCACTTACCGCCTCTGGTTTCGTGGAGCCTCACCAGACCTCAGGCGTTACGTACTGTACGTACCCGACAAATGTGAGGATTTATACCTGCCAGGCCCCACGTCATTTATGAAGATTAACTGTTGTATTTACTTCTCTGTGAATGTGTTTTTATCTGCTGGTCTCAGCAAAGTGATTGTGTTAGATATTGATGCAACGCTCTTCACGCCTTTATGGAGTGTAAAATTAACGAGCTGTCGGCTATGCGGATGAGATTAAATGGTGTGTGTGCGTGTGTGTGTGTGTGTGTGCGTGTGTGCGTGCGTGTGTGTGTGTGTAAGAGTGTGTGATTCATTGGCGGTGGGCTTTGGGAGAGGTTCTGCTCTGCATGCTAAACTGCCGCCACAGGCTGAGGGTCGGTGTGCAGCGGGGAGAAGACAAGCTGGATTACTGTTCCGTCGGCCCACAATCACACTGGATTCCAGGCACTCATATCAAGGCTGGTAACACTCGATTTAACCCTCCGCTACCCCAGGAGAGAGACGACGAGTGTTGTAGTGCTCGAGAGCCGTCTTGGTCTTAAGACCACATTTTCAAGGTCTTGGTCTTGACGTTTTCTCGGCCACTCGACGTCTTGGGTGTTTGGATACTCTGGTCTCGGTCTTGATCTTGGCCCCTTCAAGTCTTGGTACCATCTTGCTCGTAGGATAGTCTGGATTTGGTCTGGACTCAGTCTCACTTAACATCTTGCTCTGGTCTTGATCTCGCTATACTCATGTTCTTGGTTTTGTCTGCACCCCTTAAAATGATGGTCTTGTCTTAGTTTTAGATCCTTGAAGTATTAGTCCTGTCTTGGTCTTGGGATACTCTGGTCTTGGTCTTGACTCGGTCTTGGTTGAGATGGTCTTGACTACAACGCTAGATTCAATGCAGGATAAACGGAAATGTCTAAATACATGAAGGAATACGCTCAATGATTATTAATAACACTTTAATAACAACAAGTGTCTTTGTACAACATCAGCCTGTTGAAGTTCCGCAAAGTTCTGCAATAAACTCGTTTTTACAAAAAAAAAAAAAATGTGCTTATCATTCGCTTGCAATGTTGAATATCAGTTTGCTGACTTTTGAAGAATAACTTCTTGATTTAAAAGGCTGCTATTAGCAAACGGCACCACAGATGTGACCTTAACAACTCCCACCAAGATTCCAACTTCTGACTTGTTTCAGCACCCTGAGTTTTCACTCTGTGCGTGACCTTCTAAATATTACGAAATTATCAATGTACTCACTGGAGTGAGTGAATTTGAAAGGTTTGCAAGAGTGCCATTATAAAAAGGAGGGTGTAAAAGCGGATGGTAAGAATCAAATACCTTGGTTTCAGTATTTTGTGCAGCCACTGTGTAGAAAAACGTTCAGAAATCATAATTGGGAAACTTATATAGATATACAAATTGCATAACTTCATTCATTTTATGGACATAGGGTGCAAGAAATCTATTGGGCCTTTGTTTAAGACATGTGAAATTCACTGTTTAGTTAACTAACAAACATAATAAATGACCTTCTATCAGGTAATTAGCATCTAAGAGTGATGAAATGCTAATTCTTCCATGTATTCACAAACCTTTCCAGTTATTGACATTATTATCAATTTAAATAGTCGACTAGACACACACTGATAATTCAGTGTGTTGTGATCCATCAGCAGTAATACGATTGTTAATTTGTTAGTTACTAAACTGGTAATCACTTAATTTCAGGCTTTAATTTTTATAAATAAATGGATTTCACACAACACACAATTTTAATGTCAGTTGATACTGTAATGGATTTTAACATGTCATATGTTTAAAAATCATTTTTCACTTGCAGTCCAAGAAACACAGTAAAGTTTAACTTGCACTTTCGGGCAAATACGGCCTCAAAGATAAATACGTTTAGTCCGATTAATACTGTAATCCTGCTGCTGTGTCGATATAAAGCAAAAAAAACAAAATTACTTTTATTTTGAAGCGGGTTTTTTTTTCTTCACAAAATGTAGCATATTTGTCACAAACAAAGATGACCCATTGACTCTCGAGGGTTATAACGTCTTACAAACGGCCTCTTCTAACCACATTACAGGGCTCTATATGACAGCCGTAAACCACTTAACAATTTGACCTGTTATTTCTGAATGCGTGAAGATAAAATGTCGGCGCTGCACAACTGATGAGTGCTCTATTTCCCATGTATGCCTTGCTCATTAAGGTTGATGAATATTTTAGAGAGAGTCCCTTTACTCAAAGCTGTCACTCTATTGAATTATTGTCTTGGGGTAATCTTTCTCAGGAGCATGCTCACTTATCAGAATGCTGCAGTCACGAATATCCACTGTGTGACTTTATTAGCTTCTTGCAGTGAAATAATTAGAATTGCAGCATTTGTAGGAAATATGAAAATTGCTCTCAGTCTAATTTGAAGACTTCAGGGCTCGGCAGTGCTGGAAAAATCCGACTGGAGAAGCCGGCGCTAAAGCTGTCTGCTGCTGCTGTTGTTTAATGCAGGAGGTATTTTGGGTTGTGGGATGAATAAAACATCAGAGCACCTTGTTTATTTCCATCCTTCAACCGTAACTCGTTCTTTACATAATTGAATTCTGGTCCATTCGAGGCAGTGCATCTAATTGAACCTCTTGCCGTTAGCCAGGGAATGATTTGTTTCCATGCTGACTCTGGACTCTGATCCTCAGAACCCCAGACCCCCCCCCCCCCCCCAACACGGACCCTCGAAAGAAGGTTCGATCCCGTCCCGTGGCGAGAAAGAAGAACGTTTCCGTCGACGTCCTCGTCTTTTTCGAGGACTTTTCCAGCCCCTCCTCGAGCGCTTGTGTCGGCCTCTCGCCCTGGTGCCTCTTTATTATGTGAGAAGCTGCCCCCCCACCCCCAACATACCCCCCCCCCCCCTTCCACCTGGCAGCCATTCAAAGTGGATGATTTAAACGCTGAACTCCCTCTCGTCTCCAGGTCTTCCTCCTCCTTCCTCCTTCCACACAATGTCATTTTGTTTATGTGTGATTTGTTGCCTAATCCTTCGTGTTGTGCATTATACCCCCACTCCACTCCCATCCAACAACCCACCCCCCACCCCAGATCCCCCTCCTTTGATCATGTGAGTTGTTTGGCCCATTGTGAAACAGACTTCTTTATGCACGCCCATGCCCATTGCATGTGGATGCCATTGTGACTCACAATTAATGGTCACATTCAACTCTGACTTCCGCTTTTCCCACATTAGCATTCAGATTCTACATTTCTCCCTCCATGGCAGGAGTGTGTGTGTGTGTGTGTGTGTGTGTGTGTGTGTGTGTGTGTGTGTGTGTGTGTGTGTGTGTGTGTGTGTGTGTGTGTGTGTGTGTGTGTGTGGAGGGGGGGGGGGTGTTAACAGGTAATAGTCACAAGTGGGAGAGGGAATTAGTAATGAAAGCAGGCCATTATGTCGTTAAGGTGTCAAGTGTAGAGCTCTGTGTTTCTGGAGTTATTCTTAGCACCATTACTGGATGAAGTTTTATGAAGAAAGCCTGTGAGGTCCGCAGGGGTCCTGCTCCGCCTGACCCACGCTGGATATACGACTCGCTTAATGGACAGAACGGCCTGCGTGGAAACACAACGGAGCGAACTCTGCTCTGTGAGGAGGGCCAGCAGCCAAAAAGCTTCAGAACATCCGTCGGCTGCGAGCTCCTTCTTATTTTACCTCCATGGCCGTCTTTGATGTCTCTTTTTGTTGTTTAACCTTTTATGACTGCAATAGGGTACAAACGTCAAACCTTTCTGCTTTTAAATGAATCCAAAATGTCTTCTAATTTGACTCCCAGCATCTCAGGCTTACTTGATGTAAAAGTGTGTGTTGTGTAAACCTGCCGACCGTATGTGAGGCGCGCTGGCATCAAAGTTTTACCGACAGCGATGATTAATAAAAACCATAATCCCATTCATCAAATCATTAATGTGCCGTAATCAGCTAACTCAGGGATGTCAGACATTTTAGAGGCCACGTAATGTTTATTTCATCGGTCTACAGTAATGACTTTGAGTAAAAGAAATGTGCGGTCTCGCTGTGGCGACTATTCTTTTAAAGGGATAGGATGTAGATTTACAAGGGACAAAATCAAAGTCAGGTTTGACTGCTTTTCCTCTTGTTTGTAATTGAGTCATGATTACTGTATGAATTCCTGAGTTATGGTTTCATATTATGTGCTGTTGAGCCACAGTGACCTTGAACAACGACCACCGGAGTCTGTCCATGAGAGCATTTGTGCCAAAGTCGCAGATATTTGAAACCTTTTCCCTCGAGGGCTTCCTGAGATGTTGTGTTCGCCAGAATGGAACAAATGGAAAGTTGCAGTGACCTTGACATTTGACCTTTGAAATTTGACCATTGCAAGAATAAAAGACGAAAAGAAACTTCACTAACACTTCAAAACCGTTGCTGCTGACCCGAGAAGACTTGAAGTGTCTGAGTGCATTGAGTGGAATAAAATAAAGAAGCTGAAGCAGAAAAGTGGAAGGACTTGATTGTAGATACACAGATGAGGCTCATATTGTGCCATTTTCCTGCTTCGCATGCAACAAACCCGAATGCTGAGCTTATTTAGACGGCTTAATATTGATCGACTTTTCTGTTTGGAAAAGCACACTTGTCGCCAAAGTGGAACCGCAAAACATTTTCACTTAAAAACGTTGCGTAAGAGAAGCCTGATGCTCCGTCCACATGAGACAAAACAATCTCTTTTCTCCCTGTTGTTCTTAAAAAGTTTCCCATCCACTCTGAAAACCCAAGGTTAATCCTGAAGTTACCTCGACAACAGAAAATCCAGTCGTAATAGAGGCCCGTGGTTGATTTGTGGCAACATGTCTGTTTACATGCACGTGCCATGTTTGTTTGCTTTGCCATGAGATTAGAAATATTGAGCGTGACGGACCTGATACTCTGCCGGGAGAATCAGTTGGTGTGTCGTGAGCTCGGTAGTCACACTATCAGATCAGAAGAGAGAGATCCTGTGCGATCCGTCTTTTGTCATCATCGAGTGTGTGGTCTCTAAGTCTGTGAAGCTTTGAAAAATCCTGTCGCGTGTACCAGCCTTGAGGAGACACAGTGCAGATCAAAAGTCACGTGACACAATTAATGTGAGCCTGCCAGTCTGTGTCAAGGGCGAAAGCACTCACATGTTCTGTCATAGCAGGAAATGAAAATACACGTGTGAAAAGAGCTTACTGAGAGGTGGAGGTACACACAGAGACATAACAGACACTCTAATATCGACACACAAATCCAGCTAGACAGTCTGCTCTCTACTAATTTTGCTACTCTAATAGTCCAACATGAAGGCAAAAGAAGTGGCGTAATCAGATCGACGTCTGCTCGAAGAACTGAAAGCATCCCAAAGAGGGAAAAGGGCGAAGGGAGCGCTGCGAAAGCGACTTGAAGCGTCGGCCACGCTGGTTTGGAGTGAAAACTCCCCCGCTGTGAATGAGGTGAAGTGTAGAGATTGGTTGTGCAAGTGAACTGTGTCATTGCAGTCAGCTTGGCCCTAAGACACTGACCAGGCTCTGTCGCTCCCAATTAGCCCCGCTCAGCCTCTCGTTGCTCCTAATTCAATCCTTCTGCTGAGCTCAGCCCACAGTAAACGACTCATACTCAGGGGTTACTCACTGCCAGCCCACCGTCCACAGGCGTGGACACTGTGCTCGGATTTTATTAATGCCTATTAAACAGGTCTGTTTTAATAGGATGGAGAGGAGCTCTGACAACAGGCTGGAGTCAAGACTTTTTCATGGCTTAGGGAGAACTTCCCCACGAGAGACTCATGGTGAACCGTAAATATGTTCAGGAAGAATCCCGTGAGTGACGCTGTGCTGACGGTCCGTTAAGGTTGATCAAATTGATTAAATGAGACGTTTTGTGTTGGTCATTGTTTGTCTATTGGTTTAGTCCCTGGAAATAACTGACATCCTGTCCAGTTTGGTCCAATATGTGGAACCAGTGGCAACAAAGAGAGCAGGGAAACCGATGCATCAGTTGTCCTGGCAACATCCTCAAAGAACCAAGAGACAATGAGTCGCGAGTCAACGACACAGAGGGAACAAACCACTAAGGGACCAACGGCAACAATATGAGCAGCACTTGTTAATGTGGTTCAGTTTGCGTGGAGGTGGTAGAAATCCTGTCCAAAGTAGTTTGAAGCATTTTGTCAGTTGTAAAGAAACTGAGTTTTTCTGTCGACTTTGTGTGCATTTTGAACAAAAGTATGAGCTCAAAGGCATAAACAGGCATAAAAGCCCTGCATGCCGGGCTTGTTGTCATGGAGACTCTGCAACAGTAGGTCAGAGGTCCGGCACCTGCAGCATTGAGCGACGCGTCCATCAGCAGTTACTTGTCAAAGTAACCTTGAAAGCATGCACTTCCCCTAAGCTGCCCGAGGAAAATGACACCTGAAAATGTAAATACTAAATTGTTTGTAATCAAATCCAGGAGCTTTGATTGGATTTTCTACTTGCATGGTTGAAACGACATCTTATATAGGTCGAGAGAAACCCGGTTGTAAGCGGATCCCTTGTTTTTGGGAGGACGGAGGATGTGACGGAGGTAGAGGTTACAGTCCAGGCGGAGTGAATGAGAGCCGCCTCCACGGGACACACCCGGACCGTTCATGTGTGCGTCCTCATTGTGCCGTGACTGACAGGCGGTTTCAGGTGAGCGGGATGGAAACCGGAGACGAGCAGGCCAACAGACACTGGGCTCTCCGGCTCAGGTGGATCGGGTCAGTGTTTCCACTCGCACTTAATCATCCTTTGAGAAAAAAAAATAAAAAATACCCCGACCAGGCTTTTAATCATCGGGCTAAGACAGAGGTGAAGACATGGACCATTTACCCTGTCAGACAATTACCTAGCATCTCCCCTTATATCAGAAAAAATGAGTCGCGGGGGGCTTGTTTGCCTCTCTGTGTCACTCGGCTGACTGAAGGAATCTGTATTGGTAGCGATACCTGCACAGCTGCCATGATTACCTGGGATCTTCACAGGGAGGCATTAACCAGGATTATGCAAATGAGTTCTCGCTCAGCAGCCATGGACGAGGATACAGGAATCCTGGGAGGAAGTTACTTGAGACAGAAAAGACCTGGGAAGCAGGAGTAAACAAACCGAGACACGACCAGGGGTCAGAAATATCTTTACCTGTTCAACTTGTGGTTTGTTTGGAGATGCGTTCATTGTACTCGCGCCGCCGAATCATCGATATTTCACTCCTTAATAACACACTAGTGCCTTCGCAGTTCAAAGCTGTTGCAGTTCAAAGCTTTGTTTCAAAAGCTGCAGCTTTTGAAACAAAGCTCTAGTTTACTATGTTAAATATTAGTGCGACTTAAATTAAACAAACCGTGCTAATGCTAACCGCAAAGGACAGATAAACTCGCCACGCTAGGCTAATGGCTGGACGTATCAACAAAAGTGAGTGAAAATGTGTAATTTCAGAACATTTTGGTGGATTACCATGGTAACCTGTTTTTACGTCTATGCTTCTGTGGGTCGGTCGATTATACTTGTACAGTTGTTGGTTGGTTGTCCTGATTTATTGGGTTTCTCTCTGCTAAAAGCACTAAAAGTGACTGTGTTGTATGTGGCGATATATAAATAAAGTTGATTCTAATTGAATTGGTTCCGTCGGTCAGTTGGTTGGTCGGTTATACTTGTGTTTTATTATCCTTATAACTGTCGCAGGCGATGGGAGTGTTTTGTCTTCCACACTGAGAAGCCTAACCTCAAAATGTTTTTCAGAAGCAGCCTGTTGTCGTAACGAGACTCAAAGTTGAAAACATTCCAGGTGAAACGATGCCGAGATCAGAAGAATCCAACATCCTCACAGTGAGCGAGCCCAGACTTTATCAACCCCCACAGACTGCAGACGCTTCCAGGCGCTCGGGAGAAAATGCGCGGCGGGCGCAAACGTGCACGTGCACACACACGTGCGCATTCCCACCGGCACAAACAAACAGTCTCTTATTATATGTGAGCGGCGGCCTGCAGCCGGGTGAGTGTTTAGACAGTTGTCCAGAGGAGTTTGCTCCGAGTTACCGTGTTGAGATCGCGAGCAAATTAGTTTGCACCCCGAGGGCTGAGTCGATGCCAGCCTGAGGGGGCTGCGTGTGTGTGTGTGTGTGTGTGTGTGTGTGTGTGTGTGTGTGTGTGTGTGTGTGTGTGTGTGTGTGTGTGTGTGTGTGTGTGTGTGTGTGTGTGTGTGTGGTGTTCCTGCTGGAGGTGGAGGGCACTGCACATGTCCCAGTGGGCCCCTGCCAGCCTCCCAAAAATAAACGGGCAGGCATATCGACCCCTTCGCTGAAGGATTCATGCGAGGGTAAAGGTCATCAGCACTGTGTCACGTTTGTCTGCACCCCCCCCCCCCCCCCCCCCTCAAAAAAAAATCTTACCTTAACCAAAACGTCCACGTCTCTCCCGCTCCGTGTGCGAGCGCGGCAGCTGGAGCGACGCTCCTCTTTTTTAATTTTAGCAGGTCTGCCGGCCGCCCGGTGATTAATTGGACGACAGAGGCTCAGGTTGTAAATAGATGTTCTATTCTCACGCTTGTTTTTCCCCCCCGTCAGACGAGCAGCTGATTAGAAGCAGACGCCTCAATATGAAGCACAGCAGGTGCTGCAAAAGTGCGACTTCAGTGCAGACGACACAATTCAGTTCTTCACTTCTGTTTACCTGGCGACAAATACCACTCGGTCATCTCAAGGCACTTTTATGAAAACCCGATAATTCCGCATGAGCAAGTAGAGGAGACAATGGAAAGGAAAGATGTACTTTTAACAGGATCCACAGGTTGCACAGTATCCACTTTTAAGAGTGAAGTTTGCATGTTGTCCCTGTGCAGTGAGGCAGTTTTCAGGTCTGGATGACTGGAATTCTCGTCCTAAAAAGCAGGTCAATTGGCATAAAGGTTTGCCGCGTGTTGATTAGCTTTTGCGGCGTCACACACAAAGTGAGAAAAACTACCAGAATAGGTTGTGCTGTTTACCAGTAATGAGCTTCACATCTTTGTTCAACCTTGCAACTTCCTCTGCTCCTCTGAAGCAAATGACAACAAACACGACACTCTGGTTTCCAACAAAAGGTTTCTTTTGAATGTATGTCGGTAATGATCACGTGAACTTTCTTGAACATGCTTCACAGTTGCATCCAGTAAAGAAAAACACATCCATGTTCTTTCTATAATAATCATAACGGCTATTACTAGTGGAAGATTTCCACTTCCCACTTTCAACCTTGCTGGTGCATCTGAATGGATTTTTCCCAACATGCAAGTGAGGGATTTCCCATTTCCCACTTCCAATTTTGACGATAAGTTGAGATGGATTATTCCCTCTTTCAAGTTTGTTTGTTTAAGTATATTTTTACTGCTTCTAAGTGAGAGATTTCCCATTTTCCATTTCCAAGCTTGATGGTTGGTTTGGATGGATTTCTATTTCTTGCAAGTCAGTTATTTCTCATGTCCCACTTCCTCAAGAACACACCTTAAACCTCTGTGTGTGGTTTTTTTTTTTTTCAATGCGATTCAAAAGTCTCCCATCGCTGCACTCAGTTATTTCTTGTGTTTGATTTACAGCCGACAGCCCTGACTCGTGGAGAACTCTCGCCCAGCCGTTGCCTTTAAGTCAAATATTCTCAGGTCGGACTTATTTCAAGACGGACTGGCCTTATAAATAATGCAACGCTGTGAGAATTGTGATGTTCTCCAGTCACGCTCTCGGTCTGGCGTGCCGTCTGGGTCTGCAGGAGTCGGGTTAATGTGAAAACTCGACGTGGCACACACACTAAACACGGTGAGGAATAAATCAATAAAAGTGTAGTTTTAAAGCTCTGGCATCTGTGTTGAGTCCGAATCTAAAACGTACCTCATGTTTTATTTGCTGGAAGTTTTTTTTTTTTTTTTTTTTTTTTAAAGCTTTTAAAGCGTTTGTCGCTGCTGAGGCGTTCGCCCTCTGCAGTCCGGGTCGTCCTGTCCCGGGTCATTGACAGTTCATCCGAACGCTTCCTCTCACTTTTTAATGAAGCTTCTGTTGTGATGTCGACAGGTATGGAAAATGAGAGTCAGTCTCTCTCGAGGAAGATCCGCACCGGAGGGCCTCCACGATCACACTCATCAACCCAATTTCTACTTTCACTTCTTTTACACAACTCCTTGAAATTCAACTACTGTTTTTAACCCTTTACCAACACATAAGTGCGTCAAATTGACGACAATGACAGCATTAAAAAAAGTTGATTAAGATAACTTTAAGATAAGGGATGCTTTTATGTAAACAACGTGAAGCTTCTGAACCGTGTCGTTTTGGATACGTTGTAACAAATACAATGAACTTTTTGTGTCACCATGGCAACAGAGTTTGTTCGCGTGATTGTCTTAAAATGTTTTTGTCAATCAGAATCTTGTTTTCACTACAGGTCAATGACATTTTGGAAGTTTCACAGCTCGTTTTCAATGCATCTGTAAAGAATGGGTTTTTGTTGGGTTTTTTTGCTTGTGATTTGTAAGAAATGTAAAGTGAGTGTAGTAAAGTTCAGCGAAGACCTTCATGGACAATGTTTTGTTCTTGTAACCTTGAGAAAACGAACACATTTCTTTGTATTTCGCTTCACAGTATTACCGTTGCAACGTCTGTTCGTAATGCAAACCCCCTTCAGACATGTTTGTTGAGATCTAAAATGTGGATTTGGTTTGATATTTATAGAGCTGAGAAGCAACGACAGGAAGACGTTGTTTTCCTTCTTGAAGCTTTTCAATTGTAGCACAGAAAGTGTAGAGAAAGTGATTTGATTCTTTAAAAAAAAGAAGGAATAGTGTCCACACACACACACACACACACACACACACACACACACACACACACACACACACACACACACACACACACACACACACACACACACACACACACACACACACACACACACTCACGCCTATATTTAGCCCCAGCCAGGTCCGCTGCAGTTCGGACGTCACCCCGCTCCACATGTCGGTAACGCTGAGCCTTGGGAACAGCATCCGTGACGCCGCTGCCGTATCACATGATGAGGCCAAATAGCGACCAATGGCGTCGTCCGTATCACCGGACCCACTGGGAAGAAAATAACCAGGACCTACACCGAGTTCGTAGACAGCCTGGGAAGGAGATGTTTGGCACAGGCGGGCCTTTAAACTAACTGTGGGGTCAGTGGCTGGAGAGATTTGAATCAACTACAAAAAAAAACAAAAAACTTTATGATGAAAAGCAAAATCACTGCAGAAATAACTTGCTAAAATTGTACTGAACCACCATAAACTTGTTCATTTTCCCCAAATCTTTAGCGAAATCTTAGCCAAAGGTCAATCGTGACGTTTGAGCACCTTTTGTTTGTCAATTCTACCGGTTTGGAGTTTACCCGATAAAAATCATCACTATTCTAACAGACTCCTCTGGTGCGTTTGTGCCTGCCACAGCTTTCAAATCAGCAATATTTTATCTGCATACACTTAAAGAAAAGGCACCCCGCTGAGTAATATGCACACCCACGCCTGCCTTCCAGAGCGTGACGACACGGGCGCGCGTCACCGACTCGGCGAGCTAAATCCGTCTCCTGAGTGGGAGTCACCGACGGGAACGCAGGCGGCCGTGCACGTCGAAAGCCCCTCGCACAGACCGGGAGCTCGCAGGAGCTTGGAGGCAAATTCATCATGACTCGGCATTCCTCGCCGCCAAGCCCAGAGGTTTCTCGCTCCCGTTTTAATCAAGTTTCAGGTCGAAGTGGAGATCCTCTCAGCTCAGGTGGGAGCAGGCAGAAATGAGAATGGATTTCCAGGCACGGAATGTTTAGCCCAGGCAGGGCCGTGCAGCGGCGTGTTTACCGCCATGTTTTCAGGGCCGCGTGGAGGCGGCGGTTCCACCTCGCACACCGTCCTCCAACATCCCGACCGCCGCCACCTGCTACCCTTTTTGTCGGCTTTATTGCCGCGCCCGCAAAGGTCATAAATCCTGAGTGCTGGTAGAGGACGCCTGCCCGGGCTGATATACACACACACACACACACACTCGACCCTGACTTGTAATTGGGGCCTCATATGAGTCGGCCTGCGTGCCAGAAAAATAATTATTTTCAGAGGTTTGCGCTGCACAATATCCTCTGTGATTCACGTTGAACTGGACTTTAATCTCTGGTTATAATCTCCCCGAAAAGCCAAAAAACTCTTGAGCTTTTTCCTTCATATTGTTTCAGTGTGAAAGTGTGCAGGGTAAAAACAATGAGCTACCGTATTTCCTGGACTAGTCACAACCACGGTTTTGGGTTTTGGGTTTTTGAGTGTTGGGTCATTGTGCAAAAAAACCTGAAAATAATTCAGAGGCTTTATGAGCTGCAATTCATTTCATATGAAGCTTTTTCAGATCGACATTAGCAGTAAAAAAAAAAATAAAAAAAAGAAGAGAAAAACTCAATGTAAGATTCCTTTAATTTCTCTGCTTGATTTTTTTATTTTTTTTTCAAACCCAAAGAGTTTTAAATGCTATTGACGAATCCAGAAACGACGGAGTTTCTTCTTGGAGCTTTAATGAGCTCACATCTTCGGATCAGCTCCTTCTCTGTATTTAGTTTCCGAAGCGGGAACACTTAACAAATTCCATTTTGCTCCTGTAGAAAGGGGTAATAATGATGTGTGAGATGAGTATTTCTGCGTTCTGAAGGCGTTTATTATCCGGCAGGATTGCATGGAAAACAAGTCATTAGCTCACCATTAGGGAGCCTTTAGCCACATGAGCTGACTTCTCATTATTCTGGACACAATTCATCCGGGAGGTAAGAAAGAGGTGGTAGAGGAGCTCAGATCTGATGGAGAACATTTCTGTAAGTCCCATATACCCATGCTCCCAGCAACAACCCCCCCCTCCCCATCTTGTATTGCAAACCTACCCTACACTGTCTCTTCTTTATATCATTTAGTTGTATGATTTTTAATCAGCATCAAATCACAGAGGCTGTTTAGACTGTGAAGTATATTAGCGATGCAATAATGAGGTACAAAGCAACATTAAAAACTGCCTCGCATCTCCATGGCACACACTGTAAAATGTTGTATTATGAACCTCTTGTCTTTATTTCACATAACATTTTTACACTGTTTTTTACTGGATCCTTATCCATTACTATTCATATGCTGCTTATGAGACTGATTGTAACCAATGAAGTTCTGTTGCAAGTTTAATCTAAGAGATTTCATTTTTTTTTTAGTGTTGATATCAGGGGTGTGTTAATAAAACACCAGAAGTACTTGCTGGTAACATGCTTTAATTGTCGATATAGGGGACTGATAAATAATAGTAATAAAAAAAGGTAACAGGTACTATGAAGATGGTCCAACTAAAGAGTTAAAAGTGTTTTATTTGTCAACTAGAAAGTCATTACATAACATTCTGGTCTGACGTGTGACAGTGAGACTTGACGGGATAAGGCCGTCTCGTGTCGGAGATGTTTGCCGCTCGTCACTAATAATTCTGCAGATTTCAAGCGGCCTCCAGGCCCGGCTCCAGACAAGCTGCTGCGGCTTCATCAACGGTGAAAGTCCCCAGTGTGTGTTTGAAACCCAGACCTGGCAGTTGTTAATTGCTCCTTCCTAATCTGCAGCCGCGCAGCTGTTATAATGACTGTTTTTTATTTATTCCCCCGAAAACAAAAGGAAACCGCACACAGAGAAAAATGCTTGAAACTATCTCTGCTGAACAGTGGAGAGATTCTGCGTGCTCGCCGGCCAGTAAATGAATTTGAATTTGATCGCCGGCTCATTTGGCTGAAGGAGATTCTTGCTTCGCTGGGAGACAATTAGAGTCAATCCGCTGTGAACACAGCCTCTCCATGAATCTTATTTTAGGGCTGCACAGGGCGAATTCTCGCTGCTCGTTCCAATTCTTACCCCTGGCCATCACTTTTTCCCTAAAAGGAATTGAAGATATTGATTTTGTGGTGTGATAATTATAGCTTTCATTAACTGAGGCCGCAAACACAGACCGGTGACCCTGGACGGGTCGTCCCACTCAAAGGAAATATTTATGTCTTCTGTCTGCGAAATATGACAGAGGGGATCTTTCAGACGACTATTGCATTGATTCAAAGCAGCTCTGGCAGAGCTTATCAATAACCAGGTCAATTTTTACTGAGCCAGCACGCTGAAGCCACTTATGGCCAAAACTGTGGAGAGGAAAATTAACAATCTCCGATCAGAATTGTCTTTGAGAGAGGCGACTGCTCTGGGGCTCTACATCTTCTGGTAGTTCTCGGGAGAAATCTTAAGCATCAGAGGTCGAGTAACAAAACACAGTTTTCGTCAATGGAGCAGTAATTGATCAAAATAAGACTAAATAAATGAACATCCATACCTCTTTCTCACACATCTTAGGCTGGACACCTTCAATACTTTCCAGAATCGGGGCCTGATTGATAGTGATGTCTGGATTAGTGATGTTTGAACCATCTCTAGCACCTTGGGGACGAGGCTGACTGCAGCTGAAATATGATCCTTTTGATTTATCGCCATCAAGCTGAGGAAAATGATCTGTCATCCTTTTTCTTTTTTGTCCCCGCGGTTCCGGGATTGATGTGAAATTGAACACGTTGAGACAGTCTGATGCTTAATGATGTATAAGTGAATGTCGTCGGCGTAGAGAGGGTACGTTTTGTGGTACTAATACTCCCAATGGATTAAGCATATCAGAGAACAACAATGGAGAGCAGAGACACAACTATGGAGATGAAGGGTATTACATTATTGCATTTTTCTTCTGTTGCTTGGATTTAAAAATTATGTGATCCCAGTTTATATACTGGCCCTGCTGGAGTTGTAAAAGTTGACCAAAAATCATTGATAAACGCGAACAGACAAAAGTGTATTTTCCAAAACAAACTAGGTTTATGTGTTTTTGTGAAGCGATATTGTCTTAAGATTGTCATTCAATTTATTGGCTTTGCTGACGCACTCTCTTCTTTTAAATTGGATCTTTAAATATTATTAAGCAAACAATAAACTTTACTTATTTATTATCTTTATCTTAATGAAGCTTTGTGTTGCGTCACTTGTGTGTTTGGAGATTCTGACTCTGTCTCTGGTTTCAGGGTCCTTATCGTCCCTCCTCGTGTCTGATTGCTGCCCTGATGTCTTTCACCTGTGTCTGCGTATGTGATCGTCTTCACCTGGTGGCCGTGGTATATAGTGGGCGTCTTCTTCTTGCTCTGGTTGTCACTTCCTCTGTCTCTCTGTGTTGGTTGTATTCCTCTGTGTCTCTTGTGGTTGACGCTTGAGTGATCCGAGCCATTTTGCTACATATTTACTGGCCGGGGAGTCTTATTGGCATTTCTTCTTGGAGAAACCAAGTCAGAGTGTAATATAACAAAATTGGTTTTGTCTGGAAATAAGATGGGGGAGGTTGAATCTGATAATTCAGCAAAATCCTTTAGAAAATAGAGAAAGGGAAGAGGCTCTAGCATTGATCCTTGTGGCACACCATTTATTTTTCTTAAATATTTGTCCTGCAAGAATTATAGCCATTTATTAACATCCTGAAAACTATTTATGTAGTTCTGACAAGATAATTTTATGATCGACTGTATCAAATCTTCTCAATACATCCAGAAAAATACCAACTGCAATCATAAATGAACATTTCTATGCAAAGTCCCAAACTGCTGAATCCAGATTCTAACCTGGAGTTTTGTTTATTTTTGGGGGGATTTAAAACTTGAAAGTAAACATAATGCAGATTCATATGTATGTATATATAAATACCTTAAATTTTTTGATTTTCATGGACTTTGTATTCGTTAATGAAGTGACTGCAGTAAAATAACTGTGCTTCCTTGATAGGGCACGGGCCCTAAACGTGGCAAAAACTGAAATATTTCACAGTGACTGGGCTGTTTACCTGTAAACAAAGCTACAAGTGACTGAAAATTAGATCTGAAAGTGGAAATTTGAAAAAAACTCCCATTTTGCATTTACAATAACATGTCAAACAAATGCACCATTGTCACTGAAGGAACAGGAAGTAATTTGCGCAATGCGGGGGGGGGGGGGTTGTTTTTGTGTGCGTATTACCAAGCCAATATTTAATCAAAGCACTAATGTAAACGCAGAGGGGCTTGGCTTTCCTTGCCAGGTAGTAAGTCCTGTCCAATAACGTTGATGCTGAAGTAAAGCTGCTTCATTGTGAATACGTTTCTGCGCCGTTATGATACAAGAATGCTAATATTGAGACGGTAGCATTGGAAAAACACTTGCAAATGAGCTTTTTCTCAAATTCTCGTGGTCGTATTTCCACTGGGACGCAGACACCAGAAAAAGCGGCGGCCAAAAAGGTTCGGCGACAAACTTCGGAGGCGACGCTCGTCCCTGTTGGTTGTGATGCACACGCCTCGGTTTCTGCAGCAGTTCGTCTGCCCGTCGGTGTCACTTGTTACCGTGGGAAGAACAATGCTGACATCACGCTCATTATGCAACTCCATCGACCTCGGAGCGAAGGAGAGCTGCTTTTTTTAGCGCGACGGGGTCACTCAAGCCTGCACATCTGCCCTCGGAGGGTGCGTGTGCACGCGGCACGCAAGTAAGCACGTATGCATGCTTATGTCCCGAGCATCGTGCGAGGCAGAACGAGAGACGGAGAGCGTCGAGGGCCTCGGAGAGAGCGAGGGAGGAATAATGCAGTAACCCAAGGGCGGCTTCCTGCTCGGGCGGGAGCGAGTAGGTTGCCGCCGCCGCACGCTCGCGTACAGAAGACGAGCCAAAGCAAACAAGCCGGGTGACAAGCCAAGGTGAAACGTACGCCGTGCCCCTCCTTAGGCTGCCTTCTCGCCTGAAAAACGTGGCAGATTTGGGGCGTGTGGGTGCGGCGAGGAGCTCTCCACGCCACGGAGAAACTGTTGGCAACTAGTCTCCGCCCGCCGCGCAGCCCCCGGAGGGCTGATACAGGGAACAGTCCATCGCTCCCCCTCCGCTTCACTCAGACAGAATAGAAAACAGAGGAAGACGACTGGAGCTGAATCCCAATGTCCCCCCCCCCCCCTTCCTTGTGTGAGAAGTCCAGGCTTCAGCGGTGCAGGCAGACTGAAAAAAAACCCCACCCAGACCCTTTTTATTTTGTTCTTGTTTTCAGTCCTTCTGAGTCAGGCGTGTGTATTGTACGGCCCGCAGGCAGTCGGAAAGAGATAATGAGTAAATGAGTGTACATAATGCATGACTTCCATCTGCTTGGCTTTTGTTTTATAAAATCTTTCCATTCATTTTTCAGTGAATGAAGTTTGTGCTTGTCTGCACATTTTCCAGCAAAACTAATAATTGTTCCTTCAGAGTTCCCCTAGAATTCGTCGGAGGTTTATTTTGGACACGGTTTTCTTTAACAAACAGAAGAAAAGAAGCGAGGAACCTGCAGCTTCCGCTCGATCAATAACGTATGCCAACACAATCGCCGAAGTCGCGAGCAGCGTATTTATAGAAGGATCAATACGCTGATGCAATTACGCGCACAACAAAGGGATGACGTCGAGGCCTTGCATAAAGAAGGGATACAACTGAGAACGCGTGGCGCTTTAAAGACGATGTTGTTGGCGGTGTCCCTGCAAACTGTCCACCTCCTCCTCAATCCATATCCGACGCTCGGCTTTGTTCCTGTGAAACGCGGCGAAACATCATCCAGTCAGAACAGAAGAGAAACATCTGCTCCGTCTCTAATCAATTCCTTCAGGAATCTCTCCATTTTTCTAATGGACGTGCCTCTGGGACGCTAATTCTTTCCTCTGCTCAGATGATGGGAACTCATTTGAATGTTGGTTTTTTTTTAAGGCTTTCAGCTAAATTCACTCGATACTTCCTGAGCAACATAGCCGGCGCACGTGTTGCCATGTGATGAGGTTTTTTTTCCTTCTGTTACACGTTCGTTGCGTCTTGAGAGACAGAAGCTTGGAAATCTGATTCCCGGCTCTCACTGGCTGATTAGAGTTACCAATTAGACTGAATCCCCCCCTGTTGGCGGGAGGATTTTCCAGACGTTCAGTTCCTCTGTTGCCCACAAGTCATTTCGGAGCAGGAAAACATTTGTTACAAATGAGTCAGACCGGCTGAACATCGCTTATGGATTTTTACATTTCCTATAGATTCCACATGAACACAGAAGACTACTGTTGTAAGGACCAGTGGCGGAATTGATCTAATTTATACAGTTTGTTGAGCGAGAAGTGGTAAAACGTGGTCAGTTTATTGCCTATAAACACTTTTTTTTTTCTAGATAAGCGACACTATTTTTAACTCTCGGGTTGAAATGCCCAAGTATTTTGGCGACGTCAGTTTCTTTTCTGAGTCGACTGAATGACTCATTGACGTTATGTTGAGGTTGTCGTTATTTTCAGCACTAAATGTGTGATCTTGTAAAAAAAAAATTTAAATTTAGAGGTTACATAGCAATATTTACCCTCTCTGGACAAACTCGAGATGAAACTGGACTGTATGTGGCCCTAAAGTAAAATTGGTTTTAATTTCTCTGAGCACTGTTGTCATGTAAACGGACACCCAAAACGCCACAAAAGTTAGTTTTTTTTCCCCCTCTTGAAAATGTTGTCATGCCAACAGGTCGTTGAAATGATTCTCCGTTGCCTTACATTGTGACCGTCTGACTCCGGGAAGTGCATCTGTGCTCATTTAACTCACATTGATGGCCCTTCTCATTCGTTCGTCCTTCCAACGCTCAAATCTGCTGGCCTGACTCAATTCAGAGGTTTGGAGCTGATCGACGCCCAAGTTAGCAGTTTTATAAAGGCAATTATTTTCTCAGGAATTCGGCTGATGTGAGTCTGAACGCCCACACGCAGCACAGTCGGAGCAACTTTACGGCTTCGCGGATTCAAAGTGCAGCAGCAGCAGCAGCCGATCTGTGTTCCTACACTCGCCTCGCCAACTCTGTCAACAGGTCTTTACAGCTGGAAAAAAAAAAAAAAAAACAACAACAAGCCGTTAAACCTGACTTTTAGCAGTAAAAGCATAACCTCCCCCCTCCCGGCTCCCGCTGCTCCTCTGAGCCCTCGTGCGTCGGCCGTGCTGTGCGAGCGATCAAGAGCGGCAACCTCGGCGTATTTCGGTCGCATTAAAGAAGGTCGTGCTGATGTGGAGAAACAGAAGTCTAATTACCGCGTGGGATCGGAGGAATAATGAGAGCGTGCGCCAGAGACGCAGCGGGAGAGGGGAAGTAGATGCCGAGGCCTCTTTTGTTCAGAGTCGGGGAGAGTCGGCGTTAACCAGCAGTCTAATAAGCTGGAGAAGGTGTCGAAACTGAAAAGGTAGAATTTGTTTGTTTTTATGTTTTTTTTTTCTCTCCCTCCTCACTGCCTCTTTTCTTGGATTCCTTTTGTGTGTTTAAAAAAAAAGAATAAGAAAGAAAGTGATTTGTTTTCGTGACGTTAACTGAAAACCTCCCTCGTGGTTCAATCAGCATCATCCTTTCTATTGATTCTAATCAGACTTGATGCCGTCAGTGTAAACACTCTTTCTCCAAAGGTCCCAATCCCGGCTCTGACATAAGCAGACGTCACGCCGTTTACGTTGGCAGGGATTGTTCCCAGCTCGGAGGAAAATCAAATCTAGCCCCTAAGCACCCCCCCAAAAAAAGCCTTCAAACACACACAACACGTGTTCCCCCTCTTCCTCCGTAAGCCTCAAGACAAACCCTAATATAGCCGAGCGGGAAGAAGGAGGGAGTTGAGTGAGTCATCCGGATCAATTGTGTGTGTTTCCACATTCAGGGTGAATTCAGGTGTGAGCAGAAACACTAACGTGTCTGAATCAACAGGTTTCAAAGGATTTCTGCTGGTGTGCTCAACCCCCTACCACCCCCACCACCTCCACTTCACCGAACCTGTTCCTCCAGCCACACCACCAGAATCATGATCACATTCGCTGATGACGCCGTCCTCTTAGGACTGATATCGAACCACGTCTGACAAGATGTACAGACATGAACCTCTTCATCATAAAGCACCACGACGCAGTCGTTTCTCTGTGCTTTTAACAGAGAGTGACCCAGCATGTCTGTGAATCTGTGTACAAGGTGCTTACTTGTACATTCCTCCTGCTGTGTGGCCACTTGATTTCATTCCTGACCGAATAACAAGCGTTTGCGACTGACAAGCTTGTGAGCGACATCGCCAGCGTACGTTTCCTGCCACTCACTGCACCAGCACCTGCATAACGGGAGACATTTTAACGTCTCCGATGAAGAAAGACAGTCTGAAGGTACTTTTGACTATTGTACTCTTCTCTGTGCTTATGGTTGTATTACAAAAGGACAGTACCTTCTAGTGGCCTGACGTGCAAACTGCATCGTTCACTGGTCAACATCAGTCATTGTAACAGTGTTTTAAGTGATATTAGCAGTAGTATCAGATTCAAAGTGTTACTTTATGAAGCATTCTTCACAACCCCGGCTGTTCACAGCTTCCACCAGCTGTCCTTGGTGAGGCGCAGACGTAAAGATGTGTTTTCTGTATATTTTTCCCCTCTTCTGAACACATTCATGAAGGACTGAGCGGCTCATCTGTCACAGATAGTGATCAGGAATAATAAAGTCCAAACGTGCAGAGACTCGTACGAGAACATAATGTACCAGGAGCCTGTATGTTTACAGAGTCGTCGGCATCAGCTGTGGAGCAGCTGGAGTGAAGACCCGGGAGATTTGCATTTTACAGGCAGAGGAACAAGAATTTAGCTCGAGGTTAAGGTAAGAGGGAGGGGGGGGAGAGAAAAGAGGGAGAGAGAGACACAAGATTCATATCGGCAGCTTCCCCGGAGACAAACTTCAAACCTTGAGACGGCGAGATGAGGAACATGAAAAGGCAGTGACTCATCTCATTTCAACACCGTCTCCATTTGTATTCATGCCGAGCCGTCTGTGGATTCACGACTCGGCTCCTCGGCGGGTTCATCGCCGTCGGTGCCGAGGCTTTCCCAGTCAAGTGGATGTGCTGCATCACCGCAGCTCTCTGGGGCGGGGGGGGCGTTGGAGGTGGATGGGGGGGGGGGGGCGGTCGGACACGAGTGGAGGAAAAAAACTGTTGTGGCATCAGTTCAGGCCATACATAACAGAGCAGACTCTCTTCAGATGAGTCTCTGTGGACGCTTGTTGTTTTACATAACCTCGCTGATAAAGCTGTTCAGGAAGGCCAGGACGGGGGGGGGGGTGGAAAAAGTGAACTTTGGCCCCTCCACCCTCATACTGCCTTCACTTCCTGTAAATAATAAAAACTGTAATATTAAAGGTATTAAAACGGCACTTTCTACAGGCTGAGCAGGGCCTCTAGACGGCTGGCTAATAAAGCGGGGGCCACGTTAAAGCTCTCATAACGCCACAAACCAAAGTCACAGTCAAAGGCGGGGGGCCCCTGGACCTCTGACCCTAAACCCCCACCCCAGAAGCACAAACAGTGCTTTAGGTGGCAGCAGTGAGTCTCTTTAGTTCTACTCTCTCCACTTGAATAGTTTGCCGTTTTTATTTTTTTGGTTTCTTTGGGGTTTTATTTGCTTGTTTATTGCAAAGACCCTCTTTATTCTTCTTTCAGCTAGGATTGATAGCTCATCCTCTCAAAGGTCGATTCATTGTCCCCCCCCAACAGGCAATTTATAATACAGCCAACAGTAAAAAACAAACAAAAAAAAAACCAATAAAAAAAACATCCATACAATACACGCATTGACAAACTCATTTACAATGAATGGAATTTGGAACAAAAGAGTTCTTGTTGGATCCGTACGTAGGCAGACTGAACCAATGGTACTGAATGTTTTCATCCAACAAAATAAAACATGAAACTCTTTGAAGAAACGCAGGATTCTTGGAGGAACCCCCATGATCTAATGCTTTGTATTATTGAGTCACAGTAAGAAGATCAATTCTGTGCAAAAAGCACATCTGTGGTGACTTTCCTATTGTTTTTTTTTATCAATAATGCTGCAAAGAATAGATAAATAAATAAAATCATATTGAAAGACGTCACAAATTACATGTCCAATTTTGTGGAAGTGTGTGTGTGTGTGCGCACACAGAAACAGAAACGTGAGCCTGAACACAGTGTCCCCTGGTATAGTTTTCCTGGGACGTGTCCAACCCGGAGAGACGCCTACAGGGATGGACACCTCCTGTCCTGTCACAACCTCCTTCTGGGCCAAACCTAATCCCCCCCCCCCCACCAGTGGCCTGGCTTCACGCCGACACCCACCCAATGTCCTTGGTTCGTCCGACTTCCTCCAAGTCTTTTTGTGGTCACGATCACTTTCCCTCCACCCAGTAGCTCCTCTTTCCCCGTTTCATCCCCGTATCCTGTGGAATCCGACGACTTCGGTCATTTGGGGTGAACGTCACCTCCTGCGCCAGGCCAACGGGGGGCGGCGCCATGGGGCACCAAGACAAAACGGAACCCAAACCCGCTGAAACACATTTGCACTCCGAAGCACAGTACAGACACGTGCGTCGAGCATTTTTTTTTTTTTAGCTCAGCAGAGTCCAGCACTATGTGGTGACTGGACTCTCCTACAAAATACTGCAACTTTTTCAAAAATAAAGGTGGACGCTGCACCATTTTTGTTGTCTCTGCACTTGAAGGTAAAAAAAAAAAAAAAAAACCAGAAGACTCTGCAAATCATGTTTGACACAAAATTGGTTGATTGTCTTCTTGAATTTTGACTCACTAAGGTTCTTTTTTTTTTTTTTTAACCTTGTGTTTCTCTGTAATTAACCAAAAGAAGGTTTGTTCAATGTCACCTGTGGCCATGGTGACAAGAGTAAACAACAACCTGCTGATTTTTGTTCAAATTCATAAGAAAATCAAATAGATTTCACTCATTTGTGATTACTTCATGTCATTTTCGCATTGTTCTCCAGAGTAAAAGTGAAATTGTTAGTCTCAGCTAGAATATATCCGGTGAAATTGATGTGTGTGCCTGCAGTCGTTGCAGACAACTGCCCCTTCCATTTTGTGTTTTTCAGCGTAATCCCATCCGCTTTGACGGGCCAATTTTTTTGCTTTTTTTCTGCAGTTTATTGTGAAAATGATTGGCTGAATGGTTAATGAAAGTCAAAGCACACTATCCCCAAATGGTTCACGTGTGTTTAAACCCAAGCTCATGTTTTGAGGTGCTCTTTGTGCCTTGCTTCTTAAAGAGGCAGGCACACCGAATTTTAGCCACCTGTTGTGAACTCCAACCACAACATGTCTACAAGCCTTTTCCTCTCCGGGGCTGATGAAAATACACGACAACCTTTCTGCTGGTTGCTTCCATCCAGTTCTTCTTACTAACTCTGTCGGCCCACTCGCACATTTCCATTCAACGCCGCTGCCAACGCATCCGTCTTCCATATTGTTTTATCCAATTCAGGGTCACAGGGTGCCGGAGCCGAGCTGATGGAGAGAAAACCTATCGCAGTGATTGATTGACCTCAAACAAATAGGTTCTTCGGGAGACTTAAATGAAGGGTTTGCTTATTGTCTGTACAATGTTTTGTACAATCATATTTAAAAGCGACAAGTGACCGACACGAGCTTGGCTGGAAGTGACAAGTTGTGGCCTCACGAGAAAAAACATATCAGCCCTAATTGGGTTGAGCAACACAAGGCTCTTAACAGGCGCTAATCGAGCTTAAAACAAGCTCAAAATAGACTCAAAACACTGTAAGCATTGTAAATATTACTGCTGTTCTTCTCCCATTTGGGTCTCTTGTACTTGCCTCTATATATATGCCTCGTCTATTCTCTCGTGTGCCAGTACCCAACTATATTTAACTAATCGATGACTGAAGTTCCCCATGTGGGATTATTAAAGTCTCATTTAATTCAATCTAATCCAAAACAAGCTTTAATAAAATCGTCTCCAGGCAGGTTTCAATCAGGCTCCATTCAAATCAGTGGGTGAAGTTGATGAAGCATCAACAGGTGTCTGTTCTATGACGCGTGAACTCCACCGACACACAAAGTAAAAACAATGATCAATTGTGATATAAAGTTGATATACGACATGAAGCTGAATAGATTGACGGTCACAGATGGGGGGGGGGGGGGGGGGGGAATTGAGCTCGGCTGATATCACACATGAAGAGAAAAGTGGCGGAACAAGAGGAGAAGAGCTGGACGGGTTTTTTTTTTTTAGGGGGAATCTGGGTTTAAGAGCTTTGCTCCGCGTTAACGGGAGCGCATCATTTGGACAGAGACGACGAGGAGAACTTAATGAAGTCCTCTGTGGACACAGAGACGAGAGATTTTACAGTCTGGAGGCTGGAGACACTCTTCCTAATTGTGTTTTGACAAAAACTGAAACGTCTCAAAACTCTTTCTCCTCATTAGGACGGGGCAATTTGCCCTCCGTAAAACTTGTGTCAATTCACTCTGGAAAGCCTTTATTTCATTTTTACAGCTAATCAGTTGTGCTGTATTACAGCTTTAAAGACCCTGTTTACTCCGAAATGTGAACGTTGTTGTAACGACAGTTTAAAGTTCGCAATGTGCAATGACGCCTGTGCAGGAATGAAGATTATTTTCTTCTTATTGTCGTGGATAGTGCCAGTTATCGAATTAAATCAGATGAATAAATGAATAAAAGGAACAAATGGGAACACAAAGTTTGATACTTTAATGCAAGACTGTGGCACATTTACGCAAAAGTTTTCAACGGAAAACTTTCGTTTTGTTTAGATTTTTTTTGGCGTCCGTTTAAACGACAGCGATGCAACTTTTTGAAAACGCCCCAACTCCGTCCTCTGTATTTATAGACTCAACGTTTCAAGTGAAAACGCGTCATTTTCGCGTCGGAAAAATGTCGCGTTTCCACGGCAACGCTTTCGAAATGATGTTCATTCGCATACATGACTGCACTGTAATAAATTGAGCTCAAATATATATATATATATATATATATATATATGTATATGTATATATAAACAGGAGCCACTGCACTCAAACAACTCTTGTAGCTTTGAACAGTAATCCCGTTCATCCAGTCTCCGTCAATCCCCAAACAAACTTTTCTTTATGCAATTAACAAACGCTGCCTTACATCATGAATTATGTCACACGGATTTAGATTTGCAGTGGATCCACTGTGCCGGGACAAAAATACACGGATTTTTTTTGCTTTTCTTTTTTAGTCAGTGGGAGTTTACTCTGCGCCGCGCCGCTAATCTGATGCTAAATCGGCCTCTTTGCGTGTGACTTCCGTGTTTACATTGCTGCCACGCCGCTAACGAGAAGCGTGGAAAGAGGCTCAGCGTGCAGACGTCCCCGGTAGACCCCATATCGATCTGAAACACACACACACACACACACACACACACACACACACACACACACACACACACACACACACACACACACACACACACACACACACACACACACACACACACACACACACACACTTTGTGGTCTGAGTGATTAAAGCAGATTGCATAATGCATGCAGCAGAAGCGGGGCAGTGGAGATTTAGACCAACAGCCCGCCTCTCTCTCTCTCTCTCTCTCTCTCTCTCTCTGTCTCTCTCTCTGTGTGATGAAGGGATTGCATAAGAAAGGAGAAGGGATGGATTCGGGTCAGGGTGGGAGCCACTGTGAGTGATTAGAACAGACGGGTGTGTGTGTGTGTGTGTTGGTGGGGGGTGGGGGAGGGGGGGCTTCCAGCCTGTTGACTTACCCCCCCTTCACTGCTGTTCTATTTCATGACGAGGCTGCATGTCGGTGGAAACAGAAACGGAGGAGTGGGCGAGCTGCAGCTGATTTGTTATGAGGCTGATTCACGTGAATATCGGCGCTCAGATGCTGAAACGTAGAAAAAGTAGAACAACAGGTCATCATTTGGAACGCAGAACGCGAAAATCCCACCATTCTTTATGAGACATTATGTCTTTATGAGATAAAGCAGGTTTACCATAACACGTACCAATATCTCATCTGTATCGTGTCGGCCTCATATCTGTACTGGACCGATATCGGTATGGTATTGGTATTATATTGTATCTATATTATTGTATCAGTATCACATTGACATCATATTGGTATCATATCTGTATCAGTACCGGTATGGTATCTGTATCGTAACCCTACTTTATAACCTCACTGTATCACCAGTGATCTTGGTAAATACTATAATTTCAGAGATATATTGGAGGAATTAAGAAGAAAAACTGTGTCATATCATGTCTGTTACACTTCGTCGTCACCTCATGCCATATGTCGTCCACCCATTGATACATCCAGCACCAGAGGAAGTAAAGCAGCCCTGAAGCATAATGATACCTCTGCCATGTTTTACCATATATATGGTCCAGACATCTAGACATGGATTTCCAGAGAAAGCAAAGCAACTTCGCAGGATGATGGTGTTGTGATCATGTTGCACCATAGGTAGTCTGGAAATGTATCCGCCCACTGCTGTAAACGGAAAAGAAGCCTTGCAGCATGATGGTACCTCCACCGTGTGCACCTGAAGTAATATAGACATTTATACATCCAGTTCCAGGGAAAGCAGAGCAACCCCACTATACCACATTACCTCCACCATGTTCTGCTATTTATACTCAAGACAATATGCATCCAGTACCAAAGGAAGCAACGCAGCCCGGCTGCATCATGGTGCCTCCACCATGTTTCACCCTCGGTAAGCTAGATGTTTATACATTGTGTTCCAGAGGAATCAAAGCATTACAGCATGATAGTGCTCAGCTGGACTTGTGTTTATAACCTCCATAAAGTGCCCTGTAAACAAACTGCTTCCCTATAAACTCATGTTGTGAAAATAGACGAAGGAAGGACACGGCATAGTGACTATCTTGCCACAAACATCGACAAGTGCTGAGTTCGCCATGTGTGTATTTATATTACTTTTTATTGAGACCAAGTCTTCCTTACAAACTGTTCATGTCTTCCACGGACCACAACGAGAGACCTCTCGTTACATTGACGGGTGTGGACTGATCTCAGGCACAGTATTTGACAAATGAATGAAAGCGAACGGGATGTTCTTTAACGGGATTGAAACACAACCGTGCATGACTTTTATATGTTGCCCATCATTCATTACATAAGTGCAGCGGCAGCAGGAACAGAACGGACGTGACCTCGGGCTCAGTAACCGGTTGTGAAAAGCCTAATCTGGCAGCCGGATTGGAGACAGCAGCCTGCAGTCTATTTGACTAGCTCCCCTTTAGTGTCTTCATTACATGGTCAATTATCCGGGCCTTAGATAACGGCACTTTCCCCACCAGAGGACGATAAAACTCAAGCGGAGGTAGAGACACTTCCGCCGAACGTGTTCCTGCATTGCGGGTGTAATAAGACTTTGACGACGAGCCGCTGGCTTCCAAAGTTGTCCAAATGTGTCTGTGGGGAATTCGCAGAACGGATGAGGAAAGTGAACTGGGGCTGTGAAGCCAACGTCCTGTGACACTGTGCTGCAGGATGGATGCTGGAGCTGCTGACTTTCATGAGCTCGTGCCGCCCTCTGGTGGAGATGAATGAGCATGAGCTCTGGAAGGGGACTTCTGAGGGGATCGTTGAAGGATCTGGACCTGCTGAGTCATTTATTGGGAAGGATTTTCCAGCATGGAGGCTCGCTTGTCTGAAATGTGACCCACGATACATTTGACACGTCATTCGGTACTATAGGCAACCCAGCAGCATGATGGTTCCGCCACTATGCTTCACCATGTGGAGGCTGGACATGTGTATACATCCTGCGCCAAAGACAAATAAGCAAAGTATGCTTGTCTTTTATCCATGAGTTACAGACTTAATTCACAAAAGAGATCAGAGTCGATCCCTCTGTGGAAATAAATGTGATTCAAATTCTGATCAATTCTCTCAAGGGGGCAAAGATTAGGATCACAAGGATATTCTAATGATTGATGATCAATACACATTTAGTAAAGTTTTGATCCATTTTGTGATAAAAAAAAAACAAAAAAACAAATTACAACAAGTGTCTGCAGACAGACTCCAGTCAACACCAGAGGAGGCTGTTGTTCACTCAGATTTCAGTCATATAACCTCAAACAGTCTGGACTCCCACTGTGGTGCGTTCAAGGGTCCTTCTCACAGGAGCTCTTGTTGGAGTGGAAGTGGAAGGTTTCACCCCTTTGTGTTGGGTTTGAGTCACAATTCATTGCAGGTCACGTCCAAACCCGCTGAGTGTTCTGACACCTTCCCTCTGAAATGTCTTGACTGTTTTTCGATGTTATTGTTTCTTTGTTCTGTCCCATGCCTCTAGTACCAGAGGCAGCAGATGAGGGTTTTTCCAGTAGGCTAGTTAATTTGATGAGTTCAATTAAGCCGTTAAACATCGGTAATTTCAAAACGACCAATATGGAAAATGTCAAAAACCCCACATGTTTTTATTCCGGTGACACCAAATCAAACACGGATTGTTTTTTCAGACAAGAGTCAGTCACAATCAACCAACAAGGGCTTGAGTAAATGAGTAATTATTGGTGTTTTATAGACCGAACGTTGTATTTACACACTCATGAGTGTCTGTCCTCCCTGGGGAGGCATCAAGCAATTGTTGTCCAAATGAAATCGCCATTCCAATTTATCGGCGAAGGACTGAGGCTATCGTCTGGCAAGTGAGAGTTCAAGTGAGTTCAGAGGAAGCAGTGCTTGTGTTGAATTTATGTGCAAGTCAGT
Source organism: Blennius ocellaris (assembly GCF_963422515.1). NCBI lineage: Eukaryota > Metazoa > Chordata > Actinopteri > Blenniiformes > Blenniidae > Blennius > Blennius ocellaris. The sequence continues at coordinate 7,997,852 of NC_137670.1, read as the reverse complement.
GTGGTGTCCCCCGAAAGACAAGAAAACACGGCGTGCTGGTTGAGGCCCCGCCGCTCAAGCCAACCACGGCGAGCGATTCAGGGAAGTGACGGCGTGCGCCTTCGGAGCAGATACCACCTACCGGCTCGGGGCCTTTCAGCCGCGGCTGCCACGGGGATGATCTACTGCCACGGGGAGCCCGTTCACCTCCACTCAATGCGTGTGAGTAGCTACTGTATCTCTTCAATAGACGTTCCCGATGATATGACCATAACAGATGCAGGTCATGAATCAGAGGTCCAGAAGAACCACCCGGCTCGCTGATCTGTTCCACAGGTGCGACCGTCCGATCTCCTCTGGATACACAACATGAGCAGAGATACACAGAGAGTAGAGGGAGTCCAAGCAGCTCAACCCCCCCCCCCCCCCCCCCCCCACTTCCCCCCACCCCTCCCACCCCACCTCGGAGAGCTTCGCACGGACCACACCGACGACTCGTGCGAACCGAGCTCGTGAACGCAGTGACCCCGTCGATTTCGAGACGGTAGAGGAGGGAGGGGAGGAAACAACGTGCGAGCACAACATATCAAAGCATAACTCTCGCGCCCGTTCACGCAAATTAGAAAAGGCATCAAAGTCCCGCGAGCGCACACAAAAAAAAACTACAAAATACGGACCACACATGTTTTGAATATGCTGAAATTTAATTGTGAGTGCTCTTGTAGGCCCTCGGAACATGCATTGAAGTGGTTAAATGTGCTTTTTTTTTTTTTTTTTTAATAGACACAGGTTGGATGGGGTGGAAAAAAATATTTGAGGGTGTTTGCGGTTGTTCTGTTTTCAGATACTTTAACAGTTGAACTCGTTCCCTCAGCTGAACCGCCGGTCGTACCTGGAAATGTTTTTGGTCCGGGTCCAGCTGACATCAGAGGGACGGCGGCGAGCGCAAATACACTGATGAGGAAAACATTATGGCCACCCCCGACGCTTCGCATCACCAAGACTCAGACCAGGACGGCACATGTTTCGGGTCCAGTCGAAAACCATTATCAACGCTTTGAAAAGTGTCGTTGACTGGAACAAACTAATATCACAACCATTCTACAGATTTAGTTCAAGCGAAAGCTTTTTTCACCTTTTAGTTTCAGACAAGTTTTGCGATTTTGAAAATGATGTAGTTTTCATGTTGGACTACTAGTAGGGGCTGTTTATTTAAAAAAAAATAATTATGAAACCACACGTTCAAACATGCGCAAAGAACGATACGCTATAAGCATTACCGATGGGAGTACACAGATATTCGTATAGACAGAAAACAAAGTTGGATATTTATCAGTGACTCTAAACTATAAAATTACAAAGTCCCGGGAGAATTGGGACTCGTGACACTCTGGAGGCCGCCATTGTTGTTATTGTCCATCTTGTCACACATGAACAGAGTCGGAGCAAATCGTACTGATTCTATTATTTAGATGTAAGGTTGAATCTTTATGTTTATTGAACTACTTTATTATGTTTACACACAAGACAAATTTTCAAAAAGACTCTTCACTCTTGGATAAAAAGGGATTTTTAAGTCAAATGTGTGTGTGTGTGTGTGTGTGTGTGTGTGTGTGTGTGTGTGTGTGTGTGTGTGTGTGTGTGTGTGTGTGTGTGTGTGTGTGTGTGTGTGTGTGTGTGTGTGTGTGTGTGTGTGTGTGTGTGTGTGTGTGTGTGTGTGTGTGTGTGTGTGTGTGTGTGTGTGTGCGTGTGTGTGTGTGGGGGGGGACTAACAAAATGAAACAATTGATAATGGAAAAACATGCAAAAGTGCCCAAAAAAACCAACAAACATTTTTTTTAAATGGCTAAAATATAAAAAATTGGCTCCAAAAAATGCAGGAAAAAGAGGAATGAAACCGCTAAAATCAGGTACAAAAACAGGCCAAATGTAATGAAGTGTTCACTACTCTGAGCAGTAATTAAAATTACATGTATCAAAACTATACATGAAACTTTAGAAGCTGTGTTCACCTCATTTGAAAGTTTCAATGTGTTTTGAAGCTCCGGTTACAGCGGATTTGGTGGAAAGTCACAAAAGAGACTCTTTTGGTCTCAAAGGTCGGAGACCTCTGCTCTAAACTTTGCTCCTTTCAGAGTCAGTAAAACCTCTTCCCTCATCTCCCCGTGGCCTTCATCGGGTCGTCGTTATCAAGTCTACTTACTTGGATTCATTGTCTACGATGAGACGGTGACGGTCTCGCAGTGAGAGGGTGAACAAACCAGCGTGTTTAAACCAACGCAAAAACTTGTCAACTCATTTTCTTTGTTGAACTGGAAGGAGAGCTTATTGTGAGCCCTTGACGTGGTCTCTTTTTCTGACGTTGCACCACCACCACTGCTCCTGAACGACCCCGGGTCCTTTTTCGTTATTTATTTGTTCATCCTTGTTGGACTGAACCCTCACAGGTCGGTGCCGTCCAGCTCTCGCTGCTCTTTCTCGTATGTGAGTGAGCGAAGCGTCCTGAGGGTCTGTTTATGATCTGATGGGAGCGAGATGAGCAAACCGTGCTCTCGCCGTGGATATAAAAGCCGTAAAGTGCCTGCCAAGCCAAACAAGTGTTGTTGGGCTTGCGGACTTTGTTTATATCGCTTTGCGACGTGATCCAAGGTGCTGCAGATCTAATGTCTCTCTGCTCCGGAGCCTCGACAGCTGCTGAAGTGCAGGTCGGAGCTCCCTGGTGGTTTGTTGTTTTGTTTTGTTTTGGTTTTTTTCTACTTTGCCAGTAAAGCGAGAGAGAGAGAGAGAGAGAGAGAGAGAGAGAGAGACGCTGCACGCTGGTTGATCTCCCGCCTCCTGGATGGGAGAAACAGAATCTCATCTGGGGAGTGGAACACCCTCGTCGAAGCCCACCAAGGCCTGTTCCTAGTAACCCAAGTCAGACGCCTGCTGGCACGGCATGAAACACATAACTCTCGCATGGGAGTGGATCTGAGGTTTACAGCCTGGGAATCTTACCCAATTACGCCTGACCGTGGAGGCAAGGCGAGATTGCATTGTTCTTTTCTTTACAATGCCACGGAGTCTTTTTGTGCAATGGATTGGTACTGTTTGTTTTGTGGAGGGCCTTTTATCACGTTCTGTCCGATGAGCCTCACAGGTACAATAAACGCCCCCCCCCCCACCCCTCCAAAAGAAAATGAAGCATGGTGCCCCGACATATCGACTTTATAAAGAAAAAAACTCAGTGCACCGCAGATGTAAACAAAACAAAGATGGTAAAAGTTTATTTTTCTTCACACATTATACAAAATATCACTTCAGGTTCTACAAACGTGAGGTACGGAAACAAAGACAAAAGCTTACATGACAATAAATAGCCAAGAAGTGTGAAATAAGTAGAAAATAAATGACTGGTTGTGCGTTTAACGTAGAGGAAAAGGTAAAGCAAGTACATGAGGCTTCGGGGGGGGAAGAGGCAGCTGATGAGAGGAGGTCGTGTACATGAGTGTCAAACTCTGCTGGTGGCGGAGGGCACAAAGGCAGACGAGGATCTGGGGGGAGGGGGGGGGGGGGTTGTGCTGGAAGTCTTTGGGGAAACGAATCATGTCAACATTTTAAAACCACAACAAATGCATCAAACGCAACGTGAAAACTCTCAGGAAATCCAAGCTTTACAGTTCAGAAGACGCCGCTCTCTTGTAGTTGCAGTCGACTCGGCTTCCTGTTCAGACGACGACGACGCCGACGACCCCGTCGCTACTGAGGACTGTTGGTGATGGCGTTGAGAATGTCACATGTGTTCTTCGAGACGACCTCTTTCAGTTTCCGAACCCGACGCGGGCTGGAGGCGCCCACGTAGCTCTCGGGCTTCAGGACGGCCATGCCGTCGTTGACGTTGCCCATGATGATGACCTGGCCCTCGGCGGCCGCGCCGGTGATGTTGGGGCAGGGGCAGTTCCAGTCCATGTTGAGGAACGTGACCTCCAGGGGTTCCTTGCCAAAGAAGCGGAGGCCCATCTTCTCGTCCTTGAGGATCTCCTCCACCGTCACCAGCGCGTGGCCCGAATCCTTGTCCTCCGTCAGCTCCGTCATGCGGCCGAGCACGACGAAGTCGCTCCGGCAGAAGCTGGTCACCATCTTTCCTCGGGGCTTGCAGGCCTTGCAGTGATGGTTCTTGGGGTATGGGCACATCTCCTCGCAGGCTTCCTTTGACTCAAAGTTGTTGTCGTTGCCTTCGCAACCTCCGTAGATGAAGGACTGGCACTGCCGTAGGGTGCTGCTGTAGGCCCACCGCGGGTCGTATGCCTTACAGGGCCCCTGCAAGTTGGGGAGCCCGCAGGGGCCCGCCAGCTCGGGGCCGCAGCACTGCATGCAGTCCTCGTACGTGTCAAACGCTTTCCTGGCCTGCTGGCTGGTGTTGTAGCTGAGGCAGTGCGTGAAGGAGAAGCAGTTGTTGGTTTTGGGTTCGTAATACCAGCTGACTCTCTCCATCTCGCTCCCGCAGTCCTCCGGATTGTCCAGGGGTTTCTGGCACTCTTCCGGCGGGCAGCGGGTCAGGTTCTTGGGCTCCGGCGCTTTCAGTACTTCAGTGGGGAGGACAGTGAGCGGGTGGCTGGCCTGCACCGAGCCGGACGGGTTCCGGGCCCTGCAGGTGTAGACCCCCGAATCCTGCGGCTGGGCGTTGTAGATGACCAGCAGACCGATGTTGGTGACCACCATGTTCCCCCGCACCTGATTGGGCCTCATGATGGCCCTCTCCACCCCGTCAGGAAGCTGCTTCTCCCAGGTGACCTCGGGCCGCGGACGCCCCGTGACGTCGCACAGGAAGCTGGCCGTGTCGCCCACGCTCACCGTCTGGGGGGCGGGGCCGCCGACCAGCACGGGCGGCTGGGGCTCGGTGGGCGGCGGGACCGTGGACTGGAGGGGGGCGGTGGTGGAGCGGAAGGTGGTGGCCTGAGGCATCGAGGGGCTGGTGTTGGGCCAGGTGAGGTGGAAACGGCACGTGACCACGGACAGGGTGATGCCCTTGGAGCACGCCTCGGCGTCCATGTAGCACTTGTTGTAGTAGGTCATGCCGTCGGAGGCGCAGGTGAAGTGCGGCTCCCTCTCGCAGCGGTCCCGGCACTTGCACACCGGCTGGCCGTCCCAGATGTCGCACTCGGAGCCCTGCTGGGTGCACAGGAAGCTGGCGCACGTCGCCTCCTTGGTGCCCTTCTTGCCGTCCGCAGAGCGAGCCGCCACGCAGCTCCGATTCCCGCAAACATTCTGGCAGCACTTCTCAAAGGTCTCGCACTCCTGGAGGAGGAACAGAGGGAGACGTTTACAGAGGAGAATGAACCAGTAATGACTGTAACATTACAATATTCAAGTTTTTTTTTTTTTTAAACAATGGAGTGCAAAGAACTTTGCAAGCTTTTCTTTGAACTGCTCTGAACAATATTTACATTTCAAGCACATTTCTTTTCAACAAACAAATATAAATAAGCAATTTATTGACTTATTTTATTTACTGGTGAGAAAAAAAGCAACATAAAAACTTTAATACCTGTAGGTGTACTCAGTCGCCACTTTGTTATTAACCTTTTATTAGGGAAATGATCACATTCACTAACTTCCTCTTCAAAGTAAGGTAAAGTTGTGTTGGATAATATTGTAGATCAAGCTTGTGTCAGAATTCTAGAATATGGTTAAGAGATGATGCTGTGTTTTCATAATCCGAACAATCAGCAGTCATATACATTGGTGTGATAAAATACTGATATTGTAACTTGTATGTGCACAAATACATCATATTGTAGGACCACAGTACTCAGTCGTGTATCTAATGTCTAATGTCTCTAAAATTAGAGACATTTTTTATGATATGAGACATGAAATATGTGTCATTTTATCAAAATGTTCATATTTTCTGACTGAAAAGACTTTCAAATAGTCGGTTCGACAACAACATATCGGTTCAATGAAGGATTGACGTTAAAAGAAGATTAAGTTGAGTAAACTTGAGTTTTATGCCACAAATTAACATTAAAGTACTGGTACCAATAAATACGAGTTAATTCAAGTATTTGTGATTTATGACTTAAACAGCTGCATGTGAAACGCATGTCCTGAAAACATGAAGATATTTACAATGATTTGCAAACGTATTTGTTGAAAGAAGGGCGCTGCGACTTTACCTGGTCAGATTCACACTCTCGGATGCAGGTGCTCATGGCGTCCACCCACAGGTTGGGGTTCACGTCATTGGGGCAAACTCCCGCGTGTGAGTAGATGATGTGGGGCCGAACTCCGACCTGCAGCCCCATCCACGCGAGCGCGAGCGCCAGGAACCAGATCCAGCGAGGGAACAGCATCCACCACATCTCCAGAGCGCGCAGAGACTGGACAAGTGCTCGAGAGAGGGGATGCAGGAGGGCGCGCGCCGCACCGCCGCAAAGAAAAATAACGCTCTAGTGTAACTGTTTGAGTAGAAACGAGTGAGTGAACCCCCGTTGCGCACGTGCGCGAGCGTGTGCGTGGACCCCGATGAGCGTTCAGCTTGATCAATCCGGTCCTGCAGCGATGCACTATTTATACCCTCGATCCGCAGCCATCGCCGTTACCGGCACTCGCCAATAACTCCTAAAAAAAACATGACAAGTTCCCCTCAAGCCGCTCCTCTGATGGAAGGGGGGGGGGGGGAGTCAGTGGTAAGATATTTTTTTAGGGGGGGGTGGGGGCACCTGCCTGTTAGAAGGATCGCTGGTAACCCCGTTTAACCCATTACGCGCACCGCGCGTAAAGACGCACCGGGAGAAAACCTCCCCAAAGGAGCTGGAGACTTCAAAAAAAGGAACTGGAAAAAAAAAAATACCTTAATGATTCTGACTGATGAAAACCACATGTCCAAGTTCACTCAGTCAGAATGAATCACGGTGAGTGTGTAATTTTTATAGTTCAAGTGAAGTTTTACGCACACAAATAGACTTCACGGGAAGATTGCGGAGAAACTTCTGGCTATTTGAAAGTGTAAACAAGGCAAATGTTTAAACCAAGAAGATTGCACAATGTTGTGCATTTATAATTACTAATGATTTAGTTTCTATTTTTTTATGTTTCTGCTGATTGTAAAAGTGCATTTTTTGGAGATTAAAGTTGAGATTGTATTTGGCTTGAACGAATAATTAAGGTCATCGTCAACCACTCCTCACGATGAGTGTTAATGTAAAGCCCTGGTACATATACAGCACTGTGCAAATGTTCTAGGCAGGTGTGATATAATGCTGGCTATGTAATAGCAACAGGAAGGCCTCTGATTGGTTGCAGCTGAGGAAAACAACCCCAAACATAGTCAGTGTTTATTACGAATCTAGAAGTTTATTGATAAAGTAGTTATTCCTCTATAAACATTAATTAAGGAGTCCTGGGAGTGATGGTGTGACCAAAAGAGAAAGATCAGGAACACAATACGTCCACAAAGGTTCTAAAAGGTTCTGTGTAACTATAACTATAAATGAGAAGAAGTGAAGTCATAACAAGACGTCAAAGAAACAAGATTAAAAAAAGATAAACATATTATTCAGTGTTGCTGAAGGAAATCTAACATCTGCAAGAAGATGACTGTTAAGTAAAATGACACAATTGCAAAGTGAAGTTTTGGAAACATGCTGCAAACTGCACCTAAAAGGAATATTTACGCAACATTCATGACACACAGATCAATCTGCCGTTAAAATGATTGATATAAAATCATCAGAAACCGTTCGTTAGATCTTTTAATGAACTTGTTTCCAACACATTACCATTTATTTTACACATATTCTCCTAAATCTTGAACTTTGACATTTTGATCAGAGAAATGGAAAATTAAAATTAAAATGTTAAGTCTTTATAACAGTTTCAAACTACATTAATTTTGGTTTAATACTATTCCAAAAAAAAAAGCTTTAAGAAAAAAAATATATATTTTTCCTGTGGGGGTTAAATCAACCCGAGAAGATAACGGTTGAAATGAATTTGAATATAACACACAATGCAACCGATATTGTCATAATGATACTTATTTAAATAAAGTGAGAGATGAGGAATAATTCCTTCCAAAACCAAGGAAACCACATGAAACCTCTTTGCTCCGCCTCCCAATTCTCCCCAAGTCAGTTCAGGACAATGAGGACAGGTCAAACTTTTTGAATGAGCATTTAACACTCTGAAGTAGCATCACCACAAAACTGGATCTTTAGGAAACAACATACTCGGTGTTGAGGCACCTTCCTTCCCGAGAGGCTGAGCCAAACCTTTAGCTTTGGAATCAAAATCTATTTTTGAAATCAGCTAAAATTGACTCCAATACATCTGGATGATCATTTATCAGGTTAATATAGATATAAATGAATCAAGCTGATGTGACATTTCCTTCAATAATAAAATAATACACTTGAATAATTTTGTTGGTTTAAGCTTCAACAACAGAAAATCTAGGGTATTTAATGGCATTATTCAGTGAATGGACATTTTTCCTTTTTGACACATTAAAAACACAAGGATATGTTTTTGTGTTTGTGTTTAACTTCAGGATTAATTCACTTCAATCCTTCTGAGGATCCTGGTTGCGTAACTCAAAAGAAAAATACTATCTATATTATTAAATATATTTCAATTCAATGTTAGATTTTTATTCAACTGAATTGGATTGATATTTATTGTTCAATAAAACTGTGTGTGTGTGTGTGTGTGTGTGTGTGTGCACGTGTAGTAAATAGAGCCTTGTTTATATGGACCTGGCGTCTCATTTTGTCTTCCAAAGGGAAACCCACCGCAACAAAGACAAAAACTCTTGACCGCCACATGTAAATGTATTTAAATCTTTGGAACACGAAGCTGTAAAATCTGCATCACTTTCAGATCCAAAAACCTCACAAAGGTTAAACCTGATTAAGTCCAAAAAACAGACACACCTTCATAGAAAATCGATTTTATTCAACAGGAAGAAAGAGCGAAACGGGTCAAATGGCTAAAACCACTCAAAGTCGGCTAAATGTAACAGAAGAGCTAAAAATGCTAACATTGCTAAAGTCGCTGAAAAGGCCGAAAGAGGCTAAAAAGTTAAAAGATAAAAGGGCTGAAACAGATAACAAATCTGGCACAGTTACGATGTTAATTTACTTCCTGCTCTAATAACCAAATTAAACAAAGGTACAGAAGCTGAGCTTGCGTAATACTTGTCAAGGTTACACATGAGAACGTCGGACGGCCTCCAAGACCGCGAGTCAAATCGTCAGTTAGACATTAGTAAGTTTGTTAGACGTGAACAAAACTGGACAAAAGTAGAAAACATTCACTCACTCCTCTCCTCCTCCTCTCAGGTTGTTCTTCCGATCACAAGTTGGTGATCCGATGGCCGTTCTTCTGTCTGTCCAAGTGTCCTTGGAGGAGAAGCTGGTGGAGCGTCTTCCAATTTCTTTAACTTCTGTTGCATCAAACGTTCCTCAACACACGTCGCAGAAGATCTGGGAAACGGAAAACTGTGAAATCCCCTGGTTTTGTTTTTCACACCTTTATGTTGCCTCTAATAATACTAAAGGATCTCTATTAGTAGGTTCAAGGTCTGTGCTGAAACGACACCAGTGTGTGAAGTTACTGATTGAGAGAGTATGGATACTCGGACTGAGAGAGCCCTCTAGTGGCCGACTGAAGAAATTACACACTGGTTTATTTACCAGCCAGTAACTCTGGTGTGGAGCAAAACAACACTGTTAAAGTAACAATATGATTGATGAGACTGACGTGAAGAAATACCATTGGTTGGGAAATCTGGTGTGTTACCCTGAAGAAAAAAATATCAAGATCATTTAAGTACCACATCTATTAAATAATCATGATTGTTGGGCAGGAAGTTGAATGACGGGTGACTGGTGGGTGAAGTTCTGTGTGAAGGACTCGAGAAGAGACGGCCATCGGTGGACCAAACGCGGCATATCAGACCAAAATAAAATTTAATGAAGACTTGCCATTGGTGGGTTGAGAGCGAAGTCGCAGATTTAGTGGGAGAAACCATTAGTTTCTGCAACGTCCCTTTAGGCAAACATCTATTACCGAGGATTCATGTCGTGGGGCTTGGAGGCCAAAAACACATCATCAGAAAACGTCATTGATCAGAAAACTCGTTAATCTCATCACCTCAAGACGGTATTCATTGTTCTTTCGTTTTTAATAAAGGCATTTCGTATATCATATTTTGGTGGTACACAATTCAAGTTTTTATAGATTTGGTTCACAGAAGAATCACATATTTCACTGCGCAAACTTCCCCAAGTAAGACAGTTCTTCAAGAAAAAAAAAAGTAGCTTAAATAAATGTACAATAAAAAAATAAGTAGGTTTATCACAAAGATGTAGGTTGTTTTTTTTCTTATGAGGAAGGTACAGTGGCACAGTTATTTGTCTTTGTAGAAAAAAATACAATAAAAAAAAATGTTCCTCCTTTTGTTTTGTTTTGTTTTTTGCAGCAGACAGTCGATTGGTAAAAGATACATTCACTGGCGTTCTCTATCCCACTGCAGAAGGCACTAACGAGCAGACTTGGAACAAGTAGCGTTTTGCACATGTTATGGCTTGTTTTTCCTTATAAGAGGCCGAACGGACGGGCAAGCGGGAACCTCGCCGGACAGCCGGTGTCGGAAACTTCCCGCCATGTCTTCCAACGACCTCGCGTCGCTTCCCGACGAAAGGCGCCACGGCTGCTACTTGAGCCGAGTCTGCAGACGAGTCCAGGCCTCGCTGGGAAACGAGCAGCGAGAGTCCCGAGTACACAGATGTCGTAGTGGGGAGCGTTTGAAGCGTCGGACCGATGTGACAGCGGTCCTACTGCGCCAGCCCGGCGTCTTTAGCCATACCGTAGAAGATTCCTCTCTGCGATAAGAGGTTTGCGGGCGTGTCAAACTCGGCAATCTGTCCCTTGTCCAACACCAGCACTCTGCGGGGAAGCGAGAGGAGATTAATTTGTATTTCATGTTTACTGCAGTTTCTGACGTTCCGTGGGGGGTGTGTGTGCACACCTTGTGTAATCCATGATTGTGTTGAGCCTGTGTGCGATGGTGAAGACGGTGCAGTCCTCGAACTGCGTCCTGATGGTGGACTGGATGAGGTCGTCCGTCTCCAGGTCGATGGCGGCCGTGGCTTCGTCCAGGATGAGGATCCTGGTCTTCCTCAGCAAGGCCCGTGCCAGACACACCAGCTGCCTCTGGCCCACGCTGGAGAGGCGACGGCACAAACCCAAGTGAGGCCAAACTTCACACAGAATTCACTTCCTGGTTTGTTTGTTTTTTTTCTGTGGGACGTACCTGAGGTTTTCTCCTCCCTCCGCACACTCCAGCTCCAGCTTCGACGGCTGGTTGCTGACAAACCTCTGCAGGTGAGAATCTTCCAGAGCCTTCCAGACCTCCTCGTCACTGTACCGATCAAAAGGGTCCAGGTTCATCCTCAGTGTGCCGGAGAACAGCACGGGCTCCTGGGAGGATCAGAACCATGACAAAGAACGATCTTACTGCGTTACGTCCCAACAGCAACCTCTCGAAACACTGTGTTGTCAAACTCAAACTGGTGTTTTCATTCTATTTGTTATGCCGATGACTTGCAGTTCTATATTTCTGTTGCATGACGGCAAGAAAGAAATGTTGTAATGTGTTATTAACGGAACTGAGCAAAGACCAGAACACTGAAGTGATGAATGAATCTGCTCTTATCTCTAAATGACTGTGACGTCCATCACGTAGTGGAGAATTTTGGTGTTTTCATGTTTTTGACGTCCACCCTGTTGCTACAAGGTCAGAAAAATATATGGCTAATAATTCAATAAAACATTTTTTAGCTGGTATTTTGCAAATTAATCACACTTTTTGCACATATTGAAACATCATTTGGAATATCTAGGGAATGAACGCAGAGTTCTTGGAAGCAATTTTATCAGAGTTCAGTCGTTTTTTAATTTTTTTTGTCACATGCATATTGAGCAAGCAGATGATCCGACAAGATGGAAACGGTGCGTGTACCTGTGGGATGATGGTGAGTTTGGACCTCAGGTCGTGCAGGCCGATCTCTGCTATCTTCACCTGGTCGATGGTGATCTCTCCTGCCGCCGCCTCCAGCAGCCTGAAGATGGACAGCGTCATGGAGGACTTACCGGCCCCCGTGCGGCCCACGATACCGATCTGCAGAAACACACCACCGGAGACGTCAGCGGACGGTTGGTCTCCTCTAACGTGGGGAGTCGACTCGCCGCGTGGCGACCCCTACCTTCTCCCCCCCCTTCACGCTCAGCGTGAGTCTCTTCAGGACCAGGTCCAGTCCCTCTCGGTACCGGACCGAGTAGTCGTTGAACTCCACGTTCCCCGCCGCGGGCCATTCTGGAGGGGGCTTCTTGTCTTCCACCTCCCAGGGGGCCTGTCAAACACAAACACAGCTCTTCTGATCTGGGGAGGTTTCTGAACAACTCATTAGCCCGCTTGGCCTTCGAGCTGAGCCTGATTTGTTTATCGCTCGAAGAAGTCGTGGAGCCGGACTCGGAGCCGCCAGCACATTTATCACCCCCGAGGGACGCGCTGGATGCTGCAAACAAAGGCTTCCACTAACAGCTCTACCAGCGACTGTACGAGGGGGGGCACGCTCTGAGAGGGAACACCGTGTACAGTACAGATGCCCCGACAGATGGGCTCCTGTTGGCGGCAGGTGATCTAACCTTTCTGGATCTAGTTACCGCTTTATAGCTCCCGAGGTGTTTTGGGAGTTTTTCCTCCCTTTTTTGTGGATAAATTCCGAGACTTCTGAGTGCAACGCGAAACAAACAGTCCTTCAGAAAGCAAACACATGCAGCCCGAGTGTGAGTGGGTTGAAACGTACCTCTGTGGTGGTCTCGGAATATTCCTTCACTCTCTCCACGGCCACGATGTTGCTCTCCAGGTCTGAAGTCATCCGCACCATCCAGTTGAGAGACATGGTCACCTATCAAAACATTGCAAAGAGGCTCGAGTCGGTTGCTGCGGCAGTAAAAGACCGTGGTGAAAGAATACTGCATGCATTAGTTGCACTATGGGTAGTGGTGGGTAGTACGGTTATGGGTAGTGTACGAAGGTTTGACAAGACAGTAGGTTGAGTTGTGTGGACACCTGCAGAGCGTAGGACACGGACAGACCCACGAGGCCCGGGTTCAGACTCTCCTTCCCAGTGACGGCAAACAGAGCCGCGAAAAGCACGATGCAGTTCCCGATGAACTCGATACGCACTCCGAGCCACCTGTGAGGAATCAGAAATCGATAATGATAATAAGCGTTCATGGCATATTTTTGTGAATGAATTCACATCAATGAAATGCACAAACATCGTGTTCCAGTGTTTGGATGCCTTCATTTTCTTTTTCCACACTCTGTACTCGGCCACCAGGCCTCATTCGTTCTGCTCGCTCATCAGGGGAAAAAGATCCCAGGAGGCTCACAGTTCCGACACAAAATAACCGAACCACATAGGCGGCCGTGCACAGAGACGACAAGAGAAGCCGGAACCACAGAGACACGTACCTGTTGGACACTATACCCGGGTAATAACTCTTTTGGTTCTCATCCACCCTGAAATCACTCATCAGAACAAAGGCAGAGTGTCTGCCGTAGGCTCGGATTACGCTACAGCCCGTGATGGTCTCAGAGAAGTGGGAGTATATGGGAGAGCGGCTGATCGACTCCAGACGCTTTAGCTGCCGCGACGTGGCGACGTAAAATCTCTACGGCGGTCGGAAGAAGGGGAGAAACAAAACACACGGTTAGAAAACCCACGGAGCGTCTCCGTGTGCTCAGATTAAGTCAAAACAGTGATGATGCACACACACACGCACGCACACACACGCACACACACAGTAGAAACAGAACCAAACACCTGCAGGGATAATTTTTTTTTAGAGTTTCGGCTTCAGTTCAGGTTGTGTTGCCTTCAATCCACGTAGGAAATGTAAGAACGGGAAATAAACGCACTGCAGGTGTTTGGTTTTGACGACATCAACTCTACACGTCATGTTAGAAGCTTAAACCGGCGGTTCTGTTCCTCTCGGGAACCCAGGGCTTGGTAGGAAAGAGTCAAACCGGGTTCAAGGCGCAAGCCATGCAGAACAAATGCCCAACAGAAAGCCGCAGGAGTAGCGTCGTGTTATTCAAAGATCCGGCGAGTGTTAGGGGGTGAGCACACGAACCCTTCGACGGCCGCCGCCACAGCCTCCAGTTGGTTTTCAAGTCAGGCGAACGGAGTATTTTTAGGAAGCGCTCTGAAAGATATACTGCCAGTCTTGACCATCTCCAAAAGGCCTGCGGAGAGCTGGCACCCCGCGTCGCTGAGTCATGCCGAAACCTTCTGCCGACCCAGAGATTAATAGGCTGTTTATTCGCTCAGCTCCCGCGTCAAGCAGGTTTGATTGAGGAGCTCGCGCGCCGTGCCAAACGGCCAACGCCGAAACGGCTTAATCCCGGCGGGGACTGAGGCAAGACGCCGACGTGATTTAGTACGTTGCTTCCATCAACTTCCTCAACAAAACATCCTGACTTTCATCCAGCGGTGTGGGCCGGCGGTGGATCCCTCCGAAACCCCACGTCTTCTGCTCGTAGAAGTTTTCAATTGGGGGACTTTAAGGTGTTTTGCTGGGTTTTTCTCGAGGCGTCTCCTTTGGAACTTGGGGGTGATGAGTGAAACCGCTGTTTTGTAAAAGCACCGCACAGAAACCTGCGAGCCGAGGGAACGCACACAGGTTTCACTCTCTTTAAACGCGATGCCAGAAAAGCCCCAATCATAACTCCTCTTAGCTTGTTTTGTTTACTTTGTCTCTTTGACTCCAACTGTTGATCGCAAGTCACCAAGTGAGAGCTTTTCCAGATTGCAGTGACGTACGTGTCGTGACGCTCAAACTACCATAACATCTGGCGAGTCGTGGTTAATTGCGGCTGGACTTGATCCGAAGGCACCGACGCGAGGAGACAAATTCTTGTTCAGTGGCGAGGAAACTACACTTCATGTTCGGTTCTGCGAAATATTCCATCTGTGTGTTTTCTGCACTGGAGAGGACGGTCGACCGTCACAAGGCTCGCACGCGCCTATGAGCCAGAATAGCATCGGGATGGAACCAACAAACACAAAGGGAGGACATGCAAACCTCACAATAGTGGCGTGACGGTCGTGAGCGAATCGGTTCTCAGAGTCGGTTCTTTGACGTGAACATCCGTCACTCTCTCTTTGGGAATGAGCAACCATGTAAGGATGTGAGATTACAGTACTACAGTGGGCGGCGGTCGGTTTGATTGTATGTTTCTTTCACTGTAAAGGCCATTTTGAGATCATTAAGTCATGTAACAATCGTCCTAAATGTAGATTAATATAATACAAAGTAAGTTGTGGAACCACCAAAAGAACTTCACTGAACTAAGATGTGAAAAGCGACTCTTCTACTTCAGGCCCTCAGAGAATCGCTCATTTCTTTCTTCTATGGTACGTGCTGTAACGTTGAATAAAACCACGTCGGTGTTTGAATCCAACAATGACAAAGTTCGAAGGCGTCTTCAACCTTCAAGAAATGTCATAAAAAATAATTTTCAAGATGCTCTTTCTCTCTAACTATATTGGTTCTAGGTTTATGCTTTTAATATCGTCTGTTAGACGTCATCATATCAGGTTCTACCAATAAATTCGATTTTTATCACATGTGATTCCTTTGGTTGAGACTTGAGTTTGCATGTTCTTCCTGTTTGTGGCTTTTCGCCTCCGACGGTCCGAACAAAAGGGGAACTTAGTCTCCCAGAAGTCAACAAGTTCAGCTGATATCACGGAATCAAAAAACAAAATCCACTGACTTTAAATCATCAAGCTGCACTTAAACGTTCCACAATTTTTTCCCCTATATTGATAAAAAAAAAAAAAAAAAAGCACTCTAGAAATGAACACGACACACACTTCACACACCATCTCTGAACCGAGAAGAAACCACCGAGAGGTGAGACCGAGCTGCTCCTGCCACAGAAATCCTCTCAGAAAACGTTTTCAGTTCATGAACTCTGCCGTCTGATCGTTGATGACGAGTCTCGGCTGGTTTCAGAGCAGCTCCGGTTTCAGCCCTCATTTCATCCCAATCTAATATCACAAGATGTTGGGACAACGGAAATGCACTATGGTTCAATAAAACACATTTAGAAAGAAAAGATACGGGATTGTTCAGTCAAGTATTGCTCGATTTCAACCGTTTAAACGTGTCAAAGTTCGTATTTTTCAAGGTGCTTATTTAAAAAAAAAAAAGAGCCAAATGTAACAAGTCTGGACTGAATGAAGATCATCCAGAAGCTGGAAGTTAAATTGTGTTCCTCCAACAAAGAAGACAAATCTGGTAGTTCATATTACCGTATTTTCTAGACTACAAGTCTCACTTTCTTGGCCGGTTTATGCAACATGTTGAAAAAAATTTACCGTTTTGTGCTACTTGGGACCATGAAATTGCATTCAAACAGTTAAACAAAGACTTGTGGGCTAAAAACTGAGGAACTAATTCACTGAAGGTTCTGGAACATTCTGTTCTGCTGGACCAGGATCAGTGAAATCTGGACGTGGAGAATACATTTACATCAATGATTGTTTTATTTTTCTTTCTTCGAGGTGAATGTTGTTGACAGGAACGGACTGGAGCCTGGGAAATACGGCAATATGAATTCATCACTTCATTTCACGGTTTAGAAGAAATCAATAGATTTTGTTGCGGAAAAAATGTGATTTTGGCATTAAATTCATTCAGATAACAGGTATTTACTATTATTTTACTGATCATCTTTTACCACAATTATTGGATTAAAATTGCATTCCAAAAACTGATGAAAATTAATTGTTTTTTGTTTGCATTTCACCCAATTGCCGAAACATTTGTGAGCACCAGGTCGTAGCTGGAAGCAGCTGTTCCGTCTCATGGTAAATCTTATACTCTCGAAGCGCCGCTTACTAAAGCAGCCCACAGACGGAAACAAACTGCTCTATCTACAGAACTGGAAACATGCAAGAGTCTACCAACACACACACACGCGCTCACACACACTCCATGCATGTCGTATTAATGAGTTAGCAGGCTCGGTGCCTATTTACCTGAACCCAGCAATAGAACACCATTAACGGGGCTATGACTATGAGGAACATTGGGGTGAGGGCAGAGCATATGAGCAGCACAGCCAGTGTGTACCAGAAAGTGCGCATCCATATGTCAATATTGTCTGGGATGTGGGAGTCTATAGCATCCACGTCCTTGCTGAAGCGGTTCAGCAACCGCCCAGTGGGGGTGCTCTCGAAGAAGGCCTGCGGAGCTCGCAGGACCCCCTGGAGCATGTTGTGGTGTGTGAGCTTGGCCGCCCGCAGCATGCTGAAGGCCCGGCACAGCAGGCAGTTAACCAACAACAGCACACCTGTGAGAGAAAGGGGGTGGGGGGGGGACAACACAACAACACCTCTGTTAAATAACCACACGGGCGGGGGGGGGGGGGAGGGTAACGCGAACCCTTTGTGCCACTTTTTGGTGAAAATGTACTGAAGTCACGCTGACTAAGCATGGGTTATACTCTCTATGTGTGGTGGCATGTTAACGGGTGCAGCTGGGGGACTTTCTCTCGGGTTTTTGGGGTAACACTGCTCAGGTAGCGCACGTCCCGGACAAACAGGAAACGTGTTGAATGGAAGTCGGAGGGGCGAACAGCAGCGTCCTGCAAAAAGTGGAAACGTCTCTCGCGAGGTGAGATGTCGGGGTCGACGGCAAAGATTTGCATCCGTCCTGGAAAGATCACGGAATGGATGACTCCGATTTAGACGAGGAAAGCAAAAAAAAACAAAAAAAACAACAACATAGTAGGAGTCCCAGAGAGCCCCTGTTGGGCCGAGTCGCCGCCGTGTCCCGGGACTAACTGCTTGGCGGGAAACAGACCCGCCGGCTTTTAAGGGGCACGAGGAAATGCAAAAGGAACTCAGGCGGCGGCGTGACGTCTCAGCGGCCTCACATTTCGTACCGCACGGAGACGGTGACAGAACCGGCAACACAAACATCCCCACGACAGACACAGACACAGAGAAATGAGGCACGTGGTTCGGGAGATGTAATGACACTTGTCCTCCACTAGAGGGAGGAGGCGGATGGCTGAACAGTGTGTGTGTGTGTGTGTGTGTGTGTGTGTGTGTGTGTGTGTGTGTGTGTGTGTGTGTGTGTGTGTGTGTGTGTGTGTGTGTGCATGTAAGCAGGCAGTCTGCAGGGAGAGAGGGAGAGAGAGAGAGAGAGAGAGAGAGAGAGAGAGAGGGGAGAATTAATCCACACTGGAACAAAAGGAAACATCACAGAGAAAGAAGCGGCAGCGGCAGCAGCAAAGAGCTGTGGAGAAACACAAAGGCCAGAACAATAAAGAAGTCCTTCTGCGCCGATGTGTGTGTGTGCATGCAGCATGCAATTCCAGGAAGGACGGGGTGGGAAGGCGGCCAGCGCTCTCCCGCCCGGTGCGCCTCGGCGTAGTACCTGCACGAAGACATAGAGGAACGCCAGCGGCACAATGACCACGGCGAAAATGGGCGTGGTGGAAATGATTACGATGGTGGTGGAGAGGGACACGAAGAAGGTGCCCAGGAACATGAGCACGGTGGACGGCAGGGCCTCGTCGATCACGTAGATGTCCTTGGAGAAGCGGTTTATGAGGCGCCCTATGGGCGTGGTGTCAAAGAACGACTGCGGCGTGCGCAGCTTGTTCTCCAGCAGGTTGGCGTGCAGCTTCCGCGCCGCGCCGATGTTCCCCATGGCTAATGTGAAGGATGAGATCATGACCAGGAGACCTGGAGGACAGGAGGAGGGGGGGGGGGGATGGGGGGTTACATCAGGGGAGAGGGAGAAGAGGAGGCCTTTATTTTAGAAGGACGAGGCGGCGTCTGTCCTGAGGGAGGAAGCTGAAGGTCGGCGGAACTCGTGTGGTGGATCAGAGAGGAAAAGAACAGAGCGGGATGGTTAGAGGAAGGAGTAGAGCTGCAGTCCGCCACCTGATGGAAAGCTGTGATGCAAACACACCCCGGGTTAATGTGACGGGCGCTTTTCTCTGTGTCGGCCCGTCGTGAGCAGCCGGATCGGGACCGACCTCCGTTTTAACCAATCGACATTCCAGAATCCAAAATTGGTGTCTGTCCCACAGCCGTGCTTCGCTTTTAACAGCGGATTTTTATTCTTGCAAAATGCTGCAGGATGCATCATAAAGTCCTTGTTCCACAATATCCTCATGCGAAGAAGAAAAATGAAATTATTAATAACTGAATCATGTCACTGAGAACCAAACAGTGAGGAAGTGGCGTTGGTGCATCCCGACAAAATAATGTAAATCCACCTGCGGCAAAACTAGATATTATTCATGAAATGATTGGAATGTGATGAGAATAATGGTGCCTGTGTAGAATAACAAAAGTATTATATCACCTAACTTATTGTAGTTATAGTGATGCTAAAGAAACTTGAGAAGAAGATAATACTGATAAAAGGAAAAAGTACAGTTAAAAAAAAAGAACATAACAGCTGCAGATCTGGAACAGAAGCTTATTAAAACCATGAAACATGCCTTTAAAGAAATAATAATCACTGATTAAAACTAATTGGGACAAATGGAATAGATTGGATTTCTTCATTAGCATTAGCAGGCGAGCTGCCTCCCTCACTGCGTCTCACCCTGTGCGATGCCCAGCGCCGCGTACACCCCCACCCTCATGTTAACGTGCTCCTTGGTCTGGTTGGTGGCGGCGTCGTTGGTCCACTGGCTGAGCCAGATGTTGGCCCCGATGGAGGCGGCGCTCTGGCAGCCGTACAGGAAGCAGATGAACACGGACAGCACCGGCCCCACCGCCTTGGCGTACTCCAGGTACACTTTGGTTTTCACCTGGCGGCAAGAGAGGGGGAGGGGGGAGGGGGGCAGAGAGGCCGATCAGCCACGAGTGCACAAGTACCGTATTGTTTGGACTACAAGCCACAGCTGTCACAAAGAATGTGCGATGACGCTGCATTTATTTATTTTTGCACGTGAAGACGTGAATGTTGATGTTTGTCCGGCATCGATTTCAATAAAGACGAACCCGGCCAGTCTCTGCCGTCTCGGTCTGAATCAGCTTCTCCACCTCCTGCGGCTTCTTCTTCTCCTGCGACTCGGAGACTTTGCGTTGGCTGCAGGCGTGTCGCCTCACCGATCGCGGCCGGGGGTTCTCGCCCTCGCTGGAGATGATGCTGATCTGCCTGTGGGGGGAAAACCAAACAACGCATCAGAATATCCAAATAGCTGGAGGGGCGACTCACTGGAGTCTGGCATCTTCGGCATTCCCACGCTATCCAGCGCTTTCTGTCATTAGCCTCGTTTGGCTGAGAGCCGAAATTTTTCCAACACGTCCTGGAAGCTAGCTGTTAGCGTTTGAGCCGCGAACACGCTCAGTACCTCATGAAGCTCCTCTTGGCCTCGTTGACGACCGGCTCGTTGTCCACCATGTCTGCGTGGTTGCTCAGGGCGTCGTCGGGGAACGGGTTGTCGTCTTCGTCGTCGTCAAACAGCTCCTCTGAAAGCAGGCAAACCGCGTCACGCAGTGATCGCGCAGCAGACGCGAGGAGACACCTGGACACTGAGCTCTACCGGTGGCCTCGCCCTCCTCCACCAGGTCCTCCAGGGCGTAGTTCCTCAGGAACTCCGCGAAGGCCCCGTTCTGCTGCAGCAGCTCCTGGTATGAGCCCATCTCCGACACCCGGCCGTCCACCAGCACCAAAATGTTGTCCACCTGGGGCAGGAAGCTGATGCCGTGCGTCACCAGGATGCGAGTCTGGAGACGATGCAATTGCAAACGCATTGGATCAACAAAGGACCCAAAAGAGAGCCGTGGCAGGAAGATGAGAGATGAACTGGAACTACATGAACAAGAACAGCGGTGCACTTTGCTTCAAGATGGCAACTGTGAGCTGGCAGCTATTAAAGGATAAGAAGTGTTACAAACAATGTTTTGGTAACTTAAGTTGAATTTTAAAAGTATTGTATCGTTTTTTTTTAGTGTTTTGTATCTTCTTCAAACTTAAAACGAGAGACGTCGGGAGGTAAAACTCAAATATATGTGGTTATAAAATGTTTATAACCACAGCAGTGACACCTGGTAGTCGTACCAAAAGTGGTGGAAAATACCGTATATTCTAGACTATGACTCACACTTTTTAAAGTTTTTATTCAGCTGACTAATATATTAAAATTCACAGAAACTGTGAAGAAGAAAGCTAAAAAAATCCTGGGTTAAAAGCACGACGGTTCAATTCCGTCTTTCAACAGATGCGGCTTATAATCTGGAAAATATGGTAATAATTACTTTGGTAGTTGAAGTGAAGGTGATGAGAATGAATGAATGCTTCATCTCATTTATATTATATATACATTCTACATTTTACCAGGACCAAAAACTAAACCAAAGGATGACTTGGATGTATGTCTCCCTCACCTTGCCCTGCAGGACGCCCTCTGGACCAATCAGGTTGTCGAAGATGTGTTTGGCGACGTGTGCGTCCACGGCGGACAGCGGGTCGTCCAGCAGGTAGACGTCGGCGTCGCTGTACAGAGCCCGAGCCAGACTCACCCTCTGCCTCTGCCCCCCCGACAGGTTGATGCCCTGCAGGAAGCCAACGCGTTGAGAATTTAAAAACAAAACAAAAACAAAACAGTGGGCGTGGTTCTCCTGCTGGTGGCGGCCTCACCTTCTCTCCGATCTCCGTCATGTCTCCACCGGGGAGCACCTGGAGGTCAGGGGTCAGGGCGCAGGCGTCGAGGACACAGCAGTATTTCTGCTCGTTGTACGGCTTTCCGAACAGGATGTTGTCGCGCAGGGTGGCGTTCTGGATCCACGCCTGCTGAGGAACGTAAGCAACGGAACCCTGAGGAGAAAGAAGACCGAACGTCCAATCAGGAACACTTCATCTCTGCTGCACTGGTCGTATTTCCTCGGTTTCTCGCTTGAGCCATTGTTTGCTTTGTATTGGCAATTAAAGGCTCTCTGGGAATCCCTTCGTCAATATGTGGACTTTATGTTTGAGCTGAAGAGACCAGTGAGAGTAAAAGTCAATAATATACACACACAGATGGGTCACTCATGAACTGTTATTTGAGTGCGTTCCTTATTTTGGCCAGCTGGGGGCAGCAGAGGCACGAGAAACGTTTGGGGTAAATGGGAGTAAAGCAGGTTTATGAGAGATCAAACAAGAACTTTAAAGCTGCAATTTGTTAAGTTTAACACAAAAGCCTCAACGATCCCCAAATGACAGCTGGGATTATCAAATAATGCCGCCTGAGGAGGTCTCGTCGAGTCCTACCCGAATGGAAACGTCCCCCTCCAGCTTCTCCATTTCGCCCAGCAGGGCCGAGATGAGCGAGGACTTCCCGCAGCCGACGTGTCCGACCACGGCCAGCAGAGAGCCCTGCGGCACCATCACGTTGATGCTGCAGACACACAGGGGAGTTTTAGCGGAGCGCACGTCAGGTGCAGCGACTCGCACGCTACGCCCGTGAGGCGTTCGGGGGACATGCCTGTGTAAAACCGGAGGGTCTTCTTTGGCCCAGGTGAATTTCCCGTTGACCACAGTCACTGACAAATCTGTTGAGCAACACGTGAACAATATTTCAACCCGGTTAGAGGAAGAACGATATTGGTTGAGAAGTTGAGAAGGTGGACAGGGAAGGACTGTACCTGTGGCCGGGTTCTTCCGGTCGACTGAATCTGGATCGAGCTCGTTGTGACTCAGGAAACTCTGGATTCGCTTCAGGGAGACGCTGGCCTGCGGAGAGGAGGAGGAGAACGCCGAGGCGAGCTGAGAAGGAGCCGGCAGAGGCGGGAAGGGTTCTGGAGGAAGCAGCTGAGGAGGAAGGAGAGCGAGAGGAGGAAAGAGTCCCACCTGCACTATGCTGCTGATGACCTGAGGCAGCATGTTGAGAGGAAACCTCAGGATGTTGAAGAGCGACAGCGACACGAAGGCCTTCTCCGCGTCCAGCACGTTGTTCTCGTCCACGGTCACGTACACGGCGAAAGACGTCAAGGCGACCTGGGGGGGGGGACGGCGAGGGAAAACGCTCAGACGTGTGGAACGACGGCAGAACGCACGAGTGCTTCCCGTCGGGAACACCCCCCCACCCACCCCCCCTCCCCCGGTGCGGTACCAGGAACGGCGCGCTGGTCCAGGCCATGGTGGACAGCGCTCCCAGGTACGCCGTCTTCCGCAGCACGTTGAGCTCCTTCTGCCGGATGGCCAGGACCTTGTCCTTGAAGGATTCCTCCCAGGCGTACAGCTTCAGCACCTTGATGCCGTTCAGGATCTCGTTCATCAGCTTGATGCGGGCGTCTTTGTACTGCATCTGCTCCACCTGGGCGGAGGTTTCGGCGGGAAGCCAAAAGAATCGATGAGCAACGACGGCACCAGAGAGTGACTCTTCTACTGGCTCGTGCTACATTCCTGCCCAGATCAATATTCTTCCCCCTCAAGTCATTATTTACATTTAATGAGGTCAATTTTTGCTCTTAGTCTCTCCATCATTTTAGCTCTTTGGTACAATTTTAATTTCATCCACAGAACACTGAAAGATTAAGGTCAATTTAGTCTAATAGGGATAAAAACATCCACTTATATATATAATTGGTGTCAAAAATAACACGTTAATTTAATTAATTGATTCAACACCTGGCGAGCGCCAGCAAAAGTCCTCAGCACACCTTGTAAAGCCGAATTTAACGACCACAGGAGTCATTCTGCAGCAGGTTGCCATGTTGACTGACCAGTAGCCACCAAACTGCTGAAGCTGAATGGATTATTTGGAAGTAAATTATTAATTTCTCATGCCTCTCGTTCCCTCGCTCTCCTGTATATGTGGGTGCACAAGTGTGCTGATTCTCTCTCTCTCTCTCTCTCTCTCTCTCTCTCTCTCTCTCTCTCCCTCTCTCTCCACCTCTTTGATATGAAATAGATAGATATAAATCTTTAAAACTCTAATTAAAGATTTTCGTTTGACCTTTCATACCTGAAAAGCTCGAGTCTTCATGGCGATGACGGCGTTGAGTGGGATCAACATGACCATGACGGCCACTCCAGCCAGCACGGACGGACCGAGGTTCTGCAGAACACAACCAGACAGTGAGCGACTGAGGCTGGTGTCAAATTACAATCCGAATGTTGGCTGTGAACAGTGAGTCCCTGAATACATTGTGTACTCCAAGATGAGACTGAACGCTTCTGTGTGGAGGGATTAAAGCACTGACACATCAGCTTCTTCATGTGATAGTCTTTCCGAATACCACTGAGGCTGGTGTCAAATTACAAGAAGAAATCCTGAGAAGCTGGCTGAATAAAGATGAAAAAAGATTTTCAAGTTTAACTGGCTTTTTTATGAACCGCCAAGTAAGAGAAGGAATGAATAAGAGGATTATAACTTGAGAAAAAGCCTCAAGCAAGCAGAGATTTCATCAGTGTGGAACATATGTAAAGATCTCTATGAGGCTGGTGTCAGATTACGAGACGAGCGCCAAGTTCTCGGGTTTTAAGGAGACAAAAAGGGTGACGCTTTTTCCTTTTTTGCTGCCTCACAGAACAAAACATCACATCAAAATGAGCCTATAACCATCCTAAACAGCCAGAAACAGCTACACAATGTCTCATCAGCCTCCAAATCAAGGACACGTCTTCGAATCACTTATTTACTGCTATGCTCTCGCCCTCACTTTAGTTCAGGAGACACGTAAGGTTCAGTTTGGTCCGAGACGGGACGGACCATTGAAAAGAAAACGTCGTAACCTCTGAAAAACAAGAACTCGTGTGAAAATATGGCTCCTGATCACACAAAATGCACAGTTTCTCTTCCTTCTCAGAGTCCTGCAGCTTCAGGCATGTAGAATTTGCAGAATCTTCCCTCGGTCAGTGGAACAAGCCCCGTCTCGCAGCGCAACCCGAGCAATGAATGACCCTACCCATGACGCCTTGCCCCAACCTTCCCCTCCTACGACTTTTTCCCGTCTTGGCGGCAACGTCTGTAAGATCTGTGAGTCGCTCGCGCTCGCACCTGCCAGAGGAAATACAGCGCCAGCACGATCTGGATCGGAGCCGACCACAGCATGTTGAGGAAGGTGGTGAGGTCCATGAACCGCTGCGCGTCCACCGACATCAGGTTGACCACCTCCCCCACTGTGGATGAGCGTTTGGCGGCGTTGGTGATCACCAGGGCCTGTGGAGGAGAAAAACACGCGGTGCGGCCTTTCACCACAAGTCGGTTCAAAAGCGAGGGAGAAGCGAGCCGGATGTCCTGCCGGCGTACCTTCCTGTAGATGGCGCCGATGACGGCGGTGCGCACGTTCATGCCGGTGACGAAACAATACTGGAAGTGATGGTGGAGGATGATGGTCTGCAGCAGGGCGGTGAAGAACATGAGGAAGGCCAGAGAGTAGCCCCACCAGTCAGGAACGCCCGTCTGCTTGGTGAAGGAGATCAGCAATCTGTTGAGGTGAGGACAAGAGCTTGTTCGTGATCGTTTCTTGTCTCGTCATTACCTCCTTTCTTCTGAATTTATTTAGTTTGATCTGTGTCGTTATAACCCTGAAACCATCAACCCCTCCTGAGGAAAGTAGTGACGCATGAGGAATTATCAACCGATATGGAGATGAATTGTCATTTCTTTAATCGGCCCGATGAATTTGTTTATTCCAATAAATTGCGGAAAAGTTGGACTTTCATTGAAAGCTATTTTTGACCCAAATGAACAAAACACATCAGCTCAGCTCCAGCGATTCCCGCTATTGAAGCCCTAAGACTTGTACAATGACTGTTGTAACAGATCATAGAATCAAAACTTTGAAGACGACCCTCCTCCGATATAAATATCTGCATATGAGAAATAGAGAGAAGGTTAAAAGTTACTTAAAGAAGTTGTGCACTGAAGTGAGTGTAATGACTCATGTCCATGGATTATTAGAAAAGTGATCCGCAAGGAGACACATTTACAGAATTTTAGCTCAAAGTTTCATGAACTGCTCGTTGTTAAAACAGCATCCACCAGATGGCGCCTCTGAGCCACCCTTCACCGCTCTTTATTCTGCCAGCTCAGTGTGGTTTTGTTTTGAAATGCTTTCACAAATATATTATAATATAACAATCATTTATACCAAATAGTATTAAAGTTGTTTCTTCGTGTTCACAGTTAACGCGCATACCAAAAATCAATATTACAAGGAGTTCATTACTCCACAAAAATAAATACTGTTGAACAACAAAAAGGGAAGCAACAGAAAGATTGTGTTGAATTCAATGAATTTATTTCTAATGTCTTTGTTTTGCAATACTTGCAAGAAGACGAATTGTGTTATTTTTATTGCGTGAAACCGTTTGCTTTTTGCTTCAGTTGTGATTTGATGTGTCGGTACATTTGGAAGACTGAGATGAATTTAATTTACAGCAACTGACCGCGGCTTTTTTGAGATGTGATGTTTTGAGATCTTTAACCAAATGCGAACCGGAAAAACGCAAAATCGCATTTGTGATTTGTACAGAGATGAAGCATCCACACAATAGCTGCTGTCAGAGAAATTCCACCTCGGGGCATAATGTACGTCATCTTATTTAGATACTGAGTTTGCATTCTGAACAAGGACAGCATGGTTTTTTTAACAGCTCCCCGAGCTGAACATGCAAATGAAAAGGCAGGAACGTACAACAGTTTCACAGTTGTTACCTGAGCAGCTGCGGGTTGATGAAGGTGACGACGTCCTGCAGGAGCTTGTAGGCCGAGCCGATCAGAAAGTACGGGCCGAAGGTTTTGAGGAGGGCGCGCAGGAAGGACGGCTGGCGGGGGGCGGCCTTCTGGTCGGCCAGCAATACCTCTGCTTCCTCCGGACTGCTCTGGCCTCCGCCGCCTCCACTGGCGATGTGGTTGGCGGTGGTGGGCGGCGGCGGCTTGGAGTACACCGCCTGGCTGGACCGGTTCTGTTCGCTGTGGAGAAACAGGCGTTCAGAGGAGAAGGATGAGCCTCCATCTCGGGACTTCACTGTGTTTCTCTGCTGATTATTCCAGCTCTTGTAGTCCAGCGGTCACAGACACGGATTTAATCCCGATTGCGTTTCAATAAGTCGTCGAAAGCACGTATTTGTTGACTTATGAATGGAATCCGTGTTGTTTTCTGTCTCCCGTTGTCATTTTTTTGTTTGAAGCCACGTGTAAACTTGTTGGCGGAGTGTTACTTTTCTATGAGATAACACGTGGTGGCCTACTTACTGATTGAAATGACTGTGATTTTAATTAAATTTGTCATCCAAACTGTTTTGTTTCATATGTATACGGAACAAACTGTAAAAGCGAAGTACCGGAAATGATGTACAGTCGTAGTGAATCACCAGGAGAATTCATTCACGTGTGCTGTTCACCCTTTTAATGTAACAGTGCTTCTCTAACAAAAGGAGCAATAAAGTGAGCTGTGGTTTTCTTCTTTTACTTGCACACACAGGTGGTTTTATTACATAAAAACAGCACCCACTACTGGTCCTGCAGGAAAACGACATCAGCTTTTCCGCGCGAACGGACCTTGTTTTCACAACATCTACAAAATGAAATCTTTCTAAAACGAAAAAAACCGAAAAAAAAGCGCTGACTTTTAATTTGAAACGTCACGTAATCTGGGCCTCCGCCAGAAGTTGACATTTCTCCCGCAAGGGCCTCAGGCCGCGAAGCGTGATGTAAGGAGTGCTCCGTTTCACTTCAAGGAATGTTGAGCTGCAAAAACTCTTATTGAAAAGGCGGGTTTAAGCGACGGCGGGAGTCGGGTTCCCGCCGTGAGCTCAGCGGCGACTCCGCCGGACGGTGTGTACGCCGCGGCTGAAAAGACTTTACGCAGCGAAACTCAGGAAAAGCCACGGCGCGAGGAAGAGGAAGCAGCTTGGATTGAGGTCAGAGTTCAGCGGCAGGGTGGGAGGTGGTGGGCGGAGGCGTTCCTCTTTTTTGAAAAACAGCACTCAACAAATCATAGCAATGTTTACGGAGACAATCTCTCCCCATAAACGCGTCAAAGTTTCAGTCCTGCTGATTTACAAAAAGGCATGATTTTTTTGGGTTTCACGTCCACAGAAATCCCGGCCCTTTAAGACAACATCCTCTCCGACGTAGAAGGAAGGGCAGAGGCAGGAAGGCAAAGCTGGACTGCGACTGAATCAAGAGGGAATGTTTCTCATCCGTCAGGTGGTTACACGCTGCTAACCTGTTTAGCATCGACGCTCTGCGGCGGCCAGTGGATTAAACGCAGCTCCAGAGCGCCCTGACTCCCGCGGCAGGAGGTCTCCTGGTAAAGGAATACTTCTGATGGGCCTGCTTCCAGGAAATCCAACACTACATCGGAGCTGTAATTTGACCCCGGACCCGATTGAGGAACCCCCACTCGAGACTATTTCATCTGACTTTTCTGAAGTTGGTGAATTTGCGTTGAGTTACAAATGTCCCTGAACGCCTCGTGCAAAGTCAACTCGCTTTGCTGGTAAATTCGGGGTCTGTTCGGAATGGCAGTAACTTGAAAGAAACGTTCACTGAAGAGTTGCAGAATGGAGGTTCAGGTCAACTCAACAGTTTACAGAATTCCCCTCAATTCCACAACATGAAGATCTTCTGTTATCAAAAAACAAAAAACAAGCTAACACCACGAAAACCTGCGCTTTACTTATTTTTCGAGAAACGCCACACATGCAAATCATCAGCTCGCTGAAATGAAATAAAGAATAGACGAATGTTTCAGTTTGAAATGTAAGTAAGGCTGCAAGGTGTATCGCAAATAAAAAATATATTGGAATATACACACGTGTGGTAACATTAACATATCTAAATGCTGTGAAACAAGGAAAAATTGCTCAAGACTTCTTTGTCTCGGAAACATACTGAATAGAAGCGGGTCCAGAAAGAGAAATATTTCGACGACGTACTGAAGTAGTGCTGCTTTGTCGTAGCTCTGCAGGCATGGTAGTGACATCCCTCCTTTACCTTTTGGTAAGTGTACGTTTTTATAACTGACCTTGGTTTCGTCGGGGTTTTTAAACACGTGGCTTCAGAAATAGAAGTGATTAATGACTTCAGTTCTCCAGTTTCCAGCTTTCGCCTGATTTCTGCCCTCGGTATGTAAACACGTCTCGATTTCATGCGCCCCCTTCACCGGGGGGGGCGGCACTTCATCTTCCAACACATGAACAAACCTACCTCTTGGCCTTGGCTTTGGCCTGCTCCTTCTCCCACTCCCTCAGCAGTTTGGGCACCATCACCTTGGAGCTGTCGCGCTGGTTCAGCGACCACAGGTCTTTGGCCTCCAGGGGATGTTTGTAGCCTTTAATGGCCATCCTGAGAGAACCGGAAAGGAAGACGACTTTAAATCCATCCGCCGGATTGAGGAAATCCAACCCCAGCAATTGCAACGGCTCCACACAAACAAAATGCGATTATACGACTCAGAACCCTTTCAGTCGGAGTCGTCCCAGTTGGATTTGTGCTCCACAAAAACAGCTAATTGAGTTTCCTGGATTCACTCATCATCATCAGCATCATATCTGTTTAAATCTGTTTTGCTGGCACAAATAGATGCAGTGCTATTATCAAGACCAAAAAAAAAAAAAAAAATCAATTTCCTGTGTTGTAGGGCTGAAAAAAAATCAAATGAGATCATAAGAAAACTGTCATTCACCTTCAACACAGTTTCACCCGCTGTAAGTAATTACTGAGACGCACACAAAGGCGCTGCCCTGGATTCTCTTTCAATATCATCGAGCTCAACAAGATAAAACACGCACCGTTACGCCAGAGCTTTTTTTTTTTTTTTTTTTTAATGTTTGGACTGAGTCTGCTCAGAAAGGCTCACTTGTCTTCCACCGGGGACGAGGAGTCTGCTCTGTTCTTCTGCGGCGCATCTCTGATGTCATTTGCCAGAATGACAAAAAAAAGTCATCTGAATCTTATCCATTCCGTTCTTCCCCGGACTTAGGTGTCTTTTTGGGTTTTTTGCTACTAAGAGCATGCGAACATGAACCCACATGTAAAAATATAGTGGCTTTGCATTAATGCTACATTGTTTTCAGCCTTTCTGCTGTCGCCATGAAACTTTTCTGAAATGAAAATTCAAAATCGAAGTGTTTCCACTTTAAACGTTGTCGTGCCTTACATTCCCTGATATGTCTTAATCCAACAGCATGAAATAGATTTTGGACGGATCAATATTTAATCACCATTTTGCCACAGGCAGGGTCCTAAACGCCTTGCTTTTTTGTTTTGAAAGCCTTTATTGCAAGTGGAAAAACCAAGAAAACATGGACTCAAACACTATCTGGCTCAGTTGCAGACACAATAGTTACATTGAAATCGGTATTATGTGATGTGTATCAGCAGCGCCAATAAACTGTTTTAGTTTGTAATTGACAATCGCTAATGGAGAGGCGGAGGAGAGTGAACGTACCTGGTGAACCACCAGAACGTCATAGTGGAGAGAAAACCCGCCGTTCCCTCGGGGCAGGGATTCTGCGAAGAAAAACCGTGCAGGCCAAACGAGTCAGGGAAGGTTAAACGAGGACACGGAGGACGAACTCCTGAGAGGAACTGCCGACAAAGCAATCCAGTGTGTGTGAAGAAGTGTGTGTGTGTGTGTGTGTGTGTGACCTGGTTTCACAAGTGGGAAGCCGCACCGAGAGCGACGGCAGCTCAGAGGAGCTGGAACACGGCGAGTGGATGTGAGGTGAGGAGGGGAGGGACTCACCGGGTCGGTGACCACGCTGGAGAAGAGTGGCGGCTTCTCATTGAAGCAGCACAGGATCAGCTCGCAGACCGCCAGGGCGAAGTACAAGTAGAAGGTGGTCAACCGCAGCTTGTCGGTGACTTCGTTCTGAAAAAGAAAAACGGACGACGGAGCCTCCATTACTGTGTCATTTGGTTTCCGGGTGATTACGGTAGCTAACAAGAGTAATACCACTGGTGGCCTTTGGGGGGGAGCAGTGTTGAGAAGTATAGTTCAGATGTGACCAGATTAAAAACAAAAGGCGACAACAAAAACGAGAGCAATCACAGATTTCTGACGTCTGCTGGAGGCTCGCCTAGTTTTGACGTAATCCATAAAAGTCTGTGAAATGAAATCCGGATCCAGATCACCTCCAAAACGCTACGGAATCTTCCATGGCCTCATATTTAACTGTTGTGAAAACTTTGCCAAGATCTGTGCAGTAGCGTCAACATAAACTTGCTAACAGACACACAAGCAGATAAATATAGGCTGATGATTTTTTGAAACTGGTCATTTATGTACAGTATATGTTCATTATAAATATATATGTCTGTCCTAATTATAACTCTTAAATTACTCTTGCTTTTTGCTAATTTTTTTGTACCCAAAGCACTTCACAAGGCTTGGAAGAGTCACCACTGCCATGCAAGGTAAGTCCATCCATTGGTCGCAGTTTCCAGTCCAGTGTCTCGCTCAAGAACACTTTAACATGGAACTCCAGCGTCCCGATTGAGAGATAACCTACTGAGCCACAGCCGCCCCTCAGAGAGAAAGCAAAACAATGTTTGAAGCGCCCATAAAAAGTCCTTGAGACTCATTCCCCGGTCGATCGGCTTGATCCATCCAGTCGAGGATTCCACTATGAGCTTTCAATACATTAGCGGGCTAATTACCTTAATCGCCTCTGAAAATGTAATTCACTTTGATTCTTGGGAGATTTACTCAACATTGGTGGTTCAGAAACGAAAGCTCCTATAAAGCTCGAGTCAAACAACACCCCAAAACAATCTTTACCGTATCGACTTCGTCAACGTCTTCCAACATTCCGGAAGCAACCAGTACTCCTAAAAATGCACTGTTGTAAACACATAAGACTGTATTTTATTTTTTTTCATAAAACTTTGTTCCACAAGTGTTTCCCTGCCGGCTGTTCTGCTCGCTGGCTGCATAATGTGGAATGGATTTTTTTTTTCTCCTGACCTTATACTAACCTCACGTTGCATTTTGAGAGAGGACATGCATACATTCCTACATTTCACACTTGGCTGTGGAGAAAGGTTTATCACAGCCTCATATGAAATCAACTATAATGATAATAATAATAAAGCAAACAGAGCTCTGGTATCAGAATAGTATCTGTATCGGCGGATATCCCAATTCAGTTATCGAGATTGGATTAGAAGTGAAAAATTATAGATCATCCCGAGAAGTATTGTTGGTGTTTTTGCAGTTTCCTTGGTAATGAAACGCCTCGATTATCAGATTACCCAGAATACTTTTAATGCTGTGTTTCCATCTGCTCACCGTCAACTTTCATTCATTCATTCATTTATATGCGAGCTCCAGCCGCCCACACGCAGAGGAATGGCTCCTCTTTATTTCCTGTCATCAGGTGAGGATCAAAGCAGACGTGAGTCACTTCTAACAGTGTAAACAGTTTTTTTTTTTTATTGTGTCTGTGTGGGACGGGGAGTGGTGACGACGACCCGGGCAGCAGATACTCTATTCAGATTCCTCAGATTTCTTGTTGCCATTCACTTTAATGGCTTCCAGCACCAAGTAGGTGAGTCGAGAACAAAAGGGGGAAAATAAAGCACAGGTCCGTCAATCAAGTCTCACGGTGACGAAACGACACAAAAGCCAGAAATGTAGAAGAAAAGTCGAACACGCCCTCGAGCCCTGTACACTCTTGACACACCTGCAGGTTGGGCCATCTCAAATTGTTCTCCGCCCAATGCATGTGCATTCACTAGGTTTGTACCAAAGCTACAAGCAAATCTTCTTGAAGCTGATGAAGCCAGGCTAGCATAGCATTTTGACAAGGGGTGTAGAAAATACCGATACCAGTATTGACACACGGCGAGCTCAGCCGACGGAGCAGTACGAAGGTACACGCTACGCTCTGCTCTACGTGTACTGTAGTAAATATTAATATCATCCGCAAATTCTGTGTGAAATCCTTCATACGTCAGCGTTTCCATCCTTACGTTTGCGATGATCAATGTGGAGTAAGTCTGCGTTCGGTAACTCTTTTGTATTTCAAAACATTTCTCAGCCTTTGTAGTAGAAAGGGGTTTAATAGGTCACTAATCTCTGCCCCAGAAAGAAAGCAGGACTTATTTGAGGGTAATTCCCACAGATTACAGCCTGAATTCTTCACATGCGTAAGCATCCCCCGGGGTCAGCGGTGTTTACCGATAACTGCGCACGGCGTTGAGGGAGCGTACGTTTCATTTTGCCCCATGCCAGGGTGTGATTTTCTCCCTGCCTGCGGGGCTGCGGGGCTTGTTGAGATAAGCAAACAGGAACAACAGTGCAACTATTGCCTCTCTGTTCCCTGCTTAGCCGTGTCCTGATCTGACCCCTCCGAGGCATCCACTCACTCTGAGCTCCTGAAACATCAAGACAAGGCGGGATGGGGGGGGAGGGGGGGGGGGGGGGGGGGGGGGGGCGTCGGCCGAGCTCGCTAATCGGGTGTCTGTACATGCATATAAATAAAGAAAAAAACCAGAAAAGTGGGAGTGGTGGAAAGAGAGATGACTGAAGGGAGGTGAACGGAGGCGAGCGGCACAATCTCACCTGGCTGGAGGCCTGCAGGATCTTGGAGCGGAAAGGCACGATGGCACACAGCACAGACAG
The DNA here is from genome assembly GCF_963422515.1 of Blennius ocellaris. Taxonomy (NCBI): domain Eukaryota; kingdom Metazoa; phylum Chordata; class Actinopteri; order Blenniiformes; family Blenniidae; genus Blennius; species Blennius ocellaris. The sequence goes on along the minus strand of NC_137670.1, from coordinate 7,964,211 downwards.
GAACCAGAAGATGAAGAGGACCCCTGAGGACTGCACCCCGCGTAACCTCTCGAACTGGATCAGAAACGTGGCCAGCAGCTGAGCGGGGTGGGGGTGGGGGTGGAGGGGAGTTATTACAGAGGAGAGACTGAGTTAGATTAACCAGAGTGGAATGAACCGAGGTCATGTCAGGTAACCCGACTGGATCAAGCCACTGTGTCGACTCTTTCCTCCCTCAAATCCCCAGTGAGACGCACGGCAGCGAGGATTTCTCTGGATTTATTTTTTACTGCCCTACAAACCTGAGAGCGGACACCTGGAGGCTCGCCAATATCATGACATGACATGTTTATACAAGGCTTTATTGCCGCAGGGGTGTGAAACCAGAAGTAATTCAAGGGGTGACCAACAGCACAGTTTCCTCTTGAAGGGGGCTGGACCAGTGAAATTATGTCATAATAACCATTCAATTTAGAGTATACATGATGGGGAAAAAAATACTGTCTAGTATTAAGGAAGTTGTAGTTGGTGGTGATTATATCATTGTGATTATTTATATTTAGCCTCTCGGTTGTCACGGTTTGTTGTAGTCAGCTTTCTTACATGAACAATATCAAGGGAACAAGCAACGATGTTAAATATTGCGATAATGATGTTTCTGTTGAGAGCTCCTCTTCCAGATAAACATCTTCTCTCTCTTGCAGTCACAAAGGCCTGTTATTCTTCTTTTTTTCTTTTTTATCACATGTGCGTCTCCAATGTCTCAAGCAGAGAACTTTGGTTTCGGCTCAAACTAAATCTGCATCAGTATCTGACGCTCACTGGATATATCTGTATATTTTGGAGTTTTGGGCGTGATCAGACTTCAAAAAAATCGCATTTCAAAAAGCCTCTCAGTTATTAAGCTCCATCTTTAAAATGTTTCCAATCAATTTGACTCCACTGCTGTTTCCAGTCTGCAGCTCTATTTAGACTGAGGTGGTGGTGAGGCATGATCCATTCCCTCTTTCTTTATTAAAAAAGAAAAAAAAAAAGCCTCTAATGAAGTCTGCAATGCTTCCACTTTGAGAGGAAGTAAAGTTCAAAGAACGTGCAAACCGAACCAGCGTGTCCAAGCTCTTTCTGGATTTAATCTCCACTGACTGGTGTAAATAAAATTAAAAAAGCCCTTTCTCCACACAGTGATCGCAGCCAATAATAACAAGAAGCCATGAAGCATCTCATTGCTGTGGAAGGAGTGCACAAATACTGCTTTCCTGCTGGTATCTGTATTTACACAGTCTGAGGTTTTCCTCACAGAATCGACCTCAGGAACACATTTGTTAGTCAAACAGAGCCACGAATACTTACAACTTGGCTTGCTGTTGAATAAACCAGCTGTGCTTGATATAAAACTTTCTAAAAACCAAGAATGTTTTAGACACAGTGATACCGCTCAGTATAATTACTTTTGGGTACTATGAAGATTCATATCAATAGGTGAAATGTACATATTGCCAAAAAAAAAGACTGGCTGACCCGCGATGAATCGTGTTTCAAAGCACTGTGTAACATGACTGTGCGTCATACAAGACATGTCAACATGTTTGGCCAATGGAATGGAGTCCTGGAGCCCCAGAGCACCGGACCAACCAGGTAGATGTGACAAATTTTTGGGTGGACACAGTAAAGTTTCATTCAGTTTTGACAGGCAAGATGCAACTTTGTGTGAGGAAATGTCCGATAACATTGAAAGAGGACATCAATTCACTAACGTTTACTACACTATCATCAGCGTACACTGTGATTTCTTACATGATGACACTGAGCGGACATGGATCATAAAGAAAGAGCTTAAAAGAGTTTGAACGTTTCCATCCTGCTTGTATGTGAGGTTCTATGACAAAAACACAGCACCAACTAGTGGCCTGACATGCAAACGACATCATTTTCTAAAAACGTCGCCAGTTGTAACAATGGCATTGTCCAGTATAAACAGGGCCGACAGAACACGTACTTCCAGATGCCGTGTCGTAAGAATCTGATGAGTTAATACAGTAGTTGATAAGTGATGGTTTGTAGAGTCCCGACATGTAATTATGTCAAAGCGAAGAGCCTCTGAAAAGAAAGTTTTCTGTGCTCAGTTGAACGCTTTGTTTTGTGGACCAAGCCTCGGTGGCAGTCACGTTTCACATGCACTCACAGATAACATTAGCCCGGATTTACACGTGTAAACACAAGCGCATTTGCATAATAGATGCTTTGGATCAGAGGAAGAAGTGGAGGAAGAAGAGGAGGAAAAAGACGAGTTACTCCATCACCACAGTTCTCTCACCATGGTCATTCCGAGCACTAGCGGTGTGATGAAGAAGATGGGCGGCTGGGTGTGGCCGTGCCGCAGCTCGTGGAACGTGTAGAAGAGGTCGGACCAGCAGACGATCCACAGGAGAAGGCCGAACGCCTGAGGAGGCGAGGCAAAAACAGAGAGATCAACCAACCAATCGAGTTTTTTTTTTCAAATGCGGGACTTTCCCACAGATCTGGCCTGAACTATTCTTGGTCAAGACTATTTAAAGGAACTCAAGACGTTTTTAGGGAAACAAAGCTATATGATTTGAAATATTTATACTTTCCACCTGCCTCCAGCCAAACGCTGACTCTCTTCAGCTACCAAGGCTGGCTATTAATATAAGCTGAGCAATGAACTGAATTTCCTGTTCACCAGTATGTGACGCTGCAGATCCTTCAGCATTAGCAACACACAGCGCGAACTCCTTAAATTCTACACATATAGATGAGTGGGGTTATAGATGAGTGGGGTGGGGATACATGGGGATTTTCACAATTCAATGACATTAAAATTGCAGCAGATGGCAGGATGCAGCCAACAGGATGAAACCTAAAAGCTTTCGAAAGGACCTTCAATGACCGATTTTAACCCATTTAGAGGTTTTTAATATATGTATGATATATATTGTGAAATATTAAGTCAGTTAGAAGCTGACTATAAATGGCATGTATTGGTGTTTATTCATACTGTTACAGAAAACCAAAATAAATTAGGACATCAAATAGTATTTAACAGCACCCAAGGGTAAAAAAAAAAAACAAACGCTCAATTTACAAGAATTCCAATGAATGCCCCATGAATGATCTTAGTGTAACACTAACCTTGTCTTTTCAAGCAGCTTCTTGTGTGAGGGTAATATCCTTGGGGAGTTGGATGTGGGTGAACAGGTTCATGGGATGTACTTTAGTTTGGCCTTTTTTTTTTGTGCAGGACCCGGCATTTCACAAAAGTTTAGGTCTTTAATATCAGCTACTGATAATGAAGCCATGTGCACAGATTGGCTGGGAAGTTGTCCTTGAACCCAGACGCTGCATCATAAACCTAACAGAAGGTGCTTGTTTAATGATATGCACCACTTTTGGCCTGAAAACACAGCCGTAAACTGATGTGACAACACGCCGCTGTCTTTGCTGGGTGTTTATTGAGGATGGGACCAGGAGGAGGGGGAAAGCCTAATTTATACTCAATCCACAAAGGCTCTGCGTCGCCCCGAACCACCTCTGGGGAGCCCAACTCTCTCATGAGCACAGAGGAGGAGATGCATTACCGTTTTGAACCTGTTCATGTTGGACATCATGATGTAGCCTTTGTTGTTCCTCTTGAGACAGAAGATGTAAACGGGGCTGACCGCCCACAGGTAGATGCACGGCAGGCATGACAGGACGGTCAGCTGGAAACACAGTGGGAGGTCGGGCTGATCGGAGTGGAGCGTCTCGTTGGCTACCTGCAGGGAAAAGCACAGGAAAACAGAGAGCGGGACTCTCAGTCTCTCAGCAATTCCAAATTACTCTGATGTGGACTCCTCCTGAAATGTCGTCTAAACATAATTTGGTCTGAGATGTCTGCCAGCCTCTGAGATGAAAGGACACAAAAAATAACACCAACACAGTCAAAAGATGACTGGCCTCACAAGCAAAGAGGGAAGTTACAGTGGCCTAAGTATTGGACTCACCATAGTGGCCAAATGATGATGCTTATGTAAAAATATGAGTATACATCAACAGATTTGCTTCTCATACTGTATATTTTACATCATCAGTGGGACAAATGAGACGTTGCTTTAACCTCACAATCTGGAGCTTAAATGGGAAAAACTGCAATGTTTGTACTTGGATGATAGAATCTGAGAATGACATTTCTGAATTGGATTCTCCCCTCTAGATCAGTGGTTCCCCACAGAGGGTCCTTCAGCAGAGAACCAGAGATCATGCAGGGCTTTTGTCCACTCTGGGGTGGTGAAATTGGATTTGTCAAAGTTGGGATTGCTGTTACGTTTGACTCTCAACTATAAAACGTCCCCAGAGAATATAGAAGGGGAGTTATGACACCCTGGAGGCCACCGCTGTTGTTATTGTCCAGCTACTCACGTATGTGCAAAGAGAACTACTTACTAAGACCATGGTGCGTTTCAGAGAAGTTGCATTTTCCCTCCATCACTGTAATGATTCAGGGGAACAAAAGATCCTATCGAGTTCACTTTCAAACAAGTCTGCAGATCCTCTCTCTTTTTCTTCCTTGATTAAATATGATCATGATCCTCATTCTTTGAAGATGTTTACGACCACAGGTTTAGACTCGACTCCAACCACCTCCCTCTGATGAATCCGCTAGAAAATACCGTGACCTTGTATAACATGTACCTGAGGTGCTGGCATAAAAACCATCTTTGTCTCTAAATTGGGATTATATACATTTTTTTTTTGCTTCCAAAAAACAATGGCTAACCCATCTAAAGGATATCCGGAGGACAGCGGCAGAATAAACATGAATCATAGAGAGTCGCACTGCTGCGGTTATCAGACTACCCTGGACAAACAGGGGCCGAGGGCCCGCCCACCAACACAAACTAAGATAAACACAGCTGCCAGCCGGAGAACGTGAGAGTGGAAGAGCTGCAGGAGCTGATGGGGTAGCCAGTTATTCTCTGTGTGAGAGAGTCAGCTGGAAAATGCTTGAAGTTTCTGACTCAGGCCTCCGTTGCTTCTCTTGACAGTAACAATGTACCAGGGCTTGTCTGACATTTGTTTGTTCCTCTCGAGTCCAAACTCTCTCTCGACCTCGAAGAATGACTCGGCACAGGCCAGATAAACATACGGATGATCCAAGTCTTGACGCAACAGCTCACCGACATTAGTTCCAAAAATAGTTGTTTGACATGAAAGCATTTGTTGTATAGCTTTATGACACTGCATTCAAAAAGTAAAACACAGAGCTTTTGAATTGAAGTGCTGCTGCTTCTGTTTGTCAAAACCAACAACTAAACTTGAACATTTACCGCGGCTTTACATGTCTTTCAGTCCACTTTAGTCTGTGCTCACACCTGGAAGCTCTCTATACTCCTTTAGCTACACAGTCAATAGTGGCCATATCATGAACCCAGTCCTTATTTGTACTCACGAACACTTAAAATACTTCACAATACTTTAGGCCGACAAATCAATAAAATCATTGTTTTATCAGTCAGGTGCAAACAATGAAAATTCTAACATGCCAATCATAGTATTCATGATGGCATTTCCCAAAACATCAAACCTTCCCAAAAGGGAGGTTAAAGGAACACATGACCAAGGCTTGTGAACTGTGAGTCAGAAGTGGCTGAAATGTACGAAATGGAAATGGTTTCCATGTAGTAAAATATCATTTCAAAGCTTGAAGCTCCAGCTGCCATGAAAGAATGCACTTGAATAAACACACTCCCTTTCTGAAATGTTATTTACGAGTGTTTCTCAAAGGATCAACCTTGATATTTCTCTTTGGGAATTTGTGGTTCGTTGGAAGATTGATGAAGGTTTACGCAGGAAGGCCATGGGCATTTTTTTTTAACCTGTCCTCGAGTTACTGTAAGCATGAAAGAACCTACAACCGTGCACTGAATCTATCTACCATTATGTCACAAGTATTTTTAATCAGCGTTTAAAGAGAAGTCAAATCTGGACCTGGTTTGTTGTTACAGGATGTAAACAATGTCCTTGTTTGTAGCCGTACGCCAGATCAACGTGAAGAAGTGAATGTTGCACCACGACCAAAACCGGGCAGATAAACAATGAAGTCACTTCATTTCTTTGGGCCTTGCGAGGAAGATAGTCTCCCATGTTTCTCTTGAAAACACTCTTCAGTTAATAAAAACAAGGGAAAGGAAGTGGGAAGTTGTTGAATAAACATTCACGATACAGTTGGAGATTTTCTCCAGTACAATCGATATGATACCTTCAGGTCTGGGTCCTTCAACATCAGGATTCAGCAAATTAAGGGCAACATCTTCCTTGCCAGGAAATAACCTTGTCCGAATCAAGACTTCCCGCCACTGTGCCTCTCCTGCACCCCACTGGAATGTGTGAGTCACTCTGTGTACTACCAATCCATACTTTCCTCATCCGCATGTGCCCAGAGACTGCTCTGGTCAGTGTGACGAAAAATTGTCGTTCATGCCTGCACGTGAGGGTCTGCTGCCAGCCTTTACAATACTCTGCAGTAACTTTAAAAATCTAAGAAACATTACAGTTGTTGGAGTTTATTGCATATTAAAGCCAATAAATCAATTAAACCAACATTTAATCGCGAAGAACCAACCCCGCAGAAGTTACAACAAAGTTAAAGTTAACTATAGCTATAGCTCAACTAATATCATTTCACGGTGAGACCAGTTTTGGCTTTTCATCTGTTTCACCCGCTTTCAGTGGAGTTATCCGCACACTTAGTGGCCTGAAACCCGAAACTCGGACAAAAGCGGGGATGAATCAGGCGCGGCACTCCACGATAACAGCCAGCCAACAGTAGAGCTGCAAGATTACTTCACTTAGCCAAGTGAAAGCATGGACAGTCTGAGGTGAGCAAACACCACTGAAAAATATATAACTTAAAGCTTTTTTCCACACTTGATGGGATTGTTGAGCGGCAGCTCTTTATTATCATGGGATATCTTCAAAGCCATGGACGATCTCGTAAAATCCTACCGTAATAAACAAAACAATACACGCAGTGTGTGGATGGATCCAATGACTTTTCCCCAAGATGTACCCAAGAAAACATACTGTAAGTTAAACAACCAGGTCTGTTTGTGAGCATAGAAACCCTTAAAGCCTAACAGAATCTAGATTCACGAGTGTTGGAACAGAGAAGCAGGCTCCATAAGCCCAAGGGTCAGGAAACCTGTGCTACGATAATCCAGAAATATTCCAACAATAATCACCCCTGAGTTGTTTGCGTCTCCCAACGACACTGCCATATTGCTCCCAATATTATGACTCAATGCAAGCAAAGAAGTCTGTTCGGCATGCCTCGAGTCAAAATGCAAACGCACGGGGGGGGGGAGAGCTTGTTTGTTTCACAAAAAGTCAAACAACCCAAAAAAACTGACAAATACACACCAGTGTGTCATTAGTATGTCACAAGAGCGTTTACGTCAGCCCAAACAACGTCTGACGTTCTTTGTTCTTGACAATATTGACGGCCTCAATGGAAAACATACTTCACTTTATAAGCTCATTTTTACTTGGTCGTTGGTACAACAGCTCAGACTGTGAAGCAGCCGTCTGATTACTGGAAAAGTAAATTGTTGAATCTGTGTGCCGTCGCCACGCTTCACAGTAAACGGCCGTCAGACAATAGGCCCCAGCTTTCCTGTAATCGTCCATCAAATCGCAGTGTGACCAAATCAAAAAGCCTTGTCTCAGCGAGATTGCAGCACCGTTTGTAGATACAACACAAGCAATAACATGTGCTTCTGTGATCAGAGCTTTTCAGGATGACTCTGACCCTTTGACATCAATAAATGACTTGGCAAGTGACACATTTACGACAGGATGTCTTTCCTGATGCATCCAAGTAAAATAAAAAGGGACTGACTGGAAGGTGGTATTAACACCGCCAAAATCCACGCCCGTTCAGTCACCCAGCACAAAGAGTTTGAAGACTGAATAGATATTTTTAAGTGCATTCACCATCTGCTGGCGTCAGGTAAAAATCTTGGTTTAATTTGATTGAATTAACCTCAAAGGGGAAACATCCTGCAAATCTGCTATGACAAATATCAATATAAAAAAAAAAAGGCCTTAGACTGAGGAATGTTTGCTGAAAACATTATGTGAAATTTAAAGTTTTGGGACTTAACTCAAAACCCCAAAAACCTCTATCACATCAGGCATCTGCTAGACATGTCTGATACCTAAATCCACCAAATGTCTCATCTTAGGATACCTTCAGAAGTACAGGCTTAAATGTTGTTGGTGATCACTGTCATTTATTTAAACGGAAAGTGAAACACCCTCAGTGATCTAATCTGTCAAAATGAGAAGATTGGCCTTCCGCTTTCAATTGCATTGTTCAGAAAATGTGGTAAATAACAAAATATTGAACACAGCCTTTAGTGTAAGCATGTAATCTGTTTTGCCACGGTCTCATTGAGCAGTGAATTACTGTGAATATACTTTTTGTGGGTCTAGTTTAACACCTTAAGGTGATTTCTTCCTACAGATTACAGCCCCGAACGCCACACAATGGACCATCAAGGACAATTACCGCCTCAGAGTTTGCATTGGATCTTTCCTCCCAGTCCATGTGGGAAAATGTAAAATGCTGAACACGCTAATGAAGCAGTTCCGACTGGGGGAGCGGCGCAGGTGGTGCGGGGGCCGACAGCCGCACACTCTTTAACGTATTTAAAAGTTCGAGGGAAGACATTCCAGCAGGCCCTCCCATCTGTTCCCTGTTACAGCGCAAAAGCTGCGCGCTGGTATGAATGGGAGGCCGACGGCCGTAAAAAAAAAGACTGCAGGGAGACAGGAATTGCCGCCGGCTGCGTTCGCCAACGCTCACATACCATGGGAAACCTCAGCGGCGCGATTCGTGAATGTGCGATTCCTTTGATGCGGATTAAGGGACTGGCGTTCCAGTCAGGAGAGGATAAAGGGTTATGACTCAGGGGCGATGTGCTGTTTTCACTTGGAAATGAAAACCCCATTCATTACCAGACGTGACAGTGGAAGGACGAAGTCACAGACCAGCCCCAGCTGGAAGTCGGATAACGCCGGCGAAGGAATTTCCGACGCCTGAAAAGAAAAGTCAGTTTGTTGTGACGTCACGGACCCATGTGCAGTTGCATATTTTTAGAAGCACAAGACCTTGGGTAGCCCTTGTTGCTGGAGGGTTAAAACAAGTCATTTACAACTCTCAATTCCTGATTTCACTTGCCGGGTGAGCGGCACTCTTCAGCTTCAGGAACCAGAGCCCCTGTTTACGTTTCCCTTTTGTTTCTTGAGAAAGAACGAACCGTCACAAACGCACTAGGATCGTGTGAATAGGCAGGGGGGTTTGGAAAGTACCCAGTAACACTTGAGGTTGGGAATTATTGTTGCTCCACTCTCAGAGGACAGATTCAGATACTGTGAATAGCTGTTAAATATATGCTATATGTGATGCAAGCAAGCCATCAGAAAATGTATAAAAAAAAAAAAAATCAACCTTGGCTGTATAGGTAATGTGTCCTATTATACTGAAAGATAAGTATGGATATTTTCTCCTTTAATTTACACACAAAAGCAGAAGCAGCTTTAGGTTTTGGGTGATATGAGCATTTACAGCTATCAGCAGCAAGGTAGAATGTATTGCTGGACTTCTTCAGGATCTATGCAGATTCAAGTGTGATGCAGTAGTTACTGTCGTTATTGGTAACAAATCCTGCGTTTGCTTTACAACTGCTGTGCGCAGGAGCAGAGGGGGTTGAAAATCTGACTTTTTTTTTTTTAGATGACTTCTAGGAATGTAAACAGGGGAGGGGGGACTACTTTTCTGAAACATCCAGTATTGCGCAAGTCCATTACGATCGCAGTAAATTTGCAAGTTGGCATTTCTCAGTCGATCGTTGTCACGTAAACAGGACCTGAGTCTTCTGATCATTGTATGGAGGCGAAACCAGCGTCGAGGAACCGAGGACCAGGTCGGATTAAAGGGCCCTTATTTACACAACATGTTTCAAATGACAACACCTCACCCGTTAAAACAGTGTCTTGTTGTCACTGCAGCAGCCGACACGCTGACAATGAGCGAGTGTGTAATGCTGCACTACTGGAGGACGCTGTTGTTTGTTTTTGTAATGAAACCACGCAGACCGTGTGTAAAACTGAAAAAAAAAAAAAAAGTGACCACCAGTCATACCACTATGGGGGCTGCCATGTGTGCTTAAATGCGCATGAGCAGAAGGAAGGAACTGTTTATCACGGTGGAGGGGGCTTGGGTTAGTTTTTTTCCCAACGATATTAATTTGAAGAATTGGATTTCAAAGTATATTTGACACATTTGGAAGGATTATTAAGTCTATTTGACACAAACAGAGGATTTGTTGAAGCAGAATAATCAGCTTGATGCATGAGTCTCGTAAAAAAAAAAATAGGAACAATGTTTGATGTATAATTATTTCCCCATATTTCCACACTATAACTCGGGACATGGAAGAATGAGTTATATAATAAGTTGAGTGAATCTTGATCAAACACTGGTCTGATTTTACACATAATGCCAATATTTTGTTGGGGCTAATTTGGACTTCAGGATATTCACATTCACTAGTATTTGTTACACGATACGCGACACACTCGCGTGTACATGTACTGCAAAAGATGTAAAGGACCTGTAAATGAACAGATTGTGGGATATGCTGCATTTTCTTAACCCGTCACTGTACGCTAAAACTGCGTTCGTGAATAAAAGCAGCGATTTGTAATTTTAGCTAATTCCATCCTGCCTTTTCATTAAATTGGTAAATAATTGGGGTTTTTTTTTTGGTCATAACCACAAAAAGAAGACAACCCCATTCTCAGGCATGTTAATTATTTGAAGAACATAACCAAGTCTAATCAATATGTAAAGATAAACTGAAAGAAAGGATGATTCCTCTTCTAGATCAGTTGCGGATCAAGACATGACGAACAGTCAAACGCTGCCTGGACCCATGAGCACACTTCAATCAGTACTACTATTTCCCTGTGATACGTATCCGTTTCTCAAGACCCCGCCCTCATATTTGCAGAGTCAGAGTTCGCAAAATCCAAATATCGCAAAAGTTTTCCACCTTGTTCCCTCCGCTTCCTCTTTTTTTTTTTTTTTTTTAAGTTTCATTTCAGCTTCTATCCCTCTCCGTGCAGCAACGCCTTCAACACACACTATATCTGACACTGTGGCTTCCAAAACATTTGAAGCAAACTTCCTGCTTCTCCCGCCCGGTTAATCCCCCCCCCCCCCCCCCCCCCGCCCCCTGGATCGGCGCTGCATGACGCTGCAGATGAGCAGGCTGCCGGATGGCATGCTGTGGCACGTGCCACCGCCGCGCTCAGCAACGTGGGATTGGCTGGAAAGTAGTGTACCGGTTACCGGTAGTACTGTATTTTAAAAATGAACTGATATTTGATTTTTTTTTTATGGGTTTTCAACAGTCCGACATTTTGTTGTCAACAACTGTTGGAATCCAAAAATGATTAAAAACAGTTAAAGCGGTTCAAGGTGAATACAGCGTTGTTGTATTAAAAAAAAGAAAGAAAGAAAGAAAGAAGGAATGCTCTCTATTTGGACAGTTTCTTTCTAGGAATGCACCTTGTCACAAATGCTTAGTTTTATTGTCGCCAAAATCATATTTTACAGCTTTTTTTTTCAGATGTTTCCTCTGCTGTGCAAATAAAATAAAATATGACTCCAGGAATACAAAATCCTGTGTACTATCAAACTCCCAAAGCATTGGAATGTTCTTTGTCATCATTTATTCTTCAGTTCTCCATTGTGTCTCCAGACGTTTTGAGAAATCTCCAGCTAAAGCTACACCAATGTGTCTATTTAATTTGGGATTACTGTGCTACGACTTGTGGAAGACTTTGGACTATGTTTATGAAAATGACAATGCTTCATATTTAGAAAAAAATAGAACATATCTCAAACTCCTAGTAGTCTGCAGCCTTTTTTTTTTTTTACAAATCCTCCCAAGCTACTCATGAGTGTCCGTAAGAGCAGAATGTAACAAGTAGATTTCTCCTTTGTGAGATCAATAAAGGCTTATCTAATCTTATCTTATCTTATCTTAAGCTTGCCTGTTATTTGCGTAAACTGTGATTAGTTGTTTTTTTTTATTGTTGCAAGAAATCAGATAAGAGATCATTAGAATAATTTATTGTAGTTCAGTTAGTCTTTTGCAATATTTGATTTTGGAATAATACATTTGCAATAGATTTTGCAGTCCTACTTAAAAATGACCAAATATTTGTAACTTATAATTAAATGATCTAATATACAGTGGAGGCAACAGATAACTCTCAGGTGGCTGTTATTGGTGAACTCATGTTACCCTCACAGGCAAAAAGTGATTCAGGAAATATAACAAGGCGCAACTTGTAATCGAGCACAATTGCATCACTCATTCTGCTCATTCACCGTCTATTAGTGCTTCTGCCTTTAGCTATTGCTCAACATTAATCGAGGCAAACAAAAAAAACCAACCATCTACTGCAAAACCAGCGGGCATGCGCAGTACCAGGGTTTCAGAAAAGTTTAATTGTCTCTGTTTACACAGAGACAAAGCATTTTCAATATAGTAGTAGTACAATCTGCACCAGTTAAAATCTTTGGATTCAAGAAGAAAATGTGTTGATATGACAAAGGCAACAGCAACAGTGATCACAAGAAACATTTACTCCACTCCAACCCCGAAGAGTGCTGATTTATAACGATGGCCGCTCAACAACACGACACTTCCTCACACAGACACAGAAATCAAACTCAAGCAGTATTAATGAACGTCGGTGCAGAACATCAAAACCAAAAACATGGACTGATCTTCCATTTGACGTGTGCTGGGTGGCAGGTTTAGACGGGCATTAGTATGTCGAGAGGGAAGAGCGTGACCCCGGCTACCTCTGGCAGGAAGTCACGGGATCGGCAGCAGTAAGAGCGATCTCAGAGGGGAAGCAGACGGTGCAACAAATAAGACGAGTTTCCATGATGATAACCCCAGTGGGTATTACCGCTGGGCATCCCGGCACTGCCGACTCCACCTCCGTACCTCGGGGGCAGAAGTCAATAGGTGGGCACCGAGAGATGACAGTGTACTTACGACTGTGGATTATTTAACGGATGAGGTGCAAGTGAATGAAAATACAGATATAAATTACACATAAGCTTGCACGAATTGTGTAAAAACAACCAATCCAGTTGTCATATAGCTTCTGCAATCTTTGTCCCTGAATTTGGACGCAGTCCTCGTGTTGGAAAACTGAAGGTGTTTGAGGGTTTTCAAGCAAATATTGTCAACAAAAAGAAACAACTTGAGGTTTGAATTAAAATCTTGAAGTGATTCAAGCACTCTGAGTTGAGCTTCATGAGATGTGACCTGTAACTATAAAGTAGTGTTTGGATGTTTTAATGACACTTAAGGATGCTCTGACCATGTAATGACTCATTAACTCAGATAGTCTTGCCAATGATTATGGAATTACAGTGAATGAAAGCGCTGGCACAAGAACAGATTTCCCTTTTAACTTCATGTGGCTTCCCCCGATACCCAACGCCATAGTCAACTGGAACACTGCAACTTTTCCGTCCTAGAAACTAACCTTATTGTAATGCAATCGCCGGAAAGAACCAGAACTCACCCCATAAATGTAACACCTTTTTCCAAGGACTCATAGAAACTGTGTGATTTTCTCAGGAGATGATTATTCGCTTCGCTGTGGAAGATGGATTTCGTGAACTTCAGTATCTCAGTAAGACTGGCAACAGAATGTCGCTTGCCCGTTGGAATTGAATTGGAACCGCTGCGACGTGCCTCAGTACGCAATAACCCGTTATCTGTACATAATGTACAAACACCACAGGTTCCTTCACGGGATAAATGTTGCTCTAGTAGCCTTGATGTTGAAAAGGCTTGACAGTGAAATAAATTAGAATGCGATGTAGCATTTCCCCTCCTTTTGAATCTCTTATTATTTTCTGTGCAAACCTCAGTGTCGCTGTGGTCATCATGTTCTCCTGCACTTCCATTGGCTGTTAGCTGCCCTCACACTGCGTGCTGGAGTTATCCAGTGGGCATAACATTGAAACAGTGGAATGAACAAAGCCGCATGTGCTGCAGAAGTGTTTGATGCTAGTAGGGTTAATAAGGTAATATGTTGGAATTCTCAAGTAGGACGAGAAGCAGAAGTGTTCTCCTTCTCAGCTTTGTATTCTCTGTGTCATCGTCTGCATTCGTGGTGTATTTGGCCAGCCAAAACAAACAAAATCTGCCCACATCACTATGAACATGGTTCAACATGATGTAGTACTCATATCAGGCCTTTAGTGGGCGCTGTGACCCACCAAGTAAACCAAAAATGCAGAAGACAGAGTACTCCTGCTCATCCTCCTATTCAAATGGAACATATCACCTCATTACGGCCCCATTTACACAACAACATTTTGTGTGACAACACTTGAATCCGTTTTTATAAAAAAGGGGGGGTGTTTAGACTGCAGCAGCGGACACACTAACAACGATGTAGTTTGTACGCCAGGCCACGGCAGGGTGCTGTTTCTTCTTCTTGTAATAAAACCACACAGACTTGTGTGGTTACACTATAAACAAGTAAGAACGCTCCATAGCGTCCCTGCAGGAAAGGACTGTGAAAGAAACTTTCCACCTTGGGAGTCGGTATAAAAATTTCACAGAATTTGCACATCAGTGTCGTGTAAACGGACCTCACAAAAGTGAAGAAAGTTTTACAAGTTGTCCTGTAAACGGGGCCTCAACCTACTAGTATCAGTAGCTTCCGCAGCATGACCTGAAGCATGTAGTCCGCCATCGCTGTTGTTGTTACTACCATACTACCGTATCTGCTGGGATCCATAATATTTGGCAAACTAATCCCAATCTGTGATCATGTTTGTAAATTGTGCTTTAATGTGTTATTAATGGTGATTTGTCAGTATTAAAAAAACAAAAAACAAACACATGAGAATTAATCGTGATTAATCACTCTATTACTATGTATTTAAAACTATCAATTAAAATTTGCTGAGCACGAATACAAAATCACTTAATCGCAGTTGATATGTAAATTGAGCATGTAGATATCACAGTAATAATAAAAAAAAAAATGAATACAATCGCGATATAGCGTGAATTTCAAAAACGATGCTGGGTTTTTTTCATGTGTTGTTTTAAGTGATGATTCTCCCGGGATGTTAAGAGATGTGGAGCTACTGTGCTCACACTCCAGGGAAGTTTTGGAGGAGTTTGCGCAAGATATTATAAAAAAAAAACCAACAGCGACGTTTAAGCGAACGTCGTCGAGCCGAACAAGCGGTTTTTCTCGTGGGGGCTAAAAGCAGCCCGGAGCCCGTCATTCAACAAGTCATTTAATTGGGAGCTGTTTAGCGCTGTAAATGCTCTTAGCTCCGCGGGTATTTATAGTTAACTCCGACCGACGGCGGCGCTTCTGCCCGCCGGCGTCGGAACCGCGCACGAACCGCCGCGTGAAGGAAAGGAAGGCGCGCGGGTTCGAGCCCGCGCTCTCGACCGAGGCGAGCTCGCGGACACCTCCGGGGGGTGGGGAGGGACGTAAACTCACCCAGAACGGGAGCTCCGGTCCGCACAGCTGCTCCATCTCGGTCGACCACGCCGGGAGAGAGAGCTCTTTATCAGACCCCCTTCTTCTCTCTCTTCACTCCCTCCCCTCCTCTCTCTCTCTCTCTCTCTCTCTCTCTCTCTCTCTCTCTCTCTCTCTCTCTCTCTCCGACAGGTCGAGCCCGTTCTCCCTCCTTCCCTGTAACAGTGTCACATGCCGCACACGGACAGGTACGGTGTCGACCGGGGACCCCCCCACCCCTCCCCTGCTCCTCCCACCGGCCTGGCCCACCCCGGCTCCTCCTGGCGGCGTAGGCAGACGAGGCGTGCGTCGGGAAGAGAACCGCCGCGCGCCGCCGCTTCTTCCGCACCGCGAGACACGACGCGGAAAAGTCATCCGCAAGTCAGAGCGAATTGTTTCTGAAGGAGGCTGAGCGAAGCTTAGCAGGCCCCTCCTTTACACACACACACACACACACACACAATGACTCAGCAAGCACGGCATCAGGCTTGGTTTTTGCTGAGTCACGTTTGCAGAGTTTAGGGGAAAAAACAGAAGTTACATTATGAGTGACAAGGCGAAAATGTTGGGTTTTTTTTAAGTGTGACTGGATTTCACTTCCCCCCCAAAAGTGCTTTTCACATTTAATTCCATTCACCCATTAACGCACAAATACACCCACAATGGAGGCGGCTGCCATGCCTAACCCAGTCATTGAGAGCTATTTGGGGTTCAGTGTCTTGCCCAAGGAGACTTGAACATGTGGACACGGGGAATCAAACCTGTACCAATGTGACTGAGAGGAGACCATTTTACGAACAAAGCCTCAACCACTCCTAAGAGGATTTTCAATTCAATGTTATTTATATAGCGCCCAGTACAACGGTCATTTCTCTGCACTTTTTTAAATAGAAAGCAATACCAACAATTCCACATGACAAAGCATAAGCGACAATGAAAAGAAGAAAAAAACAAACTTCCCTTTAACTGGAAGAAACCTTTGAGGAACCAGGCTCCACTGCTATTCTGGTTGGGCTTCAGAGGATAGCAGACAGACATAAAGATCGTGGGGAGGGATTCAAACCCTGGTTTTTTTTTGTCAAATGGACTGATAAATTAATAAATCATTGGCTAAATTTTTGGCCATGCAAATATGAGAATGTTGTTGAGCCTGGATTTAGACAGTTGTATTCTGTAGTGATTTAAAAACAACCAGAGGTCCATCCTCCCATTCGTCTTCAATATCACTTTATACCAAATATATCAAATATCCTGCAGTGTCTTTCTGAATGTAGTGACATGCTATTAGATACCCCGCCAGTCGAATCGCTCTACCTGCAGAGCCGGTTATTTTTTTTAATTCAAATAATCTGAGGTGGCTCCTGAAACCTAGTTTATTCATTTCTATTAAAACCTTCCAAATGTTGCTACACACTACAGTGTCTTCTTTAGCAGTACTCACATTTATTGCTATAGTTGCAACCACATCAGTGCACTCGTATTACTCATATTGCTCATAGTGAAAACAGGAAAAAGAAAAAAAAAAACAAGCAAAAATAGAGGTGGGGTTACAACAAAACGCCTATAGCTAACACTGTTGCTGTTGTGAGCTTTTAGAAGAACAACACTTGAACACTGCATATATACCATATTTTCATTAAATATTTGATGGTCAATCACATTAATCCAGTGCATCTATAGCTCTTATAAATACTGCAGCTCTTACTTTTGCTTTTATATGACTGAACTGCAGTTCTGCAGGGTTTTTTTTTTTGGTTTTTTAAGCTTTTAGTTTGTTCCATAATGCAAACAATAATGCAAAATTGCTGAACAACACAACCTCACGAACTGGAGTTTGACTCTTGACTGTCTCCATCCCATCACATGAACAGAACAGACGTCCCCACAGCAAACAGTAACGGGAATGTCTTTGCGGCTTTGTTCATAACTCACAACTTTTCTTTGTGTGGATTAGAGAAAGCAGGCCCTGGATTATCCGAGCTCTAGTGGTGGAATAACCCAACAGTGGTTCAAAGGACCAGGAAATCCAATATTTATCGACCGACTTTAAAGATGCTCCTGTCAGTCATCGTGCCGCTTTCACAGCACATCCTATGGATGAGAGGCGGAGGGTGATGATGGAATCCTTGAAAGATTTCAGTACTGGAAATAATCGTCCCCTCGATGGCTCATTTTTCCAACGCAGCAGCCTCAACATGCGTTGTATAAACCAATTCACACACACACACAGAAACAATCATTCACACACTAATGCTGGCTGCAGTTATCAGTTCAGCTCCTTCACCAAGGACGCTTTGATGCAGGACCCAACGAGTATGATGGAGGCTTTGCCACTGATGCCTGCAAGACTTCTCCTGTGCATCGGCAATGCATGAATGTATGAATGAATTAATGTATATATGCATGTATTCATGTTTGTATGAATGAATCAATGTATATATGCATGCGTTCATGTATGCCTGCCGACATGTGGTTGTCAGTTTCTCTGAATTTTAAGAGATTGAACGTTGAACTCATGAGGGAGTCCTGAAGGAGGTTTCAGAAACTCTGCGCAGAAACTATGCACTGAGAAACTTGTGCATCCTCCTTTACAAGAGCAACCAATAATGTCATACCTGCTAATAATGTGATTTTTCCGGCAGTTTCAGATGAAATAAAATGCCAATAACTTAACCCTCTATAGCATCGCGTTGCCTTCCGGCAGCAAACCACCTTTCTCGCCCTGGCTTTCAATTTTTATAGCAAAAATCGACACAGAAACTGGCAAAATAGAATTTTATTTTGAAACAAAAAAAGGGCACATTTATGTAATATTCCATTATTACCACCAGATATACATTTTCAAAGAATTGCTTTCATGCTAAGCTAATACTGTAATAACTTGTGAAATGACTGGCAAACTATTCCGTTATTGACTATTACTACATTTCTGGTTGCCACAAGCCAACATGACCTCAGATACCATGAATCTTTTGTAAAACAAGTTGTTGAAGTAGTGTCTGTAAAGCATATTATTTGTGCTGTGATTTTAAAAAAAAAAGAAGAAGAAGAAGAGGCAGCAGAGATTCTCGTGCTTACTGATTTGCTGACAGAACCTGCTGATCTCAGCTTTGCCCACAACCAGAGCCAATAATGTCAATGTTGGGATTACTATTGGAACAACGTATAATCCATAAAGCCATTCTTTACATGAAATATGAAGCAAATTTACACAGATTCTTAAGGACTATTTCTTACTTTTGAGCTTAAATTATCTATATATTTTTTATCCCCCGCCGTAGCCGATAGGCCCCGAAGGGGGATCTTGAAACAGTCTCCGTACGTCCGTACGTCCGTACGTCCGTCCGTTCGAACGTTTCTACCTATATCTCGGCAACCCCTGGGCCCACAGTGACCAAATTTCACATGTGGATACATCTCAGAGGGGGAAAGGATACTATGGTGACCTTGACCTAATTTGCATATTAAGTAGGTCACAGGGTCACGAAGTGCTTAAAAACACATTTTGGGCTCTGGAGGCCTAGGTTTTTGAGCTAGGGCTCTGAAATTTTATACACACCTACTAGTACTCTGGGGACACCCTCCAGCATACCAAGTGACCTGACCTTGACCTTGACCTTGAAGATTGGTAGGGTCTGAAGTTTGCTCGTCATGGTTGCAAAATTACGGAGCCCCTCTGGTGACATTGGTGAAAAAAAATTATTGCTTAATAACGCGTGGCCACTCCTTTGTTACTACAAGAAATATGAAAGAATATTACTGTAGGAATTTGGAGAAAAGTACTCTTAAACTTGAATCTGTTGGTTGAAAATAATGATCTCTCGCCTGTTTTCAAAATGCAATAAAAAGGAATCCTTCATAGGTTTATGCCTGATTCCACTTCAAGGCAATACTAGACATACTCCTTTATTACTGCAAGCAATATCGAAGAATATTACTGTAGGGATTTGGAGTAAAGTACTCTTAAACTTGGAGCAAATTAACGAAAATAATGATTTCTCACACCTGTTTTCAAATTCCAATTAAAAAAGATTCTTCATAGGTTTATGCCTGATTTCACTTCAGTGCAATACTAGATATAGTCCTTTACCAGTACCAGTAAGATCAAAGAATATTACTGTAGAAATTTGGAGAAAAGTAATGTCAAACTTGGATCTGTTGGTCGAAAATAATGGTCTTGCCTTCATTCATTTGCTCCAGGTTTAAAAGTACTTTTCTCCAAATTCCTACAGTGATTTTCTTTGATGCTGCTTGTAGTAGTAAAGGAGTATGTCTAGTACTGCCTGAAGTGGAATCAGGCATAAACCTATTAAGGATTCCATTTTATTGCAGTTTGAAATTAGATGAGACCATCATTTTCGATCAACACATCCAAGTTTAAGAGTACTTTTCTCCAAATTTCTACAGTAATATTCTTTCATATTTCTTGTAGTAACAAAGGAGTATGCCTAGTATTGCACTGAAGTGAAATTGGGTGTAAACCTATGAAGGATTCCGTTTTATTGCATTTTGAAATCAGACCATCTGTCTTTCTGCCAGCATTGCGGCCGTACCTGTGTTTTACCGTAAAGGCGTTAATAAAAGCGCAGTTAAAATTGAGTGCCGGCTCACTTGACGGCAGTTTAATAATGCGTGGCCACGACTTATTTATCTCGTTCCCACGCCTCAATAACGCGTGGCCACGCGATTAAGCAATAATTTTTTTTTTCACCAATGTCACCAGAGTGGCTCCGTAAAAAATACCTGTATTTTCATATAAACATTTCTCCTCATTTCTCAGCAGTTCCTGGGCCCACAGTCACCAAACTTCACACATGAACACTCCACCTGGGGAGAAGGGGCACCATGGTGACCATGACCTAATTTGCATATCAGGTCACAGGGTCACTAAGTGCATAAAAACACCTTTTGGGCTCTGGAGACGTATTTTGACATAGCTTATGAAGAAGACCTTTCAGATTCTACATAATTATCTACTAGGACCCATGGAACACCCTCTAGTGTACCAAGTGTGCTGCCTTAGAGCTGGCTTTGTGAGCAAATATAAAGCCCTCCGGCGGGGGATTAGCCGAGCAACGGCCTTCTTGTATACTTTTGGCTCATCCAACCTGTTTGAAAAACAAGTTTTCTTTGGGTGCCTGACTAATTGAATGTCAAGAGCCAAATCTTTCTTTACCTGCTTTAAGGTATTCATCAGGTTCTTCCACAATCTAGAGTTGGCTGATAAGGATACATAAATGCACGTGATGCCAGAGTCCCTACTCTGTTAGTACATTACATGTAGTAATGTAAGAGAGACACAAGAGGTGGGATGGCATATACAGTATTCCCAAAGGATCCAAAGATATCCTAAAGTTTGCCCTGTGACGGTCTGGTGACCTGTCCAGGGTGTACCCTGCCCTCGCCCATAGTAGGCTGGGATTAGCTCCAGCAACCCGCGACCCTGAACTGGATCAGCGGCATAGAAGGTGGATATCCTAAGATAATTGAAAACACAATCATCTGGACGTTAGACAATTGACATTTTGTGTTCCTGCAGCCGCTCCCTTCAGATATCTCCATAATGGATCGTCTGCGACCTTCTCACCATGCACCTGAAATTCCTCCGTTGTTACCCCAAAACATCTCAATGTCCTCCTTCTCTATATTCATGAATCCAGGTCTTCTTCTACATTTGATTACCTTGCAGAAATCTGCTATCTCCAGCAATCTATTGAAGTATTTGGGTTTGCAATACCACTTGTGTGTGTCACACAAGCGTCTCGTCTGTTTGAGGCCAATGAAAGAAGCAGCAAATGTGTTTCATTGGTCACACACGTATTACACAATAACATTTTCTCAGCGCCTGACCCATCCATAAGGTTCAGTGGACCAGCTACTACGCAGTTCCCAGGAAGCATTTTAGCGGGTCAGGGATCTTGCTCGGGGAGACCTGCCAGCTGTGGGATTCAAATAAAACAATCCTCTGCTCACAGGCTTTCATCCTAAAATCAAGTCCACCAACTGCCCCAAAGGGTTCGACGGCACAGTATGTGAAAACTGGGAGCAAAAAATCTCCAGACTGAAGGCTACACAGTCTCAGCACTGCCGACCAAGCATCCATCCATCCACAGATTTCATGCACACCTACACCGTACAGTCATCCAGTCCGGCTGTAAAGACACTTTTCACTAAGGCTTTGATAAGTCTCCAGGTGTCACTCCTCCTCGTCCAGTAAGGGATCTGATTACCCAACGTTAATCCTTTCTGTTCTCCTATGCGGTTCCAAGAAGATCTGACCTTGGCCTTGCAAACACATTCTTCTTCTTTTTTTTTTTTTTTTCTCTTTGCCTGTCATTAGTTGGACATCCTATTTGACAAAGCAAATAAAGCACCCGCAGGGGTATGAACGTGCTGTGATGAGTGGGAGGGAGGCCCTCTTGTCTGTTGTCTCTTCACTGCAGGAGCTGTCACAGGTCCTCCGGCGTCACGTTAGGCAAGAGTGTAAGCTTATTTATCTCTGCGAGCCTGGTGGGATTTCCCTGTGGTTCACTGCTGCCTGCTGTTTGACTTAAGTAGGAGTTTCAACACCACATTGCAATCAAGATTAACTCAAAGCAATACAAAAAAAAATTAATTCTAATGAACCAGAATTTTGAAGTTAGAAACACAAACACATGTCACATATGGATATCTTTAATACCGTAGTAAATTATAATTATCTCTATTTTACAGATCCCTTTCTTTTTATTAGTGATTCGAGCTGTATGATCCCTTGCTGTTGTGGTTAGTATTTCCAGAGGCAGGACACCATCTAGTGGTCAGTCATGAGTACCGCAACACATTCTAAACATGAAGATTATCATGGCACAATTTTACCGGTTGGACTCAAGATGAAACTGTCGCTATGTGGCCCCTGCACTAAAACGTGTTCTTACACATCTCCGCTAAACCGAGAAAAGCTGAGATGTATTTTCTGTCCATTCATACCACGTGTCTCATGACTGTTTACAGAGAACGTGACTTGCGATCTGCAGCCAGAAGATTGAGTCGTTGACGCAGGAACGTGCAGAAACAGTCACTTAAGTCACGTTTTTAGTGCAAATGAGGCTATTTTCTCTGTGAATTTAAGCTTTTCTATCTATTTATGGTTTTTTTTTCTTTTCTTTTCTTTGTGCATCGTGGTCGCCTGCGTTCAAACCAGACAAGGAGGGCTTTTTACTCAGAGACCCTTCGTGGAGGTGGGCGGGTGCGTGCGCGCTTGGCACCTCCGTGCAGCTGCGCGCGCTTGGATGCGCATCTGGTGGAGAGCGGGTTCGTGACCAATTTGAAAGCTCTCTTGCGCATGATCTATCCACTTTCTGTCTTTTTTTTAAGACCCCCCTGAGACACAGTTTATGCAAGTTGAGAAAGTACAGATGTAGTCAGAGCTCCAGCTGTTTTGTCTGCATCAGCTCCAGCAGCTGGATGAGGGCTGGAAACATCTGCTCCGAGAGCGCGTAATGACGCGGGATGGACTGGCCGGGGGACGTCTCAGGAGGAGCAACTCGTAACTTCTGACTGAAACCGAAGATATAAACATTACATCGACGGCTGACCGGGGGGATCGGACGGGAATGAGTCAGACGGAGAACTCTTGCGAGGATCTGCGCTCTCTCCCGCCGAGGCCACCCGCTGCGCCCCCGAGGAGACGCTTTGCCAGGCTGGGGAGGAAGACCAGTGATGGCTCTCATATGTGAGTACACGGAACCGTCCCAACCTCTTCCCTCCTGTCAGTCAGCGAACTTCAAACACTTCCCAAATGAATCTGAACAATTAGACTCGTTAAACCCCCGCAGCTCCACCCATGTCTGAGCTCAAAATTGGGCTTTTTGTTTTTTTTAAAAATCTGAAAGCTGTGGACCTTTGTGAGGGTAAAGAAGCTTAGAGGAGCCCTGCGAAGGAAACAACACTTCATTCTTTCATTCCCCCCCTCTGGCTGAGCAGGGAGGCATGCAGGAGGGAGAGCTGAGGGCTCAGAGCTGCTACAGACACGTACGTACAGACTGCAGGGTGGAGGGGACACCGACTTTAACCATCCAGCATCAGTACTGACGGGAGAGGGGGGGTGATTATATGTTTTCATTTGACTTTGTGGTTCAATGTAATTTATCTCTATTTAATTTGATTTTTTTATTTCATCTTATCTCATTTAATCTGATTTGATTTAAATGAAACTTAACTTATTCATGTTGTAATTTGGGTTTTGTTAATCAATTTCATTATTTTCATTTCCATTTCCCAACTTTAAGGTTATTTCTCATTGACGGTCATTCGTAATATGTTATTCATTTTTATGATCTCTGAAACAGTATGTTCAAAATGCTTTAATGATACTTTTTTTATTAACTATATCTGGTTTTATTATTAGGATTTATGCAATTTATAAACAATGATCCAAAATTAATTTTGTATTAATTAATCATCATTTATGATAACTGAATTTGTTGGATTGGGTTTGTTAGGGTTTTGTTTTAGGTTAGAATTGATCAGTTTCATTCAATTAATTAATTGCATTTTACAATTTTCCCATTTAAAAAAAAATGTAGGGTTTTATTCACTTCATACTCATTTTTACTTTATTCATGTTGCTTTAAAATCTTTATTTCCATTCATTTGGTTTTACTGTAGTTTAATTGCGCACGTTTAATAATATAAAATGTGGTTTATTTTTTGTTTATTCGATCAGATTTCTCAATATTTCTTTGATTAATCTTCATAATCCTTAAAATTAGTTGGACTTTGAATTACTCGCAGACCAGCCACCTGACCAGGTGTCTCTGGTGTCTCCAGGTCAGCGTCTTCCTCTGCTGAGGGCGTCGCCATCAGACAGCCCAGCAAGAGCCGCCTCCGTCACCATAGCAACCGCCTCTCAGGGGTCTTCCAGCGCCGGCCGACCTCCAGCTCAGATGCCATGTCTCTGACAGCAGGACTCAAGTCCACTCTGTCCATCCAGACCAGGAAGGGAAGCAGTACGTCTCTCTGACTTCAATTTCATAGAGCAGCTCCAGAGCATCTTCCTCCCTCTAACCGACGTAACGTCAACAAACGCAACCTTTCAAAATTGTTCTACCAACTACAAGTTACATTTTATTGCAACGAGTCACTTATTCAGTTTATGTAATCTTGCACATCACCGATCAAAATGTCCTAAACTTGATTGATTGATTTTTTTTTAACATTGTTTTGCTTTGGATGATTGCACATTTGAAGCGGCGAACGCTCTCTGCATGGTCACTTACGAGCCACAGCCTGTTTCTGCAGTGATCTCCACGGACGCGCTGGCGGCGGACGACCCGTCCGAGCTGTCCAACCAGATCACGGCGCCGGGAATCCTCAAGATCTTTGGCAACGAAATCTGCGAGGGGGCTCACTACAAGAGCGTCCTGGCCACCACGCACTCCAGCGCCAAGGAACTGGTGAAGGAGGCCCTGGAACGGTGAGCAACGGCGACGGTCTGCACGCCACATGTTGTCTGCGCGCGTGTCCTCATGTGTTCTGTCCACGCGGACGCCGCATCGTCCACACATCAAAGCACTTTTTTTTTTAAAAGGAAAGGTTGGGCCTCTTCGTGTTGTTTTGGACCGACAAAGCCGACTCCAACCCCGTTGTTGTGTTTCGGTTAATTGCCGTACAATGCACACCGTGTGCTCGTGCCAGATCCTTCATTGAGTAGCTCTGAAAAGGTCGAGAGAAAACCACAGACTGGTATGAGAGACAGCCAAGCGGGGCGGCCTCTCCGGAGAGTGCACGTCTGTCAGTCTCGGCTTACGTTGCAGCCAAAAACATAATGGGATGATTAATGCACGTGGTATTCGGCTTGGAGAGGAAGGGCTAAGTCAGGACTGTTTCTTTTTTCCCTCCATGAACAAAATTGACTGCGAAAGTTAGATGTACTGCATTCATTAAAAAAAAGAAACCACCAATCGGACTCTTGATGGTTTACTGGCTTTGTTGTGTTGAGGTTTATGTATAAGATAATACAGTTGGCTTTATTAATGGCGTTACTCCACGAGTTCTTCAAGTACTGGAGGATGAACACGGTGACACATCACAAGGAATTTGCAACTTTACTGTCTTCGATATAGTGACCACAACTACCCACTATACCTGGCTCTTGCCAGCAGAGTTAAGATAATGTAACATTTAGCATCAATATTTCCACAATGGAGCAAAACCAAACCAAAACAAAGGTAATCTGATCCATATCATTAAAATAATTTAGTAATAATAATACTCTACTGTACAGTATGTGCATTGGGAAAGGGTTTCGCACATTGCGAGGAACCAACAGATTTTGCAATTTTTTCTTACCCGAACACAGTATTTTAGGTTTTTTTAAACTTTTCCAATGGGTTTCGCATGGTTTCAGTATCCAATACTCTATTGAATTCAGCGATTTATAAATACTCCATCTCCTGTGAATTGCATGATGAAGAAGGACAATGTGTGAATGTGAAACTTGTCTGATATAAAAACGGGTTCTAGCAGGGTAAACAAGGCCTTAAGGCTCTGCAAACACATACCTTACCTGGCTCCCACCAGGAGACAAACACAGCTACAAATATAAGGTGTTTAGCACTTAGCATTTAGCACTGATACGTAATGAATTCACAGGATTCGTAGCAGAAATCATTCCCATGAAGGCAGTCTGGGTCGGAGTTGGTTGGTTGCGGTACCGTGTCTTTCAGGGGCGAAAGATTGTGGATATTTTGTCAAGTATTTAAATTCAGACTCCACTGAATGCGATGCAGGTACGGCCAGAGCAAAGAGGAGGCCGAGGCCTTTGTCCTTTGCGACACAATTGGCACCACCGGCAGCCATCAGTGGAGGACGGAAGGGTTCAGAGTGCTGGGCGACCACGAGAGGCCTCTCCTCCTGCAGTCCTTGTGGAAACCCAGGGAGGGTTTGGCGAGGCGCTTCGAAATCCAGAAGAGGAGCTCGGTGGAGGAGAAGACGTCCAAAGAGAAGGACACCGTCACTGCTGGTACGTTTGAGCTTTCTGAATGAGTGGAAACTCCCGTGGAACCCGCGCAGCTGGGCTTAATCACGAGTTGCTTCGAGACGCTTCCTACCTGGACCAATGAGAATCGTGTCTTGGAATCCCTGAATGAGATTTGTCTGCATGTCCTGGGTTTAGAGTCTTTCCCATTACATGAGGCATTGTAAGAACTAAAAAAAAAAAAGCTGCCTCAAAGTTTTCACAGTAAAAATGTGGTTTGTGAGCACGCCGTGTTTTTTCTTTTTCCAATGAGTATCAGCCAAGCCGCGCAGACCAAACTATGGTTTAATACGTTGTTGGGATTTATGGTTGGTAATTAGCATAAATAATTACTGTAAGTAATGGATTACTGAAAGTAATAGATTACTGAAAGTAATTTAGGAAAATTTGGAATTACTAATGAAGTAAACGGTTAGTTACTCATCAGCAACTCCTAGAGTAATTGAGTAATTACTCAAAAGTTAATAAATTATCAAAAATAATTTATTAATAAAAATTATTAATTTGCATAAATTGGTTATTTATCAAATAATAATTAAATCGGGGCACCACCAGCTAAGCTGGAAATAGCTAATACCAAATTTCAGTCTCGTTTGTCAAAAAGGGTTATTTAAGTAAAGTTAATATTTCTGTGTAAATATAACAATATTAAATAACAAGGAAGGTGTGAGATTCGAGCACAGACTGTTACAAACCAGTGAATTGTCAACAATAAATACACAATGATAACCAAGAATCGATCAATTCAGTTAAAATGCGTTTATTAACAAAAGGTATTTATTCAAAAATAATTCATAAATCATTTATTAAAACAACACAATTAAGTAATAAACGCTCAAACACGAAGATCTAATCTATTAAACAGCAAACACTATGTACAAAGAAAGAGGGTGTGTGTGTGTGTGTGTATGTGTGTGAGAGTGTGTATGAGTGAGTGTGTGGAAGCCTGAGTGGGGTGTAATGACCACGAACGTCCACCAGGTGGCGGCAGGCGTTGGAGGGTCAGTGTGTGTGGGTGTAATGACCTCGAACGGACACTAGATGGCGGCAGGCGTCTAGTTCGAGGCAGTAACCGGAACGACCACTAGGGGCGCGGCGGCGCACGGAGGGAGAATGCAATGACTCGACTTGTCCACCGAGTGGCGGTCTTTCAAGAGATTGCAATCACCAACGCGGCCACCAGAGGCGCTTAGTGTACTCTTTCTGGACAGCGTGACGTCACTGTGCTCGTGCACGGCTCGTGAGCCTGCTCGGAGCGCGCCTGGGGGCTCGTGGCTGAGAAATCCCAGGGACAGTGAACTACACACGGTCACAGAAGCGGGTGCAGCAGCGCGCGGCTGCTTTTACGCGATCGTGTATGAGGAGGAGAGGAAAAATGAAAAGGAGGGAGGGAGAAGGGCAGTGGACAGAATATGTTCAGCTCTGCACACTGTCTTGGACTCCACAGTCTGGGAATGGTCTGTGCAAGTTGAGAGAGCGAGCGAGCGAGCGAGCGAGCGAGAGAGAGAGGAGGTTCGCGTGGATGTAAATCCAACGCGCAGACACAGATTGGTTGGAAACAGGGATCGGCGTCCCTGACTTCAACACAATAATAAACACACAGCAATATTACAGTCACGTTATTCTCATTGCCTGCCCAGACTCTAAGCCTTACTCAGTTTGATGAGGGTGAACGTGCTGCCGGCGGCCGGGGAAAGTGCGTTGATTTCCCGGCTGGAGATTGTTTTTCTCTCTGGCGTCCCAGGGAAAACAAGCTCAAATGGTCTGTGGACAGGAAAAGTCCACAGGACGATCCGAGGAGGATCAAGCGCTTATTTT
The DNA here is from genome assembly GCF_963422515.1 of Blennius ocellaris. NCBI lineage: Eukaryota > Metazoa > Chordata > Actinopteri > Blenniiformes > Blenniidae > Blennius > Blennius ocellaris. Next base: position 7,935,746 of record NC_137670.1, on the reverse strand, counting down.
GAGGAGGGGGAGAAGAAGCGGCTTCAGGTCTGCAGGCGGGAGGACGGTGCGCTGGCAGCTGCACACTCGGACTCCGGTGAAGAAGAAAAAAGGAAAAAGGGAAAAGTAGACGTAGTTCCACGGTGGTTCTCGGCTCGTCCGGCCGGGTGTGGAACTCCGGGCCCGGTCAGCGGGCACACGTGGCACTTCGTCTCCGTGCGAAACGGATGCGTCCGTCTTTACGCAGGTTTCAACATTGGAGAGGCAGAAATCACCCCGGCGGGGGTGTTTTATACCTCTTGTTGTGGTTTCGTGTTACCGGTCGGCTCTGGGTCATGTGGACCAATCCTGACGGAGGGCCCGCCCTGGACCTTCCAGCTGGTGAGGGGGAGCTCTCGTGCGCCCCCTGCCGTTGGCCTCTAGTATTGCACCTTGGAAGGGGGGGTCCAAGGGGGTGATCACGTGACCAATGGCAGACTTTTTCAGTTGTAGGCATGTGGTCCTTTGTTCTCAAAACGTGGTCTCCCCTCCCCCTTCCATGAGGTTGAGCGGCCCCCAACATCCCCCCTTTGGTCCGAAGAGTGGGATGCGGATCTCAGGCTTTGGAGCAAACCTGGGCCGAAACGTCGATGAGTCTGTGAATGTCCCAATGTCCTGTGGAACACAAGGTCATTTCTGTCCAACAGTTCATACATGAGGTTATTGTCCGAGCAGGGCAAGGCTAGTCTGGGCAGGGCAAGGCTAGTCTGGGCAGACCTACTATTCCTGTTCTAACTATCTAAGCATTCATACATTTCATTTCTTACAAGTGCATCACCAGTGAAAATGAAAGAGGTAGGAAAGGGCAGGAAAGTTGAAGAACAGGAGGGAGATGGGTTAGTAGGCAGCTCGAGGACAAGTTTACAAAAGCGGAGGTACCGGATACAAGGAGTAGAGTCTGATCTGTAAACTGTGGATGTGGTTGCACCAGTGAGCAAGTGTCCAAAAGCCACCAGCCGTCTGGGGTTTTGGTGCACCTGCTCTGGTGAGGAGTGAGAGTGAAGTGTGGTGTGTGGAGGTGCACGTGTGTGTTCCCTTCCAAAACCCAACTTTCACTACAGAGGCTTCAAACTGTAAACATTATTTTGGTTAATAATGGCTAAGTTTTGAAGAAATCACAACTCTTGGCTCTGTGGTTTCACAGAGGTTAAAATAGCACTGCCGAGACTGTCAGATGTATCTGTGAAGGTTGTATAACCGTGGTGGTGTTAGTCTTGAGAAATTGCTCAACCCGGGTTAGTGGAGCTAAGTAAGGTGGTTCTACCTGTACTGAAGCTGCTAACGGAGGAGCTAATCTCCCTTCGATCTCGTGTGAGATTTCTGACTATACACAGGGGTTATTTCTCCTAAACAATACTTGACTGGTCTAAGGCACGCTAAGTGGTGTTAACAGAGCTGGATATGAGTTTACAGTGACTATATTTCCCTGAACGGTTCAACTCAAGCTTTGTAACTGCTCATGTTGTCTAAGGAGGCAGGGTTAGATTTCTGATGGTGTCAGGGGTTAGTACATGCACCTGCTGGGAGCTGAGCATGCTGGCACTAAACCCTACTGATTAAAATCTGTTCTGCTCCTGGAATGGAGGTTCTCCCCCCCTCGCTAGGGGAGGAGTTGACCTTACTCCGAGGGAGTAAATCGATTGAGTGGCTCTGCGATGCAGGCCGTGACAACACTGACCTCTTCTGGCTGGTCCAGAAGGTGCAGTGTAAGGTCATTTCTCTACCAGTCATTCTTTGGAGGGAGTGGAACCTGTGGAGTGGTGTATGGTGGACCGATTGGTCACCAACACCCGTTGGAGGCTCACGTCTCCATCTGCACCACCGCTGTTGCCATACCGGAGTATGTGGGTGGTGCTGTGGTTGACTCGGTCAACCTGGGAAAATGACTAGGAGTGGTATGGTGAATGGAGGTTGGCCTCCATTACCAAAATGTCGTACAGGGCAACCATGACACTGCGTGTGGCATGTGTGCCTGTCTGAGTCGACCAAAGATGGGAAGCTCCAATGGGTGAACGCTTGGTTCAGAAGGAGGGCAGCAGCCGGAATGGCTGTGTCAAGATGGAGGCTCCCAAGTTGTGACACGTTAGTCGGGCTCTGAGGTTTTGACTGGCGTGAACTCTCCCTGCTGGGGGTTCAGTCCCATCAGCGCCACCTATGAGCCCAATGAATTCAACTTTGGTGTGGCATCCCAAACTATGCTGAGAGCAAGTTTGGTTCACGCTACCAGAAGTTGATAAAGGACGTGTCGTGTCTCGGCTAAATGTTCCTCACAGGTACAGTGACGCATGAGGAAGTCATCCACATAGATGAGATTGCCGTGAGCAGCAATGTTACTCATCATGGTGTGGGGAAGGATGGTAGACACCGATGGTGGGTCTAAGTAGCCGAAGTGGCACCGGTTCCAGGCGGACTGGCGGTTGCCAAAGGAAAAAACTAGCTGATACTGGTTAGCGGGGACCACCTTTGTGGTTCCGCGCCGCTTTACCACGTATACAGCTAGAAAGAGTATGTACTGGTGTACACAAGATGGCGGTGCCTCGAGGTCAGTGGGGACGCACGCCGGATGGAGGTCTGTGACCCCCCTTTCGTGCGAGACCCGCGCGAAGATCGTGTGATACTCGCGGAAGACCTCAATGAATGCATCTCCTCGTTTCTGCTGTGTAAAGCGCTAGCTTTAGCAGGGTGTGGCTCGGTCTTTGACTCGAAACCTGAATAAGGTTCTTCTGGTACAGACGCGGTCTGTTTACCTGAAGTGTCTGTATTCTCTGGTTGAGTCATCAGAGCCTGCACAACCAGATCACCTTCAGTGCTCGGTTTTATTCCATGGAAAACCTGTTCAAGGTTAACATGGTGAGCGCTGGTAATGGCTTTGGTTGTGGGAATGAGGAGAGCGGTGTCATGCGTGTCGTCACGGGTGGGGGACGATAGCAGGTTGTCAGTGAGAGGCACCATCAGTTCAAGATTGTGAAATGAACTGTCAGTTGACATCTCTAAAGGTGGAAATGCGGTCACTTTAATCTGACTGTGTGTCAGATTGTGGACCCGCGGGTTGGCTGAACGATTGTTCAGCTCCAGAAGAGATGTGTCACAGATCACCGGCACGGGATCTGGACAGCGAGTCGAGGAGGCACATGAACCAGGGACCTTGGTTAAGGTCTGAAGTGACCGTGCTGAAAGTGAGCGGTGGCTCGGAACTTTAAGCAGGCCGGCGTCGGTGGCCGATTTCTCGGACCAGCGCGCCAAAGGTGCCTCCGGAACCGACGTTACATCCATGTGTGCACCCCCCACGGTGTGGTGGGCGTGCAAAGAAGTACTCATATACAAAGAAGAACTCACGTCCTTCAGTGACAAGAGTAAAGAGTGGTGTGCTTGAACTGGGTCTCGGCTCGTCACCTGCGGCGGATGCTGACTGTCAGGGAGCCTTGAAGTGGATTGGCTGGGGTCAAACTCTGGGAGAGACCCAAGTATTGGTAGGGGACCTCTGGACTGGATGGCATCGACTCTGCTGTTGAAAGCTTGGTGGCCTGGTTCAGGGCCAAGGGGAGTCGGGCTGGTGACTTGGGACCAAAGGCGCCATTGGTTGCAGTCCATCAGCACGGCCAGTCGGTTTAAGAGGTCCTGACCAATAAGAAGTTCCTCTGTGTTCAGGTCAGTGACATAGATGGGATGTGTCACCGACATGTCCTGGAAAGTTATGTCGACCCAGACACGTTTAGTGATGGGAGACACGTCCTGAGTGAAGCTTCTGATGTTTATGCTACACTCTTCCACCTGAAGTGGCTTTCCTAGGGCACGCATGGTTCTAGCAACCTGCGTGAAGGTGGCTGAACACATGAGGGTGATTTCTGACCCAGAATCAAGCAGGGCGAGGGTGTCTACACCCCCTACCATCACTGAAGTATATACGCGGTTGGCAGTGCCATTGCGTACAAGATCACCCAAGAATGTCAAAGGGGGCTCCTCTGTTGGTTCTGAGGGCCTGTTTGACCTCCTGGATCTCCTCCTCCTCCTCCTGACAAAGCAAACTTTGTGTATGGAGGGGAGAGGCGACCGGCCTAGTCATGCGGTCAGGGGCCGGGAGTCCGGTTCCTCAGGGGAGCCGGGTTCCTTCTGACCAGGCGGGTTCAGGTCCTGCATCACCTCCTTAAGGCAGGTTTTAATCCACTGTGGGACGTCTGCGTCCCAGTGGTTTTGGGTCTGACCTCGGCCTCGGTTGTGAGACTTACCTCTCCGCTGGGAGTGGTGAGGTCTCGGTCTGCCTGATCTCTTACCTCTGTGCCGTTGTCCACCTCGTGGTCGAGGTTGTGGACATCTAACGGGTCCCCCATCCACAGCAGGTGTGGGGGAGGGGACCTCGTGACCTACAGGTGACAGGTTCGTGTTTCCGGTCGCCTGCGTTCTCAGGACGCCTGCGTCACCATCATGGTTTTCACCTGAACTGTGACGCAGCTCCCACACCATCTGCGCGTGTTTGCGGAGGTCTTTCATGGTGGGGTTTGTAGTCCTGCAGAACAGAGCGACATCGAACCGCACACTGTTGTGGAGGTTGTTACTGAAGAGCGACTTTAAAGTCTGGTCTTCATCCAACCCCGGTGCGCTACGGCCTTGGAAGTAGGCGGCCCTAAGGCGCCTATAGTACTCTCTGGGAGGCTCCGCCTCCTTCTGAGTAATGGCAAGTGCACCAAAGGTTGCAGAGGCAGGATCATTGTACAGAGAATACTCTTCCCTAAGTGCATGACAGAGGGATGAGTAATGGTCTCTGATGGCAGGTGGGAGGGATTCCATGTAAACATGGACGCTCCTGGACGTCGTCTTCCAGAGAAGCTTCAGCTTCTCACGTGACGAAGGATGAGGCAGGTCGAGGAGGCAGCGTTCAACCTCCCGGAGGTAGTCCTCTATACTAACCTCCCGGTTGTTTGGGTTGAACTGCTCTATGTCCTCTGCGAGGGACTCAAGTTGGCGGGTCCGAAGACCACGTTCCCTTGGGGGACCGGAATGGTCCGAGTCATCTGAGCTGGACCCCCCTGGTTCTCTCCGGTGGAGAGAGTGAGGGTCATGATGACCAAGAGGGTCTCCAGTGAGTGGAGGACCAAAGCTGACAGCACGGTGAGGTGCTGCAGAATAACTCTTTTCATTCTCCTGGACAGGAGTGAAAGAGCTGTGAGAGCGCATTGAGGTGCGGCTAAGCACCGATGGATGTGTGTCAGAGCACACCGGGACCCTGCGGTCCTTAAAGTGAAAAGCTGGGGGGACTGGGTGTCGGTTCAGTGGGATGCAGTCAACTCCCACAACACTGGGCAGGTGTCTTGTGCCACGCCCCCCTGGCTGTGTGTCAAGCCCCCCCCTCGCCATGGCTGCGGGGAAGCTTGATGCAGTCTGTCCCCCTGACGGGACAGGTCCAAGTCTACACTCACCTGTGGTGGGCGGTCCACCTGACTGGACCACCTCAGGATTGTAGAGACCTGGAGGAGGCTGTCCACCTGACTGGACAGCTTCAAGAATGCGCATAACTGGGGTAATTTGTCCATCTGACTGGACATTTTCCAGACTGCGGAGGTGTGCTGCATCTCTGCTGAGAGCTGCACCAGGTTTTACCCCAATGTGGTTTGGCTCATTGTGCTGAGAGCCATAACCTGACTCATCGTCTGATGAATCATCAGATGATGTGTTTGTTTTGACTTCTTTCACAGAAGTTCGGGTTAGTAACCCAATAGGTTCCGTATAAGGAGCCTGATCGTCCCTGGCCTGGATCTCCTGTCGCAGGCGGGAGTTCTCCAGCTTCAGCTGGGCAGTGTTAATCCTCAGCTGCGAACTGTAAAGTTGCAGCTGGGAGAGCTGCTCTTGAGCTTCGAGAGCTTGCAGCTCGGCCTTGCGCTGGTAGAGCAGTGCAATGTGGCCTAACACATCCGGAATGGTGAGCTCTACCTGACCAACCGGGTTCCTCACATAGCTTAACAGCTGCCTGATCTCTGCTTCACAGGTCTCTAAGCTGTAGCTGTTGAGGTTTCTTCTCTCCTGTGTGGAGAGGCATAGGAGCCCAGCGACCACAGTCTGCAGGGCTGGGTCATGTGGCTCCCGAGGAGTCTCTGCTCCGAGCACGCAGTGTCTCTGACTACTCATGGTAGGAGTCACGCGAAAGCTGTGTTTTGAAAAGTGCCAAAATGTTGTTAATGCACAGGTGATGGTTACACCTGTAGCTTACAACTCTAAAGGTTGCTAATTGCTCTAACTGTAACCTCTCTCAAGTTAACAGGGTGGAGTTAGCACCTTGGGTGAGCAATAGCGGGTTAGTGTACATTTATCTCTGACAGAAATAAAAGAATGCATGAAAATGCAAGAAAAAGAAGGCTTTACCACTTCACAAACACAATTGACTTTGCTTAGCAGTGCTGTAACGTGTTCTTCGAAAAACTAAGTTCTGAGAAAAACAAAGTTATCGGTTGTAAAACTAAACAGACAATTCTGGATAAATTATGCAGATATTGTGACAATACTGGTTTTAAAACACCCTCACACGGGGCACCATTATGTTGGGATTTATGGTTGGTAATTAGCATAAATAATTACTGTAAGTAATGGATTACTGAAAGTAATAGATTACTGAAAGTAATTTAGGAAAATTTGGAATTACTAATGAAGTAAACGGTTAGTTACTCATCAGCAACTCCTAGAGTAATTGAGTAATTACTCAAAAGTTAATAAATTATCAAAAATAATTTATTAATAAAAATTATTAATTTGCATAAATTGGTTATTTATCAAATAATAATTAAATCGGGGCACCACCAGCTAAGCTGGAAATAGCTAATACCAAATTTCAGTCTCGTTTGTCAAAAAGGGTTATTTAAGTAAAGTTAATATTTCTGTGTAAATATAACAATATTAAATAACAAGGAAGGTGTGAGATTCGAGCACAGACTGTTACAAACCAGTGAATTGTCAACAATAAATACACAATGATAACCAAGAATCGATCAATTCAGTTAAAATGCGTTTATTAACAAAAGGTATTTATTCAAAAATAATTCATAAATCATTTATTAAAACAACACAATTAAGTAATAAACGCTCAAACACGAAGATCTAATCTATTAAACAGCAAACACTATGTACAAAGAAAGAGGGTGTGTGTGTGTGTGTGTATGTGTGTGAGAGTGTGTATGAGTGAGTGTGTGGAAGCCTGAGTGGGGTGTAATGACCACGAACGTCCACCAGGTGGCGGCAGGCGTTGGAGGGTCAGTGTGTGTGGGTGTAATGACCTCGAACGGACACTAGATGGCGGCAGGCGTCTAGTTCGAGGCAGTAACCGGAACGACCACTAGGGGCGCGGCGGCGCACGGAGGGAGAATGCAATGACTCGACTTGTCCACCGAGTGGCGGTCTTTCAAGAGATTGCAATCACCAACGCGGCCACCAGAGGCGCTTAGTGTACTCTTTCTGGACAGCGTGACGTCACTGTGCTCGTGCACGGCTCGTGAGCCTGCTCGGAGCGCGCCTGGGGGCTCGTGGCTGAGAAATCCCAGGGACAGTGAACTACACACGGTCACAGAAGCGGGTGCAGCAGCGCGCGGCTGCTTTTACGCGATCGTGTATGAGGAGGAGAGGAAAAATGAAAAGGAGGGAGGGAGAAGGGCAGTGGACAGAATATGTTCAGCTCTGCACACTGTCTTGGACTCCACAGTCTGGGAATGGTCTGTGCAAGTTGAGAGAGCGAGCGAGCGAGCGAGCGAGCGAGAGAGAGAGGAGGTTCGCGTGGATGTAAATCCAACGCGCAGACACAGATTGGTTGGAAACAGGGATCGGCGTCCCTGACTTCAACACAATAATAAACACACAGCAATATTACAGTCACGTTATTCTCATTGCCTGCCCAGACTCTAAGCCTTACTCAGTTTGATGAGGGTGAACGTGCTGCCGGCGGCCGGGGAAAGTGCGTTGATTTCCCGGCTGGAGATTGTTTTTCTCTCTGGCGTCCCAGGGAAAACAAGCTCAAATGGTCTGTGGACAGGAAAAGTCCACAGGACGATCCGAGGAGGATCAAGCGCTTATTTTGAGGAGGGGGAGAAGAAGCGGCTTCAGGTCTGCAGGCGGGAGGACGGTGCGCTGGCAGCTGCACACTCGGACTCCGGTGAAGAAGAAAAAAGGAAAAAGGGAAAAGTAGACGTAGTTCCACGGTGGTTCTCGGCTCGTCCGGCCGGGTGTGGAACTCCGGGCCCGGTCAGCGGGCACACGTGGCACTTCGTCTCCGTGCGAAACGGATGCGTCCGTCTTTACGCAGGTTTCAACATTGGAGAGGCAGAAATCACCCCGGCGGGGGTGTTTTATACCTCTTGTTGTGGTTTCGTGTTACCGGTCGGCTCTGGGTCATGTGGACCAATCCTGACGGAGGGCCCGCCCTGGACCTTCCAGCTGGTGAGGGGGAGCTCTCGTGCGCCCCCTGCCGTTGGCCTCTAGTATTGCACCTTGGAAGGGGGGGTCCAAGGGGGTGATCACGTGACCAATGGCAGACTTTTTCAGTTGTAGGCATGTGGTCCTTTGTTCTCAAAACGTGGTCTCCCCTCCCCCTTCCATGAGGTTGAGCGGCCCCCAACAACGTCTACTGTTGCCTTGTTTCTTTCTTTGCAATTCCTGGTACAAATTTGGATTTGTGTGTATCGCCCGTTCTGCCATTAAAACGTGACCCCGTAAAACTTGAAATGTGATGAAGGCTGCAGACACACTGCGACTTAATTAAGCCTCCTCTGGCGGCGCGCCCTTCTTTAATACTTGCAAGGGCAAACCCCTACCTCGCACAAGATTGTGCGTTTATGGAGCGTGGTGTGACGGAAGGCATCCACGACTTTCCGCCTTAAACGCACCGACACAAAGGGTGCAGCTGAAGGGAGGGACGCTTTCTCTCGCTTTTACACTGGTTTTGTTGGGGAGCGGCCGCCGGTCCTGGTTGACACAGCTGCGGTCGCGCTGTAAGAGCGTGTCCTGTTATGTGTTTTTTTTATGAATGGCTCCGCTTGTGATGGGCTGCTATCAGTGTCAGCTCGTGGAATCCTGCTTCTGTGTGAGCTCAGGTTTTTTTTCTTTTTTTTTTGCATTTCCATGAACTCTGTCTTTTTTTTTCCAGTGAGGTCTTGTTCATGCACAAAACTTTTCCATGTCGGCTCCAGCATAAACATGCCGCCTATGACCAGATAGCAAGACATCAGCTCGTCGCACACTCCCTTTCTGTAGTAATCTGTTCCAGTTCCAGACTCTGTGAAGCTGTGAAGATGTTGAGACCGCTGTCAAATTACAGAGAGCACTTGACGCACAGCTTTTAGGGAGTGAGCCAATCAGGATTAGATAAAGGCTTTTTATTTTTTTTAGGAAGAGAGGCCTTAAAGGTACGGAGGTTTTAGAACAAAGATGAACTTTCTTTTCTTTCTTTCTTTTGATTTATTTCTACTTGTGATGGACTTTTATCAATGTCAGGTGGTGGATTTGGTCAATTTTCTCCTCTTTTATTGAGAATTCCCCTCTGTGCAAAACCCATACACTGGTTTTGCTCGTGTCTTCTTCAGCCGCAGTTGCAGTTGTTAAGATGATGCTGGTGTCAAACTACAATTAGCCCTTCATGCAGCTTCTCGACCCGTTCGGCGTTGTTGAATTTAAAGAAGACGCTCAGGATGGCAGGCCTTAAAGAAATACATTTCACAGAGAGTGTTACCTGCAGGATTAATTCATTGTCATTATGAGGTAAAACTACTTTTTTTTTTTCAACTTGTGAAGGACTTCAGAGTGCAGCGTTGGACTTTTCTCAATTTTCTAGAGACGAGTCTTGAAAGAATAGTCAAGTTGAGCGTTGCAGCGTGTTGAGTGCAAACGGAGCCTAAATATCTGTTAGTCAAACCTCGGTTTCCGTCACGGTCGCAAGACGATGATGATGCTGGCGTCAAATCACAGTGAGCGCTCAATGCGGTTTGTTGACTTTTTCTTAATTTTCAATAGCACTGTCTTTTTTTCCACAAAGGTCTGCTTCCTGTACAAAGCTTTTCCCTGTTGACTCTGGCATAGACACTCTGTGTATGATTGACCGAACGCGCACACACACACACACACACACACACACACACACACACACACACACACACACACACACACACACACACACACACACACACACACACACACACACACACACACACACCTTACCCTTCAGGAAAAAAAAAATAAAACGTGTTGCTCTGTCGCCACATTCCATTGCCCGTGTGCCTAATGTGTTTATATAGCAGCTCACTTGGTACAGTTTCACTACATTCCCAGGACCTCGTGTTTGTTTATCCGTCCCCACCCCCTCAGGTATCAACGCCCAGGCCCGCAAGCTGCAGAAGAGCCGCTCCAGGGTGACCTCCACCTTCATCGAGAGGACGGTGGGCCGCAGCCAGAAACTATGGCGGAGCAAGAGCGAGATGGACCTCCTGGATTCAGACGGCAGCCCGGACCCCGGCGGCATCAGGGGGGTCAAGGACCGGAGCGAGAGTCTGAATCGGCGTCTGGAGCAGAACGGCATTCGGATCCCCGCGGCCTCCGCCGTCCGGGATAGAACAGAGGGCCACTGTCCGCCAGGGCCCCGCGGCGAGCGCGAAGGAGAGGAGTCGGAGCGGGAGGAGACGGAGAGCAGCGACGACAACACCACACAGTACTCCATTCACCCGCCCCGGGACTGTCCCTACCTGCTGCTGCTGCAAGGCCGGAGCCTCACACAGGTATCCAAACACATTGGGGATCCAGTCGCACGCCGTTAGTTTCCAACACGACGTTTAGAGTCACTGTGTAAAAAAAAAAAGAGAATACTCAACTTTTCTGATCCCCCAAAAATCGGAATCTTTTAGAATCTCCTACATCTGTGGCATTCCAAAACGTGGTTAAAGCCTTAAAAATGACCATAATGTGTTTTTCTTCATGACACATGAACATGAATCAGCGTCACCAGATGTCTGACTCACCATGGGTCATCATCTCCACCCTGGATCAAACATTACCACTGATGTGTGTGTCTATATCATTGGTTGTTCATCTTTGCATCACCTTGTCTGTTCCCCTCTATTAGCTGTGATTGGCTGAAGTCCCACACAGAGTGCTCCTCTCATTAGATCTTTGTTTCCTGGAAATTTGTCACCATTTAATGGCTTGTGAAAACAGTAATCTTCCCTTCTCAAAGAGGCAACGATTATCGTGCTATTTTCAAACACATTCTATGATTTGACAAGTTCTTTTTTTTAAGACCGCAGCTTTCCTTACAGTAGTGCCGTTGTTTGTGTTGAACGAACTCCACGACGTGATGTTGAGGGGAACAGAAATGAAGTCGGTCGTTCTGCAGAGAAATAGTTGGTGGTTTTGACTTTCGGCTCATGAGGCATCAAATGAGACCATTTATAGACATCTTCACAGGTTTGTTTAACCATAGAATTGAAAAAGCAAACACCTATATATATATATATATATATATATATAGCTATATAGCTCTAATAAAAATATTTGAAACAAAAAATAAAGAAAAAGCAAACACCTCAGATGATTTAAAGCGACATTGAGTTGTAAAGACAATGATGCAGGTGTCAAACTACAAGTGGGGCTTCCTGGAAGCTGATCAATCAGGACTAAATGGATTAATTAGCCTTAAAGAGGCAGAGGTGGCTTCATTTAGCGTCATTACGAGGAAAACCTGGACTTTTTAAACTGGTGTTCGGCGCTGGAGGCAATAACAGGTAACAGTGGGTGAAGGCAGAGGAGAATCTGGATTCAGAGACGGTGTGAGGTACCGGAACCCAAACCCAAGACCTTCTCGTTCTCATCACTGTACGTGCCAACCTGCAATTGTGCGGCACCATAACCGACAACTAATACAAGTGAATCTGAGAACAGGTCACGGTTAATTCAGCTTCCACAGAAAGCTGCTTCACATGCATTTTTTTTTTTTTTTTTTTGGGCTTCTTGACCAAATTTTCACATGTGCTTTGCATTAGACTGGAACTATATTAATGGGGCAAAATACCGTGAAGTGCCCTGCAGTTACAGTGAAAATACACTCAGAGAAGGTGTTCGCAAAGAGAACCCGACGGCTGAAATGTTGATGCCAGAGGTCAGAGAGCTGCGCGTAGGAAAAAACTCTGCCATCAGGAAACAGAAAAAGACAAACCTGCCACTGCTTCCTGGCTGATTATATGAAGGGTTGTTTTTTTTTTTTGTTGCTTTTTTTTTTTCCAACTGCTGCACACACAGCAGCTACCTGATTTTCACTCTGCGTCACACTTGTTTTCCCAAAAGACCCATTACCAAAATACAATCACACCCTCGGCCTGCGCTCCCGACACGGCTTAGTGAGCGTGTTTGTCGTAATTCAGCCGTTTAAATCTGTCCGGCTGGAAAAGACAAGGCATCACAAGGGGAATGTCAAACGCAATAATCCCTCCACATTGTGTCCCCCCCCCCCCCCCCCCCCCCCCCCCCGCTCACCGGGTTTCATAAAACATTGTTTGCCTAATCGGGGCTTGTGTGAAGACTGTTATTTTAATACAGGCACATGACCAGGCTGCTAAGCTTTGGCTCAGAGGGACTGTTGTTATGTAGCAGGAGTAATAAATGTTGGAGGTTTTTTTTTGTTGTTAACGATTAACAAAATTGAGATGTTACACGTTCTCCTTGACTATTAATGACGGATTACCTTTGTTTCTCAAGACCATTAAACTGCTTACATCAGGCATGGGTCCCGAAATGTTACATGGTCTTGGAGCTACGTTGTGGGACAAATTCAAAGTTTGTTTAACGAGTACACACAAGTCTGCTAATGCTTTTAATGTTATGTAACTTTTTCATGTCCATGTGCATCATGCTAACTAAGCTAGTTTAGTTTTACGCCGACTTGAAAGTAAAACGAAATGATGAAGTGACAATGTCACTTAATTGTATTGCTTTTCTAAAATGTTATGATTCTCAAAAACGTTGTAATGAACCAATCCTGGATCGACTGAACTGGGAATCTTCCCAGACATAACCTCTGCTCCCGATCTCTCCTTTCAGGATTTTGTCATTTACCTCCTTGTGGCACCAAACGTGACCGTTGGTCAACAGATGACCTCTGAAGACACCTCGAAAGCAGACGTTCTTCTGTCTGCCTCCGACATCCTTCCGAGACACTGTTGCTTCCGCCGCGGCGGCGTTGGCGGTCCCACCACGCTCTGCCCCGGCCAGAGCGCCGTGGTCACCCGGAATGGAGAGTTATTGCAAAACGACACGCGGCTCAGCCCCGGCGACGTGATCGGTTTAGGACGCCACTACTTGTTTCTCTTCAAAGATCCTCTCGCGTCGAACCCCAAGGTAAGACGTTGCTCCATGTTAGGATTATTACACTTTTGACTTCATGTTTTCTTGATTCTCTCTTTGAATGAAGGAGGCGAATCTTCCCGGGTCTGGCCTGTCGTCTCCTCCGTGGATGCTCGGCCACAACGCTTGCCAAAACGGAGAAGCACTCGTCTGCAGCGCCTGCACGTCGACCTGCACCGACGGCTTCCACCACTCAGACTGCGGGCGGCGCGTCGGCGGCCGTGCCCCTCCGTTCCTGACCTCCCCCGAAGGACGAAGCCTGACTCTAAACTATGAGGCGCAGTACGAGGACCGCATCGTCAGGGAGATCGTCGCGATGGGAAGTGCCCCCGGCGGCGTCGACCGCCCGCCACTGACCGTTTCCTTTCTGCTGTGCATGTGCGTTCAGCATTCAGCGGCGTGTTTTCAGGCGTCGGGCCTCCGCAGGCTCCTGCTGCTGATTTCCAGCGATGTTCAGGGTGCCGTGTGGGTGAGTCCGACTTCAAAGGTCCACTTCACCTGCAGGAAACAGTTTCAATTCACACTTGAAGTCGGTTGAAGTTTCTATCTCCTTGTGTGGAAAAGCGGGTTTGATCTTCGCTTTTACCTTGTGCAGAATATTCACTTTCTATTGTAGACACATTCAAACGTCTCTCTTCTCACAGGCCATTAGGAATTTTCCCAAAATTATTATGCTAGGATTAAGTTCAATTAACCAAATTTGAACCTGATATCAATTGCAATTATTCCTCAAATTTATATAAGTGGAAATGACGAAATTTATGTTAATTTTGATGGGAAAAGCTTAATTATGGGTCTTCTTCAGTATAGTATATCTGAAATCTTCGGGGATGCAAAAAATAGTAAACTCTTCATGGTCTTTTGAAATATTTAATAATATAGTAATCATATTTAATATTGATATTATAAATATCAAAGTTGTATGTTTCCATTCGACAGAAAGAATTATCTTTAAAAGTCCCAGTGGATCATCCTGCATGGGTTTTTTCTTTTTCTTTTTCTTTTTTAACAAATCAAATCTGTCATATATCATCAGATAATAATGTTAGATAATGTTTAAAACGAGCATTCCGGTAGAGACGATGAAAATCTTGTGACATTTGCCACCCTCAAGTTGAACATCCCCATTCACTATGGTAAAAGGAGTAAAGGCAGCTTTTTGGTGCTAAAAGGAGGCTTTTTCAATCACGAGGACGGCGTGTTGTTATCTTCAAGCAACAGATGGTTGCAAAAACTGTCTCGTCTAATCTGTTTCAGTCTTGTGACTGCGTCGACCACAGAGGTCTGCAACGTCTTTGTGTCTCTTTCCACCAGAGGACATTTCACTGGAGCCACAAAACACATTGAAGCAGATTTCTTTAATTGACCTTGTAATTTTCACTTTCAGAATAACATACCATCACTCTGTTCGCTTGATTGATTGAAAAATGTTTGTGTTTTCATGTAGGACCACACAAAGAGTCTCGCTGCCGTTCAGCCTGAAGCGTAAGTGTAAACTTCACGTTTCCCCACAGACATTCATCGCTCCCTCACACCCACGGAGCAATGAGGACGATTTCCGATTGTGTTTCAGCCTCGGCGGTGAAAGCGCGAACCCGGAGGACCACCTTGCCCTCGGTGAGGTGACGTCAGGGTTGCGCCCTCTGGTGGTGTGGATGTCTAACAGTCTGGAGCTGCTGCAGATGGTTCAGTACCAGCTGCCTCTTGTTGTGGAGTGGAGAGTCGGAGAGGAGCAGGAGCAGGATGAAGACGAGGAAGATGAAGAGAGGAGAGAAGCGAAGAAGTTAGGTTAGTTTTATAGACTTGTGGGTTTTGAAAGTCAAAGTCACCAATGAAAAGCAACTTTCTTTTTAACTTTTGTTACGTTTTGGTGAGGGAGTTGATATATTCTCTGAACTCTCCATATTTTTAGGTGCTCATATTAAATATACTGCTTTATTGGGGGAAATCAGGTTTAAAACGACGTTCAGTTTGGGCTAAACGTGCAGGTTATGCTTACCGGTGGTACTGTCACAGTGTACTGTTGTCACGCAGTTACATCTAGTGGTAACAGATGGTACATACTGGTATGTTTTGATATATAAGTCGTATGATCAGTCAAAACTAAAAGAAGGGTGGCCTGTAATCCAGAAAATATGGTACTTATGAATAGTAAGACGTAAGAATGTAAACGACCTCAAAACATCCTCTTCAAAGCTAATTGTGGCTAAGAGGAAAATTTTTTAAATATTGTCTTTACCAATAACTGCTACATTTACAATGTACCTTCGTCCATATTTCACATTTCTTTCGCAGAAGACAGTAAAGACGTGTATGAATTTGTGAATGTGTTTTCCAGCCCTGCTGGAGCTTCATCTGTCCCGCGTCCGTTCAGCCACCGAAGAAACGATAGCCGCCCTGGAGGAGGTCGTTATGCTCGCCTTCCAGCAGTGTGTTTATTACATCACCAAGGTTCGTACGTGAGGTCCGGCTTTTAACCAGGATCACGTGTTAGCAGTATGTTACCATGACAACACGTCTCCGATTTCAGGATTATTATTACTTCGCTTCTCTCACGTCTCTTCCTCGATGCTCACTCAGCTTTCTGCACGCACTCACTGCAGCAGGTTTACAGAGGAGAACCATGCTCCTCCAATCAAACTCTGTGGCAATGCAAGTGTGAAAACAACAACTGCACCTTGTGCACTCACAAATCTGAGATAAACAAAGGCAGCAGTCGGTGCAATTGTTGGACGAGAGTGGAAAAGGAAGGAATGAATGCACAGGAATTTACAGATTGCTCTGCCTGACATACCTACCATGAATAAAGAAAATCAAAGTAAAGGTAACTGGTTTTACACACGTTAAATATGCAGGATGCCACCATATAGAGGCTGCACGTGGCTCTAGAAAAAACCACAAAGAGCCAACAGAGAAGACTTTGAGTACAGCGACGGAGCCGCTCACTGATTATGATGTGTAGCTTTAGAAAAGTAAATAATCCGAGCCGAGTGGAGAATAAGAAGCCCTGTGCGTCGCACTGACGGCTTCTAATAGAGCAAGCTGCCACCGCAGGGCCACACTGGGGGGCTTTGTTGCGCTGCAGACAGACGGGACAGCGGGAGTCTCAGTGTTTGTGTTTTTTACGCCGGCGATGGGGGATGAATACCGCCCGCGTCAACATTTGCATTGCACCTTTTTGTATGTTTATCTATGAAAAGACACCAAATGCACAAACCAATCCCACATGTGGGGTTGTCGAGCAGCATCTATGATAAGGAGGGGCACAAAAATCGTCCTCACATTTACTTGAGATTTTACAGTCGGACTACAAAATGCACATTCCTCTTTGTGTAACTGAGATTGGATGGTTAGCGATGGTTAACTCGTTTCTGTACTGGAGGGATTTTCTTTGGTTTCCTCGCACAGTCCAAGAGCATCATCCTTAGTGTAGAATTAGCTCCCCTAAATTGGCTATAATTGTGAAAGTATGTCTGTCCGTGGTCGTCTTTCCCTGCATTTTGCCCAGTGGCCCGATCTGATGAATCCAGATAGAGGAAGATAAAGTGTCTAAGCAGACTGAGGCCCCGACAATGTTTCCTGTGAAAACGCATTGATTTTGCATCTTCGTTTCAGAGAAGGTTTGCATTTACATGGCGACGTTCCCAAAAACAACAGAAACTCTGTAAGTTTGCACGCCGGGTCACGAGTTGGCGCTGTTGGTTGTTTGTGTCGTGAAACCACACACATGTGTGCGCAGAGAGCAATACTCTATAAACATTAACAATGGCGAGTACATGGACATTCGTATGGATAGACAACGACGTTGCATTGTTATTACAGCAGTGATGCTTTACGGCATATTTAAAGAATGAGTTGGTTTTTTTTTAAAACAACTTTGAAGTCCTCCAATGACACTCTTGTGCATTGTTCTTAAATGAATGTGTTGTAAATGTGACTTAACACATTACCGAAGCTGTTTAGCACTGAGGGTGAATGTGTGTCTTTGTGTCTGATGTGCCCTATTCCCACAGTACTAATATTTCATCGTAGCCTTCAGTTGCGCACCACACCCATGGAAGCGAGCCCAGGAAAGTTTCAGACAAATTTCCAGTGGAGCTGTGCGTGTGTGGGTCCAAAAAGGACTACTAATGAGGAGATCTGCTTATTTACGATCGTACGATGACATCCAGCCTCGCTGTTACTGCCAGTGTGTCTGAAACCTGAATTTTAGCACGAGTTTGTCTCTTGCCAGCTGGACGTCCACGTCCTGATGAAATCCTTCTCCTGTATCAGGAAGGAAGGCAGTGAGGAGACATGGGATCGCTGAAGAGGAAACTACAGGACTTTTCCCTCAAACAGTACATTTCAGCTGGAGGAAGTGGTCGCCTAACTACTCGTTTCTCAGAAAATCCAGAAACAGTCCAGAAAAATACTACTTTTCTTGACTCATTTTGTCTTGATGCAACTCCAAGATGCTGAGATCTGCAAATCTGAATGAAGACACCGACGGCATCGTCAAGAAAACAAAGATTGAAAGCATGAATTTCATTCTTTTTACATGGCAGCAGAGATAATTAATCAAAACAAGCTTTCAAAAGGACATTTCACCTGTCAATGTGGCTAATATTCAACCTTTTAAATTTACACATTTGCAAGTCTAGTGCAAAAGAAAGGTTCCTGGTTGGAGGAAGGTTTCGAGGCTATCATTAGGAATACATGAGCCTGTCACAAGAAAGCACAAGGTTCAGGGTCAGGAAACTGTGAAGATGATGATTTTGGATTTGGAGTCATTCATCTTTTCTTTTCTTTTTTAATCCAGTTTCACATGAACATCTGTTTCCAGATTTCAGAGCAACGTACAGTGGTGTGTCGTCTGCATAGAACTTCAAGTAAAGCATTCTGAGAGGGTCACTCATCATCACATTTTATCTAAGATATGTGGCAAAAAGTGGAAGTTGGCTTTTGTTGTGCAAAAAAGAAAAAAAAAGGGGGTGTGTGGTGAGGAGCAGGTGTCTGTCAGGAAAACTTCTGGGCGAAAATAGTATGAAAGCCAAACAAAGAAATTATATAACAGGGAACTGAACAGGTAATCCCTTCATAAAAAAAAAACAACTAAAAAAAAAAGTGGTCCCACTAACCACTGATCCACGTGTTTTGCTTGTTTTCACTCTCAGCCGGTTTTCTTCAGACACGGTCTCGATTCGTCTTGGTTTTTCCAGGCGTGTCGCGCCATCCATCACCACTGTCATTTCTCAGAAAGCGCAGATCTATAAAGCCGCCTCAGGGGTCTCAAGGGTCTGCAAGCCACCACTCCAGAGCCACATGTGGCTTTTTTAAGCTCTCTGTATTGGTTTCCTGAACGTTTCACCAATTTATGTGCGAGTAAACATTTCATAACAGTACAATAGAGGCTGTAGTGTGCATGAGCCTGTATCTCTAAATTTGGAGTTTCTTAATGCGTTTGTTGATATGCTGGCCATGGCTAAATCAAAATTTTAAAAAAAAGTCTTGGTGGAAAATAGAACAAATCCATTCAATGACGGTTTGTGCTTTCACTATAAAACATCCTAGTTTACGGGTGTGTTTGATGTGTGGAGAAAATGTTTTAGTAATTGTTAAACATACTACGCGTACTAAGTCAGCGATAAGCAGGAAAACTGTTTCCACTGACAAACCACCATGCCATAATGGCTGAAACAGCTAAAACAGCTAATTGGCTAAATTGGCTTAAACATGAGCTGTTTAAGCTATTGTAGAATGGTAACAATGGCTGAGGCAACTAAATTTGCTAAAGCAGCGTAAACAAATATAAATATCAAAAATTGTGAAGCTACAGCCAGTAAAACTGGTAAAGCCATGAAATATCGGCAAATCTTATCTGTAGTTCTTGTAAATACAAATACGCTTATATGAAAGTTTACCCTCAGATTATATGTTCTTAGACAGGCAAACTTTATTTTGTCTAAAGTGTGTGAAAGGGTTGTAAAACCTGACAGTAGAAGGTTCAGACCTCTCGGCTGTCCTCTCCCACAGGGTTCACTGGGTTCAGAGGACTTATTGATTTGCAGCTGAGCTTTTTTTGTGGAGGAGTCAATCTGACTCAATCCTAGTAGTGGGAATTATATGCTAGCACTCTATATGGCTAAAAACAATGGGAACATTGTATCTTGATATATGGATACTGTCATGACCCCTCGATTTAATGGACATGCCCACTAATAAATCTCGAAATGACCTCTGGATGTTGCAGTAAATCCGCTTGGAGGGATCGAGCAGCAATTTAGCAGTGATGCTGTTATTATTGTGGTGAAAGACATTTCTTTGTAGAGTTTATTAGAAGGTGTTTTGAGTATTATAAGCCTTCTTAGTTCTTGGGATCTTTCCTTAAACGCTGTGGTGAGTTCTTCTTTTTAACCACAGCTTTGACTTTGTGACACATCTCACATATTTGTATTTTTTTTCTTTTTTTTTTCTTTTCCAAACACTCTGCTTCATAACTTCTTTCACCAACATGTTAGAAATCACATTTCAGTTTGTGCTTGTCGTGGCTCGGCTCCCCATCCGATCACTCCATGAAAAACCAAAATAGTAACCTGCTTGCGTGAGCATGCAAATCCGCATGCTTCACACAGGACCTTGAGTAAATCAGACTGCAAAACTCTACTTATGGTATAGCTTTGCAATAAGCCAAACTGTAAGAGCAGTGGTAGCGTTTTGTTAAATCTGTGTTTATGTTGGGAGCTTTCTTGCTCATCCGCCCGATATTCGTCTTTCGGCTCCGGGACGGAAAACAAAAGGCGCCACTGGTGAGCAGCTGAAAACATGTTGGGATGAATCAAGGCGCACTTTTAACAGGCTTGTGGGCAGACTGTGTGTTTACTCGTTCGTCACAATGAACGCACAAACAAGCAGACGGAGCACTTTGTGTTGTGACCCCGAGGCGAGTACGGATGGATGCATGCGGTAATCACAGAACTCATAGAACTCATTGGGTGGATGGATCTTCTCCAGTTTGGCTCAGCTGTGAGCGATATTTTCCAAACTGGCAGCCCTTGCATTATTATATCGGTTTAATGCTCACCCATTTCCATTGTCTCATGTGCAGCGAGGGCTGCGGCTGTTCTGCAGCTCGTTCTCGGCCCCATTGGCCTACATGTAAACCGATCCTCTCGGGGTGGATTCCTTCAGAAGTCTTCACTCAGCAGTCCTTGTTGCAGCACCATGCCAAGCCCACATCAGCCACTTTCAGCTTTTCAGGAATGTGGATCTCCGGCTGGCGCTGGCCTCGGATGCTCGGTGGGTGTAAGAGTGAGATCGGAGGGAAAAGGGGGGATGTCTGTGTACAATTAGCCCGAACAAAGGTGTCCTTGTCCGGGGTTCCTCTGAAGAGCACCAGTGGACCTTTGGTTGGGGCGAGAGGAAATGTGGAAGACTTTGTCTTTTTTTTTCCAGTTTGTGTCAAATTAATCTTAAATCAGCTCTGCAGCGGCGTCAGAGACAGACGTGCATGTGGTGTATGGGTGGTCTGGAATCTCGTTTGGAGGATTTCATGTTTGAGTTCGGTGATCAGAGCAGCCGTCGCGCAATGTTAACTTTTCCAACCTCAAACTGACCCACAGGAACCATCAACAATCTCCACATGGACTCATTCATTTTTTTTTTGATGTCTTCCCCTCAGCTCCTGTATCCGATCCTCCCGGGCCTCCTGGACTGCAACCCGTTCAGGGAGAACTCCGAACCACAAGAGTCCGTCCAAAGTGTTGGGTTCCCTGTGGCGAGCTGTGGACTGTGGGTCCCCGGGGAGATCCGGCGGGTGTTGGACGTTCTGGCCGAGACGTGGACACTCCTGTCAGACTGTCAGGTTCACCCAGAGATTTCCTCTCAGCTCCTCGGCTACCTCTTCTATTTCATCAACGCCTCGCTCTTCAACTCGCTCATGGAGAAAGGTACGAGCAACATTCCTGTCAGCTGCACCAAACTCTCTATTCACCACCAAACCCCGTGGTTTCAGGATGTTGAGTTTGGCTCATGTGAGTCAAAGAAAATGACCACTAATTTCTACCAAAGGAATTAAGTTTGGTGAACAAAGGCCAAACAGTGGTGAAATGGTGAGGCGGGTCTTCTTCTCTCACAGCAAGAAAACCCCATAGACAAGGTGAAATCAGGAATCGAACCTGCAACCTTCTAACAACAAGACAACAGAGGGCTTCACTTGGTTCAGTAGTAAGAGCACCAGAGCCACTTGCCCATATCCCGTAATCCAACGGGAAGCCACAGTCTCATTCACAACAATCCAGTTTAGAGACTCTTTATTAGGGGACTGCAGACCACAGCTCTTGGGCCAAATATGTTGTTTTTTTTGCAATGGCACCTTGAATTTGACAACAACAAAAAAATCATTTGTAAATAACTATTTTTATTATATTTGCACAACAGACAAAGTTGCAAAAGAACTCTTAACACCTTTCTAAATAATAAAAAAGTAAAACTGCTGAAATTGTTAAAATGTCTATTTGCAACAAAAACAACTTAAACTTCTGGAAAAGGTCATGAAAAAGCTAAATATCCTTTTTTTGTAGCAAAACCAAATGACTTCATCAGCTGTGTTATTCTATTTGTATGATTAAATGTGTGTTTTTTATTAACATTTTTTTATTTGTTGGAAATTTGGAAAAGAAAAAAAAGTGGTGGTAAATCTTGTAGACCCCCCCCCCCCCCCCCCCCCCCCCCCCCGCCCCCCCTTTATATACACGTTAACCGATAAACGTCTAATATGACGTACGATCATTCGAGGACAGGACTTGTAGATTCAGAATCATGTTCCTCAGATATTTCTTTCCTGCAACTGTGCAGTGTGGAGTTACAGTGTGTCCTGAAACTCAGCCCAACGTGAGGCTCTGTGGTCTGATACCTGCCTGCTCAATTAGGATCTGCTAACCTCAAACATGTTCACTGGCTCCAACCCCGAAGGACAGGCGCGCTAAACTGGAACCATCCTGCCCCCTTGTGGAGAACCACCTTTACAGCCGCTGTGCTTTAAATGACCTCAAAAGTGTAATAAACTCAAGTATTATTATTTCCGTCCCACTCTCCCCAGGTCATCGAGGTGTTTTTGGACATACTGATTATAGGAGCAGGATGTACGAGAAGTTATCTTTGGTGTTCAGAGTATTAGGTGTCGTGGTGGTAATTAGTAGGTAGGAGTATATAAGGTGAGACCCTTTCTTTGTCGGATTAAGTGTTCCACCCAGAAGGAAAAACAGATCGGGACTACTCAGCAGGTTACAGGTCTGGAGGTTTTGGAAACACGCCGGTCGAATGGAAAGGATAGCAAATGATGGACAAGCTGTTCAGATGGACTTTCGGTCAACAAACACAGCAACGATCTTTGTGTCAATTAGATAAATCCCAATGGGAATCGAATATAAACTGACCTGATCCAAACTATTCAAAGTCACAACTTGGGAATTTTCATGAATTATGTTAAAAAGTTCATGTGGACTCAAGAATGAACTGGTTAGATTTAGTTGGTTCGTCTCCAGTGTTCTTGAATGCAGCATTTCATACTGACCTTGGAATTGTCTTTGGAAATACGGTAGGAAAGTTTGCATGGAGTCAATGATGGACTGATTGTGAGTGGTGAGGAGTCGCAAGTGAATTGTGGGTCTACAAATACAATGTGGTGGGAACGTTTATCTAAACTCAAGAATGAGTTGACTAGATGTTGGATGTCCAAGGTTGCAGGGTAAAGCTTCACATTTGTCCTAGTTTTATGAATGCGACATCTGAAGAAAAGCTTGACAATGTCTTTGAAAGTTGCGTGAAGTTTTACATTGACTCAAGAATGAACTGATTAGAGTTCTCAAAGTTGTGATGTCCGAAGAAGACATTAAGACATTCATATTTCACCAAATGTGGTCGGAACATTTACACAGACTCAAGAATATACTGATTTAGGTGTTTGCAGTGGAAGATCACAGGATAAGGATATTTAATTTTTCGTAGTTCCGTGAATACTGCATCTCTAGAAAGACCTGGGAACAATTGACACAATATAGAACTGATTGGCGATTGCAAATCAACAGCCACGCATTACGCATCAATCCATTTGACAGCAGTGTGATGCCTCAATAACACATCTATTCAGCTATCAAATGTGTGAGCGTTTATATCGACTTAACTGATTTGATTTGGTTGAAGGTCACAAGGTAAGACCTCACATTTGTTCTGGTTTTGTGCATGCGGCGTCGTCTGAATTCTGTCAAACATTAACTGATTAGAGCTCTGTGGTTAAAAGGCCGTGTGGAGCTCCAATCCCACGCACCGCTAGCCGAGCCTTCAGATTTACGAGCAGACTGGGGATGGCTGTTGTAATTTCACTTTAATGAACAGACACTCTCTTGTGCACACAGGCTCGGAGCCAGGTTTCTACCAGTGGTCCAGAGGCGTGCGGATGCGGGCCAACCTGGACCTGATCCTGGACTGGGCCCACACAGCCGGACTGGGAGAACTGGCCTTAGAGCACACACACACTCTGTCATCGGCCATCAATTTGCTGGCTACGCCCAGAAAGAATTTACTGCAGGTAAAGCACACACACACACACACACACACACACACACACACACACACACACACACACACACACACACACACACACACACACACACACACACACACACACACACACACACACACACACACACACACACACACACACACACACACACAGCACAGCACATATCCAGCTCTAAATCATCATCGGACACTGAATCACACAGTTTTTGCTGAGTGGACAGAAAAGGATTTCCTCTAATGAGAAATTACTCTTGTTCGGTTTTGTATTTATAGTTCCACAAGAATAGACTTTCATTTCTGAAGGACTGAGGGAGTCATTTGAGACGTTTTGCTTTCGCGCACAGCTGAAAGGGAGCGGTAGCTTACAGACATGAAAGCAAAGTAAACATTTACTTTCATAGTTTTGGCACTTCTTTCTTTCTCTCTTGCAGTGATTGAGTTTAGTGGGCGAGTGTTGTAAACGTGCTTGTCATGTAGACTAAACCACTGCGTAGGAGCACAAAGCTTCAGTTATTGTTGTGTTACTGCTCCTCTTGATGCTCGTTTGAGTGACTCAGTGGACCAAAACAAGCTTATTTTGTAGGATTTTATACCAGAGGCATAGAAACCTCTGTGGTTTCTGGCCGTGCTCTGCATAATGGAGCCTGAGAGTTCTGCCCCCTCTGGGTTAGTGGGCCATAGCTGGGCCTCAGGACTCCGTATCTCCTCTCCGTCTTGTGGATCCTTCTTGGCATCGCTGGCGTAATCGCATACAGAAGCTGCAATATCAGTGTCAGTCATCAAGGTCTCGCCGGTGGTTTGTCGAAGACGATTTTACAGAGAAAAATCCAACCATTCCACGTGAGCCAGCAGAGGAGACGGTGGAAAGGAAAAACTCCTTTCAAAAGGAAGAACCAGAGTCAGAGAAGGAGACGTTCAGAAGAACCAGACTTGGAAACGGACACTCGTTGCTGTTCTAGTCGGGGTTAGGAGATAGAAAGGCAGAAAAAAAGAGTCTACCAAAAGGGATTCGAACCCCGGTTGACGGGGTGACACAAGCAAGAAGCGTCAAACAGATTGTCATATAGTGTGGAATCCACTCGCTGCTGGTATGAAGAGCATCGGGTGCTACTGCAGGATGGATTGAGAGCCTTTTGTTTAGTGGAAACTGAGAGTCCTAATCCCGGTTGCTGTGCAGGCCTCCTGGGCGACGTTGCGCTCCGACCACCCCGCCCTGAGTCCAGCTCAGCTCAACCACCTGCTGACTCTGTACAGCCCCATGTCCCCCTGCAGACACGCCTGGACGCCGTCCGCTCCGGACCGTGCTGCGGCCCTCCAGACCGGTGAGGGTCCGATCATTCTGCACGATGAAACATGAGGCAGGTCTCACTTCTGTCACTCATCTCCTCCTCAGACGACCTCCTGGAGAGCTTCGACACCCACCGTCCTCTGGTGCTGCCTGACGGGGGTTACCAGCTCCAGCTGAGGCGGCCGGTGGCAGATGTTTCCCTGAGGGAACAGCTGGACGTGCTGAGGGAGTTTATATCCAAGTTAGACATCACCGCTGCAGAGGAGAACCCGCCACACAAAAATGTACATTTGAAAATAGAATAAGGGGTGTAGTTTGCATGTTATCCTTGTGTTTGTGTGTAAGGGTCTTCCCAGGGTTCTCAACGTGTAATTAAACTCCAAAGAGGCACGTGTTAGATTAAGTTCTGCCTCGAGACTCCAGCGTAAAGCATAGAAGATCACTGAACTGCTTGATTTGCCTTGACTGTTCAATTTCTCATTTATTCATCAAGTTTTGCATTTACGCGACAGCGTAAATTTTAGCTGCGACACTTGTTGAATGCAACTTTTGTATGAAAAGCATTTTTTTTTTCAGACTTTAGACTTTTTTTTTCTTCATTTCAGATCATTAGCATGTTTTGTGGTTTATTTGGAGGAAAATTACAAGAGAAATGGCTCTTTTAGCCATAGAGGTCACACATTAGTGGTTTAGATAGAAGATGTATTGATATGCATTACAATAAAAATGTAAAATGGACAATGTTGACTTGATGTAATCAGCTAATAAATATCAATATGATTATTAAAACTCAAAATAACACTTTACAAAATGTAGTTTTCATAAGTATTCTTATCTTTTCCTTCAGGGTTGTTCCATTCAGACGGAGGGAAAACCACCTGGGACAGAAGTTCTTTACAACACGACTCTAGAACCTTTGAACGCATCGCCAGATGAGGCGATCCTATCCGTCCAAAGCCACCAACCTCGCTGCGCTACCTCTGCCGCCTCACCGCCCTCACCCCCTTCTCCCTCCCTCACCTGCTACCTGGATGAGTTGGACTCCTGCGGTGCCAACATTCTGTCCCAGAAGCTGAGAAACCTTGAGCTGCAGACCGGAGTGGGTGTGACCAGACCGTCTCTGGACCCTTCATGTCTCCTCACTCCGCCAAACACCCCTCGCCTCGAGGATCCGGTTGATCTGAGGAACCACGACAAGAGGATGGAGACCGATGACGAGGCTCTTCCCTGGTCCTCCGCGGTCGATGTGCACAATGAAGGTATAGGAAGACGTTGACGTGTTCGTCTTTTGGGTTTATATTATAAGGAAATTAAATGGAACTCGTCTGATTTCTCCATATAGGCGGATTAGTGTTTGAATGTCTTGCTGCACTGAAAGTCGACCGCTTAAAGTCAGATTCCAGCAGTATGCAACGACTTGTGGAGCTAAAGGAGGAAGAGGAGGAGGAGGAGGAGGAGGTGGATAATCATTATGACGAGGACAACGATGAGGTTTTCAGCTTGGAGCTGGAGCGAGGCCAAAATGGACTCGGTCTTGCTTTGGTTGACACAAGGGTAAGAAAACTAAGTCCTAAGAGCGAGAAAACCCATGTTCCCAAGAGATGTACATTTTCAAGACATTCAAATGTGGCAGGAATCTGGACAGACGGGTAAATGAAGGGCAATCCTCAGACCCAACACATTTAACCCCAGAACTTTTGTAGATTTTCATTTCGAACCTGTAGAGTCCAGGTCTTCCTCTTTTACTTGTGCCCGTCTTGAGTGCTTTCTTGAAAACTCAACATCTTCATCTCAACGGTTCCAGGACACGTCGATGAAGGCGAAGGGGGTCTTCATCCGAGCGGTGGTCCCAGACTCTCCTGCAGCTCGGTGCGAGAAGCTGCTCCCAGGAGACCGGATCCTGGCTGTGAACGGAGTCAGCCTGCTGGGTTTGGACTACCAGAGGTAGAAAGAAACCTGCTCAGTGTCTTGTTTTTTTGTTGTTTTTTTATATTTCACTGACATGTGCTTCACCTCCTCAGTGGGAAGGAGCTGATCCAGTCGTCCGGAGCCAGACTGAGGTTACTGGTGGCCAGGTCTGAGTGGATGGTCAAAGCGATCCGCGCTGAATGCTGACGCCGGCCCAGGAACCGGTGACTGGGAGAGTTTGTTGGACATTGGAAGACGTAGACGGCGACGTAACGACAAAAAATGCACTATGAAACAAGCCGCATCCTGGTTAAAAAAGGATGTAGAGCTTCTTTTTTTACATTGTTATTGATGGAGATACTGATTTGTAGTGAGTTTGCTTGATGTGTCCTATTTTTTGTTTGTTTGTTTTATTTGAACTTTCTTTGTCCATTCAGTCATTTTTGCATGACCTTTAAGTCCTACAAGGTATTCTGGTTATATAGAAGCTGTGACCTTAATAATTGTCCATGCCTACCAAGACACATTGTTTAAAACCAGCAAAACATTAGAATTCCACAATCTCTGTGAAATAATAAAACATTGCATCATGTTTCTTTTTGTTTTTTCTAGATATGTACCGTGCCTTTAAACCAGGGGTGTCAAACATTTTAGTGCCATAATAATGTTTACATTTAAACTTTGAAGTTTTTATTTGTTGTGGCATACATGATCAAAAGGTCATAATCGAAATGTCAAAACTATTAAATCATTGTGTCACTTTTTGTCGTCTCCTCACTGATCTGAATGTATTTAAATGACCGCTACAGCGCCACCTGCTGGCATAAAAGCTGTACAGAGCAGATAAACAGGACTTCCAGTCAAGTTGAAGACAAATCTGGTCGAACAGTAAAATCCACTTGTAAGAATCCAGCAGAGACATTTACAGGTTCTTGAAGACACATAAATCCAATTATGCACGCACACATTTTTACACACACACAATTTTTCTACAATTCACAGTCAAGTAATTAACAAACAACAAACTATTCAGGTCACTTAAGGGCTTTAAATAAACGTCTTGTATGATGTTCTAGTAGTGCCACAAGCCTTTGCCTTGTTTATACCTGACTTGTTGCCCAATTAGGACACTTCACAAGTTACAAATAAATACAAACAAACAAACAAAATATAAATCCTGGAAATACGTGAATAAATAATCGAAATAAATTATTAACAATCATAATCATTGCAGAAAACCTGCCAGTTCCGCCACTAGATAGATAGATAGATAGATAGATAGACAGATAGATAGATAGACAGAAGTAAAATACTTGTGTAAAAAAAACGCATTTTACAGTTCTCTGGTGGGAGTTACTGTACAAGTGAGGAGAAAGAAAAAAGAAAGGAAGGAAAGAAAGAAAGAAAGAAAGAAAGAAAGAAAGAAAGAAAGAAAGAAAGAAAGAGAAATTTAACAAAAAAATAAAAACAAACAAACAAAAACAAAAACAAACTATATATATATAAAGAGGCGTCCAGAGAGACCGGAAGTGAAGTGAAGGGAGGGAGGAGGAGGAGGAGGACACCGGAGCTCTTGAGGCTTCGGGAGTTAAAGGAAGGTCCGGAGCTGACCACCGCTACAGCCACAGGCACAAGTACACGTACACGGAGACAGGCTCGTGAGACATGACCGAGGCAGACTTGTACAAGCGCTACAAGGGCGTTTACGTCCCGGCGGATCTGCATCCACCGCAAAGCCTCA
Organism: Blennius ocellaris; assembly: GCF_963422515.1. Classification (NCBI taxonomy): domain Eukaryota; kingdom Metazoa; phylum Chordata; class Actinopteri; order Blenniiformes; family Blenniidae; genus Blennius; species Blennius ocellaris. Next base: position 7,906,875 of record NC_137670.1, on the reverse strand, counting down.
AGTTCTACGAGGACTTCACTTTCCGCCCGGACGACATTCTCGTCGTCACCTACCCGAAATCAGGTGAGTTCTGTACGGGTTTGTTTGCAGCCGGTGTCGCTACGATGCAACTAAAAAGCTCAAAATTCAACCGTGAACAGCTTTTTACTCGTCACTTTACGCACGGCGCACCGATGTGTTTGCTGTGTTTTTATGCAGCTAAATCCAGGCCAAGGTTTGGTCATTAAAAAAAATAATAATAAAGATTTAAAGTTTTTTTCAAGTTCAGTATAATTTTGATTCAGCTCTGGGATTCTTTGGAATAAAATGTTTTTCACTGTTGAATATAGTTGTTAAATATTAGGTGTTATTTTTTTTGTCATTTGCAGTTTCAATGTTTTCAGATTAGGATCTTATTTTTCACATTCAAATCCTGTGCTCAGGTTCTCGATTTTTTTTTCACCTTTTAAAACTTTCTTACGGAGCCCCTCTGGTGACATTGGTGAAAAAAATATTATTGCTTAATAACGCGTGGCCACGCGTTACGGTAAAACACAGGTCAGCGTACGGCCGCAATGCTGGAAGGAAATGACAAAGACAGACGGTCTGATTTCAAAATGCAATAAAACGGAATCCTTCATAGGTTTACACCCAATTTCACTTCAGTGCAATACTAGGCATACTCCTTTGTTACTACAAGAAATATGAAAGAATATTACTCTAGAAATTTGGAGTAAAGTACTCTTAAACGTGGATGTGTTGATCGAAAGTTATGGTCTCTCGCCTGTTTTCAAAATGCAATAAAATGGAATCCTTCATAGGTTTATGCCTGATTCCACTTTAGGGCAATACTAGACATACTCCTTTAATACTACAAGCAATATCGAAGAATATTACTGTAGGAAATTGGAGAAAGGTACTCTTAAACTTGGATCTGTTGGTCGAAAATAATGTTCTATCGCCCGTTTTCAAAATGGAATAAAAAGGAATCCTTTATAGGTTTATGCCCGATTCCACTTCAGGGCAATACTAGACATACTCATTTACTACTGCAAGCAATATCAAATAATACGTGCGTGTGAGCCTATGCTTTTTGAGCAGCCGGATTAAGTGTCTCCTGCTAAGAATGACTCCATGCCTAACTGCAAGCGCCTGAAGAATGTCATTGTAATTTATTCCCAGATTGAAATAAAACGAAATGTATTCAAACTCGTCCATGTTTGCAAGCAGCTAAAGGAACAATGATGATGAGTTAAAGGTCACGTCTTATACATCTCACGCCTTAATAACGCGTGGCCACGACTTATTTATCTCGTTCCCACGCCTTAATAACACGCGTAACGCCACGCGTTATTAAGCAATAATGTTTTTTTCACCAATGTCGCCAGAGTGGCTCCATACTTTCTTTCTCTCTCAGATCGTATTTATTCAGGTTCAAACTTTGGCCCCTCTGGCGTGGCTTCGGCAGAGAAGGGCTGAGCTTGTGAGTGACGTCATCATAGACGTGTATGAACTCCATGACTGTGGGGGCATCAATGAGTTCTGACTTCCGGTAGTGGCAAAACAACATTGACAAGATAGTGAAGTTGGCTGAATAAATCACGTTTTTCAAAGGATTCATCCACCATGTGAAAAATAATCGGTTAAAACTTTCCTGTAGGTACCCATGGTGGCGTTCGTTAATTTTAGGGCTTTATATGGACCCATATAGAACCTATTGTCATATCGTTGACAAAATAAAGAAGCTGGCTTTTCCATAAGCGCTTCATTTTATTTTCTCTTTGTGTTTCTTTATGTAAAGAGTCTTTGTGTGCTCAAAAAAACACAATACTATGTGGTCACTCACAATCCCAGCCTTTCTGAGATGAAGCCCCCCCACGCCACAAGAGGGCCAAAGGTTAGGACCTGAAAAAATATGATCTGAAAGTGAAACAGTTTTCAAGGTAAAAAAAAGAAAAGATTTTAAACCGGAAAACAGGATTTGAATGTGAAAAATATGCAAGTGTTTTTTTGTTTTTTTTTTAAGGATTTCTTGGAGTGTAACAATGAAAACCAACCAACACTAAACACCACAGTCTCACACTTAACATATTTAGTCACATTATGAACTCTACGTAAACCTTCTCCAACGCCACATTTGTCCCAATAGATTACAAGGTTATTTGATCCACCACTCCTTCTATTTGTCACGTTATCGCTGTGTGACACAGATGTGCACACCTTGTTTAATTTTCACTTGACAGCGTTTCATATTCTACCAGCACCATGAGCCCCGTCGACATTCGAAGCGCAACATTCGCGTTTTAACGGAGCGTTTGCTTGTCTGGTTCCTGTTCGCAGGCACGACCTGGACCCAGGAGATCGTCCCCCTGGTCGTGAGCGGAGGGGATCCCACTCCGGTGGAGACGGTGCCCAACTGGGACCGGGTCCCGTGGCTGGAGGAGAACCGAGCCATGATCCTGAGCCTGGAGGACAGGCCGTCTCCACGCATGTTCACCACACACTTCAGACACGACATGATGCCGGCGTCCTACTCCCAAGTGAAGCCGAAGGTGCTGACGTTTTTTTCTTTTTATTGACTTGTTTTGTACCAAACTATGAAAAAAAAAAAAAAAAAAAATGGAGTGAAAAGACTTTCTACTGTTTCAAACTCCGTCCCTGCAGGTGATCTACGTCATGAGGAACCCCAAAGACGTGTTCACATCGCTGTACCACTACAGTGAGACCGCCTCGTTTCTGGCGAACCCGGGCGCCACCGACGACTTTCTCAAGAAATTCCTCGATGGACAAGGTCGCCCTCAAACGCGAGAAGACTCGACGGCCTCCAGATGGAAAAGCGAGTCATTAAACTGTCGTTGTTTTCCCTCCCAGTCATCTTTGGCTCCTGGTTCGATCACGTGAAGAGCTGGCTCAACGCCGAGCCCTCGGATAACGTGTTGTACGTCGCCTATGAAGACATGATCAAGGTGAGGAGCGTCTTTTTTACTTCGGGAGAATTCCTGCGGTTGGCGGTCGGTGACGGGATGGTGGGCGTTTTGGGAACAGGACCTGAAGGGCGTGGTGGCGGAGGTCGCTCGCTTCCTGGAGAAACCGCTGAGCTCCGAGGCGACGGAGATGATCGCAGAACGATGCCTGTTCAAGAACATGAAGAAGAACCCAATGTCCAACTACTCGCTGGTTCCCGCTGAATTGATGGACCAGAGCAAGAACCCATTCCTCCGAAAAGGTCAGTTCAATCAATAGAGTTCCGCCTTTCTTTAGTGTAAATATTTTTTTTAATCTTTTTTTTATTTTGATGAGCTGTGAACAGTGCTGACGGGTCTCTAGGGGAGAAACGGACTTCTGAAAACGAGCCCAAAGCCAGCAATTTTCCCCAGAAATAGTTTAAAAACTAAGGTGAAATGATCATAAATAGTAATAAATGAATGAAATCCAACTAAAGGGACTTCCAGAGTCTGAAACCATTAAAAATTTGGCATTTATTTAGCAGCTTAAAACTGAAATCTGAATTTGTGAACAAATAAACTTGCAGACAGGACAAAAATCCAGACGTTTAATGTGTGTTCGTTCTCCAGGAATCGCCGGAGACTGGAAAAACCTGCTAACTGCAGAGCAAGTGGAGCACTTTGACGCAATTTACAAAGAAAAAATGAAAGATGTCAAATACAAATTTGCATGGGACTAAAAGACATTTTACCATATGACACTTGGTGACAAAAATGGTGATGTCTGGTAAGTAATTACTTATTAGAATTTAACCGGCGCTAACAATAACGGACTAAAACGGCTGCAATAATAATTTCCTCTGCGCTGATATGCAATTTACTAATGTTACTAATGTCCATTAAGGGTTAAAGTAGAGGGTTCACGTTATTTTCTTTTCAGTAACGACGGTTGGGGCGGAGAACTTTCACGCCTCCATTTGGTTTGGGCGGCGTTCACGTTCACTTTTGAGAATACGGATCAAACCGCCTGGGAAATGTCACGCAATTACAACGGCTGCTGGTTCGGGGGCGCTGTAGCCTGAAGCAAACACTGACCAAAGAGGAAGTAAAGGGGGAAGGGAAAGAAAAAAAAAAACAGGGCCGGACCGAAAGCAGAGTCTCGCTGCTTTAGCCTGCGGTGGCCAGGCTAGTTAGCTCGTTGCTAGTTAGCTCGTTGCTCATGGATAAACCACCAGGAGATGTCGTCTTCAGACCAGATATCCATGAGCGCCTTTCCCAATACTTCTTCCTCACTACTCCACGTCTGCACGCAAGACTTTTATCAACTTTTTCTTTCTGCTCCCCTCCCGATTTGTGCGGTTTTTGCTTTGTTTGTTTACTACCCAGAATGCACTGCACACTCCGCATCCTCTCGACCCCCCCCGTCCGCTTGAAGCATCGTTTGTAAAAAATGAACCAAGACCGAGGGGAAGGGAGAGTTTAGAGTTCATGGGTGTGCTCACATTCTCCCTCGATGACGACGTTCAGTCCCACAAGAGATAAATCTACTTTGTCATTCAACTTTTCCGTCCAGAGCATTTTGGGAAGCAGGAAACTGACCAAATCAATCCCTTGGTGCTGAATTAGTTCTGTTCTGGTAAAAAGCTCTTGTTCTTGTTGTTGTTGATGAACTTTCTTGTGTTGCACCAGAGAGTTTCTTTTTCCCATTGGGAGTAATTGTTCTTTTTGATTAACTGAATTGAATGCATTTTTTATTGTTGCGACTATTAAAGTTTAATCCAAGTACAGTACTGTATTTCTTTTTTGAATAAAACTTTCTATGTTTGCTTTGTGTGTTTTGATTATTCACAAATTGAACTGACCGCAAGTGTAAAACTTAACTAATAACTAACTTACTTAAAACACAGCTTAAATGTCAGGACAGAGACCTGGCTGGCACTCCTACCTATGAAACCTTCCCACCTGTCAACTGGCACAGAAAAGTGGCACCTCAGATAGGAAGGGACAGAAAAAGTGAACACTTTGGGAGGATCAACCAAACGAAAAAGCTGTGACATCTGTAGGAAATAAAATCTTTATTTGCTGGAAACCTTTCCTCAGGCCCACCGGTGCCACCAGCTGGAGTTAAAGGGAAACCCCGACCCAAAGCACCGACTGTTCCAATTCCACGAACAACCAAAAACATATTCCTGAACATTTGAATCAACAGCTCAAGTAATATGATTTAATTTCTCATCCTGGTGCCAGAAGCCATAAATCAGTTGCAGGCATGCGGGTGTTCAAAAGCCAACAAACTCTGAAATAATCAAAGAACAAGTGGAGGAGATGTTGGAAAAGGACATCAAAGAGCCTTGAGACGGTTGCATAAAAAGGATAATTTACACTGTTTAGGATTTTAATATTTATTGATAGAAATGCTTAACTTTGTCCAGTTTAATAAACTTTAACTGATCTGGTGTAACTTCATTATAAGTGTATTTAATTGCCCGCCTTTAACCTGTTAACGCTTTAACTTTGTTGATTTCGTCACAACTTGTTTCGCAGGTAAGTTAATTATTATTCTTATTGTTCGGCCGTATAAATAGACCATACAGGTTTAAAGTACACTGACTTTTTAAGTTGTCATAATTTTAAGCTCCACGTGGGCTTGGCTGTGTGTTTCCGATCAATGGTTCTACTCCTCCCACGAACTCGGCTCTGATCTGTTTATTGTTTCTTTCTTTTCGGCGCTCGTGCTTCCTGTCCTCGTTCTCATTTCGCCACGACCAGTTAAACCACATCTTCATCCCTTTTCTTTGCTACCAATTTCAGAGGCGAGTCAAACGAGGGCTTTTTGATCGAGCTGCGTGTGAAGCAAACTGTTGTGACGTTAAAGAGTCGACGTCTTCGATGCAACTTTGCTTAAAAATATTTGAAATGTGTGATTTACCATTTGTAATGTCATTATTGGTCTACTAATCAGTGCTCAGGCCAAATTATTGAATGGTTTCATATTGTCAAACAGGTTTTCCCAATTATATATTCTTATGAGTCCTTTTTTTTTTTTTTTTTTTTGTGCAATTGCTATAAAAGTATGAACTCAAATGTGACTAAAAACTTAGTGTGTGAAAGAACTGTCTGGGCTATAGTGACCTAAAAGTGTATACAAACAAACAAAACAAGTGGGAATGTTTATAATAAAGGGGTTTCAATTTCATATAAAATGATCAGTTTCAAAGCCATTTAATAGCATTTTCTATAAGCTTTAGAAAAAAAAAGACTTTTTGTAATAAAATCTACTAGTATCTGTATTTTTGATTTTCAATTAATGTAGGAACACTGAAAATGTTTTTCAGAATTTGCGAAATTACAGTTGATGCATTTTGCAGTGTGTTAACGACAGCTGAAGGAAGTGTAGCTGCTGAGCCGCTTTACAGAAGAAGGAAGAGAGACGTTCTTCGCCCATCAGGAAATTGAAAATCGGTGCGTCTCAGAGTTGCAGCTGCTCTGCTGCTCGCCATCATGTCACCTCACTTCAGCTTTCTTCAGCTCCTCACTGCACTCACAGGTCTGTGCTGCTCGTTATTGTGGATAATTGTCATGCAATCTATTTTATGTGAACGGAGCTTTCATGTTGACCTTAATATTGAAACCCCTTGTTTGTATGTCGGTTCATAACATGGTAGTCCAGCCAGGCTGCAACGATTCAGGACTTTACAGTTGTTCTCTTAAGTAGATTTATGTTTTGGTATGTTTACATTTTGGAATTTTATATCGAATCATATTTAGACTAGTCTAGTTGTGTGCTGCCAGGTCGTCGGAAATGAAAACCATTTCTCAATTAACGTACCTGGTAAAATAATGGTCAAATGAATGAATTAACTAATTAATATGTATATATCTCCTTCTGTTTGTATTTATTTATGTTTAGGTATGTTTATAATTACATTTGTATATATTTCAGTACGTTTGTACCCCTTTTTGGGGGGGATATGTAATATGTATTTCGAAAGGTTTGTATTTCGGTACGTTTATATTCATATATGTAAAGAGACAACCACACACCCACATCAAGTAGATTTTAGGGTCACCAATTCCGATCAGTTGCATCTGTTTGGACTGTGGGAGTGAAAACACACAAACTCCTCACAGGACGGCCGGAATTCTGGATCGCGGATCCTGGGAGCGAAGAGTCGCTGCACTTTTAAGGCCGATTCCCTTTGACTTGCGTGTTCCTTGTCGCAGGAGCCTGGAGCTTAACGACGGTGAGCGAGGTGTCGGTGGCGGCCGGGAGTTCCATCACCATCCCGTGTCTGTACGAGCCAAAGTTCAGAGACCATGTGAAATACTTGTGTCGGGGCTACGACTGGCTGTTGTGCAAATACGTCATGAAATCGACGCAAGCACCAAATTCTTTGGGGATGATCAGCGATGACACGAGCCAACAAGTTTTCACTGTGACCATCCGTGATGTGCAGACTCGGGACGCCTACTACTGGTGTGCTGTGGAGAGAATAGATTCAGATATGAAGCAGTTCTTTGAGCTCGTAGTCACTACAGGTAAGAAGATCAACTTCCTTTTAAAATCTTGGAAAAACTTGATCCTCGAATCAGTTGGTTTTTTTTGGGTTGTTTGGGTTTTTTTCTTCTCGTCAAGGTGTACCGGGACTTCGTGTTGATAATCAGCGTGTGAAAGGGTTCGTAGGAGAAGACCTGACAATCACGTTTCACCACAGTAACACTGGAGAAACTCAGTGGTGCAGGCTCGGAGGACTCTGTGTGAGATGGCCGTCTGGAGAAATCGACGGGACCGCGGTGATCATCACTTTGCTCCGCAACGACTTCTTCACCGTGACGATGCGAACGCTGAGGACCGGCAGCCGTGGCTGGTATTTCTGTACCAAGGGAGCTCTGAGGATGCCTGTGCACATCACTGTTGAGCAGAGGCCTCCTACGAGTGAGCGCAGCACTTTGCGTTAAACAGACGAATGGAAATGAACCTTTTGCACGAAAACCCCGGGCAACCTGCGGTATTATTCTTGCAGAACCGAGAATGGTTACCGTCTTGTCACCCACCACGTCTGAACGTGTGAAACCGACCTCCGCTTCTGCAGCCAGTGAAGTGCCAACAACAAAAGGTGACAAAAGGTGAGCGTCTGTCGTGTGACAACAGATGCATTGTGTCGGTTGATACCTCCTGTTCTAAAGGCTACAAGAGAGCTTCAGGGGAGAATGTAAATCAATGTAGAACAGGCGTTTGTGCTTGTGTTGCCCTCCCTTGACATTGAATTAGTCAATTTATATTCACAAACCTCAGCATGTAATCAACCCAGTTCAAATTTAAAGTATTTCATGTGATATAAAAGGGATAGGAGGCTTTTGCTAATGATAATCACCCCAACCTGCCCCCTATGGATCGACTGAGCTCCTTGCAAGGCTTCCGTTAGTTCTTTTCTCTGGTCGCACAAGAGCTTGGCTGCACATTACTGCCTCTACAGGTCACCGGTGGTATTGCTTTGTGTGATACACGAGTAAGATACAGAGAAAAAAGCCAAATCACACAGTAATGATGGCAGAAGACTTTATTTGGATTTGTTTGTGGAGATAGCATCAATCATATTTGGGCCTTAAGTCTCATCTGTCAATAAGAACAAATATAGAAGTCGCACTAATGCAGTAACTGCTTTGCTGCTTTTTCATAAAAGTCAGTATAACCCTTAACGCTGCAGGACTTTAACCCTCAACATGTATTTACTTCTGTAGTGCGACCTCCAGTGACTCACCGAGCAGCATCATCATCATCATCATCGTCACTGTGAGTCTGGTCTTCATTGTGATGGTGACCATCGTCATCTTGCTTGTGTTGAAAACGTGCAGTAAGTTTCCTCTCGTTAATTCAGTTTAAAAAAGAAAAAGGGTGCAGCTTTGTGGTCGTGACACAGTTTAACCACCAAGTTTTCTTTCATATTCAGAGAAGATCCGGACGTTACCGGCTACAACGGTAAGAAAAGACGTCCTCTTTTATCATTTTAACATCTTTTATCATGTTCACAACAAATGTTAGGAAAGGAAGAAGGAAGGCAGCAAACCTTACAAGAGCTTTCTTCATAAAATCAGACTAATATACTGGAACATTTAGCAAATATCAATATGAAAAAATATATCTATATATGTGCTTGATTTCCATCATTTAAATGTCGGGATCACCTTGTTATAATTTTACTTTAGTGTTGCGTATACTGAATTTTACTGCAGAGGAGGTTTATTATTTATTCTTGAATGATTTTTCAAATCAATTCTAAAAGTCTTTATACCGTACAGTAAAATGTTCAAATGTATACATGTAAATTTAGCATTAAATTGAATTATTCCAATAAAATGAACTAAAATAGAAACGGAAATAAATTCAAATGGTGAAATGAATTTTTGTGCAAAATAAAAATAAAAAAAAAAAAAAAACTTTATATGACGACCACCATTAAATGCCATATCCATAAAACCTAAAATGGCAAATCTATCTTGGAGGGGCATTTCAAGACTTTGACTTGGTCTCTGTCTCTGGTTACGTGATATTTGATTGTTCGCCGAGTCGTTCTCGTGATCTCCACCCGTGTTTGTCTTCTCCGTCACAGGCTGCAGGAGAAGAAACGTACAGCGAGGTCACGTACACAAGGAATTCCCACGGCGAGTCGATTGTGAGTGGAATGGATTATTGTTAAAATGCCCAAAAATACATCGGTGGACAGAGATTCCAATCCTCCATTTGTACTTTTTTTTTTTTTTTTCAAACATGTAGAGAGTCCCTGCTTCAAACGATACACATGCCACATACAGCACATTGGCGACCCAGAAATAACTAAAAGGTAACCGCTGAAATGTATAGAATGTGACCTGATGTGTCAAACGTGGATTCTTCAGTGAGTTATTTCTGTTCTCCACCAGGTTGAATCAGGATACGAGAAGCACCTATCCAGACGTCACCGCTCACTTTCTCTGTTTTGTTTAGTTGTTGTTTTTTTTTTACATATGTACAGTGTTTCTTTGTCTCAGAGTTTTAAAGTAGGTCATCTACTGTGCTTTATTTTCCATGCTGAGGTTGAGCTCGTTCCCCAGTGCTCTGTCTATAACCAATAAAGGATGCGGCGAGAACGGCAGCCGGTTAGCAACAAGCGCGGCCCAGATAAGCCGCAACTTTGATGTCACGTGTGTGCGTGTGCCTTTGTGTTGCGTTCAGGTACAGTGGAGATGTAGTGAGTCATTGTGAAAAAGCCTCCGAAGGTATAAATGGCAGAAGACGCACGGCGTTTCATTTCTTCTCCCGTTCAGCGGTTATCAGACGATCACCTGACGAATAAACAAGTCACAACCGACTGAAGCGGAACGTCACACTCACAAAGATGATACCAAAGACAACGCAGTCATATCATGGAATGTAGCTTAAACTTGTAATATAGCGGAACATAAATAGCTCATCATGGTGTGCCCTAAAGGTATTTTTTTTTCTTGACTTCAGAAAGACTTTCTACGCTTGTATTCACGTTATAGACTGCCAATGGTTTTGCGAGCTCATTTATCAATGGCTCTTTTTGTGTGGCGTTCCACAGGGATCTATACTCGGACCATTTGTATTCAGCTTGTACGTTCACAATCTGAATCCGTCTATGTTGACTTCAGGCTGGATGCTCACAGCAAACTGAGTGACAAGCTGCCCTGCATGCTTCAAATACATATGAAGCTGGGATACGGTTCAATTTTTGTTCGTACAAGACTTGTTTAAAAAACATTTCTGATTGTGCGTCAAATCAAATCTATTATTTAACTTTATCTTACATCTTCTTCCCATCACAGAACCTTATCCTAGAACTGAACAGTGCATTACGTCATTGCAGTTCATTAAAAAATAAACCCAGATTTATAACCAATAAATATTTTCTCTATAGTGGAGCCTACTGGGAACAAACTTGGAAAAAAATAATAATAATAGAGGATTGTAATTGTGCATTCATTCAGATTGGAACTTACCAGTTTGGAAGGTTGGTCTCATTTGTAGCTTAATAAATGCTCTATAATTCTTTTATAATTGCCAATGGGTGTATGTGCTTATATGTGTATAAGTGTGTCTGTTTTCTTCATGAAGTATTATTACTCAGTATTTTAACACATTTGTTAAAGTCGTTTCCCAATATACAGCACTTTTGACTTTACACATGTTCTATATAATAAACTAATTGTTTAAAATATGGGTTAAGCATTATTACTCAATATTTTATTCCATTTGATAAAGTTGCGACTCACAGTACAGTACTTGGTTAATCTGTCATTTGTCTTCGCATATGCTCCATAAATAAACGGGCATTTATTAAATGAAGTCAGTAAAACTAATAATTATTATTAACTATTGGACCTTTTCACCTTTAATGACCTTTTCAGCATGGTGCTGCATTCACAGTACTTGGAAGATAAAAATTAACCGGTTCGAATCCAATTTAAACCGGAAATTATATATTTTTTTTTACATTTCATGCAGGGATTATACTTTTTTTTATAAAGCATTTAGTGGTTTATAGCAACTAAAACAATTCCATGTCATACCGTAGTAAATACTACGAGCAGAGGGGAGAACTGGAGTTTCCTATCGCCTCTATGACACGTGAATGCAGCGTCTCCTCAGCTCGCGTCCGGCAACAACGGGAATATCTTATAAGTTTCGTTTCTCGTCAAACGTTGAAACTCTGAATGAGATACGGCCGTTTTGCAAATCGGGTACACCAGTGCTGCCTCTCTGGGAGTTTTTTCTCTCTCTATCCTTTAACGACGCGTCTATAGAGAGCGAAAATATCCCACAAACCGGAGTGATGTTTGCTAACGTTAGCAACCGGAGCCGCGGTAGTTAAGGGCTGACCTGCAGCCGTTATGTCTTCAGGAGCAGAGGAGGAAATATAGTGACTCACACACCAGACATCGACCTGGCACGGCTGCTTTCCTCTGCGAACAGGTAGCTGCACGCCCTCCCTCCCTCCACCCACCTCAAGTCATCTTGCCTGTTAGCACCTGTCAGGAAAGTCCCAGAGCATCGATACACACCATCGTCTGATACATGTATCGCGAAAGAAATGTACATATTGTGAGAGAATTGCAATATGTCTCCGAGATCAGACGGGTCCCAACCGCCGGAAGTGACAAAAGAATATTGTCAAGGGGCCAAAAGAGAAAGAGCACAGTCAACACGTATTCAACAAATCTGTGTTGTACCTGCGACGTGAGATGAGCAGACCGATTCAGACCCTATTGTGCATTAAATATAACACAATAAATGTAAAACTATTGATGTATTTTGGGTGTCTGTTTACACGACAACATTTAACATTCTGTTAAAAGGAGTACGTTTACGCTGACAACAATGTAGTTACTATGCCCGGCCACGGGGGGGCGCTGTTGCTTGTTTTTTGTAATGAAACCACACAGAGAACAATCCACTATAAAAGGGAATCCAACATGCGTATGGACTGATGAGGAATTAAATGCTGTCAGGGATGAGTCTCAACTATAAAACTACTGATATGGATGATAAAACTATAATACAGGCCCCGAGTCATACCACTATGATTGTTTACAAGTGCATGAGAAGGGAGGAGGAAGGGGGAGGGGCCTCCGGCAATGGTGCTAGCAGTCACTGAGAATGGCTCCAATTAGCTTATGACAATGTTTTACCCTATAATAAATAACGTGTCAAGAAGTTCTCATTTTATTTATTTTGTGGAATCCGAGATATCACACAGCGCACTATTGGCATCAGTGTTTTTACCCTTGCCACATTGCAGCCAATCGCCAGCAGGTCTGACAAAACTTGATCAACTTCTGGCACCAAAGTACAGGACTGGCTTTCGATACTAGGTTGTATGATAGAATTGAAGTTGAGACCAAACTCAAAATGAATTTGACATTTTAATCTTGAAGAACAAAGGTAGTGAGGTTCTCCAGAAACGTTTCCTGCTTGGGGTTGGACGATTCAGTTAAAGGTCAAAGTTCACAGAGATTTTGACCCTTCGTGGTTCCCCTCTGTTGGAACAAGTCAACGTGACCTCGACATAAGGTCACATGTCGATTTACACGCCTCCTGAGGTGAACCAGCTGAAAGCAGGAATGTGAAACTCGGACTGTGTGTACAGTGACGTCACTGTTACTCTTTGCTTTCTTCTGTGTGCCGGCCCAGGCGTTACCATTTCCAAGAATGTGAGAGTGATGCCAGGCCCACAATCAGCTGTTCACTTGGCCGAGTCTGGCTTTCGGTTTTGTTTCTCCTGCACTTGGCTCACAGGAGGAGGAGGGAGGAGGGAGGAGGAGGGAGGGGCGTTATATAAGCTGGAACAGGAACTGTTCATGTTCATGTCCAGGAGCTTTATGATGGAGGAGGATAGCACATCTTTTGTTTGGCCGGAGACGGTAACGTTTCCTACTTTTTCTTGTTGTTCAGCTGTGTGAGTGTAACTTAATCTCACGATGTGTTTGCCTGTGTGGCTTCTGAAGAATTGATTGCCTTCATCAGCTGTTTGTTTGTCGAGTTAGAGATGAAAATGTTGTCACTGAGCAGGTTTTTGGGACTTTTTTTGATCATAATGTTAAGTATCAAAACTCCTCAGCTTTATGAAACAGAGGTGTCAATGTGGTTTTCTAAACAAGCAAGACAAACTAGTTTTAAAAGCTCATATCGGATTAGATTAGATCATGTAAGTATCTCTTTGTATTTTGGTTTCAGCCCATTTGAAAGGGCGTTAATACTATTTTTTGACTGAACGCGTCGTTGACGATGAGATTCCTGGAAACTTTGGTCTCATCTGTCTAAAAACAGATAAATAAGATAAAACAGGACAAACTAAACTATTAATACTTGATGAATCCACTTGGGGAAATTCCTTTTTCTGCATTCAGCAGGGAGCTGAAGGGGGTCAGGGGTCTTGCTCGGGGATCCACAGTGGTGACCTGTCCCTTGTGGGAATTGAACCCGCGAACAGCCGATTCCAAATCCACTTCTCTCGCCCCCTGGCTAAAACTCCTCAAAAAATAATAGTAATACAGGAAAAAGTGGTCAAACTGAAATGATTACAATTGCTTTTTTTTGTCATAAAAAGGGGGAAAAACAAGAAAAGAAAGAGGAAAAATAGGGAAAGAAAACTGTAACGATACCTGAGGCCCGCTTTAAGTTTCGCACGAAAAACTTTGGTTGCATTTTGGGTGACAATGGTGCTCTGAGCCACTGACAATGCAAAATCCATGAAGAAAAAACAGGAAAACCTCTCTAAAAGATAAATGTAGAATAAAATATATCTGACTTGAGCTATGAAACTTCATGAATGCAATTTTTTAGATTTTTTTTTTTTCTTATTTGGAGCTACTTTGCATGTTCTGCAGCTCCTGACAAAATAGGTCAAATAAAAGGCTTTAAATATAGAAATACGAAACGATCAAAGGACATACTGGACATGAAACTACTGAAAACTACACGTTAAATCTCCTAACATCAGTTCACTATTAAAAGAGAGGAAGCTTTAACAGACATGAAATAAGAAAAAGGGCAAGAATCTGCTGAAAAAGTCCACTTAGCATGGACACGTAGTATTGATATGATTATTTAATCATCGAGACCTTTTAATAATTGAATATATTTGAAGCCCAATGGAGACCAATGAAAATGATTAAATATATCGGGCTGGGTGTTGAAGTCATTCAGTTCATATAATTAACTCCAGGAAGAAAAAACAGATTAAATCATCTTTTATTCTTACATTCTGATGCAAAAAGTTCCTCAGTTCACCGGAGAAACGTCCTTATAGTTCCCATCACGCTGATCGTAGCTGCGCAGGAGACTTTACCGCCCGTTGTTCGGCGTCTGCTTTGAAGTGTTTATACAATAATCTTTTTTATTTTGTTTCCCCCTCGCAGTTAGACATGAAGAAGTTTCGGAAAAATATCGTGGCCCTGGTGAAGGAGAACCCGGCTGGGATCCCACTAAAAAGGCTGTCGACGTATTACAACCAGAAGTACCATGAGAACCTGATCTTGTCAGATCTGGGCTTCACTTCCATATCCAGCCTGGTGGCTTCTCTGCACAAGGAGCTGGTCGTGGAAGGGCAGCTGGTGTTCCACAGAGAGCATCGCGCTGAGGGTGAGGCCAGGGAGGAGCGTGGAGCGGGACCAACAACTGAGGATGGAATGAAGGCAAAATGTCCAAAAGTCAGAGCGCAAAAGCCAGACCAGGTTCTGAGAAACATTGTGCAAATGCTGAAACAACATCCCGGTGGGATTCTTCTGCCTAAAGTGGCCATAGTCTACAGCCAGACCTACCGCCAGAACCTGACCGTGTCCTCTCTGGGCTTCACGACCATGGCCGATTTGATTGAATTCCTGAAGGACGATCTCGTGGTGAGTGGAGATCTGGTTTTCCACAAGCGTCACGTGGCTCGGGATCAACGTGACAACACAGTGCCAACAGAGGCTTCCACGTTAAACAGGCCACACAAGCCACAAACACCGCCACCCCTCTTTGGTGCAAGCAACCTGGTCCTGAATCTCGGCGAGACTCCTTTGATGTCCGCTCCCACTGTATTCCCACTGGCACCGGCCTCCAAGCCAATTAAGACAATCTCCGAAGTTGAGCTGCACAAGCGAGTCTTAAAGGTGAGTGAACTGCTGGGGGGGAGGGGGGGGGTCAAGAGCCTTGCTCAGGGAACCACAGTGGGAACCTGTTGGCAGTAGGATTGAAACCGGCAAACCGTGTGAACCCAAAACTGCTTCTCTAAACTGTCCGCCTCCTTTTAATGCTAAAAGTTGACGTCTTCCAGGTAATAAAGATGAACCAGCTCACTGACCCTTCAATGGATCAACTGCAAACCCTCTACCTGAGGCAGTTTGGGGAGACGTTCCCTCTGCAGCAGTACATGTCTCTGTACGACAACCTGGAGGCCAAGAACCTGAACTCGGAGCCCAAAGTGGCAGCAGAAGCCATGGCAGAAGCTGCATGTCCGGTGCCTGCAGGTAAGCAAGTGCAGTGGCTCCCATTATTTCAGGAAACGATTGTCCTTGAGCCTTCAGTAACGGTGTCTTTCACAGCAACAAAGAATCCAAGGGCAGAGAAGCAGGTAAAAGCTGGACCCGTCTTCCTCGATGACGCTGACTTCCCAGCACTGGGGGAAAATCGAGTTGTGGCCGCGGAGAAGAAGACCAAAGTGAAAGAACAAAAAGAATCCTCCGTCCCGGTCTTCAGGGACGCTTATCACGCCCAGCTGAGAGAGGTCCACGGGGGTAACTTGAGGGCAGTGGAAGCCGTGGAGGACGAGGAGAGAAGGGGACTGAGACGGGCGAGGAACTGGGTGGATATGGATTTGATTAACAGTCTGATGGAGGGCATGATTCGAGAGATCGCTGCCGAGGGAGAGCTGGTCACAGAGCAGAAGGTGAGGAATGTCATCAACGAGAAGAGATTGAGTGGTAGGATTTATGAGTGTTGATCGGGATTATAATACTACCTTACCAGAGAAGATGGTTGTTGTTTTGTTTTTTCCAATATCAAGAATGTTTCGTCTTCTCACTGACATCCACCACTGTATCCAGGTGATATCCCGGGTGTGCAGGCACAACCCCTCTTTGGATCCAGGATTGCTCAAACCCAAGACCTGTCCAGCTCTCAAAAACCTTCAGTACACCATGAGAGAGATCAACATCTTCATCGAGGTGAACATGAACACCGAACGACTGACTTGATCCGACAGAATGCCAGCTGACCACATGATGGACTGTTTTTTTTTTCTCCCCTTTTCTAATCAGTGCACTGAATCAGTGATGTCCATCTGCACTCTGTACGAGCTCGGCCAGTTGCTGGCGGGACTGAAGGACAAGAAGCGCTACGAGGAGCTGAACCTGGGTCCTCTCTGCAAACTCCCCAAAGTCCACCGCATGTTCAAGATCGACTGCAACACGAAGGACGATGACATCCACCAGGTCGAGACCGTAGACATATTGAAGGTACAGCTTGGTTTTTCAATACTTGAGCGATGCGTTTCCCCTCTTGAAACGTCGGCGTGTAAACAAGGCGACGGGCTTTCGTGGAGCTTGGACTCGGTAAACGAAGGACTTAAATGCCTCTCTTCTGCTCCTCTGGTTTAGCAACTCCGCAATTTCCGGAGGAAGAACTCCCATATACGGGTCGACCTGGCCGAGTTCATGAAGCACCTCGCTGACCACTACGACTGCGACTCTCCCTACGAGCTGGGCATCAGGATACAAGGCGTGGCGCTGCCGATATCGGTATAACATGTGACGTTTGGGTACACTCCATGAAGACATGTTTTATTTTTTTGTCTCCGAAAGGTTAAAGACCAAAACGGAAGCGTTGCGTCCATTTGTTTGTTAGCGACATCCGCCCAGTTCATTTATGGGATTCCTTTACATTTGGCATTTATTCATTTTAATTCGAAGGCAAGCTGATTAGATTTTCAAACATCAGACTCAGGTTTGACACTCCCCAAGACTTTTTTGAATTTCCTCATTAATTTGAGGGAAAAAACCCATTTTTTTGAGAACATACCTTTGACATGTTGGTAAAGCACGCCAAAGGTATGTTTTGAAAACCCAAGAAAAAAAAAGCCAAGCACAGAGATAGGGTGGTTCGTGCGCCAACTTTCTGTTCCGACCCTCAGTCTGGACATTTGACCGTTCATTTCAGACCTTGGGTAAGGTGACCCGCGGCGAGCAAGCCATCTTGGAGGCCGCCAGGGAGAAGATCCTCTTAGAGCTGCAGGAGGAGACGGAGGACAGGCTGAGGAAGCTGAAAAAGAACATCCTGGACCCGCCGCAGAACGCCGCCTCCTTCTCTGCCCCCCGCGGCAGCCAGGAGCTCAGGAAGAAGTACGCCTCCATGACGGCGTCGGAGGTGGTGATGGAGGTGTTCAAGAACACGGAGCGCTTGTACAGCCCCAAGAAGTTCAAGGTGGGTGCCTGACATCACCAAGTAGCTCTCATGCCCGAACCGACCTGCACAGTGTGGGAATCTGATATCATTTTTTATTAAAAAGAAAAAATAAATAAATATTGGGTGAGATTAGTGAGCCGTCAAGGACTCTGCAGTTCTGAACCCATTAATGAAACGTCACTCCTCAAAACTCTCTCTCGAAGAATAAACTGATGAATGCTGACTATGGACATTAAAGGAGGAACAAAACTCGCCTAAGTAACAAAAAAAAACTCAGAAACCAGGCTGTGCTGCATGACCAAGGTCCAAATTTGCAAAAATAGACAAAGTAAAATCATTTTTTTGTGTGTTTTCCAGTTAACCTGTAGTGCATTTGTAATAAACAAGCTGGATAATAGTGTTGATAAAACACTGTGATGGGCTTGATCGGTGTTGGCAGCATTACAAAGGTCTTTTTTTTTTTTTTTCTTTCTGTTTGTTCCCCCATCCAGCACGTCAAGAACTTCCTGGCTGAGGTTTCAGATGACCGACTGTCGAAGGCCCTGTTTCAGCTGGGAATCTGCGGAGGCTCCCTGGCCACCCCACAGGACCTGGCGCTCAAAGAAAAGACCCCCAAAGGCACGGAGCAGACTAAAGCCGAGGACAAATGTGCCTTGTTGCTCCCCAGTGAAGGTGCCAATGCTTTTTAACACACATGTTGTCGCTGTTTATCCCAGAGTTCTCCAACCTCCTCATGCAATTTGTCTGGAGCAGAAAAAAATTGCTTATTATCTGAACTGACGATAGAATTTCCCATGTGAACCATTTTATTCATCTTGACTATTTTAGCTGTTTATAGCCATCCTTTGTTTGTTTTTCTCAAATAAACCTGCGCTAGGTATATTAGTCATTGTGGATTTAATGTTTTTTTTTTCCGTACAATTCATTTTTTTAAAACCTTTCTAGCAATTCCAGCTCTCCGCGCTGTTTGACCTCCTTTTTAGACGTTTTTGGCCTCGTGATTAGATGGATTCTAAAAAAATCGCTGTGGAAAAACAAATCATTTGAGCCACAGGTTGAAGACCCCCGGACTGTCCCGCGTCGTCTGACAGTCGTCTCCCTCTTTTCTCTTAGCCAAAGTGAAGCAGTTCCTGAAAGACAGCTTGTCCGTCCAGAACTCGACCATCACCCTGGCTCACATCGCATCACTGGAGAAGAAAGTGGCCAAACAATTCCACGTCAAAGACTTCGTCTCTTTAGAGAAAGGCAGCTTTCTCGAGTTCCTGGTGAAACACATTCAGGTGGGACTTGTTTTTTTTTTTTTTTCCTTTTTTTTTTCTCCAAAGCTTACTGATGTTTCCACGATGATGACGTAACCATCGGCATGTTGGTTTGCGACGTGCAGCTCCTTCAGGACTCGCTGGGCTCTGCTTTGATTCTGGGCGGCAGTGGGGCACAGCTCTCCGGCACCGGGTTCAAGCCCACCAGGCAGGACGTGTTCGAGTTCATCAAGCAGTGCGGGGACCTGACCTCCACTGATCCAGACGAGGTGAGGCACATAGCGGTCTTAAATGACTGTTCTTGCAACACAATCGCTCAGTGTGCTGCTTTTAAATTGCCTGTAGGAGATTAATAATAATAATAAAAAAATTTTTTTGACCTAACTTGACTAAAAATCACGTCACATGTATGACAAAGATTTAAAGTTGCAACACAAGGACTAAAAGAACCACAATTATTCCTAAATGTCAATACTGAAAAGCTAAAAGTTCCATCACGAATGCTAAAAGTTAGTACAGAAATGCTAAAAGTCACTACACAGATGTGAAAAATCCCTCTTCACCAACAAGAATGCCACAAATACAAATTCAGACGCTGCAACATAAATGCTGTGTGTTTATTTGCACGTTGTGTCTTTGGAGTTTGTGAAAGTCTCAGCCTGGAAGCAGCACTGATGCGTCCCACTCTGCCTCTCTCTCTCTCTCTCTCTCTCTCTCTCTCTCTCTCTCTCTCTCTCTCGCTCTCTCTCTCTCTCTCGCTCTCTCTCTCTCTCTCTCTCTCTCTCTCCCTCAGCTGTTCCACGTGGAGTCGGCGCTGAGGTCCCACTACCAGGTCCGGGACAGTCGTGACCTGGGCTACGGCACCCTGCACATGCTGGCCAGCCTGGTGCAGCGCCAGAGAGGACTGTCCGGGGGCGGGTTCAGCCCCGTGTTGTACGAGTCGGCCATGTTTGCCAAGCACAGCAAATCTAGGTGTGGGGAGGGGGGGGGAGTCCGAAAGAAGACGGGAGTTAAAAGATGCCAAGTGTACCGCCATGTTCTAGGTTCGTCTTCATTTGTGTGTCTTTGCAGCAGTTGTGAAGGTCGAAGCGAGTCGGTGGGACACCTGGGTGAAGTGACCAAGGCTCAGGCCCTCGCCTCCCTCCTGTCCTGCCCCCTGCTGGAGGACTTGAACGAGTGGAGCCAGTGGGAGCTGATCTTCAAGCCGCTGCACGGCAGCCTCAAAGAGTTCATTGAGAGGAGTGCAGGTACCCTCCCAAACCACAGTGGGGCGTCCTACACCCACTTTGGGCTTGTAACGCCTCAGTCATGAGCCGTTTCTCACAGAGTTCACCCTACGTACTTTGTGTCCCCAGAGACTTGCACCGGAAAGTTGAATTATCATTACCATATTATCAAATGTTCATTACGTTGAATAATCTGAATCCACCTTGGTGATCAGTTGCATAAACACAGACTGTCTAAAAGGAACTTGGATGAAAATCTGGATACAGTTTCATGTCAATTCATGAATTAATATTATATTTATACATAAATACCAAATAATGTAAAAAAAATAAACTGTTGATCCACGTGCTCCACTTTGTCACGCGTCATCACAACACTGATATTTGATGGATATTTCTCGTTGTGTGTTTACACAGACAACACGGGCCTGGCGGCGTTAGAAGTGACCCCGGGTTCGCTGCTCCGGATCACCACACACACCGGCGACAAGCACTTCTCCAGAGCCGCCGAGGCCCTGGACCCCGTCGGCGCCGCCGGGCACCTCGTGTCGGTGGCGGTGGCCGACGGCATCGACAACGCTCCCACGGCCCTGCTGGCCAATCACATGGAGAGGTCTTTGGCGGCGGCCGTGGCGAACGACGGTCGAGGCGAAGGTTCGTAAGGCATCATCACGCAGAAAAGGAAAAACCGTCGCAACAAGAGATTCATCTCGAATGTCCGCGCGCCCGGAAAAGTCGGGTTTTTTTCGCCGTCTGTGCCGAAAATAAGCGGCTGTGTTCTTTCAGATTCGTCCCCGGCTGACGACGACGTGTTGTGTTACGGCACAGTGGCCAAATTCCTTCTGGCGTGTCTGACACGGATCCCCGCCAGAACATGCCAGGCTCTTCTGCGGCAGGTCGGTCTCACCGGATTAACCACGTAGATTGGAGAAGCCGCTCAATTGTCGGTGGATTTCTGGAGAGACGCTACGGCTGGAGTTAATTTCGGTGGACAGATGGTGAAAGCAGGAGTGGATATTGCAAATTTGTCCTCAGGCTACGTACTTAGGGGAGGGGGGGGAAAAAAAGGCTTAATTTGAGAGAAATCCAAGGTCTGGTATTGCAGGAGCGCCCGAGTCAACTTTTAAAGTCAGAAAATGAAAGTGTGCAGCGTAGGGATATTGAGGTTCCTGCGAGATACTCGGAGTGTGTAATGAGGAACCGCTCTTCTCATGCGAGCAGCTGCAGGTGCACGGCTTTGAGCAAACAAACATAGAAACTTCGACAACATTTCAGCGTCTCCTTGACCAAGTGAGTGGGCAGCGAGCGCCGGCGAATCTAATCCGCGCCGCTAAATTGCTGAGGAGGTGGCGGTGGTTGTCTGCCACGCAGTTGCCATGCCGACCGATGACTTGCACACAGCAGTTTTTTTTCCGTCTCGGTGCAAGTTGTGGGCCCGCCGGCGCCTGTACTAAAGCACCAGACGCACAGAAGTGAAATGGCTCCACACTTTCTGACTCTGAATGTGACCGGCAGGTGTTCCTGGAGCCGTTCTCCCGGGTGGTGGGCCAGGCGGTGTCGAAGGGGGTCCTGATCGCCACGGCCCAGTCCGACCCCAAGCACCTAAACTGCCTGCACCGCCTCGGCCTCCTCATGGGGATCACCGACTGGGTCAAAGACTACCAGAAGAAGCTGGACCCGGAGAGGAGACACAACTACGACACGTACTGCTCGCCCCGGGAGCAGGAGAAGGTCAGAATCCAAGTTAGAAGGAAGCATCAACTTCCACTTTCACTCTCTTTGAGTTCATCACACCAGTTGAGCCAAGTTGTCCTCTCGACCTCTGATTGACCTCGCCGTCGGGATTTCAGTCTAACTTGCCAGATTCCGCGAGCAGCAGCCAATCCGCCCTGAACGCGAGCGAAGACGAATTCCCGGAGGAGAGCATCATGGACGACAGCGCCGCGTCCTCGCAGCTCGACCAGAGCGCACAGCGAGGTGAGTCCCACCACGCCGAGCACGGAGCGTCGTCCTCCTTCCTCCTTTGCTCAATGTCTTTTCGACTCGCAGTCGACGTGGAGCAGGACGTGGAGGTCGAAGAGGAGGAGGAAGACGACGAGGAGCTGTACGAGCTGGTCGCACCGGCGAACGGCGCGACGTCGGATATGAGCAGTGACGCTGACGGAGTGGAGGAGGAGGAGGAGGAGGAGGAGAGCGCGGAGGAGTCCGACGGCGATGAAAAGGACGCGTCTGTGGATCCCCACAGAGCCATCATCGAGGACATCAGGTTCGTTCCTCCTGACCGCGTCGGTTCAAAGTCTCGCTCGGCTCCAGGGTCTGAACCTCGCGTCTCGTTACTTCCCGACAGGAAGAGCGAGTTCGGCATCGGAGTGGAGTTGACCGCCGAAGGCCAGAAGCTGATGCACGTCCACCAGGAGAGGCTGGGCCGCAGCTTGGATCGTCTGTCCACCGAGCTCTACAGCAAAGAAACGCACTTCGTCCTGGAACTCATCCAGGTGAAGCGCAGACACTTTAAAACGCAGACATTTTTTTTTCAAGTTTTGGGAGAGCTGAAACTTTTTTTTTTTTTAATAGTGTTGAATCTCCTTTGAGGTTCATATAAAAAAAAAAACTAATACCTGGTTTAGTTTCTCTTGAAACACACATCTGATTGGCACAAAGAAATTATTAGGAGAAGCTTGCCAAGCCTCAGTCACTTCCCATGCTGGCCCATCAGTCCCTTTTGTAATTGGACACCAGCCTCACGGTCTCTCATCAGGTGCAGTTTTACCAAGAAGCAGGAGATCGCATTATGAAGTTTAACAGAAACCTGAGAGATTCTCTCAAACACAAAAGGAAGAAGGCCACGATACATGAATCAATGAAGGTTTAATTTCCACATGGATTCAATTCAATTTGATTTCTTTTGCCAAATACAACATCGCAGTATTTTACCAGAGAAAAACCTTAGAATTCCACATGAGCAGGTATGAAATGAGAGGGGAAAAAAACTCCCTTTTGACAGGAAGAACCCTGCGAGAACCAGACTCAGAGGAAGTCTCCAGACTTTCTACGGTCGCAAGAAGAGAAAAAACAGATCGAACTGTGACTTGTGTTTGTTCAGAACGCCGACGACAACAGTTACCCGTCGGAGGCCGGCGTCGTCCCGGCGCTGGCCTTCGTGGTGGAGAAAGACTGCATCACCGTGCTCAACAACGAGACGGGCTTCCAGGAGAGGAACATCAGGGCCGTCTGCGACGTGGGCCGCAGCACCAAGGGCAAACACAAATACGGATACATAGGTAACCACGCGAACGAAAAGCGTTTCCCTCTGCAGAAGCTCCGACGCGCTCTGGGCCGTCCCTGACCGTGGCGGTTGTGCTCACCGTAGGGCAAAAGGGCATCGGCTTCAAGTCCGTGTTCAAGGTCACCGACTGTCCCGAGATCCATTCCAACGGCTTCCACCTGCGCTTCGACAAGACCTGCGGCCCGATGGGATACATCCTCCCCCACTGGAGCGAGGACGAGAGGCCGCTGGGCGCACAGCTGGAGGGCATGAGTCCGCACAGGTCAGACCACCGAGTGGCCGAGAAGCAGAAACCACAGCAGTTCTAGAACTCCAGTCGTCCAAACTTTACTGTCGACACAGATTATCTGCATTCAGAGAGCAAAGTGGGACCTGAGCATGACTCCAACGTCCTCTGCTCACTCTATTTTGGAGCAACGTGCTTTAGATTTTGGGGCTTAAAATCAAGTGTTGATTATGTTGAAAAACTTCTCATCAGAGACTCTTAATCACATGCTTTGAGATGAGCGGCGTCACACAAATGCAAAAATAAAACTCCAATATGTCAGAGTGTCTATTCCAGCCCGCAGAATGACAAGAGTATGAAATCCTCTGCTATTTCGGATTCATTCATGAGTATTAGCAAGCATCGCAACCTGACTCAGACCTCACTGAGAAATAATGAAATAACAGCATTGGAGGAATACTGTTGGTGTGAATTTGTAAAAAAAAAAATAGGCTTGGTTAGATGTATTTTACACCAGCTGGCATTACTGGGAACGACTTTGGAGAGACGAGATTTCACTTATTTTTATTTGCAATGTTCCGTTTGTTTAAAAAAAAAAAAATCCTCCTCCAATTAAAAGGTTTGGGCTTATTGTCGATTGAACTCTTCAGTGTTTTGGACTTTTCCTTTTGTGGATCATGAAGAATGTTTGAATTGATGGCAGTGGACTCAGAAGTAACGAAGTCTCCCCTCATCAGCTGGACCACTAAGATCAGCCTGCCGCTGCGCCCCGAGGGCCAGCAGACCAGGAACCTCTTCCATGACGTGCACCCCTCCCTGCTGCTCTTCCTGCACCGCCTGCGCTCCATCACCATCTGCAACCAGGTGAGGACCAGTCAGGGTGGGACAGTAAGATGTGATGCTAAACCTTTTTTTAGGACCAAAAGAGCCGTTTTTCATGATTTGCTACCAAACTGAGGTTGATTTTGTGACGTGTCAAAGCGACAGTGCGGACATGTTGTATTACATTTTTATCTTTTGTATCATTTATTTTAGAGATTGTTCATCTTTATTTCATAGATTTTCCAATTTTAGCCATTTTATGCGTCTTGGTTATTTTAGCCTTTTTTAGCGATTTAGCTGTTTAAACCCGCTTTGTGTTTCCTCATGGTTATAGATACTGGCTTTTTTGTATTTAATTTTTTTGGCTTCTTTATATTCCTTTTTTCTTTTCCCATGCATTTATTTGTTTTTCCTTTGTTTTCTTTTCCTGGTAAAAAAAATATCTGTTCTATCAGATGAAATCTTTTAAGTTGGACCATATTTCCTGAAATGTATTTGGTGTGTGTTTTAGCTATTTCAGCCTGGCTGTTTAAAAAAAAAAAAATAATAATAATTTTACTTAGCTGTTTTTATTAGGCCATCCAGAAAAATTAGGATAAAATGTTATATCCATAGAATTTTCGGGGCACTTCTGGGAGCTAGTAGAGAGCAGCCACCTGTGGCGGGTTGATGACCCGTGCCCTAAACCACATGTTCCTCCCTGCAGAGCGAGAAGCGTCTGGTGACGATGACCCGTAAAGACCTGAGTCACAACGTCCTGGAGGTGGAGCACACGGACGGCGTGGAGCGCTGGCTGGTGGTGAAAAGCACACTGCGGCCCACCGCAGCCAAGGTGATCCATCTCGCGGCGTCCGATCCCGCCCGACATCGGCGTTCCAGAAAAAAAAAGCCCCGCCGTCCTGAAGTGACTTCCACATTCCCTTCAGCTCTTTTCCTCCCTCAGCCTCCCAGAGGCAGCCGCTCGTTACCTGCAGGCACGTTTACGTAACAGAGCGAACGAAGCCTGAGCGAGAGCGGAACATTTTTTTTTTTTCCCGAGAAGTTCAGCGCGCCGTTCTTTTCTCCTGACAGCCTCACTCTTCACAGACGCTCAGATCAATATCTGTTTCCAAATGTGTGTGCGGCGCCGCTGTGACATTGATTTGTTCCCCCGTCCTCCTTCAGACCAAAGAGGACGTGGAGTCGACCGAGCTCGCTCTGGCGTTTCAGCTCGGCGGCGAAATCGCAGGCAGCGACGCGGCCTGTCAGCCTCAGAAGCAGCCCGTCTTCGCCTACCTGCCCCTGCGCAGCTTCGGCTTCCGCTTCATCATCCAGGGTGAGAACAAACACTTCAGATGCTCCGGGCGGGCGGAGTCGAAGTGCGGTTGCTAACGAGAGCTCCGTGTCCTCTCCAGCCGACTTCGACATCCCGTCGTCCCGGGAGGACGTCGACAGAGACAGCTCGTGGAACCAGTGGCTTCGCTCTGAAATACCAAAGCTCTTCCTCCAGGCCATGGATGTGTTTACAGTAAGACTCTTATATATAACTGAGGGTTTGAAGATTTCGCTGTCCATTTTTTTTTCCTGGCCTTTTTTTACAAGCGTTCCTCCCTTTTCCTTGTTTCCAGGATCACCCAGAGTTCGACGGGCTGAAGGGCCTCTGCCACTTCCTGCAGTTCGTGCCCCTCTCCGACGAGGTGCTGGACTTCTTCAAGCCGGTTGCCGGGAAGATTATTCAGTTGCTGAAGGGGAAGGCCTTCCTGCCCACACAGAGCTCAGGTATTCCTCACAAAACGCAGCCCGGATTGAAAGGAACGCGGCTCTCGGAACATTTCCCCCCCTCAACTCGGCCGGCGTAAAACTCTTGACCGTTCCTCCCAGACGGGCAGGTGGTGCACAAGTTCCCGTCCCAGGTGGCCGTGTGTCAGGACGCCGTGATCCGCGACGTGATCAGCGGTGCCGAGCTGGAGCGACACCTGTCGCTGTCGTACCTCCACCCCGGCCTGAGCCCGGCGCCGCCCGCCTCCCTGCTCGCCCACCTGGGAGTGCGGAGCCTTCGGGGGTCGGACGTTACCACGGTAACCACGGCCATGGCCAAGGAGCTGATGAAAGTGGATGGGATGCATTCAGGTGCGATTTTCACAACAGATTAAATGTCGCATTTTATTAACTTTTAGGGATTTTTCAACTTCACTGACCTGCCTACCGACATATGACCCAACAAAACATTTGTTATTTGTAATTTTTAAAAAGCGCAAATCTTAAGTTGACTCTTTTTTTTTTGTCTTCTTCCTTGATTACTTAGACGGAAGCCTCCGTCAACTGGCCAGGCTGCTGGTTTGCAACTTCCGAGCTCTGGAGCACGGCTACGGAGAGGCCGACTCTGTCCTGGAAACCCTCCGGGATCTTCCCATAATCCCCCTGGCTGACGGCCGTATGGTGCCACTGAGCGGGGAGGGCGTCTTCTTTCCAATTGACGAAGGCGCGACCAAGAAAAACAAAGCTCAAACCCAGAAAGGTATTTGAAATCCCAATGGGGTTACTGACACAGACGGTGGCCGAGATTTCAGGGAAGTGCCTCGTTATGCTAGCGTGAAGCTCGGTGAGAATTTGCTCATGTATCATAACTTCCAAGAGACGACGTCACTGAGGGATAAGTCTCAGTATGCAGTTCAACTGAAGGGTGGACGTGGAACCACACAGCAGTTTCTGCGACTCCCTGTAGGTAATTACTCTGCACCTGCATGCGCCGATAGCGAGGTGCTAAATCAACCTGCCGCGACGACAACAAACCGGCGCAGCGGATGGAGAGAGGAAAGCACAGGGCCCCCGCTTTCTAAAAATGTGACCAAAATCAACAAACCCAGATAAATATATATGTCCCCGTGGTGATGGTGCGAGGTGCACACGGAACACTCCCATCTGTGCTTCAGGTCCTGTGAAAGCGGCGTGGTGCTGCTTCATCACAGGCTGAGGAAAAACTCGCGTCTGAGCTTCTTTGGTTTCTAAACAACAGAACATATTGAAACTTTTGCGATTTTAGCACTTGTTGTTTTCACTACCGACCGACCGACACTTTTAAGTGAAACTCAGGCACCGTTAAACATCATCCATGTTCTTTTATCTTCATGTATCCAGCGATGATGACGTGATTTATCTGGAGGGAGAATGTTTGGTATCAAAAGCTGTGAAAATGATTCAAACTGTCTTTTCTGATGTTTCAGTCGCTTGTGAAACAGAATGTGGGTCAAATGCTGTAAACCCTCCGAAAGGCTCTGCGTCAGCTTTTTTTTTTTTTTTTATTAGTCGACACAGTCCGACATCCAGGTCAGCCGAGGAGGAGGTGTAAAACAAAAGCTGCATTCGGGACTCAGACCAGCCCGACCTCTTTCTAAGAATAAGCAGACGATGCCTCCTGTGCGTCATCACATTCAGAAACCTCAGTCAATGAAGACGTTGGGAATGGCGAGCATGAATAATGGATTCCCACACTCCGCCACCGTGCGCTGGCTTTTAATAATCGAGCGATCTGAGTGGTCGCAAGGTTTTGGATGCTCGTGACTCCTAGCGAGGAGTTTTGACTGGGGTGACTGTATTTTGATTTTCCCAAAAAGAAAAAAAAGAAAAATCAAGATATTTAGGGTATTTACTAGAGTATAGGTCACCCTTTTGTTTGGCTGCTCATCCAAGACGCGAGTGCTGTTTTAAAATATAACCTCACCCACAATAGACGGGGGAAAAAAACTGATAAGGACTGGACAATATAGAGTAGCTCAAAAAAGGCCTTATGACCAGGCATGCTCTTCTTCTGCATGTGAATTAAAGAAAAAAGTCAACTCGTAAACTAGATTCTACAGATGGGATGACAGGAGTTCAGATATCTCGCCCTGCGCCCCAGCAAAGCTGTCAGCTGGCTTGATGGGACTTATTATTAAGGAATATATGAAGACATACTTATAGATACCATCTGTGACCACTAGATGTCACTGTATGACAACAGAATGCAGCTACAGTGCCGCAGAAAAACCTCCATTACTGCCGTTTATGAATGACAGAGCAAGATAAATGAAAACACTGGCATTATAAATACATAGAAGAAAAGTACAGGCTATATACTGAAATGTAATTCAAGCATTCGAGACACATGCATCACAATTCTTTGATGGTTTTACATGTAATTATGATTTATTGAAATGATTGGGTGTCCTCTACATACCGTATATTCTGGAATATAAGTCACACTTTTTTTTTTTAGGTTATTTGACTGCTCTTGCAGCTTTTATTGAGAAGTAATTTATACATGAGACTATTCTGGTACATACCATCCAGGACCACTAGATGTCATTGTATGACAACAGAAGACAGTGCTTGTATTTGTGATCAGTGTTGCAGCTGTTTTTATTGAGATCAATAAAGTATTCATGACACTCGAAACGACACCTGCGAGATCCGACCGTCGACAAGAAAGACGCGGCACAGAGGGCTGGCAGGACACGATATCAATGAGCGCGAAGTCTTGACTTTAGTTTCCAGGTCAGCGGTTAGTGGTTCGAAGCCAGCGAGCGCCCGCGTGCCTGAAGGTGAAGTCAAGTGGACGGAGCTGAGAGCGATAGCTTCTGAGAGACGGAAAAGTTAAACACAGTGCTCCTCTGAAATATTGAGCAGTGCGG
This sequence comes from Blennius ocellaris, assembly GCF_963422515.1. Classification (NCBI taxonomy): domain Eukaryota; kingdom Metazoa; phylum Chordata; class Actinopteri; order Blenniiformes; family Blenniidae; genus Blennius; species Blennius ocellaris. The sequence continues at coordinate 7,877,539 of NC_137670.1, read as the reverse complement.
AGATCCGTGGGGGGGGAAGCCTCCCCTTCGGACCGAGGAAAGTAGGCCACCGAAGGGTAATGCAGGGTATCGCTTTTATGAATCTTCACATGTCATCATGTCACACGCACAGCTTTTTGTCAAAGAGGCAACTTCCAACAGATTCCACTCACTTAAGGGCCTGTTTCTTTTAAAAGTGGGTTACAATGAAGCAAGACTGAAAGGAGTCAATTATGCATGAATCAGAATAACACATTCACACGTACATACTAAACGTCACCATTGTTCTACACAGTTCAAAGCTCTTCTGAATAAAACAACAGTCGGGTTGAATCGATGCGTCACAGTTAATGAATGTTTTGAGCGGAGGGGGGGAAAAAAATTTGTTAAATTTCTACCTTTTCGTGAATAAGTGCGTGAACATTTGATTGAATGCTTCCTCCTGTCCGCAGGGCCGCTGTCTGCTCTGTACCAGGACGTGAGCGTGGTTCACCCGTCCCTCCTGAACTGTTTGGAGCCTCTGGAGAGTCAGCAGGTTCGCGAGCTGCTCAGGCGACTCGGGGTTCACGAACTGGAGCCTCAGGAGCTGCTGGAGCAACACATCTACCCCACGATACGGAACAACAAGTGGAAGGTGAACACGTGACAGACTCTTTTGCTTTTAGTTCATTAAAAAAAAAAAAAAAAAAACATCTATGTAAACGTCTCCTGTTTCCTCTGCTTTTCTTTCCCTAGTCGAAGCCCGAGCCGGTGGTTGTGAGTTACCTGGTTTTCATCAAGCAGCACTCCAAGTCCGCTCAGGAGGACTCAGATGCTGCAATACCAGTCCTGACCAACAGGGGTCTGCTGTGCCCAGCCAGCCACAACGTGCATTACTCCAAAGAGTACGGCAACATCGACCTGCCAGAGGAACTGCCTGGTATGTAACAAACACACACGTCTGTCCAGAGCCACTTATGGGCTTTCTCACTGATGTAATGCGAAATTACCTCAGTCTTTATTATTATTATGGTTATTAAACCTTCACAAGGATACAGGCGAAGCTTCTGTCCATCTCTTGTGTTCAATATGTGCGTAATTTGGTTTACAGCTGTGTAGCCAACAGAGTAATACCACGGATGACCTGTGGGGGCAGTGTTGAGTCGTATCGCTCATGCGTGACCCGAGAAAGGAACAAAAAAAAGCCAACAGAAATAAGGAAGAAAGGCAAACAAGTCCAGGCCGTTATGTCAGAATTGCATCAGATGTGTTTACAAACTTCTTCAAAGTTAAAAACAAGGCAACAAATGATCTCCCCAGACCAAATTTTGACTACACCAGGGACGTAAATACATATATTAGCAGTTTTTAACGTGTTTCCTGGGAAACGGACATCTGCTCCTTCTACAGAGTCTCTGCTTTCTTTCCTCCCAGGCCACGACTGGATCCTGCTGAGCCCGTGCTACGTGCAGACGGACGGCGACGTGGCTGGATGGCGGGAGCTGTTCGGCAGGCTGGGAGTCGCCGACGGCCTCATCATCCGCAAGGAGAGGCGGACGCTCGCCGCCGCGGACCTGGTGAGCGGGACGTTTCCCCTCGCCGTTACCTCAGACTGACCCCGCGGTCGCAAATCGCCGGCAGGCTGCAGAAGCCACTGCGTCAGAACACAATATTTACCGGTTGCGCAGAGTCGGACATTCCCCTGCATCCGTGACTCATCGCCCGCCAATGAGGCGACGATTAAAGGATGAAGCGGGCCGCCGATAACGAGCCGCCCGCCAGGGCCAGAGAGATCAATAGGTGCTTTAGAGAAAAGCAGAGGAAGCAGGTGCTGATGGGACGTCGCCGGGACCGACGTTCCTCGTGCCTGTTTTAGCCTCGGCTGCAGATAAAAGGGGGATGAGCGTGGATTTAATGGCCGCACCGATCGTGTGTCCAGTACAACGTGTTGGAAAGTTGTCGCCCACAATATTCCCTCGTGAGCGACACACTCCGGCTACAATCTGTCAGCTGTGTTTATCTTAAAGAGGAAGACAACTTTATCATCGTCTAATGAAAGTTTTAACATATTTCAAATGGTTATCGTCATTAAAAATCTTATTTGAGTTATTTATCGCAACCGAGGTCGTAGAAAGTAACCTGCATGGCAAACACATAAAAATGAATGTCTTTGCAATAATAATACAAAATTCTCTTTTTTGGTTTTGTTTCTATTGGATTCACTTTTATTTTCTTTTAAAAAACTTTTTCTTTTGGTTTTTTTTTAACTTATTTTTGGTAATTTTCTTTTTTATTTATATATATATTATATATATATATATCAGCAGACAGAGGTGGTTTGAGGCTACACATAGCCCCCGCGTCTCCGTTGGAGAATAAATTCGGCTTAAAAAAAAAAAAAAAAAGCTTAAGTCAGAAGCTTGTCTCCCGGGGTAAGGTCGCTGACACGCTGAGTTCTTAGCGCCAGAGATCAGGGTGAGGGTTTGACGTGATTGGATCTCTCGTACGACACGTTTTATTGGCTTTTGAAAGATGACAGAGGGAGAATAGACAGGATGTAACCAGAACCGTTGACAAGGAATAAGTGTAATCCACTTCAGATGAACACTTCAGACAAAAGGTCACTGCTGCCCGTCAAGCTCATCCTGTGTGTCCCCCCCCCACCCTCCCTCCCCCCCACCCTCCCTCCCCCCCACCCTCCCCCAGGCCTCCAGCCCCTGGTCGGTGGAAAGCACCATGTGGCATCAGAAACCGGTGGAGGGCTACGTGATGGACGACTACCCCTGCGAGGAGTTCCACTCCCTGGCCACGGCCGACCTGCCGGGCCCCCGGCTCCTGCGGCAGCGGACGTCCCTGCTGAAGCTGCTGGAGGCCAACTGGGACACGGGGTAACACGCTCGCCCACGTCCAATCACTGCCCCACATTTAGAAACGGCGCGCAGGGCACTTCGGGGGGGAACCGAGAAGCCGGACGCAACGGCTCCGGGGATTAGTTCAGGTCACGGGAGTAATTTTCATTATTTTTGCTGTGGCCATTAAGTGATTACTCTGAAAAAAAAACCCACACTTTCCTCCTTGAGAGTGGGGAAACGCCGGGACATGGCTGGGTTTTGTTTGGGTTGGACGACCCTGGAGGGATGGGATTATTAATCTGGATTTATGGGCTTTTAGTGCAGTCACGTCTGGTGACTCATGCGAATGTGAGCGACTGGAGGACACGGCCGTCGGTTCGGAGGTCACACCCCAGTGCGCTTGATTCACGCACAGGCACATCCCCCCCCCCCCCCCCCCCCCGGGGTCATTTTCATTGAGAAACAAAATGTCGAGCTCGGCGATCGGACTCGCCGAGATTCGTTCTTCCAGGTAAACAGTGCTCTTTCTCATCTCAAAACCAGCCGCGGGTTTTATTTTTGCGCGTCTGACTCCTGGCCCGTGTTCCACCAGCTGTGACGAAGCGAAACGTGATCCGTTGTCGATGCTCTCAGTGGAAGTTTCCAGGTGCTTCACTGAGTTTCTTCCAGTTCAAGTGAGAGAAAGAGAAACGCGTCAAAAGAGGCTCTGAACCTGGATGTTCACAGCGTGGCTCCTTCTTATGAAAGAGTTGCTGTGCAAACTGAAATGCTCACAGCCTCTGTTTGTCAGCCAGCTCAATCATTTATGGGCAAAAAAAAAAAAAAAGAAACGGCACAGGGGATGTTCAACTGCTGAAATCTTGTGCATTTCAAACCACAGTCTGTATCCTGCATGTTTTATACCAACAAGGCTTCATGTGCAATTCGGTCTGCAGTCATTTGGTGGATTATTCACGTCAGACCAACCAATAATGGACAATAACTACAATTCAAAAGTAGAATCCTTCATCACTTGCGTTCTGTTCTTCATTTCATGAAGCCCTGTAATGGATTGGAAGGATAAAAGGCAGAATCGAAAGCCCAGAGAGGCGACTGGAGAATTCTTTCACTGCATTTAGCTTCGATCTTCCGGCACCGCTGAGCGAGGGAAGTTTGCATCGATGAATGTAGGTCACACGCGTCTGTGACGGAGGCGACTTGGAGACCAGCGAGCTTCAGCTGAAGACGTTACGACACTTTAATGTGACGATCGGAGGATTCATGATCACCGGCTGACGACCTGCCTCCTCATTCACATTTCATTCCATTTCGCCTTCAACTGGACTGTCATCCAGTTTTTAACAAAAAACAATGTTATTACAGTCACACGCTTTAATAATTGAATGTATTATTATTTCTGTAGCACAGATGTTTTGCAGTACGATAAATCAGGCTTCTAAATCTCTTTCCCTCTGGCAGACACCGCTACTCTCAGTACCTCGCGGCGCAGCTGGTTGACGGCGACGGAATAGCGATCAGAAGCATCCGGTCGTCCTTCCATCACTTCCTGTGCCGCCTGGACTGGGTGCCGGCGTACCGCCCCCAGCAGGGAGGCCAGCCCGAGAGGAAGTACCTCTGTCCGAACTCGGTGTACCTGGCGTCCCCCGACGTCTCCGACCTGCTCGGGACGCACGTGGACTACGTGGACCTGGACTCCAGCGAGTTCAGCCGAGCTGTCGGTATGAACCCGGGCCGCCGTGCCGCTCCGAGGCTCCGGGGCTCCACTTTGCAAAGCGTTGACGCGCCCTCGCCGTCTCTCTCCCCCCTCAGGGATGAGACAAACCATCTCGGTGGAGATTCTCGTCGACTACCTGAAGAAGTGGTGCGTGAGCGCCGAGCCGGACGGCCGGGACGGGGACGACCTGGAGGGGGCGTGCTTCACCTCCGCCGTCCAGCACATCCACAACGTCTACACGTACCTGCAGGCCAACTGCTCCCAGGGCAGCCTGAAGGAGCTGTTCCAGCACACGCCCGCCGTGTTCGTGGAGACCACCAGGTAGGCCGTCAGCTCGACCCCTCGCCCCCCCCCCTGTGTGTCGGAGGCCAGATCAGCAACCTGCGCTTCCCTCAGGCTCGAGAGCGGCTGGACGTCGGGACGCTTCTTCCACCTGAAGGACGTGTGCTGGAGCGACCCCACCGGAATGTTCCAGCGCTACAGAACGCAGACGCAAATGGCGGACAGCCCCGTCCAGGAGCCGCGGGTCCTGGCTCCGTTCTACGGGCCGCTCAACGACTTTTTCATCAGGGTGAGCCGACGTTACATTAGTTGTCTGCAATTAGACGGTCAAACATTTTCAGCTGTTAATTCTTTCATGTAAAACAAAAAGTATGCTATCCTACTGTTTTGTAATATACATTCTCATGAGGCTTCATCTCAGACGCACCTGTTTTTCCCCTGCGAGCCTGTTTTCCTGTCCTCTGCGGTGCTTAGCCAGACCTAATCTCCTCAGACAGCTGCTGGAATCGCACAAATCTGCTGCTATTTATATGCGCTGAAATCTAATCATTAATCACGCTCCGGGCGACACCGCGAGCTCCGCGGGCCGATCGCAGCTATCAGCGATCAGCCGTTGACATCGTCAGTTGCGACGAAAGCACCCGCTTTGTGTTGTTGATCGGGAGGCCCTTTTTTCGACCTGAATTTGAGTTTTATTCAAATGTGTCCCCAAAAAAAAAGCCCCTCATCTGCACGCCGTCTGTTTCCGTAGCTGCTGAGTGTGGACCTCAGTCCCAACATGAGGCAGTACGTGGGCCTGCTGGAGCTGATCTGCTCGTCGTCCCCCATCCCGACGGCCGAAGTGCTGCAGGACGTGTCCGTGCTGTACGCCAGACTCGGTAAGGACGTTCAGACCGTCCGTCTCTTTGTCCCCCCGGTCTCCTCGCGTCCGGTGACTCAGCTCCTCGCGCTCCATCCGTCTGCTGCTTGTTAAGCTCAGCAACCATTATGTCTGCCTCCATTTTATTGTCAGCGTCCTTCAATATAATAACATATAATTCTTTTTTTTTTCTTTTTTTTTACCAGCTCTGAAGTGTAAGCCTCAAGCAGCGGGCGAGCACGAAAGCATCTCTCAGTCTCATCTCAATACCAGCTACTGCTCCACTCTGAAAGGTGAGTAATGCCCGTATGGCCAGCACACCTCGGCGCTCGCCGCCCCTTCAATCTGCCGCCCTGACAGACTTCCTGTCCTGCAATCTGAGCTCCAATCTACCGCCTGTCAGCGCCGCCGATGTTTTAAAAGCGGGCCGGGGAGAATTTGTTGCCGCAGCGCTCTGGAAGTGGACATAAGGGAGCTGCGCCCGGAGAAAGTGGCTGCAGCAGCTTCTGAGACATCCCAGACTCTATGTTACAGTTATATATTAACCCTGGGTCATAATATGGATTTCAAGATTCAAAATGCTTCATTTATCGCCTCGAGGCCATTTAATAGTTCAAGTAGATTCACTCTGCTTAGTTTGTTTTTATAATGCTATGAACATTTTTGTTGATTTTGTACAAAAAAAAAAAAAAAAGAAAAGTTCCCTAAAAATACTTTGGAATTCATATTTTAATGCAACAGATGACTGACATTTTTTTTTTACCGCCCGCTTAAGGCCCTGTTTACATGTTTTCAAGTGAAAATGGAACCGTACGTACAAGAAGATACAGGATAATAAAACACTCCCATCAGAGAATCTGGGACGGGGACAATCTGTTTTTTTTTTAATCGCTGCAAAAAAAAATTGCTTAATCCTCTAATAGTGACGCAGCAGATGTGTGATGTGAAGGTGCTTTAAAGGGCACAGGTGTAAACCGCTGCTCTAAAAACACTGCGCAGCTATTTACTGCAGTCTGCTCAGCAGTTTCTGCAGCTGCGATCAAACAATTAATGTACTTCAAAACTCTGAAATGCAACTCACATCTGAGCAGGCAGAGGGAATAAACACGTTTCCACCTGCTTTAAACCTCCAGAGGATGCCTTCAATCACAGCGCGCTGAGCAATGATCAGATTATCTTTAGTACCACAATAATCCAGCTTTCGCTGCATCTTTGTCTCAATAGTTTAAAAAAAAGATGTAAGTGGCAAAACAAAACAAAAAAATCACAGCAAACGTTCTTCTAATCTTCCTAATGAGAGTATTTGATTTACTTACTGCAACAAATGAAGCGGAGCAGCGCCTGGTGGTTGTTCGATCAGTAAATAGGAGCGAGTGCATGCTGCTGCCTCGAGGCAACGAGGGGCGAGGACGTTTGGTCCATTGGACAAAAGGCGTCCGGCGTCCTTCTTCTTCCTCTGAGCACCAGAAATCCTCCGGGCTGCTTAGAAAAGTGACGACGAGGGTCCGTCAGTCCTGCAAAGTCTTGTCTCGGACACGTTTCTCAAATCAAGAGCTCATTTTGTCCGTTCTCCTGCTCCCCTGCCCAAGGTATGGTCTCCGACAAGAGGGTCTTCCCCACCAAGGACAACAACTGGGTGAGTCTGGCGCGTAAACCCATGATCAGCGACAGCAAAGAGCTGGAGAAGATCTTCAAGCCCCGCAACGTGTGTCTGCTGAACCTGCCGCGAGCAGAGCAGAAGGAACGTCCCCGGAGCAGGACTGGGAGCGCCGGTACGTCACTGCCGTTCGTGCGAATCTTAGTGTCGGATGACGACGTCGGTGGCAGACGATCCTGACGGTTGTGCGATCGCTGCAGGATATCGATCCCCACTCTTGGCCTTCGACGAGAAGCACCGTCACTTGTTCCTGGAGATCTGCGGGATCCGTCCGCTGTCCCGGTGCGTGACGCGGGACCCCCAGACGGAGGACTTCAGGCCGTGCCCGTCCATGCAGGCCCTGGTGCGCTCGGTCGTCCCGTACGTCCAGAGGTTCCTCTACCACCACGACGAGATGGGCCAACTCTACGGAGAGCTGACCGACGGCAACATCGCGGCCAAGATCAGGAGTCTCTCGTTCGGGCAGGTGGGGGGATCTTCCCAGTCGTTCAGCTTGATGAGGCTCATCCCTCCTTCGTGTCGGCAGAATTCCACACAGGTCGTAAGGTGGACGCCGGCGGAAGCAGGCGTGTGTTTTGATGTCGTTTGTGACGACGCTCCACAGGTGGGTCGCCTCTACATCCGCTACCAGCTGGACATAGCGGACGGCGAGGATTCTGCCGTGGAGCTGCAGGACGTCATCTGTCTGCTGAAGGATGACAAGGAGCTCTACATCCAGAAAGATCACCTCACGGCCCAGCTGGACATCTGCAGGTGCGAGACCAGAGACTCCTTCATGGTGGATGGAGATCCGTCGGATATTGGAGTCCGATCGTCGGAACTTCTGCTCCCGGTTTAGGTTGACTGCGAACATCACTTTTAAAATCAGAATGAGATTGGTCATGGGCCCTAAATTGAAGGTTCAGTATTAACGCCATCATTCAGGTTTGGTTTGAGGTCAGGTTTCGATCAGAGGCAAGATTAGGCTTAGAATCCAGACTGACTGCTCGATTAGGTTCTGAGTTCTGGTCTTCTATTGTTATTCTAAGATTGAGAAGTAGGAGTAATTGAAAAAAAAAAGGCTTAACGGATAAAATGACTTGAACTCAACATCACGTATTTCGAACTTTATGACATTTGAGTTTAAATGTTTGGTATCTCTGGAGGGCTCCCCGGTGGAAAGTGGCAAAAGTTTAGTCATAAAGTTTGAAAATGCATGAGGAATAAATGAGCTCCTCTTCTCACAAAAGAGTTAAAAACGCGTGGCTGTAATTTGACACCAGGCTCACACCGATCCAGTGAACACAGTAACCAGACTGGATCGTTTGCCGTCATTCATCTGTCTTGAATACATTCATACAAATAAAAACATTAACTATAGTAGAAGTAGTGGGTTAGCATTAAGAATCTGTTCAGGTTGAGAACTTTTTGCAAAAAAAAAAAACATCAACGCTTTAAGCCCACGAGGTTCAATTCCTTTCATCGATGTCGGCTTTTGACTCACTCCTGTAACTGTTTGACTGTGCGTCTTTCAAGTCATCCTGCAATACCGTGTAATCGCGTTTGTGTGTTTGCGTGTGTGTGTGTGTGTGTGTGTGTGTTTCAGGGAGCTGGCGAAACTGTTCTGCAAAGAGAACAGCCACAGGAAAGAGCTGATGCACTTCCTGAGCGGCCTGATCTCCTCGCTCAACGTGAGTGACTCTTCCACACCGGGATGGTGGGGGGTGTGGGGAGGGAAGGTCACATTTATATCACTTCTGGATCCCCCCCGTCCCCCCCTCCCCCAAAACAAATGACCGATTAAAGATTTTAACGAATCCGCTTTAATCCAGGCTTGATATGAGAATTAGCGTCTTTTCTTTGAAGGCAAGGAGGTTTTGACGACATGTCAGCTTAACTGGAAATTCTGCACAGACTGAGGTTGTGGGTCTTAAACTGTGTGTAGGACCCAAGAGCCCTGAACAGATTCCTGGACAAAGAGGAGATCAGAGAGCTTCCCGACGAGGAGGTGGAGTGGGAGGTCCCGGAGCCCCCCAGGTCTGTGGAGAGCCTGGAAAGAAGTACGGAACTTTCTTAACCTAATGTCCGTTAAAGCAGTCTCTCCTGTGACTGTGACACTTCTAGACATAATTGAATTACCATATTTTCTGGGACTGTAAGTTGCATCCTTCAAAACTTTTTAATGTTATGGTATAAGAGCACATTTAATTTTTCATGTTCCAGGACCTGATGTGAATTTGTTCCATTGTGCTTTTAGCCCGCGATCAGTTTTCTTTATTTTCTTCATCACAGTAGCGGTCTCTTTTCTTCAGTCCCTCACACAACTCTTCTTTTTAAAAACATTTTCTCTTGCTCCGTCAGTCAAATACAGCAGTAATGGAGGTTTTTCCGTGGCACAGTAGCACCTTTCTGTTGACATACAGTGTCACCTAGTGGCCACAGATGGTATTTAAAGCTATATTAATAATAAGTCACCTCACCAACCAAACAACTCCAAAAAAGCGCGAGTTATAGTACAGAAGATATGGTAATGTATTTTTTTTTTTTCTTGATAGAGACATGACCAGGCAAACTTTACTTCTTGTCTGGGAAATACGGTAATCATGGCGCTTCTGCGGACGACCGTTTCTCTCAATTGAGGAGAAAAGTGGTGGCAGACTGATAAAGAAAGCTCCGAAACACGCAGGATCCATTCCCAACGTTTTAATGTTGGGAAGTGTGACGTGAGCTTCTAAGTGTTATATAATCACATGAATATGTTGAATGGGAGCAGTGGCGTTTGCAAGGAGCCATTTTTAAACAGTCACAATCAAGCATTTGGACCACACACACACACACACACACACACACACACACACACACACACACACACACACACACACACACACACACTGAACAAACACCCCCCTTCATCTGCTGCCTGGAAATAAACAGCTGGATGCAGAACATCAACTGGAGCATGAGACGAATCCTAACGGCTCCTCAGTCCTGCATCTGCCTCCAAGTCTCTCTGTGACACTTTGCCCCTGTTCCCATTATCATTTCATAATGTTCTCACAAACACACACATACACACACACACACACACACATTTGCGCACACACCTACGGAGAAAGATAACTGGTGTGTTTCTTGCTTATGCTAATTGGAGTTTGTGTTCACGTCTGTGTGTGGCGACATAAAAGAGCAGCTGTTGCCAAGGCTGAAAGAGCGAGAGGAGCAGATCCCCGACTGCAGCAGAGCGCGCACACACACACACACACACACACACACACACACACACACACACACACACACACACACACACACACACACACACATGAGAGGATTAATATGATCAAAGACTTTTTCATTACAGCATCAGTTTCTCTGAAACAGTTTTCACTGCGATCGTTGCTCCTTCAGTCCTGGATCCGACACACACACACACACACACACACACACACACACACACACACACACACACACACACACACACACACACACACACACACATATACACACACACACACACACAAACCTTGACTGTAGAAACGGTGATGAAGAAAGGGAAGAAGACGACTATGAACTAAAAGCACGACAAAGTCAAAATGTCAAGAATAAAAATGCAAAATTCGTCGAGGAGACGGTTTTGTGTTGTAAAGTCGATAATCTGTGGACATTTAGTGGCGATCCGGTGAATCTTCACAAGCTCTGTCCCTTCGAAAAGGTCTGCCCTGGTTGGTGCCGTTCAGCAGCTCGGTGGACGAGACGCCTCAACCCGCAGCGGACGGCGAGCAGACGCTCACGTGCTGGCCTCCCCGGGCGCCACTCCAGAACACCGGAGCCAAGGGTGAGTCCACATCAGAAACACGTCCAGATGCTGCTGTGGCGGCTGTTGTGAAAGCGACATGGTTTGTTTGTGAGCAGCGCCCACAGACAACAGCGCCGTGGAGGCCGTCATGAAGATGTGGCCTCCGCCGGCTCCTCCTAAAGACGCCGACAGGCCGAACAGCCTGGGGGAGGGCGTCCGGAGCAGCAGGTCCTCCGAACATCCTCCCACATTCCCCCGACACCCGGCTCACTCCGAGTCCGCCGGCTCGCCCAGACTTCCAGGTGACATTTAAAATAGAAACGGCCTGAGTCCAACGACTGCAGGAGCGAATTCTTTCCAGTGATTGATGAAAACGTGGTAACGACATGTGTGACAGAGCCGAGTCAGCAGAGAGAGGCCGCCGAGCCGGGAGAGGAGATCCTGGCCCCGCCTCCTCCTCCTCCTCCACCACCCTCACCTCCTCCGTCTGCGCCCGCCGACGCCAACGAGAACCGTCCGTCCGCCAACGCCCCGTAGGCTCCGCCTCCTCCCGTCAAACATTCCTCCCCTGAACCCATGCTGGCGTTGACCTGACGCTCCCTGTCTCCTCTCCTCAGCGCCGCCCCGGAGGCCGTCGTGCTCCCCAGCGTGTTCCAGGGCGCCGCCGCCCCGGCTCAGCGGCCCCCCCTCAACCTGGAGTTCCCCCTGATGCCTCCGCAGGTGATGCTGGAGGACATCGAGCTAACCTGCCAGAGGCCCACCACCGTCAGTATACACACACACACACACACACACACACACACACACACACACACACACACACACACACACACACACACACACACACACACACACACACACAGTAGAGTGAAATACAATAATGATTGTGAAACAGGAAAACAGCAGAGCCGCTGTCGTACAAACAAAAGGTCACTAAATGATGTTTGTGGCTCCTGAACTAAAGCAGTTTTGCCAAACTTCTTGTAAACAAATCATCAAAACAACCGAGAGCACGACGGTTCCCGACATTAGAGCAGATTCTTCCTCAAAAAGACACTGACCGGCGTCCCGCTGTGCCACAGGTGGTCTTATCCGACGACCAGACGGACAACGCGGCCATCGGCGAGTGGGGGGAGAAGCTGGTCAACGCCTTCCTGTGCCAGTGGCGCGACGGCGCCGACCCGCGGCGCCCCACGGAGGTCTGCTGGTGCAACCAGAGCGGCGAGAGCGGGCAGCCGTACGACTTCCGGCTGAGCTTCGGTGAGTCGGTGGTGTTCGTGGAGGTGAAGTCCACGGTGAAGCGGGAGAAGGCCTTCATCCACCTGTCGGCCAACGAGCTGGACCTGGCGCTGAAGGAGAAGGAGCGCTACCACCTGTTCAGGGTCTACAGCGCCGGCGACTCGCACAGGGTGCGCCTGTGCCGCATCCGCAACCTGGCGCAGCACCTGCACACCAAAGACGTGTGTCTCTACCTGTTCGTGTAGCGCCCGAGGGTCCTCGCGGCGCCGGGCGTCCCGCCCCGGACCACTTCTGCCTTTTACCGTTCAAACTACCGTGCACTGACGTCTTTTTAAGTTTTACCTGATTGTTTTTAAATGACAAATAACGTGCACTTTTTTTTAATGTTGTATACATTTGTAGCTCTTTTTGTACCCCCTTCCTGTGTCACCTGTACTGAAGCATTCCTTTAATATACAATAAACTTGAAGCATTCTGAAATCGTCTCTGACTCGTCTTCAGTGCTGACGACCTCTGTCACGACAGGTGATGGTTGTTGTTTTTGTGTCTCTGAGTCGTCGTTCTTTGCCTTTTTGTCGGTTTTTTGTCTCTATTTCTAGGGTCTCTGCATATTTGTGATGAGGGTTTTTTTTTTTTCTTTGTAATTATAATAGTACTTTGTAATTACAAGAAAAAATTGTTTTCTTGTATTTTTCTAACTCCTTTCAGGTGCGTTATATTTGTTTATTCAAACACTGCTTCTTTTTTCTTCTTTTTCTTCTATTTGTCTTGTGTCAAGTTGTTTAGAATGATTTGATTTGATGGAAAGTGGTCGTGTTATTTCCGACGGGCCATGAAGGCATCGTAGTCTGTACGGAGACAGAGCAGCGGCGGCGCCGAGCAGAGCCGCGCTCTGATTGGCTGGATCTCCAAGGTGAAGGCGGGACTCCGTTTTCACATCCGGCCAATGACGCGCAATGCTCCTGGCGGGGCCTGCCTCTGATTGGCCGGCCGTGCCCGGTAGGGGGCGGGCCTCTGCTCCGCTCCTCTCCCCTCCTGGAGGACGGAGCGATGCGGAGACAATAGGACGCAGAGCCGGAGGAGGCTGCAGGATGCTCCGCGCGATCGCCGAGGACACACCGCTGGACCGCGACCGCCGCGTGAGCTGCTGGCTGCTCTAGTATGTGCGCGTGCGTGCGGCTGCAGCGGGATGACGGACTGAAGGGTACGTGTGTGTTTGCGTGTGTGTGTGTGTGTGTGTGCGTGCGTGCGTGTGTGTGAGAGAGAGAGCGATACCATGTATTTGTGTTATTGATCCATGCATCCTGTCTTACTGGAAGGAGGAGGTGATTTTTTTTTTTTTGTTAGGGGTGGGGGGGGGGTGGGGGGCTGCTGTCAGGTTTCTGCAGCAGCTGATGCATGCATGCGCGCGTGAGTATTGTGCGTGTGTGTGTGTGTACCCCCCCATCCCCCCCCTACCCACCCCGGGCGGTGCGCTCCTAGGACACATTGCAGGTGGGATCCGGCATGACGCAGGCCCGCAGAGCGCCGGGAACCAGCACCAGAACATCATGTTTACATCCTGACCACCCCACCACCACCACCACCATCACCCCCCCCCGAAAAACCTCATCCATCCATCATCTCACCTTGTGGAGAAACGGGGAGTGAATGTGGAGGCAGATCAGCCTGTAATTAATTCCTCTGACTGTAATCATGTCTGCTTTTAAAACCCACTTTAATCAGCTGTCTCGGGTCTGCGCACACACGCACGCACACACACGCACGCACGCGCACACGCACACACTGATGAGTCACAGATCAATGTAGGTCAACCAGAACTGGACCGACGGGCGGTTTTTCCTCAGCAGAACGTTCCAGGTGGGGTAGTGGTTTCGTGCTCGAGCCTCACAGTGAGGAAGAGCTCGGGTTCGAGAGCTTGACAGGTGTTTGCATGTTCTCCCTGTTCTCTGTGACGTTGAAGGTATTTGTCATTCTGGGCTTTCACCACATGGTTTGTTTCCTTTTGGAGTTCTGCCAAGAAAATCCTGATCAGGATGAATAAGGCGAGGGTAAAACAAACAAAATGCAATATTCACAAACAAATGGGATAAATAGAATGACACTGACCGGCGCTTCATAATCCCATCCTCCCAAATATGCAAACAATCAATACATGCCAGCAGTGACATGGGGGTCATTATCACAGAGCGACAATGTCAGCAGTATCCGTTTTTTTTTTCTGTAGAAGCTAAAAAAAAGTTGCCATGCAACATTTTTCTCCATTTGTCAAATGTCTGATCCAGGTATTTGTTCTATTTAAGCAGTTTAATGATAAATTTACACATTTTCAAGTGAAAATACAAAACATGGCTGCTGTTTGACCACACTGGTCATAATTCTTGTTTTGTTCCAGTGAAGACGATGAACGACCTTAAATTGTGTGATTCTGGGTCATAGAGGGAAAAATGACTTCCATGCATTCAGTTTCGACCACTAGGGGGCGTCGCTCTGAATCTAACAGTCTTTTTGGAGTGAAGTCAGACTAATGCTGGTGTTTAGAAAGAGGAACGGTGGTGAGTGAGGCCGTTAAACACCTCAAGGATGTTTTTCACTCCCTTAACTTTGACATTGTTTGACGACTTATAGGACTGATATATGAAAATAAAGTCTTACATACCGTGTTTGACCACTTTATGTCTCTGTATGACAATGGAAAGATGCTACAGCGCCTGAAAACCTCCATTAACTACTGTTTTTGACTGACCGAAATAATAAAATGCAAAACTGATGTATAGCCATAAAGGAGCTTTAAATTTAACTACGACGAGACCGAAATCATTTCATGAAGCATTATTGAAATCCGTAATGTTAAGTTATGACAGATCATATATAAAGACTTCAAAACATTGAACCATCAACATTATCTCAGAATATTAATATGTTGTAAGTGGGAAAACTCAAATATGTCAGTAATGTTGATATTTCTCACCAAATGTTTCCAAAACCTGCTTTTATTTCCCCCCATCGTTGTAAGTACACTGTTGTCTTACGAGTTATTCCTTCATTAGTCAACTCGAGTAACATTTCAAAGTAAATTTGAAGGACTGAACCAGCCTCCGATCAAAATCTGACACAGTTTTGTATCTCGTCTGGTGTTACTTTGAGAATCCGCCCACGCCTCAAACGTTCATTTAGGAAACAAAGACGCTCTATTTTGGAAAAGCTGAATGATTGTTTGAAATGTGCGAGGAGAGAGGGGATTTAACTTTTGTCTCCGACACAGACTGTGACATGACTTCATTCCATGACAATTCCTGCAGATTTAAACACCGTTTAAAGTGATTTTAAAAGGAAGGCGTTTATGGTTGGCAAGGTTGAAGGGACAAACATTACAAAAAAAAAAAGTTAAAGACTGATGATTGCCGTTACCTTACACTTCGCATTTATGCACTTCATAGCAATATACTTGGCGAATCGGATTGAGTCCTGCTGCCCAAAATATCCACTAGGTGGAGACAAAGGGTGTGTTATTTATGGTATTTTGGGACAAAAAACGCCATTGAGACAGACAGGAAGTCTATCGTGTATAACTTTATTACTTCAATGTTACATCGTGGACACAATGCAGAAAAATCTGGTAGAAAAAAAAAGCAACTTCTCGATCAAAGCTATTTTGAATAAAAAGCCAGAGAATTAACAAAGACCATTCAATTCATGTGATTTATATTAATTAATGTGTGTGTGTTAATATTAATGTGTTTTTAAACAGTTTTCTAGTCTATTTATAGCATTTTGAAAGAGTTTATACCTGTTTCTCGAAAACTCTGGAGGACGAGGTCACTGAAACATTAGAAGATGGCACTGTAGACAGTGATCAATAGGGACGGGTCGGGGGGGGTGGATGGGGGTGGGGGTTCGGGGGGGTTGGACATGGCTGCGATCATCGCCTTGCCTGGCTGGATGTGCTCAGCCGCTCCGTGCTGCCCGCTGGTTGCATAAGCAGTCTGGGATTTAGTCAGCTGTAAGCCCCCCTACCCCCCCCCCCCCCCCCCCCCCCCCCCACCCCCCAACACCACCATCACAGTGTTAAACCTGGTGGCACAGAGTGACAGTGCTCAGACAGGAGGAGGAAGAGGACGTTGAATTTTAAAGGGGGAAAACAGTCCTGAGTGGGGTAAGGACGACTCGTTGGCTCGTCGTTGATTTCACCAGAAAAAATATCGGAAACTGTGTTTGTTTGAAAGACTAGAACGAGTTCTGGGTCTGTTTTATAGATTCCAGCTGTGGTTTGATCAGTTTAGGTGATTGAAACAGTTCCAGGTTTGGTTTTAAGAGTCCGTGACATCTTGTTTTCTTCAAACCGAGTTCTGATTTAAAGAGTTGTGGTGAAGTCTAATGAGTTTAAAAAGTCTGGCAGAAAGTGTCTGAGTCTCCTCCAGGTGTGGTTCTATCAATCCAGATGTTTGGTAGAAAGTGTCCAGACCGCGGTGGATCCTTACTGAAGGTGTTTGTATCCGTTTATGAAAATATCCAGGTTGGGTTTTAAGACTCCACATCAAGCATGAGTCTTTTTGAAAGGAGCATATGTGTGGTTTTGAAGTCTGGGTCACGTTACATGTCCTGGTCTCACTAAGAATCTACTTAGTTTGGACCTGATTTACAAGAGAATTTAAAGCTTTAATCAGTAATGTTGCTCATCATTCAGTCTTGTCTGCTCTGCTTTTGTTCTTTTATGGAAACCGATACACTCTGTTAATAAATAATGAGAACGTTATGCCCCTGGTATCCCAAATGGACCCCCATGCCCCTGGTACTCCAAATGGGACTCCCCATACCCCTGGTATTCCACAGGGACTCACTCCCCTGATGTGCTGCTCCACACTTATATTTTCAATAGTCTTAATGAGCGGCTTTGTCCAATCAGATTAATATTTGGGTTCATGGCATCATCTCCGTTCTGCAAGAGGCAGGTACCTCTTTAGGTAAAGTAGATTGTGATGAATTGTGTGGTAACAGGAAACTGTTTTAAACCTAAAAAAACATAAACCAGCATTTCTGCTCTTTTGGTTCTGACCTCCTGACCATTGATGAGTTGTTTCAATGGGTTCTGTTTAGATGTTTGATATGACCTCTGTGATGACCAACGATCTTCACCAGACTTTCACCTTCAAACACTGCTCACGCCTAGAATCTCCAACAGTCACCTCATTACTGCCGTCCAATCAGCAGCTTCGCAGTTGTTCCTGCCAGGTATTCTGCTGCTTGTGGAGTGCAGTTAGCTGTGCATCAAGTTACTTCTATTGTTAACACACACACACACACACACACACACACACACACACACACACACACACACACACACGGTGGGATGTCAGACTTCCTCTCCCCATGGAGCTCGAGCTCTCATCCTGACCTGATGACTCATCCAGCGATGAGTCTAATCTGGCTGCATCTATATAAATACGATATGAGGTAAACACACACACACACACATGGATGGATGGATATCCTTTGAAGGTGCTGACACAGACCTGACAGCAGGGAGTGTTTGATGAAGCCGGGCTCAGGTGATGGGGGTGTCTAACACATCAGAGGTTCCCTCCCTGGTTTTTTTTCTGGGCTCGCCCACAGATTGCTTCTAAGACGGCCTGCAGACTCACTCTCTGATCTCTGATTCGACAAAACGCTGCAGTGAAGCCAAACAAGCTTACACAACCGTTCGGAATGAAAGCGCTGATTAGTTTTCCTGCTTTAGATGACGGCCAAAATGGATATGGATTGGGTTTGGGTTTTGCTTTCCAAGCAGAGCAGATTCTGGAGAGCTGGACTGGACTCAATGTCCTGGGTCGCCTTGCAGTCCCCCCGGGACCCGGACTAGGTTATAGGAATGTTGTGTATTTGTTTCAGCGGGGATGCCACGTGGTTCTTCCCTTGTCAGTTTACAGCAGTCATGCCAAACCTTGCCTGGATGAAGCCAGGGTTGTTTGACAGTTACATAAAATCAAGGGCTGTCAATGTATAAATGACATTAAAAGTCTAGGTGAATGTGCAAAAAGAAGCCCAACACTGTCTCAGTCTGAAACGGAAAAACCATGAGGCTATAATGATGACTCAGCAAATTTAAGTCTCACCGGTAAGTGATTATTAGGTATGTTATTGATTATAGCATTACACATGTCAAACCTATAAAGCTATTTTTTATCAAACGATGACTTTATAATACACCAATCTCTATTAAATGAAGTCCTTATAGTTTATAAACCATAGATAAGGAGTGAGACAATGATACCGATAGAATTTTTTAGATTTGTTCAGGAATGTGAGACACTTTTCTCCCTCTTCAAGTATCCTTTAAATAATTCTCTCCTCCGTCACACTCCTCTCTTTTTTGGCAGGCATTTCCTTGGCTTTCTTCTTTCTTTTTTATTATTCTTTGCATCTCTTCATCACTTTGAGACGACAGGTTATTTACCTTGATGATCTTGTCATTTCGGACCTGGATATCAGGTTTTGGCTTCTTTGGCAGCTCGTCTTTTGGTTCGTTTTTACTCTTCACATCCACCTCGTAATTGTTATTTTGTCCTTTGTCTGTGTCATGATGGTTTTCTCAACAGATTTCATAATTTCACTCGCTCGGTTGTCTCGTTTTCCCATATCTGCAGTTTTGCACTCTGGGTCTCGAAAATATGTCGGGATTGAGTTTCTAAAGTGAATCGTCTGACTTTCTGTACCTTTTCACAAATATCTGTCTTGGAAAGTTGTTCTGTTGGCCAAATATCATCATACAGTGTCGGTTCATGTCAATGATTTTCCGAGTTCTTGTCTCTTGACGTCTCTTAACTTCTCTAAAAAGAACGACAAATCTTTTGGTTCCGTCAGGTCTTTTTCCACCATGTTCACATTAACTGATTGGTTATAAAACGCTGTTACTGTCTTGTCTTCAGCCTCCGCTTGGTGACTCACATTTATTCCAAGATAGCCATGGTAATCTTCATAGTACATGTTCCACCAGGAGAGTGTTCCTCTCTGCAACCTCTATGGCATCATGGCGTTTTTCTTTCAAATACAAGCTGAACTTCCTTCCTGTTACACTGGAGACACAAACCACAATAAGCAGTTCCAATAGTTGAACGGCTTTCACCAAAGTTTGAAGTGGAGATAATCCCGTGAGAGTTGGCAGATCCATTTGAGTTTGATATCAAATACAATTATCTTGAAGTCTTTTTTTTATCAGAAGTCTAATGTTGAAATAGAGCAAATCACTATGAAGAGGGTAAATGTTTTATTTACCCTCTTTATTAAAAGAAGGAATAAGTAGATCTAAGATCTAGTCATACTTACTCGACAACCCCTCCCAAATAAAAAACAAACAAACTGCCAATGTGGAGCACAAGCTACTTATCAGACTTGATTGGTTTCATTCCCCCTCACACATAAATAGAAGTGTCGTCTGCATATCGACAGAAGCTCAGGCTGTGCCGTCAGTACTTCCTCCATCAGATGATCTTAGTGACGTTACAACAATGCAGTAAGAACTCTGAGCTGTTTGTCATGCTCATGAGCTGAGAAACGTGATAAGTCTAACAAGGAGCCGACTCAACATACTAAAATGCAAACACACGATTCTGCATTGCGACAGTGTCCACTGGTGATCCAGGGCAGCAGAAACTGAACCGTTGTGTTTACACTCGGCGTGCGGGTGTGCGTGTGCATGAGTGTATGCGTGTGTGTGTGTGTGTCACATGTGTGAAATCGGGGACACAGCACATCCTGTCTGAACATTTATCACCCGAACTGACTCAGCTTCTCTCACCTGCTGGCATCCACCTTAAACACACACACACACACACACACACACACACACACACACACACACACACACTAACGCACGTTTTACACCCCCACTGAGGAACACTGAGGCCTGTAACGTGAACAGTCTCCCGAAGCTGCTCGATGTTCTGTCGCGTAGCTCGAGCCTCTAATTGCGGGGTGTCAATCGTACGACTCGTGAGCCACAATCTGTCCTTCAGACGGTTTGATCCGGGAACCGTTGGAAGACTTTTCTCACTGAAAAAAAATGAAGAAAGACATTTCCTGTAATGTTTCTATTAAACGAGCTTCTGTTTCTCATTCATTTACCGGGGATTTGTAGTGTTTGAGTGAAACTAGCAAACATAACTCAAGACGGAGGGCTGAGCCGGCGGATCGGTGACGCTGCAGTTGAAGCTCGCTAACATATTGACTTTGTGGCGTTTGCATAAAGCCAGCGAAAAAAAGATCTTGCATTTTCTGTGAAGTTCTTCATTCGGTATTCATTCCTCTTTGCAGTCAGAACTGTTTTCTGCATCCCATCGCCAAACGGCAGAGAGGAGATTTAACCCTCTGTGGGAACTGAATGTGGGGGAGATTTGCAATGAGGCAAATATACCAACGCGTCTCCTCATAGAACGAGACTGTAGGTTATGTAATCTGTGTGTGTGTGTGTGAGATGATGTGCGAACGCTGATATTTGCTCCACGTGTGCCTGGAGGTTTGGAGGGAGGGTCAGGATTTGGCAGGTCGGGCTGCTCAGAAAGAGGAAAAGAAAAGGGAAAGAAGCAATCACTAAGAATAATCACACTGCAGCAGGGAATGCATTTGCTAGAGAGGACTGCTATCGGCTTCTTGTGCGTGTTTGTGTGTGTGTGTGTGTGTGTGTGTGTGTGTGTGTGTGTGTGTGTGTGTGTGTGTGTGTGTGTGTGTGTGTGACTCAGCTCGCATCCCACCCCTTGGCGAGTAGCATTTCGAATGACTTAAGCCCTCACTGCAGATAATTAGCATTTTCAGTGACTATCACTGCAGATCTGAGGCTGCACACGCTGTTGTCCCACACCGACCTCAAAAAAACCCGACACAAACACAACATGTCTGTCTAAATCCTAAAAGAGCACCACGGGCCTTTTTTTGTGGTCACACATCCAATTACTTTGTTTTCCCGAATATAATTTTTTTAATGTAGTTTAACATTCGGGGCACCACCCAAATGGTTCCAACGATCAAACCTCATTAAAGTCTACGTACTCTTGTGTTTCCTCTGCAGTGACACCAGCTGATAGCTGCTGCTCCCGTCTCACCTGAGCTCCGGCTCCTCGCTCTTCTTCCTGCTCGGTTCGTCCCCTAAAGCCGTCGCCCCCCCAGCATGAGTTCCTCTCCGTTGGTTTCCCGAGCCAACATGGACATCCTGGACGAGCTGCAGCTCATCGCTGCCCAGAACCTGGAGAGGCTGGAGGTCAACAAGTACTACGAGGTCATCCGGGAGCTGGGCAAAGGCACCTACGGCAAGGTGGACCTGGTAATCCACAAAATCCGAGGTGAGGGGTCGCGCAAAGACAATGTGTTGCAGACATATAAGACACGTAGACTAAGGTAAATCTGTCACACGTCTTCTCCAAAAGGTACCAAAATGGCTCTGAAGTTCCTGAAGAAGAAGACGACCAAGCTGAAGTCTTTCCTGCGGGAGTACAGCATCTCCCTCTACCTGTCCCCCTGCCCCTTCATCATCAACATGTTCGGCATCGCCTTCGAAACGGACGAGTATTACGTGTTCGCCCAGGAGTACGCTCTCGCAGGGGACCTCTTCGACATCATTCCTCCACAGGTGCCAGTTCAAAATCATCTTTAGGACTATCAAATTTTGTCCTGTCAGGATTTCTTCCAGTCTATTTTCAGTTCATTTGTTGGATTACTTGACACTATTTTGCCACTAATAGTAATCTGACAATAATGAAGAGCTGGAAGTTCAAAAATAATCTGTCCTCCATTACTACAATAGATTATTTCTAACATTCTAACAATGTTTATAGGCAATACAGCTTCACCATTGGCTCCATGAAGGAACCAACAATAGTTTCATGAGGTATTCTGAACGTAACCTCTCTTCACTCAAAACTCATGCCTGGTCTTCCTCTTCCCGGTCCTTCAGATTGGTCTTCCTGAGGCGGTGGCGAAACGCTGTGTGCACCAGGTCGCGATCGCTCTGGACTACCTGCACTGCAAGAAGTTGGTCCACAGAGACATCAAGCCTGAGAACATCCTCATTTTTGACCGAGAGTGCCGCAAGGTCAAGCTGTCAGACTTCGGTATGACGCGTCGGGCCGGCTCGCCCGTGAAGAGAGTGAGTATCCCCCGCCGCGTCGCCACCTCGTACGTGTCTCTTGACACTTCCGTGACCCATGTTCTCCTCTCCAGGTGAGCGGAACCATCCCCTACACGGCGCCGGAGCTCTGCGACGTGTCGCGCCACGAGGGCTTCTGCGTGGACTACAGCACCGACGTCTGGGCCTTCGGCGTGCTGCTCTTCTGCATGCTGACCGGCAACTTCCCCTGGGAGAAGGCGCTGCCCACCGACTCCTTCTACCAGGAGTTCATCCGCTGGCAGAGGAGGAGGACGAACACGGTGCCGTCGCAGTGGAGGCGCTTCACCGAGCAGGCGCTCCGCATGTTCCGCCGGCTGCTGTCTGTGGAGCAGGACCGCCGCTGCTCCGTCAAGGAGGTGTTCGGATACTTCAGCCACTCCTGGATGCTGGACGCCGAGAACGACAACAACGGCAACACGGCGGTCGGAGGGGAGAGAATATCTGGCAACAGTGGGGTCGGCGGAGGAGGCGGTGGAGGAGGAGGCGGTGGTGGGGGTGGTGGTGGTGGTGGTGGTGGTGGAGGTGGGGGTGGGGGCGGGGGTGGCGGAGGCGGGCGAGGGGACGTGAACGGCACCATCTCGTCGTCTTCGTCCGGAGAGGAAGACGAGGAGCTTCTGGTGGAGAGGATGAAGCAGCAGACTCTGTCGCCCTGCTCGCCGCTGTCGCCCCTCTCGCCCATGTCGCCCATGGCGGTGGAGCGGGGGAGCGGCGGGAGCGGGGCCAAAGGGGGGATAATGGAGCCGGGCGGCGGCCACCATTTTGTCTCCGTGTCCACCAACAGCTCCGTGTCGTCCACCAACAGTTACGACCGAATGCCGCGGGAGAACAGTTCGCCGGGCGGGCGGATGCTGGTGGCCACGCCCATCGAAATCTGCGTCTAGGCGTCACGGACTCACCGCTTACACACTTTTATACCTCTCATCCACCCACGTAGATGTGCATGCATGGAGAAAAAGAAAAAGAAAAAGAAAAAAAAAAAAAAGAGTACTAACACGTGTCCTGTTTTAAACATCCCGGGGAAGGAGGAGCACACGCACGGTGGACTCACCAGAGAACGCAAACATTCCCCACGACGGAGGGTTTTTGTTTACACGACCTTGAGGCGAAACCCCGTTTACACTTTGAACCCGACGAGTGTTCAAGTTTGGGGGCGGGAAAAAAAAATGAGGAAAAAAAATAATAAAAAATTGCTTCCATTAGAGATTCTGTCACTGATACCATCTGAGAAGAAGACCAAAATGTTCTTAAAGCAATACTTCCAGCAAAAAAAAAATAGAAGAACAAAGAAAAAAAACAACAAGCGGCGGCGGCGGGACACCGTCGGATCTCTTCAAGTTTTCATGAAGCCAAGGGACAAAGGATTTGTATTTTTTAGGAAGAGTTAAAAAAAAAAAAAAGCCTTGTAAGATTTAAAGGAGAGAGAGAGAAAAAAAAAAGCGAGCGAACGCTGGTTTTAAGTGTTTCACGTGTAACTAAAAAAAAAAAAAAAAAAATGTGACGGTGCGCGAGTGTCCTCATGTCTGTTTACGTCCGTGTGAATCTAGACGAAGTGGATTTTCTTTTGTTTCTGCTTTGATTGTATTATTTATTTGACTCTGTTCAGAAGACCACACTCTATTTTTTTCTATTGTTTCGTGTTTTGTAAAGTAGATTTCATTGTTCTTTTTTTTTTCTTTTTCGGTCCATTTGCGTGCGGCGTTCGGGTGCAGCGGGGGGAATAAAATCCACTTCTCTGTGCGACACGAGCGGCGGGCTGCTGTACAGGAGTGTGTGGACGCTTGTATATTCTGGAAAATGACGTGGCAAATGTTTATGAAAAACATATCTACTTCACAGGCTTTTTTCTACTTGCTCTCAAAGTTCTGTTTCTAGAGCTTCTCTTTTCGTTGAAGCTGTTTTGGGTTGTTTTTTCTCCCCCCAAAATGTTTGCGTTTCTAATGTTTTCATTTGACGCATTTTCTTTAAAACTGTTCGCAAACCCCCCCCCGAAAAGATCGATTCAGCCCAGAAAAAGAGTCACCGAGGAGTCACCTTTTGTAAACAACTGCATGATGAGTAGCTCAAAAAAAAAAAAAAAAAGAGACGACAAAGTAAAAAAAAAAAAAATAATTATGTAAAATGTCGTGATGTGAATTCTTTGCAGTAGCACAATTTCTTGCATTCAGTCCCAGAGTGAATATTTGCTGTTATGATCTCTCGAGACGTCCTAGGGCTAAAAAAAACAAAAAACAACAAAACAAACAAACAAAACAAAAAAAAAAAGATGAAAAAAAAATCAGAATTACTTTCTATTCAGTGTGATGTATTTGTATTGCTATTAATGTTGTGTATTCATCTCACCACCTTCAGGACCCCCCCCCCCCCAAAAAAAAAGTCTAGCTAAGCATGAGGACGTACGGTTTTGAGAGGCTTGAATTGAAATCAAAGGTCAGAAGAAGATTAAAGAAGATTTTCTCTTCTAACAGGCCGATTTAAACTGAGTAGCGTGGCCTGGATTCTTCTTAGTTTAAGTTAAAATAGCAACAACAACAACAACAACAAAAAATTACATTTTGAGTCGAACCCCCTCAATGATTTGAGTAGAAAAACCCTTTGGATGCGTGTTTTCGTGCTTTCCCGTCATACGCCTGCATGAACTTGTATGTGCCGATGCTCTGTCGTGGAAAAACCCGCTCGCCAGCTGTAGATGTAGCGTCGCGTACAACCATCCCGCGACAGTCGCTCCGCCCCGCCCCGCCCCCCCACCGATGGAAAGCGCTAAACTCCGCCCCTCCACCCGCCACGTCTTGTGACAATCTCTGAGCTCATCGGCAGCCGGGACAAAGGAGTCCTCATGCAGGAAACTGTGGCCGCGCTTGTCTCCTCCGGCCGGCCGGCCGCGAGCGGCGCCGCGACACCCGGCGTCTCGCTCACATGACCGTACTACGCGGCGTTTCTCGCACTACTTGCCTCCAAAACCAGCCTTCTGTCGTCAATCCACCACATAAAACCTCGCTTCTGTTTACCTCTTTCAGTTAGAACTGAAGATTTATGATAACTGTTGACGTCTGTCTCTGGGAGACACAGGGTTTTTGTTTTTGCATTGCATGCTTGTAATTTGACGCCAGCCTCGTCGTTATGCCGGCTGCTAGAATGAACAACTGTGAAAGAAAGAAAAAGAAAAAATAATCCAATCAGAGAAACCATTGGCCGAGGCCGCGTGCTCAAGTTAGATTGGTCATTAAAGACAAAGCTGACACGTGTGTAGTTTGGCAGCTGGCTCACAATTTCAGATTTGTACATTTCCGGGTAAACAGCTAACATCCCTGTGTCACTAGAGATGAAATCTATCTAAACTGTCGACAAATACACAAGGTAATAAATAATAACTCTGATTTTACACAATAATTCTGATCATTTCAGCCAAAATAAGATCGAGTCCCATGTTTTTAAAGAAGAATTTCTACCAGAAGTGAGCGTAGCTTGCAAAACTCGACAACCTTTTAATTAGTTTTTTGGAAAGTTTCATCATATGACACATTGAAGTTAAGAATATTTCTCAACAATCACTCATCATATATTCAGAAAAACCAACTGAAAATGTCAAAGTCCCATTTCACTAACAGAAATGTGACAATCGCCCAGAACAATAACCCAATTTTACAATAACAACCTTGATGTACTTTTAACAAAATTCATTTTGAATTGTTTTTCAGATTCTGTTTTCACATTTCTGACGGGTCATTTTATTTTCAAAGCACCATTTCTGCCTGTAGCTACCACAGCTAGCCTACCTCCAGACATTGACAAATATTATACACTTTCTTTTCATTGATATATTGTACGGAAACATGTTTAAAACGCTCTGTTGTGTCCGAGTCACCACATTTTACGACTTTCTTTAGAATGTAGCATCAAAGTGTTAACTTTAATTAGCATTTGCTGAGTACCGGCTACTATTTAGGTAATAGATAATGGAGTCCGACCGTCATTAGTTTTCTATTATTCAAGCACACTTAAATTTTGAATTTGATCAACCATCTCCAGAATTCTGTATTTGTTTCTTGGTAATTACAGATAAATGTATTTGAAGTGCCAAATCTGCCTGTGGCTAACGTAGCCAGCTAACTTTCAGACGTGATTTCGATGGAAATTTACATAACGTTTCCATGTTATGTCAATTTTTTCCCCCCAAGAAATATCCTTTTATCACTATCTTGAGTCATTAATTCTACAAAGCTGAGCTAAATGATCAAACAGTTCCCCAGAGTGAGTTAGCATCAGTCCACAGACACAACTTGAAGCTAGTTAGGCGGCATGTCGAGGTCTGTGGAGGGAAATAAAAAGCCAGCAGTCAGGAAAAAAGGGTGAAGAAGAGTTTTCTGTACGTCACCTGTCCGAGCCGGTCGCTGCTGCCTCTCCTCCTCATCCATAACGTGACGTGTTGTGATGGAGCTTCGGTGTCTCTCTCTGTCCGGTGACATTTCTCGGAGCATCCCTGTTTTTGTTTTTTGGGTTTTCTTTTTTTTTTTAGTGGAGTTTTAGTGAGTAGATGACCACGGCACTAGAACTCGTATGCGGTTTCGTCTTTGCAATACAACTGTCTTCCTGTAAGCTGAGATTTAGTCAATAAAACCAGAAGTCTTGTTGGAGTGAAACTGGGATCTTTGTCGTTTCTTTCTTTCCCAGAGCAGCTGGAGAACTCGTCCAGTTTAACTCAACTTCAGTATGGTCATTTCAGCCAACTTTCGGATTTTAGAGCATCTTCCTCCCGCTAACTGATGTAGCAACTAATCAAGTAACTACCAGTCTCTTTTAAAATGTTTGCAGGTGTACTGAAGGTGTTAATATACATCTTCTGAGTTGATAAAACATTATGACATATTTAATGACGGAACATTTTCATTCATATGGTTTTGATTGCATTTCTATGTGAGCAACATCTATAGCTACCTCAAAGGAACTCTGGAGCTACAATGATTTGATTAGCCAAAACCATAGAAATGTTTTTATTCCTTTCATCATTCCAACGTAATATTCAGAATATTAGGTCAAATTAAACGTTTTAATAGAAAACATATCCCACGTTTCCCAAAGAGTCACCAAAGAAAAAAAACAAGGCTCAACAAAATATTTAATTTCCAACGATTACATGAGTCTCCGACACACGGAGAGGCGATCGAGACGGTACAAAACAGACACAAACAAACAAAAAAAGAGCTTCCGTTAAAGCAAGACAGACAGAAGGGTGACATTGGCAGTCGGAGTCTGTTACACACCTTCAAATTATAACACCAGACGACACGACAGACACAGAGGAGCTGGAATGTGATGTTTGAGGGTTGTTTTGAAGGGGGGGGGGGGGCTTCTCATCTCATGAGACCACCACATCCTGCTACAAGCATACAGTCAGGCTCAACGCCAGAGGGAAATCAACCTGGAGCGTCTGAGGTTCACACACCGACTGAAAATACAGTTTCTAATTGAAGGATCTGTAGTTCATGCAGCTGCTGGTAAAAACAAAGTACAGTTTGTTTTTCAACTAAAAAGTAGAGGAATGGAACAAACAGAGCAGCTGTGGAGGTTTGTGTGTGTGTGTGTGTGTGTGTTGCCTTTTAAAGGCCTGAAGACGGTGCGACGCTGCCTCTAGTGGCTCCATGGAGAATGACAGACACTTGCTGTGTGGGAGAAGAAAGAGGCTGATGGGCCACAAAACAATGAAATAAAAGTAGGCTGGCTGGGAAAAACAACAGCCTCTTGAAAAAAAAAAAGAAAAGAAAAAAAAGTCCTGAACCGGAATAAGGTTTGAAAAAAAAAAAAAAAGTACATGCGAGCCGTCTTCAGTCTTCTGCCAATTAGTATTTGTTCCACAAGACGGTGGAGAAATAAAACACTGTCCATAAGGCCTGGAGAGAACGTCCATGACTTCCAATGGTGCAGGCAATAAATACAAGAGCAACTCTATTTTTCCAGCAAAAACACAAATGGTTGAGACTGAAGTCAAAGTACAATTTTCAACGATGAAAAAGCTGAAACGTCAGTAAATGCTGGGGAAAAAAAGGGTTTAGGAGGGAAAAGTCCAAATGTCAGCAATCAAAGTCAAAAGAGTTCACCTAAAAGGTGGACAATTAAACCAAAGAACAAAGTCAAACGTACGTCAGAGTGTCGAGCAGCGACACGAAGCATCGCTGCCATGATAAAGTAACGTCAAAGTGTTGTCAAGAGCCTCATTAACGTAACGAAGACTCCTCGAGAGGTACGCCGTTGAAGATAATCGAGAGAAACGTCAAATTTATGTGTTAGCGTCAGTGACGTGGAAGCATCGTCGAGATGCGAAGGATACGTCAAAACACCCCGAGATGCATCGAGGCATCGCCGAGGGATACGACAAAGTTGCGTTTAGGAGTGGACGTCAGTGTGTCAAAGTGCCTTCAGAACATCCTGCAATAGTTTCAAAGTAAGGGTGCAGTGCAGTGAACCCCAAAGCGTTCAGAGCATGAACTAGTTGAGAAGACTTTTCCAAAAGAAGATTTCTCTTGTAAACCAGAGATTTGTGTTTTGACTTTATGCTTAAATATGTTCTAAACTTCACCCGTCAATCTGGATCGACTTCCTGCTCTGGAGGATGTGCGTTAGTCCGTAGCCTCTGAACGGCGTACTAGTTTGACCTTCAGAATCCGCAGCTGAATGATCCAAAATTAAACCTTAGTTGAGGTCGAGTAAGTAAACAAACCGACACGAGCTTGGATAAGAGCCTCATGTCAAACGTCAATGATCTGATGGGCAAAGTGCTGAAAGCCAAATAACACACACACAGACCACGCTTCATCAAGTTGTGGCCCCACGCCAGGGCGTGACGGGTTAACGCCAGGGCGTGACGGGTTAACGTGGCGGGCTGAAAGACGGCAATACTGCAGCTGGAGCCGAGGAACAAAGTGCTTCCTCCGAGGATACATTCAAAGACGCGCTCGGCTCGCTCGCTAACAGCCGCGCTGCCGACGGCGCGCCGTCACACCGGTGATCTGAGGAGCCGTTTCATGAGGACCCCTGCAGCTCACACCTCAACCCCCCCCTTGAAGAAACATCAAATTTTTACACCAATAACTTAAAAAAAAAAAAAACCACGACGACACACAAACCATCTAAAGGCGCCGATACGAATAAACAGTCCAGGAATAAATAAACCAGATATAATCAAATACTTAAAAAATCTTTAAAAAATTAAATATCTTTGATTGTTACTCATATTTAATTCAACAAAAAAAGAGGAAAAGATCCCATATAAATAACCCTACGAAGGACTAATTGAGCACTTGGAGAGTTCCTCAGGCCGTCATGGTGTTTGTTGGCTAATGAGTACCGTCAGGGCCGGACCGGAGGAGCGACTCTTCCCCTCCGGGTCGCAGCGTCGCTGGATTAACAGTGCAGCTGAAGAGCAGAGGGTGACGTTAAGGTTGGCGGGTACGAGCTGTCAGTCAGAATTATTCTGGTCCACTGTCGCCATGGTGACCGGCAGGGAGGAGGAAAGAACAGGTGAGGAGATCATCTGGAAGAGAAGACAAACCATGGACTCTAATTATGTGAAAATGTGGTAAAGACACGGAGGCACTTCACGAGTCCAGGTTGAAGTTCGGAAAGCTGCTCGTCAGAGAACAAGACGAGACGTTTCTCCATCTCAATCAGAAAATGGCATGAAGGCATGTTGTCAAGTCAGCTCTGATTATTTTCATAACGTAAACACCTCCTTCCTCCACAGAAGTGAAGGCATTAGAGATGTGGGTCCTCATCCAAGATGGCCACCGCACTGAACGAGCAGTAATTGAGGGCTCGACTGACATTTGCCTGTTGTAAAAAGGAACTTCCTCAGGTAAAGTTCCACGTTGGAGCGCAGGAGTGCGTTTTGTTTTTAAGCGCCAGATACACGCTTTACCATTTTTTCCTTCCGCATCGGACCGTTTCAACGCTACAAGACGGGACGCGGCGGTAACTTGAGCACTCACAGACGTGTACTGACCTCGGGACTTTTCCTCTCAGGGTCACCTGTCGTTCCACCGGCTCCCTGGAGGACCTTTGAATGTCTTGTTCTGGAAGGAAAAAGCTGCAGGTTAACCAGAAAACCCGACGGAGCGCGGCGCTTTCAGGCGGATCTCGTGCGGTTGGGCTCTTCGGGGCCACTCACCTTGTGCTTCTTACACTTCATGGAGAAATTCTCCTCAATGAGGACGCAGTCTGTGGAGAACCAGAAGAGAACAGGAGGTGAAGACGCCGCCACCGATTCGTCTGAAAGCTTCCACCGCCCACATGTGCAACTTCAAGCCGAGTGGAGGCTAAGAGCGCTACACTGAAGAGCCATTTCCACACCAACAGACAGAAACTCACACAGAACCCCGAGCTCGGGTCCAACACCAACAAGGATAAATTGGGAAGCAACAAAAGGAACACGGATCTCAAGTGCAGTGAGAAAATGGATCCTTTCATTCGAGCGTCTTCCTTTATCTCACCTGACTCCAGAGCACACCTGTAGTGGTACTTGTTGGGGCAGGCTTTGAAAAGGCAGCCCAGAGTGGCGCCGGGACTCTGACACGCTGAACATACCTGCAAACATCAGGAAACAGTCAGAGCAGACAAATATACCGATTTCAAAAAAGCCTGAAACATCACTATGCAGTGTTATTCAGTTTTGTTGCAGAGCTTCGGACGGAATTTAATCTTCGGCTGTGACAATGTAGACTGCAGTGTTGTTGATGGCTTGTACCAGATGTACCTGAAAGCATCCCTTCATAATTATTCCCTCCTTTGAGCTAAAACTGTTTCACCGATTAAAATTAGATTGCAAAAGAAAATAAATGAAGCGGTCTTCAGTGTGTACCTGTTATCTTTTGATTCAGTGGAATTCTTGTACTACGACACTAAAGGTTTGCGTCTTCCTGACGACTTTAAATTAATCCGACTTGCACTACAGCAAATTATTCCTGCTCTCTGGCCAACAGTGACGCATTAGCACCCGTAATGTTGTGCATCAGTGACCCTCTTTACCGTCTCCTGCGTCGCCTTGACGGCCTCCTCCAGCCCGTACACTTTCCCTTTGACCAGGAACACGCCCGCTGACCAGATGCCGCAGTCTTCGTGAAGCCAACGCTCGCAGGGCTCCAAGGGAAGCACGGGGGGGCTGTACCAGTCCTCCACGTCGGCAGAGCCGGGATCGGACCGGGACTGCTTCGCCGCCGAGCTGCTGGTACCGTCGCCAGTCCATCCGCCCTTCGGATTGAGCTGAGCCCCCGGCCGGACGGCCCACGGCGCGGGCGGAGCGGCGCGCTTCCTGCCCCGGCCCTTCATGCTGTAGGACGAAGAGTCCGAGTCACTGTAGTCGTCCTCCACTTTGAGGCCCGACGTTCTCGCCGGTGCTTTGGCGTTCGGCCGGTACCCATCGGGGTAGTAGGGGCCGTGGAGGTCCCCCAGGTCCATGGCGTTGGCCGACTGCCCACAAATGCAGCAGACGAGGGACCGCTGGTGCTGGCTGTGCATGGACACCCGGCCCAGCCGCAGGCAGGAGGTGCTGGGAACCACCGCAGAGACGAAGCCGCTGCCGGCGGCTGGCTGCTGCCCCTTCTTGTGCTGCGTCTGCACCTCGTCGGGGTAGTTGACCACGGTGCACAGCGAGGGGGACGACTGCTTACCCTCCACATGGATGAACGGAGAAAAACTGTCCAGCCTGGAGTCCCGCTTCTCCTCCTTGTAGCTGACGTACCGGAGCTTGATCTCGGGTTCTTTGGGGGAGAACATGGAGGAGGCGTAGTGGCCCTGTGTCGGTTTCTTCCGTCTTCGCTTGGGAGTGCGAGACACCTTCGTCTTGGCGGGCGGAGACGATTTGCTACGGGGAGATTTGCTTTTGGCTTTGCCCGGACTTTTCTTTGGAGAAGTTGTTGGCAGTGGCGGGGGGGAGGGTCTTCCCTCGTGAATTGACACCGAGGGCTCGGGCAGGACTTGCAGCTCTGGCTCCTTATTTGATTTTTTCTTGGTGGCTGGAGGACTTGACTGCGACGAGGGGGTCCTCTTGGGCCTCAGCGGGCTGGTCCGTGGCGGGGTCACAGGGGGAGGAACGCTCTCGGGGGCTTTCTTTGACCTTGTGTTCACTGTAAACAGACAATGCTTTGGAGGTGGGCTGCCATGCGGCTTCTTAGCATTGGTGATGGGTTCAGAATCCGAGGTAGAGCTTTTGCAACAGTCATTGTTAATGTGATTAGTTTGGCGTCTTCTTGACTTTTTCCGTTCTATTGTCTTAACTGAAGGAGAAGCTTTGACTTTGCCTTTCTGTTTAACTACTGATGAAGAATCCTTTTTCTTAGGACTGGCTAAAGACGAATCACTACTTGCCGATTTGGACGCATTGGCTTTCTTATTGGAACGTACACGCCCAGACACT
Source organism: Blennius ocellaris (assembly GCF_963422515.1). Lineage (NCBI taxonomy): Eukaryota > Metazoa > Chordata > Actinopteri > Blenniiformes > Blenniidae > Blennius > Blennius ocellaris. Next base: position 7,844,648 of record NC_137670.1, on the reverse strand, counting down.
CTATACCTGCTGGAATTTATGTTCATGACTATGGCCTCTAATCGCGTCCCTCTTCCAGAACGCATCGGCAGCTTTCTCTCGGTAAAAGTTTTGTCCAGCACCTTTTTGGTGCCGTTAACGTGAGGTACAACTTTTGAGATGTTTGCTTGGGTCTCCGAAAGATCCGACAGGCAAACATCATCTGTCAAGTCAATCAAAGGCTCCAACAAGGCCTTCCGTCTTCTGGTGGGCTGTTTGTTTTCCTCACCTGAATCTAACCTTACTTCATTGTCCTCAGTGCCAGCGCTCAACTGAATGGCCCCTTCTGTGCCGGAGCCGTCGCAAACCACATCCGCCAGATACGAGTTGCCACCGCTGGGCGAGCAAGAGGCCTGCGGAAGGACAAACACGTCCTCTACGTCATCCAGCGAAGTAGCGGAAGGCGAGACCGGGTCCTCCAGAGGACTGACGTACTCCCGACGCAACGAACAAATGTCTCTTGTGCCCACGCTCTCTGATCCGGGGTCGCTTTTCTTTGACAGGAGGAAAAGCACTTCCTCTTCCTCTCTGACTGGCGCGGGAGTATCTGGTGAAAAATCGGCACAAACGCCTGAACTGGACCATCCGTCACCCTGACCATTCTCCAAGCCTTCGTTCTTTTCGAGACAAGCTCTGCCTTCATCATCACCATGTGCAGACATTTCCATGTCCCCATCACTAGAAACTACCCCACCGTTCAACTCGTGAGGCTCCTGGACCAGAATCTCCTCCGTCTGAGTTTGAGACAGCGGAAGGAACAGCTCAGTCTGGGTGGCGAGGTCCATGGGCGTCTCCTCCTCAGCCAAGTAATGCTGGCTAAGTGCATAGCCGCTCTCCCCGAGCTCTTTATCTGCATCATAAGGAGGGTGGAGGGAGAACTTACTGATAGGCGGCACGCTGCACAGGGGCGAGCGAGATAGGGAGTCGTGAGGAGAGAATACGTGAGACCTGCTCACGTAGGAGAGGGTGACTGTCGTGTGCGAGAAGGCATTGTCTGGTTGAATTTGATCCCCTGCTTGGAGCGCAACACCCGAGGAGGCGCTCTCCGAGTACGGTAATCTGGCGTCGCCGGCCCCGGGGTCCGGGTACCAGCCGGGGCTCCCGACCATCCGCAGGGCATCGAGGGACGCGGGGTTGAGGACTCGTTCCTCCCCTCTTTTCCTGGTCAGGTCGATCACAGCGCTGAGGCCGGAGGTCGAGAGGTCTTGAGGCTGCAGGTCATCGAAGCTCCCAGGTGGCTGCTCCATAACAGCTGCAACAGAAAAGCAGCGGATAAAACTCCGAAAGTCCATCCGACACAACAACTTTTTCCACAACTATCAAACATATTTCAGGATTTTGACACTTAATACTGTAAATGAGAATTTTTGTTGCGCTATAAAGATTTTTTTATTTCATGAAACAAATAGCTGCTGGATGGGACTTTGGTGTACATTTAATCTGGAATAAGTCAAATATTAACAATAAACTTGAAAAGCAGTGCAAGTTCTGCTTTCCAGAGGAACCGCAGAACAAATTCCTCATTCACTGTCTCGTTCAGAAGAAACGTGACGTACAGAACTGGCAGATGTGTAATAAAACAAACTTTATGAGACATCTGAACTTAAAGAGAACTGTTGCTGTTGTATTTCTTATTATGTCCATAAAAGTGGCCTCATTTCTATTAAATGTGAAAAACCCAGCATAATAAAGCCATATATGTATAACCTATTAATATCACTGAATTCTGGGTCAATACAAAGAAGGTACACTTTGAATATATTCAACTTATAAAGGAATCTTGAGTAAATGCACACTCACACAGTGCATTAGTATCCTACAGCACTGTCAAAGGTTTTATTTCATTGGAAATGAAAAAAAGGTCCGTCTTACAAAAGGCCCTCCAGGATTTCATGATGTTGCGAACGCAACAATTAATGGAGACTGTCGTTTGCTTTATGTACTTTTGAAGGCTGGTTCTGGTTTCTGCATGAACGTGTGTGGCGTTGTGCTGCTCCCACACTGCAGGGTGCAGACGAGCAGTGCAGCGTATTGGTGCGTCGCTCGACGAGAGAAGATTTAAAAATAGCAGGAGAAAAAAAAAAAAAAATCTAAACTGCTTCGAAAAGAGATAAACACTGTTGTTCCTTCCTGTGGCCGTAAGATGCTGTAACTGTTCCCAGTAAATAGTGGTTGCTGTTTTGGTTGATTTCATCCTCTCTGTGCTAATTAGTCAGGATAAGCCCTGTTCATAATAATATTTTAAAGTACTTATGTAATTTTTAACCCGTCTTATTTGATATTAAACTGTCTTTCTAGTTATTCTGTGTGGAACAATGCTTAAAGGAATTTCCCTCTGGGATTAATTAAAAGTATTTGTATTCTATTTTGCCAAAATCATCAGAAACATGCTGGAGAAGAAGGATGATGGCACTAAAATTAGGTACAGAAACAGCTGAAAATGTAATAAAATGTTTACGATCCTAAATTGGAACGGAAACTTCATAAATATAACACATTACATATCCATAGTCCTGCTAATCTCTTGTTCGTCATGTTAACGTGAGATAAAGGACCGATTTCAGTGTTTTTGTTGTATTAGCTGCTATATAAATAAAGTTGAATTGCGCCACAACAATCTCCTAATTGACATTGAAGTTTACAAAATGTTAATAATGCCAAAATGATGACAGAGTTAAAAAAGAAAAAAAAAAGTTTTGAATAAAGGTTTCCTGTTAAATGAACTTAAAATAAAAATTGCCAGCTGTTATTGCAGCTCTCTGGCGTGCACGCACACCTCTTGAAGTGAAAATGTGTCGTTGTGGCATTTTCATTTCAGAAAAGCTTCACGCTTCCATAACATTTTAAGTGAAACTGCATCATTTTTGCATTTCCACTTTGGGAAAAGTTTCGCACTTATGTGAAAATTAGTAGATTTTCACATTTCTGAAATCTATTTAATAGATAGTCAAATCTATTTTAATAGATTTCAGAAAAGTTTCGCCTTCACACATAGTTTCAAAAGAAAACACATCATCTTTGCATTTTCACTTTGGAAAAGTTTTGCGTTTTCACAGCCAGTTCAAGATAAAAACGCATCGTTTTTGCATTTCCACAGAAAGAAAAGTTTTGTGACCATATTTGAATAGTCAGTCATTTGTGAACAATATTTGAGATGAAATCCACTTGAAGTCAACCTATTGGATAAAGTATATTTAACTGAATTGACACAAAATCCATAGTTTGGGGTTAAAACGTCAACATACAAACAAAAAAATATCTGATATCGTCTTTGTACCTCCTTCAAGCTCTGAAGAGAAGATTTCCAAATCTTCCAAAACTCCTCCTAGTCAAAGTTCAACTGTTGACCACTCAGTTGTATCCCTCTGAGTTTTAAATTAGCCATTGAACTGCTCACTATATTTTGTTTTGTTTTGAATAAATTGATAATATTTTGATGTTTTGTTTGGGAAACATTGCTGAGGTTGACATTAGCTAGAAACCTGCCGTGTGCTGATTTTCATTAAGAGGAAGGGTTAATGACAAATGACACGTCGGATTGTTCACAGTTTATCTGATTTTATTGAAATATTCAAAGATTTCCAGTGTTATTTCACCCGCTACATAAAAGCGGAACACTTTATTTGACAGGTCAGGTCCGCTAACGACAGATAGCTTAGCTTTAGCCACGTTAGCAGGCTATGGCTAGGCCGGGCTAAGCTCCGGCTGCGCAGAACTGCGTTTAATTTTTGTCTAATTTAAGCTTCTTTCGCTCCGGACAAAATGTCACATGATTACAAAAACACAACTTAACAAGTAAAACTTACTGAAAACAATCATTCTTTAATTCGGCGTTGTATTCTTCACGTAAAGTTGATTATTTTGCGTGCAAATGTTAACTTATACGGCTGAGTGACACACGCTGCTCGTTATTACATTTAGTAAGTTTGACGTTTGAACGGCGGCCAAAGAAAAACAAATAATGACACGTTCCGGGTTAAATCGCCTTCTTTGTTGTCTCGAATCGTCTCCGAATGGAATAATTGTTGCCATTAACGAAAAGGAATAAAGTTGTGTGTTTACGAGGCGTCGCAGCAAAGCGATGAACGAGCCGTTGTTAAATTGCGAGCTACTTTTCATGGAGTTCGGCGACACGTTGAAAGCGGACGGAGCGCGTCGGGGCGAAGGCCCCGGCTGGATGGAACAAAGACCGAGTGGAGGTGAGACGCCGCTCCGCCGGAGAGAGACTCACTTACCCGGGCAGAGAGCGAGGACGAGCCGGGCCTTTAAGAATCCGTGCCTCCGGACATCTCCCGTCCGCGGCGGGTCTGCTCCGGGGGGAGCCCGAGAAAAGTGTTTGAGAGAGAAGAAAGACCCCCGAATTAAATACAGATACACACACTTTCTAGGAACACACACACACACGCGCGTGCTACCACACACACACATACATATATACACACACACGCACACACACTCCTGATACTATCAAGTTAGACACGTGAACACGTCTCACTTCCGGTCTTCAGAATGAAGGCACCAATCAATAAACTTCTTCGTTTTTTAATTAAATTAAGTTTTCATGACAACGATTCGAGTGAAAACACGTCGTTTTTGCGTTTTCGTATGGGAAAGGTGCATACTCTTTTCAGAAAAGGTGTGTATTTACACAACAACGTTGCAAAGGGAAACATTTTGTTTTGTAAATGTTTTGAATTTGCATGGCATTTCAAGTCAAAATGCATTGTCTTTGCATTTTCGTTTAAAAAATAAAAAAGTTATTTGTTTACATGACAGCGTCTCAAGTGAAAACACAACTTTTCCATTTTCGTTCAGGAAATGTTTCACATTTACGCGGTAACATTTTGAAAACATTTAGAGAGAAACTCCGAAAAACAATGGAGTTGGCATGCCAGGCCACGAAGCGTTGCCTTTATTGTTTTTGTAACAATACCATACCCATGCAGCAGAGAACAATACACTATAAACAATAAAAATGGGGGTTACACGGATATTCGTATGGACAATTGTTTGGGCAAATCATTCCCTGCAATTCGGTGTAAAAGTGCGATGCGTTTCATAAATGGAGGCATCTCTCAATCTGATGAAGGCAAGACGGTTGTAATGTGGTTTATAAATGTATTGTTTCTATGTCTCCTCTGCTTGTTGAGAAATCAGAACTCTGCCCGAGAAGATATAATACGTTTTAAATGATCAAGCTGTCATTTGTAATAGTAATTTGCCTTCTTCTATGTTTTTATATTTTCCAGCCGCGCTCTCTCTCTCGGGCTTGCTCTCTAACTTCAGGTGCCTTGATACAACAGAGGGAGTTTGCAAACAGAAATTTCACTGTGGGAGTGAAGTGGTGAGACCTGTTCTTGTCATGACACTCAAAGAAGGAAGAGTCTGTTGCTACACGTTTCAGATGTGGTGGGAAAGGTGCCAGAGTCTCTGGTGATGTTGGCTGCTCCACCGAGGTCATGTGAGTTGGCGGGATTTTCACAGGGATGATTTTTTTCTTTTTTCCTCTGACCTTTTTCCCCCCGGAGAGGATCGTCTCGAGGACCACACAGTGATGACCTATGTCAGGGGGCCTTTAGATGGTCGCTAATTGTTCCTATTGAGCAGGAAATGAAGCCTTTGTGATGCTCGGTGATCGGGAGAAGAATTATGATGTGGATCTGCTCACTAAAACCAAAACAATTTCCAACATAAAGCAGCTGTAACATGATTATTGTGAGAAAAAAACATGTTGCTCGGCCTCAGTCTCTCCCATCTCGGTTCCGGAAACAGAAAAAGTGGACTAATAGTGATAAAATAACCAACTTCATGGTCCAGCTGCAGTACCACGGCGGACCACCAGGGGCCACAACTCACACTTTGAAAATCACATGCGGGAGGCTGTATTTATGAGGTTTTAATCAAGTTGTATCTAATAAAGATATTAAATGTCAAGTTTTAATTGTGAACATCTACATTAATATTAATGTCATCCTCTTTATCTGAACTCGGTAAGAAACCTTTTATTTATCACTATTAGTTGAAGTCTTTATACTTCATGCAACAACCGATAATTAAGTTATTGCGTGATTGAAGCAGCGTTAAAAGAATCCTTCCAAAAATGAAATAAATGCAGGCAACAGAGCTGCAGATTTGGAAACTTGTGCAGTTTTTTCCCCATCTCAAACAGACATACTATAGACAGGTAAAGTGTATTATGTTATTGGTAATAAATTATAATTATACGCACGATTTTCTAAAGCTTTCTCATAATCCATCGCTTGAAATGTGCCTGTTGGGGTGAGACGGGGAGGTATGAGATGTATTTGGAAGTTATAAATATGCCCCTAATGTCTCCGTTGTCACTCATTTTAAAGGTACAATACTGGTTTGTTTTTACAAATTTATACAAAATCAAAATGCCAAAAGAAACACACCTCAATAATGGACGAAACAGAATTATGATCCGCGATTTAAGTATTTCCTTGAGTTTTTGATGGAGAGTATAAATGATACTCATTTAAAAATAATTAAAGTGGAAAGATGTTAATACCTTTATGAACCATTTGTCGTTCCTCAGCTTCTTCATCCTGTTGGGAGGCGGCAACGGTTGCTCTTCCTCCTTCCAGTTGCTGTCCACATTGTGGCAACTTTACCGTCTGCTCTCAATGGGCAACTTTAGAACATTGCCAATCCATCGCAGCCTGAGATTCTTCATTCCAACGGACAAGTTGATCATGCTGTTCCTCGCAGCTGTTATGAGACATCAACCTCCCTCATATCTGAAGATAAACTGAACAGTTCTAAATATGTTCCAGTCTATATCTTGATTTGTGCCCATTTTGGATTCATGTCACAGTATTTATGGAAAAGGTTATATAATCTTGTCAACAAATTGTGATTCAATACGACTCATACAGTCCCAGTAATATGGGAACTTTAAAGAATAGAAGCATCAATCAGGAGCACCAACTTTTCTTTTCTCCCCTCAATGAAATCAAAACTGCAAATGTGCTCAACATTTGAACATTTTCTCTTCAAGATTCAACCCCGACAACACAAACACAAATCCATAAGACAACAACTTCAACCTTCGGTGGACTTTTCGTGCCTCGGAAAGTGAAAAGAAGAAAAAACCATACGAAGGGTGCAAAAATATTTATTGCTAATAAACCTGTTGTCAGTTGGTGTATATTTGCTTTATATTTACAATAATAGAGTACAGATGAGTGGGAATGTGAAAGAAAAAAAAAAAAAATCCCAGCCATTTCAATAAATACAAAGGGACTGAAAATGAACGAGACTAGAAACAAAAAGCGAGTCCGGGGGACTCGAGTGCAGCCGGACCGATGATGACGAGTTTCTATATTTATAATATATATTATAGTCAGTGAATCCCGTCCAGGTGCGTTCAGCCTTTCCACAGGTCGTTTCTCATCGTTTTTTTTTTACTTTTTCTTTTGCCGATCAACATGTTTTTTTTCTTTTGAAGCTGCTTTTGAGCTGTTCTGGAATGTTGCGGTTCCTATGGTAACGCAGACGAGTGGCAGGCGGCGGCGGTCGCCATGGCAACAGTCTGGAGAGTTAAAACAGTAGCTTACACAGTCAGAGTTTTAGTGTATGCGGGACATTTAAAAACAGTATTTACAGTAAGAACACACGCACACACACACTCACACAAAAAAAGTCACAGTTAACTGAAGTGCACGGGAATGCAGAGTCTACACATCAAACTTCATAGCAAGATTGTTGTTTTTTTTTCCTTTTTTTGTTTTTTTTTTAAACTCTTAAATGATCCGTGTGTGTGGTGACCAGTGTGGTGGAACTAAATAAGTCGAGCTAAAATATACGTGGGCTTCTACACATGCAGCCGGCGGCGGTCGTCAGAACTCCTTGGCGTCCTTGTTGTCGAAGAGGTGGAGCCTCTGCTCTGCCGTCAGACCTTCCTTCAGACTCTGCAGCACACACACACACACACACACACACATCACAACACGGTATTTATGTAAACATAAACACACCAAAAACTTCTGCAGCTCATCAAAAACAAAAACAAAACAACCTGGAAAAAGAGATCAAATAAAGACTAGTTTAGATTTATCGCTTGGATTTTTAATTAAATATATAAACTCAACATGTGATAAAGATTAACACTGCATTAGAAACACTGTCTATAGACACACAATGTTAGTATATGTAGTATAAATATATTTGCATATCACTACTAATAACTGAAAAGATTTGTTTTGATTTGTATAGCTATATTTTAAGATGGAAAAAGTAAACAAATACATATTTATTATCTTAAAAGAATGATAGACGACATTTATATATAAATATAAAGACTATTTCATTTTGAAATGTGTATGCAGTTATTGTATAACAAATGGAAAAGATTAACAATGTTTTAGTAAAAGTTTCTCTTCCAGTTAACACTCACACACATATATATATATATATATATATATATATATAAATAAAACAAAGTTTGAGTTTATAACCACTCATTTAAGTGGTGAAGATTTCTATAACATCTTTCCATCTATTTATATGCATGTGTGAAACATGAAAAGTACTTCTGTGTATGTAAGAGCATGTGTGTATAAATACACATTCACAAAATCCTCAAAACAAAAACGACTATAAGGAGATCATTAAAACTACTAAAGATTCATGTGATTTAGTCATTAAGAAAGTGTTTTCACTTACAGATAACAATATGTTGATTGTTAATGAATATATAAAGACAAAATGTGTCTTTGATGGACAACAGTGATCTACATGTTTTTCAGACACTCACTATGAAAAGATCAGAACATTTAGATTTGGGTATGTAGATTTATACACACACATCTGTATGAGGACTTGAGTCTATTGATTCTTCACTTAACTGCCCGACTTCATCAAAGACCGACGAGAAAAAGTGCAAACATTTGAAACAGATTAGAGTTTAACAGTGTTGAAAAGACGCTCCGGTTAGTAACAGAATGAATCCCAGCTTCACACCACCATGTGTGTGTGTGTGTGTGTGTGTGTGTGTGTGTGTATGTGCTGCTCTTCAGAGGAGGGCTCGGTGGTTTTTGCGTTACCTAAAGGAGAAGGGGGGTAGGGAGGCCTACGGGTCCTGAGCGGCCCCTAACTGTCCCAGGGCATGTCCCGACTCACAGACTGAGGACAGAAGGAGGGACAGAGAGAACAGCGACACACCAGGCAGGAGTGTGTGTGTTAGACTCACTCGCAAAAACACGCCACGCAGCTTCTCATGGGCTCACAACATGGATGTGGTGGGGCGGGCATGCTGCTGCATGCAATGCCGCTGGCGACCAGTAGATGGCAGCAAACCATTTGCTTTTTTTATGTTTTTTTTGTTGAGTGCGTGTGTGTTGGGAGGTAACTGAGGCGACTTTTGCTTGTTATGCGACTGAACAGTTGGAATGAGGGTCCCTGCATTCACACCACAGTGGGATGAAGCGTCGTTCCAGCTCTGAATCCACCTTGAACAACCCACCTTGGACCGCATGGTGCGCTCCGAGCGTTTGGCTGCGGCGGCCGCCATCTTCAGGATGTCGGGGTTGCTTTTGGACTTCATGATGTCTGTTTGCGGGGGGGGTGGAAGAAAAGCAAAGGCGTCAGGGTCAAAGCGGGAGGAGAGTGCGACCTTGAAGCGAGCGTGTGCCCCCCTCCCCGTGGCGTCGGTACCGTATCCTCCTCGCTCCACCTCCTCCGGCGACGGCTCGCCCAGCGCCTCGTGGGCTAGCTGCAGCTGGTCCCGGAGCCGGCCCAGGTCCCGCTCCGCTTTGGCCTTCACGATGCTCAGCTCCGTGTAGATGTCCTTGTACTTGTCCGTTGCATATTTCTTGTCCTGGAAACGCAGGCAAAAGAGTCACCGCTTGCGTTCAGCTGAACTCATCGAGTTCTCTCCCTCTCTCTCGGACAATGAGGCTGGTGTCAAATTACACACGCGTGTTACTTGTAGTGGAAACCTAATCTTTTCCAGAAGCGGTGACGCACAATGCTTCGACTCCTATTCCAAGATTAAGCAGATTCTGCACGAGGACGACAGATTAAATATATTCAAGCAGCTTTGAGTTGTAATTTGACACCAGGCTCATCATCTTGCCAGGAGCCTTAAACTGCATTGTATCTAAAACCCGATCAATACAAAACTAAAAGTAACTAAAGACTTGTTTACACAGCCAAGTCTGAAGTGAAAACGGGAAACGTTTCGGCCGTTTGCTTTAAAAGACGAGGATTTGAGAGTGAAACAGTGAAAAACAGTGTCTGTCTCTTCCGTCTGCAAGTGAAAATCGTCTGGAATAATAACGCAAAGAAGATGCCGTTTCATGTAAACGAGGTCCAACAATGAGAAGAAGCAACATTTGCGTTATGTTCCAGGTAAAAACGCAGGTTTTTTGGGGGTTTCCGTTTCAGAAAAGTTCCCCATTTACACGCAACCAGAGCGTTTTCCCGAAAGTTGCGTTTTGTTATCAAGATAGAGCAAATTGCAACGGAAGTTTTCCTCGTCACCCTTGAAAACATTGTGTAAACAATAAGAAGAGGAGTTTACTCTTTGGGCAGCCTGCAGCTCGTCTTTGAGGGAGTTGATCTCCTGTTTCAGGTACTGGACCTCGGACTCCTTCACCCGCAGCATCACCTGAAAACGAGGCGGAGGAACAGACGAACCCACTAAATGCCTGCAGATCGCTCACACTGTTGCAAGAAACAAATTCCGAGACCCGAAGACCGAACAATGACTTTGCGCCTCACCTCGAACTCGTAGAGCTCCTTCCCCTGTATCGTCGTGTCCAACGTTCCGTCTTCGGACGTCATCGATCGCATCTTGGTGATTTCTGCTGCCAGGCGATTATTCAGCTCCTGAAAAAAACATTGCGGCTGAAGATGGAGCTCGGCGTGTTTTTGCCCATTGAGGCGAGGGCGAGGCGTGTACCTGGTTGTGTGCGTTGAGCTCCTGGTTCTCTCTCTGACACTGCCGGAGGGCCTGCCTCTCGGCCTCCAGCGCCTGGGCCAGGTGGGCGTTCTCCAGGCACTTCTGGGAATACTGCTCCGACAGCACCTCGATCTCCCGCTGGAAGGAACACAGCTCCTCCCTGGAAACACAAACACCGCTGAGAGGAAGAACAAATAAAAAAAAAAAAAAAAAAAAGGTTCTGGATTGGCGACGGATCGGTTGCCAAAGAACGCCTGAGAAGCCGTTTATTAATTATTCCCGCAGAAGATGAAGACGTCCCTTCGCTTTAATGAAACTCCGCGTGATTTACTGTCAGCGCCTGCACTGCCACACACACACACACACACGTCGGGTGACGTCTTGCAGACAGACGGGTGAGCACAGGACGAGCAGTACCGGGAGGCAAGTCTCGGCCTGCCGGGAGAAACACCTGCGCTGCAACAGTCAACCTTCAATCTCAGCGGAGACGAGTCAGACGGCAACGGCTGCCGTTTGACATGCAAATTTCTGCGCTTTCACTAAAGCACATCGTTATAATCACATAAATGGAGCTTCTTTTTAAATACTGCTCCATCACGGTGGATTTTGACTCGGTGGAAAACTTTTCGAAAAACTGCTCCCAAAGTGGAACTTTTCTGAGAAGCTCCGTCTCGGTTGAAACGGATCAAAACTAAACATTTCGAATGTCTAGATTGGCAGTGAATGCTGCATCACCTAAAGATTAGCCTAGAGGTTTCCTAAAGAAGGGTCAAACCAAAGTCTTAATAAAACTGTTTGAACATTTGTGTGAAAGACAAACTAATTGGGGTCCAGCAGACAGAGTGATTCACCGTGGGGGAAGCAGATGGTCTATAAAGCTCAGGGAATAGTTTCCCCAACAGGATCGCATCCTTTTGTATGAGCTTATCTCCATTTCCTCAGGCCGAGACTATTTTTTTGTGTGTGCATGTGTGCAAACTATGAAGTGAAGCCATTCCCTCAGGAATCAGGCTGCAGAGTCTCGGGAGCTTTGTGGCGGGAAATGATGAGCCGCCTTGTTCCCTTGTGGTCTTTGTGACATGAATATTTTAGATTGAATTTTTCCTGGTTGGGATGAATAAAAATGAGCCGAGTCGGCCACAGAAAAAAGGTGCGACCCTTCCAATCATCGAAAACCGATAGACGTCCCACTCATTCAATACGATCTTTGTCGTATTCTGATGACTGTCGTTTTCCACAACGGATCGCTCGGGAATGCTAAAGTCTCGAATAAAACCGACGGCGTGGCGTCGAAGGCCTTACTCGTGCTGCCTGCGGATCTCCTCCACGTCTGCGTTCTCCACGCTGTTGTTGGCCTTGCGGGCCTTGTCCAGCTCCTTCTCCAGCTCCGACCGGTGGGCGTTCTTCATCGCCTCGATTGCTGAGACAATGATGGAATCCGTTCAGTCTTCTGGGACTTTTGAATCCATAAAAAAAACCACCATGGGATTTCCTCCGCCGAGCGCTTACCTGCGATGGTGGCCGCCGTCTCCTCCGCCAGCAGCCTCTCCTTCTCCTCATGCAGGTTCTCCAGCTCCCTCTGGTGTTTCCTCTGCAGCTCGTCGATCACCTTCTGGTGGGACTCCTCCATGGCGGCGAAGCCCCTCTCGCAGGTGGCCTTTGACAAAAGGACGAGGGCGGTTTGAGTGGACGGCGTCACCCCCACCGAGCACCGACCCAGAGGTTTCCTCCTTAAATCGGGAGCTCTGGGCCACACAGCCTTTAATCACGCGACACACAGCAGCGGAGTGTTTATCTCTAGCAAACGACTTGCAAGCGGTCAGCCACGAGCGACTGGAGCCTGTGTGAGTACGACGAGGGTTATCAGGAGGGAAAAGGAAGGACACAATACACTGGAGACGGCGAGGGACGGGAGGTAGAAACGGGAGCTTGCGTTTCTTGCCCGCAGCAAAAATTATGGGCTTGTTTGATTTGCAAAATTAAGCCCCCACCCCCAGGGCTTTAATACCACCAGAATACCTGGTGGATTGCAGGAAAAAAGAATCTAAGTATTGAACAAACTGTGAGAGTGAAAGTATTTTGGGCATTTCGAAAGGCATTTTCATCTGAACCAAACCAGACAGAAGCCGCTCATCTCTGCAAGTTTTCACTGGAAAGGGATTTCAAATGGCTCTAGCCCAATTGCCCCCCCCACACAAAAACCCAACCCCACTTCCGCCCTCTATTCATCGCCGCTAATCTGAGCTCTCGGCTGACGGCCGCGACCCGACTCCCAGCCGCACATGGGAAAAAAAAAAAAAAAACGGCGGCCCGGCGTGTTTTCATAAGGATAATAAACCGCCTCCCCATGAGAGAGAGAGCGAGAGCGAGAGCGCACAGACCCAGGAACCGACCGCCGCGCCCCTCTAACCCCACCAGCCGTCCCCGCCGAGCAAATGTAAACTTCCTGCTCTGACATCAGAGCGATCAGCCGCTCCGTTAGGAAGCGTGTCAGGTTGGAGGCTTTTGTGCGGGGGGTGTGGGGGGGGGGGGTATATACTAGGCCATGGTGAGAGGAAGGACCACAAACAAAGTTGGCTGTGAGGCAATTCCACTACCAACAACTGCGATCGTGACCGTGAGCGCTGAACCAACACTGCTACTAATCCTTTTCAGCAAATATCCAGTTGTTGGTCATATAAGACTTTCAAATTCACAACGTTGTCGACATGATTGCATTTTGTGCGTAACTGAAGAGTGGAACAGGAACTGCATCAGACTGGCATGAGATCGAAAGGTTGGCTCAAGATCTTTCGGAGTGGCGTGTCGCTGACAATATATTTTCAGGCCAAAACGTTCCAATGCTTCCGCTAAACGGTTTCTTCGTCATTACAGAAGTAAGAAACATTTTTCACCTATAAGAAATCCTGCCATACATCTGAAAAGCCACTGATCATAAATAATGAACCGTATTTTCCAGACTATAAGTCACATTTCAGTTTCTTTAGATACGGTCGTAATGGAGGTTTTACTGTAGCAGTAGTTTGTTGTTATACAGTGACATCTAGTGGTCAAACATGTATATTACAGAATATCAGACACTTCTGATTATAGGAAAATACGGTAAATTTCAGAGAGTGCTCTTAAAAGCACCACTAGAATATTTTATCAACAAAAGAAGTAAAACATCCAAACTACCTTGATGCTTTTCTCAGTTTAAATCCTTGTTTGCTTTTTAATGTATCAAATGTTTTACAGATTTTGGGGGAAACTACATGAGTAAACTCAGTTGGAAACACTTTGCTGCGTCTTGGAGGAGTTTCATGTGTATATTTGAACTCAACACCTCATGGTGTGGGTTTTCCAAAGTTTCCAAGAAAATATTACAGAATCTCATTTCGCCTGCAGTTTGTTGCACCATTACAATAAAAGGCTGTGAGATCCTGGAGCGACTAACCAGAAGACTCAATGTGTATTAATCCGCACAGCCTAGATGAGTTGGTTTCTTCAAAACTACAAGTCTAACTTATGTTTACATCATCATCGAGAACAGAGGGGTTTGGGATTCAACACTGCAAAACTAAGGGAAGTAATAAAAGTACTGACCAGACAAGGCCAACATAAAGCGGGTTCTGACAAGAACTGCTAAAAATATCCACTTCTAATTTCGAAGTTCAATCAAACCACAAAGGGGCCGGCTGTTCTAAACAACCAGACACAATTTTCCACATCCCTCTTGTTTTGTTCTGCCTCGGAGATATTTACTTTGCGGAGGTTATGAGAAAATGTACGTCAAAGAGGAACTTTGGTTTAATTTGAAACTTTCAAAAGTCCACGGCTTTCATTAGTTAGTTTCGGTAAATGGTCCACGCTCGATCATGATAGACATTCTTTTGCTGCGTCCTTTGAATTAAATTCCTCTCGCTCGTGCCGTCGGGGAGAAACCACTTAAAATGATCTGCTTGGTTGAAAACAAAAGAAAACTAAATGCAAAGGCATCAAGCCGGACAAAGAAACGCTTCATCACGAGTGCTTTCCGAACTCTTCCCTGATTTCTTACCGGTAGAAAATCATTCAGCCACTGTTGCTTTGGTCAACATGTTGAGGCCTTTACACAGTGGGGTTGTTCCACACAGACATAAATGGATATGTTCACTGTCCCATGCACGTCTAAATAAACAGTACTGCGTTAAAGCTTCAGACCTGTGCAATGTAATTTACTTTGCAATCCGAATTAACCGAACATAAACAACTATGTTAGCGCTCTTTGAGGCCCCATCCCCCACCAGCCTAAGACCTTTGCATGGTCCAGTAAACCTGGTGGTTATTGGATTCCATTGTCCAACATTATGTATCGGCAATTGGTTGCATGCAGTTTGTAGCAACTGTTGACCGTGTGCCTGCTTGAAAGCAGCCCAGTAAATAATTAGCCGCACTCGGCATGCACATGCATGTATGTTCACGTAACTATGGCAACATCCCGTTGCTCCCTCGACATTGACCGGTTGAAGTTTAACAGCGGGTGGCACGTTGGGGGTTTTGTGTGTTATACTGGTCAACTGTCCAACCTCTGCTGGGTGAAGGCTAATGAAGACGTATCGATTCATTCTGAGGTTCAACAGTTAACGGCTGACGGCGATGGCATGCGACTGAAAACTCAAGAAAAAGTTAGCAAGTAGACTGAGTTAGGATAACTTTGTTTAGGAGAGCATTAAACGGTTAGTGCAAACTGAATATAATGACGGAAGATCAAGAGTCGACTGAATTCTTTCGCTACCGAAATGAAATTAAGGCCGTTTCAATTCTTGACGCTAAAAAGTTTCCCCAAAAAAGTTGCAAAGCATCGATTCCTTGCTCGACACTTTCAATGCGACAAGTTGAGATTAGTAAGCACATTGATCTACCAACAGAGGAACTCATTTCATAGGATTGCGGGATGATGTAATCTTACAGAGGCCAAGAACTTTTCATGAATGTTCATCATTGGTAATAAAAAAAAAATTCAATTTACTGACATAACTCCAACAAAATGGGTTCCTCCTTTCACAGCTAGAGCAGCGTCACTGATCACATCGACCTACACAAGGTTAGTTTCCATGCAACAAAGAGGAGAAGGTGGTTTACGGACCGAGGAGCGAGAGAGGGAAAGGTGAGCGAGGTTAGGGAGGGGGGTAGACTTTGGGTGGCGGAAAAGGGAGGGGGGGGGGTCTGGGAATGCCACAAAGGAAAACAAGGCATCACAGATGGAGGACGACAAGGACAAGGAGCGCTTCCACCTTCAGGTTCTCCAGGTCTTTCTCGTATTTCCGCCGGAGCGTGGTTGCGTCGCCCTGCTCTTCGCGCCGCCTCATCTCTTCCGTCATAACGGAGACTTGGGTCACCAGCTCTTGGATGCGCTCCCTCAGGGTCGACGTTTGGGCCGCGGCGCCACCCGACGGCGAGTCGTCCTCTGCGGCGTTCTTGCTGGGAGCTTCGGGACTCATCATGCTTCTCAACTCTTCCATTTCCCGATCGAATCTCTCCACGAGGTTTGCCCTGTCCGCCTCGTGGTTCCTCTTCAGGTTCTCCATGCGGCTGGTCAGCAAGTTGATCTCTTTCACATTTTCTTCTGAGCAGCGCCGGAGTGTCTCGCCGGATTTTGCCATTTCCCGTCTCAACTTTTCAACTTCCAGCTCATGGCCATCTTTCACATCTTGCAGCTCTTTTCTGTGCCTGCCTTCCATGTCATGGAGCTCAAAAGCTTGACCCCCTTCATCTAAGGGATCACTTTTGACCTGGATTGAATTCAGTTGATTCAGAAGTTCTGTCACTTTAGACTCAAGACTGCTGGCAACTTCTCTTAATTTAGGACAATTTGGACAATCCGAGCTACCGACTTGGTCTGGCATCTGATTTGGCTTCATTTCCTTTTCATGCTGGACATTAAATCGTATGATCATATACAATGCGAAGGCTTCTTTCAGGGAATCAAGCAGATACTTTGAAGAATTTCTCTGTTTTCTACCGAGATCAGAACTGGCGAGAGCCAAGGCGAGCAGTTTGTCATCCTGGTCTTGCGACAACCTTGAGGCAACCAGTTTCCAACTGTGCATCTTTGTCTCCAAGCTCCCAATTAGCTGCTTCAGAATTACAGCGTTCGTTTCATCGTCAAGCCAGCTGTACAGCGAGGCGAAACCTGCCAGTTCCTCGTTCTCGGCTTCAGCCGGTGGGCAAATCTTGTTTATCAAGAACATCAAGCTTTTCTGTGCCATCATCTGCTCTGCCACCTCCCTCTCACAGCTGTGCCTGCTTTCATGGTCGTTTGCTTCAGCGAGGCCCAGAAGCAGAGTCCAGAACTCTCCCTCCGACAACAAACTAATTTCTTGGCCACTGATGCCAAGGGGTTCTTCTGTCAAAGAACCAAATAAAGTGCTTCTTAAATCACAGAGCATTTTCTCCACGTTAACGTCTACCTTTGCTAACATATCTACGACCTGTCCGATCGCCTCAGACCTCATCTCAAACTCTTGTACTACTTGCTTCAAGTGTCCCTTCTCATCAACTTGCTTCTCTGTTGCCTCAACACACTCAACGTTGTCTTCGTCTCTATTTGTCTTGATTTCTAACTTCTCCCGTAGCATCCTTAGTTCGTTTTCTGCCTCCGCTAGCTTCTCTCTACTGACTTTCTCAAGTTCCTGGTTTTGTGCGACGAGTTCGCGGTTCCTAGCTTCGACTTCCAGACGGCACTGCTCTGAAGACTGAAGCCTCGCCTCCATCTCGGCTAACTTTGCTTGCGATGCCTGAAAGATTTCATTGAACTCTGGCTGCTTTTCCTCGTCTTCGTATTCGTGGAAGCCCAGGCCCTTGAGCGTGGCGTCTTTCAGCTGAAGCTTCTTCTCGGTGTCTTTCAGGGTACTGCCGAGCTCCTCCAAGGTAACCAGAGCTTCGTGGAGCCTCATGGACTTTTCATTCAGCTCCCTCTCGTAATACTCCCTGTCGATGGCGTTGGCTTGGTTTTCAGCCAGCTCAGCCTTCAGTCTTTTGAGCTCGTCCACGGCGAGATGATGCTGCTTGCCGCCTTGCTGCCCGACGAGTTCTGCTTTCAGCCGGTCGATTTCGCGGTCGGCCTCCGTCAGCTGGTTCATGATCTCCTGACACCGTTGTTTCAGCGCTTCGTTCTCGCTCAATAAAAGTTCTATCCGCTGAGAGAGTATCCCAACAGTCACGTCATTTACCTCTGAATGACTCTCCATTTTAAACAGAGGACCGTAGGGGCTTTTAAGACTTTGCTTCTGGACTTGATCCATCATGTCCTCCATGCTTGCGAGACGTGCTTCATATTCGATGATGCTCTCTCCTGCTTTAGCTAAACATTTTCTTATCGTTTCATTTTCTATTTCCTGCTGGTATTTCCAGGTCTCCAAGAGCTTGTGAAGTTCAATCTTTTCCGGCGATTCTTGAATGCAACTATGGAATTTTAACACTTTTGTCAGCTCCTTCAGGGTGAGAGGTTTACCCGTTATCAGGTCTTCCAGCTCTTGAATGGCCAAGGCGCTGTCCTCCAATAAGAAAGTAACTGTTTTTTGGACAGGTTCTGGGGCTGGACCCTCCAGAGGGGCAGTTTTTTGGGGTTCAGGAAAGTAAGGGTCCTTGTTGGTGAGGTGAGAAAGCGAGAGGCCAAGCTGTGCCTGCATATTGCGCTTTTTCAGCTCTTGCAGCTTCAGGAGCTCTTTGGTCTCCTGGTACTTCTTTGTTAAACTCTGCGCTTGAGAACTAACCAGTTCGGGCCTCTTCGTCTGGGGCGCCACATCGGCCTCCAGACCCAATGGGTGCTCCAGCTTGGAAAAGGGGACCAGACACGTTGGTTAACACACAGTAGGGGAGACATGAAGCTTGCTAATAGTTCTCAGGGTTAACTACCAATCATTTCCCTCCAATTTACAGAAATAAGTGAAATTACTATTAGCATTGCAAAGTGACATAGATTCAAACACAAACTTAAAAATTCTTCTCGAGTTTAATGGAGTGTATCGAAAGAGAAAAGATTAAATGGGCAAGGTTAGTTAATCACAACAGGGCATGCACATTAAACGGTTAAAGGTTATTTCATGTGGTCAGTAATGCATTATTAGTGTCAGCTCGATGGTTTACTCAAGGATAGAAGGCATACAAAGTCCTACAAACCCATTTCTTAAACTCGTTACACAAAACCATATCGTTTTGGTTTCCTGAGAGCCATCTACGCGCATTTCCCAACCTCAGAGTAGCTCTTCCATTTTTGCTCATTTTCTCCAAAAAGCAAGACAGAAGAGCAATAACATGGCCCTTCTTCTATCCTAATATAGAACATCAGCATTTTCACATTGGTAAATCCATCCACACATCAACACACAAGCAGAGTTATTCATCTCACCTTCTGGTCACGTCACATTTACATACAGTATTCAAAAAATTAAATGAATGGTTTGTACAGCAGTTAATAGAAGAGGAAGATCGGATGTCCATGCAGCTCATTAGAATTCAGGCCAAGAAGATTGTTATTAATATTACACGTCAAGCTAAAGAGTCAACTACAAGGGATGGTCTCACTCCAATTTTAACAGTTAAAAATGATAAAACATAAATAAAAATAAATAAATAAATATGCCAAAGAGTGACGGTTTAACAAGGAAAGTGAATATTATGGGAAGAAATGAACCTGAAACATGTGAAAAAATAAAACTTTTCAAAGATGCAAAAATTAACATTTGGTAAAAAGTAGTGTTTTTATGAGGATGATGGAATATTATCATATTAGGTTTGTAAGAAAAAAAAATGTTTTGTTTCTTTGTCCAGATTCTATGTCTTCCATTATTTGATTGGAACAGTGAAATATCTATATATTAATTAATTAATATACAACTGAGAATATTTGAAGCCTTTATAAAAAAAAATGTTTTTAACTTCAACCATGAAAATCCAAAATATCTCAAACAACAATTAAAAATTTACTTTTTTTAACTAAAGAGTGCAATGTTATAATTTAGAAAACTTTTTTCTATGTAGAAATAGCTGACAATTTACTTTTGATTGATTTTCACATTTTTTTAGAAATGCATCTTTATACAATTTAGTGGCCTCTCATGTTTCTGTGCAGGATCAGCGATAATAACGTCTAAGCCCATCAAATTGAAGCGGCTTAATAAAGCCAGCGCTCTTTGACGGATGCGTTGCACCGTACTGCTGCGAGCACGAGTCCACATACAGATCTCGGACACAGACAGAGAGGATTAACTAGTAGAAGTCGACGTAGTAAAAAGGATCTCAATGTTTCTTCACATGCAATGAACTCATGCAAAAGAATCTGTAGCCACTTTGTTGCTTTCCAGGTCAGTTTGGTTGGATGTTTCCTCGCGGTAAAAATCCGACATGCAGCGAAAGGTGTTACGACATGAGAGAGAAGGAATGAGACTGGGCTGAGGGCCGGAGGGCCGGAGGGGCCGGCGGGGCGGCCGGTCCCGAAGCCTCTGCCGGCGCAGCGACTCACCGGCGAGATGTACCCGGTCCGGACGTCATGCTCCCGCTCCAGAGCCGTCCTCAGCTGAAGCTCCAGCTCCTGCTTGTGCTTGTTGGAGTCGAGTAGCTGCTGGTGGCAGCTCTCCAACTGCGCCTTCAGGTCCTCGATCTGCAGGAGGAGAGACGGTTCATCGTCCAGATTTAAAATTTAGACTCCTGATTGATAAGACTCTGGAATTTGACTTAATAAAAGGTTCATATGCAACTCTTTTTTTCAAGGAATGTCTTAAAGCGTCTATAGGTTCTATTCGTCTCGACGCAACAAAGTTTCAAGCCAAAAAGATTTGTTTTGACATCTGTACGTGCAGGTCATTCACGTGAACGGAGCCTGAGTATCGTCCAACGTAAGAACCGAGCACATTCGCCTTAAAATACCTTTTTTCTTTTCCTCTTTATCAATTCGAGGAGCAAATTTTGTCAAAAATGGTTTTTCGATAAAACTTTTCAACGTAAACTATGATGGGGGCAGAAAAAAAGCGTCACTTTCTTTTACGCATCGATAATTTTTTCTTGGGACAAAATCAACGAGAATGAAGATGTGACAGATTTATCAACCGAGCCACTTTGTAAACCTCCACCAACACCAACATGTGTAACATAAACAATGTATTTAAATACAACAACTGTTATCCGGGTAGAACATTCACTCGCACTTGAATAATCAAGTGTAAAAGTTTTCTGTTAAATGAGAACGAAATAAGCGACTGTCAAGTTTCAAGCAAATCCGATTAAAGAAAAAATTTGCATCTTCCAACAGGATATAAAATGAAAATTCTATATGCACTCTGGCGAACGTACCCCTTGCTTGTAGTTCTCCAGTAGTTGCGTCAGCTCGGCGGTCTCTCTGGACTGAGCCGTGGTGGGCAGGGGGACCCTCCTCTCCTCCCGGATGGGCGTCGTCTCCACCTGTCGCCAGTGTTCTTCAATCACCTCCTCCACTCTCTGCTGCCTCTCCAAGCCGCCGAGGCCCAGCGCCTCCGAGTCCCCGCCGCCGTCGCACTCCACCCGGCCCCCGTCTCTGTGCTCCGGGTTGGCGGAGGACTCGTACCTCTTCCGCCGCTCCTCCCGCCTGCGGCTGCGCTCCGGCTCGCCCGTCTCCGCCTGGAGGCTCTCGGCCTCCTGCGCCCGCTGCTGGGCCAGCGCCTGGGCGATGGGCCGGAACTCGGCCCAGTCGAACGTCTTGGAGCGGCCCTCGCGCCGGCGTTCCCGCGCCCGGCTCGGCTTGGGGCCCGATTCCCTCTCCACGGACGAGGCCTCGGAGGAGGGGGAGTCCTGCGTGACGTCCGGCCTGACCAGGCCCTCCAGGGTCGAGAAGGACCCGTGGTCCTCGATCGAGCTGGGGAGCAAGGAGGTGAAAAACGCTTGAACAAACATCTCACAATTTAGTGCCTTTGCTTGATGGAGGTTAATAAATAGCAAATTGTTACTTTATAAAGAACCAAAAGATCGGCTTTACGACAGTTTCCATTTATTAGCAGTGAATCGTTGTAACGCAATTCAAAACGTCTCGACTTGTAACGTACCTTGCTACATCGGGTGCGGTGGAGGGTCTGACGTTCTTCATCACGGCCTGGATCCAGTTCCTGCGTATGCCGGCCGTCATGGCCGAGAGAGTGTGAACTCCTTCCTGGGTCTAAACACAAGCATAAACACCTGGTTCAATAAGAATTCCTCTGCCAAGCATGGAGTCAAGCCAGCAAGTTAGAAAGAACAATTACAGACATAATTAATGAACAAGACAAAATTTGTGAAATACGACGAGGATGTTTACGACAATGGAAAAAAAGACAGAATTCTCCTGCACTTTTGTATAAATGAAGCATTTACCTGGCTTCATTTTTAGGGCATCTGTAATTAAATGGCTCGCTTCAACAGCCTTTAAAAAGAGTAAAAACAGAAGCTCACATGTATCTGGAAGCCGTAGTTGCGTTGGGCCTGGTACTCGGTCACGTTGTAGCAGGTCGACAGGTCGATCTCGCCGTCCAGGTCCGAGGCCTGAGGTCACACAAGGTTTAGAGACACGGCACCGTCGCAGATGGGAGATTTCAGCGCAATTCAAGGAGTTTACCTCCTCTGCTATGGAATCCTTGTAGTATCTCAGGCTGTGGTCGGTCAACACGAACCAGTACTTCTTCCACTGCGAAAGCAAGGAGAGGCAAAGTTTTTCCAAGAGTATTAAATACAATCTGTTCAGTCCATTGAAAATGAACATCAAGGCTCTGTCTGATCTGAGCTCCGACTCTTTGGTGACGCCCACCACCTTTTCACAACTGCTCCACAAAGTATTTGTACATGTATGTTACTTTATGTCCGCAAGTACCTGGCCTTGCTCATCCAGTTTCACCATCCACCCTTTCTTGAAGTTCAGTAAATCGGGCTGAAAGAAAGCGAAAGGACATGGAAAAGTCAAAAAGAGGACAGACAAGAAGGTGTAAAAGGACCTCAGAACGACGGGTCGTTCTGTGTCAAATCAACAGATTCTCTGATTGAATTTGCCGGTAAACGGCTAAACTTTCGCCTTGAATTCTGTTACAGTCCCGGAGAAATTGAGGTTGTTCAGGAAAATGGGTGTGGGTTTAAAAGGGCCACGCCGTCGTTACAAGTCAAAGCGGCTCATTCAAAAGTTTGACATCATAACGTAACGGGGAAAAGGTTTGAGTCGTCTGATTTATACAAGCAGGGAAGAGAGAACAGTTCAAAAGTCCTTTTCTGTCTTTAATCCATTTAAAGCCACACTCCATGCGCCGCCGTCGCTCCTGCGGCGTTCGGCATGATGATAACTGAATCCGACACGATCAGTTGGACGTCGTCTTCTGCTGATTTCACACCAAAAACAACCGAGCTCCAAGACAACATCAGCTCCGGCGTCGCTGCCGTTTGACGACACATGCTCGCTCAGCCGGGGGGGGGAGAAGTTGACCCGACCCGTTTAAACTTCAGGATTATGATCATGGCAAATGTGGGAAGAAAAAAACAACTTGAAAACTAAAGAAATTGCAGGCCGGGGTCAACTTCTGCCACACGTTGCTCAGACGACTGCCGCCGTAACCTGCGGTGAATCCACGCGGTGGCAGAGACGCAAGCACACAAAGTGAAGGGTGACCACAGGAAGCAGCGTGAAACTGTGATTGTCTCAAGACACACACACACACACCGTTGCTGATTTCCCACCGACACACACAGAAGTGCAGAAAAAAAAAACAAAACACACACATAGATGGGGACGACGATAACCTGGAGAAGAGAGGGCTGCAGGGCCCCCTGGAGGACGGAGGCTTGTTCTATCAC
Organism: Blennius ocellaris; assembly: GCF_963422515.1. Classification (NCBI taxonomy): domain Eukaryota; kingdom Metazoa; phylum Chordata; class Actinopteri; order Blenniiformes; family Blenniidae; genus Blennius; species Blennius ocellaris. The sequence continues at coordinate 7,820,902 of NC_137670.1, read as the reverse complement.
AACCACACCAACGCCAAAGAAACATCGGAAATAAATACATAAGTCAAAAAATTAAATTAAACAAGATCACTGAGAGGACATAATTTCATGTCAGGTAGTTGCATTATCCCCCCCACCCCCAAGTATAACGGTATTAAAACCATCAGAAAGTACTAGAAGACGTCAACCCAAAACATTTTGATCTGCGTTACCTAACCCAGCCACCCCTCCCCCTCCCGTCGGCCCCGGACCCGGCACTGCGGCTGACCCCCGGGTCCCGCCGCCCAGAACAAGGGCGGGCTTTGTCTGGCGGAGAGCGCCTCCGACGCGCCGACCTCGCAATATTTCACCGCCGAGGTCGGGATAATCTGAGCATAATCTGAAGCGGCTCCGTTTGGCCGAGGCTCCTCCGGAGCAGTTCTGATCGCGGCTCCCGAGGAATGATTACAAACCTAAAGAGAGCGCGAGAGGCGTCTGGGGGTGACATTTCACCCTAATCGAGTTACGTTATTACATTACGTAACGCGGAGTGAAAGGGTTCACTTGTGGAGTCTTTAAGCTTTTTTTTTTTTGTCAACAACTCTTTTCGTGAGAGTTCGATGTTATTACTTTGAAACTTTAGCCCCGGTTGCACGACAATGTTTTGGAAAAGTTTTGCATTTACACGAAAACGGTAGAAACTTTGAAAATGGTGTCGTCAGCATGTAGAGCTACGAGTAGGCGCTTTTGGTTGCTTTTAAAAAAACAGAATTAAACCACACACACGTGCGAACAATAAGCTATAAACAGTAACAATGGGAGTAAACAGTCATTTGTACGGACAGACGACGAAGTTTGATTATTATTCCGGTGACTGTTAACTATAAAACTACCGAGCACTGTCATCATGTCATGACACCCAAAATTTTAAATTCCGTTTTCTATTTGGGACACATTGTAAACAGAGCAAGAGTCAACAACAACAACTGTTACACTTTTCGCTAAATTATGTTCCTTTTGTCGTTTTTAACTTCATACCACAATCACAGTTTGTTTTGAAGCGACGTTCGATGGCGCTCTGAGGAAGACGGTCGAAACATGTCGGCAAGGTTAAAAACCACCTTTCCCTCCGGATTGCCGCTCAAAAAGAAACGATATCACCGTGTCGTACGTTTCACTCCAGCTCCGTGACGACATCTGGAGCGTTAATGCGACTCCCGTGTGCATTTCAACTCACCGTCATGACCGACTCGGTGGTCCTCCGGTCCAGCGACTTGGCTCTCCTGAGGGGGGGCCGGGTGGAGGGGAAGTCCAGCCCCGGTCCCAGGTCGTGGCCCTACGTGACAAGGCACACGGATCAAACACACAAGACAAGGCAGGTGCTTTTGTTAGAAACCTGCTGTGCTTTGGGCGGGCGAGGACGAGGCGACCGCATCTCAGGAATCGATTAACGAATCGTTTAGCGGGAGGCTAAATGTGTGACGGTGGATGTGTGTGTTATTATCTCAGCATGTGTTTGAGATGTTCTCGTGTGTGCATGACTGACAAAGATCTAGGGCCAGAAGGAAAAAAAAAATGTGAGTGTGTTGATTTGATGTCTTGCTGAGATCTGGTTTGAGAGGATGTGGGTGGGAAATGGCGTGGGGGGGGGGGATCCCGCCGCAGGATGAAAACTGGAAATGAACCGACCTCTGACCTCCAACCAAAAACAAAGTCGGGACAGAGGGAAGAGTCTCGCTCCGTCTATTGTAAATGGACGCACAATGTCGTCCCTGTTGGAGCAGATCCATCACAAACACGCGGCGGCGTCTTACCTCTCGGTGGAAGCGCCTGTGCTCGCTCCTCCCCTGCCGGGCTCCGAGCCGCCCGGACTCCTCCACCTCCATCTTCTCTTGGTTCTCCAGCTCCAAGGCCTCCAGCTTCTCGATAACACCGGAGCGACTGCGACGCACAAAACGCCACATGGTGTTTTTTTTTCTTTTTTACAACAACTTCTTTCTCTTACTGAGTGATTGAAAGACAAGATCTGAGCAACGGACCAATTTCATTTTTATTGTGGATTCAAGTGTTAATCTGAGCAAATACCTTTCACCTGGATGACAGTCAACCATTTCTGAACGACACCAAACAGCCCACTGATTGGCTGGTAGCTTTTTCTTATTAAAGGCTTCCTTCTCCAGTCGGGATGTTTGTTTTTCTTTGCGATCAGCTAAACATCTCAGATTGTAGCGTTTCACCTAAAGTACAGTCTGAACCACGGGGGTTTAGTTTTCGACACACGATTCGCAAGAGTCTGGTTCTTTAACTTTTGCCTTTTTATTCAGATTATATATTTTGAGTATGTTGCTAATTTTATACAACAGACTTACTGCGTGTGAACCGAAGCAGCTAAATCGAGGTTGGCCTCATCAGTAATAGCTTCGGTCCCTTCTATACTGACCCGTCTTCCTCGTCATTATGGAACGTCTCTTTAATGAAGGACCACTTCCTGTGGAGATTCCCCTCCAGGGTACGGCCAGTGCCTGACCACAGATCCCAGAACGGCCGAGGCTCACTAGTGTCCATTTGCAACCTTCCCGTGGCCCAGGATATGGCCGCCCTGACACATTCCCACACAGGCCTTTTGTCGGGTCACGGAGGAATCTGACTTGCAGAGGGAAAAGGGGCGAGAGGCAGTGGGGAAATACTACATTACACTTTAGCCTAAATGCTGCCCTTATTTGGGGACTCTTCCAGCTAAAAGCGGCCGTCCTTAAAAGGGAATGAAGGAGAAGGGGAGGAGGACGGGGACAGTTTGAGGCTGGACGACAAATATCAGGCATCTTTTGTCTTTTTGTTTTTGTTTTTCTTATTCAAAAATCCTAGGATTTCCAAAGCAACCTCAAGTAAAGATGTCAGACGGGCAAGACAATCTCTGATTGGGATGAATTGACGATGATGGAATTTGTTTCTTGACTTTGTCCTCAAGTTTCCCTCGCTTGTTGCATAAACGTTCCTGCTGGATTTCGTCAGATGTTTAGTTTGAACGACACTTGGCACTAGATGATGTGAAGGGAGAGGTTTTTGTCTACCGGCTGACAGTCTGTGTCAGCAATCGGTTTGAACTGAGTTTCCACTTAAGCAGTGAGAGTGACGATCCGGTTCCCCAGAGAAAATCTGACAGTGATGTCTATTTTAGAGCTTGATGACATTTCTTCAAGTGACCCTTTGGGAGAATGTGTTGACCAATCTCTGATCGAGTGCATGTAAGAATGTATCTCTGCTGATCCAAACATTGTTTTCGTAAACACTAATAAATGGACACGTTCCATCAGAGCAGAACCGTGAATTGAAGAAGCGTGAACATCACAAACAGGGTTTTGATTTCGTCAAAAGTCTACTTGTGTATTTGCGGATTAACTGAATGAGGAGACAGTGGGTGTGTAAGGGAGACTAGTCAAGGATCAGTTCTCACTAAATTGTTCTGCAAGGGACTCTTGTGATTTGTGACTGACGAGTAAATCTGACAATGTTTTTGTGTAATGAAGTGGATATCTGACTCAGGGGGTGGGGGGGGTTCTGTAGCGATCCCCGCTTCCTCAGACTAACCCAAACCCTGAACTGGCTGAAGTGGAGCGGGAGAGCCGTGCGTTTATGGGGCACTCCTACTACTTTCCTCTCCTCCTTTTCCTCCCGGCATAGACAAAGAGATGTGAATAGAAGCAGGAAGCCAGTTCTGGGAGGAAAAAGATGACCCCCCCCACCCCCACCCCCCCTCTACATATCCCACCCTCGCCCACTGGGCTTGTTTGAAACGCTGTGACCTGCTCGTGAACAGCAGCGCTGGCCAGGAGGCAGATTACTGAATGGAAATTATGGAGTGTGTTTGTACAGTCTGCGCTCACTAGGATACTGTTGATTTAGAAAGATTGACAGGAAAGAGAGATTATCAAGTAAAACACGGGAGAGGATGAGTGGTAGGGATGTTTTCTACAGATCCAGTCTTATCTCCACCGTCCCACCGATGTCTCACTCATGTATATATGAAGTAGACTGAAAGCCTCCTGCGTCACAGGACTTTGTGTCTGTGTCTGTGTGTGTGTGTGTGTGTGTGTGTACATGCGTGCGCATGCCTTTAAAAGGATAAACCAGCGGCTCAAGTATTTCCAGACCAGTGTCTGTAGCACAGGAGGTGAAATTCCCAGAAAGCCCCGCGCTAACCAGGTGCGTCAGGTTAAACCACAGGGCTAATTGGACGCTTTAACCTGCCAGCGGGACGTTGCCGCGGCAACTCAATCCCTGCGCCAACAGCCTGACCTGCTTTCATAAACTCGCCACGTGGATCAGGCGCGTCGGGACGCCAAAAAAGTGTTTGTTTACAAATCGTTCTCAGGGTGCAACATGGAAGCGAGTTATAACAGCTTTGGCTAAACACCGTCAGGCACCGGTGAGTAGTTCAGGCTTCCTCTCCAGTGTCTTCACCTCAAGGTGGGTGGAACTAAACAGGCAAAAGACCCAAAAAAGGGAGGGGAGCATCTTTTGTCTACAGATTCAGACTTATTGAAGATCTGTAGATCTCAACTAAAGCTATTATCTCATACTGGCCTTGTGTTTGGGCGCTTTCTGTCTGAAATCAAATCACTTTATTCGGACATCTCATGATCCGATGCTTATTGAATCACTCCGCTTAGAAGGGAACAGTTTGCTCACCTCCTCTCGGGGCTGAGGACAGCCTCCCTCTCCTGTCTGTCGGGACTCCTGAACCGACTCCTCTTCTCCGCCTTCCTGGCCTCGGCCTCCAGCCGCCGGGATCGTGTCGTGTCGTGGTGGCTGTAGGCGTGGCCGCCGGCCCTCTGGTTGGCCGGGTGGCTGTCCGTGCTGGTGACGGTGCTGCCGCTGGCGTCCGAGTCCAGGGAGCTGACGGAGCCACTGATGTGGGAGCCGTTGGAGAGCAAGGAGCTGCCGGAGGGGAAGGGGTCGCTGGGGGCCGGGGACAAGCATCGGGGGACCCCACCCAGGCTGGAGCAGGAGCCGGTTGGGGAGAGCAGGTCGCTGGGGGGATGCGGGGTGGAGCCATGCAGCGCTAGGGCGCCACGGTCCACCTCATCACCGTTGACCGAGCCTGCGTCGGAGCCTTGTCCGACGGACATGCAATCAGCTGGGAACAAGAAGACGACCATTTGACTTGCAGTTTGAATCTCATTGGTCTGACTGGAGGTTGGCAGCCTCCATACCTGCAGGGGGCAGCGGTGATCCGGGAGGCAGGTCGGCGGCAGCCCACACTGCCGCCCCCTCAGCCTCCCTCTGGTTCAGTTCCTCCTGCCAGATGATGGAGCTGGAGTCTGGAACCTTCTCCGCTTCGGGGATACCAGAGCCCGTCACCGCTACCTTGGCTGGACCCGGCTCCTGGGTGAGGAACAAGCGACGACGTAAACAAGAAGATCATGGAACACGAAGCAGCTGCCCCTTTCAGCGTGTGGGAACAATACCTGGGATGTCGCAGGCTCTACTTTGCGTTTCTTCTTCTGGTTCTGTTTGTTGGTCCGGGGGTATACAATCAGTTGTTCACTCCACCTGATAACAGTCAAAACAAGTTTGAGATGTTCATTCACCTGAAATCATTTGTTCAAAAGGAAGAAAAAAAAGCCAAAGAGAAATTACCCATTGATGATTTCTTTATTCTCGCCTCTGATGAAGTACTCCTGGTCGGGAGTGATGATGCAGAGAGAGTTCTTCTGGCCCGTCTTGGGCTCGGCGTCAATGACGTCCGAGCAAAGGTTCATGTTCACGGTGCCCTGAGGCAGCGTGCTCGGCTGGAGAAGACACAACAAGACCGATTAGTTTGTGTCCTGGCATGTAGAGTGTTCCACTTCAATGAATTCCTTTAAGGAGTTTAGGCAAATCAGAACCATTTAAAACTATATAAAAAGCAGACTAAAAACCTCATGTGAGCGACTTGCGTGAAAACTTGATTCCTACAGTGACAGAAATATACCAACTCCTCCAGTTTACTTGGCTGACTTCACCATAACAGCAGACACAACCAGAGATAACTGGCCCACATTAATGACCACACAAAAACATACACACGCCTGGACACCAAAACCTGACTGAGATTTGTCTGCTTGAACGTGAAGAAAACAGCAACAGAAATATCAGGTTAATGAAAGTATGCAAGGTCACAATGACATTGACCTTTGGCCACCAACGTTAACCAGTTCATTGGCTTTAGCTAGAGAAATCCAATCACTTCCAGTCAGATGAAACATGTGAACCAAATTTAAACAAACTTCCTTAAGCGGTCCCGAGAATACCACAAAAGTTCTTGATCTTTAGCCTTCGAAGCCTTATCTGGCTTTTTTGGACGAAAATTCCTTCAAAGCCTGAGAAAGAACGTGACAAAGAGCCTTTGTACAAACCAGCAGATGTGAGTATGCTTGATTGGACGAATGATCCACATTGGAGCCCACTCCTGTCACCGCCATAAAGGCATGAGGAAAAACAGAGAACAGGGACAGTTTGAAACGCTGCTGTTTCCTCGCTGGGTGGACGCTCCCCGGACCAAACAGTGATATCATGGATATCACATTTTAAACACTCCAGAACCCAAACAAGGGAGAAAGCAGGCCTCGGTGGACCGGGCCCGGCAGGCTTCAAACAAAGTCTCCACCAAGCTTTCTTCTTCCGTCAAGCTATGCTGGGTCCCTACAGTACAAACCTGTTGACACCAGATCGCCATGGCAACCGTGCACATCCCTTTGACTGCGGAGCGGGCCGATTGAATGGGGGAGATGACAGGAATGGGACGCAGAACTAAAGCTGCTTTGTGTGTGTTCCCGGTGAAGGACATGCGGCTGTATGAGCTTTGTGAAGCCAACACCGGTGTCGGTGAAAGAAATTGTGACGTCACTTCCTTTGGTGGTATTTTGGAGCCTCCTTAACATCAGAGGGAAGACGTTCCCCATGCGCTTCCTCTCCAGCCCCGCGCCGCTCTGTTATCAGGCTTCGCTGGGCTGCAGATGTAAAACAGGTGCTGGCTGCTCATTCCAGCTCCTTTTAAGGCCACTGAACACAGATCCAGCTTTATTAAGATCTGCCTGTAAAAAAAAACCCCGGGGGCTGCCAAATATGGCAATTACGCGGCGTCGTACTTCAGACCTCAGACGCTGTGGAAGAATTTCCTCCGCTCGAGAGAAAAGGACAGAGTGTGAGAAGAAGTGGCAGCGGCTGACGGGATATGTGAAACCCCTCCGAGCGGCGAAACGAACGCCCCTTTAAAATCGGCCTGCTGGATTTGCTCCGGTGACAAAACCGATTGTGCCGAGAGTTCTGCTCTCTCGGCATCTGTTAACCAACAGGATCTCTTTTGACTGATCCGGGAACGACAAAGCCGCAGACACTTATGACTGCAACCGCAATTAATAGTCTTTGCTATTATGAAGGCTGGAAACACTGAAATCGCACAGATTACCAAAACTCGACGTAGAATCAATGAGGTTTTTAAACATACAGTAACTTCCCTTTAGTTCCCGACATACCGATCATGCCGATGCAGCAGACGCAACAAACCTCGTGTGTTAAAAGCGTCTAAGAATGGTAGCAGGCTAATAGACGTGATGAGGAAACGGACGAAAGCCCGTTGCTTGGCACCAATGGATGGAAAGTTTTTGTTTAAAACAAAACTGCGGGATCGAGGCGTCGATAAGAGCCAAGGCCGTGTGCAAAATATGCAACAAAGAATTTGCACACCACAAAAGGCATTCAAGTCGTGTGATGCTAAACATGTCGCCGCGAGCACAGATATCCCAATCTAGTAAGGCTTAAAAAATGTAATTAAATCTCACCAATTCAACTTACAATGAATGACTGAAAAGCTGCTAATTATTTTGACAGGGTAATTCTAATCACTTTCCATCACTAAAACTGTTTCAGTATTTATCGTTTAATGTTCCTTCTATAAGCTTGGGGGGGGGTAAAATTGAATGTGTTGACTTCCTGTCAGTGTTTTAGCCAGTGGGGTTCTCCAATATATTCATCCACTGTTTCTTTATCCAGAAGCCAATCAGGAAGCGGAAACCGTCAACAAGTCAAGACGGTTCATCACAACGCAAACAAGAGTCATGATAGCAGTTTGACAGTTTCAGCCGTGAATTGGTGAAGCACATTAAAAAGTTACCTGCCAGTTCTGACCTGGAACCAGCAAAGGCCAATAGAACACAACATAGCTAGAATAAGCCTGTTAAATAATTAAGACGAAGCTAATTTAGGAAAGACGCTAAAGCTCAAGTTTTCAAAAACGTCAACTCTCTCTCCACTTAAGTGTAACTTCGCAAAAAAGCTCAGACTCCAAAAAGACAAATCAATGTAATAGGCACAATCGCACAAAAATCCCAGGTGGATGGGGAAAAAAAAAATTCATGGGGTAAACATACACAATGCAATTACTCTATTAGAGTGCCTTTAATGAGATTGGAGTTGATTAAATACAAGCAGAAACACCATATATGCAACGTTTTATTTTTCCCAGCATAACCCCACAGAGCTTTTCACATTTCCACAAAACCGAACTCGTCAGCACTTCCTGACATTGTCGCCTACACCAACCCCGCCCCCCCCCCCCCCCCCCTTAAAAGGGCCTGCACTACAAAAACAAAGGTTGCCAGCCGCTCTATTCTTCAACAGGACCAATAACAAGACTGTAAAATGTCATACTGACCAAAGAGCTCAACATCAGAACTCTTGTAAAGAGACTTCGACAAACGGAGGCTTATTAAAAGCGGATTTGCCATAATAAAAGCTGCCGGGTTTGATCGGACGGCTTTCGGGAAGCAGAGAGGCGCGCGACGCGGATTCTCCGTCACTCGCTGCCGTTGAGTGGAGCCTGGACGACCACGGTCCAGCTGATCCCCGCGCCGACAGCAACAAGAGCAACTGGTTGCTTAGAGACTTGCCCCCTCTGCTACTGGCACCAAAAACAAAAGACGTAGACCTTGCCAAGGCGACCATTCAAAGGCAAACGTATTATCCTGGGTTTGATTCCGACACGACTGCGCCAACCTCTATATCCTCCGATTGTGTCTGGCCTTCCATGGGGGCTGACTAATTTTAACTCGGCTTGTGGGATATTATTAAAAGCAACCGCTTTTCTCATACGCTTTGAGATCTCTGGCTGAGATGAAACCAGACGCTAAGGGGGTGAGGGGGGGGTGAGGGCATGAAAAGACGGCTGGACCAGCATTTAGAGTGAAGTGGGGTACAGCCAGTCCATAAATGAGAAGTCCTCCAGGAGGTTTTTTTAACAGGCCTGAGTCAAAGGCAAGTCCGTCACGGTGTGCTCCAAGGAGGAGACCGCTGTTTTATAAGGTGCTTGTTCCTCGACACAGTCCGCTCCGGCGCGGCCGCGAAGGAAAAGCCTCCACGCTGCAGATTTAAGTGGAAAACGTGTTTCGACAACATGCTCCAGAAAACCAAGGGCCACAGAGTCGAAGTTCAAAAGCTGCTATATACGTTAGCGTTGGCCATTGGGCTATTTACACCGGAGCGACCGAAACGATGGCTTTTTGAAAGCGGCTCGCAAGGTGGAACTTTTTGAAATCGCGCAGATTGTCTAAATGTAATGTTTGATGGAACTTAAAAAAAAACTGAAGACGACGTGGAATGAGCCCAAAGCAGGAGCAGCTCCAGGTTAGAGCTCTCCTGGTCACTGACCCCATGACCTCAGAGCTTTCAGGGTGGTCTCACTCCTTTTTCACTCTTGTGGGGGAAAAAAAAAAAAATCTGTGTCTTTCTCATTCTCACTTTTCCTTTCGAGAGACGCTGCCCTCCGTCTGAGGCCTGATCCGATCCCGATGCGTGCCGTGGCAGAACGTGTTCGAGGAATGTCCGGGGCATATCTTGACGTTTTCCCTCAGATGATGATGATTTTTTTTTTTAGGGGCTTGCGTTCCCTTTTTTTTCTCGCTCTGTGGTCTCAGGAGCTGGGAGTTTGCTGCAGTTCACCAAATAAGGGCATTGGAGGGACTGGAAGGAGGAATGCAGCTGGAGACGGGAGAGAGCATCTTTCCCTGTTTCTTTGCGGTGGAAATAGCTCGGCTTCAGGGGGCTACTGCTTCAGAGAGACCGCCGTCTGCTTGGCAGAAAATAACCGGTGACGTCGTCGGCCCCTTGACTTGACGAAATGTTGAGAGGACCTTCTCTTTTGTAGAAACGTTTTAGGTCACCCTGGTTGTGCAGAATGTCGATTTGTAAAATGGAAGTGTCCCAAGTGAAGACGAGTCCCGGTGGGGCCAGTTTTGGTGCTTTGCTATTGATTTGTAGCTGCCAAAAGCATTTCTTTATTTATGCCTCAGTAGTGATATCCCAGTGGGCTCATCCAGTAATGAAAGATTAGTAAAAGCAGTAAAGATGAAATAATGTCCACAAGATGCAACAGATAAGGAAAATTGTAGAATATATTTTTAAAAAATCATGGTCACCATAATATTCCCTGTACATGAAATTAAATGTACTACAAGAATACATGAAAATTACAATTTTAATGTTTTTGGTGTTTTTTTTAAACAAACTATATGGTAGGTTTTCCAGATTACTTCATGAGCTTTGCTTTTGAACTCAATTAATAGTCCCTTGTCATATAAAAACAAAACAAAAACAACAAACACTTCTTCAGTGTTACACTCTTCTGCTCCCGTGTCACCTCACATTTGTACAAGACACACCGTTTTCCAACACACAAAAATAAGAACCCAAATAATCGGAAAACAATCCTGAACGTGTGTCAGAAGCAAACGGCAGAGGAGAATTCCCAGGCGGCACCGCGGGCCGGCCAGCAAACAACTGGATTGTTGTTCCACACCATCAATGGTGAAATTCCTCAGATTTCGGTTTAAAAGGTCTTAAAGGAGAACCGTGCTAATTCTGCCCTCGCGAAATTGTGCAACGTCGTCTGTGGCGGTGACACAAAGGGCACGCAGGCCCCCCCTTCTGGTGAAACAAATCCGCTTTGTATCTGGTCAGAGTCCGTGGCTGAGCCGCCGGCATCCTAGCCCGTTTCCTTACATGCACTCGAGTGACCGTGTTAGATTTGGCCGTTTCCACTAAGCTCATTTCATAACGTCTAACGCAGCGGGTTCAGAGCCGCTGGGTCTTTTCCTTTGGGCAACACGGATTTCGCTTTCTCTGGAAAACATTGCTGAAATGGTGAAATGTGGAAAATCCGTTATCAATTCTTATTTTGAATTACTTTGATTCATCCCTACGTTCAGGACAGTCAAGCACACATCCTTTGTCACACTTAGAATTTAATATTGCGAAACATTTTCAAGCGGATCTGCCATTCACGCTCCTGTTTCTACAAGAACAGAGAACTAGAAATGAATGGTTTTAGCATTTTCTGGTCAGTTTTGATGATGATCACAGTTAAAAGTTACGCAACGGTACGTTGGGAATCCACTTTCGGTGACTCCCAACGCCATTGTGCTGCAAAACTGACAGCCGTTTTCACTTGAAAACGTCACGTAAACAAGCTTTCATCTCTCGCTCATCAAAGACTGCTGTACATTCCTTTTGAATATTCCATCAATCTGTACTTCAAAAAGTCAAAAAGGTTCAGAAGCTGAAAGCTGCAAACCGTCCATTACAGGTGGGTGTGTCGAGTGGAATTAAAGCAGATGTAATAGGATGTAAACAGTAAGGAACCAAAACAAAAGCAGGGGTGGGTGTGGCTGGTGCAGATCGCCATGATCTCAAGGGGGCCGACTGGAAACCTCGACCTGCCTCCGCACACGCCGTTATCGGCTCGGAGGTTTTTCCTGGGACGCCACTTCCCTGACCCACTTTTCCTGCCTGCTTGGGGGCGGATGAAACGGCGGCGGGACAATGAGGCGGACAGCTTTTGGGATGGTCCGCGACAATGAGAGGAAAACAGCAGTGCGCGGCGGCCGGGGCGGGTGTCGCTGGAAACGCGTTACACGGTGGAAACTCGCACCACGCAGCCTCGCCGCCTTCCTCCCATTGTCACCGCCGGCTGACGGATCCACCGCGTGGGACTTCAAACGGAATCATCTGGCCTCCGTGCGCACACACACACAAACACACCTGCTGACAGGCCCCGCCCCTTTTGGAGGGAAGCGGTGTGAGCTGCCTGGTGGTGTGTGGCCCTCGTTGTTTACACACAAGCAGAGTAATCTGCAGCCTGATCGGCTGGATGGGTTTGGTCAGCCGTGTGTCTCACTCTTGCGCGCGCGCGCGCACACACACACACACACACACACACACACACACACACACACACACACACACACACACACACACACACACACACACACACACACACACACACACACACACACACACACACACACACACACACACACACACACACACACACACACACACACACACACACACACACACACACACACACACACACACACACACACACACACACACACACACACACACACACACACACACACACACACACACACACACACACACACACACACACCTTTTGAAAATGCTTCAACTGTCTCCATGGCAACGGCAGGAAACACCTTTGAGAAGGTTTTTTCCAACACAGCTCTTCGTTGTAATTGTGCTTGACCAGGGAAATTTAAGGATTTGACTTCTAAAAACAAACAAAATCATTCCCTTCGCTTTAGGTCTGTGATGATTTGTGCTCAATACAAACAATTAAATAAGATGATCCTATATCTTGGTGCTCACGTGTCAATTGTCACATTTTCCCCATCTTAACTCACAAATTTATGCAAGAAAACAATTAGATCAGTTCAATCTTTTTTGATAAGTACAGTACATTGCACATGATGTCATGATATTAAGTTTGCAATATATTGAGCCGATATCCACAGGAACAAAGAGGTAGGAGCACATTCCAAAACCGTTGAGCACGGAGGGCATTTTGTGGCGTCATTGGTTCTCTACAAACGTTTAGGCTTTTAGGTTTATGTTGGATCAATTCTTCCCGACGCTACAGATATGATACTGACAAGTTTTCACTCACTCGACCTGTGCTGCTCGCAGTGAACAAATGATTAAAAACATCAAATCGATTTTGTGGATCAGATGTTCATGAGCGGAACTGTAGATCCCTTGTGCCTCTGTAATTTGTTTTTTGTCTAAATGGTTGCTGTTAAACTAAACTTCGATTTACTGCCAAGAATCCTGAATGTTCTGAATCAACATGTGAAAGACAAATATCGCAAAAAAAAACAAAAAACCTGCATGAACTTTGATGAACCGTTTCCACGCCCTGCTCACTCAAAATGACTGTTTAAATAAGATGGCAAAAGTGTGATTCAAACGCACAATCACAATTCATTTGAATGGATCCACAGCCCGAATCAGTTCCTACTTGGTGGCCCACACAAGTACAAAAACATTTTCTCAAGCCAGACATGAGTTTTTTTCCTTGGGTAACTAGTTACACTTTATTGTGTTATCACTGGTCAATGAACTCAACTACCGGCTGCAATCGGAAAAGAAATTACCGGTGCCCTTCATATGCATCCTGCTGTTGATTTAAAGGTCGTACCAAGAGTGCTCGACAGTATCCAGCAACACAAGACAAATCCCATAATATCCCATAATATCAAGATATCAGAATAAGAACATCCACCAAAGCAATATTTAGCTTTTTGGTCCCAGGGACATATAGGATATATTGTGTGGCAGTGTCGTGACGACGTACGCAAGCTATGAGCACTACTCACCGATTCGTCCAGAGCGAAGCGCAGACAGCCGTGTTCGTACAGCACGAAGAACCTCCGCTGCCATTTCTGTCAGGAGAGAAAAGAATTTTCTTTATCAAGAAAAAGATATATATAAATAAATAAATAAATAAAAACCCGGGATATAAATCATAAAGCGTTGGGGGAGCAGAGTAATTTGCTCAAATGTGAAGATGGGGTTTAAAAAGTACTTTTATTGTATGTTAAAAGTCATATTGCTCTACCTCCAATGTGTCCAAAGGGAAATGTAGGCAGTGAATAAAAATAATGAGATTGCACTGAAACGTTACATTTGTTGCTGTTGGGCAACTCTTGATACAGTAAACTCCACAATTTGTTCGTCATCTGTCACAAATTGTGCAGAAACGGCAAATGCGCCCAACAAGTTGGATTCAAATTGGATTTATTTCAATTCTCTTTGGTGCACTTAGTGATACATTGAGATACATACATTATGGCCAAAACCACAATAAAAACTAAAAAGGTAAGTACTAAATCAATTAAAAATGCCCATCTGGCTAAAATGGCTAGAAAATATGGCAACATTTGAAAGTTTTTATGAGTTTTTATGAGACTTTGAGTTGTAAGTTAAAGTTTTAGCATACATCTACATAGCTCAATCTATAGAACTTTATGAACTGTGAAACCGGTATTTTAATGTCTGTTTTGCTTCTCCCGGCGAATGATATCGTGTGAAAAGTGGTAAAAATGGCTCTTTTGGTCATAAAGGGTGCAGTTTACAAGTGATTTACGGGTTTCTGGAACCCGAGCGGGCTCACATGTGGACGTTTTTTTTTCAAACACATTGGACATCAGTAGGGGCCACAGACGCTCTTACCCGGGATCTCTGCATGGGATTGTCGAAGTCGGTTCCCTCGGGGGCCAAGCACAGCCATCCGCCATAAATAGGTTTAGCCTGTGGAAGCAAACGTCCGTTTTGGTAAATCATTAAAACTGCAGAAGGTGAGCTGAGGGGAGGGGAGGGGAGGGAGGGAGGGGAGGGGTTGCAGAGATCCAGATGTGGAGACTGACTTTACGGAGTGCGGAGTCACTGGCTGCTCTTTGCCCCCCTTGAGCGCCACGTTAACCAGCGGCTCTTTTCCTCGAATCTAAACGGCCGGCGCTGGAAGGATCCAATTATTCGAGTGGCGTCACTGCATGCCTGCCATACATCCACACATGCCTGGCTGAGCCTGTGGAGACGTGCCCAAAGAGACGCTTTGGATGTGACGATCCCAGGTAAAAAAAAAAAAAAAAAAAGAGGGTGGACGACATACATCAAACTAAACTATCTGAATTGTTGTTATTGTTCTCGCGCCTGTGGAGAAGCAACGTTCCAGAGAAGTTCGGTTTGCAGTGAACAGACACCCAAAATGCAAGGAAACGTTTTTCTATTTTCACTTGAAACGGTGGGGCCTTTAAACAAAATTCGACTTCCTGGTTTCCATGAGGTACCGGGACGCTAAAGTGACGACCGACGCTGGCGTCAAATTACCTGCACTCCATGGTATTCTTCAGGTTGCCATAGGAACTCAGTTTGGACTACTCAAATAGGCTGAGACAAAAAAAAAATTCATTAAAAAGGTCATCTACTCAAAGCACATCAATCGATATAACAAAGAGGCTGGTGTCAAATTACAAACGCGTAATGCTGCAAACTTAAAAGATTTAAACCTGCTAATTTGGCTTGGACTGGATGTAAACACCCAGAACTGAACCTCATTAGAATTGCCCAAAAGGGCCACCTGCTCAATACTGTCCACAAGACTCAACGAGGCTGGTGTCAAATTACAAGCACTTCATGACATGAGGCCAGACCATAGTGAATACTCAAGATTGTAACCAGGTTTGCTCTTAACTTCAGATCATCCGTTTTCTTTGTCAGACCTCCTGCTCCAAGCAAAGGGACAACGATGCTGGCGTCAAACTACAAGCATTTAGTGATGCATTTTTTAAAAATTCTAGATTGCTTTAAGTGGGCAACAATAGAATGGATTACATCAACGTCACATCTGTGGCATCCATCAAAAGGAACATGTTCCTGGCACTCGGACCATCGGGGATTAACTCGGATTACCAGAATTTATTCTGTGAGCAGAAACGCACTCGAGAGTTTACAAGAGGCAGAGTGGGATGTGTCACGCTGTCGCAGTGGCGTCTTCGATGACTCAAGAACTGGTGTGTGAGGACAAAGTGGTCTTCCACTCGGGGTGGGCCTTAAAAGAACTGAAGCCGTGGTTCATAGAGTTTTAACTGAATCGTAGAAAACAATCAAACCTATTTAAAAACTGGATTGTAATGCGTCGACTCCAAAGTCATGTCACTCCTTCCCAGGCACGTCTTCAGTCGGTACTTCAATTGTGCCGAAACACTTGGCAGTGTAAACATAATTACACCGGCGGCAGTACGAGGGTTGCGTGACGGGTTTTTTCGCTGACAAGTAAAGTGGAGTCTGGCGTCGTCGCGCCGCCGTTACGCGGAGGATCTCGATCACGCGGGGGGAAACCCGTGTCGGTGTCCTCAAGAAGCTGCCTTCCAAGACGTTTTCAAAGGGGCCAAGACTTCCGCAGACTTTCCAATAACGGAGCTTTCCCAGGAGGCGGGGAAATAAAGAGGCCGTCGGGGTTAAAACCCCAGAGGACTTGACGAGTTACACCCTCCGCATGTTATGATCCGTCACAAAGCCTGGCTTTTGTCAACGACGGAATGACGCGGAATGCTCCCTTCTCCAGGACTGTCGGCAATGAACTTTGACCTTCAGTCATCTGCCGCGACAAAAACACAATATTTGTGTGTTGTCTCACAAATATTGTGAGAAATACAAGTACTACAATATATGAGCTGAATAGTTGACCCTTGTTCTTCTCTTGGCTCCAATTCACTTTATAATTGGTTAATCAAATCTTATCTTGATTTACACATCACGTTTATCTCAACAACAGTAAAATTACTATACAACCCTGTTTAACGGCTTTAACAAATAATGTGTGTTTCATTGTGGTTAAAGGCTTCAAATGGCTCTTAAGACAGAATATGGAACAATGTTTAAAACACTGTACATGTTGAGTGTTTCTCCCGTCTTAAAATGTGTTTAGTTGACAGAGAAATCTGCCCCCAGGTTTTATTGATTCACCGATTCAAGCGGCGATCCGGTGGACAGAGCTCTCTCCGGTAAAGTACAAACGACGGGAGCTCCAGTGGTTAAAAACTCAGCTGTTCGCTCTTGACCTCCGACAGTTTGAGAAACTCAAAACTCCTGATGCCCCCCCCACCTCACCCATCCCCCCCACCCACCCCCCTCTCCTCATCTCACGTTCAAACCTTATCCTGTCTGAACCACTCTCACAGCGTGATGACTTTCCCGGAGCCTCGCGGTGATGACCTGCGCTAAGCGACCGACTTAAAGCAGCAGCAGCAGACGGTGGAATTTTGTGGGGCTCTTGAAAACACGGCCGTCCCCTTGGAGCACACCGACTGTAATAAAAGACTCCAGCAGCCGCCCCTCCCCCCCCTCCAGCCCACCTTTTCTCTCCAATTGTTTGTATTGGACACCGTCTTTTGAATGCCTGGCTCGCTTCCCTCTCAACAACTTTTCAATACGGGCTGTTATGAAGCCAAACGTCCAACCAGAAGCTCTCCTTCTAGAAATATCGCAGACTTAATATGAGACGACTTGAATCACCGGTTTGTGGCCCGACCGGGCGTAGAGGTCACTGAGTTCACGTCCTCTGAAAGCTATCGCCACCGTCGCCGTGGACCCGCTGAATCAGGCTCAGACGTTTAACACCGTTGACGTGACGTTATGCAACGCAGCTTTCGGTCTCCGTTAATGGCAGCGGCGCGAACCAGGCCGACGGTAAATCCTTACAAAACCTCACTTGTGCAACCGAGCTCCCCGCGAGGTGTTTGGACGGCGGACAGCCCGAGGACGCATTTTTTCAAAAGCCCATGAGGCAACCAGGACGACCACGAGGCGGTTTTGGGGGGGTTGGGGCGGGGTGGATGGGGAGATGTCTTTCTTTCAGGAAGTAAGCCCCTCTGGCTCCGAGTGTCGTCACACTTTGACGACCCGAGAGAGAGCGTGGGCCGGGTCAGAGGGAGGATTAGAGGAAGTGATGTAACCACGGGCGTCCGAAGGGTTAACTCGGCACAGAAAGCAATACACACTCCTGAACAGTACAACCCCCCGCCCCCCCACCCCCCCCAACCCTCCAAACACACACTCTTAAGAGGAGGATGCTGACGTTGTCGTTTGGCTCCTGAGCTGCGTTCAAGGGCCCATCTGGGCCTCATCATCTGGGATCAATTAGAGGATACAACAGAGACTAAACTAATGATCTAAGAGAGGGCGGGGGGGTAGAAAAAGACGTGTTCGATCCCACACAGCTGACTGCAGCTTCACTTTTTCTTTTCAACGCTGATCTTTGTAGTAGATCTTAGTAGTTTAATGTGTGTAAACCTCTTAAACCTGGCGAGCATCGAAAACCAACGACTGTATTAAAAAGTCGCTTTGAGACTCTTGTGACCCCCCCTAAATAATCAACGGTTACATGTTTTGTGGAATTCAACAGAAAGAACCCAGTTACGTTCAAACAAAAGGAAAAGCGCCTTTCTTGGCCACGAGGTGGAAGTGTTGTCATAACCAAACAGTTCTACTAGCCAAGAAGTAGGACAGGAAGTCAAGTCAAACTTTCTCATAAACAATAAACTACGGAGACAAATCAAACTGTCAATCTCGATACTTGAGAAGTATTTTTGGGACTCGATATAAGAAAGTCGCAAACCGGTTCTCACTACTATATAGATAACGATATTAGAGATAGCGAAACCAACAGTCATTTGAACAGGAACAATAATATCCATGCTTTAATAGTAATAAGTATAAAATGTTGTAAGCTAATTATTTCTATCTTGAGAATACATGTAGTGGGTAGATTTGTATGCGTTTTACATTTATTTACTGTACATTGTTGTAAGGACAAGATGAACAAGATAAAACATGTTATCAATTTCAAAATATTAAAAGATTGTCGTTTCTTTATGAAATATCGGCACATTTAGTTAGAATGACCGATTTATGGTAATGAAACCCACAGAAACTGAAAAACTTGATACAAACTTGATACAATCTGCAGACATGTTATTGAATTCTTTGATACCCTTTTCGGGTTTTTTTGTGATCATATTTGTATTAACTTAATCACAAACAAGATCAGAGACGTGTTTACAATCTTTTCAAGTGAAAACGGCTCTTTGTTTACACGACAGTTACGACTGATTCCATTCCCAGACAACTGCCTCAATGTTTTTTGAAACGATTTAGTTAACCATTTACATAATCATGGCAAAAAAAACAAAAAAACACATCGTCGTTCATTATCAAAACGATTCCGTTTCCAGCAGATCGGGACCGAAGTCGACGTGAAGCGCTACTATCAGAGGTTGATAGAACGGCCACGGTACCCTTACATGTCTATGCCCATTAAAAATGTGATTTCATCCGTTTTTTTTGTATCGGCAACAATGATCCTCACTGATCGACACCAGTACTGATGACCTGCAAAAATGCCAATGGCGTGCTGATCGTTTGCGAGGACGCAGACGATTCGTCCAATGAACGATTGACTGGACTTCCGAGCAAGAGGCAGACCTTGTGACGTCATTGTGATATCAGGATCAGCGCGCCTCGGGGTAAACAATGGCGAGCAATGCTAACAGAGGCAGTTTAACTGTTTAGATGACAATGGGCAGATATTTCCTGCATCCCTCCGTCAGTACAGTGTAAACGAAAGCCTGATGTTTACTTCACACATACCTTCAACACTTTCTAAAACACATACGTCGATCATATCAACAGAATATTCCTGTTACACAATAGGAAGACGATACTCCTGAGGGTTTTGAGATATAAAAAAACGGACAGAAGCGACCGAGGTTCCCGAGGAGAGACGGAAGGTGTCTTGCGACCGAGCCAAAATAAACACGGAGATAATCTGGCACTGATTGCATCACTTTAATCACATCCGGCCGGTCGCTACAACTCCTCGGAAGCTCTGCAATTATTCATTTAAAGTACGGCAAGAGGACGGCGCCAAGTGTAAAGACCTCAACGAAACTAGAACTGATTCTTCTGGTTTATTCATTGATTAATTCCCTTTTCTCTGGTACAAGTAGTAGATCATACTTTATTCATACAGTTGGGGAAAATCCCTTTGTTCTGTAGTTACCCATCCTATTTCCAGAATGTGGTAGGGTTGCCACATTGGGGCACTGATGGGGGCCAAAGGTCGTGTCGGCAGTGGGAATCCCAACTTACAAACTTCCAATCACAGATCCACTTCTCCCAGATCCTCCTCAATATGTTGCTTGTGACAGAGCACAATGCAAGGGTGGGTTTGGTTAAAAACTCAAGATTCTGGAAGCTTTAAATGTTACGATGTGCCACCAAATTGTGAGAGAAAGTTAGAAAATATGAAATATAAGCGAGTTGTGGTTGTTTATTTTACTGGTCTGTTGTTCTTGTATGCGCTTAGTTGGTTGGTTTTAATACCGGGGTGTAAAACACATTAGTTCAGGGGAACATCAATTTCACTTTTTCAACTTTTAGGTTTTTCCTTGTCGTGGCACAGAGTACAAGTTTAAAAGTACTAGTACACAGTACTGAAAATACTGACAGCATGGCTGGGGAGCCATCCTTCATGGTAACATCACCAATGTGTTGCAACACTTAAAAACTCCTTCGTTCTGGTCTCAGTTTTCCAAAAACAAAACCAATAGCGCCAAAAAATTGGTACAGTTTCAACATAAAATACACTTTTAGTTGTACTGTGCAAAAACAACTGAAATGTCCAAAAAAACACCTCAGAATAACCACTACATTTGGGCCATTTTTCATGGATTTATCACTGATATTTCAGCTCAGGATTCAGTGTTTTGCGTCGACGAGCCTCAAGAAAATAGTTTTTTTCCTCCCTCTTAAAAATCAACATTATCTTTGACTTTTTTTTACAATTTGCCTGGTTGTTTGTGCAGATTGGAACCTCTTCCCGGCCTTTATGTTCGACACAACTGATGTAAATGACTACAATCTCAACATAAAGTTTAAAAGTGGATGACTTCTTTGTTACTTTTTTAACTTTTCTTGCTCGTTTCCTGGGCTGGAGCCTTATGTTTGACACCCCCTGATAAATATGCCTTCACTTTACATGCTCCTCATCCTCAGTGATGATTTCTCTTTCTAAAGTTTGCCATCAGTTCCCAGGAGGATCCTCAGAGATGCCAGCCTGTAAAAACCCTGAAAACAAAGTGTGCTGGCCCCCCTCACCTGGGTCAGGTCCTGATCCGTCAGGAGGTGCAGCTCCCGGGGCTTGAAGCAGTTCTGACATTTACTCTTGTTGAAGAAGTTCGCCTGGAATTTCCTACAGGGATTCTCTTTGGCGGTAGACATTATTTTATGTCATGCACTTTCTGGACTCTCGGTGAGGAGGAGGAGGAGGGGGGGGGGGGGGGAAGGTGGGCTGCAGTTCTTTTATTTTCCCTTCTTTCTCCTATATTTATCCCAACTTGCACAAAGCTCCGGCGCTCCGAGCCATCTTCCGAGTGAAACACCGAATTAAAGTCGCGAGTTCGGCTCTGGATCAGAGGTCGAGGTCCCGGATCGGGTGTTTCCAGCGGGGGGAGAGAACCAGCCTGCCCATGGCTCGGTGGGTGATCAATGCCGTCTGCAGTCCGTGGCCTAGCCCAGGTGGCTAATATCCTGTTAGCACTCCCGGAGAAACGCTCCGCGGGAGGAACGACGCGCGGCTACACCCTCCCGGCTCCGGGACGTGAGGTGACCGCGGGGCTTCCCGGTGCCCCCGGCCCGAAAGGAAGAGCTTGGCAGGCGGCTTATCCCCCCCGCGGCAGCCGCTCCATGCCAACTTCATCCAGGGTGAGGTTAGCCGCCGTTAGCTGCCCGGGCTAGCTGGAGGAATCCTCCCACAAGCCTGCAACTTTTCTGTTAAAGAAAAAAAAAAAAAAAAAAAAAGGAAAGAAAGAAAACAAAAGAGTCGGGTGTGTGTGGAGAATCCGGGGAAGTGTTTTTTCCCCTTCCAGGCAGAGTCTCGGTCCGCGGGGCTCCGGGTGTGGAGGACTCGGTCAGGAGGAGGATCCGGGACTCGGGTCCATAACTAGCCTGTTAGCAGCCCGACGTTTATTTTCTTCTTTCCCAGCGGAGCGGAGGGAGGAGGAGGGAACGGCGGGAGGGGGCGGAGCTTAGGGGGAAGGAGGGAGGGGAGAGGCCAGAGGGAAGGGCAGAGGGGGAGAGGAGGGCGGAGCGGAAAGAGAAAAGGTGGAGGGAGGAACGGAGGAGGGAGGAGCGGAGGAGAGCAGAGGGAAGAGCCTAGGAAATAGTGGATGAGGAAGGGGGGTGGAGGGATCCTTATGGGGGAGGAGGAGGGAAGGGTGGGGCGGATGGAAGAGCCTCCAGAAGACGAAATGGGAAGGAGGGATGAGCTGATGGGGGAGGAAGGAAGGAAGGGCAGACCTGGGAGAAGAGCTGATGGGAAGGGGTGATGAATGGGGGAGGAGGGAAGGGTGGAGGCGGAGCGAGGGAAGAGACAATGGAAGAGCGAATAGGAGAGGAGGGAAGAGCTGTGGCTGGAGCAGACTGGAAGGAAGAGCCTGAGGAAAGGTGGATGGGGAGGATGGAAAAGAGAGGGGGTTATAGGTTAGCCTTCTCAAGCTGAATCTCACCACTCGCTCACTGGCGCCCTCTACGTTGAGAACACCTCATTGCAGCTGTCGTACACTGATCGGGTGGGTTGGTGGGTTTACGGTTTACGTTTCCGCTCATGTTGAAATAAATAAATCTGATTGCATTTCCAAACATTGAACAGTGTTGTTATGAAAATATCCAACTGAAATCAACAACAAAAATCATTATTGGACGAATGATATTTTTTTCTCTCTCTTTTATCATGTATTTTTTATACTGTCAAACTTGGTCAAATATGTTCAATGCACCTTTCAAACATCTTGACAGCTTTAAACATAAAACCAGCCTAACGTTTTCAATGGAAATGTGTTTCACTTTAATTTTTAACATTTGTTTTTGACATCACTCGCTCCCGGTTTTGTTACCTCAAATCAATAGCTATGCTGCAGAGTTGCATTTTAAATGGCTCCAACCGTCACACCTATCGGCAAGTTACCATCACAGATTCACCTCAAATGCCTGTTTTGAGCCTGGATGAAACCAACATGCCTGCAGAAAACCTGTTCATGCACAGAGATAACGTGCAAACTCCCGCGAGGTGAGTGCGCTAACCGCTGCAGTGCATGGTGGTAAATAACCTGCTCAATAAAAAAGAAAATAAAAAAAAACAGCCGGATTGTGTTGGAAAGCGTCAAAGTGTTTAGTCTCTGTTTTACGAGGTTGTTCCCCGAGTCCAGTTTTTATTAGCGACGGAGTACATTATCGGTTAGCCGGCATTCCTGAGTGGCTTTAAAACAGCAGCGCAACACAAACACTTCCCCTCCGACACAAAGCAGAGCCGACACTCACTGGCTCAACAAGAGGACGGGCCTCGGATACTATGCGCCGCATATGTGTGTATTAATGGCTGACTGGTGGGGGGGTTTGGGGGGGAGGGGGGCTATTATAGGCATCAGGTTCCAGTGGACAGCGGCCGGGTGGACCCACACACACATAAAGACACACACAGAGAAGATCAGGGCTGTGTGAATGGACGAGGGACGTAAAGGGAGGAGAAGGGCCTCTGTTACCTAACTAAACCTGGAAAAAAAAAAAAACCCTCAAGACCCAGTCCTGCTGACGGATTAACCCCTCATCCCTGCTGTAAGTGAACCAATAATAACACAGATTACAGGTGTGTGTGTGTGTTGTGTGTCATCGCTATAGATGTCCACTAACCCTGATCGGTCCAGGCTAAGCAGGTGGACCTGGATCCGAGGAGTCCCCACGACTTTTAATGTGGATTAAGAGGCTATCTTAATGTGTTTGCACCTAAGCGGAGGAGGACAGCTGAGGTCAGCCGCCGCTTTTGAGTGCAAGCCTCCTCCATTGCCCCACTCGGGGTGTCTTATGACAACATCCTGGAGATGACATAGCACAAGACATTCTGCGGCAGAATATATTTAGAAGCTCTATTCGTGCTCGCTTTACATGGCAAGTGTGTTGGCAAGAGCAACCGTCACCAAATTTGACCTCAAATTCAACTAACTACAGTCCGTTTATTCCAGTTCAAGGAAACTACCAATGCAAAAGTAGTTATTTTACATATAAATGCTCCAAATGGCCTTTGAATGTATGAAAGTGACGTTTACAAGCACATGACTGATGGTTTGGGATGTGTTTTATCCCCATATTAGCCTAGTGTAGCTTCACTATATAAAGTTGCACAAGCCACTAATTACTTTGCTCACATGTCAACTAATACAAGTCAACTTAATTAGGCAGCGTCGTTATAGAACATTTGTGTCAGAAATGTTCCTTGTTTATACAGCAGTTTTAAAAATGGTGTCCATTTTCAGGGAAATGGCAGAAACACTGGAAACGATGTAGTAAGCATGCCAGGCCATGAGATGGCACTGCTGGTTTTAATTTTTTTTCCGAAATCACACACACATGCTGCCAGAGAACGATACGTTAACAAACCTTAACAATGACGAGTATCTCAGAGCCTGAGATTAGTCATAGTGGAAAGAGTTTTAATGCTAAGATAAACTAATGTTTATCTTGTATTTATCTTATTTAAATATTTGTATTGCAGTTTTTTCAGTCTCTCTGTATTTTTTTTAACTCTATTTGTCCGCATTTTAGTCACGATTAGGTCTTGAGTCAGCTGCACCTTTGCCACTTAAGCAAACCCCCGACAACGCTTCTGAGAGATGCTCACTTAAATCACTTCAATTTGTTGACTTTCAAAGACCACGTCACGTCATCCCAGTGATTTCCACCACAAACATCCAGTTTCCTCGTTCCCTCCGAGAGCATCATCATCCTGCAAGAAACCACATCCTGGAGCATCTGCATTTATTGTTCCTGCAAGCAATTATTATACTTCTGCTCATTTATCATCCATCGACAATCTTTCCTAAACTCTTGGCAGGAAGACAATGAAAATTCACTCTCTGATATATTGTTCAGCTGCTCGTAAAAACACATGCAGGTTGACCTATTTTTTTTTTTGCTCTGATTTCAGCCCTCCCAGTGAGGACAAACACTGACATATGATCCAGTGAGCTGTTTCGCAGCCCGAGGTGTACGCCTCTGCTTCTTGTGCTCATTTAGTGAAGTCTTTTAACACGTGACTCTGACAGATAGCAATGATGCATAGTGAACTGAGACAAAATGAGAGATTGTTGCTGATTAAGGATCAATCCACACGAGAGAAAATTATCGGGGTTTTTTTTCATTCTTAAAAAGTTTCCTGTAAACACGCCACCATGAAAATGACTCAGAATCATGTCAACAAGCACAGCTTTAACAGCATCTGTTATCGTCGCTGGAGCCAAACCGTAAACACAGCAATGATGACGCTTTAGTTGCATATTGTGACGCTGGACTCACGTCTTTGTGTTTGCATGACGACGGGGGGGGGACAAAATCTCTTCTTTTAACAGAAGTTTTAGATAGAATCGTTTTCGGTGACTTGTAGACCAAACCCATTGAAATATTACAGTTTTTGCCAGGTGTGAACGGGCCCTCAATGCGACATGTGTTCTGCGTCCTTCAATCAAATGACCGTTCGTTCTGGTAGAGTCCAGAACGTGACCTGATTCTGAGCTTCTTCTTCTTCTCCTACCGCAGAAGATGGGGCTCCCCTCGGTGATGGTGTTGCCCATGCTGGTCGTCGTGGCAGCGGGCATCTACTACATCTACAACGAGGTCATGACGTTCATGTCCAAGTCTCTGGTGAAAAACAAAGTGGTGGTGATCACCGACGCCGTCTCCGGGGTGGGAACTGGTAAATGATCCTGCTTGCGTTTTGAAAATTTAACCTCACTCTGATAGCCGTGGAGGTTTAGTTTCTCTCTGTCTTTTGTTGGCCTGAGGACACAGTCACACAGAAGAAGTTTCCACGATAAAGGGCGATTTAAGTGGTGGTCTAATAACTTTAATAGCTCCACAAATGTGAGGCCAAAACATCTTAATCAACCCTTGTCAGCAACTTTTGGGTTTACACTGTGCTAAATGCTAATATGTTAGCCAGGGGGCTACCTCAGAAATGGGTTTTCAAAAAAAAGTATTTTGTCACATTATTGTATCAATGATATTTCTTGTATTATTTTCATGTTTTGACTGTCTGGATCCAAGCTTGCTGTATTTTAAGTTAAGCTAAGCTAATTAGCGGCTCACTGCGGTGTTCATTTGGTCTGGTGACAATCTTCTGGAGTTTTTTTGGTAAAATAACACATATCAACATAATACTGAACAATGTTTGACACTTCACGTCCAGAATGTGCCCAGCTCTTCCATAAAGGCGGTGCCAGGCTGATTCTCTGTGGAAGCAGTTGGGATAAACTGGAGTCTTTGTATGACTCCCTGACTAAAGACGCGGACCCGAGAGAGGTGAGGACATCAAACGAGTGGTGCCTGCTAACATTCGTATTAATTTTAAGCATCACATTGCGTGCCAAAAATCGAGTAAAACGCCCCCAAACTAATATCATTGCTGTTTTTTTGTGGTGCTGAGTCATCTTTTTGGCAAACCGTGTTGCCGACCAGCAGATCCCGCTCCATGGCTGCTCCAGTAAACACTATCTCTTGGCAATTAATATAATATATGACAGAAACCTTTAAAGCACGGTGACAATTCTTGAGATAGCACAAAAAAAACAAACCGACGAGAATACTTCAGTTTGTGAATGGGACATAACATTTAGGCTCAATGTGAGATCAAGTCAAGAGAATATCATGTGCTGTCTTTGTTTTTTTTAATCATAATCCTGTTCTGTCACCATTTCCCTCATCACCGCTTCCTCTGGTCCACACAATAGCAGGACATCCTGTTGGACGACACACTGTCCCCCGGTGTCTTCTACACACAGGACGCGCAACGCAACACATGTCAGCTGAACACACAAAGCCGACCATTACTGTCTACTGTTGATATTAAGTTCCTTTAAGCTGAGGTCATTTACACGTCTTGACTTACTTAAACTAAGCTAAATGTGTTTATCTAATATCATTGGACTGATATTCTTGGTCGTGGTCAAATTTGTGGTCGAACCAAACCAGTCAGATATTTTGATGCTCGATGTTCTCCCTGCAGACTTTTGCCCCGAAGCTGGTGATCCTGGACTTCAGCGACATGGACAGCATGGAGGATGTGGTGTCCGAGGTGATGGACAGTTACGGCTGCGTGGACGTGCTGATCTGCAACAGCAGCATGAAGCTGAAGGCCCCGGTGCACAGCGTCTCCCTGGAAGTGGACAGAAACATCATGGACATCAACTACTTTGGGCCCAGCACTCTGGCTAAAGGTGGGCCGGACTGGCCAGATAGATTATTAGTTCTCGGTGGAGTTCGTTCCAAAGGCATCCAATTGTTGACATATTTGAACCGGTGTCTCAGGTGTACTTCCATCCATGATGTCCAGAAGATGTGGCCACATCATACTGGTGAACAGCATCCAGGGACGACTGGCGGTGCCCTTCAGAAGCTCATGTGAGTATCCAGCAGGACTTTCAACAGAATTCAGACAGTTACAGCTTCTGTTCTCTGTGTGAACGCATAGGTGCTTTTATTGTATTATGAACAGCTCCCACTAGTGGCCGTTTCTCAAACAAATACGCAAAAATTTGGCATTTTCACTTTCAACGGGCCCTAGTAAGGACTGCCGACCTCCTCTCTGATCTCTGGTAAGCTACAAATGTTACAGTGAAGACAGACTATGGTGGACACGCCCACTTCCACCAACACACCAGAGCAGGAAACTTCAAAATCAAAGTGGCTTTACCAAGAGTGTCCCAGGTTTTATGTAACTGAATGGTTGGTGTCAATGAAAGATTTCTATGTGTGTGTGTTGGTCAGTCGCGGCCTCCAAGCACGCCGCCCAGGCCTTTTTCGACTGCCTGCGGGCCGAGGTGGAGGAGTACGGGATCTCCGTCAGCACCATCAGCCACACCTTTATCAACGCCTCGGAGCCGGCGGCCCCGCCCCCTGGGACTGACCCCGCCCCCAAGTCCAACGTCCTGGCTGAGTGTGAGAGGACCGGCTGATGTGAGCCCACACATCGAGGGAGTTCCTCGACCCAGAGTGAAATATCTCTCTCTCTCCCCCTCCCTCTCTGCAGTCATCGCCAGTCAGCTGACCCACGGCGTGCGGCCGTCCGTGCTGGCCAATGAGATCGTGCAGACCGTGAACAGGAAGAGGAAGGAGGTGGTGCTGGCCCACCCGATTCCCCGGGTGGCCCTGTACCTCCGCACCCTCCTGCCTCCCATCCTCTTCGCCGTGCTGGCGGCGGGAGTGAAGGACTCGGCGCTGGCCGAGCAGCTGCTGTAGGAGGAAGAACGACAATCAGATCACGTGGAAGTGTAGAGCGTACGTGTGTCTCGTGAAGGCTGAAGGCTGGTGTGCAATAACAATAAAAGGAAAGAGAACCGACGTGTGCGAGGCAAAACAATACAGGATAACAAGATATGGCTATAGTAGCATTCACGATTAGTATTAGAATTAATTCCTGTGATGTCTTTTCGCTCGTTTTCTGATGGTGAACTCACAATAACATTACTTTCAAGTATGAATGGATCATGTCCTTGAAGAACAAAACTGAGCCGTCAAACTAAATAAAGTTTTTCATCTGTTGAGAATTCAGTCATTTATTTCGACAGTATGCTAATTTGAGGTGTTTGTTGCAGAGATAAGTAAAACATGACCAGTTTTCCTATTTTTCTGAATTTCTCATCTCTCCATTGTTTGGTTTTGGTCCATCAGCTGTACACAAGTCAATTTTTAATGTTTTAACATGTCTTGTTAGTGAGACAGTTTGTCTTCCAGCTCTGGAAAAACTCAATCACTTAATCAGAGTGTTTTTTTCCCTCTTCATTAAGAATAGATTTGCAATCCATTTGGTGATATAAGTTTAGTGTTGAGTAAATATTGTTGAAAAAATTCTGAATACAAACATTCAAACTTATAAAACTATAAACATGGCCTCACTTGAATAATTATTGTAGTGTTACAAGCAAGCCATCAAAAATGTAATGATTATATTTTATTCATAAATCAAATAAATAATTCCCCTTGGAAACAGAACTCACCGTTCATTTGAACATTTTTGTGAAAAAATATACCATCTAAATGTTTATGTTAAATGTTATTTACCATTTTAAGTTTTGCCATTTATTTATTTATTTACCAACACATCATAAATAAAGACAAAAAATTTTAAATTCTTGTCGCTGCTGATGAAATGTGAATCTAAAATGACAAAAATTAACACATAAATAAATAATGATAATAATCATTAGGATAATTATGACTATTGGTGATTTTGGTTATTTGCATCATCATTGCTGTTGTTTTTGACAAATACAAATTGTACATAATATTTAGTTTTATTTTGAAAGTTCGCATAAAAATGCAATGTAACGCACACGCACAAAACTGAATGTATTGTCTTTGCACGACCTGTAGGTGGCAGCATCCTACAGTTGTTTATTAAGCCATCTGGCCTGTGACGAGCCTGCAGACCTTCATTCACTGGGTCGTGTGGTTTTATGTTTCAATATTTACTTTGCCTCAAGCCTGAAATACATTCATTACCTGCCGTGAAACCGAAGATAAAAACTATATAGACTTCACATTTTCAGACAGTTTTTCTTAACATGTTCCTGCTTTGTCATTGTCTCACTTGTCTGGATTTTTCTCCATCATCTGTCAGACGCTTGTGCCATTAAGAAAAAAAAGAATAGAAAAAAAAAAAAAATCCAAGCAAGCAACAATAAAGAAATCAAAGTTTGTTTTCCTCCCAAACAAATAGTGAATCCCAAAGAGCGTCCTCAGGCTGCTGCCATGTTTACACAGATGCAATACGTCCAATTACATGTCACTCACAGATTTATTGCCCTCATCGTTTCAGAGCTGGAGGAGAGGAGCTGCTGCCAGACAGGTGGGATCAATGCCCCTCCATGTGCTCCCAGCGTGATCTATAACCCCCCCGTCTGTGGCACATTTGGCTTCTTACAGCAGGAATAACATGTCATCGAGTGGGTCGAGCTCCTTTTAGGAGAATTTCCCCCCTCCCAAAAAAAAAAGTGAATCCGTGTTTTAGTCACCCCCGAACAACAATCAAACGTAGTCTTCTGTCCATGTGAATGTCCGTGAACTCCCATTGTTATTGTTTGTGGCCTAAGGAAAGCCTGGAAGCAGGCGTGGTGAAAAACAGTAAGAGGCCTCACATAAAACCTTGTGGAACGCCACACAGTAATTTATTACTTGTTATTGGGAATATGTTCAAAAGTACTGACAAAGTACAGTCCGTCTTTAAGATAGGAATATAGGAATTTTGTAAAACATTTCCAGACGACTTTTAAAGGTAATTTGAAAGAATATTCTGGTCATCTTTGTCACTTAACTCCAAAAGTGTCAGGACAGACGCCCTATTGTCACCAGTATGAACTCTCATCCTACAGGGCTTCTCAGTGTGTGTGTGTGTGTGTGTGTGTGTGTGTGTGTGTGTGTGTGTGTGTGTGTGTGTCTCAGGTCCAGCTGGTATGCGTGAGCGTGTCCTCCAGGTCACTCTCCTCTGGGGAGTTCCCGGTCTTTTGTCTCCCTCCGGACAGGAATGCGCCTCTCAGTTCTTGCATGAATAAATGCGGCTCTGTCACATTTCCACATGTCAGGCGGTCGTGGAAAGATTTCCCCCAGAACCCCCCCCCCCCCCCCCCCGTCAAATTGGCCCTGTGATCGGACTCCATTTCCATACGTCACGCTCCCCCCTCTCCATCGCGCTCGCTGAGTAACAGCTTAACGTCGCGGCGAGACTGTCAGGTTGGCGGCGAATCAAACAGGAGAGCAGCGAGGTGTGCGGCGGTATCTGTGGACGATCCCAGCCTAATAGTTTCTCTCAATCACTGGCGGAAGCTCTCTGGCGAGCAGTATGTTGATAAGGCCCAAACACGTCGGGGACGATTGCCCCCGGGGGTGGGGGTGGGGGGGGTGAAAAAATCCGGAGTGATGCATCCCCGACGTGAAGCGTGACTCCTAAATGAGAATCACCTCACGGGGACGTGGGCTGCGCGGAAATGGTCTTTCCATGAGCGAGGTGATCACCCTTATCAATTTTTAAAGCCCGGGTTATTGACACTAACATGACGTATGGAGGTTGTGCAGAGGCCATGGTAATGATTCCCTGAGCTTTCACACACGGCACCATGGGGGCCGGGTGCTTATTTTGAAATATTGGGATGGCGGCGGACTTTACTGCTCCAGTGAGTATTACTGTAACGTCTTCTTTGTCCATCTGTTAGCGTTCGGGATGTATGCACACCGCCCCGTGATGTATAGAGTGACGTATTGAAATACTTGCGGGTCGTATTCCTTATAACAGATCTCCAACTCCTCCAACAGACTAGATTTTTACTACCCTTTGCTCACTATTTTCTGTTTCCATGTGAATGGACATTTTTTTCAAGATGTTGACGTGTAAAAGGCAAAACTTTAAAGGCGAAAATGCTGCATTTTTACTCGGAATGTTGTGTAAACTGGGCTGAAGTCCCCCCCCCCCCCCCACACACACACACACACAATTAAAAAAATGGCTTGCATTTCCAGGAAGTGACATTCAATTTCTTTTTGTTGCTTAAATAGAAACAATATCCTAAAAATATTCATCTTAAATAATAGTATTTTACGACTTTGAAAAGTGTCCATTTTGAATGAAAGGCTGCTGGAAAAAGAAGAATTTAATTTCAAACTTCAAGAGCTGCAATGACTTTTAACAAAATTGCATGATATCATCAGCATAAAGACACAGAATCACTCAGGTTTCTTTATGAATACTGTCTTTTATCATGATTATCATTGATTTACTGATAAATTAAGTGATATTATAGATTTTTTTTGGTTAGTTATTACTTTCATTTAGTTTTTGACTATTCCAACAACAACAATAATAATAAAATGTTCTTTTCTCTATGAACTTTGTTGTGTTTCCTTTTTTTGTTTGTTTGCTGTATATATTCAAAATAAACATTCATTCATTCAATAATAATCGATGAGGTTTCTGATGAAGACAAATATACCATAGGAGCATCTCAGAGGTATGTTTTATAAAACTTCTCAACACAAATACAAAATACTCTTCATTGTCATGTTCTCTCCATTTTTCTAGTCTTTATACTTGGTTTTAAATGTATTTATTTATTGGTTGAGCTTGTTTTAGTGTCCAGATTGTTCTAGTGTTTCTTTGACAGAAATGTCACATTCCTTTGACTTCTTTCTCAAGTTTGAGGTATTTTTACCTTTTTTTTAAATGGATTTATCAGCAATACCCATTAAATAGTGACTAACTTGACCTCAAAACTGCTACGTATGATTTAAACACTGGATTTCACCGACCAACCGGAGTCACCATGTGAAATTCAGTTGACATTTGAATTATTTCTGCTTGGTTTTCGGACTGATTTCACATTATCTGCTGCGTCGCAGGCGGATCTAACTTTCAGACACTATTTCCAGATAAAAAAATGCCCGATTGGTCCTCAGCTGCTCTGGTCTGGGAACTTTATTTATTTATTAATTTTTTTAAACTGCTGGTATTGCACACTGCAGTATGAGAATCAGCACTCTCAACTCTTCTCTCAAAGGTATAATCTCGGCATGTCATCTTGAGAAGGGATTTTTTTTTTTCTTCCCTTCGTCACGTCGTCCTTCCAAATCCCTCGGTCCTGTTTGGTTTAAAGATTACACATATTTAATCTTGAAGGGGAAAGTTTGCCCTAATCTCTGATAAATCCCCGGCTTCAGAAACACTTTCTCACAGGCAAACAGCAGCGTCGGTTACAGATTAGAGACTTTAAATGTTTAATCCCTCAGTTCTCCTGATTTTTGGGAACATTATAATGTTTCTCATGACTCTCAAATCAAGAGGCGAGCCTCTGATAGAATTATGCGACGACAGAGATTTAAATCTGCATTACATTTGGCTGGGAAATCCTTGCCCACGTAACAAAGAGCTAAATTGAAGCGCCGACAATCGAGCGTGATGAAAATAGCATTGGATTAATTTAAGTACAGAGACGAGAGCAAGTTTCTTCTTAGGAGTTTGATTGAGGACATAAGCAACTCTCTGTTTCCTGTTTTTAGCATTTTCTTGTTGTTTTGACCATTTAAGTCTCTCTTTTCTCAGCATTTATTCGTTTGTTTTTTCCTGCACCATTTTAGCAATATTAGAAACGTAAGCTATTTCTCCTTGAGTAATTTTAATTGTTTTTTTGTCTCTTTCAAAAAAGTTTCCCACCACTTTTATTTGTTTTGGCAACTAATTCAAATTCGTTTCAACTTTTTGAGTAATTTTAAGCATTCTTAGCTCTTTAGTAATTTTAGCTGTTTCACATTGCTTAACTTTTTGTTTGCTGTTTTTTTACAGTTTTACTGTTTCAGTTTTAGAGTTTCAGATTTTAAAGCCATTTTTTTGTCTTTCCCTTCTTTATTTTCATTAGTTTAAACTGTTTCACCTTGTGAATTTTATTACCTTACCTTATTTAAAAAAATTGTTTTTTGCAATTTTAGCTGTTGTGACTTTTTTTAACCAGTTGTTTTTAGCTATTTCAGTTTTATAAGATTTTTTTTATTTTTTTTTATCATGACAGGTTTTTACCAGTTTAGCAATTTCATCTTTCTGTGTTTTTTTTTATTGTGCTCAGTCAATGTGGGAGTTTTAGCTATTTTTATACTCTTTTTTTGCTACTTTGATGGGTTTTTTCTTCTTGCTTTAAAAAGAAAAGTACAATTTTTTAAGTCGTTCCGGTTTGTTTGCTATTGCCACTGTTTCAAATGCTTGGGAATTTTTTCATCTTTAGTTTTTTTTTTCAGTTTTAACTTTCTCAGCCATTTTTAAGCAATTTAGTCTTATTTAGTGATCTTATTAGGCTCAATTTCTTTACAATCTTTAGAAATTTCAGCAGTTTCGTCTGTTTTGTTGACTTTTTTCAGTCTTATTCCAGCCACTCTTTTAATGGCTTTGACAGTTTCTCCCCAGACTGGCGGCCATTAGTATCATCTCTCTGTTAGGCTGTCAGAGGCTCCCATTGATTTAACTCAGTCCAACTGGAGACGTTAATAAAGTTTGAGTGTCTTTATTGATCGGCTGCCTATTATCAGCCGATGTATCGGGCGCTAACTCAATGTTTACTGTCAGGCGGCTGTGAGGACTTTATTGCAGTCGTTGTAAATAACCGAGTCTTCCTGTCGATCTTCTCGTGAGACAAACTTTGCGTGTGACTTTACGAACTGTGAAAAACGCTTGCAATAAGAGTATACGATTATTATTGCCCATTGCACAATGGTGGTTAGCGATTTAGTCTCAGAGGGTCGCAGATGCAAATCCCAGTCAGGTCTTTCTGTGTGGAATTTGCATGTTTCCCCTCTGTGGGGAAAACCTTAGTTTATTGTCATTTGGACATGTTAGAAATGTGAGAATAAGAGAAATTCTAAAATCAGTTGTTTAATATGATTGTATAATACATAAAATATATCACTTAATAGACAAATAAAAGCGAAACATATCAAAACCTTACTAAAACCGATCACCCCTTTAAACCAGGTGACCGTCAACATGTTAGAAACTAACACATGGCAAACAAGAACATAATAACTTTAAATTTGATGTAGCCAATAATGTAGTGATGTAGTTTTTTTTAATATATATATATTATTGAAGTACAAACAAATCTGTTTTGAGCATTTTTTGAGTCTGTTTCAAGACTGTTTTGAACACATTAGAGTTTTCAGCATGTATTGAACATTTTATTTAGCTTGATTTGAGCTTGTTTTGACTATTAGTTGAGTCTGTTTTGAACCTGATTTGAACGCAATTTGAACCCATTTTAAACCTGTATTAAGCTTAATTGTTTTGAGGTCGTTTTAAGCATTTTCTAAGTGATTTCAGCTTGTTTGGAACCTGTGTTGAACCGGCTCAGAGCTGTTTTGAGGCTTTTTGGAGCATCTTAAGACACTGTTTTCAATCTGTCTTGAGCATTCATTGTGAATAAATACATAATTGACAGATTTAATTTTATTAGTACTGAAACCAAGAAAAGGTCTTTAGGGTTTTATGCTACTGCTCCTCCCAAACAATGACTGAGACGGAAGCAAAGACAGCAGCTACACTTCAAGAAAGCACTTTAATTCGATAGAGGCGCTGAATATTTTCATGGAAGCTGAATAAATCGAGCGCAGTGACGTCCTGAAACGTGACACCCGCATTGAGGCGCCTGGGCCAACGAGGCGCGCTGCGGTGGATTGAATTCTGATGATCCATCCATCTCTGTGCATATTATATGAGAGCTATGGGAATCTAAATGCAACAATATTGACACTTTGCAATTAGAGCGGGGTCATTAGGTCTGCAGCCTTTTCGCTGGGAGAGAGTTTCATCACAGGAATGTGCAGGCGCACGCGCACGCGCACACACACACACACACACACACACACACACACACACACACACACACACACACACACACACACACACACACACACACACACACACACACACACACACACACACACACACACACACACACACACAAAACACACACACACACCATTCTTCTTAACACTCTCCCCACCCCCACACATGCTCCCACCGTCTCGCCCCTCCTCTCAATTAGAGTGTGTGGTGATAATGGGGGGGGGGGGGGGGGGGGGCTAATGAAACAGAAGGGGCACCGGGCAGGCGGGGATTGCTGTGAAGCTGGGTGCCTGACCTCCCGACTCAGATCGTCACCTCCTCGGCCTCCGTCCGCCGCCACACCGTGACCCCCGCAGAGCCTCAAGAAGCCTCTCAAAGGAGCTGATTGGATTTTTTTTTTTTTTTTCTTCAAGAAAATCTACACAGGCGACGACACCTTCTGAGGACCTCGAGTCACAATCCAGGAGAAGATAGCGTGTGTGCTGCGGCATAACTTTCACGTCCTGGTGGGTCGAATGTTGCGGTGAGGCTCAAATAATAGCCTCCCAGAAGTCGTCTCACGGTGGAAAACACACTTGTGCACACACATGCTGAATGAAATGAACCCCGTATTGTTCACTCATGCATTATAAATATACTTTATTTAATTCCATTCAATCACCATCTCTAGAAGTGGTGCTTAATATGCCACAGTAATCATTGTAACACAGCTATTACCGTATGTTTCAGACTATAAGTCATACTTTTTAAAATATTGTTTGTCTGCTCATGGAATTTCAATTTCACGTAACAAAATATACCAATATATATATAATGTGGGACCACAAGATGTCACTATATGACAACAGAAAGCTGCTCCATTATCTCAGGAAAAAAAACAAAACCTTCCTTCCTTACTTTTCTAACGTATTTCATTGAGAGAGCAGGAAAAATGTCACCGAAAAGAAAAGGGGTCAGAGTTTTTGAGGAAAGTTAGTTTTTTGCACAAAAAGGAAACGAGGAAAAGCAAACTGTCACGTAGACTTTGAATAATATGTCCAAGCTGTACCTTCCAAAGGCTGAAAATAGACGTCAGATTTTGAGGACCTCTTGTGGTCAAGCTCATTTTGACAGTAGCAACGCGTGGAGCTCGGAGATGAAGCGTCGTTTTGGGTCGAGTGAGATTTCTGAACATCAATCTATCCACATAGGTTGTGTGATATATCATTTGGCATTTGATAAGGAGGAATCTGAACCACAGACACCTGTCAAGTGCGCCATCTGGAGGAAGAACAGAGAATTCCTGAGGATTTTCTATGAAGGTTCTCAGATGAAGTGAGAATGAAAACTCATGTTTCAGGGTCTTTTGGATTCCTTTCCTTCCTTTCTTTGCTTCTCTTCTTACTCTTTTTCCTTCCTTCTTTCCTTCCTTTCTTCCTTATAGTTAATATTTGTGTGTCTAATGTTTAATTGTCATGTTTAATTGAGAATCACGATGATCGATATGTAGTTGTTTGTCTTCTGGTCATTTTCCAGCTTTTCTTCTTGGAATTTCTGAAGAAATAAATACAAATGAAAAAAATAATATGGGAAAGGTGAAACAAATGTTCATTAATAGTTTCATTAATAATTTATAGACATAAAACCACAGAGTGTTGTAAATAATATATAAAATCTAACCACTTCTGTCAAATTTATCACCTCTCAATAGCGCATGAGTTTTATGGATTTTAATAAACTGCTCTGTAATTACGTCCGGTAGACAATCAGTATTGTTTTCACCTTTTACAAATCATTTCCCTGTCGTGTTGACTGCTATATTGTTTGTGAAGACGTTACTTATTAGCTTCCCGGTTCTGTAAATTTTCCAGTTTTTGCATAGCTTGGTAAAAGTTGGAGAAAAAAAATGCGACACTATAACAATGCTCACTGCACATCTGTGAAGGATTCAGCAGAAGGGGATAACAAAAAAAAAACAGAAAAGAAAAAACATTTGGGAGCTTAAATGCAACAATCATGATTCACAAATAAATCCACTTTAACCCCCCCCAAGAAAGAGTAATTCACATTTCCCTTCGCTTTAAAAGCACGCCAGACACACAAATATTAACCAGGAGACAAACTACACAAAACACACAATTTGTCGAGTCTGTCAGTAACAAGAGCCCCCCCCCCACCGTTTCCTCCCCGATGAGCTCTGTGGAGTGAAACACAACAGCTTAGTGTTGCCAGGGGAAGCATTAAGGCAAAATTGCATCTGTAAAACAAGTCTTCACCAGGACGCCTCGTCACAACAGAAGGTGAAGCGGGCTTTATGGCGAGCAGATTGCCTGTCATGCAGAATTTACACGCTGTGGGGACGCTCCGATTCCGAGTTTAAGCGACGCCCCGAGTGCCGCCCGCGGTCACGTCGCTCCACTTTGTTCAAAACTGCTCCCGCTTCTCCCCTCCGTGGCTTCTTCGGTGCCTGGCAGGGGCTGACAGCCGGAAAAAAAAACCCGGGCCCAAAGGAGGCTCCGTTTGTAAGAGGGGTGCAGTGGGAATACAGGGAAGGCGTGGACGTGGAGGAGAACAGAAGCAGGAACCCTAATTGTCTGCTGAGAAGACTTTTGTTCTCCTGACAGCATTTTCTTTATGTACCCGCTAAAAGGTCCTGCAATGTGTGTCTCTGAGTTTGTGTATGCGTCTTTTACACGGCCACTAACAGGTCTCGGATCACTGGTCATGAAAAGAGCGGCTGGTCGCCGCTGTGTCTCGGCCGGGGGGGAACTCTGGGCTCCGATTGGCTGGAACGAGAGGTGCCGCCGCTGCAGGCACGGACGGCTATTTTGGATTTGTGAATGGAAGCCATGTGGGCTGTTGGGTAATCTTTGGGTTGCAATGAGTTTGGGGATACCGGGGTATAATAGAGCAAAAGGACGGGACTCAACCGGTCAGGATGTTTGTGGCGACAGGAGACGTTTGAAAACAGTTTTAACGCAAGTTTTCCAAACTCCACCAACACGTTGCCTGAACATCTTAGAAATGACAGAACCCTAACCCGAACCCTTGCCTGGAAAGATGGAAGCAACAGTCCCATGAAATAATTTCCCCATGAGGAATGAAGTCTTCCATCTTTTACATTTGCCAGCCAGAAAACATACAAGAAAATAAAGGATACTTTATCAATGTCGTACACAATTCCAATGGGGAAAACCCATTTCAGTTAATGTCCCAGGTCTTATTAAGTCTTGGAGGGCTTCAATGTTTCTGTCTAAACTACGAGGTACACCTCATTAATACATCACTAACTGAAAACTGCCTTCATTCCCCAAGAGATTCTATGTGGTGTAAAGACTCAGTCAGTGCTCCAGATGGATCAAGTACAACCGGAGTTCGAATTCAGTTCTTGTGTTACATAACAAGGTGCAATTATCTTCGCCCACAACACAGCGCATGCCTCAATCGAGCCAGGAGTTACATATCATGAAGTTTAATGAGGTGTTTTTTTGGTATTTAAACTGTCTATCTTGTTGCTCATGTAGATGTTTCTGTTTCTTGTAAGTCCATTCATCTTGTTTTGTTCAACCTGGATTTGCTCCAAGGCAAATCCAAGGGAATATTCTTCCCCAGCAGGCCTCCAGGTCGACCTCAGGGCCCTGGGCCAACTGGCCTGTGGCTGGCCGGCCCCAATCAGGAGGCCACAAGGGACAACTGATCGGGAGTCCGAACGCCCGGCTCCTTTCTGTGTCGATGGGTAACAGCTTCAGCGATCATATT
Organism: Blennius ocellaris; assembly: GCF_963422515.1. Taxonomy (NCBI): domain Eukaryota; kingdom Metazoa; phylum Chordata; class Actinopteri; order Blenniiformes; family Blenniidae; genus Blennius; species Blennius ocellaris. Next base: position 7,781,832 of record NC_137670.1, on the reverse strand, counting down.
TGTTCGGTCAATTACACAAAGTTGAGGAGTGAAGGGATGAAGAACAAACTTGAACAAAAACCAGGGCGAACCATCTTTGTCTCTCACCAGAACTTTCAGTCCTGATCCAAAGTTCATGATCGGAGTTGAGTGCAGACACATCGACTGAAAAGCTTTCGTA